>NC_073267.2:32723928-33952500 GCF_029289425.2 Pan paniscus | reverse complement strand
TTGTTAGATTCTGCCAGGAGCGACTCAGTGCATAGCTCAAACCTGGCATTCACTAACAAATTTTTATGACCGTCTAAGACCTAGGAACTAGACTGAGAGCAATGAAACAACACACACACCCCTACCCTGTGGAGGTTATGTTCCAGCCAAGAGGAAAAGAATGAACTTATCTTCCTACAGCTATCTTAGAAATGACACTTTGGGATTACAATTATGAGGGAAGAAAAATGAATTCAGGTAACTTTTTATAGAGTACTTTGACTCTATACCATCAATCTAAAGGCAAAATTGCAAAGAAATCTTGAACTTTACTTAGATTTGTTGTTTGGTAATATAACAGGATAATAATTCTGAAGCTGAGTAATCAACATATTGATGTGACTGGAAGCCAAGGTTCTTAACTGTGGGAATCTGGAATCTGGAATGGGGGAAGTGGAGAAAGAACCCTATGATTGACGGGAATTTTTAAAAAGATTTTTAAAAGATGTAAAATAGATAACATTAACTATTTACTGGCTCTTACCTCTGCTTTCAGAATGCCCTAAGCAGTAACTTCCCAGTAGAACGCCTAGTGTCTAGATGCTGATTTCTCAATAACAGTACCCAATAAAAGAAACTAAGTCTTTTCAGGAGAAATGGCCAATTTCTAGGCTTCAGCAGGGAAAGTACAAGGTGAGTCTGGAGTGATTTGTGCCAGACATTACTAATGAGCGGGGCTTATCACAAGGACACAGGAACCAGATTGAAAGGGTTTCCATAGGTCAATATCGGGGATAAAAATAATAATGAAGAGCATGAGGGAGCTTGCTAATGTGCTGCAAATGTTATATTCCTATAGGTGGTGAGTGACTGACTACACAGGTTTATTTACGTTAAAACATTCGTCGGCTAGGCACGGTAACTCACGTGTGTAATACCAGCACTTTGGGAGGCTGAGGTGGGTGGATCACAAGGTCAGGTCAAGACCAGCCTGACCAAATGGTGAAATCCCATTTCTACTAAAAATACAAAAATTAGCCGGGCGTGGTGGCACACGCCTGTAATCCTAGCTACTCAGGAGGCTGAGGCAGGAGAATCACTTGAACCCAGAAGGCAGAGGTTGCAGTGAGATCACACCACTGCACTTCAGCCTGGGTGACAGAGCGAGACTCCATCTCAAAAAAAAAAATAATAATCAATCTGCACACTTAAGATCTATGCGTTGGGCCGGGCGCAGTGGATCACACCTGTAATCCCAGCACTTTGGGAGGCCGAGGCAGGTGGACCACGAGGTCAAGAGATCGAGACCATCCTGGCCAACATGGTGAAACCCCGTCTATACTAAAAATACGAAAATTAGCAGGGCATGGTGGCTTAAAACCTAGATGACAGGTTGATGGGTGAAGCAAACCACCATGGCACATGTATACCTACGTAGCGAACCTGCATGTTCTGCTTGTATCCCAGAACTTAAGAGTTAAAAAAAAAAAAAAAAAAAAAAACAAAGAACAGGCCCGGTGCAGTGGCTCACGCCTGTAATCCCAGCACTTTGGGAGGCCGAGGTGGGCGGATCACGAGGTCAGGAGATCAAGACCATCCTGCCTAACATGGTGAAATCCCGTCTACTAAAAATACAAAAAATTAGCCGGGCATGGTGGCGGGCGCCTGTAGTCCCAACTACTTGGGAGGCTGAGACAGGAGGATGGTGTGAACCCAGGAGGCAGAGCTTGCAGTGAGCCGAGATTGTGCCACTGCACTCCAGCCTGGGCAACAGAGCGAGACTCCTTCTCAAAACAAACAAAAAAACAAAAACACTTTCTAAAATGTGTTACCCTTTTTTCCTGATTTAGAAATTGCAGAGTGAATACAATAAAATCTTATCTATAGAGCAGTAGTTCTCAAACTATGTGTACTACAATTAATTGGGAAACTGAGAAATCCTGATGCCGAGGCTGTACCTCACAGCAATTAAGTCAGAATGTAGTCTGGATAAAGCCCAGGCCTAACTACTTTTTAAAGCTCCCAGGTGGTTCCACTGTGAAGCTATGTTGAGAACACTGCCCTGGATATTTATCTTCTACCAACTGTTTCAATTCTAACTTCTGAGACCACCAATCTATTCTCTTCCTTCTTCCTGGAGCATTTGGGAACACTGAGGACAGCCATCATGTGCCTCTCCTTCCCCTCTAGTCTCTCTTCAGTGTGCAACATCTCCAGTTCCTTTAGGTGCTCTTCTGGACTCTGAATTATGGTAAGGTGCTTGCCAGGACAGACGTACTCCAAAAGGCATGACTCATAATAACCCCAAACTGCAAACATCCCAAAGTCCACCAACAGTAAATGGACAAATTGTGATACATTCATATGACTGAATACTACACAGCAATGAAAACTACACCTATTCCAAATATTGACGAATCTCACAATGTTAACATGAAAAGAATACATGATTCCATTTATATAAAGTTCAAATGCAGACAAAATTAAATGACACTGCTAGAAGTCAGAATGGTGGTTACCTGTGGGAAGAAAGGAAGTAGCAGTGATTGGGAGGAGTATAAAGGAGGCTTTGAAGTGTTGACAGTGTTCCAGTTTCTTTACTGAATGTGGTTACTCACGTTTGCTTTGTGTTAATGAACTGTATACTTGTTTTGGGTATTTTCCTATATGTATGATATACTTCATAATTTTAAAAAAATTTTGAAATATTATGAGGTCCAAGATAAAAGATATGAAAATCCATTTTAATCACTCAAATCTCCATGTACAGGATGGTTGTTGCTGTTACCCAACTCTTTCACTCCTCTCTCAGCTCTGGAACCAAACTGTCTGGGTTCAGTCTCAGCTCTACCATTTAGTAGCTGAGGACCTTGTGCAAATCTGTTTGTTTCTTCAAGTATAAAACGAGAACACTGTCATTTTAGAACACTTCTTCCAGTTTTCACTCAGATAGTTGGTACCTATCATATGTGATATATTCATATGATGGATATGATAGTACAGACACCTACTGAGTGACTGAAAACTGGAGGAAGTTAAGAAATATAAAGTGCTTAGAACACAGCCTGGAATATAGTAAGTAATAAATAGTAGCAGCTGCTACTACTCTTGGCCTCAGAGTCTCTGTGGACGTACAAGGGAGAAGCTGGGGTCTTTCCAAGAAGGGAAACTTCCAGAAGAAGAAAATAAAAATTGTTTCCTTCTCTTGGAGCTCCTGGATGAGGTGGATGCTGGCTTCTGCTATCAGTCAGATGTCCAGTCTGGCTCTCACCAAGGGCCCAAGGGAAAGCAGGAGGAGAACAATTAGACAGGAGTATTTCACCACTAAAAAAGGCTTTTATTACAAAATGAATTCTAATAAAACCAGGCCTGGTCTTCAACCCCTCCCGCTGGGTAGAGGCCCTAGGGTGGGCTAGGGTAGGGGAGATGGGGGTGGGGGGCCCTGAAAGAACAGAGCAGGCTGCCCTCCTCTCATCAGTCTCAGCTGCTGCCCTCCTTTTATAAAGGGCTAGAAGAGCTCTTCCAAAGACCCTTGAGAGGGTCCCCATCCTTCCAACCAGGATCCTTCCAACCACTGCTGTCACAGGACCTTAGCAATGCCGCATTGCAGGATCCAGGAGGTCTCGGCTGGCTCTCAGCAGAGGCCATCCAGGGTCACTCAGCCTGAGCGATGGCATAGGAGAGCAACCACAGCAGCACGGGACCCAGAATGAGGACAGCAAGCCAGACAGCAAAGCTGGCCAGGATGAGTTTCCGGGCCCGGGCCCCCCAGTGCACTGCCTCCTCGGACCGGCCTGCTTTATGCCGCTCTTCCGCCTGTGGGGGCAGGTTCTTGGTTAGGTTCTCCCCCTGCTTCTGCCCCAAGGTGCCCATTTCCCCACTCCGCTCCCCCTTCCCTGTCACGGATCAAAATCTCACATCCAAACCCTCTACCTCCCTTTCCAGTTTCTGATTCTAACCTCTCATCTGCAAAATAAGGTACCCATCTCTGGGCCCTGCCTACTTCTCAGGGTGGCCATAGCTCACAAGATCGCCTATGGGAAAGTACTTTCCAATTCTGTTATTCCCCATTCTTTCCAACTATCCAAGATTGATTCAGAATTTGTAACTATTGGCAAGAAACAGTGAGCCTAGAGTACTTCACTCATGCCCAAACACCACCTCATTCTCACAGCCCAATGGGCCTCATCTTTTCCATCTTTTTTTTTTTTCTTTTTTTGAGACAGTTTCACTCCTGTCACCCAGGATGGAGTGCAGTGGTGCAATCTCACTGCAACCTCCTCCTCCCAGGTTCAAGCAATTCTCGTGTCTCAGCCTCCCGAATAGATGGGATAACAGGTACGTGCCACCACGCCCAGCTAATTTTGTATTTTTAGTAGAGACAGGGTTTCACCATGTTGGTCAGGCTGGTCTCGAACTCCTGACCTCAAGTGATCTGCCCACCTCGGCCTCCCAAAGTGCTGGGATTACAGGCGTGAGCCACTGCGCCCAGCCTCTTTGTCATCATTAAGGGCCCTTTTTAGGATTTTGCCCTAATGGAACCCAGGAGTTCTTACAGTTTCTGACTGTTAAAATATGTCTAGGGTTGAGAAGATTCCAGCATGAAGTTTAAGTTAGCCTGTGTAGCCTTTCCTAAAGGACATGTGCTGTTTTTTGTTTGTTTTGTTTTGTTTTGTTTTGAGACAGAGTCTTGCTTTGTCACCAGGCTGGAGTGCAGTGGCATGATCTCGGCTCAATGCAACCTCCGACTCCGTGGTTCAAGCAATGATCCTGCCTCAGCCTCCCCAGTAGCTGGGATTACAGGCATGCACCATCACGCCCAGCTAATTTTTGTATTTTTAGTAGAGACGGGGTTTCACCATGTTGGCCTAGATGGTCTCAATCTCCTAACCTCGTGATCTGCCCACCTCGGCCTCCCAAAGTGCTGGGATTACAGGCCTAAGTCACCACGCCCGGCGGACATGTGCTGTTTCTAATAGGCTTTTTGAAATGGTGAAGCCCTCTCAAAAACCCAAGTGTCTTTCAGACTCCTAGAGATTGCGCTCATCACCGTTCAGCGGCCTCCAGCCTTGCCCCCTCCAATTCACCCTCGATGTAGGCCTTGAGAGTGGATCTTTCTAAAGCTCAAATCTGACCATGTCACTTTCCCCTGCAGGAGCCATTCAATGCCTCCCCAGTACTTTCAAGATAAAGTCAAAACTCTTAAGCACAGAACTGGAGGCCCTTGGGAATCTGGGTCCTCTAGCTTCATCTCTCACTATTCCTCACTGGTCCAGTCATGCTCCACAGGCCTTTGTACACACTGCTCCTTTTATCTGGAATGCCCTTCCACACTTACTCACTCACCCTTTAAGATTAATCCTGTCACCTCTCCTAGGATGCCTTTCCAGTCACCTATTCTACCATATACACATATATAATTACATACATAGATCTTCCCTGGCTCCCACACTGTCCTGTGCTTCCTATATTACGGTACTGATGAACTGCATTCTATTAATTACCCATTTTCACTGTCACCTCTTTCATTAGATTATGGGTCCTCTGACGACAAGGAACCCTGTCTTATTCTTATTTCTGGCACTAGGCCCAGAGCACTGATAGGTATTCAGTGACTGGTCAATGTAGATAGATCAGATACATGAAACCATTGCCTTATACCCACCCCCATTCCCATGGGAATTGCACTCCTCACCTTGATGGCAAACACCAGAGCCATGACTCCCAGGCAAGAGCAGCCACAGATAATGCTAGTAGCTGCCAGGCAGCGGAGGCGGAGCCAGCAGCAGCGGATGGGGGATGGAGGATGAGCAGCTTCCGTGTTGCCCAAGATCTCCACTGCCTTCTCCTCGTCCTCCATCACCTGTGGGCGATAGTCAAGGTACTTGTGAGCCCAACAACAGAGCCCTTGGCCTTGCTTGCTCAGACTCCACCCCTCTCAGAGCATTCTGTTCTCATGGCCTAGCCTGGCACTCAGGAATGTTGCCTTACTGGGGAATTCCTCTAGTGACTCACAGAGCAGGAGAGGAAATGTGTGGCTGGAATCCTTTTACCTAAGCTTGAGTTCTGAGTCTTTGAAAGCAAGCCAGTGTAGACAAGGCATTATCTGTATTATTTAGTGTTTCAACAAGTGGGAAGAAGCCAAATGACAGGTGCACACCGAGGAGGAGGAGAAATACAAACTCTTGAAAGCTGCTATGAATCTGTTATTTTAATCTGTATTTCAAAGGACTCTACAATTCCCCCAAATTCCCAAGAGGCTGCCCCCTGAGTATTATAGATGTCAGAGAGCAGGACCCTAGGTACTGCACCCCGTTTCAAGCAAAGCAGCCATTTTACATGAAAACAGTTATGGGAATGGAGAAAGGTAAGGAAAATGTACCCAAGTAAGCCCTTTTTTACCACTAAAACCAAACATCAGAAAGACTTTACTTCCCTAAGTCAGGGCTTCCTCTGCTATGCTGCCTCCCTGCCACCTCCTCTCTCCAATTTAACCCAGGCCACACAACACAATCAGACTAGTACACTGAGTCTAAATGACCTCATTACCACACAGAAACCTGCAAAATGATGCCCTACTTAACCATTTCTTGTCTCCCTACTTCTCAGGTCCTCTAGGCCCTGGCATCAAACCACCTTTCTACCCTTATCTCCAACCATTCCCCTACAACCCAGACAAAATGAAACCACCTTGGCTCCCTAAACCCAAGTAACAAAGGATAGGAAAGGTGAAAGGGGCGAGACAAGTAGAGAGCAAAGAATGATGTGTGCCAAGAAGCTGCAGGGAAGTAAATACAAAGAAATAACTCAGATGAGGTAAGCACAGAGTCAACAGGAGGACACAAGGAGGGCCCAGGGAGTGAACAGAGAATGTAAAAATGAACAGGGCTCTTACCTGGCTATAGGCCTTGAGGGACTCTGAGTTTCGGCTCCTGCCTCAGCTTTGGTTTGGCTTGGGTGGTGATGGAGCTGACTCAGGGCTCCAAGCCAAGCCCAGGGGTGGGGTTGAGTGGCCAGCCACCACGTGAAGAGCCCAGGGAGCTGGGAAGGGGTGTGGCTGACTCAAACCAGTTTGGCTAGATGAAGAGCAGGGGAGGGCCCAAGGGATGGAGCAACTGGAGCTAGGACGCCTGCCCTCTGGAAAAAGTTGTGAAAGGAAGCACCTGAGCAAGAGGGATAAAAGGGAAAGGTCTGAGGCATCAAAGAGCTCCGAGGAACATCTAGGAACTGAGGGAAAAGAAATGAGAGGAAAAGGATATCTGTGACTTCAAACTGACTAGGGAAAGGCACCCTACCACATCAAATTCACCAATCTTCCCTCTTCTTGGGCAGATTTCTGCCTGGAACATACAGTCCTGGGCTAGAGATCAGGTGCTAGGATCTTTGCAAGAACAAGAGGGAGGAGAAAAACGATGCCCAAGTTCCCACCCAACCCTCCACCAGACCAGAAAATCAGAAGCCTCCTTACGCGGATGCTCGTACAGAAACTAAGTTTATTATTTTTTCTTCTTAAAAAAAAAAAAAAAGAAAAAAACCTCATTGTAGAGAAGCCCCTCCCCCTTCCCCTAAGGGTGGGGGGCTGTGTGAAAGACAGCTGGGGAATCAAGTACAAGGGGGTGGGGACAGAGACTATCTTGCCACCCTTAACACTGCCCAGCCATGTGGGGTGAAGGGGAAGGGGACTGTGATGATCCCCATTTCCATGACAACCAGTTGCCTACCCCCTACTTTGGTGGGAAGAAGGGAGAAGGCCCCTATGTCTCCCTGGAGGCTTTCCCCCTCAAGACTTCAAGTAGTGGTTAACAGAGTCAGGCCTGGTCATGGAGGGAGTGGCCACGGTGGAAAGCCTAGGTGGAGGGGCAGCCCACTCACGTCTTGGCCTTGCGGCCTCTGTGACTAACAGCAGGGCCAGCCAGGGAGGGAGGGGCGCTGCTGCGCAGGATGCGCTGGTCCCCTTGGTTGGTGGTCCCAACAAGCCGGCGGGGGCCAGGACGTCGGCGTGGGGTCCCATCCCCTTCCTCTTCCTCACCTGAGGCTTCAGCCTCAGACTCCTCTACTGAACCCTCAGGCCCCAGGGGACTTGGGGGCTGTAGGCGGCCCCGCTTTGCCAGCCCAGGACTCCCACCAACTGGGGCCCCTGCTCGTTTGCGAGGCAACTTCTCAGTCTCTAGTGGGGGGACTAGAGACCCTGGACGCAGCCGGGTCGAGCGCAGTTTTGGGGTTAGTGAGACCACAGGTGGTGTCAATTCCAACCCGCCTGGCCCGCTATCTGCTAAGTCCAGGTCATCCTGAATTACAGCCACCACCATGGACCCTCCACTCTTCCGTCCTCGCATTCCTTCTGCTTCAAGCCGAAGGCGGGCCAGGCGGGTGAGGGGGCGGCTTCCATCCTCATCAGAGGAACTACCCTCACTCTCCCCTTGGCCCTGGGGTTGCCGTCGCCTCCCCAATCCACAGCTCTCGAGAACAGAAGTGCTGTCACGGTCCAAGACAGGGAGCTGGCTGGGCCGAGGTGATGGAGGATTCTTGGGAGGTCGGCCCCTCTTCCGTTTGGGTGGGGACGTTGAAATGGTGACAGTGTTGGCAACAGTAGCAGTGGGACAAACTAGCAGTGGTGGGAGTGGGGTTAGGGGTGATGGGTGTGGGGGTGGCTGTGTCCGACTTTCGGAGTTGCCATCCCCTGCAGAGGAAATGGTCCCAGGGATGGGCAAATCTCGTGCTTTAGGGGGTCGCCCTCGCCTTCTTTTCTCCACAGGTGACAGGAGGGGATTGGGTCTGTGAACTGGCTGGGGTCCAAGAGGCTGGGGCCCAGGAATAAGCTGTGGTTCCAGGACAGGATCTGCAACAATTAGGGTCTCAGGCCCAGGGACTGGGTCAGCCCCATTGGTTTTTCCCTTCAAGGTGGATGAGGGTGCCTCATCCACACCTCTCCCAGCATCTGCTGGAGACCTGTTCTTCTTGGGGGGCCTCCCCCTCCGACGTTTCACAGCAGGTGGGGTGATGGCGAGCAGTGCTCCGTCTCCATTCTCGGGGCTGCCACCACCAGTCACCCCCAGCTCAATGTGACGGCGAGCAATGAAGGGCTGCTGGGGTGGAGTGGGCAGTGAGGATGAAGGAGCAGCTTCACAGGGCCCACCAATGGGAGGGGAGGATTCTGGCCCTGACATGCTGCGGACAGACGGGCTTCCCGGGCCGGCACTAGTCTCAGAGACCCCAGGCACTAGGGTGCTGGCAGCTCCCCGCTGCTGCCGCCGCCGCCGCACCAGTTCCTTTTCCTCTACCACAGTTACCAGCCGTCCTGGCAGCTTTCGAAGCACTTTGGGGCCTGGTGGTTGTCCTGGCCGACCAGTCCCTTGACCCCTAATTTCCACATCAGCACTGGTGCGACGCCGAGGAGGTCGGGCAGGTGAAGGACCCTCAGGCGAGGAAGTGGCTGAAGATGAGGTGGATGGAGCTGCAACCTCAGCTGTAACGAGTTCCTGTGGCTTCTCTGGGCTGGAGGTTGGGGTCTTGGCCTCTGTCAGCTCTTCCGAGGTCCTGTCAGCCTCCAGTGGCTCCTGAAGTGGCTCATCAGATGCTGCTGAGGGTGGGAGCTCCAGGCCATTGCTCTCACTCACACACAGGGGCAACTCCTCACCTTCAGGCAGCACTGTAAGGGTGGTCCCCTCAGCAGAATCTGGTGCCTCCTGCTCTTGACCATTGGGGATGCTGCCAGCCTCCAAGGTCAGGCTGGGTGCAGAAGGGGTGAGAGAAAGGTTCTTCTCTGACACAGGCAGGATCTCCACAGCAACTGGCAACAGATCTTTAGTGGGCACAAGAGTAAGTGAGGTGGTTTCTGAACTGGCCACAGAAGCCAGCTCCAGGGACTCTGGAGATGCCAATGCCTGGGCACATAGCTCTGCCTCAGGCCTCAAGCCCAAGGGGAGGTTAGTGACTGAGGCAGAGATGGGCACAGAAGGTGGACCAAGCAAGAGAGGAGAGGAAGGAGTTACAAGACAGGTTTGGGCTGGAGGCGGTGTATGAGCTGGTGGAGGGGTACAGGCAGGAGGAGGGGTGCAGGCAGGAGAAGAACAAGGAGGAATCTGTGAAGGACGGGGAGGAGAAGGCAAGATATGGACAGGGAGAATGGTTATTGGATTTGGGGCTGAAATGGGTACTGGGGCAGAAACTGGGACAGGAACAAGGGCAGGAATTGCAGCCGGAGCTGAAGCTGGAGTGGGTCGAGGCCTAGGTGCTGGCCTGGGAACTCGCTCCCTGGCAGGACTGCAGCGGGGTGGTGTGGTGGTGCTGCGAGTTTGATGGGCGGATATGACAGGAGTGTGGTTTGCCCCTTGAGTCTCAGCCCGGGCTCCACGAAGACGCTCACTGACACGAGTCCCTGGCCTCTCAGGGGCTTTGGCCTTTTTACTGCGCCGGTGGGTGCCTCCACCAGTCCCACAGGAACTCTCATCCCCAGCCCCCGGCCCCTCCTCCTCCTCTTGGGGTAGGCGGAACACCTCCTCCTTGGCTTGGTCCAGGTCTTTGCGGGCAGCTTCCACTTGCTCCTACAACAACAGGGTCCAAAAGTGGTCAGGAGGAGGCAAGCAGAGTAGAGAGCGAGTAGAAATTAGCAGCTTCCAGGTCAGGCGCAGTGGCTCACGCCTGTAATTCCAGCACTTGGGGAAGTTAAGGCCAGCAGGTCACCTGAGGTCAGGAGTTCAAGACCAGCCTGGCCAACATGGTGAAACCCCCGTCTCTACTAAAAATACAAAAATTAGCCGGGCGTGGTGGTGCACGCCTGTAATCCCAGCTTCTCGGGAGGCTGACGCAGGAGAACTGCTTGAACCCGGGAGGTGGAGACTGCAGTGACCCGAGATTGTGCCACTGCACTCCAGCCTGGGCGACAGAGCGAGACTGTCTCAAAAAAAAAGAGAAAAAAAAAAGAAATTAGCAGCTTCCAACTGCCAGCCCCACCCCTGGAAATACTCACTTCTGCCTGTTTGAGCTCCTCTCGGCTCACCTCCTCCAGTGAGGCCTCCAGGAATTTCATGGCATAGCGCTCAATGGGGGTCAGCTGCAAGGAGGAGCGGTGGTGATAAACTTAGGAACCTGGTACCCGGTACCCAGGGCCCCACCACCCTTGTTTATTCCCACCAGGGAAGACAAAAGGAGGGTCACAAGCCCAGGGGAAGCAGTAAAGTCAAGAACTAGTGGGTCCAGCACTGACCTGTTCTACGAGGGCAGCAATTTCCTGCTCAGCCCGGGACATCTCCTCATCCTCAGCCCCAGGCCGGCCAGCTTCCTCTCCCTCACCAGCAGGAAACCCATCGTTCTCATTAAATTCTGCAAGCTCAGCCACCTGTTCAGCCTTGGCCTGGGTGGCTGCACGGATATCCTCTTCATCTTCTGCCCGACACAATGCCTACCAGGGTGTACAAAAGAAAAAGAAAACATGAGACTTCAAGTACTTTACATCCTGTGATTTGATTCAGGCAAGAACTTGAGACCAAGCGTACACCAAACTAGGTTTGCAACAGAACTCAACAACCTCCTAGGCCTCCAGAGTTACCACAACAACTCAGTGGTCCACAAAGGATGGAATGGATTTTACCAGGACTCCCACTAGGGAAAAATGAGTATTTTTGAGATTGCTCGCTGTACTTCCCTTCCTTTAAAGTCAGCCTCAGCTCTCAAAAAAAAAAAAAGCCACCACAGAAAGATGTGAATAAAAATGCACAATTCACCCGGGCGCAGTGGCTCAATCCTATAATTGCAGCACTTTGGGAGGCCAAGGCGGGCAGATCATGAGGTCAGGAGTTCGAGACCAGCCTGACCAACATGGTGAAACCCCATCTCTGCTAAAAATACAAAAATTAGCTGAGCGTGGTGGCACGCGCCTGTAATCCCAGCTACACAGGAGGCTGAGGCGGGAGAATCACTTGAACCCGGGAGGTGGAGGCTGTAGTGAGCCGAGATCGCGCCACTGCACTCTAGCCTGGGCGAAAGAGCGAGACTCCGTGACTCCATCTCCAAAAAAAAAAAAGTAATGTCAAAAACTGCAATTATTTTTGCACCAACTTAAACACTTCTCTTAAGTGGAAATACTAATGAAAAGGAAATAATTTTGAGGATTAGATGGTGAGGTGGATATAAGAAATGCTTTGTACTTAATGTGAAACGCTGTTTCAAATACTTACACATAATAAAATCACATTTGGAAAGGTTCTTAAAAGATTTATTCCTTGACCCTGTCTCAAAATCTATCATAATTTTGGGGTGTTGGGTCTGAGCATTTGTGTGTTTTCAGGGCTCTCCAGCTGGGAGCCTCAGCCTCCCAAAGTGCTGGGATTACAGGCATGAGCTACCCACCATGCCCTGCCCACATTACTTTTAATAGAAAGTGAGGTTCAGAAGAGTGACAATTGTAACTTGTCTTAACACAATTAAGAAGCATTACTGGAATTCAAACCTAAAACTAAAGACTCCAAAATCCTGTTTTTTTTTTCCTACTTAATCATGTGAACCAATAAGCAATGTGCTTACAACTATCAAAGGCTGACTGTAATCTGGGAAGCAGAAGAAACATCTCTTTCCCCTGGACAAGCTCAACAGACTAACAAAAGACAAGATATTCTGTAAGAATTAGCTCAACTTTACGAACTGCCCACTCTTTTTTTACCTGCTCCAGAATATGAGTCTGCTTGCTGGCCACAGTCTCTTCCTCCTCTTCAGGGGCAGAGGGCACGGATGAGCTAGAAGGTTCCTCCAGGGGCATATCAAACAGCTCTCGGATGGTCTGCTATCAGATAGAACAGAGGGAAGTGTCAGAGTCAACAGAATGCTAGTCTTAGGTCTAAGCTGTAAGGCTGATGGTTCTTGGAACTGTCAGGGGTACCACTGGTTGAAGACGCAGGTCTGTGAAGGCCAAAGCAGTCCTTTTTGTTTTTTCTTTTTTGAGACGGTTTTGCTCTTGTCACCCAGCCTAAAGTGCAATGGCGCCATCTCAACTCACTGCAACCTCCGCCTCTTAGGTTCAAGTGATTCTCCTGCCTCAGCCTTCCAAGCAGCTGGGATTACAGGCGCCCACCACCATGCCCGGCTAATTTTTGTATTTTTAGTAGAGACAGGGTTTCATCATGTTGGCCAGCCTGGTCTCCAACTCCTGGCCTCAAGTGATCCGCCTGCCTCAGCCTCCCAAAGTCCAAAGCAGTCTTCTTTAATAAACAGGAGGAACTCCTGAAGGCGCAGCAGTTTTCTCCTGCATAGGCTAAAAGATCTTACTTAGTACCTGTTTGAAATAGGCTGTGGTGAAGTTGCCTCCCTCAATGGCCATGTCCCCCAACATTCTCTTCTGATTTGCCTTTTTTAGGATGTTCTCCTCCACTGTCCGTTCACTGATAAGCCTAGGGGGTGATGAAGGCTGTGTGTAAGCAGCCAAATATATCCAGGAAACCCCATCAGTAAACGGGAAGTAAGGTGAGGGAAGACTAGGCAATACCTATATATGTGGACATCCCGGGTCTGGCCAATTCGGTGACAGCGGTCCTGGGCCTGAGCATCCATGGTGGGATTCCAGTCGCTGTCATAAAAAACAACAGTGTCTGCTCCTGTCAGGTTCACGCCCACACCCCCACTCCGAGTTGAAAGGATGAAGCAGAATATGCGTTTGTCTGCATTGAACCGTTCCATCAAGGCCTAGAAGGAAAGGGAAAAAAAGATGATACTGGGAGACTTATCCCCCAAAACAGGTCTAAAGGCTTGGTGGCACCCCATCTGGAAGCCCAAATCCTGGGAAAAGGAGAGAAAAGCGGAGGTGAGCCTCTAAGAGCTGCAGAAACCTGGGTTACCTGTCTCTGTTCAACTCTAGTAGATCCATCCAGGCGCAGGTAGAGATGGCCATGGTAGGTGAGAAACTGCTCCAATACATCCAGCATTCGGGTCATCTGGGTGAAGATGAGCACTCGGTGGCCCTCTGCCTTGAGCTGCCGCAACAGCACTGCCAACGTCTGCAACTTTCCTAAAGAGATATGAAGGGATACAGGGAGCTAGCTACAAGCTGCAATGGGTAGAATGCTTAGCAATGCAAGGCTGGGGTTGAAAGATAATCAATGCTTTAAGCCAAAGTTTCAATTAGCCTAGCGGATCAAAAATGTTTAACTACGGCAGGGCATGGTGGCTCACACCTGTAGTCCCTGCACTCTGAGAAGCTGAGGCAGGTGGATCACTTTAAGTCGGGGGTTCAAGACCAGCCTGGCCAACATGATGAGACCCCGTCTCTACTAAAAACACAAAAATTAGCTGGGCATGGTGGCGGGTGACTGTAATCCCAGCTACTCAGGAGGCTGAGGCATGAGAACTCGGGCTTGAACCCAGGAGGCAGAGGTTGCAGTGAGCTGAGATCCCACCAATGCACTTCAGCCTGGGCAACAAAGCGAGACCCTGTCACAAAAAATATCTATCTACATTTAACTCCATACAAGTTCTTCCTTTAAGGGCTTCACCTCTTTGGTCTGCTCCGGCCTAGAATCTAACTTCTTTGAGTCTAAAAGAGTAGGGGAATACATAACATCGAGGGAAAAACAGAATCCCCAATGCTTTATGAGCAAGAGATCCTTAAGTATTACAACAGTCATACCACCTGAAATCCAGAACAGATTCACAGGATAGATATCAACAAATCCATGGTCACAGCTTACAGACAGGGATTTAAGGTCACAGATCAGAACAGTAAAGGCTCTTAGAAAGTTATCTAGTTCAACCTTCCATCAAACACAGAAATAACTTCAACATTTCTGGTAACACAGTTTGAACTTTTATTTTTTTCCTTTTCCTTTTTCTTTTTTTTTTTTTTTGAGACAGAGTTTTGCTCTTGTTGCCCAGGCTGGAGTGCAATGGTGGAATCTCAGCTCACGGCAACCTCCACCTCCTGGATTCAAGCAATTTTCCTGCCTCAGCTTCCCGAGTGGCTGGGATTACAGGCATGTGCCACCAAGTCCGGATAATTTTGTATTTTTAGTAGAGACAGAGTTTCTCCATGTTGGTCAGGCTGGTCTCCAACTCCAGACCTCAGGTGATCCACCTGCCTCAGCCTCCCAAAGTGCTGGGATTACAGGCGTGAGCCACCGTGCCCAGCCTGAACACTTTATTATTTCATTTTTTGAGACAAGGTCTGGCTCTGTTACCCAGGCTGGAGTGCAGTGGTGCGATCTCAGCTCACTGCAACCTCTGCCTCCCGGGCTCAAGCCATCCTCCCACCTCAGCCTCCCAAGTAGCTTGGACTACAGGCGTATGTCACCACGCCTGGCTAATTTTTGTATTTTTTGTAGAGACAGGGTTTTGCCATGTTGCCCAGGCTGGTCTCCAACTCATGAACTCAAGTGATCCACTCACCTCAGCCTCTCAAAGTGCTGGGATTACAGACGTGAGCCACCAGGCCCAGCCTTATTTTATTTTTGAGACAAGGTCTCACCCTGTCACCCAGGCTAGAGTGCAGTGGCATGATCACAGCTGACTGCAGCCTCAACCTCCCAGGCTCCTGCAATCCAGCCATCTGAGTAGCTGGGACTATAGGTGTGCACCACTATATCCACTAATTTTTCAATTTTTGAGGAGACAGGGTTTCGCCGTGTTGCCTGGGCTGGTCTTTACTTGCCTCAAGTGAGCTGCCCACCTCAGCCTACCCAAGTGCTGGGATTACAAGTATGAGTCACCACACCCGGCCTTGAACACTTTTAACCAAGACTTTCAGTTCATCTACTCTGAATAGTTTCAAATGTAACAAAAACACTTTTTTTTACTAAAACATTTATTGAACACATATTAATAAAAATTTTGATTTTCTTATATTCTAGGAAATTTTAAAAATCTCGAAACATGTTACTATACAAATGTCTGTGCAGGGCTGTGGAACTAGTCACTTACCCAACAGCCATTCTTGGGTAAAAGAACCTGATTAACCCTGGACAGCTGGCAGAGGTTCCTTGCTCCCAGGTGAAGAAGGCCCCAACCCAACCCCAGAAAATAAATCAAGTTGATCTAAATAAGCCAGAGGTCTTTTTTGCTATTCCCCTTTGTCAGTGATTGCTCTAAGTATGGGCATATAGCTCAGTTTGAGCCAATGAGTTATGAAGCAAAGTCAACTTGGAGGTCTTTTGTTCCCAGAAAACCTTCTCAGAGTGTTTTGTCTCAACCCCTTGTTTCTTGTTTAGAGGATTGGTGTATACCCTGGAGTTATGGCAGCCATCCTAACATCATGAAGAAACAAAAGCATGAGAATAAAAAGATAAAAAGCTAAAGATGGTACAGCAGGGTAGAAAGATAAAGTCCTGGTCCCTTAAGGCTGGGTGCAGTGGCTCACGCATGTAATCCCAGCACTTTGGAAGGCCGAGGCAAGGGGATCACGAGGTCAGGAGTTCGAGACCAGCCTGGCCAACATGGTGAAACCCTGTCTCTACCAAAAATACAAAAAAAATCACCCAGGCGTTGTGGTGGGCACCTGTAATCCCAGCTACTCGGGAGGCTGAGGCAGGAGAATACCTTGAAACAGAGCGAAACTCCATCTCAAAAAAAAAAAAGGCTGGGCGCAGTGGTTCACACCTGTAATCCCAGCACTTTGGGAGGCTCATGAGGTCAGGAGATCGAGACCAGCCTGACCAACATGGTGAAACCCCGTGTCTACTAAAAATACAAAAATTAGCCGGGTGTGGTGGTGTGCACCTGTAATCCCAGCTACTCAGGAGGCTGAAGCAGGAGAATCGCTTGAACCCAGGAGGCGGAAGTTGCAGTGAGCCGAGATCGAGCCACTGCACTCCAGCCTGGGCGACAGAGTGAGACTCTATCTGAAAAAAAAAAAAAAAAAAAGAAAGAAAGAAGGAAGAAAAGGTCCTGGTCCCTGAAAATATCGTTAAGCTACTGAAACAGCTACACATCACTATTCTCAGATTGGCTCATTAAGAAAACAATAAATGCTCTTGTGGTTTAAGCGACTGTTAGTTGGTTTTCTGTTACCGCCAAATAATTCTAGTCAACACAAAAAGGTCCTTGTCTTTTCCAAGACCAAAATTTACTGTTTACTTACTGTGCAGTCTTGTACCACCAGACATCTTTTCCCATACAGCTAAATAAAAACCCTATGCTGCACTGTCTTACTTGCTATTGTATCCCAAATGATTAGCAAAATGTAACATGTTCACAAAATGATCACTGAATGAAGGAGTTAGCAGCACATTTTCAACTTTCATGAAAGTCAAATTCATGGCTGGGCATGGTGGCTCATGCCTGTGATCCCAGCACTTTGGAGGCTGAGGCGGGAGGATCGCTTGAGGTCAGTAGTTCGAGACCAACCTGGCCAACATGGCGAAATCCCATCTCTACTAAAAATACAAAAATTAGCCAGGCATTGTGGCGTATGTCTGTAATCACAGCTATTCTGGAGGCTGAGGTGGGACAACCACTTGAACCTGGGAGGCTGCAGTGAGCTGAGACTGCACCACTGCACTCCAGCCTGGGCGACTGAGCGAGACTTTGTCTCAAAATAAAAAAAAGAAGAAAGTCATATTTATGAATGTCAAGAATCTAACAAGGCTTACATTTCTCTATCTTGCCCATAAGCATAACCTAAAAAACCATCTAAAGCTTTACAGAAATCACAAGAGAACTTAAGTGCAGCATCCCTCTGATACAACAGTCTTAATACTAAGAAAAGAAGAGAAGTCAAGGGTCCTACACTGGCCAAAAAACTCACCGCAATCATACTGGATGAGTCTCAAGTCAGGGAACTGGGTGCGCATGTTACACACAATACGGTGCAAAGGACGAGCCCGGGGCCAGAGCTCAGAGGCCAATTGCTCCTGGAAGGCTGCCTGACGTGGGGCCAGCCAAGGAGGTGGGTGGCAGGCATGCAGGGAAGGGGGAGGTGCCTCCACAGGAGGCATGACAAAGATGAACCTGTGAAAGAAGAAGCAGGCAGTGTAAAAGATGGGACTCTGAAATGCCCCAGAAGTTAACACCTTCACCAGCCCTAAGCACTACATCCACTCTGAGGCCCCAAGACCCACTCCCCATTAGCACTTAGCCCTGCCAACCTCTCAATGATTTCTGACAGCTGGTCTAGTCGCTGCTGGGGAAACAGTACAGCCCGGTGGGCAGCCTCGGTATAAGTCCAAAAGGTGGGGTGGCTGGGGCCAGGAGAACGAGGGCCGATGGGGCTGGCAACAGGTTGGGGCAGGGTACAGAAATCCAGGACTTCAGTCCCATACACAGGTGCCAGGGCCCCATGAGCCTCACTAAGTTGGAAAATCCGTTCCAGGCGTTCAGACCGCTGCCGCTTCCGCTTTTCCTCCAGGGAGTCCTGGGGGTGAGAGAAAAAGAGGAAGTAATCAGCACCCTCAGAGTCCACATCAAAACCTGACTGTTCTTCCCAGATGGAAATAAATATATAGAAACCATGGGATCCAAAAATACACTATGCTTTTTGTAGTTTTCCAAGTTATCAATGAGAACTATTCTTTCCACAATGTTAAATAACTTCTCTCCTAGAGAAAACTGATCTTTCCTTGTATGCTACCAAAGCAGAATGACTGAATATTCAAAATTAAGATCTACAATTCCAACAAGTTTATAGAATGGACGATTTGTGGGTATTTTCCTACGTAACACTCAACTCCAGGACTATAGCCTTCTTCAAATCACTGACCAGGATACAGAGGCGCCAATCAAATCCAGACCAGGTTTTTGCCAAGGGCCAGACTGGAATGGGGTGGAATGGGAACAGCTAACCAGACATCCGAGTCTCATCACTCTGAGACAGAAAATGGGCAACCCGGCAGTGAGGACACCTGGATGACTTTGACCCAATCCTTTCCCATCTTTGTGCTTCCAGTTTCACAGTCTGAAAAACTTCTTTGTATCACTTATTATGCTTGTAGTTACACATCTGTATGATTATTTAACTAATATCTATCCACTACACGGTAGACCCCACACAACATGAACTGTGCCTTGCTCACTATAATCACTCAGTAACTAGCACAATTAAGCTCTCAATACATTTATCTGTTAACAAAATGAACAAATGAGGGAGACTAGACCCCAAGAGATAGTTGTGAAAAGAGGAGTGTTCCAAATCTCCTTCCTGACTGCTACCAAGTTTCACCTCTTGGCTTGAAGTGCTCTATGTGAGGGAAAAAAGGTGTCCTAGCAGACGGAAAAACCAATAAACTCAAAGAGCTAGTTCCTTTTGAGGCTAGCTCCCAATAATAGCAAAAAGAGAAAATCTGGCCAGGAGCAGTGGCTCAAGCCTATAATCCCAGCACTTTGGGAGGCCTAGGTGGATGGTTTGAGCCTCCTATTCAAGACCAGTTTGGGCAACATGGCAAAACCGCATCTCTACAAAAAATACAAACAAGGGCCAGGCGCGGTGGCTCACACCTGTAATCCCAGCACTTTGGGAGGCCGAGGTGGGCAGATCATGAGCTCAAGATACCAAGACCATCCTGGCCAACATGATGAAACCCTATCTCTACTAAAATTACAAAAAAGTTAGCTGGGCGTGGTGGTGCAAGCCTGTAGTCCCAGCTACTCGGGAGACTGAGCAGGAGAATCGCTTGAACCTGGGAGGCGGAGGTTGCAGTGAGCTGAGATTGCACCACTGCACTGCAGCCTGGTGACAGAGTGAGTCTCCGTCTCAAAAAAAGAAACAAACAAGTAGCCTGGCATGGTGGCACAAGCCTACAGTCCCAGCTACTCGGAGGGCTGAGATGGGAGGTTCACTTAAGCCCAGGAGGCTGCAATGAGCGGAGACTGTGCCACTGCACTCTAGCCTGAGTGACAAAGTGAGACACTGTCTCAAAAAAAGACTATTTGTAAACCATACGTCTGAAAAAGGATCTGTAATCAGAATATATAAAGAACTCTTACAACTCAATAATAAAAAGACAACCCATTTTAAAAGGGCAGAGGATCTGAACAGATAGTTCTTCAAAGATACACAAATGGCCAGCATGTTATTTCAACCACATGAAATAAAGCTCAACATTAGCCAACAGGGAAATTCAAATCAAAATCACAATGAACTACTACTTCACACCCAGCAGGATGGCTATAATCAAAGTGATGATGTGCCAGGCATGGTGGCTCACACCTGTAATCCTAGCACTTTGGGAGGCTGAGGCGGGCAGATCACTTGAGGTGTGGAATTCGAAACCAGCGTGGCAAACATGGTAAACCCCATCTCTACTAAAAATACAAAAAAATCTGGCCAGGTGCAGTGGCTCATGTCTATAATCCCAGCACTTTGGGAGGCCAAGGCAGGCGGACCACCTGAGGTCAGGAGTTCGAGACCAGCCCGGCCAACATGGTGAAACCCCATCTCTACTAAAAATACAAAAATTAGCCAGGCGTGGTGACGCCATGCCTGTAGTCCCAGCTACTCGGGAAGATGACACAGGAAAATCGTTTGAGCCTGGGAAGTGGAGGTTGCAGTGAGCCGGGATGGTGCCACTTTACTCCAGCCTGGGCAACAGAGCAAGATTCTGTCTCAAAAATAAAATAAAATAATAAGAATACAAAAAAATTAGGTAGGCATGGTGCCACATGCCTGTAATCCCAGCTACGAGGGAGGTTGAGGTGGGGTCACTTAAACCCAGGAGACAGAGGTTGCAGTGAGCCAAGACCGTGCCAATGCACTCCAGCCTGGGTAACAGAGCAAGACTCCTTCTCAAAAAAAAAAAAAAAAAAAAGTATTGGCTCAAATGTGGAGAAACTGGAATCCTCAGACTGCTGGTGGTAATGTTTAATGCTGCAGCCACTTTGGAAAAGTCTGGCAGTTCCTTAAACAGTTAAAACCTAGTTACAATATAACCCAGCAATTCTTCTCCTCAGTATGTATCTAACAGAAACTGAAAACACCTGTCCATACAAAAACTTGTACATGAAATGTTCACAGCAGCATTGTTCATAACAGCCATAAAGCATAAGTAACACACGTTTCCATCAACTCAAGGATAAAATGTGGTATTCATACATTATTATTCAACATAAAAACAAATGAAGTACTGATATACGCTATAACACAATAAAATTCAAAGAACATTAAACTAAGTAGAAGATGCCAGTCACAATGGACCACACATTATACATTATGACTCCATAGGCAAAACTAGAGAAATAAAAAAGTAGGATGGTAGTCATTCAAGACTAGGAGGGACGGAGGGATTGGGGAATGCTGGCTAACAGGTGCAGCGTTTCTTTTTGGGGCCACGGAAAGGTTCTAAGTTGATTGTGTTGATGATTGTACAACCCTATAAATATATTAAAAACTTATTGTACAGTTTAGGGCCAGGCATGGTGGCTCACACCTATAATCCCAGCATTTTGGGAGGCCGAGATGGGAGGATCACTTGAGGCCAGGAATTCGAGACCAGCCTGGTCAAGAGTGGGAGACCCCCATCTGTATTTAAAAAAAAAAACAAAACTATTGTACAGTTTAAATGGGTAAATTGAATGGTATATGATTTATAGCACAAACTGTTAACAAAAAAACCAAGTGGCAAGAGGCTATTATCTACTTGCAGAGCAATCCCTCTACTCTCTACTTCCAACCAGCCAGGACCAACCTAGCGGCTGGTCAGGTAAAAACCAAAGGTGGAGTCAATGGCACTGGTGGAAGGTGGGGGAGTAGGCGTGAAGCAAAGACTAAGCAGCAGTTCTGATTACAGTGGGGAAAAGCCAGAGGGCGTGGAGGGACCCACTGGACCTTCCTTCTCCTTAGTTCTGGTTTACTTAAGCTGAACTGTGAGTTTAACTCAAGTACTACACAGACATGGGCCTATATACATAGTACAGGAAAGAAACAGCTACCGGAAATCATAAAAGGGACAGAGAAAGTTCCTTTTACTGCCCATTTATTACCGTGCGGGTTAAAAAACGGGAAAAGAGGCCGGGCGTGGTGGCTCACCCCTGTAATCCTAACACTTCAGGAGGCCGAGGCAGGCGGATCATGAGGTACACGCCCAGGGAAGAGAAGGGACTTGTCCAAATGTCACTCAAGTACTTGGTCCATAACATTAAGCTTTGTAATTCACCAGGTTAAATGTGACATCACTGTTCCATCCACCCTACCAACACTCCAAAGAAACTCAACTTCCTGTTCCCTCTTGAGGAAGTAAAACTTACCAGATAAAAAGGGGAACGAGGTGGTGGGGGGGGCTGGCGTCGAGGCCGGGGGCCACCAAACGAGGTAGCAGTGGAGGGAGGGCTGGGGGGACCAGAGCGCAATGTCAGTGTGTCAGGCTCATCCTTGGAAACAGGCAGCCGGGATACCATGGTGACAGGCAAGGGAGCGGCACCAGATGCCGAAACCACAAGGGAAGATGCCTGGGAAGCTGGGGACTGTGTGGAGGCTGGGGCCAGCGCCAAGGTCTGAGCTGCGGCCGGGCCCAGGGTAGGAACTGGGGCAGGGCTCAAGGTCAGTGTCTGCACTGAAGCTGGGGCCAGGAGTGAAGCAGATGACGATGCTGGAGCCAAAGTCAGCGTGTGAGCTGGGGCTGGGCCCACTGGAGAAGCTGGAGCCAGAGGGGGTGCTGGAGCCAGAGACAGCGTCTGAGTTGGACCCAGTGGTGGTCCTGGTGCCAAAGACAGTGTCTGGGCTGGAGTTGGTACCAGGGATGATGCTGGAGTTAATGACAATGTCTGAGTTGGAAAGGGTCCCTGGGGGTTCCCCGTTCCCAAAGAGAGTGTCTGAGATGGAGATGAGCCTCCAAGAGTGGGTGCTAAAGCTGGGGCTAGGGCCAGTGTCTGCGTAGAAGCCGGGCTCGGGAGAGGTGACGGAACCGGGGCTGGTAGCATAGTTTGAGTTGATGATGGAGCCAACACAGGGGTTGGAGCTGGTACCGGTGAAGCTGAGGCTAAAGAGGTTCCTGGAGTAGACGATGGAGCCATAACTGGAACCGGAGTCTGTGATGAAGCCAGGACAGGAGCAGCACCTGGCGATGGTGCCAGGACCGGAAGAGGAGCCAGAGGAGGAGCTGGAGAAGGAGCCAGAATTGCTGTCTGTGGAGCCGCCATAGGAGCCAGAGGGGTGGCTAGAGCCTGAGATGCAGAAGATGCTGGAGCCAGAAGGGAAGCCTGAGCTGGAGCTGGATTTGGTGCTGACGGAAAAGGACTGGCCAGAGCCGAAGCTGGCACCAGGACAGGTGAGCATGCTGGGGCCACGGTTGAGTTCAACCCTGGAACATGTGAAGAGGTGGGAGCCAACAACAGAGGGTGACCAGATGTCTGAGATGAAGACAGGGATGGAGCTGTGGCCAAACCTAGAGTCAAGGCTGATGCTGACGGGGAAGCACCAGATGGTGCCAAGGAGGGAGGTCCAGGAGCCGCTGGGACAACAGGTGCCAATGGTGGAGTCACACTGGTCAACAGAGCTGGGCCCGAAGCAGAAACAGGCAAGGGGGCTGAGATGGGGATGGTGAGTGGAGCCGAGGCTGGGGCAGGAAGTGTGGTGGGGACAGAGATGGGGAGTGAAGATGACAATGGAACTGAGACTGTAGAGGACACAGGACTAGCAAGGGGAGAAGAGTTGGGAATTGGCATTGGAGAAGAGGCTGGCCCAGGGAGTGAGGATGGCACGTGGAGAGGAGAAGAGATGGTCAACGGGGCAGCTCCGGGGGCTGAAGCTGTGGAGAGAGAGGATGAGTTAGCCCCAGAATTCTTTTCCTGAGCCTTTCTACTCCCTGTCCCACCTTTCCCATACCCCCAAGCTTCCCATTTCCCAGAAAGCATTCACTCCCACAACATGAAGTCAAACATCCAAGTAATCTGACAACTTTAGATTTTCTTCCCCTCCAAGATTCCAGCAAATATATCTTGAAATTAGGTCAGGGCTCAGGCAGCCCAGTTCTGGGGCCCATTACAAATTAAGGCAGTACGCTGATATGAAAAAACCTGTACTAAAACTAAGAAACCTTGAGGCGACCCCATCTCGTCTCCATTCCTGGCAAGGATTTCTGGCCTCAGCCACCTGGACTCACCACTGACTTCAGGTGAAGGACTGTGGACCAGCTTGAGAAGAGGCCTCACCAGAGTGGGTGTGGGCATGGGGGCTCGAGCAGTACCCAGAGTAGGTGTGGGTAGCCGGCCAGGGGTTAACGTGGGGCGTGGATTCAACACAGCTGGAAGCCCAGAGCTCGGAGGCCGGGGTGCTGGGGCCAATGGAGGAACAGGAGTCAGTCCATCCCGAGGGGCTTGTCTCACTACAATCTTCACCACGCCTGTATTATTCACCATGGTTGGTGGCACTGCAAGAGGAAGCTACACTGAGAGGAAGGTAGAAAAGAAACAAAAGACCCAAAGAATGGAAGAAGTCCAGGGGCAGGAGAAGGTGGCAGACAGGTATCATAGATATTCGCAAGGGAAAACAACACTGAGGGAAGGCTGGACAGACAGTAGCCCAGCGCATGCCTGGAAGGACCAAGGCCAGCAAGGGCTAAGTAGGAAGGCCAGGAGCCTCACCCTGGTTAGCAGCAAGCGGAAGGCTGAGGCCAGTAGGGGCAGGGGTGGTGCTGGGGGTCGAAGAAGGCAGCACAGAGACAGGGGTAGGGCCAGGGGTCGGGGCCACGGCCTGGATGAGGGCCACATGGGCAGGCTGGCTGATGAGATGGTGCTGCCCCCCTGCTGACACGAGGTGCACCACATTCCCTGGGTTAAGGGAAGAGAGAAAGAGAGAGAGAAGCAGCTATCAGCCTGAGGAGGGCAGAGGCAAGGCAAGAAGAGAAGAAAAGAACAGAGAGGGAATACATTCTCTAGAATGACCTCTTCCCTATCTTTATCCAAGATCCCTCCAACCATGCCCGTTGGCCCCACCCACCAAAAGCTTGGGTAAGAAACATAAAGGCTGACATTCAAAAAAGTCACAAAAACAAAGAGACAGGGAAGAGGAGGAAAAAGGCAGGACAGGGGGTGGGTTTTACCTACTTTGCAGCGGGCGGGGCTGCCCCACAGCAAGCTGGCGCACCTGGGCACCAGTCAAAGTCAGCTTGTTGCCCTGGATTTGGAAGGTGAGAGGTTTGCTTCCCCCTGCATTAGCCACTGGACGTTGTGCCAGTGAGGCTAACTGCCCGATGCTGACCACTTCGCCTGCTAAAAACAGAGAAGGCCTTATTGTACACAAGGCTCGTCCTGCTCAACACCACTTCACAGACCCCATGAAGCACACCTCTCCCCCGAGTGTCCAGTTCAAACTACTAAGCCCTTCCCACAATTTACCATGTCCCAACAAACTCAGCCTCCACCTACAGCCTTTGAGCTTTTCATGTGCTACTCCTTCCAATCCCATTTGCTTAGCAATCTCTTTTATATCCTCTAACATGCCCTGCCACCAGACTGAGCTAATCACCACCATCTGCTCTACACTGTCCTTTTACCCCAATACTTTTCTACTGCTAGGCTTACCACTATTTATTCATCTATGTGTCATCTCCCTATGTCAATTTCTTAAGGGCTCTTAATTATGATCTGACAATGTCTGGCATAATGCCTAACATATGTTAGCTGCCTCAATTTTTTTTGACACAGGGTCTTGCTCATGATTGCAGTGGCGTAACCATGGCTCACTGCAGCTCCAAACTCCTGGCTGAAGCAATCCTCCCACCTTGGCCTCCCAAAGCACCGGGATTATAGGCATGAGCCATCATGCCTGACCCAGCTGCCTAAAATTTGATGCTCTCATGGTCCTGAGCTTTCCTCCCATCTCAAGTCCCTCACCACAGAGCCCTGGGAACTTACAGGGCAGGCGAGCCTGCATATCGGGAGATAGAATGAGGCGCTGTGGTGCAGGAGTCGGAGCTGGCACTGCTGTGGTGGTAGCAGTTGCCGTGGTGGTAGAAGTGGTGGTGGCAGCAGCAGGAGGGAAGGTGTAGCCTGGTGGCACTGTCAGGGGCTTCAACAGGCTAGAGGAGCCTGGAGGTGGGGCTGGGCTCAGGCGAACTGGGGCAGGTGGTGTTGGCTTTAGGGACAAGGTTGGTGTGGGAGGCCGTGAGGTCCCACTCAGGACCCCCAGGGGGGATGGCAACACTGCAGACACAAAGCAAACACCTGTCAGATATACCCTGACTAAAGCCTTAGCCTGGTGCCAGAAGCCTCCATACTCCCTTCCAACCCATCAAATACTAGACCCCTGTCCCCAGCCCACCTCCTCAAACCCTTTAATTTCACTACTTCTTCCTCAGTCTGAACAACCTTTCTGAAGCACCACGCATCATCCTTGGCTCCCTTTCAACTCACCCTGGGGGAGAGAACCACTGTTGGGCTGCAGGGGAGGCAAGAGGACAGGGCCAGGAGGCCGAGATGCAGGAATAAGCGGGGGCCCGGCAGGTGAGGCTGAAACCATCAGTGGTGCTGGCAGCACTTGGGGGACTGGGCCAGGGGTGGGCTGGGCTGAGAGCTCAGGACCTGGAGGAGGTCGAACTGGGACAGGGCCCAGGGGCGCCCGTGGGTTGTTCACCACCACCACTGTCCGGCCTTCTTGCTTAGGTACTGGCTGCAGCATCCTGTGAGAAAAAATTAAGAGAGTGGGTAGGGACAGAAGGAGAATAAGGGGTAGCAATATCAAAGAAAAGAAGAAAATGAAACAGAGAGACAGATTATAAAAGCAAAGAAAAGGAAAGAGACCCAAAGGAGAACAAGGAATAGGAATTTAAGACAATCAGAAAGCACCGAACAGAGAGAAAGGGAGAAAAAGTGACTAACACAGAAGCCCATCCCAGTACCCTCTTCTAGTTATTCTCTCCCCGATTCCCTCCACGTTTGCACCCATCCCATATAAATATTCCAGCCTTGCATCCAACTCTTTTCTTCCCACCCCAGGCCCCTCTGGGCAGCTTTCAGCCACTTATTCTAGGAACCATCCCCTCATTCCTTAGTCCTTGTACCTGTTGACCTTCATCTTGACTGGCTTGGGCCGGGGTGGGGGGTCAGGAGCAGTAGCCACTTCTAACAGTACCCGGCGAGAGAGGCGGTGCCGGGGCAGAAATGTGTCTGCCTCATATCGAGAGACACGACCTTCCAGGCCAATAAGGTCAAATCGACCCATGTCTATCCGCTGCCACAAGAAAGAAAGCACAGTCATAAAGAAGAACAAAATCACATCCTTTGCAACGCAGATGTAGCTGGAGACCATTATCCTTTAGTGAATTAACACAGAAACAGAAAACCAAATACCACATGTACTCACTCACAAGTGGGAGCTAAACATTGGGTACGCATGGACATGAAGATGAGAACAATACACGCCAGAAACGACTGTGGCGGGGAAGGGGCTGAAAAACTACCAGTTCAGTACCATGCTCACAACCTGAGTAACAGGATCAATCGTACGCCAAACCTCAGCATCATGCAATATACCCCATTTAAGAAACCCGCACATGGACACCCTTACTCCAAAATAAAAGGCTAGGCGCGGTGGCTCAAACCTGTAATCCCAGCTCTCTGGGAGGCCAAGATTGGGGAACTGTGTGACTCCAGGAATTTGAGATCACCCTAGGCAACATAGTAAGACCCCGTCTCTACAGAAAATACAAAAATTAGCCAGGCATGTTAGCATGCACCTGTAGTCCCAGCTACTCAGGAGGCTCAGGCGGGAGGACTGCTTGAGCCCAGGGAGCTGAGGCTGCAGTCAGCTATGATCATGCCAATGCACCCCAGCCTGGGCCACAGAACAAGACCCTGCCTCAAAACTTAAAAAAAAAAGGCCGGGTGCGGTGGCTCACACCTGTAATCCCAGCACTTCTGGAGGCCGAGGCGGGTGGATCACGAGGTCAGGAGTTCAAGACCAGCCTGGTCAAGATGGTGAAACCCCATCTCTACTAAAAATACAAAACATTAGCCAGGCGTGGTGGCATGTGCCTGTAATCCCAGCTACTCAGGAGGCTGAGATGGAGAATTGCTTAAACCTGGAGGGGCAGAGCTTGCAGTGAGCCAAGATCGTGCCACTGCACTCCAGCCTGGGTGACAGAGTGAGACTCCATCTCAAAAAAAAAATAAATAAATAAATAAATAAATAATAGGCGGGGCACCATGGCTTATGCCTGTAATCCTACTACCTTGGGAGGCCAAGGTGGGCAGATCACTTGAGGCCAGGAGTTCGAGACCAGCCTGGCCAACATGGTGAAACCCCATCTCTACTAAAAATACAACCAGCATGGTTGTGCACACCTGTAGTCCCAGCTGCTCAGGAAGCTGAGGCACAAGAATCGAGAATCACTTGAACCCAAGACGCAGAGGTTGCAATGCGCTGAGACTGCACCATTGTACTCCAGCCTGGGTGACAGAGTAAGACTCTGTCTCAAAAAAAAAAAAAGTAGTAATAACAACACAATGCAGTGTCAAAGATGCCAATTTTACAATGATTTATTGGACATGATGCCAAAAGCACAGCCAACAAAAGAAAAAAATTAATAAATTGGACTACATCAAAATTTAAAACTGGGGGCCAGGTGCAGTGGCTCACGCCTGTAATCCCAGCACATTAGGAGGCCAAGGCAGGCAGATTATCTGAGGTCAGGTGTTCGAGACCAGCTGGGCAACGTGGTGAAACCTCATCTCTACTAAAAATACAAAAATTAGCTGGGAGTGGTGGCACACACCTGTAGTTCCAGTTACTTGGGAGTGAGGCAGGAGAATCACTTGAACCCAGGAGGTGGAGGTTACAGTGAGCTGACATCGCACCACTGCACTCCAGCCTGAGCGACAGAGTAAGACTCCATCTTAAAAAAAAAAAAAAAAAAAAAAAAAGCCAGGCACAGTGGCTCACACCTGTAATCCTAGCACTTTGGGAGGCCGAGGTGGACAGATCACCTGAGGTCAGGATTTCAAGACCAGCCTGGCCAACATGGCGAAACCCCATCTCTACTAAAAATACAAAAATTAGCTGGGCGTGGTGGCGCATGCCCATAATCCCAGCTACTCGGGAGGCTGAGGCAGGAGAATCACTTGAACCCGGGAGGCAGAGGTTGCAATGAGCTGAGATTGTGCCATTGCACTCTAGCCTGGGCAACAAGAGCAGAACTCTGCCCCCCCACCCAAAAAAAAAAAAAAAATTAAAACTATGTGTGGTAGCTCACGCCTATAATCCCAGGGCTTTGGGAGGCCAAGGCGGAAGGATCACTTGAGGCCAGGAGTTCAAGACTAGTCTAGGCAACATATCAACATCCCATCTCTACAAAAAAATTAAAATAAAAAAATCAGTCAGGCATAGTGGTGCACGCATATAGTTCCAGCTACTCGTCCGGGAGTTTGAAACCAGCCTGAGTGACATGGCAAGACACCATCTCTTCCAGAAAACTAAAAAAAAAAAAAAATCAGCAGGGCCGGGTGCAGTGGCTCACATCTGTAATCCCAGCACTTTGGGAGGCCAAGGTGGGCAGATCACAAGGTCAAGAGATGAAGACCATCCTGGCAAACATGGTGAAACCCCATCTCTACTAAAAACACAAAAGTTAGCTGGGTGTGGTGGTGCGTGCCTGTATCCCCAGCTACTCGGGAGGCTGTGGAAAATTGCTTGAACTTGGGAGGCGGAGGTTGCAGTAAGCCAAGATGGCACCACTGCACTCCAGCCTGAGGACAGAGCGAGACTCCGCCTCAAAAAAAAAAAAAAAAAAAAAAAGCCAGGCTTGGTAGCGCATACCCGTGGTCCCAGCTAGTCGGAAGGCTGAGGCGGGAGGACTACTTGAGCCCAGGAGTTCAAGGCTGCAGTAAGCTATGATCATACCACTGAACTCTAGCCTGGGTGACAGAGATAGACCTTGTCTCGAAAAAAAAAACCACCAAAAACAAGTGTTTGTGCATCAAAAAACACTATCACCATAGCGAAAAGGCAACTTATGGAATGTGACAAAATATTTGCAAGTCATACATCTGATAATGGGTTAATTTCCAAAGCATATAATGAAGTCCTACAGCTCAACAACCACCACACACCCAAAATTAACAAATCTTCAAAAGACATTTCTTCAAAAATATAGACAAGTGGCCAATGAGCACATGAAAAGATCCTTGACAGCACTCATCACTAAGGAAATGCAAACCAAAACCACAATGAAATACCAATTCACACTCATTAATATGGGTGTAATTGAAAAAAAAGAAATAACAGGTAATGGCAAGGATGTGGAGAAATTAGAACACTTGTGCCCTGCTAGGGTGGAAATGTAAAACATGCAGCTACTATGGAAAACAGTGGAGGTTTTCCCAACATGCAGAAATAGAATTACCATGTTACAGCAATTTCACTGTTAAGTAAATACCCAAAATAAAAAGCAGAGATATTTGTACATCTATGTTCATAGCCTTATTCACAAGAGACAAAAGGTGGAAAGAATCCAAGTGCCCACTGACAGATAAGTGGATAAACAAAATGTGATGCAGACGTTCCTGGACTTACAATGAGGTTACATTCCAACAAACCCTCAGCAAGTAAAGAATTTAATACCCTTTAATACCCTTGATAAGCCCATCAAAAAGTAAAAAATTGTAAGCTGAATCATTCTAAGTCCAGATGCTCCTCAATTTACGATGGGGTTACATCCTGATAAATTCACAGTGAAGTCAAAAAAAGATTAAGTTGAACCATCGTTAAGTCACATGGCTAGAGTACAATAAACCTAAGGGAATGATAGGGGAGTAATGAGGATGCAAAAGTCAGACCCCAGTCTAACGAAAAGAGGTACATGGTTGGGGTAATGCCGATAACCTTTACATTTCATATTAATGGAATCATACTTACCTGGAGGGGATGGACATCCGTGGCCCTTAGCACCAGAGAGGCGGTGCTGAAGCAGATGCCTGGGGTGATGAAAGGGGAGGTAACCGGTCGAGGGTCGAACAGATTTGGATGATTGCAAACTTTTCTCAGCTGCATCAAAATGTTGATGACGCTCATGAAATGGCCTGTGGCTAGTGTCTCCTTAGTTCTGGGGAAAGAGGAAAAATAAATGAGACGTCCTAACAGCCACCTACACTCCAATCTCGAGTCCCAGGGCCCACCCTCCTTCCTCCCTTACGTGGTCTGTGCCATGAAGTCATCATAGAGACAGCGTTGACGCTTGGAGAGCCTGCAGCGGATAACATGCTCGTACTTTTTGGGCATCTGCTTCTCAACATCCACCTTAACTCGGCGCAGTAAAAAAGGCCTCAAAACCTAAAAGCAAATTAAGCTGGAGGCTAAACAGGAGAACTCAGGCACCGAGCCCCAGCCTAAGCCCCTCAGCAAACACTAATGGAGTCATACGGCACACCATATCAGACACCAACCACACAAAGATGAGTCAACTGCAAGCCCTCAAGGGATCTGCTGTCTGCTGAAGGAGACAGACACAAAATGATACCATGACACAGGAAGTGATATAAGGAAGCACTGTGGGCAGACCAACTACGCAAAATAGAAAACTCAAACTAGATTTTGAGGAGTAATTGTTAAGTTTACAAGATGATGCAAATAAATCTAGAAGATGAGGAGAATAAAAACTGTGGCCTTGACAGGAGATAAAACAAAAGGCAAATCTGTAATCTCAGAAGATAAAATCTAATAGGACACAGTCATCAATGTCTACAGTGACATGGAAGAAATAAAGGAACAGAGATAAATGAAGGAAAAGTAATAGTTAAGGAAGACTTCCTGTTTTCTTTCTTTTTTTTTTTTGATACAGAGTTGCGCTCTGTCACCCAGGCTGGAGTGCAGTGGCGCGATCTTGGCTCACTGCAAGCTCTGCCGCCCGGGTTCATGCCATTCTCCTGCCTCAGCCTCCCGAGTAGCTGGGACTACAGGCACCCGCCACCACGCCCGGCTAATTTTTTGTATTTTTAGTAGAGACGGGGTTTCACCGTTTTAGCCAGGATGGTGTTGATGTCCTGACCTCATGATCCACCTGCCTCAGCCTCCCAAAGTGCTGGGATTACAGGCGTGAGCCACCGCGCCCGGCCGACTCCCTGTTTTCTAGCTTAGTTTACCGAATGATAGTGATTGACCAAGATGAAGTAGAAATAACAGGCTATAAGGCCAGAGATGTCTAGCTTAGAACAGTGTTGAGTTCAAGAGGAACTCTCAATTAATGATAGCAAATCACAAATTTAAATACAGGTCAAGTGATCTAGAAAGTCAAGGAATTTTAGTACAGACTGGAGAGTCTTTATCACATAAGAAATAGTCAAAGCCTTAGGAATGAGTAGGCCTGTGAGATATGTAGACTGAGAAGACAAAAAAAGTAAAGATCAGAATGCTGAAAGATGTTGTGATTTAAAAGTTGGGCGAAAAAGGAAGAGCCAAAGAAGACCAGAGAGAGAAAACACCAACAATATGAAGTTGAAGAAATCCAAGCAGGGACCAATCAGCAGTACCATTCTACTCAAAGACAGTAAGGACAAAAACATCACCATTTAAAAAAAAACAAAAAACAAACATGCTGGGAACGGTGGCTCACGCCTGTAATCCCAACACTTTGGGAGGCCAAGGGGGGGGCAGGGCGGATCACTTAAGGTCAGGAGTTCGAGACCAGCCTGGCCAACATGGCGAAACCCGCCTCTACTAAAAATAACAAACATTAGCTAGGCATCGTAGTGCAGACCTGTAACCCCAGCTACTCAGGAGGCTGAGGCAGGAGAATCGCTTGAACCCGGGAGGTGGAGGTTGCAATGAGCCAGATCACGCCACTGCACTCCAGCCTGGGTGACAGAGAGACTCTGTCTCAAAAAAAAAAAAAAAAAAAAGCCCGGCACGGTGGCTCACACCTTTAATTCCAGGATTTTCGGAGGCCGAGGCAGGCAGATCACGAGGTCAGGAGATCGAGACCATCCTGGCTAACACGGTGAAACTCCGACTCTACTAAAAATACAAAAAATTAGCCAGGCGTAGGCCGGGCGCGGTGGCTCATGCCTATAATCCCAGCACTTTGGGAGGCCGAGGCAGGTGGATCATGAGGTCAGGAGATGGAGACCATCCTGGCTAATACGGTGAAACCCCGTCTCTACTAAAAATACAAAAAATTAGCCAGGCGTGGTGGTGGGTGCCTTTAGTCCCAGCTACTCGGGAGGCTGAAGCAGGAGAATGGCATGAACCCGGGAGGCAAAGCTTGCAGTGAGCCGAGACCGTGCCACTGCACTCCAGCCTGGGCGACAGAGTGAACTCTGTCTCAAAAAAAAAAAAAAAAAAAAATTAGCCAGGCTTTGTGGCGGGCGCCTGTAGTCCTGGCTACTCGGGAGGCTGAGGCAGGAGAATGGTGTGAACCCAGAAGGCGGAGTTTGCAGTGAATGGATATTGCAACACTGCACTCCAGCCTGGGTGACAAAGCAAGACTCAGTCTCAAAAAAAAACAGAATTGATGACTAAGATGAGGTCACTCAATCTGGCAATGGGTTAGTCACTAGAACACTGCAGCTTGACAAAGGAGTTTAGCCTGGCACTGACTTCCCTCTCCCCAAGGGTTTCCTGGGCACTGCCCAGGTGCTCAGGAATGGTTCCTTACCATTCCCAATACCCTGACAAACTGTTGCAGGCCCTACCTTGTGGAGGCGTTTGACTAGACCTTCATTATACTCTTGGCTGCCCTCAATCATGCCAGTTAGGGGATTAGAGAACCACTCCTTGAACTCGCGATGAGACTGGAAGACATGGGGCATCAAAAAGTGCATCAAGGACCACAGCTCCATGAGGCTGTTCTGCAAGGGAGTTCCTGTCAGGAGCAGGCGTCTCTGGCTGCAAAGAGACAGAGAGAATCAGAGAGAGTATGGTCAGCAAGCTCCCAACCTTCTGAGCATTCTGATACATTCCTCAACCCAGGCAGCCCTCCCTTCTAGCCAAGTCAACTCTCCCATGAATCCCCATCTCCATCTCCACCTGTTGAAGTTGAGGAGTGACTGCCAGCGCTGTGACTTGAAGTTCTTGATGTTCTGCGCCTCATCCAGAATGAGATAGCGCCAGTTCTTGCGACGGAAGGCCTGGTGGTCCTGCAGCACCAGCTTGTAAGACGTGATACACACATGAAAGGCATTGGGCTTGGTCCAGCCCTGAGGGATCAAAGACAGAAAGTAGCAGATAGTGGGATGAAAAGAAGAGAGCAAAGGGAAGACATGCTAAACTCCTCAAAGGACAGTAATCAGGTTGGAAGAAAAGAGAAAGTCCCAGCAAAAGAATGGAGCGACAGAAAGAGGAGGGGCCTGGGTGCGGTGGCTCACAGCTATAGTCTCAGTACTTTGGGAGGTTGAGGTGGGAGGATCTCTTGAGCCCAGGTGTTCAAGGTCAGCTTGGGTAACATAGTGAGACCCCATCTTTATTTTTACAAAAAATTAAAAATTTTTTTAAAAAAAGAAAGAGGAGAGAAAGGAATTCACCTGAGGAAAGGGCTTAAAAATAAAGGAGGCATCAATGGGATGAAAGTGACCACATGAAACATCGAACCTGCCGCTTGAGCTTCCTCTCTTTCTGGGCTCCATAGTAAGTGAGGATTTTAAAGCTGGGGCACCAACGTTTCAACTCCATCTCCCAGTTCAACATCACGCTGGTGGGAACAATGATTAAATGGGGACCCCAGTTACCTGTTTGGCAAAAAAATCAGAGATGGTAAGGAAATGTAAATTCTGTGGTTCTGATTCCTCAGTTATAACCCTGACCACCCTTTGGCCCTTCCTAGGAATCCTAGCACCTACACTGTCCTCTCTATACAGTTAATGACCGGAGTCAATAAAGCAAAAGTCAATGAAGCTGGAGTCATCACTGAACAAGCTCCCAGGGAGCTAGACTAAGGGGAACAAAAGAAGGGGCCTTGCCTACTTACCTTTCTCACAAGCCAAGTGGGCAAGCAGAGAGATGGTCTGGATGGTCTTCCCAAGCCCCATCTCATCAGCAAGAATGCCATTAAGCTTCTTCTCATACATGGTAACCAGCCAGTCTAGCCCAATGTGCTGGTACTCCCGGAGCTGGCCCCGCAGAAGCAGGGGAATGGGCGTCTTTACCTGTCAGAGAGGAAAAATAGGTAACACAATGGAAATGAGGCATTTGTCGTGGGGACATGAGAAAGTCAAGACATGAGAAAGGAGAGGCCAGAACCTGGGGATACCTGGGTCGTGGCCAGCGTGTAACCCTTGGGCTGGAGACTTTCAGCTGCTGCAGCAATGTCAGTAATTTCTTTCTTTGGACCTAGAGTAGTGGGCCCTGGAGTAGGAGGCCCACTGCCTGCATCTGCCTCACTCCGCTCTTCATCCCTGGCAAGCAAGTACTCCACTCCAAAATCATCATCTTCCTCCTCTTCATCTGCTTGGCTCTGTGACTGGGCATCCTCAGACTCTTCAGACTCTGATCCCTCTGATGCTGAACTTCCACTTGTTTCTTCCTCCTCTGAATGTTCATCTTCCTCATCCTCACTCCGGTCCTCCACAGAGTCTAAAGCGTAAGACCAAGGCTTACTGCTCACCATACCTGCTCCTCCAATGGCCACCCTCCCCAGCTCCTGCTTCATGACCACATATTCACCTGACTGACTGCTACTATCCTCCTGAGGAGGCTCTTCCGCTTCCACGGGCCCCTCTGGTTCACAGTCAGAGCTATTAGCATCAACCTCATCTTCATCCTCATCTTCACTGCTCCCAGAGCCTGGAGCATAGGCTCCTGCATACTGCTGCAATAGCTCCTCCATGGAAAGCTCACCTGGAAGAGAAATAAAAAGCTTTTGGTTGCTCTGAGGGGAGGGAGAAGGGGAGGTCTGAGTGGTACCAGTTAATTTTACCTAGGTCTCTGTAGATACTGCTAGGCCCAGGTCTGAGGGGAGGCAAAAGAGCTTACTTTCAGCATCAGCTAGCAAAGCCAAGCCCCGCAACCTGGGGGAAGTACCATGGGAATTGGGAAGAACATTATCAACCTGGTGAGCCTCTCAAGGTCCAGGTCAAATGCTGTCAGTATCTTCCTACATTAGCTCTTCCCTCCATTTCACTCCCACATCACCATTTAAACTTCTATCATAAGCACTCATCACTTTCTACTTATCATTACTGGTTTACAAGTCTGTCTTAGTCATTAGACATGGAATTCCTCCAGGGTGGATACAAAGTGCCTTATTCATCTCTTTATCCTTGGTACTGCACACCGCAGACACCAAGTGGATGCTTAGTAAAATGTCTGGTGAATGTCACCTTCTCGAGCCAACTCGCTCAGCTCCATGGCATGATCCACCTCCCCTTCCAACTGTTCCTCAGCTGCTATAGTATCCTCTTCATCCTCCGCTAGGAAAGAGACAGAAGCAAGATTAATAGGGATAGATGCTAGAGGCACAGGACACAGTCCAAATGAAACAGATGAGAAAGCCTGAAAGGTTAGGTCCAGACAATTCATTCAAGGGGTAAGGGGCAATAGGACAAACGGAACAGCCCTGACCTTCCTCTTCGTTGGCAGTAAACTCTTCATCATCTTCATCTGGATGCCAAGGCTGTTTGTTGCGCTGTGTGACAGCAGAGGGTGGGGGCTTTATCTGTATGGCAAAAGATAAAAAAGGGAAGGGTCTAAGGTTAGAGTAGCAGAAGAATGGCACAAACTTGAAAAAGGTGTCACAGGAGAATCTCTGTCCCATTGAGTGACAGTTGCCACTGGTATAATCCCAGGGCAAGAATACAATCAAGGGTTTTCTCTCAGCACCAGCTACCAAATCCTGGCCCCACTGCCTGGGGAAGGACCTGTGAAAGTGCCAGGTAACAAATAAAGGCACCCAACACTTCCCCATGCACTTGAGACATATGGAGAAACAGAAAAGACTTAAGGGTACCATGCCAGCTTCCAACCTGTAAGCCAATAAGGGAACATTAGGGCATGTTCAGAGAAGTGGCAAGTAACGGTCAGAGCAAGTACTTTTTCAAGACCACACAGCAATTTAAAGAGGAAAGTGCAATACGCTCTTCCACTATAGCGCCAAAACCTGCCAATCACAAAATGCAACTTGCCCCAAACAGATTCTTCCCCAGTCATCCCCAAAGAGCCCAAATGTCCATTACTAGCAGAACTCCTAAAACTCATAACCAACCTCACAGCCTGGAACTCAGACCCTGAACCTCTCCCTCTGTTCCCCCTCTGAACCCTCCCTCTGCTCCTTCTGCCTATACCTCCAACACCTGAGGGGGCTCTTCTTCAGCACCTTCTTCAGGCCCATCTCGGGTGTCACTATCATGAGATGAGGCGGTTTGAGAGGGGCTGGAAGGCCCTTCCAACAGCTGAGGGGGAAGGGAACGGAGCAGCTCTTCCAGTGGCAATTCTCCCTCACGGCGAAGCAGCTCAATCTCACGCCTCTGGGCCTCTGCATCATTGCCTTCCTGTTGTTCTTCAACTTCAATCGTTTCCTCATCATCCTCTTCCTCCTCCTCTTGGGGTTGAAAGTCCCCATCTATAGCAGGAGAACAAGGTCACAAAGTCCACGGGCCCTGCAAGCCACAGGGTGGGTTTTTCAGCTCTGGAAAGGGTACATGAGGAAGAGTAACAGGACCAAAGAGAACACACACCTTCATCATCCAGGCGAGAAGCAGGGGGTGGAGGACTGGAGGCAGCTGAGGAAGAGCCGAGGCAAGGGGAAGAGCCTGCTTTGCTGGAGGTTAATGGCTGGTTGAGGCTCTGAGACAGAAGGTCCGAGTACTTTTCAGTTTGCCCCACAATGAAGTCCAAATGCAGGTCCAAGGCTTTTTTGCGCTTTTCCTCAAGCCGGGACTGTTGCTTGAATTGCACCACCTGCCACAGATATGAAAGGGACTGCTCACCAAGATAACCATTTATTTATGTACTTTTACCCGATGTTTAGGGAGACCTTCTTTAACCAGATCCTGGGCTGGCCTCTTAGGAGAGTAAAACTAAATAACCTTAGAGGCTCACTATGGTCTAAAGGAAGCACAAAGGGAGCATGCAGGAAGAAGAGCCAGCTTCGCCTCAGGTGGAGGGAAGGTTTGCAATCTGAAGCTGGATTTTTTTTTTTTTTTAAAGAGATGAGATCTCACTATGTCGGCCAGACTAGTGTCAAACTCCTGGGCTCAAATGATCCTCCTGCCTCGTCCTCCCACGTAGGTGGAACTACAGGCATGCATCACCACACCCAGCTGGAACTGGGTCTCAAAAAATAGGTAGATGGGCCAGGCACAGTGGCTCATGCCTGTATTCTCAGCACTTTGGAAGGCTGAAGTGGGAGGATCGCGTGAGGTCAGGAGTTCGAGACCAGCCTGACCGACATGGTGAAACCCCCATCTCTACTAAAAATAAAAAATTAGCCAGGCGTGGTGGCGGGCACCTGTAAACTCAGCTACTCCGGAGGCAGACGCAGGAGAATCGCTTGAACCTGGGAGGCAGAGGTTGCAGTAAGCCCAGATTGCACCACTGCACTCCAGCCTGGGAACAAAGCGAGACTCCGTCTCAAAAACAAAAAAACAGGTAGGTGAAGCCAGGAATAGTGGCTCACACTTTGGGAGGCCAAAGTGAGAGGATCACTTGAGCCTAGGAATTCAAGATCAGCTTGGTGTGTAACAGCGAGACCTTGTCTCCACAAAAAAATATTTTTAGGCCAGGTGCGGTGGCTCACATCTATAATCCCAGCACTTTGAGAGGCTGGGGCGAGTGGATAATCTGAGGTCAGGAGTTCAAGACCAGCCTGGCCAACACGGCAAAACCCTGTCTCTACTAAAAATACAAAAATTAGCCAGACATAGTGGCACATGCCTGTAATCCCAGCTACTCCAGAGCCTGAGGCAGGAGAATCACTTGAGCCTGGGAGGCAGAGGTTGCAGTGAGCCAAGATTGCGCCACTGCCCTAGGTGACGGGGTGAGACTCTGTTTCACAAAAAAATTTAAAAAAAAGAAATTAAAAAGAATTTTTTTAATTAGCAAGATGTGGTAGCACGCGCCTGTAGTCCCAGATACTTGGGAGATCAAGGCAGGAAGATCGCGTGAGCCCAGGAGGTTGAGGATGCAGTGAGCTGTGATCACACCACTGCACTCCAGCCTAGGAGACACAGCAAGACTCTGTCCAAGACAATTAAAAAATAGGTGGCTGTTCCCTAAGTACACATGAGGAAAAAAGCATTCCCAGCAGCATAAAGTCTACGTGTAAATGGCCAGAGATATACAAAAGAAAGGTGGGTGTGGAGTGGAAAGGAGAAGGAATGAACATGGCAGGAGGCAAGACCGAAAATACAGACGGAAACCGGGTAGTACTTAAGAAATAATTACAACTTACTATACGGGTAGTGGGAACTTTGACGGAATTTAAGCATGTGCTAAGTGGCACAAATACATTTCAGTAAACACATGCTAAATGCCCTGCAAGGGACAGATGGCCTAGAGGTGTCAAGGAGAACTATTAACAATCCCCAAAGGCAGGACCCATATTTTGCCACTATACTTTTTTATCCATACAACATAAACGTCATTAGAGTTGCCTGAAATTATATTTACTCCCTCAAGAAGTTTTGATCATTCCTACTACCACGCCATCTACCAATCTAATCCAAGGCCATTTTCCTTTCCTGATCCCCACTGTCTACCTTCTCCACATTGCTCCAGAACTGCCTGACATCCTTGGCCATGGTGGAAGCAATTCGACGCAGCTTGGCCTGCTCCTCCCTCCGGGCCCGTTCCTCTTTCTGCCGCTGCTCCTCGTGATGCCGGATCACCATGCGCACCACCTGTGGGAATGAAGACCCAGGGTGAAAACACTCAAAGCCAGACTTCCCCACCCAAAGGCAAAGAAAATAATCAAGGCCAAGAAATCTGGAAAATCAAGAGTTTGCTCTTAATGCCTACACCATTCTGTCTGGTCCCCTTCCAACAAACCGGGAAGGAACAGACCTGAAAAGGAAAAGGAACGAAGTCCCAGCGGAAGACCTACCTTCCGGGCCACACCCCGTTTCCAACGGCGCTCCTGAGCAAAGTCAGCAGAGAGCCACTGCATCTCTTCGCACAAATAGTCCCAGTGACCTTTGGGGCGAGGGGGCTCTGGCACCTTAGGCAGCCTCTTCAGTGACCAGAAACCCTCCTTCCGCAGCTCAGCAATCCGAGTCTCGATCTCGGCCTCCTAATCAGGGAGAGCCAGATCAATCAACAGTTCTAAACGCACACTCCATCTCACTGCCACGGCTGAATTCCTGAGCACTAAGTGGGCTGAGTGTGTTATGCTTATGTTTAGTCCACATACCAAACCTACAGGCAGGTATCATACTCTCTTCAGAGAAGGGAAAAAAGATCAGGGAGATGAAGAAGGAAAAAAGATCAGGGAGATTAAGTGATTTGCCCAAGATCACACAGCTAGAAAGTAATAGAAAATGTGAATCAAAAATAGGTCTGAGGACTCCAGACAGCAAATTTCATGCTCTTTCCATTATTTAACACAATCTCCACACCCCATAGACATAGGAGAGACTTGGGAAATCATATCCCAAGAGGAGCTTCCCAGAGGAGTAGGAGACACATACTTCCCTCTTGATTCTAGATACAAGGGGTCATCATCATTGTAGAATTCTACTTACTCAGAGTATTTTCATGATGCATTAAGCTTAGAAATATGCTATAATGCCCAACTGACACATTGTTGTTTTTAAAAATACTACTTTTGTAAAAATGCATATGTTTATGTAAAAAATACTGAAACGTTATACATGAAATGTTTAACACTGATTAGGTGTAAAAAAGAGTGGTCATTTTTACTAAAGCTTCTACACTGATTGTCTTTTATTAAAAAAGCATTTAAAATTTTTTTGACAGAGACGACTCAAAAAATTCAGGACAACTGCCTTATTTCTTTTTCTGAATCTCACTCAGAAATCTGAGTGAGATTTTTCTGGGTCTCACTCTGCTGCCTAGGCTTAGGTTATCTTCCCAACTCAGCCTCCCAACTCAGCCTCCCAGGTGGCACATGCAACCATGCCCAGCTAATTTTTTTGTATTTTTTGTAGGGGCGAGGTTTCACAATGTCAAGGCTGGTCTGGAACTCCTGGGCTCAAGCAATCCACCTGCCTGGGATTCCCAAAATGCTCAGATTATAGGCGAAAACCACCGCACCCAGCCTCTGTCTTTGTTATTTCTGTCCTCTCCTGATAAAAACTAAATCAGAGAAAATGACAGCCAGAGACCAGACAGGACTAAACGGCCTGACAGTGAAGGAAACATCAAGAAAGACGTGGATATTAGACCAGCTGCTCTCAAACTTGAGGAGGCACCGGAATCATCTGGAGGACTTTTAGAAACAGGTTGTGCTCACACCTGTAATCCCAGCACTTTGGGAGGCCAAGGCGGGTGGATCACAAGGTCAGGAGATCGAGACCATCTTGGCTAAAACGGTGAAACCCCGTGTCTACTAAAAACACAAAAAATTAGCCAGGCATAGTGGCGAGCGCTTAGTCCCAGCTACTCAGGAGGCTGAGGCAGGAGAATGGCGTGAACCCAGAAGGCGGAGCTTGCAGTGAGCCGAGATCATGCCACTGCACTCCAGCCTCGGCGAAAGACTGAGACTCCGTCTCAAGAAAAAAAAAAAAAACCCAATTGCAGCCGGGCGCAGTGGCTCATGCCTGTAATCCCAGCACTTTCAGAGGCCGAGGCTGGCAGATCACAAGGTCAAGAGATCAAGACCATCCCGCCAACATGGTGAAACCCCATCTCTACTAAAAATACAAAAAATTTAGCCGGGTGTGATGGCGGGCGCCTGTAGTCCTAGCTACTCAGGAGGCTGAGGCCAGAGAATGGCTGTGAACCCGGGAGGCGGAGCTTGCAGTGAGCCAAGATTCTGCCACTGCACTCCAGCCTGGGCGACAGAGCGAGACTCCATCTCAAAAAAATAAATAAATAAAATAAAAATAAAAATAAAAAATAAAAAGATTGCTGGGCCCTACCCTCATAGTTTCAAATGGGTCGGTGGGTGAGTGGTACCAAGAATTTGCATTTTTTTTTTTGAGACAGAGTCTCACTGTTACCCAGGCTGGTGTGCAGTGGCATCATCTCAGGTCACTGCAACCTCCGGTTCCCAGTTCAAGCAATTTCCCTGCCTCAGCTTCCTGAGTAGCTAGGACGACAGGCCTGCGCCACCACGCCAGGCTAATTTTTGTATTTTTAGCAGAGATGGGATTTTGCCACGTTGGCCAGGCTGGTCTCGAACTCCTGACCTCAGGTGATCCACCCGCCTCGGCCTCCCAAAGTGCTGGGATTACAGGCATGAGCCACCACGCCCGGCAAAGAATTTGTGTTTCTAGTAAGTTCCCAGGTGATGCTGATGCTGCTGGCCCAGAGACCACACTTACCACTGGATAAATGTAATACAGACTGCATGATAGAAATAAATAGAAACCAGTAAATCTTAAGAGCATCACAGTTTACAAGGTGCTTTTGTGTCTATTTTCTCCTTTTTTTTTGAGACAGGATCTTACTCGGTTGCTCAGGCTGGAGTGCAGTGGCATAATCGTGGCTCACTGCAGCCCTGACCTCCTGGGCTCAGGTGATCCTCTCAACTCAGGCTCCTGGGTGGCTGCGACTGCTACAGGCATGTGCGACTATACCCAGCTAATTTTTTGTACTTTTTACAGAGATGGGGTTTTACCACATTGCCCAGTCTGGTCTTGAACTCCTGGGCTCAAGAGATCTGCCTGTCTCAGCCTCCCAAAGTGCTGAGATTACAGGTGTGAGCCACTGCGCCTGGCCTTGCTCCTATAACTTAAACCTCTTAATAGCCTATAAACTATTATATCATTCCTATTTTATTTACAGCAAGGAAAATGAGACTCAGTATTCAAGCAGTTTGTTCACGATCATATACATTAAGGCAGAACCTATACCCTAAATCCATGACAAAAAAGAAAAGAAACATAAAATACTCAAGAGGACGTGGGAGTTTACGGAAGATAACTCCCAAGAATCTTCATAAGCCTTCCTAATACGTACATGCTTGGCCTGTTCTGCAATTTCGGCATGGCTCTTCTCCCACTTCGGGCCCTTGTTAGCCAGGTCAGCAGCCTGGGACAAGCTGAACCCCTCCAGGGGCACTGTGGCACCATCTGGGGGGCCTGGAGGTCCATCCAGTGAGGAATCTTGAGCTATGTGCTGCGGGGAGATGCCGCCTGCCCCACTAGAGGCTGGGGAACTGGATGAGGCAGGGGACACAGGATTGCTGCCTGTCATGCCGTCCGACACCATCTAGAAAAAGAGGAAAATGATGGAGAAAATAAATGCTTCGCACTGTGCTGAGTGTTTTAGATACATTATTTCATCCGATCTTCACAAGAAAAAACTGTGTAGAGTAAGGTATAAACCTTATTTTCATAAACACAAACGTTCGGGATAAAGTTTTTATTTTATTTTTTTGAGATGGAGTCTCGCTCTGTCGTCCAGGCTGGAGTGCAGTGGCGCGATCTCGGCTCACTGCAAGCTCCGCCTCCCAGGTTCACGCCATTCTCCTGCCTCAGCCTCCTGAGCAGCTGGGACTACAGGCGCCCGCCACCATGCCCAGCTAATTTTTTGTATTTTTAGTAGAGACAGGGTTTCACCATGTTAGCCAGGATGGTCTCGATCTCCTGACCTCATGATCCGCCCACCTCAGCCTCCCAAAGTGCTGGGATTACAGGCGTGAGCCACCACGCCCGGCCTTGGGATAAAGTTTTAATAAGGGACTCAAGATGGCGGAGCCAAGTTTATAGATGCTTGACATGCAAGAATTATGTCCTGACATTTACACAGTTCCCAAACTTAAGAAAATATATATATATAGGCCGGGGGTGGTGGCTCATGCTTGTGATCCCAGCACTTTGGGAGGCTGAGGTGGGTGGATCACCTGAGGTCAGGAGTTTGAGACCAACCTGGCCAACATGGTGAAACCCCGTCTCTACTGAAAATACAAAAATTAGCTGGGCGTGGTGGCGGGAGCCTGTAATCCCAGCTACTCAGGAGGTTGAGGCACGAGAATCGCTTGAACCTGGGAGGTGTGGGAGGCGGAGGTTGCAGTGAGCCGAGATCGCGCCACTGCATTCCAGCTTGGATGACAGGGTGACTCTGTCTCGGAAAAGAAAAGGAAAAAAAAAAAAAAAATTTATATATATATATATATATATAGCATATGATTTCAAATTCTGATCGTTTCAGAGCCTCAGTGATTTCATGCACATAAACAACTCCCTATTTACCCTCCATTTTCAGAACAAGTGTGGCAAACTCACTTATGCAATAAATGTGAGCTACCACTAAATTCAACAGCCACCAATAAATCCCAGGCCACCTTAACCTCTTCATTGGACAGGCATGGGCTGCAGGCATAGCCAATGTTCTCAAACACCCAACACGTCACTTTACAAGGTACTGCAAAAGCATTAAGAAATGGAAGCTGGGCTCGGTGGACTTTGGGAGGCCGAGGCGGGCGGATCATGTGGTCAGGAGTTCCAGACCAGCCTGACCAACATGGTGAAACCCCGTCTCTACTAAAAATACAGAAATTAGCCAGGTGTGGTGGCATGAGCCTGTAATCCCAGCTACTCAGGAGTCTGAGGCAGGAGAATTGCTTGAACAAGGAGGCAGAGGTTGTAGTAAGCCGAGATTGTGCCATTGCACTCAGAAGGAAGGAAGGAGGGAGAGAAGGAAGGAAGGAAGGAAGGAAGGAAGGAAGGAAGGAAGGAAGGAAGGAAGGAGGGAAGGAGGGAAGGAGGGAAGGAGGGAAGGAGGGAGGGAGGGGAGGGAGGGGAGGGAGGGGAGGGAGGGGAGGGAGGGGAGGGAGGGGAGGGAGGGGAGGGAGGGAAGGGAGGGAGGGGAGGGAGGGAGGGAAGGAAGGGAGGGAAGGAAGGGAGGGAGGGAAGGGAGGGAGGGTGGAAAACAGGGCTGGGCACGGTGGCTCACACCTGTAATCCTAGCACTTTTGGAGGCTGAGGCGGGTGGATTACCAGAGGTCAGGAGTTTGAGACCAGCCTAACCTACATGGTGAAAACCCATCTCTACTAAAAACACAGAAAATTAGCTGGGCGTGGTGGTGGACGCCTGTAATCCTAGCTACTCAAGAGGCTGAGGCAGGAGAATCACTTGAACCCAGAAGGTGGAGGTTGCAGTGAGCCAAGACCACACCACTGCACTCCAGCCTGGGCAACAAAAGCGAAACTCTGGGCCAGGCGCGGTGGTTCACACCTGTCATTCCAGCACTTTTGAGAGGCTGAGTAAGGTGGGGATCACGAGGTCAAAGATGAAGACCATCCTGGCAAACATGGTGAAACCCCATCTCTACTAAAAACATAAAAATTAGCCAGGTGTGGTGGCGCGCACCTGTAGTCCCAGCTACTCAGGAGGCTGAGGCAGAAGAATTGTTTGAACCCGGGAGGCGGAGGTTGCAGTGAGCCGAGATCACACCACTGCATTTCAGCCTGGTGACAGAGCGAGACTCCATCTTAAAGATAAAAAAAAAAAAAAAGAAAGAAAGAAATGGAAAACAGGCCAGGCCTGGGGGCTCACACCTGTAATCCTAATACTTTGGGAGGCCAAGGTGGGTGGATCACCTGAGGTCAGGAGTTCAAGACCAGCCTAGCCAACATGATGGTGAAACCCCATCTCTACAAAAATATAAAAACTAGCCAGGCATGATGGTGGGTGCCTATAATCCCAGCTACTCGCAAGGCTGAGGCAGAACTGTTTGAAATCAGGAGGCGGAGGTTGCAGTGAGCCGAGATCACGCCATTGCATTCCAGCCTGGCTGACAGAAAGATACTCCGTTTCAAAAAAAAAAAAAGAAAAGAAAAAAATGGAAAACAAAGTCCTACTGAAATGTGGATACTCAGGGAATTCACAAATTCACTCCAGGACATAAGCCTTACACTGCGCCACTCAAATTCCTACCTCGGCTAAATGACAAGACTGTATGTCACAAATTTCCCCAGTTTCTCAGGAAAACTATAAATACCAACTTTACAAACATGAAAAGCTTACTGTACTGCTCGCTTTGGCAACACATATACTAAAACTGGGAGGATACAGAAAAGATTAGCATGGCCCCTGTGCAAGGATGACACAATAAAGAAACCCTTTTTATAGAAAAATTTAAAAAATTAAAATAGAAAGCTGACTGTACACACACCTAGATGTGTTTAAAAGTCATGCTTTTTTTCCTACCCCACACCCTTCCTTGGTATGAGAAAGGAATGAACACTACACACCATCCATAGGCTTATCCTACTCCAGTACTGATAGAAGTTAAACTATTCTTAAAGCGTACGGTATTAGAAGCATGGTGCCACGACCTCCATTTCCAGCCTAGCCTAATTCAACCTTTTTCAGGTAACGAGGTGCTTTTACACTCTTGGAGATAATATTACACTAATGTTAAATGGAATGTGAGTATCCAACAGACCTGACATACTACAGCCCAGCCCCCGAGCACCAAAGATTCTCCAAAACTCTCCACAAATATTCCCCTGCCACATTTCTTCTGCCTCACACTCAACAATCCACAAAGCAGAAGCAGAGAAGGAACTCTTCCCACTTTCAAACCTGTGTCTGTAGGACTGGGAGCTGAGGGTGAGCAGGGGAGGGGCTGCTCTGCATGGTCCCACTCCCAGGCTCCCCCTTGGATGCCTGAAGAATGACTGGGTCGTTATCACCACTGCTGCTGGCCGAGGGGCTGGCGTCCGGCTGCAGGGCATGCTGGGAGCTGGCCTCATTCTGGGCCACCGGCCACCGGGACCCGCCTTCCAGGGCCCGGGGCCCACCAGGGCGTCCCAGCCTCCGCTCAGGTCCACCAGCCTCTGGAGCACCTAAAGTAGGGTTAAAAAAAAAAAAAGACAGAAATGCAGTTAAAGGGGATGAAAAAGTATTTTTAAAAAACCAGAAATAACACTGAATAAAGAGAAACACAGAAATTACAGGTTACATTTCTTGAGCACTTACTATGTATAAGATACTTTTAGTACCTGTTTGATGTGTTCTATAATCCTCACACCTACCTTAAAAACCAAGTGCTTTTCACAGCATAACAAATATTGACTTCCTCCTACACACAACGGATAGAGCCATGCAGAAAGGATTCCCGACCTAAATGGAGCTTACATTCTAATATAATCTGTTTCGTAAGTTACGAAGTTAAGACCTTATGATTTGCGGAAGGTTACACAGTAAAAAAGTGGTAGGAGGGCTTCAGTCCACAGTCTGATGCCAAAACCATGGAAAACCTGCTACTCTTCCTGGTAGAGCCAGGTTGACCACGTTTTCCTCAACCCACAGCCTCAGTTCTGTTGTTGTACTATAATCAAACCCTCTACAGAAAAATCACATGCAAACATTCCCATGCTTCTCTAGAGTGAAAATCCCCAATACGGACCTATAATTGCTTTCATTATCTCAAACATTTCTCCCATTAGCATCAGCACACAAAATGGTAGCAGATCCCTCACCTGTGTGAGCTGAGACCACACCCCCTGTGAAAGTCTGCACTTCCACGGTGCCGCCGTACTGAAGGGAATCACACCTGAAACATCCATCAAAGCGTATTATTTACTCCAGTTTTTTGAGACGTTTAAATATACCCAAATCAGTTAAAAGACTAGAAACAGAAAAACTACAGTAGTAGGAAAATCTCACACTTCAGGGAAATGCAAATCATGTTTTGTGAATTCCGGAGGGACATACGATCCTGCCTGGGGCAGGAGCAGGAAAGGAGTGAAGAAAGAAAGTTCAAAAATTTTAAGGGTAAAGGCTCCAACCACAGAATGGAAGACAAAAAAAAAAATACAGCAAAAAAAAGCTGTCACATCCAGAACCTCAGAAAGGTGCTACCTGCCTGCGGGCCTTTCCAGTGAGGGCTGAACGCAGAAGTGAGAGTGGAACTCCCGGGAAGAGTCAACAAACATGCTGGTCACAGGAAAATCCGCCCAGGATTCAGGGCAGGGCGCTGTGTATCCCATACCTGCGCCTTGAGACACTTCCCCAAATACAAGAACCACAGCAAAAGGAGACTCAGGAGCAGTCAAAAGCGAGAGGCCGCACTGCCAAGAACCACGCGCCGGAAACAGGCAGTGTGAACCCGCAGGAGGCCCGGAAATGCTTCCCCAGTGTTTAAGGAAATTCCTAAACCACAGTGCCGGCTTTGATTCACTCCCTACTCCGCCACACGTTCCCAAGACCCGAGCTCACCAGAAGCCAACAAGCCTTAACTCTTGACTTCAGGTTTCGTGACCATCTCCCTAGCCCTCCCGACGGACTGACCTCGCGTGACCCCTGACCTCTGCCCAAGTTGCCACTAGCCCTGAGATAGCCCCGCCCCCTCCAGACTCCCACCCCACCCAACGTGCGCGCCGGGCGGGGGAGGGGCCCGCGCGTGCGCGGCTGGAGGCGGAGCGAGCCGGCTGCGCGCACGGCCCGGGGGCTCCCGCCAGAACCCGAGCCCACGCACACAAGGGTCGCGGGGCTGGGAAGCTCGTCATCCAAGCCCGTCAGGGAGCCCCCCCATCACCCGACCGCGAAAGGCTGAGAGAAGGGAGGGTTCGTGCCACCAGGTCCTGGTCCCCCGGCTAGATGTGGTGGGCGCGCGCCCCGACTACTCGTCCCACGCCCCCCTTCCTCTTCCCGCGCGCCCCTGAGGGGTGACTGGGTTGGTGGGCGGGCAGGAGCGCACCTGGGTCCGTCCTCTCAGGGCTCGCTCGCTCGCTCGCTCGCTCAGGCACGCGTGCGCAGAAGGGCGGGAAGGGAGAGGAGACACGCCGGGGCCCAGCACCGGCCGGCCTGACCCCTTCAGTCTGTCTCTATGGGCGCGCGCCGACAGCCTCGCGCACCGGCCCCGGGGCCCCGGCTGAGGGTGCGCGCGCAGCACCCCGGGAAGGTGGGGGGGAGGCGGTGGCGGAAAGATGCGCGCGCAGTCAGCCGTCATGGGAGGGGGAACTGTGGGGCGTTCGCCATCTTGTCTCCCTCTCCTTACCTGCGTCCTCGGGGGCGTGCGCACCACCCCCCCTCCCGCCTAGGAGGGGGGAGGGCCCCCTCTTGGCCACCGCCTTCGCGGCCTTTAAACTCCCCTGGAGACTGCGGCTACTGCCACCGCCTTGCCTCCACTGCCTCTTCTCGCAGCACACAGATGCGGACGGTGGGTGGGGAAAAAGGGCAGACGCTACTCCCAGCGAACCGCCGCTGCCGCTCCCGAGGCCTCACCAAAATGGCCGCCGCCGTCTCGGCCGCCACCACCACCACTACCACCACCACTCGCTCGGAATCGCTATCGCCGGCGCGGCCCGTCTTCTCGCGAGAGACAGTAACTGGAGGGTGGGGGAACGGGGAGGCTCGCGTGCTAGCGTAGGGTGCAGCACGGTGCGCAAGGCAGCCTGGGAGGTGTAGTCTCCCGGAGGCTGCGCGCTCGCCCTTCCTCGGAGCGCCTTTACCGTTTGCCCCTAGATCTACCTGGGGCTGCATTGCGGCTGCCAGCTCGGACCACGGCCACCTCCCTTTTTATTTACAGATCACCCAGTAAGCTGCAGCAAGTTAGCAGTGGAACCTGGGCCTCCCGATTCCCATGGCAGCCCACTTCTGTAGCGCTGCTTCGTTTTACGCGAGGGTGGTTTCCTGATAGCTTTCAAACACCTTTGCCATCTCTTCGCAAACTTTCTAGATTAAGAATCCCTTTGAGAATCTGATACCTTTACCCCAGAATAGAACAATAAATAACAGCTACCTTCTACTGACACTACTTGGTGCCTTGATTATTTCTTTTAATCCTAACTGCTCCATTTTACAAACGAATTGAGGCTCAGGCGTTAAACACAGTGACAGATCCTGAAGTCAAGATTCCTAGCCAAGCAGTCTAAGCCACAAGAATGCACTCGCTGTCATAAAATTTTACCACCTAAAGCCCCCGCTAAGAGGCCAGGTTAGGAAGCCCTGATGAAGCTCCCCTTCCTCCATTCAGTTTAGCTCTTCCCTGCGAAGAGGACTGTTGGTCCCATTTTACAGATGAAGTTTGGGTTGAAAGAAAAGTGGATGATGCCCATCTTTTCTAGACCCTCCTCCCATCACCCCCAGAAGAGGGGATCCCAGGCCAGAGCCTGAATTGGACCTAGCCTTGTGCCATTAACTCCTTGCTATGTGACCTTGAGCAATTAACTTCACCTTTCTGAGCTTCAGTTTCCTCTGTAAAGTGAGGATAGAATTGCTGATGTAAAATTGCTTTGAAAGATCTAAAGGGCCAGGTGCGGTGGCTCACACCTGTAACCCCAGCACTTTGGGAGGCCAAGGCAGGAGGATCACTTGAGGCCAGGAGCTCAAGACCAGCCTGGGTAACATAGTGAGACGTCGTCTCTACAGTAAATTAAAAAATTTTAAATTATGAAAAAATAAAAAAGCTCTAAAGGACTACCTAAATGTGGAGTATATTTCACTATAGTTCAGTGTTTCACACCCATGATCTTAAGGTCAAGGTTAGCTTTCTGATGTGCTTTACATAGTATTTATTTATGTATTCATTTATTGAGATAGTCTTGCTCTGTCACCCAGGCCGGAGTGCAATGGCACAATCTTGGCTCCCTGCAGCCTCTGTCTCCCGGGCTCAAGCAATTCTCATGGCTCACCCTCCCAAGTAGCTGGGATTACAGGTGTGCACCACCACACTCAGCTAATTTTTGTATTTTTGGTAGAGACAGGGTTTCACCATGTTGCCCAGGCTGCTCTCAAACTCCTGACCTCAGGTGATCCACCTACCTTAGCTTCCCAAAGTGCTGTGACTACAGGTGTGAGCCACCGCCCCCAGCTGCTTTATATAGTTTGTTTTTTGTTTTTCGTTTTTTGTTTTTAGAGACAGAGTCTCGCTCTTTACCCCAAGCTGGAGTGCAGTGGCACGATCTCTGCTCACTGCAACCTCTGCCTCCCGGGTTCAAGCAATTCTTATGCCTCAGCCTCCCAAGTAGCTGGGATTACAGGCACTGGCCACCATGCCCAACTAATTTTTGTATTTTTAATAGAGCCGGGGTTTCTTTTTTTTTTTTTTTTTTTTGAGACGGAGTCTTGCTCTGTCCCCCAGGCTGGAGTTCAGTGGCTCAATCTCGGCTCACTGCAAGCTCCGCCTCCCGGTTTCATGCCATTCTCCTGCCTCAGCCTCCCGAGTAGCTGGGACTACAGGCGCCTGCCACCACGCCTGGCTAATTTTTTGTATTTTTAGTAGAGACAGGGTTTCACCGTGTTAGCCAGGATGGTCTCGATCTCCTGACCTCGTGATCCGCCCGCCTTGGCCTCCCAAAGTACTGGGATTACAGGCGTGAGCTACCACGCCCGGCCTAGAGACGGGGTTTCACCATGTTGGCCAGGCTGGTCTCGAACTCCTGACCTCAGGTGATCTGCCTGCCTCAGCCTCCCAAAGTGCTGGTACTACAGGCTTGAGTCACCACGCCCAGCTGCTTTACACAGTGTTTTCATGTTCTGGGTATTATTAAAACTTCAGGAAGCCAGGCACGGTGGCTCATGCCTGTAATCCCAACACTTTGGGATGCCGAGGCAGGTGGATCACCTGAGGTCGGGAGTTCGAGACCAGCCTGACCAACGTGGAGAAACCCCGTCTCTACTAAAAATACAAAATTAGCCAGGTGTGGTGGCGCATGTCTGTAATCCCAGCTATTCGGGAGGCTGAAGTAGGAGAATTGCTTGAACTTGGGAGGCAGAGATTGCGGTGAGCCAAGATCACGTCATTGCACTCCAGCCTGGGCAACAAGAGCAAAACTCCATCTCAAAAAAAAAAAAAAGAAAAATTACTTCAGGCAAGAGAATGACGTCTCCGATGTGCCGTAGGCACCACCATTCCCAATTGTTTTGCACGGGGCAACTTAACACATTTGTCATATCTGGCACCTAAAGGCAGTTAAACTTGTGACCTCTTGTTTATACACAAGCGTGTCAATGAGCATGTTCTCCTAACCAGCATTTCCTCTGCCTGTTTCCTATCTGGCCCTGTGCTGTGTGCAGTGGGAGAGAGGAGGGAAGATGGCACAGTCCCTGCTCTTAAGAACTTAGTCTCATTGCAGGATAAGCTGTGAGCTTGGTAAAAGGCATGGCAGTGTTGCGGTGTCTCAAAAGAAGGGTGGTCAAGGAACTCTCCAAGGGTCAGGTTGGATACCCAGTTGGGGTATCAGGGAAGGCTTCCTAGGGAAGTATCATTTGAGCCTGGCCTTGAAAAATTTAGGCATGAAGGCAGGCACTCCAGGAAGATGACACAACCTCCACAAGGCTGATGGTTGGCGGGGGGGGGGGGGGGCGGGGAATGGGGGACAGTGAATCAGCTTGTGCCGCAGTCTGGAGTGCAGTGGTGCGATCATAGCTCACTGCAGCCTCAACCTCCTGGGCTCAGGTGATCCTCCCACCTCAGCCTTCCAAGTAGCTGAGACTACAGGTGCACACCACCAGGCCTGGCTATTTTTTATTTTTTTGTAGTGAAAGTGGGAGGTCTTGCTATGTTGCCCAGGTTGGTCTGGAACTCTTGGCCTCAAGCAACCCTCCTGTCTCAGCCTCCCAAAGTGCTGGGACTACAGGCGTGAGCTACCACACCCGGCCCCAGCTTGTCTTCTTTATGAGGGAGCAGGTTGAGACACTGTTGGAGAGATCACCTGGCTCCAAGCGGCTAAGGGCCCAGCATGCTAGGCTAGGTATGGGGCATTCGTTTGGAAGTGACAGGGAGCTATTGAAAGTTGTTAAGCAAAAGATTGGCATGATCCAGGCTGGGCACGGTGGCTCACGCCTGTAATCCCAGCACTTTGGGAGGTCAAGGCGGGCGGATCACGAGGTCAAGAGATCGAGACCATCCTGGCCAACATGGTGAAACCCCATCATCTCTACTAAAAATACAAAAATTAGCCGGGTGTGGTGGCAGGCACTTGTACTCCCAGCTACTCCAGAGGCTGAGGCAGAAGAATCGCTTGAACCCGGGAGGCGGAGGTTGCAGTGAGCCAAGATTGCGCCACCGCCACTGCACTCTAGCCTGGGCGACAGAGCAAGACTCTGTCTCAAAAAATATATATATATATTAGCCAGGCGTGGTGGCCCCCGCCTGTAGTCCCAGCTACTCGGGAGGCTGAGGCAGGAGAATCGCTTGAATCCGGGAGGCAGAGGTTGCAGTGAGCTGAGATCGTGCCACTGCACTCCAGCCTGGCGACAGGGCCAGACTCCGTCTCAGAAAAAAAAAAAAAAAAAGATTGGCATGACACATGTTCCACTTTACGAAGGGTGATGTATGTAACAAGATGCGTGATATGTCTGTAAGGCTAAAGACAGGGAGGATACCAGCAGTCACCTGTGTGTAATGGGAGCTGTTGGCCAGGAGGTGGCAGTGGAGATGGGGGTAGAGACTAAAGGAAAAATTAGCAGAACTTGGCCGTTGATTGCTAGTGATGATGATCCTCTAAACATGGTTCCTTCTGTGATTCCAGTCTTTCCCAGGCTCCTCCCACCTCCCTGGCCACTCCCTTTCCTTCTCCCTCTCCCCACAGGACACTTCTGGTCTCCTCCATCAATTGGTGGGGCTGCTAAGGATTCTTGCCTCAACTGCCTCCTCTCATCCAAGTCTTCAAGGGCTGAGGCAGATATTGTAAAACTAACGAAGCTTCAGCTTCCAGGACCCCTCCCTTTAATGGACCTTCCATTGCTATTAGTGGCTGGGGGTTACAGAACCATCAAGGTGAGGTGGAGAAGCCAGGTTGTAACCGGAAAGCACTCCCATATAAGCATTTCTGGTGATTTGCCTAAAGACATCTCAGGGGAAAAAAAGGGGCATTAATCTCTAAGGCTCCAGTAATTTCTCATGATTTCCATGTTTATTCCAACTACCATCTCTTAAGGACTATCCCCAGCTCAGAATCCTCTAACTCCTGGAATCCTCCTGCAGGAGGCTCCCTAGGAACCTTGGACTCCTCCATCCAAAGTGAACTCACAGCCAGGCTGGTGGCTCACACCTGTAATCCCAGCACTTTGGAAGGCCAAGGCAGGCAGATCGCCTGAGGTCAAGAGTTCGAGACCAGCCATGGCCAACATGGTGAAGCCCTGTCTCTACTAAAAATACCAAAATTAGCTGGGCGTGGTGGCTCACGCCTGTAATCCCAGCTATTCGGGAGGCTAAGGCAGGAGAATCGCTTGAACCAGGAAGCAGAGGTTGCAATGAGCACAGATCATGCCACTGCACTCCAGCCTGGGCAAAACAAGGCTGGGTGCGGTGGCTAATGTCTGTAATCCCAGCACTTTGGGAGGCAGAGGCAGATGGATCACGAGGTCAAGAGATCGAGATCATCCTGGCCAACATGGTGAAACTCCGTCTCTACTAAAAATACAAAAATTAGCCAGGTGTGGTGGCAGGCATCTGTAGTCCCAGCTACTCGGGAGGATGAGGCAGGAGAATTGCTTGAACCCGGGAGGCGGAGGTTGCAGTGAGCCGAGATCACGCCATTGCACTCCAGCCTGGTAACAGAGCGAGACTCCATTTCAAAAAAAAAAAAAAAAAAAAAGTGAACTCACCATCTGAACCACAAAACTTGCTCCTCCTCCCTCTGCTCTGAGGAGATGGCACCATCCACTCAATTGCTCAAGCTAGAAATGTAGGCATCACTTTCCCTTTTCCTCATGCCCCACATCCAGACGCCAAGTCTTGTGCGTTACATTTTAAACACTTCTCCATTCTATCTGTTTCTCTTCACTCCTATGGGAGATACTAAGCCCTTGATGATTTATAACCCCAAGAACTGGCTGGTTAGAAACTTTAGCGCCACCACCATGGTTTCCAATAGCTTCCCCATCCCATTCTTTGATATGGACAGTTGATGTTTCTCAGTCTTATGTAAAGTGCTAAGCAAATGAAGTTTCCAGGTGAACTGAGTCCTGCCTCCTGCTCTCTTCCATCCCAACAGCTGCTCCTAACCCCCCTGGCAAGTCAAAAATCTGGATCCGAAGCAGGCTGTACCACCCTCCTAATTGATCTTTGTGTGGCCAGTCTCTCCTGCCCCACCAAAACCCAGTTCCCGTGTGGTATCCATTGCAGTGGGGGAATCGGAACCAGCATTTGAGAGCGTGACATGTTAGGGAATGGCGAGGGCAATTACATTATAAAGCAGGTAGAGAGGGGCAGGGGAGGGGCCTTTTTAAACCAGGGGGGACTCTGGTGAAGTGGAAGTTGGATGGAGACCTGAAGAAGATGTCTCCACACAGCAGCCAGGGGAAACTTGTCTCACTGCAGATCGGACAGAGTCACTCTCCTTCAGGTCCTTTCATGGCTCCTGTGAAACCCCTTTCCGAGGCCCCTGGGCCCTGCATGATAAGCCCTTGGCAGATTATCTAGCCTCATCTCTCCCAGTGCCCTGCACTCCAGCCACTGCTGTCTCTCTGCAGGTTCTTTTCTCTGTTCTGGGCTTTCTCACACTTGCTTCTCTCTTTCCTTCCATGCAGTTACAACCTACACATCCTTAGTCCTAAGACAAAGTCACTGCCTCCAGAAGCCTTCCCTGCCCTCAGACTACGCTATATCTCCTGTAACAGTCTGTGCTTTTTTTGCTTATCTGCACTCTACGAATAATTCCTTGGGTTTACCTCTGTCTTGTTCACTTTAATGCATGCCCATCTATGTCCACTGTCTGGGGGAGTGCCACGCACAGCATAAATATCAACACCTTGGGCTTGGTTGATGCCTGCTTGTTGCATGACGGCAATAGCTCATATGTGCTAATTTTTTTTTTTTTTTAAGGCGGAGTCTCGCTCCCTTGCCCAGGCTGGAGTGCAGTGGTGCAATCTCGGCTCACTACAACCTCCACCTCCCAGGTTTAAGCAATTCCCCTGCCTCAGCCTCCAGGGTAGCTGGGATTACAGGCACACACCACCATGTCCGGCTAATATTTTTGTTTGTTTGTTTGTATTTTTAGTAGACACAGGGTTTCGCCATCTTAGGCTGGTCTCAAACTCCCGCTCAGGTGATCCACCCGCCTCGGCCTCCCAAAGTGCTGGTATTACAGGCGTGAGCCACCGCACCTGGCTACTATGTGTTAAATTCACTCAAGAAGTATAATAATGACAAGCACTAAGCACCAACCTGTGTATTTACATGAATGAACTCACTTAATTCTCACAATTATGTTACATAGATTGTCGGCCAGGCGTGGTGGCTCACGCCTGTAATTCCAGCACTTTGGGAGGCCGAGATGGGTGGATCACCTGAGGTCGGGAGGTCGAGACCAGCCTGACCAACATGGAGAAACCCCGTCTCTATTGATAATACAAAATTAGCTGGGCGTTGTGGCACATGCCTGTAATCCCAGCTACTCAGGAGGCTGAGGCAAGAGAATTGCTTGAACCTGGGAGGCAGATGTTGTGGTGAGCCGACATCGCACCATTGCACTCCAGCCTGGGCAACGAGAGTGAAACTCTGCTTCAAAAAAAAAAAAAAAAATAGATTACCATCCTCCTTTTATAGATGGTGAAAAGGATGGTTAAGTAACGTCGCAAGTTACGGAGCTGAAAAAGAACAGCACAGGGACTGCTGTCAACCCAGAGGGACTTGACTCATTTTTGTGCTTTTTTTTTTCCCCCAAGAGATGGTCTCACTCTTTGCCGAGGCTGGAGCTGGAGGGCAGTGGTGGGCGTCATAGCTCACTTTAGCTTCAAATTCATGGGCTCAAGTGATCCTCCTGCCTCAGCCTCCTGAGTAGCTAAGACCATAGGTGCCAGCCACCATGGCTGGCTGACTTTTCTTAAGAGATGAGGTCTTGCCATGCGCAGTGGCTGATGCCTATAATCCCAGCACTTTGGGAGGCAGAGGCAGATGGAATCACCTGAGGTCAGGAGTTGAAGACCAGCCTGGCCAACAAGGTGAAACCCCGCCTCTACTAAAAATACAAAAAAATGGCCGACTTGGTGGTTCGTGCCTGTAATCCCAGCTTCTTGGGAGTCTGAGGCAGGAGAATCACTTGAACCCAGGAGGCAGAGGTTGCAGTGAGCCAAGATTGCGCCATTGCACTCCAGCCTGGGTGACAAGCAAAACTCCATCTCAAAAAAAATAAATAAATAAAAATAAAAAAAAGAGAGAGATGAGGTCTTGCTTTGTTGCCCAGGCTGGCCTTCAACTCCTGGTTTCAAGCAATCCTCCTGCCTCAGCCTCTCAAAGTGCAGGGATTACAGGCATGAGCCACTGTGCCCAGCTACATTTGTGCTCTTAACTGCTGTGCAGTACACCTTGTCAAATCCAGGTCTAGCATCTGAGTCCATCTACCACGTGCCAGGCATTATTCTAGGCACTGGGGAGATAATGTTGGAAACACAAACAAGTAAAACACTCAAGGTTTCAGTTTTTATCAAGCTTACATTCCTGGTGGGAGAAGACAAATAACAAACATATAAATAAGTGTGAATATAAAATAATGATGGTTGGCTGGGCATGGTGGCTTACGCCTGTAATCCCAGTACTTGGGGAGGCTGAGGCAGGCAGATCACAAGGTCAGGAGTTTGAGATCAGCCTGGCCAATATGATGAAATCCCGTCTCTACTAAAAATACAAAAATTAGCCAGGCATGGTGGCAGGCACTTGTACTCCCAGCTACTCGGGAGGCTGAGGCAGAAGAATCACTCGAACCCGGGAGGCGGAGGTTGCAGTGAGCCAAGATCGTGCCACCATCACTGCACTATAGCCTGGGCGACAGAGCGAGACTCTGTCTCAAAAAAAAAAAAAAAAAAAATTAGCCAGGCGTGGTGGCCCCTGCCTGTAGTCCCAGCTACTAGGGAGGCTGAGGCAGGAGAATTACTTGAACCTGGGGGGTAGAGGTTGCAGTGAGCCCAGACTGTGCCACTGCACTCCAGCCTGGGCGACACAGCGAGACTCTATCTCAGTAAATGAATAAAATAAAATAATAATGGCTGATACGTGTTATGAAAAAATAACGTGGGGTGGATGAGCTCGGGTGAGGGGCAGAAGAGGCATTATTTTAGACAAGATTGTCTGGGAGGGCCTCTCTAGTGTGGTGACATTTGAACAGAGACCCTCTGGGGGAAGAGCATCCTAAGCAGAGGTAAATAAGTACAAAGGGGCCGGGCGCGGTGGCTCACGCCTATAATCTCAGCACTTTGGAAGGCTGAAGCAGGTGTATCACCTGAGATCAGGAGTTCGAGAGCAGCCTGGCCAACATGGTGAAAACCCATCTCTACTAAAAATACAAAAATTTGCTGGGCCTGGTGGCGAGCACCTGTACTCCCAGCTACTTGGGAGGCTGAGGTAGGAGAATCGCTTGAACCCAGGAAGCGGAGGTTGCAGTGAGCCAAGATCATTCCATTGTACTCCAGCCTGGGTGACAAGAGCAAAACTCTGTCTCATAAAATAATAATAATAATAAGTACAAAGTCCCTGAGGCTAGACCCAGCTTATCCTGCCAGGAACCCACCAGGAGACTGCAGGGGAAGGGGAACAGTGGGAGATGCGGTCTTAGAAGAGGATCAGGCCTGCATCTGGCAGGGCTTTGAAGACCAAGCTAAGGAGCTTAGATGGAATGTGAAGTGTAGCAGGAGGGCTTTGAGCAGAGGCCAGATACAACGTGCTGACAACGGACTGTTGGGACAAGAGTCTAAGTGACTGCTGTAGTCTAGGTAAAAGGTGATGGAGATTGAAATCTTTAAGCAGAAAGGGAATGTGGTGGTAAGGTTGACAGATTTAGCAAATAACTTTTCTGGGGAACCTCTGCGAGGAAACTCTGGAAGGCAGTTGTGGGTGGCTGAGGTCCCAGGAGGCTAGGAGAGGGTGCTAGAATACCTCTCCTCTCCACAAGGACTGAAAACTTCTCAGAACACAGCCAAGCACAGAGCCTTCGTGAGTTGAACCCAGCACATCTTAAGCAAACACACGAATCCAAAACATCCCAACCTTACGAGAAGGAAACTGTAATTATGACACCCAGTTCTAGGAAGGGTATGGGCAGCTAGGTGCACACACTGCTGTCGGAAGGACTGTAAGCATGCCCAAACTTTTTTATTTGAATTAAAAAATTATTCGGCCGGGCGCGGTGGCTCATGCCTAATCCCAGCACTTTGGGAGGCCGAGGCGGGTGGATCATGAGGTCAGGAGTTCAAGACCAGCCTGGCCAAGATAGCGAAACCCCGTCTCTATTAAAAACACAAAAAAATTAGCGGGTAATCTTGGCAGGCGCCTGTAATCCCAGGTACTTGGGAGGCTGAGGCAGAGAATTGCTTGAACCCGGGAGGCAGAGGTTGCAGTGAGCCGAGATCACGTCACTGCACTCCAGTCTGGGCAACAGAGCGAGAGTCCATCTCAAAAAAAATTAAAAAAATTCTTGAACCCAGGAAGCTGAGTTTTCAGTGAGCCGAGATTACGCCACTACACTCCATCCTTGGGCAACAGTGAGACTCCACCTCAAAACAAACAAACAAACACAAAACAACAACAACAAAAGGAGAATATTGGCTGAGGTCACATGACATACAATAAATAAGAAAAGCCTTGCTCCATTAAGTGACTCACAAAAGAGTGACCATTAAGTACTGCATTCTAAAAAAAAAAAAAAAAAAAAAAAAAAAAAAAAAATGGTGTGTGGAATAAGTACCTTCTGTTTTGTGGTCTTGTTAGAAAAAAAAAAGGAAACAAAAAAAAAATAGCAGAATGTGTTTGTTAATTCCTGGAGAGTGGTACACAAGTGTTTTTTTGGTGTGTTTTTGTTGTTGTTGTTTGAGACAGAGTGTTACTCGTTGCCAGGCTGGAGTGTAGTGGCGCGATCTCAGCTCACTGCAACCTCTGTCTCCTGGGTTCAAGCGATTCTCCTGCCTCAGCCTCCTGAGTAGCTGGGACTACAGGCGCAGGCCACAGGTGTTTGTTATACTTATTTTTTAAACTTAAAAACAACTGGCCGGGAGCAGTGGCTCACGCCTGTAATCTCAACACTTTGGGAGGCTGAGGAAAGAGGATTGCTTGAGTCCAGGAGCTCCAGACCAGCAGGTGAAACATAGTCAGACCCTGTCTTTACAAAACAACAACTACTGAAAATGTTTTTAAGGTAGAGGTAAAACAAATGTTTGCTTTATCGTTACTATTTATTTATTTTTGAGACAGAATCTCCCTCTGTCCCCCAGGCTGGAGTGCAGTGGGCCTGACCTCGGCTCACTGCAACCTCCTCCTCCTGGGTTCAAACGATTCTCCTGCCTCAGCTTCCTGAGTAGCTGGGATTACAGGCATGAGCCACCATGCCCAGCTAAGTTTTCTGTATTTTTAGTAGAGACAGTTTCACCATGTTGTCCTCAGGTGATCCGCCTGCCTCGGAGGCCTCCCAAAGTGCTGGCATTACAGGCGTGAGCTACAGCACCCGGCTTACAGTTACTTTGGATTTTTTTGTTTTTTTTTTTGTTTGTTTTTTTTTGAGACGGAGTTTCACTATTGTTGCCAGGCTGGAGTGCAATGGCGAGATCTCGGCTCACTGCAATCTCCGCCTCCTGGGTTCAAGCAATTCTCCTGCCTCACCCTTTCGAGTAGCTGGGATTACATGCACCCACCACAATGAATGCCCGGCTAACTTTCTGTATTTTTAGTAGGGACGGGGTCTCACCATGTTGGCCAGGCTGGTCTCGAACTCCCGACCTCAGGTGATCCACCCACCTTGGCCTCCCAAAATGCTAGGATTACAGGTGTGGGCCACTGCGCCCGGCCGTCTAGTTACTTTTTTAAAAAATGCATGTATTTTATACACTCTGCTGGTGTGTTATATTTTTCAATTTTTTCCATTGGGTGGGTGCGTGTATGTGTGTGTGACGGAGTTTCGCTCTTATCGCCCAGGCTGGAGTGCAGTGGCATGATCTTGGCTCACTGCAACTGCTGCATCCTGGGTTCAAGCGATTCTACTGCCTCCGCCTCCGGAGTAGCTGGGATTACAGGCGTGGGCCACCACGCCCAGCTAATTTTTATATTTTTAGTAGAGACGGGGTTTCGCTATTTTGGCCAGGCTGGTCTTGAACTCCTGATCTCAGGTGATCTGCCTGCCTGGGCCTCCCAAAGTGCTGGGATTATAGGCGTGAGCCATTGTGCCCAGCCGGGGAATGTATTTTTAATTAAAAGCTTTTTTTTTTTTTTTTTTTTTTAACAGGATTATAGGTAGAAAGGGAAGAAAAGACAAAAAAAGAACTTAAAAAGTAAACTTTCCAGGCACGGTGGCTCACACCTGTAATCCCAGCACTTTGGGAGGCCTGAGACAGGTAGATCACCTGAGGTCAGAAGTTCGAGACAAGCCTGACCAACATGGAGTAACCCTGTCTCTACTAAAGATACAAAATTGGCCAGGGATGGTGGCGCATGCCTGTAATCCCAGCTACTCAGGAGGCTGAGGCAGGAGAATCGCTTGAACCCGGGAGGTGGAGGTTGCAGTGAGCTGAGATGGTGCCACTGCACTCTAACCTGGGCGACAGAGCGAGACTCTGTCTCAAACAAAAACGAAAGGAAAAAACTGCAGTAGTTAGGGATTGTTTAATTCAATTGTGCTGTAACCGTAAATGGCATATGTGCAAGCTTTAGAAAGAAAGGATGATGAGCCAGGCACAGTGGCTCACGCCTGTAATCCCAGCACTTTGGGAGGCTGAGGCGCGCAGATCACCTGAGGTCAGGAGTTCGAGACCATCCTGGCCAACGTAGTGAAACTCCGTTGTGTACTAAAAATACCAAAAAATTAGCCAGGCATGATGGTGCGCTCCTGTATTCCTAGCTACTCTGGAGGCTGAGGTGGGAGAATCACTTGAACCTGGGAGGTGGAGGTTGCAGTGAGGCGGGATCGCGCCACTGCATTCCTGTCTGGGCGACAACGCAAGACTCCGTCTCAAAGTAAATAAATAAGTAAATAAAATTTAAAAAGTAATAATAAAAGAGTGTAATGGTGTATGTAATCCTCTAGCGCTGTTTCTTTCTTTCTTTTTGAGACGGAGTCTCGCTCTGTTGCCCAGGCTGGAGTGCAGTGGCGCAATCTCGGCTCACTGCAAGCTCCGCCTCCTGGGTTCACGCCATTCTCCTGCCTCAGCCTCCCGAGTAGCTGGGACTACAGGCGCCCGCCACCACGCCCGGATAATTTTTTGTATTTTTAGTAGAGGTGGGGTTTCACTGTGTTAGCCAGGATGGTCTCAATCTCCTGATCTCATGATCCGCCCACCTCGGCTTCCCAAAATGCTGGGATTACAGGCGTGAGCCACCGCGCCTGGCAAGCTGTTTCTTTTTTACACTCGATATTGTATTGACAAAAATCATTCATACTTTTATGTGTGGCTGTGGTTCATTGAAATTTCACTTTTTTTTTTTTTTTTTTTTTTTGAGCTGGAGTGTTGCTCTGTCGCCCAGGCTATAGTGCAGTGGCGCGATCTCCGCTCACTGCAAGCTCAGCTTCCTGGGCTCACGTCATTCTCCTGCCTCAGCCTCCCGAGTAGCTGGGACTACAGGCGCCCACCACCACGCCCGGAGAACTTTTTGTATTTTTAGTGAAGACGGGGTTTCACCATGTTAGCCAGGATGGTCTCGATCTCCTGACCTCGTGATCCACCCGCCTCGGCCTCCCAAAGTGCTGGGATTACAGGTGTGAGCCACCGCGCCCGGCCGAAATTTCACTCTTTTATAATATTTTATTTTGTCAAGGTAACCCAATGTATTTATCTGTTCTGTTGAAGGGCATTTTGGTTTCTTTATGAGTGTTTCTATCATATGTTGACTGCAGTTATGAATATTCATGTACATGTCTCCTGGAACACTTGAGCAAGACTTACTCCTGGATATTTGCCCAAAAATGGAACTTCTGGGTTTTAAGGTATGTAAATGTTCAATTTGACAAGATAATGGTAATTTTTGGCTGGGCGCGGTGGCTCAGGCCTGTAATCCCAGCATTTGGGAGGCCGAGGTAGGTGGATCACTTGAGGCCAAGAGTTCAAGACTAGCCTGGGCAACATGGTGAAATCCCATCTCCACCAGAAAATACAAAAGTTAGCCGGGTGTGGTGGCATGCACCTTTAGTCCCCAGCTACTTGGGAGGCTGAGGCAGAGGTTGCAGTGAGCCGAAATCGCACCATTGTACTCCAGCTGGGCAACAGAGCAAGACTCTGTCTCAAAAAAAAAAAAAAGATAATCTTCTTCAAAATGGCTGTACAGATACAGATTCCCTCCAGCAATGTATAGAAGATCTGTTGTTCAATACTTGGTGTTATCTGACTTCTTAATTTTTGCCATATACTGGGTATAAAATAGTATCTCATTATGATCTCAATCTATATTTCCTTGATCACTAATGATGGTGAGCATCTCTTCATAAGCTTTTTAGCCATGTTTCGTTCTTGTTGAAATGCATGTTCAAGTCTTGTGTCCATTTTTCTACTAGCTTATTGTCATTTATTGATTTTGTTTTTCAAGACAGGGTTTCGCTCTGTTGCCCAGGCTAGAGTACAGTGGCATGACATAGTTCACTGAAGCCTCGAACTCCTGTGCTAAAGTGATCCTCCCTCCTCAGCCTCCTGAGTAGCTGAGACTACAGTTGCACACTACCATACCCGACTAATTTTTTTTTCAGTAGAGACAGTCTTACTATGTTGCACAGGCTGGCTTTACTGATTTTTTCTTTTTCTTTTTTTTTTTTTTTTTGAGACGGAGTCTTGCTCAGTTGCCCAGGCTGGAGTACAGTGGCGCGATCTCGGCTCACTCCAAGCTCCTCCTCCTGGGTTCACACCATTCTCCTGCCTCAGCCTCCCGAATAGCTGAGACTACAGGCGCCCGCCACCATGCCTGGCTAATTTTTTTTGTATTTTTAGTAGAGACGGGGTTTCACCATGTTAGCCAGGATGGTCTCGATCTCCTGACCTCGTGATCCACCCACCTTGGCCTCCCAAAGTGCTGGGATTACAGGCGTGAGCCACCACGCCCGGCTGGCTTTACTGATTTTTAGAAGGCCTTTAGGTTATCTCAGTATATATTTTTGAATGGCTATATGTGTTTACACATATCTTCTTCAAGTTTGTAGCTTATAATTTCATTCATTTTAGTATAGTTTCATTCATTACTATTTTCTTTTATAGTTAACCTTTTGTGTTGTTTGAGTTTTCATTACTCCCAACTTCAGAAAGAAATTCCCTTACTTTTCTCCTTAAAGTTTTAGTTTTGCTTTTGATAATTAAGTCCTTATATATTGAGTTGACTTTTGAATATAGTGTGGGTCACTGATTTTTTCACTGATTTTTTTTTTTTTTTTTGGAGACAGAGTCTTGCTCTGTTGCCCAGGCTAGAGTGCAGTGGCATGATCTCGGCTCACTGAAACCTCTGCCTCCCAGGTTCAAGCAATTCTTCTGCCTCAGTCTCCCAAGTAGCTGGGATTACAGGCGCCCACCACTGTGCCTTGCTAATTTTTGTAATTTTAGTAGAGACAGTGTTTCACCATCTTGGCCAGGCTGGTCTCGAACTCCTGACCTCGTGATCCAACTGCCTCGGCCTCCCAAAGTGCTGGGATTATAGGCACGAGCCACTGCGCCCAGCAGGTCACTGATTTAATTTCATCTTCTCCCATATGGATGACCTTTCTTTCCATATGGGAGAAACAGAATCTTGCTCTGTCACCCAGGCTGGAGTGCAGTGGCATGATCTCTGCTCACTGCAGCATCTGCCCCCGGATTCAAGCAATTCTCCTGCCTCAGCCTCCCGAGTATCTGGGATTATAGGCATGTGCCACCACGCTGGGATAATTTTTGCATTTTTAGTAGAGATGGGGTTTCACCATGTTGGCCAGGCTGGTCTCAAACTCCTGACCTAAGGTGATCTGCCCGCCTCGGTCTCCCAAAGTGTTGGGATTACAGGCATGAGCCACCGCGCCCAGCCCATCTCCATTTATTGATGAGCACCTCCTTTGATCTGGCATACCACCCTGTCATTATTAAAGTTTCATATATTCATGAGTTAATTTTGGTGACTTCCTACCCCTAGCAACACTACCTCATCTTTTTTGCCACAGCTCTATAACAATTCTGGTGGAGCAAATCTCCTCTCCCTTTTTCTTCAGGAGTATCTTTCCACTCTGAGCCCTTCCTATACTTTTTTTTTTTTTTTTTTTTGAGACGGAGTCTCGCTCTGTTGCCCAGGCTGGGGTGCAGTGGCGCGATTTCGGCTCACTGCAACCTCCGCCTCCTGGGTTCAAGCGATTCTCCTGCTTCAGCCTCCCGAGTAGCTGGGACTACAGGCACCCGCCACCATGCCCAGCTAATTTTTTGTATTTTTAGTAGAGATGGGGTTTCACTGTGTTAGCCAGGATGGTCTCGATCTCCTGATCTCACGATCTGCCCGCCTCAGCCTCCCAAAGTGCTAGGATTACAGGCATGAGCCACCGCGCCCGGCCTCCTATACATATTTTTGTTGTTGTTGTTGTTTTTGTTTTCGAGACAGAGTCTCGCTCTGTCCCCCAGGCTGGAGTGCAGTGGCGCGATCTCAGCTCACTGAAAGCTCTGCCTCCCGGGTTCCCACCATTCTCCTGCCTCAGCCTCCTGAGTAGCTGGGACTACAGGCGCCCGCCACCACCCGGCTAATTTTTTGTATTTTTAGTAGAGACGGGGTTTCACTGTGTTAGCCAGGATGGTGTTGATGTCCTGACCTCGTGATCCACCCACCTCGGCCTCCCAAAGTGCTGGGATTACACGCGTGAGCCACTGCGCCCGTCCCTATGCATATTTTTTAATTGGCTTGGCAAGTTTCATGAAAATCCCTGTTGTGATTTTTGTTAGCATTGCATTGCCTTGTATGGAACAAATTGAAGAAAATTTACATCTTTACAGTATTGAGTCTTCCTATCCATGAATACAAGATAATATCGATATTTACTAATTAATAATAAATATTGAAGATTATTTCAGATCTACACATTGGGATCAACCTCATAGGATTTATTTAATCAATCTCCTACTTTGAACACTTGAGTTGTTTCCGTTCTCTACCTCTAGAAACAATATTTTATTTTATTTTTTCATTTTATTTTACACATATATTTTGAGCTGGAGTCTCGCTCTGTCGCCTAGACAGAGCGTAGGTTGAGGTATGGGGGAAGGAGCCTGTTCAGCTATCCAGAAGCTCACTGAACCTTGTCCTTTTGCGTCTTTTCTCTTTTTTTTTTTTCTCTCCTGAGATGAAGTCTCACTGAAACCTTGTCCTTTTGGATCTTGTCTCTTCTCCTTCTCCTTCTTCTTCTTCTTTCTTCTTCTTCTTCTTTTTTTTTCTCCTGAGGCGAAGTCTCGTTCTGTGGCTGAGGCTGGAGTGCAGTGGCGTGATCTCAGCTCACTGCAACCTCCACCTACTGGGTTCAAATGATTTTCGTGCCTCAGCCTCCCCAGTAGCTGGGACTACAGGCACGCACCACCACACCAGGCTAATTTTTGTATTTTTAGTAGAGATGAGGTTTCGCCATGTTGGCCAGGCTGGTCTTGAACTCCTGACCTCAGGTGATCCTCCCACCTCAGCCACCCAAAGTGCTGGGATTACAGGTGTGAGCCACAGCCCCTGGCCTTCTTTTTATCTTTCTGTTCTTTTTTTGAGGCAGGATCTCCCTCTGTCACCCAGGCTGGAGTGCAGTGGCATGATCATGGTTCACTGGAGCCTTGACCTCTTGGGACAAGCGATCCTCCCACCTCAGCCTCCTGAGCAGCTGGAACTAAAGGCGTGTGCCACCACACCTGCCTACTTTTTTGTAGAGATGGGGTCTCCCTATGTTGCCCAGGCTGGTCTGGAACTCCGGGGCTCAAATAGTCCTCCCACCTAGGCCTCCCAGTGTGCTGGGATTACAGGTGTGAGCCATGAATTTCTTGAGTTTTTATGGAAGTTTCATGGCATCAGCATTCCTGCCCTCAGGGTGTAGGGTGGGACCCTTTTCTGGGAGAGTTTTAAAACCCATAATCAGAAAGGCAGTAGATTAGAGTCTTGCCTTGGGGCAGGTGAAGGTGAAAGGAGGGCAGGAGAGAGACTCTGTTTCCTGAGGCCTAACACACCCCACATTATAACAAAAGATTAATAAGGGATACAGGAGTCAGGAGCCAGGAACCATGGGAGAAAACCAGTACATATCATAACAGCCCGTACCCTTGTAGTGAATATCTTCACGCATAAGGAAACACTGTAAGGTTTTTGTTTTTGTTTTTGTTTTTCTGTAAGTATCTCTCCAGGCGAGGTGCGGTAGCTCATGCCTGTAATCCCAGCATTTTGAGAGGCCGAGGTGCGTGGATCACTTGAGGTCAGAGTTCCAGACCACCCTGGCCAACATAGTTAAACCTCATATCTACTAAAAATAAAAAATTAGCTGGGCATTGTGGCCCACACGTGTAATCCCAGTTACTCCGGAGGCTGAGACAGGAGAATCGCTTGAACCCGGGAAGCGGAGGCTGAGGTAAACTGCGATCACGCCATTGCACTCCAGCCTGGGTGACAGAGCAAGACAGCGTCTCAAAAAATAAAAATTAAAAAATAAAAAATAAATAAATAAATATCTCTCCATGGCCAGGCTCGGTGGCTCACGCCTGTAATCCCAGCACTTTGTGAGGCCAAGGCGGGCGAATTGGTTGAACCCGGGAAGTGGAGGCTGCAGTGAGCCCAGATCGCACCACTGCACTCCAGCCTGGGCAACAGAGCGAGACTCTGTCTCAAAAATAAAATTAATTGGCGAGGTGCGGTGGCTCACGCCTGTAATCCCAGCACTTTGGGAGGCCGAGGCGGGTGGATCACGAGGTCAGGAGATCAAGACCATCCTGGCTAACACGGTGAAACCCCATCTCTACTAAAAATAAAATTAAAAAAAAATTAGCCGGGTGTGGTGTCAGGCACCTGTAGTCCCAGCTACTTGGGAAGCTGAGGCAGGAGAATGGCGTGAACCCGGGAGGTGTAGGTTGCAGTGAGCCGAGATCACACCACTGCACTCCAGCCTGGGTGACAGCAAGACTTTGAGTTAAATAAATAAATAAATAAATAAAAGTATCTCTCCACCAGGCATAGAGGCTGACTCCTGTAATCCCATCACTTTGGGAGTCCAAGGTGGGAGAATTGCTTGAGGCCAGGAGTTCAAGACTAGCCTGGGCAACATAGTGAGACCCTGTCTCTATTTAAAAAATATTTATACATATATATTTAGGTATCTCTCCATTGCTTGCTTAACTAGCCTGTTCTGCACCTAGCACAGTGGCTCTAGGCATCCTCAGTCTTTTTTTAATTTATTTTTTATTTTTTGAGATGGAGTCTTGCTCTATTGCCCAGGCTGGAGTACAGTGGCGAGATCTTGGCTCACTGCAACCTCCTCCTCCTGGGTTCAAGCAATTCTCCTGCCTCAGCCTCCATAGTAGCTGGGATTACAGGCGTGCACCTACTGCATAGCCATGCCTGGCTAATTTTTGTATTTTTGGTAGAGACTGGGTTTCACTGGGTTTCACCATGTTGGCCAGGCTGGTCTCAAACTCCTGATTTCAGATGATCTGCCCGCCTCGGCCTCAGAAAGTGATAGGATTACAGGCATGAGCCACCACGCCAGGCCAGCATCCTCAGTATTGATTCCACACATTATTCCTCTCTCCTGTCTTCCCCCAGGAAACTGAAAGTGGCTCTGTGATGTCAGAATTAAGGCTCAGAATCTAGGGGAGCCTCCTACACTTCTGAAGTAGGAGTGAGGTGGGGAGGGTTGGGGTAAAATGATTTCCTTAGATAAGAAAAATTGCTTCATTTCTAGTAAGTGTCAAGCTCTTCATACACATTTCACCGAAGACCCAACAGGTCAGCCTCATTACTTCCCTGTTTTCCTGCATTAACCTGAAACACAGTGACCTCAAGTAACAGGCCCCAGTTCACACAGCCCTTAGGGCCCTCGCCTGGATTCCAATCTGCAGGCTTTGGGAAATGTTTATTGACAAGTAGAGCTGGGTGTGAGTGTATCAATAAGCACTTGTTAACTGATTTCTCTCCTTTCAACATTCTAAACATTTCCATTGTATACTTCTAAGGGCTCATTGTTTTGTTGATTTAAAAAAAGTCAACACTCATTTACATCACCGAGAGCCCCTCCTCCTCATTCCCAGTGGGGCTTGGCGAGCAGAAGCTGGTTTTAGGGAAAGAGTTAGGGACTAGAAGATCTCGCCTGATGTGGGTGACTAACAGAGCTTGACACCTAGTTCTATAAATGTTAGTGGTATTATTATTCAGAGCATTTACATAAGAATCACTCTGATAGCTACTGTTTTGTGGACCTCGACCGTGCTCCCAGCACTGTGGGAGGCCTTTTTCATTTGCAGCAGCTTTTACTCATCACCGCCCAGTGGAGTCCAAGGCTCTTTCCCTTTGTGATAGGTGTGGTTCACTCTCAGGCTCCGAGAGTTTAGGCAACTAGCCTGAACATCACAAAGCAAACAGTTAGCAAAGTGCGGGTTTAGGGGCCGGGTATGGTGGCTTACGCCATTCATAAGTCTTACCCATCACTGCCCACCACCTTGGGGCCTAACAAAGTGCCCAGCATGGGCTGGGCGTGGTGGCTCACACCTGTAATCCCAGCACTTTGGGAGACCGAGGCGGACAGATCACCTGAGGTCAGGAGTTAAAGACCGGCCTGGCCAACATGGCGAAACCCTGTCTCTACTAAAAATACAAAAATTAGCTGGGCGTGGTGGTGCACACCTGTAATCCCAGCTACTTGGGAGGCTGAGTCAGGAGAATCTCTTGAGCCTAGGAGACGGAGGTTGCAGTGAGCCGAGATCATGCCACTACACTCCAGCCTGGATGACAGAGCAGGGAAATGAAGTGAGGCTGGAACTGTGCACGAATCTGTTAGGCAGATGAAAGAGCACTGTGCAGTCCTCAAGGTGGGCATGTGCTGGGTGAGCTGGAGGCCCCACCAGGAGGCCAGAGGGGTTGGAACAGAGTCAGTGAGAGGGCGAGGGCTGGGAAAGGGGGGCTGGGAGGTAGGCAGGAACCAGACTGTGTCGGGCTTTGCAGGCCTTTGTAAGGACTTGGCTTCTACTGTGAGTGAGATGCTAGCCATTGCAGAATTTGTTTATTTTGGCTGTTTCTTTTCTTTCTTTCTTTCCTTTCTCTTTCTTTTCTTTCTTTCTTTCTTTCTTTCTTTCTTTCTTTCTTTCTTTCTTTCTTTCTTTCTTTCTTTCTTTCTTTCTTTCTTTTTTATTGTTGTTGTTGTTGTTGAGACGGAGTCTCACTCTGTCGCCTAGACTGGAGTTCAGTGGCGCCATCTCGACTCACTGCAAGCTCCACCTCCTGGGTTCAAGCGATTCTTCTGCCTTAGCCTCCGGAGTAGCTGGGACTACAGGCGCCCGCCACCACACCCGGGTAATTTTTTTTTTTTTTTTTTTTTTTTTTTTTTTTTTTTTTTTTAGTAGAGACAGGGTTTCACCATATTGGCCAGGCTGGTCTCAAACTCCTGACCTTGTGATCTGCCCTCCTCAGCCTCCCAAAGTGTTGGGATTATAGGCGTAAGCCACTGCTTTTTTCTGTTTTTTGAGAGTTTTGAAAACTCTCAAAAGTCAGGTGAGGAATGACATCACCTGACTTAGGTTTTAAAAGGACCACACAACTGCAAGGTCTGTGAATTGAGATATTACAACTCCCATGTTACTGGGGCATTTCCTATCATTAGCCTGTTCTAACTGGAATATTTAAGGGCCTAGCCTGCTTGAAGGAAATCCGATGTGCAAAAATCCAGATAGAACTAACTTTTCCTGAGGGACTGGCAGTCATTGCAAATTGCTCAGTGTAGCAGGGGTAATGTGGTGATCCCAAGCCTCTGGGCCCTGCTTTCTTTCCGTTGGAAGGACTCATCACCCCAAAGCCCATCAGCTGCATCTCCACAGGTGCCTTCTGCTCACACAGGCACACACAGCCATACAAAATGGGTGTTTCTGAATGTCTCCATGATTAGATAATGGCAGTGGTTGTACAACCCATCAGCTGCACCTCCAAGAGTGCCTTCTTCTGACACATGCACACATGGCCATAAAAAAATGGGTGTTTCTGAATGGCTCCAGAATTAGATAATGGCAATGGTTGTACGACTTTGTGAATATACGAAAACCACTGCAATGGCACACTTTAAAAGGTACATTTTACGGTATGTGAATTTTATGTCAGCAATAATAGTAAAATAATAAAAATACTTCCAGAAATCCTGTTTGTCATAACACAAATGCTAGAAACAACTGAAATGTCTATCCACAGAGATCTGTGTTGTTTTTGTTTTTGTTTTTGAGACGAAGTCTCACTCTGTCGCCCAGGCTAGAGTGCAGTGGTGCGATCTTGGCTCACTGCAACCTCCACCTCCCGTTTTCAAGCAACTCATGCATCAGCCTCCCAAGTAGCTGGGATTACAGACGTGCACCACTGTGCCCAGCTAATTTTTATATTTTTGTAGAGTCAGGGTTTCGTCATGTTGACCAGACTCGTCTTAAATTCCTGATCTCAGGTGATCCGCCTGCCTCGGGCTCCCAAAGTGCTGGGATTACAGGCGTGAGCCACCGCACCTGGCCATGTATTTGGTTTTGTTTTTACATAAAGACGGGTCTTGAACTCCTGAGCTCCAGTGATCCTCCTGCCTCAGTTACTGACGTGCTGGGATTAGAGGCAAGAGCCATTGTGCTCAGCTCCCATCTCTACTTTTAAATAACAAACATGTATATGTATAACTTTCCTCTTCCTCTCTCTCTCTCTCTTCTCTCTCTCTCTTTCTTTCTTTCTTGACAAGGTCTTGCTCTGTCTGCCAGGCTGGAGTGCAGTGGTGCCATCATTGCTCACTGTAGCCTCAACCTCCTGGGCTCAAGTGATCCTCTTGCCTCAGTCTCCCAAGTAGCTGGGACTACAGGCGTGCGGCCGACACATCCTAATTTTTGTATTTTTCATAGAGACGGGGTTTCACCATGTTGCTCAGGCTGGTCTCAAACTCCTGGGCTCAAGGGCCTGCCTCGGCCTGAGTGAGGAAGGGACTTCGGGGTTTTACCGTGTTGCCCAGGCTGGTCTCAAGCTCCTGCCTCAGGCAATCCACCCACCTCGGCCTCCCAAAGTGCTAGGATTACAGGCGTGGGCCACCACACCCAGCCACATATACTAAAACATTATATAGAGGTCAGCATGGCCCCTTAGCAAGGATGACTTGCAAATTCGTGAAGCTTTCCATATTTTTGTGATTATTATACATTGCATGATTGTATCAAAATATCTTGTAACACATAAATATATACGCTTACTATGTACCCAGAAAAATTAAAAATGAATTTTTTTCTTTTTTGAGACGGAGTCTGGCTCTGTCGCTCAGGCTGGAGTGCAATGGAGCGATCCTGGCTCACTGCAACCTCCACCTCCCAGGTTCAAGTGATTGTCCTGCCTCAGCCTCCTGAGTAGCTGGGATTACAGGTGTGTGCCACCACACATGGCTAATTTTTTTTTTTTTTTTTTTTGAGATGGAGTCTCTCACTCTCGCCCAGGCTAGAGTGCAGTGGCGCCATCTCGGCTCACTGCAAGCTCCACCTCCCGGGTTCACGCCATTCTCCTGCCTCAGCCTCCCGAGTAGCTGGGACTACAGGCACCCGCCACCATGCCCGGCTAATTTTTTGTATTTTTAGTAGAGACGGGGTTTCACTGTGTTAGCCAGGATGGTCTTGATCTCCTGACCTTGTGATCCTCCTGCCTCGGCCTCCCAAAGTGTTGGGATTACAGGCGTGAGCCACCGCGCCTGGCAATTTTTGTATTTTTATAATAGAGACAGGGTTTCACCATGTTGGCCAGGCTGGTCTCGAACTCCTGACCTCAGGTGATCTGCCTACTTCAGCCTCCCAAAGATTACAGGCAGAGACAGCACGCCCGGCCCTTGGAATTCTTTGTCATTAGCTTCTGTAATTGTCCTCTTTCATAGTCCAATGTCAGCTCCAGGATGGCTGGGGTTTGTTTTGTGTACCTCTGTATCCCCAGCCACTAAGTGCAGTGCCTGGCACTCCGGATGAAGTCAACAGTGGTTGAAAGAATCAAAGGCAGCTCAGAAACTGCATCAAGTGAGGGAAGAGGGAGGTTTCTGACTTGAGTGCTGATGACACAGAGATGGAAACCTTGGGGGAAGTGGGGCATCAGATCTCGAAGATGACTTAATTTGGGATATCTGAGGTGCTTGGGGAGAGATCTAGGAGAGGTGGGATAGGCATGTCTAGAAAATATTTAACTCTACTGGGCACGGTGGCTCACGCCTGTAATCCCGGCATTTTGGGAGGCTGAGGCAGGCGGATCACCTGAGGTCAGGAGTTCGAGACGAGGCTGGCCAACATTTAGTGTGACCCCTGTCTCTACTAAAAATACAAAAAATTAGCCAGGCATGGTGTTGCATGCCTGTAATCCCAGCTACTTGCGAGGCTGAGACAGGAGAATCGCTTGAATCCGGGAGGCGCAGGTTGCAGTGACCTGAGATTGTGCCATTGCACTCCAGCCTGGACAACAGAGCAAGACTCTGTCTTAAAAAAAAAAAAAAGAGAGAGAGAGAGAAAGAAAGAAAATATTTCACTGAGAGTCACTCTCAAATGCCTATAGGGGCCAGAGAGGTAGCCTGAATAGTGACTGTGGTCTACTCCAAGACAACAGAGTGGAGGGGACAGTGGCAATCTGGTGAGATTATGCCCCATTTCAAAGGAAAGCCATGGGGGTAAGCAGGTCTAGTGACCACAGATTTCTGGATTTTTCAAGAGAAGCTGAAAACAAGAACTTCCATGTGAAATCTTGTCTGCAAGCCAACGTTCACCTTCTGGTCACTTGTTTCTGACTTCTGTTGGAGCAATCTAGGCTTGAGCCTTCCCTAGACATCCTGGATATGTGTGGTGGTGGCAGGGAATGCTGGCTGCATCTTTCCTAAGGCAACAGGTACATTTATGGGCCAGGCACAGTGGCTCACGCCTGTAATTCCAGTGCTTTCAGAAGTTGAGGCAGGAGGATTGCTTGGGACCAGGAGTTTGAGACCAGCTTGGACAACAAGACAAGAACCCTGTCTCTACAAAAATTTAAAACTAGCCAAATGTGGTGGCACAGGCTTGTAGTTCCAGCTACTCGAGAGGCTGAGGCAGGAGGATCACTTGGGAATAGGAGTTCGAGGCTGAAGTGATCTGTGATTGCACCACTGTACTCCAGCCTGGGCAACAGACCGGCTGTTGTTTTGCTCAAAAGCTGCCTCAAAAGCAAAACAAGTCTGGGTGTGGTGGCTCACACCTGTAATCCCAGGACTTTGGGAGGCCGAGGGGGTAGATGGCTTGAGTCCGGGAGTTTGAGACCAGCCTGGGCAACATGGAAAAATTCTGTTTCTACAAAAAACACAAAAACTAGCTGGGCGTGGTGGTGCATGCCTATAGTCCCAGCTACTCGGGAGGCTGAGGCGGGAGGACTGCTTGAGCCCAGGAGGTGGAGGTTGCAGTGAGCTGAAATCATACTACTACACTCTAACCTGGGCGATAGAGTGAGACCGTCTCAAAAAAGAAAAAAAGCAGGCATACTTAGAATAAGGCCACTCAGTTAATTCTATAGGAGCTCAGGTAGGCAACAGCCCTGGCAGCCCAGTCTAGTAGTGACTTGCTTTTTTTTTTTTTTTTTTAGACAGAGTCTCGCCCCGTCACCCAGGCTGGAAAATCTCAGCTCACTGCAACCTCCGCCTCCCGGATTCAAGTGATTCTCCCGCCTCAGCCTTCTGAGTAGCTGGGACTATAGGAGTCAGCCACCATGCCCAGCTTTTTGTATTCTGTAGTAGAGACAGGGTTTCACCATGTTGACCAGGCTGATCTTGAACTCCTGACCTCAGGGATGTACCCATCTTGGCTTCCCAAAGTTCTGGGATCACAGGCGTGAACCACCACGCCTGGCCTTCGTGTTTGAGTCACATTTGGTTAATTCTCCCATTATCTCAAACTTTTCCATTATTGTATCTATTATAGTGATCTGTGATCTTTGATGTTACTATTGTAATTGCTTTGGGGTGCCACAAACAGTGCCCATGTAAGAGGGCAAACTCAATCAATAAATGTGTGTTAACTGTTCTCTCTCTGTGCTTGGGCCTCCCTCTTCCCAGAGACAATATTCAAACTAGGCCAATTAATAACACCCTACAATGGCCTCTCAGTGTTCAAGTGAAAGGAAGAGGCAATCAAGGAGGCAAAGTTCCTTGTTGTCAAGAAACCGCCATCATCCCAGCCTTCACCGACCACCACCTCAGTCAGTCAGCAGCCATCACCAATGAGGCAAGAACTTCCACCAGCAAAAAGATTACGACTTGCAAAAACTCAGATGACTGTTAGCATTTAAAAAATTAAGGGATGTACCCTGTTTTCATAGACATAACACTATTGCTCACTTAAGACTGCAGTATTGTGGAACAGTAATTTTTTTTTTTTTTTGGAAATGGAGTCTTGCTCTGTCGCACAGGCTGGAGTGCAGTGGCGTTACCTCAGCTCACCGCAACCTCAACCTCCTGGGTTCAAGCAATTCTCCTGCTTCAGCCTCCTGAGTAGCTGGGACTACAGGCGCACGCTATCATGCTTGGCTAATTTTTGTATTTTTAGTGGAGACAGGGTTTCACCATGTTGGCCAGGATGGTCTACGATCTCCTGACCTCGTGATCCATCCGCCTCAACCTCCCAAAGTGCTGGGATTACAGGCGTGAGCCACCATGCCCAGCCAGAACCATAACATTTATATGCACCAGGAAATGAAAAAATTCATGTGCCTCGCTTTGTTGCAGTGACCTGTAGTAGCTAGAAAAATAACTGGAGGAATTTCCCCGATAATTAACAGTGGTTGCCAGGTGCGGTGGCTCACGCCTGTAATCCCAGCACTTTGTGAGGCCAAGGCGGGCAGATCACCTGAGGTTGGGAGTTAGAGACCAGCCCGACCAACATAGAGAAATCCCATCTCTATTAAAAAAACAAAAAACAAAAAACAAAATTAGCCAGGCGTGGTGGCGCATGCCTGTAATCCCAGCTACTCAGGAGGCTGAGGCAGGAGAATCGCTTGAACCCGGGAGACAGAGGTTGCGGTGAGCCGAGATCATGCCATTGCACTCCAGCTTGGGCAACAAGAGCAAAACTCCGTCTCAAAAAAACAAAACAAAACAAAACAAAGCAAAAAACTGGTTATCCTCAAGAGGTGGGATGATGGGGCACTTTCCCTCCGTTTTCTGTATTTGTGTGTTTGAATGGTTTTATAATGACTATGTATTACTTCACAAAAACCAGAAAAATTTTAAATTACAGATCTTTTTAAACATACTCTGCCTGTGCAGACATGTGCGAGAACACATAGAAAGGACCTGAAGAATATACACCTAATGATTTACAGCAGTTACCTGGGGAAGGGGATGGGGCTTGGGAAGGTTGGCAGGTGAAGGAGAAATTTAATGTTTTGCTCAGTGTCTTACTGGGTTGCTTGAATCCTACATACTATGTATTCCTGGGTTATAGAAAAACAATGTGAAAAACTTCAGTGCCCAACCCTCGAACCCATCCCTCCAGAAGTGGCAGACCAACTTGCCCAGTGGATGGCAGGGAGGAAAACCTTGGCGGGATATGGACAGTACTGTCCTCATCCCTCCCTTACCCAAGGACCCACACACCCCACCCTGGTCCAACCCACCCCACACAAACTCAAAGAGGAGCCGGGGGTCTCATTGTAACACTCGTTTTTATATAAATATTCGCAAGTCATGTTACAGAAGAAGCCCCACCGGGGAAAAAAGTCAACGTTAGGGTTTTGTTAGATTGACCCCTGCCTTCTAGGTTGGGCCCCAGCCTGGAGGCGCCTGCTGCTTTGGGAAGGCTGGGGTTGCTGCCGTGAGGCTGCCGAAGAAGCTGCCTGTGTCGCCCACCCCTGGGCCGACCCCCTTCTTTGGTGTGTGGTACATGGTGACCTTCTCTGGCCACCCTTAGCCTGGGGCAGGGTTTTGGAGAACAGGGTTCAGGGAAGCAGGGCCCAGGAGTCCTGGGGGCACTTGGAAATGGGGTGAGGGGGACTGAGCCATTAAGAAGTGGTGGAGTCTGAGATTTAGAGGCTGAGCCTTTGGGGGTGGGGGCAGAGTGAACGGGAACATGTTGGGGGAACCGGGGCTGTCAGCCAAGTAGGAAGCTTCTGCCCTTCCCTCCAGCCCAGGTCCCCAGGTCCTGCCCCCTGTTGGTCATCTCCTGCTGGCCCCACCTTCCCAGGGAGAAGCCTGACTGTCCCTTCCCGGCTCTTCCCCTTGCAGTCCCCTTCCCCCACAGAGAGGCCAGAGGCTAGGAACACAGCACCAGTCTGAGGGTTTAATTAACCAGGAAGGGAACTGTTGGGAGGGGCACCCCTGTAAAAATGTACAAAAGGTCTTGGGGCTATGTGAAAGGGGTGATAAATATGTACATGGAACCCCCCTTCCTTGAGCCCCTCCTCCCCCAGCCCTCGGAGGGCATGAGGACTTGGGTGGTAGGTGAACGGGAGGGGGCACTTTGGCCTCTGGCTTAGTGAGCCCTTGGGGAGGCAGGCCCAGGGCCTAGAGGCCCTTACAGGGGCAAAGGTGTACCTCAGGAGGCCCCATGGCCCCCGAGATGAGCCACACTCCCATGCACACGCCCCTCTCCCTCTCTAGAGGCTGTGACCTCTGCTCTCCCAGTGACCCTACACTCCATGTGATGCTTGGTCTTGTGGGGGTTGAGGCTTCTGTTCCCAGGTTCCATGACCTCAGAGGTGGCTGGTGAGGTTATGACCTTTGCCCTCCAGCCCTGGCTTAAAACCTCAGCCCTAGGACCTGGTTAAAGGAAGGGGAGATGGAGCTTTGCCCCGACCCCCCCCGTTCCCCTCACCTGTCAGCCCGAGCTGGGCCAGGGCCCCTAGGTGGGGAACTGGGCCGGGGGGCGGGCACAAGCGGAGGTGGTGCCCCCAAAAGGGCTCCCGGTGGGGTCTTGCTGAGAAGGTGAGGGGTTCCCGGGGCCGCAGCAGGTGGTGGTGGAGGAGCCAAGCGGCTGTAGAGCAAGGGGTGAGCAGGTTCCAGACCGTAGAGGCGGGCAGCGGCCACGGCCCCGGGTCCAGTTAGCTCCTCACCCGCCTCATAGAAGCGGGGTGGCCTTGCCAGGCGTGGGGGTGCTGCCAACCAGGTTGGCTCCAGGAAGCCAGCACAGCGCTCTGGTGGGCTAGGGCCCAGAAACGGGGGCGGCCGGGGCCTCTCAAAGAGCAGGTGAAGGCCCTGGGGCCCAGTGGCTGCTGCGGCGGCGGCAGCGGCGGCGGCAGCAGCAGCAGCGGCGGCGGCGGCAGCCTCCTCCTTCCGCTCTTCCTTTACCCGCACAGATTCCTTGGTTGGCCGAGGCCCCTCCTCACCAGCCCGGGCCTTGGGAGTAGCAGGAGAAACTCGGAGCTGGGGCCGTGAGAAGGGGAGGTCCCTGGAGGGCAGGCGTGGGGAGAGAATGAAGTTCTCCAGGGGCAGCAGGGGCTGAGGGTGGGGCAGGGGCGGGGTGGGTGGGAGGCACACCTGTCCTTCTCCTCCTTGGTGATGGAGGGCTCCCTCCGCTCCACAGGCCGCTCCTTGTCTGAGCCTGGAGTCCGGGCGGCCTCAGGGGGCCGGACCCAGGCAGGAAAGGTCAGAGGACTGCGGTGCAGGCGGCCCCATGGGTCCGGTGGGGAGGCGAAGGCTGGTGGGGCCCCTGGGCTTTCTTTCTGGGCAAAGACGGCGCCGGAGTCTGGGCAGAGGGTGAAGCAGAGAGTGACAGGGGCCAGAAGTGGGAGGCCCTGTTCAGGCCTCCTCCCAGACCGTCTGAGCTCTCACCCTGTGGCCGCAGCCCCCCGACCCCACCGCACCCGCACTCACTGAATGTGGGGCTGCCCAGGCCTCCAAAGGCCCCGTTGGAGAGGGCAGCCAAAGAGGCGAAGCTTGTGGGACGCCCAAAGGGATCTGTGGGAGGAAAGGGGGGTGGTCAGAGCACTGGGCAGCCGGTGCTGAGCAGGCACCAGGCCTGGCTGGGCAGAGGCAGGACCGGTGCCTGGAGTCCTCAGCTGCCTGCTTTCAGCAGCCATGTGCTGAGCACTTCCTTGGGCCAGGAAGGTGTTGAGCTTTGACAAGCACCCTGTCGGTTAACCTCACAAAAAGCCCAAGAGGTGGTTAGGATCATGCCCACTTGAAGATGATAAAACAGAGAGGCTCAGAGAGGTGAAATGACTTGCCGGTGGTCATCTAGCCAGGGAGCGGTACCAACCCAGGGCTTCCTTGACATGAAGTCACGCTCTTCTCCCCAACTCCCCAACACCAGCCGCCTGGACCCATCACAGCAGATCTCCGCTCCGCAGCAAGCCTGAAGACCTTGTTGGCTTCCCCCCACCTGACATGCAGGGCCCTTCCCGACCTGACCCTAACTTCATGCATGCGTCACACAGCCAGACAGAACAACTAACCTATCCCGCCACTGGAATGTCACCACGTCCCCAGCCAGGAACACCTTTCTCCAAGCCACCAGGCTCAACTCCTCCTTGTCCACCCAAACCCAGGTGAAACCTCCCCAAGAAGCCTGCCAAGATCCTAGGAGTCAGTGGCCATGCTCTCCCCTGGGCCAGCACGGCCTCCCCACCTTCCCCTTCCAGGTGGCGTACTGCCCCTGCCACTGGCTACTGGGAGACAGGGCTCCAGCTGGCAGAGACTGAAGTCACCCTGCCCTTCCCTACTCATTTTACAGATGAGGAAATCAAGGCTCAGAGGGGGTAGAGTAACCTGCCCAAGGTCACTAAGCAAGTGGAACCAGGTCTATCCTGCATTCCAGCTGCCTGCTGGGTCTGATTTCCATCTCCTGGAAGTCAGGGACAAAGCCTGGGTTGCCCAACACGCCCTTGGCTCTTACCAATGTGGGTGCTGGGGCTCAGGAAGGGTCCGTGGGCCCCGGGAGCTGCCGTGAAAGGGTTGGCTGCAGCGTGGACGGCACCTGGGGCAGAGAGGTGGGAGATTCTGATGAGGCTGAGTGGGCACAAGCTGGGCCTCAGGCTATAGACAGGGAACCTCAGGCCCGAGGGGGCTGGCCAGACTCACCAGTCGCAGTGAAGAGGGAGGCCGGGTGGGAGAGCTCCTGCCCAGGGGGCAGGGCCCCATAGGGCCCCGGAAGGCAGGGCAGGAGGTCGTTCCGAAAGTCAAGCTTGTGGGAGTCACCCTGTGTGGGACACAGGGAGAGGGGCAGTACATGAGGAGCCGGTCTGGTCCCCCTCTTGCTCTCTCACCCGTGGTTCCCCTCCAAAGGCTGGCTGGCACCCAGATGGGGCCTGGATGCCTATCTTCTGCCTCTCTTGGAGCCTTCTCTGAGCAGCCCCCTAATGAGCCAGAGAACTAAGGTGCCAGCCATAGAACTGTTCAGCAGTGATGGGGGACAGGAGAGAATGTTTCTGGCCAAGATTCTGCTGAGCTCTGTTGAGGGCCAATGCCCAGAGCTCAGTCCTCCCCTGACTCTGAGACCCACTCTCCCCAGCCCTCCGGCCCCAGTACCTTCATTTTCTCCTGGTGTCTCAGGATCATGTAAGCCACACGCACGTGCATGGCACACCACTTCCCTGGTTTCTGCCGCCCCAGAAGGATGACCAAAGGGAAAGGGAAGGAAAGAACGTTCACTCATCATCCACTCCAGGCCTGGCTCTGGGCCCAGCCTCGCCACAAAATATCCCTACTCATCATTCCTACAACCAAGGGATGACTAGGTTCATTTTACAGCCTAGGAAACTGAGGCTCAGAGAGATCAACTGCCTTGCCCAAGGTCCCATGGCCAGTTCCATCCGAGCCCAGGTCTGCAACTTGAAAGCCCTCACTCTCTGCTGTTCCACATCTGGCTGCCTCCATGTTCTGGGCTTCTCACTTATTCGTAAGCAAACCCCCCCTTAGCCAAACATGCTAACACCAGCCCCCAGCCTCATGCAGCCTGAGGTCCTCACACAACTCACCCTCAAAGGTGGCCGGAAATGGTCGGGGATCTGGGGATGGCAAAGGAGAGATGGGAGGCGACTCAGACCCGAGTCCTGGGCCAGGCGCCTCGCATCTCCACAGCATCCACTCACCCCCAACATGCCTGAGACACTGGGACTCCCTCAAACCCTTCCCGCTCAGGCCCAAACTCCTTTCCCCATCTCTCCCAGTCTAGGCATCTCTCCTCCAGCACAAGGTTTCTGAACCAAGCCCCAGGGAGCTGCCCTGCTGGAAGGCTGCTGGTGGTGAGGGGGCAGGCAGGACAGGTTTCTCAGAGAAGCTCTCCTATTACCAACTTTAGAGTATAGCGGTCTGTTTAAGATTTATTTAGGAAAAATGCCTTTGAAGGAAGTTGGAAAACCTCTGGCCTAGTCTTCCCTGTAGGAAACTGGTCCTGTGCGTTTCACAACGTTCCCGCAGCCCTGGGGTCTACACTGCTGCAAGTGCTAAGGGGAGGGAGGCTCTGGCTCTCCTCACTTCACCAAGGGGCAGCTTATCTTTTGTTTTCCGAACAGGGCTTCCTGGTATGATGTCATTTGGAAAAAAAGTGTTTTGTAACTTTATTAAAAAGTTTGAAAACCACTACAAAAACCACTGTCCTAATCATCTTATTCCTGGGACAAGCTCATGAAACTCTCATTCCTCATTCCTGGGAAAGCCAGCTATTTACAGAAATTCCCTCTATTAAACACCCAGGAACACCCGATTGTGAATTCAAGGGAGGAATCAGCAGTTCACTCTCCTCAAGTCAGTTCTGTTCTCCCCGCAACATACGTTCCAGCTCCCCCAGGACCTGCCCTGGCCCCCTCACCTGTGTCCCCTTCTGGGAGAGCCCGCTCGGCACCGGCCCCAGTCGTGGTGGCAGCTCAGGGTTCGTGCTCTGGGAAAGGGGAGTGGAGGGATCAGACAGGAGAGCTGGCACCAAGCACAAAGGGATCCAGAACCAAGCTGGGACACTGGGCAGGGAGGGATCATGGCTTTGGAGAAAACTGGGAGCAGCAGGGCAGGGCAGGAGGATGGGCACGACTTTGGGGAATGGGAGGAGGGTGCTCGGACCCGGCGTGTCTGGGTTTGTCAAGATGGTAGGCGGTGGTAGTGTCTGGATTGGGAGCTCACCTTGGGCTGGAAGGCCCCCTGCAGGGAGCCAAAGGAGACGGCCGGCGGGAGGCCCGGAGGCAGCCCGGGCACTGCGGGAGGGAAGGCCGTGTACGGCTGTGGAGAGAAGGGGGACTAGTCCAGGTGGGGGTGGAGGCGCAGCCCAAGTCCAGCCTGCCCGTCAGTCCACGGGCCTCCACCCTAAAGCCCCCCAGGGAGCTGTCCCAGGCTCAAGGCTCTTGCTTTTGTGCTGAAGACTGGACCCCAGCAGTCAGGGTCACAAGCATGGATGCATCCACGCCCACACCACACACCCCATACGCACACGCACACACACACTCACATTATGTCGGAAAAGGCCTTCCATCTTTCCTGGATATTTCTCAAACTAGGGAAGAGAAGGGAAGAGTAAGCTGCCAGCCAGGGACCCGGGCCTTCCCCCAGAAGCCATGCCCTCCCCAGAGGCCTCCGAGCCTCATCGCCAGCCCAATGAGGAGCTCACCATGTGGGGGCCGTGGGGTGGCAGCAGGCCCGGGGGATAAGGGGTGAAGTGCTGGTGGGTGTGCTGGTGGGTGTGCTGGTGCTGGTGGTTGTGCTGGTGGAACTGGAAGGCCAGGGGCCGGGCCGAGCCCCCTGCCCCCACCACCTCAGGGCCACCCTGGGCATTCAGGTAGCGAGAGTTCAGGTCCTGGCCGATCAGGTCCTGCTCTGTGGGAGGGGACGGGAGAAGGCTTTAATGCTGTCGCCACATCAGCCTCCTTGGGCCCAGGTGACTGCCTTCCCTCTGGCCTCGAGCCACTCCCTCAAGCCCTGCTGTCTGCTGAGGCTCAGGTGCCCCAAAGCCAACTGGGCCCGAGCCCGGGGTGATGGCCCCCCACCCCCCGGCCAGGACCCCAAACTCACCAGAAAGGGCGTTAGCGGCTGAGGCCCCAGGGTGCCCTGGCACCTGCAGCAGGGGTGGGGGTGGGGGCAGGGTGGGGCCAGGGGAGAACAAGGAGGGGTGGTGGGGTGGTGGGGGGGGCCGCAGCCCGGGAGGGGGAAAGCTGTGGGTGGACAAAGGCAGGGGCAGTGAGGGCGTCGGGGGCCGGTGGGTGAGCTGCGCGGACGAGGAGGAGGCAGATGAGGAGGAGGAGGACGAAGAGGATGATGAGGGGGGAGGCTGAGCCACGGGAGGGGCCGGGGCCTTGGGGGGCGGCCGTGAAGAGCTGGGGAGAGAAGTGGGGAGATGAGTGAGGGGTTGGGAGGTGCCAGCTCTGACGGGAGGGGGTCAGAAGCCTGGGTGATACCGTGACCCTGGTTCTCCAACACGGGAGGTGGCAGAACCCGGCCCCAGGACCGCCCCCCACCGAGGGAATCCGTTCTCAGACTGAGGTGCCTCCCACACCCAGCAACCCCTATTTCTCCCTGTCTAGGTCTCTGCATCCACACAGCTGCCTCTGCCATCTCTGGCCAGATGACTTTCCCTTTCTGACTCAACCACAGCACAGAACAGATCATTCATGTTGACGCTTAATTAGAACAAGCCACCTGGGGTCCCACCCTACAACAGTGGAAGCAGCACCACACTGGCCTGGCCTGGGAGTCAGGAGACCTGAATTCTAGGCCCATCTTGCCATGAATGCCCGGGGTGACCTTGAGCAAGTCACTGCCCCTCTCTGAGCCTTAGTTTTCTCAATAATAACAATGACAATGACGGTGACAAAATAGAACATCAATAGTAAGTGTCAATAGTTCTTACCCTGTGGCAAGCACCTGCTGTAGGCCAAGTGCTGGCACCTGCTTTAAAAGCTAATCCAAGTCTCCAACATTCCACGCCACCTTCCCCACTGCTGCCCAGCAAAGTAACCATCTGAACTGCATCAATGGCTTCTTTTAAGAACTCAATTTCCCCTTTTTTTTTTTTTTTTAACTTAGCCTCCCCCTAAGCAATCGCGTGTGAAATCAAGGGGCTGAGGCATGACACTCAGCTTTCTAAAGTTCACAAAAGCTAACTCAGGACTATTTTTTAAAGTTTACTCACGTAAGACCTGAAATCATCCCATATATCACTGATGCTGAATGTACACACTTTGGGAAACACTGCATTCACTCGTAGTTAATCCTCACAACAGCGTTAAGATGAAAGTACTATGATTATTCCATTTGACAGAAAGAGGAAATCGAGGCTCAGAGGGGTTAAGTGACTTGTCAAAAATCACACAGCCAGGAAGCGTCAGAGCAAGAATTTGAATCTGGGTCTGACACCAAAGCCAGCGCTCTTAACCATCATGTCAGCATTTCCCAAAGTATGTTCCAAAGAACACTATTCCGAGCAGACTTGCCTGCCTGAAAAAACGTTCTCACCAGCAAACACAACTGGGAAACAGCACAGCCTGGATTCCCCTGCATGGGAATGTGTAACGGACTCAAATAAGTCCTGCAGTCATCTCTTTCCATTTGTTTTTCTCAAACTCTTCAGTCTCAGAATCCTTTTTCAAGTCATACCCCACAGGTACCATCCTGTGTCCCCGCCACCAAATTGACCAGGCCCTTCCGGACCGCATCAACCCCCCAAGACCACTCACCTGCCAGTGCTGAGGTCCAGGCTGCTGCCATATGGAGAAGTGCGCAGGCCGAAGGGTGAGACCCGAAGCTGCAGCTGGGGCTGGGGTGGGGGTGGCAGACTGGGAGTGGCCGGCAGGGGTGCAGGGGGTGAGACAGGAGGCCGAGGGACCGGTGGAGGCGGTGGTTCCTTTGGGGGGAAAGGCACTAGCAGCGGGTCGGGCCCCGGGGGCTGTTCTTGGCTCCGCTCCAGGCCCGACACTTTAGGGACCACGGAGAGTTTTGCTTCACAGTTCCCATTGAAGGCGCCGTGGGGGCCCGAGGCTGTGGGGCAGGATGGCAGACATGCTCAGTTGAGGCTCATGCTCACCCCACTGCCCTCCCGTGCCTCCAGCCCCAGACCTTGGGACCAACCTTTGCTGGTTGAGACAGTAAAGGATGGGTCGAGGTCATCATCGGAGACCTGGGGAAGAAGGGCAAGGGATAGAGTTAGGTTGTGGGTGGGCCAGGCCTCCACCCAGGAAGGCCAAATAGCCTCTGGAGGCTGCTAGGAACTGGTGGTAGTGGCAAGTCTGTTCCTTCAGTTTAGCTGAGATCCATCAAAGACTGGGCTCTAGGGGGCTGAGCTTGGAGAAAAAGCAGAGTGGAGCAGCTGACCCCAAGAATCCGAAAGGCCAAGAGGACTAAATGGAGGCAGCGTTGAAGCAGTAGAGAAGCAGGCAAACCAAACCAAAACGTCAGAGGTCACTAGCTGCTGGCCCACAGGCCTCCCTCGCTTACAGATTTATTTGGTCCACCAGCGTTGGTAAAAGTTTTAAACCAACTGCAGATATTTAAGAATCCGGAGATTCCTCATTAAAACTCAGGCTTGCAGATTGCCTCAAGAATGGGCCCCCTGTTCTCGTAGCAACAATCAGCCTAGACAGATAGAGATGGATGACGGAAATTGACAAGAACCCTCTGGTTCACCACAGTCCTATCCAGCCAACTTTTGAAACAAAAACAAGACACACATCAGGGAGTGCAAATTGAGTTACTTACATGGGCCCAATGGGTAGAGCATTAACTTCTAGGACATACTATCTCACAACAAGCAAATCGCCCCTAAGGATAAACTCAAATATACCTTTATGGGCTGAGTCCCTACACTGACTACAATGATTTAGTGTCCTCACTACTCTATCTGCGGTCTCTGCTCAGACTTGAATCTAGATCTTCATTCTAAGATGGGCAGAAGGCCCATCTCAGTGCCACAGCCACTCTGGGTTTCCGTGGAGAACCAGAAGTAGCTCAAGGGCTTTGGAAAGGATAGTATGCCAAAGCATGGACCCTCCATTCCTTGGTCAGCTAACCCCTAGTCACCAAAAGAAAAAATGACGCCATTTACCCTCCCAATCCACCCCCGTTCCTCCCAAAAACCTAATCCTGACTCAACCTAAGCCATGTTTCTCACTCAAGGGAAGGCTGTCTGCTGCACGTAGAAGGCCTTTATGCTGCAGTCCCTTTTACAAGCAGTGACACTGCCCACCCAAGCTCTAGCCCCACTCACCCTCTCGTCCAGATCACTTTCCGCGTCACACTGGGGAGAAGGAAAGACAGAGGTGTCACGAGAGGGAAGAGGCCCAGGGTGGAGCAGGGAGGGGCCAGGACAGGTGGATAGCACTTACTATGTATCCAGCTTCCAGAGAGTGACGGGAGGACGCCTGAGGAAGACCAGAGTCCAGAGGTGAGGGAGGCGGCTGCTGAGGCGGCTGGGAAAGTCGCAGCTCCCAGCAGGGCACTCACGGGCCTCCAGGATCTACTCTCAGCCTCTCCTTCCAGCTGCTTCTCCCGCCACTGCCCACCCGGGTCCCAGTGCTCTCTCCATTCTCTAAATACGCCGGGTCCTCACGTCTTCATGCTCTTGCCCAAAACAACTTTTCCCCGTGTCTTTTCTTAGCAAACTTCTGACTATACTTCAGGACCTGACTAAGACATCCTAGGGGGCTTTCCCCAACCACAACTCTCCTCCCATCCCCCAGGCAGCACAAGCGGCTTCCTCATGTGGGTTTCTGTAGCATCTCTCCCCATCTTTGTCTTCTGTAGCTTCTCAAATTAAGGTCTAGGTGTTTGCTTGCTGGCTATTTCTTTTCTGCTGGACTGCCACCACCTCGAGGAAGGGCAGGAACCACAATTAATTTACGACCCAACTATGTTCCTTTGACGCCTTTCTGAATTATCAAAACGTTTGAAGTAGACACAGAACCAGGCAAAAGTAGGTGCACCTGACTGTAGACAGGCCTTCGTCAGACCCAGATGAGTAAGGGCTCAAATTTGCCCTGCTTGCCTCTTTGCCCTTAGAAACTGGGGTCTCTGTTTACAAGGGGCAGTGGCGTTGCTGATGAAAAACGGGGCTGTGGGAAATACATTCTGCCTAAAGAGTTTTAAGGGACAAGCTCACCTCTTTTCTTCTCCGCTTATTGGGCCATTTTCGGGCCCGATCCCCAGGGGGCCGGCCAGGCTCTCGATCAGAGCTGTCCCCTGGCTCCCCGGTGGCCCCACTGGAGCCCCCCCTCTTCCGCTTCCCAGAATGCTTCAGCCGATGTTCCAGTCGCTCTGGGGGCTGAAGAGATGCATCCTTCTGTGGAGGATGAGGTGGGGCTGAGATGGATGGAAAAGGGCAAGCTCCCAACTCCTCTAGGGGTGACCAGGTTGCCGAAGTACCCCTCGGGCTGGGAAACCGGGTCCCCAGAGACGAGCTCTACCTCCTCCCACCCCAGGGCGGGGCAGAGGCCTGGCCAGAGGAGCCGGTTGCTCTGGTTTGGGGTGCCAGCATTCCCCCCTCAACTCCACCCACTAGGGGCACTGCACCCTCCTTGCTGCCCCTCGGAAACCCCCGAAGCCTCCTAGCCCCATTAGGCCCCACCTGCAAGGCCTCGAGGGTGGCGAAGCTGGCGATGGCGAAGCCATCGATCAAGTCCTCCTCCTCCTCTTCCTCCTCCTCAGGCTCCTCCTCGGCTTCGCCGTCGTCTGCGCCCCCCTCCTCCTCCTCCTCCTCCTCCTCCCCGCGGCTGCCCGAGCCGGCAGGCCGCTTCCGAGCTCGGGGTCGCGGGGGTCGAGGTCTCGGACGGGGCCGCCGGCGTCTCGGGCCCCCAGGCCGCTCTCCAGACGAAGCTGACGACCAAGGCCTGGCGGGCGGCGGCGGCGACGACGAGGACGAGGAGCCGCGCGGGGCGGCCAACAGGGCCCGGGGCGCGTCGCCGCCTGGACCTCGGCGGCGCCGCTGCTCCCGGTCTCGGTCTCGGCGCGAGCAGCGCCGCCGTCGGCGCTCCCCCTCTGCTGCCCAGCCCGGACCCGGGGCCGCGGCCGCTGCCGTCTCCATGGCGACCGCCCTCAGCGCCGCATCCGGAGGCGGCGGGGCCCGAAGCGGCCTGTCCGCAGGCCCGGGGTCGCAGGCGCGGCGCTGGCGGCTGCACAGTGACGAGAGGGCCACGGCTTCCCCTTTAAAGCCGGATCTGCTGGCCCCGAGCTTGCCCCAAGGCCACGGCCCGGGGAGCCGGCGCCGCCCCCGGGGCGACAAGCCCGAGGGCCCCCCCTGCGGGCTCGGCGGGGCCGCGACGGCGAAAACGGGGCGGCCGTCCCTTTAAGGCGAGGCCCCAAGTTGTCCAGCTCCCGGCCCCTTTAAGACGACCCGACAGTGTCCGGCGGCCTAGTGCGGTGGCCACCCCCTGCCAGGGGTCGAGGCAAGTCTCCCCGAGGAAGAGGAAGGGCCACCCCTTTAAAAGGGGCCGAAAGCTCGCCCCGAAACGCAGACCTCCCCTTTAAAAGTGTCTCAAGTCCTCCGGCTCAAAGAGGCCACCCCTTTAAGGAGTCCAGGGTCCTTCTAACAGCAGGCCGTCCCTTTAAGGGCTCGGAATTAGTTTCTAGTCCTCCACAAGCGGCCACTTCCCCTTTAAGTTGAATTTAAAAGACTTCTTGTGTGTGGGGGAGGAGGACGTAAAGAAAAACCCCACTCGCCCCAGTTCTCCCAACGGCACAGTTCTCAATTTGTCAGCGTCTGTTCGGCGGCTTCCCCTTTAAGGCTGGCGTTGGAGTCCGCCGAGTTCAGTGGCCACCCCTTTAAGGAGATTTAAAGGGGCCTCCTCCGGGCCCAGCTCCTCCAGCCTCCGCCTCCGGTCGCCATGAAAGGCGCGAGGCGGGGCGGGGCAGCGAGGCCAGCCCTCCAAAGCCCCGGATGTGAGGCAACGGTGACGGGTACAGCTCCTCTGTCCGCCGACATAAAAGTCTCTTCCTCCTTTCCTCCGTCTCTGTCCGACTTGGGCCTTAGGGGATCCGGAACGGCCGATGGGCAGCGGGGGAGCTCCAGCACAAACTCCTGTTGTCTCCTTTGGAGTCTTAGGGCGCTTCTCCGCCAGGACTTCCCTACCCCTCCTCCCTCTTCCTCCTCAGCCTACGCCTCCTTCCTCTCTCGGCCTCCTCCCACGCTCCGCCCCCTTCCACTCACCCCCAACGGGCGCAGTCGTTGATAGGCTGGGAGGGCTACGTCAAGGTGAGGGGCGGAGCCAAACCCGAGGGAGTGGGTGCATGTAACCGCCCTCAAATCTTGGATTGGGTTACGTCAGATTGGCTCCGCCCTTCCCCCCAGTCTTGTGACTCGACTGGTTAGAAGTAGGTGTTTGGGGCGGTTACCACAGGGCCCCGCCTCTTCCTGCTGTTTGTTTATTGGCCGGTCTCCTGACGGCGTCGAGGCGAGGGGCGGAGACGCGGGGCCTGAGGCGCTGGGGGCGGTTGGCCGCCGGGGGGCGCGCGGCTGCAAGAGGTTCCGTTCCGCAGCCAGTTAAGTCATCGCCGCCTTTCCGCCGCTCGGCGCGGCCCACAGACAGCCTGGCGTCTCGCGCACGCGCGTGGCGGCGGCGCCGTCAGGCTGGCTGCTTGCGAGTCGTTCCGCGGCCCGGGGTGGCCCGAGCGGCCGCGTGCTGTGCCTGCGCCGGCCGCACTAACAGGCAGCCGCGTCCCTTCCAGGCGCGGCTGCTGGCAGCGGTCCCGAGTGCTAGCAATTCGAAAACGCCTTGCACCTGCATGAGCGCTTCTCCGCGTTTGTGACTGCGTTTGGTAGTAATTCCACGAGGGAGATGCTGTCAGCCCCATTTTACTGGGACGGAAAGGAATGCGCGCACAGACGGGCTGGTAGTCTCCTAGCCACGTCTATGTCAGCCACTGCCCTGTGATGCCTCTCGGTTATGAAAGATGCACCCCACTGCTCAATGTGACTGGCTTAAAAAAAAAGAGAAAGCCATTTCTGGCCTTCGGTTGCCCGGGTTACCGTTTTAAAAGTGGACAGCGCGCTGACATGCCTGCCTTGCTTTCTCGTCCATAAAATGACTAATTCCCTGTCGCAGGGACATGTGCAGGTCAAGCACCTATGACAGTCGTCGTGAGTGCTTCATTATGGCCCATTACTCTTAGCTCTTTGTTTTGTTTTTTTTTTTTTGGGGGGTGGGGGACAGAGTCTGGCTGTGTTCCCTAAGCTGGAGTGCAGTGGTGCGATCTCAGCTCATTACAACCTCTGCCTCTCGGGTTCAAGTGAATTCTCCTGGCTCAGCCTCCTGAGTAGCTGGAATTACAGGTACACACCAAGACACCCAGCTAATATTTGTATTTTTAGTGGAGACGGGGTTTCACCATGTTGGCCAAGCTGGTCTCGAACTCCTAGGCTCCTGTGATCCACCTGCCTCGGCCTCCCAAAGTGCTGGGATTACAGGTGTAAGCCACCGCACCTGGCCTAGCCGTAGCTCTTGAATCCAGCAGCAGGTCCTGGCCTGCATGTTAGCAGGAATTCAGGGCCATCTTGATCTTCAAGGCCTTGACCCACTATAGGCCTTTCAGTCTCCTTGATATAAATGAACTGGGAGAACCCAGACCACGGTCTAGGGTCACAGTATCATCTGGCACTGATTCAGAAGTGTCCCTCCACACAGGAGAATCCTCTAAGCAAGAGAGTATCTCTAGGCCGGGCATGGTGGCTCATGCCTGTAATCCCAGCACTTAGGGAGGCCAAAGCAGGTGGATTTCCTGAGGTCAGATGTTCAAGACCATCCTGGCCAACATGGTGAAGCCCAGTTTCTACTAAAAATACAAAAATTAGCGGGTGTGGTAGCGCACGCCTGCAATCCCAGATACTTGGGAGGCTGAGGCAGGAGAATCGCTTGAATGCGGGAGACAGAGGTTGCAGTGAGCCAAGATCGTGCCATTGTACTCCAGCCTGAGTGACATGAGCGGAACTCCATCTATATCTATCTATCTATCTATCTATCTATCTATCTATCTCAAGTGACCACTTCACCCCGTCCCTGTACTCTGTACCCAACCCCTGTCACCATCTCTAGCACCAGCCCCAGTTCCCAGACCTTTGGGGGTCAACGTAGAAACATCAGCCAAATCAATCTTAAACTCAGCTAGAGATACAAAAGAATCAGAAACATATCGAAAACTTTACTAGAAATATATAGAAAAAAAATAACTGCTTGGGAGGTTTCCTGTCCCTTCAGGATGGATGACCAACAGATGGGGCACCTAGGTCCAGTGGGGCTGCTCCCGATCTACTGTTTCTTCCTCCAGGAGCAAGGCATCTAGCTCCTCCAGCCGCTGCTGGAGCAGGGGGCCCACATCAGGGCTGGGGGCCACATTGGGAGGAACAGTCCTGCCCCCTGCAGCCCGGACCCCACGGGACGGCCTCCGTGATCGAGGAAGGCTGCTGTCCCGAAATTCCACAGCCCGCCGGAGCTTCCTTGAGCTGGTGAAAATCAGAGTCCCATTGCGCTCCCGGGGTTCCTCAAAGATGGTCTCGAAGGTCCTGAACAAGGCAGGGAGAGGAGCTGGTTTTATCAGGGTGCTCCACAACTCCAGATTTCCCTCTGCCACCCTCTAGCCTTCCAAGTGTCTCACCTCCTGGTTGTGGGTGATTGGTAATTCTTGTTGGTGTAAATTTCTTCCAAGCTGAACTCTTTCTTGTTCAACCTGTGAGCAAAGAGCAGAGGCCACTGAGAAACCTTGGGCCAGTGGGGCCTGAAGGGACAGGTAAGGCCTGGTCTGTATTTCAGTTTCTGGGACATGTCAGGGCCAGGAGTGCTACATAAGGCAGACAGGCAATTTTGAGCACAAACCATCCCCACACCGAATTGAATCTTTCAGGCTGGACTGTGCTCCCTGAGGGGAGACAAAGCTATACTTCAGGGGACATAAGCCTGCATCTGTTTGGCCAAGACGGCTCAATGCCCAGTGAGCCCCTCACCTGATTGGTCGAGGCAGTCCCATTGGTGTAAGGTTTAGCTGAGGACGGGCTGGTGTTCTGCGTATTCTGAATCGAGAAACCTTTCCCGTGGTCTGCAAAAATGGGGCAGAGGGTGAAAGAGTGACATGGGCTCAGGCCCCCACTAGTCTCTTCTACCCGATCTGAATGCCTACCTTGGTCTCAGGGTCTGAAAGCACCTGGTCCTTTGAGGCTCTTGGCTCCTTCCCTTTGGTTGAACCCAACCTGCCAAGAAGGTCAAGGCTCAGGGACAAACAGGATTCACTGCATTATCCCCCGTCTCCTGCCCACTGGATACTCAGGGAAGGAGGCTGGGACCAGGCTGCAGCCAGGCTTCAAGGGGGTTTTTTGAGAGCACTACCTGGGTTCTGCTGGTTCGGAGAAGGAGGAAGTGGATGCCGTGGACGAGCAAGATGTGGCGAGAGAAGGGGAGGCTCCCACTCCTCCGAGAGGGAAGACCTCTTTCCGGAGACAGGGCCGAGGGGGTGGCGGGGCTCGGGCCATTTCCCCACCACCCACAGTGTGCCGCCGCGGCCGTGGTCGGCTTGGTTGGGGTGGAGCAGGTGGCCAGGTGCAGGTACCTGGGCCAGGGGGCCCCAGATCAGGGCAGGAGTAGCTTCGGCCCAGAGAGGGCTTAGGGAGAGGTGCTGGGGTATTGTGGTCCTGAGTTCGCCACTGGCGGATTGGGGGCCGGGGGCTGACAGACGCAGTGCCCTCAGCAGCCCCAGACTGCTCAGCCTCTGAGATGGCGATCTTCAACTCCAGCTTCATTGGGGGGGACGGGGGTGGGGGCTGTGGGGTTTTGTTGGGCGTGAGGAAGATGTCAGCAAAGCTCTCCAGCTTGGAGCGGACGGAACGGAAGAGCGGGGCCAAGCCCCAGGGACTGAGGCGGGGGCGTAAAAGGCTGGACGGTGGTGGGGTGGATGGGAGCTCCAGAGCAGGATCTGGGGCTGAGGAAAGGAGAGGGTCACAGGTGGATATTCCTTGGCTGCAGTGTCTCAGCCCCTCCCCACATGCTCAACTTTGTGCACAGGGGAATTAGCCCACCCTTAAAACACTAAGTTCTGCACTTAAGAATTGAACTTCAAGCCTCTGACATCAACATCCCGTCTTTATATACCAAGCCCTGCCCTGGGAGGTGGCTTAAGCCCTATCCCCACCTCTGTACCTGACACTTCCAAGCTCAACTAGGATGTCCCAGACACCCAAGTCTCATCCGATCTCTACCCAAGTCCTTACCTGTTGGTGGGCTCTCCAGAGGGTCTGCAGGCAGAGCAGATGGCTGGAATGGGGGTTCTAGGTCCCCAGGTGGAGGCGTTGGCTGGCGAACTATCCTCATGGGCTCAGCTCTGGGGTGAAGGGCAAGGTAAAGGCTAGGGGAACTTCCAGGTATCCCACCTGAGCCAGCAACTCCCCTATCCCTTAAGGCTTCTTCTTTTTTTTTTTTTTTTGAGACAGAGCCTTGCTCTGTGGCCCAGGCTGGAGTGCAGGGGCACAATCTCAGCTCACTGCAGCCTTGAACTCCCAGGCTCAGGCAGTCCTCCCACCTCAGCCTCCCAAGTGGCTAGAACTACATGCATGGACCACCACATCCAACTAATTTAAAACAATATCTTGTCTGAGCATGGTGGCTCTCGCCTGTAATCCCAGCACTTTGGGAGGCCGAGGCGGGTGGATCACCTGAGGTCAGGAGTTCAAGAGCCTGGCCAACGTGGTGAAACCTCGTCTCTACTAAACATACAAAAACTAGCCGGGCACGGTGGCGGATGCCTGTAATCCCAGCTACTCGGGAGGCTGAGGCAGGAGAATCACTTGAACCCAGGAGGCAGAGGTTGCAGTGAGCCGAGATCGCACCATTGCACTCCAGCCTGGGCAACAGAGCAAAAACTCCGTCTCAAAAACAAACAAATAAATAAACAAAACGTTCTGTAGAGATATGGTCACAGTGATGTGGTTGCCCAGGCTGGCCTCAAACTCCTGGGCTCAAGCGATTCTCCTGCCTTGGCCTCCTAAAGTGCTGGCATTAGGCATGAGCGTGCCCGGCCCCTTAAGGCTTTTTAAGATGCCACGAGGAAGGATTGGATCAATCAGTCCCAATGCCCCTAGCTCTGGCTACCTGGATGATGGCTGTTGCCTGGATCCTTTGATAATCCCTACTCCAGCCCTCTCACCTTTGTGCTGGGATGATGAAGTTGGGGGTCTCATCAATGAAGCCCTGGATAAAAATAGGGGATGTTTGTGGGGAGGCAGGGAAGCCTCCTTAGTGCCCCACATCCTGACTCTTTCAGTTCCCGGATAGCTGCTTGGGTTCACGCCAAAGACGTTTTTATATAGTCTTTGCTCAGGCAGTGTCTGCCACCTAAAATGCCATCCTCCTCACCCCAAGAAAAACCCACCTAAGACTCAGGCCTCCTACCCTTCTATCCCTGCTGGAACCCAGCAGAACCCTTGACATCCGTACCCTCAGTTCCCATACCTCAGCGGGGGGTCTAGGACTGGCGATGTCTTCCAGCATCACCACCAGGGTGGGCTGGGGGGCCCGGTCCACCTTTTGTGAAGGGCCCTCCTCTGGGCCAGGGGTTGTCCTTGATCGCCGCCTCAGGGTGGAAGAGGTCCGGTGGATGCGGCTCAAGGGCTCGCGACACAAACAAAGAGGGTCGGGAGGCCTAGCGAGGGAACAGGAAGATTAAAATGGCTCAGCTGGGCCCTCGGCTTACCCCCATCCTGCCATGCTCACCTGGCCTGCGAGGACCACCCGGCCTGCCGGGGTGGCGAGGCAGGCGGCTGCCTGTGGACAGGATCCTGACGGTAGCTGTGGTGCTGTGGTGTGGAGGTCTCCTTTGAGGGCACCACGGGGACCTGGAAGAGAAAGAGGCGTCAAGAGCAAGGTGATAGAATGAGGCTGGATGGGACAAGGTTTCCCTGTGCCTAACAGTGCCCTGAGCCACAAACATAACAGAGATTGGGGCTAGAATTCACTCGGATCCCAAGAGAAGAGATGAATTGGACTGAATTAGGGGCCAGATATTAAGAGTCCTAAACTGCAGGTGTAGGACCTGGGTAATCTCATCCACGCTGTTTAGAGAAATGAAAAAGGCAGGGTGAGCTAGGGTGGGTCACTGCCTTTTTTGGGCCAGTTTTTCTTATCTGTGCAGTGGAGTCAAAGACCTCAGCCTGCTTCCTAAGGAGGCTGGGCTGGGAAGAAAGCAGAAGAGTTTCGGCCCGGCGCCGTGGCTCACGCCTGTAATCCCAATACTTTGGGAGGCAGAGATGGGAAGATCACTTGATGCCAGTTTGAGACCAGCTTGTGCAACATAGCAAGACCCTGTCTCTAAAAAAAAAAAAAAAAAAAAAAAAAAGATAGAAAAAAAAAAAAGCAGAAGAGTTTCTCAGAGTTACAGGGATGTGGTTCCAGCCCAAAATCGTTGGTGGGTGGAATGGGCACTGCCCAATTCTAGGTTGGAGTAAGTGGGAGCCAAGCAGGACTCTACCATGAGGGAGGCTGCCTGAGGGCTGAGTACAACAATGATGGATTTGGACTTCAGTTATCCTCAGTAGGGATCTGGCCCGAGTTTGGTAGTGAGGAAAGTCATGGGGGAATAGAGAGTCTCTTGGTTCAGAGGGCTCACCCTGTGAACAGCCATGACATCTTCTAGCACCACGGCCAGGACCCGCCGAGAGGCCTTTTCCAGGGGAGAAGGGGCCCCCGGGAGCTGCAGCCTCGGCCGTTTCGGGCTCCTGGCTCCCCATAATGCTCGAGTCAGAGGCTGGCGGCACAGACGCGGCTGGCCAGGCGGGCTGGAGGGTGAAAGAAGCAGAGGACGGTCGCCCGAACCTGTCGCTGGCTCTGTAGTTTCCCGGCACGGTCGCCAGGATCCCCATCTCCCGGGGTCAAGACAGGCGGGCCGGGTACGCTCTCACCTGGAGTCCCCGGGCAAGTCCATGGGAGACGCGGCGGCTCCGGGGGGTCCCTGGGGAATCCCAGGCTGCGGCCTGGGGTAAGGGGGGAGCGGGGGAGCGGGGGGTGAGGGCCGGCCCCTTCCCTGGGGCTCCGCCCTTCATGGTCCGCCCGCGGCTCCCCGTAGCCCAGCGGCCGCAGCCCTGGGGCGCGAAAGGGCGCCCCCGGCCGGTCGCCCGGAGCGGGTGTCCTCCCGCTGCCACCGCCTCGATCAGCGGATCACTCGCGCCCTGCCTGGCACCTGCCGCCAGAACCCAGAATGCAGCGGCCCCAGTTCTCCCGCGGCCCGAGCCTCCCGAGGCCTTTGTCCCTGCAGATTATGCCCCGAGATCCCCCGGGATCCACGGGGATCCCGGTCCTGGGAGGCTATTTCCGCTGGATCCCTCTGCGATCCTCCTCCTCTCCCAGCGAGTGGCCGAGGACTCCAAAGCAATACTCCATACATCGACGACCCTCCATCCCACCAGATCCCCTAGACTGGATCCCTGAGGAAAGAATCCTACAGCGCGGTTCCGCCAATCAGACGCCGGGCGAGGCTTTTCCTTCCCCTGTAAGCTTCAGCGCCGCAAAGCTCCGCTCAGACAGGGGCGGCCCGAGCTGGAGCATCTCCGAACTCAGCGTAGATCCCCAGGGATCCACTGTCAAGCAGATACCCCCTTCACTCCAATCCCGGGAGGTCCCGCCCACAGACGCCCCTTCCCTCCTCGCGTCCCCGCCCAGCGGTCTCCCCCGGCCCGGGACCAGATGGTTCAGAAGTTTCCTTCCCCGCCCCCACTCCCGCCCTCTCTCCAGCCACTCCTTGCCCTCCCCCAAGCGCTGCTCACCGCCGCCTCCCGTGGATCCCGGGTCTTCCGCAGCTCCCACCTCCGGCTCCTTTAAAACCAAGCTTACCCAACGCTGCCCAACCGCCGATGGCCTTCTTCTCGGAGCCTCTGGACACCGCCCAATCGCCGGTCCCCGTCTTCCGGGGTGGTGAGAAACTAAGTGAAGCCACCTGGCGGCCATCATCCCTAGGGGCAGGAAGCCAAACTGAGTGGCGCCGCCATGATGGTTGAGGGCAGATGTCTTAGTCCTCGTTGAACCGTGGTGGACCGGGTGGCGTCATCTTTTGAGGGCCATATACAATGCCAGGTTTCTTGATATGTTGAGGCAACCGATTGAAGCTAGAGTGCCGCCACACTTTTTAAGGGCATCTTCCGGTTCTTTCGTTCTTAGGCCAATAAACGTCGACTGAGTGCTAACGATATGTGAAATTCCCAATTTCCTAGAGTGGCCTCGTTTGAGGACGGTTCCGGCATCTTCCTGGGTTCCTAAACTGGGTTCCCACGGCCCAGGGTCCGAGTTTAGGAGGGGGTGGTGGAGGCCCTGAGTCCGAACACCCGGGATCAAAGACGGGCTGGTGCGGCCTGTGGCTCCGTTGCTGGCGCCTTGTCCTGGAGAGATGGGACCGAGCCGAAGTGGGGAGGAGACTGGGGGCGCTAAGCTTGACTTCCCCTGAGTGTTGCCTACCTACTTATTCCTGGAGAAGTGGGGGTGCCCACGGTCCGCGCAGAGGTCTATAGGACAGGGGCATCTTTGCAGGAGGCCAAGAATATACCTTGGCTTGCTAGTGGGGCCCGGCTCTCAGGAACCACTGTCTCAAGTGGGGCCCGCAGGATGGGGGAGGTGTAAATAGTCCTGAGGAGTAAGGGATCAGGGTGGGACGCTGCTGCTTGGAGGAGCTGCGTCATGGACCCTTTACCGGGAGCTGGGCTGTTGGTGGGGAGGAAGTGGGCATGTAGTGGCTTCTTGCAGCGCTATGAAGGTGCCCTGACCGCTTAACCAAAGCCCATGTCTGCACTAGTTCTCCTTCCCCAGATTCCCTGGTCCAAACCAGTCCTTCTTTTCTTTTTTAATTTTTTTTTTTTTTAATTTGAGGCAGGATCTCGCTATGTTGCCCAGGCTGATCTTGAACACCTGGGCTCAAGTAGTCCTCCCGCCTCAGCGTCCCAAAGTGCTGGGATTACAGGCGTGAGCACCCAGCACCAGTCCTTATTTTGTTTTCTTAACAGAACGAGAGACCCTGAAGCCTAGAATCCTGGGTCCGAGATAAGGTGCAGAGGTGCTTCCTGGTTTAGGTGTCATAATTCTCAGGGAATTGAGTGATGAAAGTGATAAAACAGGGCCGGGTGTGGTGGCTCACACCTGTTATCCCAGCACTTTGGGAGGCAGAAGATAGCGGATCACTTGAGGCCAGGAGTTCAAGACCAGCCTGGCCAACATGGCAAGACCCCATCTCTACAAAAAAAAAAAATACAAAAAAATGAGCCGAGCATGGTGGCGCATGCCTGTAGTCCCAGCTACTCAGGAGGCTGAGGTGGGAGGCTCTCTTGAGCCTGGGAGGTCGCAGCTGCAGTGGGCTATGATCGCGCCACTGCACTCTAGCCTGGGCGACAGAGACCCTGTCTCAAAACAGACAAACAAACAAACAAGGGATGATATGGAAAGCATAATCGAGAAGGGCTTATGTGGGAAATGGAGGCTCCCCAGCTCCGTCCCTAAGGACTCATGCAGGGAGACGTTCTTCCAGGACTACAGCATCTCTGTAACAGGAGGTCCGCTGGGTCCTCTGGAAACCAATTCAGACTTCTGGTGGGAGCAGGCCGCCGTGGTTCTTCCACGTAGAGGTGTTCTCTCTCCCTCTGGATCAGGGCTGGCAGTATGGGTGCCTGAGGAGGTACAGTGATGTTTCATCCAGCTGTGAGTGCTTGGAGATTCTTTCAACCTTGCCAAATTAAGACCTAAACCCCACAGGTGCTTTTCAGGCCCCAGGGCAGGAAAAACCTTCAAAAGCAGAGTAGGCCTAACCTGAGTTTTCAGGTATTTTTTGTTTGTTTTTTGTTTTTGAGACGCTCTGTCACCCAGGCTGGAGTGCAGTGGCGCCATCTCAGCTCACTGCAACCTCGGCCTCCTGGGTTCAAGCGATTCTCGTTCTCAGCCTCCCAAGTATCTGGGACGACAGGTGCTCACCACCACGGCCGGCTAGTTTTTTGTATTTTTAGTAGAGATGGGGTTTCGCCATGTTGGCCAAGCTGGTCTCGAACTCCTGGCCTCAAGTGATCTGCCCGCCTCGGCCTCCCAAAGTGCTGGGATTATAGGCATGAGCCACCACACCTGGCCCTAATCTGAGTTTTGATTCTCTAGGTCTCTTGAAGTCAATGACACCAAGGGTAAAAGATGTAGTCCAAAGAAAAGTCCTGGACCTGAGTATTTGGTAGGAAGAGCCCACCAGTGTGACCCTAACTTGGGGTGCTAGAGTTCATCAAATGGAAGTCTAAGTTGGACTGTGGCAGTCTTGGCCCTTAGCCCAGGCCAGCAAATGTGAGCCCTCATGATCTTGCGGTCTCACCTCTGCTCTTTTTGTGACTTCCCATTTCAACAACTTTACTTTGCCCACTGCCTACACAGGTGGTGGACACACTGTGGGGTGTACCCCAGTGTATGCTGATGCATTAGCAAGAGGGCCCCACACAGCCTCCAGTGGGGCTGCTGGTGTGGCCGTGGGTGCACTTCAGTGTGTCATTATTCAGAAACTCAGGGTCCGTTTAGACTCTGGGCGGCCCATCTTTCTTTTTTCTTTTCTTAGACAAGGTCTTGGTCTGTCACCCAGGCTGGAGTGCAGTGGTGTGATCATGGCTCACTGTGGCCTTGACCTCCTGGGCTCAAGTGATCCTCCCACCTCAGCCTTCCGAGTAGCTGGGATCACAGGTGTGCACTGCCACACTCAGCTAATTTTTTTATTTTTATTTTTTTGAGATGGAGTCCTGCTGTGTCACCCAGGCTGGAATGCAGTGGCACAATCTCAACTTGCTGCAACCTCTGCCTTCCAGGTTCAAATGATTCTCCTGCCTCAGCCTCCTGAGTAGCTGGGATTACAGACATGCACCACCATGCCCAGCTAATTTTTGTATTTTTAGTAGAGACAGGGTTTTGCCATGTTGGCCAGCCTCGTATCAAACCCCTGACCTCAGGGGATCTGCCCGCCTTGGCCTCCCAAAGTTCTGGGATTACAGGCATGAGCCACCGTGCTCCGCCAGTGATATAATTTTTTTTTTTTAATTTTTAGTATAGACGAGGTCTTGTTATGTTGCCCAGGCTGGTCTCAAACTCCTGGGCTCAAGAGATCCTCCTGCCTGAGCATCCCAAAGTGCTGGGATCACAGGCATGAGCCACCATGGCTGCCTCCTTGAGATTTTAGAGTTAATATCACTGCATTTATATCCCTATGTGCAAGATTATCACTGGGTCTGCTGCTTTCCTCAACTTCAGTCCCTCTCCACCCTGAAGTACTTGGTTCAGCCAAGTTTCAGCACATTCCTGCCAGTTTTACTCTCCTGATGAGGAGCTTTCTAGACTTCCCCCAGGGGCTCCTCTACTTTGGCCAGCTACCTCAGGTTCCTTTTTTTTTTTTTTTTTGTGGCAGAATCTTGTTTTGTCATCCAGGCTGGAGTGCAGTGGCTCAATCTTGGATCACTGCAACCTCTGCCTCCAAAATTCAAGCGATTCTCATGCATCAGCCTCCCAAGTAGCTGGGACTGTAGGCACATGCCTCCACACCCGGCTAATTTTTTTTCTTTTTTGAGACAGAGTCTTGCTCTGTCGCCCAGGCTGGAGTGCAGTGGCGCGATCTCGGCTCACTGCAAGCTCTGCCTCCCGGGTTCACGCCATTCTCCTGCCTCAGCCTCCCAAGTAGCTGGGACTATAGGTGCCCGCCACCACGCCCGGCTAATTTTTTGTATTTTTAGTAGAGACGGGGTTTCACTGTGTTAGCCAGGATGGTCTCGATCTCCTGACCTCGTGATCCGCCCACCTCGGCCTCCCCAAGTGTTGGGATTACAGGCGTGAGCCACCGCGCCCGGCCTGGACCCTTTAAATATATATATATATTTAAATTTTTTTTACCAGCCAGCATCATGCTAAGTTTTGTCAATAGATGGCTGGAGAGACATTGCAGGAAGAAAGAGTTTTGCTTCCCAGTTCAGCAAACCCTCCTGGGAGGCTCCTGCAGCACAAGTGGGTTCCCAGCTCCCTGCTTCTGCAGGGCAGGGTGGCCAGCAGAACCCCAGGGTCAGCAGCTCCCCCAGGTGCCCTCTGGATGGTTTTGCAGTGGAGTTCCTCTGCGGAGACACCTGCCCATGAACAGCTTTCCCTGGCACCCAAGAGGGTGGATTTCCAGCAAGTTCCACCAGACTGGCACTCCAGCGACTACTGTACTTCAGCGACTTCTGTACTTCTGTGCCCTCTCCAAAAACTTGTGGATCTCAGGAAGGAAGGAGGTCTTTCTTTCTTTCTTTCTTTCTTTCTTTCTTTCTTTCTTTCCTTCCTTCCTTCTTTCCTTCCTTCCTTCCTTCTTTCCTTCCTTCCTTCCTTCTTCCTTCCTTCCTTCCTTCTCTCTCTCTCTCTTTCTTTCTTTCGACAGGGTCTCACTCTGTCACCCAGACTGGAGTGTGGTGGCTCACCACAACCTCCGCCTCCCAGGCTCAAGCGATTCTGCCTCAGCCTCCCAAGTAGCTGGGATTACGGGCACATGCCACCATGCCTGTCTAATTTTTGTATTTTTAGTAGAGATGGGGTTTCACCATGTTGACCAGGCTGGTCTCAAACTCCTGACCTCAAATGATCCACCCGCTATGGCCTCCCAAAGTGCTGGGGTTACAGGCATGAGCCACCGCGCCTGGCCAGAAGGAGCCTTTTTCTTGTATGCTCTGTCTCCGCCTGAGAGGAGTTGTGGCTGCTCCTTGTATTAGGTTGGTGCAAAAATAACTGTGGTTTTTGTCATTAAAAGTAATGGCAAAACCGCAATTACTTTTGCACCAACCTAATATCTGCTCTTCTTGCATTTTTTTTTCTTAGAATTCTGTTTACTTCTTATTATCTGTAGTGGGCAGAATTTTGTCTCCCCACCTCCCCCCACCCCACCAAAGATATTTTCAAATCTTGAACCTTTCACTTCCTCTGAATGTGACCTTATTTTGTTGTTGTTGTTGTTGTTGTTGCTGTTGTTGTTTGACACAGGATCTTGCTCTGTTACCCAGGCTGCAGTGCAGTGGCTGGATCTTGGCTCACTGCAGCCCTGAGCCCCTGGGTTCAAGCAGTCCTCCTGCCTCAGCCTCCCGAGTAGCTGGGACCACAGTCACATACCTCCACACCCTGCTAATTTTTATTTTTATTTATTTATTTTTTTGAGATGGAATCTCGCCCTGTCGCCAGGCTGGAGTGCAATGGCGCGATCTCGCCTCACTGCAACCTCCACCTGCAGGGTTCAAGTGATTCTCCTGCCTCAGCCTCCCAAGTAGCTGGGACTACAGGTATGTGCCACCATGCCCAGCTAATTTTTGTATTTTTAGTACAGACGGGGTTTCACCATGTTGGCCAGGATGGTCTCAATCTCTTGACCTCGTATCCACCTGCCTCGGCCTCCCAAAGTAATTTTTAATTTTTTTTTAGTATAGACAAGGTCTCACTATGTGGCCGAGGCTGGTCTTGAACTCCTGAGCTCAAGCAATGCTCCCGCCTTGGCCTCCCAAAGTGCTGGGATTACAGGAATGATCCACCACGCCCAGCCATGACCTTATTAGGAAATAGAGTCTGCAGATGTAATCAAGATCATACTGGATTAGGATGGGCCGTAATATAATGACTGGTGTCCTTGCAAGAAGAGGGAAATTTGGACACAGACACATAGAAAGGAGAATGTTATGTGAAGACAGGCACAGACGTACAGAGGGAGAATGCCATGTAGCAATGGAGGCAGGAATTGGAGTGTGGCATCTGCAAGCCAAGGAGTGCCAAAGATTGTCGGCAGCCACCAAAAGCTTGGAAAAGGCAAGGAAGGAGTCTTGCCAGGCGGGGTGGCTCACGCCTGTCATCCCAGCACTTTGGGAGGCTGAGGCGGGAGGATTGCTTGAAGCAAAGAGTTTGAGACCAGCCTGGGCAACAAAGCGAGACCCCATCTCTCCAAAAAAAGTAAAATAAATTAGCGGTGCATGGTGGTGCATGCCTGTAGTCCCAGCACTTTGGGAGGCAGAGGTGGGAGAATCGCTTGAGCTCAGAAGTTTGAGGCTGCAGTGAGCTATGACTTGCATTCCAGTCTGGGAGATGGGGTGAAGCTGAGCCCTCTTGAATGAATCTGTGGTAATTTGTTATGTCAGTTTTAGAAAAATAATACACAATCTAATCATTTCTCTAACCCTCTGTTATTGTTATATTATTATTATTATTTTTTGAGATGGAGTCTCACTCTGTCACCCAGGCTGGAGTGCAGTAACACGATCTCAGCTCACTGCAACCTCTGCCGCCTGGGTTCAAGAGATTCTCCTGCCTCAGGCTCCCGAGAAGCTGGGACTACAGGTGCCTGCCACCACCATGCCCAGCTAATTTTTTGTATTTTTAGTAGAGATGGGTTTTCACCGTGTTAGCCAGGATGGTCTCGATCTCCTGAACTCGTGATCTGCCCGCCTCGGCCTCCCAGAGTGCTTGGATTACAGGCATGAGCCACTGCACTTGGCTATTGTTGATTTTTTAAAAATATTAAACCTTTCCTTGTTCAAATTACCATGTGGTTTCTCTGTCTTGATTTGACCCAGACTTAATCATCACCAACAAATGTAGGTACTAGTGTTTCAGCATTAAATAAAATGGAATATCTGAATTTTGAAAGTCCCCACTTGCAATTACTGTGCAGATATTTTAGAGGATGGGCCACTTGCAGGAGAGGTGTAAAGTCTGCATTGCAGACATAATCCTTAAAGTCGTTTTGAATGCTGCTGTCACACCTGAAAAAAAAAAAAAAAAGAAAATGAGCACAGATGGTGCCTCTGAGGACAGATGGCTCAGATGAAGTGGAGGAAGCTGGGCTGGGCAGCTGCCAGCTTGTCTAAAGGTGATTCCTGGCATCCTATACTTTCATGTGGAGGCCAGATCTAGGCAACATTCAGAAAGCGAGTCCAGCCGGGGATGGTGGCCTGCAACTGGAGTCCCAGCTACTCCAGAGGCTGAGGCAGGAGGATCACTTGAGCCCGGTAGGTCAAGGCTGCAATGAGCTGTTTATGGAGCCACTGAACTCCAGCCTGGGCAACAGAGTGAGACCCCGTCTCTAAAAAAAAAAAAAAAAATTTCCAGATAGAGGTGTCTGGAGATCAATACTCATGGCTAGAGTGGCAATGCTGAGGCATTGAGGTCTAAGAGACAGAAAACAGATTCACACCACTGTGACCTTTGCTCTAGAGAAAGAGGAAGGCCTAAACATGGGACAGTCAGGGTTTCTGTGGGGGCAGGAGGGCTCTAAATATGGGCTGAGGTGTCTATTTATTTGTTCAGTACATTTGTTGAACTCCAGCAATGAGCCAGACACAAAAACACTATGGTGGACAAGACAGTGAGAGTCCTTGTCTTCAGAGACAATGAAATAGACCAACACGATGAGATAAATGCTCAACTCAACTTATATACAGGTTCCCAAAAGGGCACATTGCAGAGCTACAGGAGAATGCTTCCCAGAGAAGGTGATGAACAATGTGACTTTAAGGAAAGGGAGTTGGGAAGGAAGACTGTGCATCAGTCATCACTGCACGTGCAGAGATCCAGGGGCAGAAATTGAGGAGAATGTAGATAATTTGGTTGTCAGCCCATCAGAGCTAACACATGCCTTTTTTTTCTTGAGACAGAGTCTGGCTTGGTCACCCAGGCTGGGTGCATTGGCGTGATCATAGCTCACTGTAGCCTTGACCTCCCAGGCTCAAGCGATCCTGCCACCTCAGCCTCCCAAGTAGCCAACACTACAGGCACATGCCACCACACCCGGGTAATTAAGAAACAATTTTTGGGCTGGGTGCGGTGGCTTATGCTTGTAATGCCAACACTTTGGGAGGCTGAGGTGGGCAGATCATTTGAGGTCAGGAGTTCGAGACCAGCCTGGCCAACATGGCAAAACCCCGTCTCTAACAAAAATACAAAAAATTAGCCCAGTGTGGTGGCTCAAGCCTGTAATCCTAGCTACTTGGGAGGCTGAGGCAGGAGAATGCTTGAACCCGGGAGGCGGAGGTTGCAGTGAGCTGAGATCATGCCACTGCACTCCAGCCTGCCCGAAAGAGCAAGACTCTGTCTTAAAAAAAAAAAAAAGAAAAAAAAGAAAAATTTTTATAGAGATAAGGGTGGTCTCGCTATGTTGCCCAGGCTGGTCTTGAACTCCTGGGCTCAAGTGATCCTCCTGCCTCAGCCTCCCAAAGCTCTGGGATTACAGGTGTGAGCCACTGGGCCTGGCCACACGTCTTAAAAAAAAAAAAGGTTTTTTTGTTTGTTTGTTTTGTTTTTTCTTTTTTGAGACAGAGTCTCGCTCTGTCACCAGGCTGGAGTGCAGTGGCACAATCTCGGCTCACTGCAACCTCCGCCTCCTGGATTCAAGCAATTCCCCTGCCTCAGCCTCCCGAGTAGCTGGGACTATAGGCACGTGCCACCATGCCCAGCTAATTTTTTGTATTTTAGTAGAGACGGGGTTTCACCATGTTGGCCAGGCTGGTCTCAATCTCCTGACCTCGTGATCTGCCCACCTCGGCCTCCCAAACTGCTGGGATTACAGGCATGAGCCACTGTGCCCGGCCAAAAAAAAAAAAAAAAAGTTTTGAACACTCCTTTTATTCTGATGAAATTAATGAATAGATAAATAAAACATCTATAATACTACTTTTAAAAGTCAATATAGGCTGGACACATTGGCTCATGCCTGTAATCCCAGCACTTTGGAAGGCCAAGGCAAGCAGATCACCTGAAGTTGGGAGTTTGAGACCAGCCTGGCCAACATAGCAAAACTGCGTCTCTACTAAAAATACAAAAATTAGCAGAGACAGGGTCTCTGCTGGAGAGAAGTAGAGTAAAGAAAAAAAAAAAGGAGGGAGGGTCTTGCTCAGTTGCCCAGGCTTGAGTGCAGTGTTGTGATCATGGCTCACTGCAACCTTGAACTCCTGAGCTCAAGCAATCCTCCCACCTCAGCCTCCTAAGTAGCTGGGACTACAGGTGTGAACCCCCATGCCCAGCTAAATATATATGTATATATTTTTTGTTTTGTTTTGTTTTTGTAGAGAGGGGGTCTCACTCTGTTGTCCAGGCTCCTCTTGAACTCCTGGCCTCACCCATTCCTCCCCAGCCTCAGCTCCCAAAGCGCTGGGATTGTAGTCATGAGCCACCACACCCAGCCAATGTTTTGGTTTCTTGATATGGGTACTGGTTTCTTGATATGGGTGTGTTTACTTTGTGACAATGCATTGAGCCTACACTTAGGGTTTGTGCACTTTTCTGTATTACATTATTCTTTAAAACATTTTTTAAATACGCTGGGAGCAGTGGCTCACGCCTGTAATCCCAGCATTTTGGGAGGCTGAGGCAGGCAGACTGCTTGAGTTCAGGAGTTTGAGACCAGCCTGGGCAATGTGGCATAACCCTGTCTCTAAAAAAAAAAAAACCAAATTAGCCAGGAATGGTGGTGTGAGCCTGTAGTCCCAGCAACTCCGGAGGCTGAGGTGGGAGGATGGCTTAAGCCCAGGAGGCAGAGGTTGCAGTGAGCTGAGATGCCACGACTGCAATCCAGCCTGGGCAACAGAGCCAGAACCTGTCTCAAAATATATATATATATTTTTTGGCTGGGCGCAGTGGTTCATGCCTGTAATCCCAGCACTTTGGGAGGCCGAGGCAGGTGGATTACGAGGTCAGGAGTTCAAGACCAGCCTGGCCAATATGGTGAAACACCATCTCTACTAAAAATACAAAAATTAGCTGGGCATAGTGGTGCATGCCTGTAGTCCCAGCTACTCAGGAGGCTGAGGGAGGAGAATCTCTTGAACCTAGAGGCGGAGGTTGCAGTGAGCTGAGATTGCACCACTGCACTCCAGCCTAGGCAACAGAGCAAGACTACATCTCAAAAAAATAAAAATTTAAGTAATGTTTATGTCAGTATGTAATGCTTGGGTAGGGCTTTGCTAGGAGATTTGGTGAAGTTGTCATATTGAAGTTGTCATATGCTTGTACCCCCCATTTTTTCCCCACTACCTTTTTCTTCCAATTAAGCTGAGCTTCCCTGAGTCCTGAATAATCCTTTCACCTCCCAATCCCTGCAGATCCCTCCTCAGATGCTGAACCTTGTGCTCTAATTCCGTGGCCTGAAAGCAGTGGCTCTCCTCAGGGGCAGTGCCACCCCTTAGGGGTTGTTTTGTGAATTTTTAGGAGGGGGTGTTTTGGTCTCAGTGAGTGATGGAGGACCTCTGGCGTTAATGGGTTAACCCATGGGGATCAGTTGTGTCCTACACAGTGCCAGACAGTCTCACTTAGTGAAAAACTGTCCCTCCTCCACCATCATTTGCAGAATGCCCCATGGCCATCCATGTACATGAGAACAGGTTAATAACTGAGTAGAGAATCTAAATTCATTTTTTATATAAACACGAACATATACGCATGGTTTTAATCCTGACTTTTCATGATTACAGGTGCACACCAGCATGCCCAGCTAATTTTTGTATTTTTAGTAGAGACAGGTTTCGTCATGTTGGCCAGGCTGGTCTTGAACTCCTGACCTCAAGTGATCCACCCGCCTCACCTCCCAAAGTGCTGGGATTATAGGCATGACCACCACGTCCAGCCCTAATTTTTATTTTAAGAGACAGGGTCTTGCTCTGTTGCTCAGGCTGGAGTGCAACGGTGCAGGCATGGCTCACTGCAGCCTCCAGCTACTGGGCTCAAGCAATCCTCCTGCCTCAGCCTCCTGAGTAGTTGGGACTACGGGCACGCACTGCCACGCTCAGCTAAGTTTTTATGTTTTAATTTTTTGTAGAGACAGGGTCTTGTTTTGTTACCCAGGTTATCTTGATCTCTTGGACCCCAGCAGTCCTACCACTTCGGCCTCCCAAAGTGCTGGTATTATAGGCATGAGCACCTGACTCTGTTTTCTTGTTTTATTTATTTATTTATTTTGAGACAGGGTGTCACTCTTTTGCCTAGGCTGGAGTGCAGGGGCACAATCTCACCTCATTGCAACCTCTGCCTCCCAGGCTCAAGGGATCCTCCCACCTCCACCTCCCAAGTAACTGGGACTACAGGCGCACACCACCATGCTAGGACAATTTTTTATTTTTTGAGAAGGAGTCTTGCTCTGTTGCCCAGGCTGGAGTGCAGTGGTGCAATCTTGGCTCACTGCAACCTCTGTTTCCTGGGTTCAACCAATTCTCCTACCTCAGCCTCCCGAGTAGCTGGGATTACAGGCACCCGCCACCACACCCTGATAATTTTTGCTTTTCTTTTTTTTGAGATGTAATCTCACTCTGTTGCCCAGGCTGGAGTGCTGTGGCATGATCTTGGCTCATTGCAACCTCTGCCTCCCAGGTTCAAACAATTCTCTGCCTCAGCCTCCCAAGTACTGGGATTACAGGTGGCTGCCACCACACCCAGCTAATTTTTGTATTTTTAGTAGAGACGGGGTTTCACCATATTGGTCAGGCTGGTCTTCAACTCCTGACCTCGTGATCCACCCGCCTTGGCCTCCCAAAGTGCTGGGATTACAGGCATAAGCCACCGCACCTGGCCAGAAATGTACTTTTAAAATGAAGGGTGGCCGGGTGCAGTGGCTCACTCCTGTAATCCCAGCACTTTAGGAGGCTGAGGCATGAAGATTGCTTGAAACAGGAGTTCGAGACCAGACTGGACAACACAGTGAGGCCCCGTTTCTGGGCACACTTGTGATTTCAGGCACAAGTCACCACGTGGGGGCTTCATCTAATTATTACCTCTGTATATTTTCCATGGTTTCCCATCTTTTACCTCTTTCATTACTACTGCATTTGTTTAGATTCTATCATCCTTGAAGGTCCAGCTGCAACAGCAGCCCCACCCATGCGTCGAAGCCTTCTGAGGTCTTTCCTTCTTCTGAGCTTCTAGGGCATCTTTTACTGTCCCTTCTGCCCTCCAATTGTGCCACCACCAGCCTGGCCAACATGGCGAAACGCCATCTGCTAAAAATACAAAAATTAGCCGGGTGTGGTGGCACATGCCTGTAATCCCAGCTACTCAGGAGGCTGAGGCAGGAGAATTGCTTTAGCTCTGGGAGGCGGAGGCTGTAGTAAGCTGAAATAGTGCCACTGCACTCTAGCCTGGATGACAGAGACTCTGTCTCTAAATAAATAAATAAATAAATAAATAAATAAATAAATAAGCAGGGCTCGGTGGCTCACACTTGTACTCCCAGCACTTTGGGAGGCTGAGGTGGGTGGATCACCTGAAGTCAGGAATTCGAGACTAGCCCGGCCAACATGGTGAAACCCTGTCTCTACTAAAAATACAAAAATTAGCCAAGCATGGTAGTGCGCACCTGTAATCCCAGCTACACGGGAAGCTGAAGCAGGAGAATCGCTTGAACCTGGGAGGCAGAGGTTGTAGTGAGCTGAGATCGCATCATTGCACTCCAGCCTAGGCAACAAGAGCGAGACTCCATCTCAAAACAAACAAAACAAACAAACAAAATGCTGCTCACCTCAGAGGACTAGATGGAGAATTTTTTTTTTTTTTGAGTCGGAGTTTTGTTCTTGTTGCCCAGGCTGGAGTATAATGGTGCGATCTCAGCTCACTGCAACCTCTGCCTCCTGGGTTCAAGCGATTCTCCTGCCTCAGCCTCCCGAGTAAGTGGGATTACAGGCATGCGTCACCACGCCCGGCTAATTTTGTATTTTTAGTAGAGACGGGGTTTCACAATGTTGGTCGGGCTGGTCTTGAACTCCTCACCTCAGGTGATCCGCCCGCCTCAGCCTCCCAGAGTGCTGGGATTACAGGTGTGAGCCACCGTGCCCTGCCTGGATGGGGATAGTATTGTAAACTATAGAGTGCCCCCAATTTTTAGTAAAGTTACAAAGAATTTTCACACATTTTGAGTTTTATGGAGCTAGAATGCACATCACAAATACACCTATTTGAAGTGTACAATTCAATTTTTGTGCTAGCATGAAAATTTTAGTGCACTTTCATGACCACAAAAAGAAACTGCATATTCATTAGCATTCACTCCCCATTCCCCCTAGTCCTTCTTCTTTTCCCTGGGCCATAGCGTCTGGCCAATGAAACGGATTTTTGTGCTAGCGCGGCCACAATCAGTACTAGTACATTTTCATCACCCCAGAAAGAACCTCTGTATTTATTAGCATTCACTCCCCTTTCCCCGAGTCCTTCTATAGATTTGTGTATTCTAGATATTTCATATTTTATAAAACACCTTCACACATTTTTACTTGACTTCCAGGAAGATTTTTCTTTTCTCCTTTTTTTTTTTTGAGACAGAATTCCGCTCTTGTTGCCCAGGCTGGAGTGCAATGGCGCGATCTTGGCTCACCACAACCTCTGCCTCCCGGGTTAAAGCGATTCTCCTGCCTCAGCCTCCAGAGTAGCTGGGATTACAGGCATGCGCCACTACGCCCGGCTAATTTAGTAGAGACGGGGTTTCTCCATGTTGGTCAGGTTGGTCTCGAAGTGTGATCCGCTCAAAGTGCTGGGATTACAGGCGTGAGCCACCGTGCCCAGCCCAGGAGGATTTTTCTTTGTAAGAACCTTTTACAATGATCTGTGGGGGTCCATCCCTCCTATTTTACAGGAGAAAATAGACGGTTATCTAGGCTTTGTGAGTGCCAAGTTCGCACGCGGCTTTCGACTCCGTGGCTACATTGTCGGGCCGGGATTTCGCGATTTCGAGGAGGGATGCTCGGCCTCCTCCTACTAACGTGGTTGGGGCCTCGGCCAGGGCCGAGTTCCGCGGGGGAGAGCCCCAGGGTTCTGCCACCGCACCGTTGACCTAAAATGCACGTGGGGACAGCCAAAGGTCCAGTCTCCCGTCTCGGAACCCGCGGGCCCCCGAACACGTCTGTCTGCTTGGTCTTCTTTGAACCCAAGTCCCACCGCCCACCAGGATCCTAATGACGCCGGCCTGGGGAACTCCCACGCACGCGCCGTTCAAACGCCCCGCCCTCCGCGGCCCAATCACCGCACACCTTGTTTGGACGTTCGACCAGAAGCGTCCTATCAGCGAGCGCGATCCTAGAGACTGACCAGGATCCGTGACGCCCGTTTGGGTGGGCAGTGCCAGTGCGCTGAAGGGCAAGCCTCAGGGGAAGCTTGTGCCTTATTTAGTAAGATTAGCTTGACTAAGGGAGCGAAGGGCGTTACACTGCTTTTGGAAGCAGGTGGTGAGGCTGGCGTCGCCATGTTTTCTAAGGGACTTTCTCAGGATCAGATCCAAAAGTGAGTGGTCCTTTAGGGGCTTTTTTTTTTTTTTTTTTTTGAGACGTTGTCTCGCCCTGTCACCCAGGCTGGAGTGCAGTGGCGCGGTCTCGGCTCACTGCAACTTCCGTCTCTCGGGTTCAAGCAATTCTCCTGCCTCAGCCTCCAGGGTAACTGCGATTACAGGCTCCCGCCACCACGCCAGGCTAATTTTTGTATTTTAAGTAGAGACGGGATTTCACCATATTGGCCAGGCTGGTCTTGAACCCCTGACTTCCAGTGATCCGCCAACCTCAGCCTCCCAAAGGGGCTTTTAAATGTAAGGGCCGCGCAGGGGCTCCGGGTAGGGCATGAAAGGTTGGGAGGGGCCCTAGCCATTGTCTTTTTTGTTATTGTTAAGGCTGACTTTTTTTTTTTTAGGCTGTCGCCCATTCTAGAATGCAGCGGCGTGATCTTGGCTCACTGCAGCCTCGACTTCCCTGGCTCAAGTGATCCTCCCACCTCAGCCTCCCGAGTTGCTGGGACCACAGGTGCCACACCACGCCCGCCTAATTTTTTTTTCTTTATATATAATATATATTTTTTTGTAGTGACGGGGTTTCGAACTCCAGGACTCAACGGAGCCTCCCATCTCAGCCTCTGGGTGAGATTATAGGCGTTAACCGTGACTCCCTACCCAGTATAAACTCAAACACACCAGGCACAGCAGCTCATGCCTGTAATCCCAGCACTTTGGGAGGCGAAGGCAGGTGGATCACCTGAAGTCAGGAGTTCGAGACCAGCCTGGCCAACATGGCGAAATCCCGTCTCTACTAACAATAACAAAAATTAGCTGGGCGTGGTGGCAGGCGCCTGTAATACCAGAGATTCGGGAGGCTGAGGCAGGAGAATCGCTTGAACCCAGGAGGTGGAGGTTGCAGCCAGCCAAGATTGCGCCATTGCACTCCAGCTGGGGCAACAAGAGTGAAACTCTGTCTCAAAAAAACAAAAAAAACAAAAACAAAAACAAATAAAACATTGCTGGGCGCGGTGGCTCACACCTGTAATCCCAGCAGTTTGGGAGGCCAAGGCGGGCAGATCACTTGAGGTCAGGAGTTTGAAACCAGCCTGGCCAACATGGTAAAAACCTTTTCTCTACTAAAAATACAAAAAAATTAGCCCAGCGTGGCAGTGGTTGCCTGTAATCCCAGCTACTTGGGAGGCTGAGACAGGAGAATCCCTTGAACTCGGGAGGTGGAGGTTGCAGTGAGCCAAGATCATGCCATTGCACTCCAGCCTGGGCGACAGAGCGAGACTTTGTCTCAAAAAAAAAAAAACAAAAAAACCAAAACCAAACATTTAAAAAATAAAAAACCAAACAAGGCTGGGCACAGTGGCTCATGCCTCTAATCCCAGCACTTTGGGAGGCTCAGGCAGGCAGATCACTTGAGGCCAGGAGTTGGAGACCAGCCTGGCCAACATGGTGAAACCCTGTTTCTACTAAAAATACAAAAATTAGCTAGGCATGGTCGTGGGAGCCTCTAATCCCACAGGCTGAGGCAGAAGAATCGCTTGAACCTGGGAGGTGGAAGTTGCAGTGAACCGAAATTGCGCCACTGTACTCCAGCCTAGGCGACAGAGCGAGACTCCATCTCAAAAAATAAAACAAAACAAAACAAAAGTGAAAAAAAAAAAGCTGGGCATGGTGGCGGGCGCCTGTGGTCCTAGCTCCTCAGGAGGCTGAGGTGGGAGGATCTCTTGAGCCCAGGAGTTTGAGGCTGTAGTGAGCTGTGATTGCACCATTGCACCCCAGCCTAGTGACACAGTGAGACCCCATGTCCATACACAACAAAAGCAAAAGAGGAATACAAAAATAGCTATATATTTTTAGTGTTTGCATTTAAGAAACTGATGCTTTTAACACAGTAATACATTACAATATAATTATTATACTCACAATATTGTTACAAGAGAAAAATAATACATAAGGCAAGGTAATGAGGCCTAGTTCCTAATGAGGGTTTTCTTTCAATTCAGTGTCTCTAGGTCCAGAATACTTGCTTGAGGCTAAAATAAAGGTTTACATTTTAGAGTTTTGGCTAGGTGTGTTGGCTCGGGCCTGTAATCCTTGCACTTTGGGGAGCCAAGATAGGAGAATGGCTGGAGCCCAGGAATTTGAGGTTACAGAGAGCTATGATCATGCCATTGCACTTCAGCCTGGGCAACAGAGTGAAACCCTGGCTCTTAAGAAGGAAAAAAGAGTTCGATAAGTATCCCCAACTTCCTAGTTGAGGACCTGTCAGAGTTGTTCCCCTCCTCCACCAGGGACTTCCTCTGGGTTTCCTACACCTGCTCTGCCTAATTTCTTCTCCCTCAGGATCTAAGAGGTCCAAACCACCTTTTAAATTTTTTTAATTTTTTTTGAGACAGAGTCTTGCTCTGTTGCCCAGGCTGGAATGCAATGGGGCGATCTCGGCTCACTGCAACCTCCGCCTCCCAGGTTCAAGCGATTCTCCTGCCTCAGCCTCCCAAGTAGTTGAGACTATAGGCTCCCGCCACCACACCTAGCTAATTTTTGTAATTTTAGCAGAGACGGGATTTCACCATATTGGCCAGGCTGGTCTCGAACTCCTGACCTTGTGATCTGCCTGCCTCAGCTTCTCAGAGTGCTGGGATTATAGGTGTGAGCTACCATGCCTGGCCAACCACCTTGTCTCTTAGATGGGACAAAAAAAAGCTGAGATCTGTGGTATCCGAAGTTGGGGATCCCAAGGAGAAGGAAGGTTCCAAAAGAGCCTGTTGAGACAAGAGAACCCTTGTATGCCTCAAGTCAGACTTCTCAGGGCCTATCATTTGCAAAGATCTCCCACTACAGAAACTGTCTGGGGCAATTTCAGTACCTTTTCTAGGCATTTCCATTCTCTTAGATTCCAGGTGGCACCAGGCTGCTTCCAGGCTTGAGGAATATAACAGTGGGTTTCTATTTCCTTCTTCTTTTTTGTTTATTTATTTGTATATCAATGGGTTTCTAAAAGTAACACAACTGGCCAGGCACGGTGGCTCACGCCTGTAATCTCAGCACTTTGGGAGGCCGAGATGGGCAGATCACCTGATGTCAGGAGTTCGAGACCAGCCTGACCAACATGGCGAAACTCCATCTCTACTAAAAATACAAAAAGTAGCTGGGCGTGTTGGCATGCACCTGTAGTCCCAGCTACTCAGGAAGCTGAGACAGGAGAATCACTTGAAGCTGGGAAGCGGAGGTTGCAGTGAGCCGAGATCCCACCACTGCACTCCAGCCGGGGCGACAGAGTGAGATTCTGCCTCAATAAATAAATAAATAAATAAATGTAACACAACTAAAATCTTTTCTTCACTCACCCCTTTCCCTGTGAATGATACAGAGAGAGAGGGCTGCAAAGTACAGGTAGGGAGGAAAGCTATATTTTGTTTAGCATATAACTGAACTCAGGTCTTGTACCACATTCTTTTTAAAGAGGGTCCCTTTAATTATCACACTTAATCTTCGTGACAACCCTAAGAGGGAGAAATTATTATCCTTGGAAATTAAAGCAGAAAGGCTAAGTCTCTTGCCAGTGAGGAGCAGAGGTTAAGTTTGCTTTGTAAATGGGAATTCTCAAGGAAACATAAGCTCTTTAGAAAGGGGCCCAAAGATGACTTTAAGTGTTTGAAGCTTTAGGTACATTGCTTTTGGTTGGAGTGGGAGAGTTGTGAAGGTCAGTCCATGCCTGGAATCCCTCCAAGGTGAAGATCAGTGTTTCCTGTGCCAGTCATTTAAAAAGATTAGAATGGGCTGGGCACGGTGGCTCATGCCTTAATCCCAGGGATTGGGAGGCTGAGGCAGGAGGATCACTTGAGCCCTGAAGTTCGAGACCAGCCTGGGCAACATGATGAAACCAGGTCCCTACAAAAAATGCAAAAATTAGCCGGGCATGGTGGTGCATGCCTGTAGTCCTAGCTCCTTGGTAGGCTGAGGTGGGAGCATCACTTGACCCTAGGAAGTCGAGGCTGCAGTGAACTGTGATTGCACCACTACACTGCAGCCTAGCGATGGAGTGAGACCCTGTGTCTGTCTCTGTCTCTCTCTCTCTCACACACACATGCACGCACACACACACACACAGTAGCACGAGTTGGGATCTCAGTTTTTTTATCCAGATTGAGGGTAATATCTTCTAGAAGTCTAAATGAATCAGCCTGAGAGAGTGATGGAAATGGGAGATACCCTAGTAGCCAAGGAATGGAACACTGAAGCTGACTGTACTTCTATTGATGGCTGTTGTGATATCTCAGTTCTTCTTGGTTTAAAAGAATTTAGACAAGAGACACAACAAAAAAAGTGTAGCATATAGTAATTTATTGCAAAAGAAAAAATATTTTGTGAGTTAGATGCCACAGCCTGGGCAACCCGTTTCTACTAAGAATAGAAAAATTAGCTGTGTGTGGTGGCACACACCTGTAGTCCCAGATACTCGGGAGGCTGAGGTGGGAGGATTGCTTGAGCCCGGGATGCGGAGGTTGTAGTGAGGTGAGATCGCATCTCTGCACTCCAGCCTGGGTGACAGAGCGAGACTCTGTCTCAAAGAAAAAAAAAGTTAGGTGCAGAATAGACAGGACATCCTGAGAGCGTGAGGATTCAGGGCGGGCTGCTGGTAAGGATGAGACAGCAAAGACTGACACTAGGAAGAGTCCCTTTATGGGAGTCTTACACGATTATTCATAAGGGGATGGGAAGAGGTGTCACTAGTAAGCTTGTTCTGGGTGGTCCTCTGGGTGCACATGCACAGTAGCTGTACATGCTTGTTCATACCTCATCATTCAGCATCTTAAATCTCCACCCAGGGGTGTGTTTTTACTATTATAATGAGGAAAGGATCAGTTTGAGGACGGGTAAAATGAAAATGTGCATGCTCTCTAGACGGGACAGTCCCTACTGAAGATAGCTTTGCTTGAATGAGCTCAATTACAATGCGAATGCTGAGGCTTATTATGTTGGTCACCACAGCCGCTGCATCCCAAGAACATGATCATCAACCTTCAAGGCTTCTCCAAGAATGTATACTGTAGTGTGTCTCACTGCTTAGAGATAGCAGAACATACTAGGAAGCAGCCTTCTTGTTGGCCAAGCTCTATCTCCCTCAGATAACCCTTTGGAAATAACTGCCTACCACAGACCCCATACTTGACACAGGTAATGCATTTAAATCTCACATGACATTTCTGTGAAATAGGTAGCATGATCCCAGCTTCACAGATGAACCCCTCACTTGCTTACTTCCAACAGCTGCCGCCAGGTGGAGCCAGGGTTCAAAGGAGGTTCTGATTCCAAGGCCTGACCTCTTCCCTCTGAACTACGAATGAACCTATTTCATTTCCTGTGCCTCATAGCCTGTAAAGGGGGTGAATTATGGAATGAGGGTCCGCTGTACGCCTCTAGGAGTAAAAAGACAATCTGTTCCTTTGGGTGGAGGAGAAGCACCGAGGAAAGAGTAAAGCAAAGACAATCGTTTTCTTTTTTCTTTCTTTTTTTTATTGAGACGGAGTTTCCCTCTGTCGCCCAGGCTGGAGTGCAGTGGCCCGATTTCGGCTCACTGCAACCTCCACCTCCCAGGTTCAAGCGATTCTCCTGCCTCAGTCTCCCGAGTAGCTGGGAATACAGGTGCGCACCACCACACCCAGCAATTTTTTTTTTTTTTTTTGAGACAGAGTCTCGCTCTGTCTCTCAGGCTGGAGTGCAGTAGCGCGATCTCGGCTCACTGCAAGCTCCGCCTCCCGGGTTCACGCCATTCTCTTGCCTCAGCCTCCCGAGTAGCTGGGACTATTAGGCGCCCGCCACCACGATCGGCTAATTTTTTGTATTTTTAGTAGAGACGGGGTTTCACCATGTTAGCCAGGATGGTCTCGATCTCCTGACCTCGTGCTCCGCCCATCTTGGCCTCCCAAAGTGATGGGATTACAGGCATGAGCCACCGTGCCTGGCTGAGACTCTACTTTCAATTCTTTTGCCTAGTACCTGGAATTGCCAGATCATATCGTAATTCTGTGTTTCTGCTTTTACTTTTTTGAGAAACTACTATATTGTTTTCCACAATAGCTGCACCATTTTTGCATTCCCATCAACAGTGCACAAGAGTTTCAATTTCTCCACATTATCATCAGCACTTATTTCTGAGTGTTAATAGTTCTTTTTTTTTTTTAAGACGGAGTCTTGCTCTGTCACCGAGGCTGGAGTGCAGTGGTGTGATCTCGGCTCACTGCAACCTCCACCTCCCGGGTTCGAGCAATTCTCCTAACTCAGCCTCCTGAGTAGCTGGGATTACAGGTGCCGGCCACCATGCCCGGCTAATTTTTGTATTTTTAGTAGAGACGGGGTTTCACCATGTTGGCCAGGCCAGTCTCAAACTCCTGACCTTGTGATCCGCCTGCCTCGGCCTCCCAAAGTGTTGGGATTACAGGCATGAGCCACGGTACCTGGCTTGATGTTTCTAATAGTTGCCATTATAATGAGGGTGAGGAAAGTATATATTTTTTGAATATTGACCACAGCCTCACCCTAATCATCCCTGCTGAAAACAATTGCTTTATTAATTTGTTTGTTTGTTTTATTTGAGAGACAGGGTCTCCCTTAGTTGCCCAGGCTGGAATGCAGTGGCACAGTCATAGCCCATTGTAGCCTCAAACCTTTGGGCTCAAGTGATCCCTCTCAGCCTCCTGAGTAGCTGGGAATACAGGCGCACGCCACCACGCCCTATTGCTTTATTTTTTATATTTTTGAGATGGAGTCTTGCTCTGTCGCTCAGGCTGGAGTGCAGTGGTGTGATCTCGGCTCACTGCAACCTCTGCCTCCTGGGTTCAAGTGATTCTCCTGCCTCAGCCTCCTGAGTAGCTGGGATTACAGGCACACGCCACCATGCCTGGCTAATTTTTATATTTTTAGTAGAAACGGAGTTTCACCATGTTAGTCAGGCTGGTCTCAAACTCCTGACCTCGTGATCTGCCCACCTTGGCCTCCCAAAGTGTTGGGATTACAGGCATGAGCTACCACGCCCGGCCTATCATATTCCCTTCTACACAGGCATAAGCAATCTGACAAATGATATCTCTGTTTGTTGCACACACGATCATCCTGTATTTGGATGTGTTGTATTTATTTTTATCCTTTATCACCAAGCATTTCCGAGCATAGTAATGTGGTTTTACCCTCTTGTTGTCTTCTAAATTTCACTTGGTATCTCTTAAAGTAGGCCTTATTCTTTTTTCCTTCTTTCTTTCTTTCTTTCTTTTTTTTTTTCTGAGACAGGCAAGCTGGAGTGGGCATGGAAGTGCAGTAGCGCCATCTCGGCTCCCTGCAACCTTTGTGTCCCAGGCTCATGCAATTCTTCTGCCTCAGCCTCCTGAGTAGCTGGAATTACAGATGTGTGCCACCACACCTGGCTAATTTTTATATTTTTAGTAGACATGGGATTTCGCCATGTTGGCTAGGCTGGTCTTGAACCCCTGGCCTCAAGCAATCCACTGCCTCAGCCTCCCAAAGTGCTAGGATTAAGGTGTGAGCCACTGTGACTAGCCTGAATTTTGGCTTTGAATACCCTAAGCTTAGAAGATCTGTGTGCTCCTCCTGGCTGGCCTCAGAGGGGCCAGAGTTCACCGAGCCAGGTTTGTGGGCCTGCCCTTATTTCTCATGGCGTAGCTTGACATTAGAAGCTTCCCAGAACTTTCTGTATGTAAATAATTTGGTGACTTGGCATTTAGGATGGAAACAGCTGTTTCTGGGGTTCTGTTGAGATATCAGTTTTTTGAGAAATCTGTTTCCATGGCAATGCCCACATTTACATTTTTGTTTGTTTGTTCGTTTGTTTTGAGACCAGAGTTTCACTCTGTTGCCTAGGCTGGAGTGCAGTGGCACAATCTCGGCTCACTGCAACTTCTGCCTCCTGGGTTCAAGCGATTCTCCTGCCTCAGCCTCCTGAGTAGATGCGATTACCACCACGCCTGGCTAATTTTTCTATATTTTTAGTAAAGGCAGGGTTTTACCATGTTGGTCAGGCTGATCTCGAACTCCTGACCTCGTGATCCGCCCACCTCGGCCTCCCAAAGTGCTAGGATTACAAGCGTGAGCCACCAAGCCCGGTCTTTTTTTTTTTTTTTTTTTTTTTTGAGATGGCGTCTCACTCCCATTGCACAGGCTGGAGTACAGTGGTGCCATCTCAGCTCACTGCAACCTCCACCTCCCGGGTTCAAGTAACTCTCCTTCCTCAGCCTCCCGAGTAGTTGGGATTACAGGTGTGTGCCACCATGCCCTGCCAATTTTTTTGTATTTTTAGTAGACATGGAGTTTCACCATGCTGGTCTCGAACTCCTGACCTCAGGTGATTCACCCGCCTCAGCCTCCCAAAGTGCTAGGTTTACAGGCGTGAGCCACCGCGCCTGGTCTTTTTTTTTTTTTTTTCGAGACAGAGTCTTGCTCTGGCACCCAGGCTGGAGTGCAGTGGCACAATCTCAGCTCACTGCAACTTCCATCTCCCGGGTTCAAGGGATTCTCCTGCCTCAGCCTCCCAAGTAGCTGGGATTATAGGCACCTGCCACCATGCTGGGCTGATTTCTTTTTTTTTTTTTTTGAGATGGAGTCTCGCTGTGTACCCCAGGCTGGAGTGCAGTGGCGTGATCTCCGCTCACTACAAGCTCCGCCTCCTGGGTTCACACCATTCTCCTGCCTCAGCCTCCCGAGTAGCTGGGACTACAGGCGCCTGCCACCATGCCTGGCTATTTTTAAAAATATTTTTAGTAGAGACGGGGTTTCACCATGTTAGCCAGGATGGTCTTGATCTCCTGAATTCGTGATCCGCCTGCCTCAGCCTCCCAAAGTGCTGGGATTGCAGGCGTGAGCCACCGCGCCTGGCTGCCAGGCTGATTTTTGTATTTTTAGTAGAGACGGGGTTTCACCAGGTTGGCCGGGATGGTCTCCAATTCCAGGGCTCCAGTAAGTTGAGCTGCCATGCCCAGACCACCTTATAATTCTTAGTTCCAATTATCTTGTCTCTGCAAAACAAGAATAAGAAAGAACAGAAGGAAGAAATGATGGCCAAAAGCGAAACAAGAAAAAAGAAGAGAATTAAATAATAAACTTAAAAAAATGCAAAGGAAAAAATAGAAACAACAACCAAACAAACAAATAATAAATAAATGGGGGTCAATGGCCGGGCGCGGTGGCTCATGCCTGTAATCTCAGCACTTTGGGAGGCCGAGACGGGCAGATCATGAGGTCAGGAGATCGAGTCCATCCTGGCTAGCACGGTGAAACCCCGTCTCTACTAAAAATACAGAAAATCAGCCGGCCTTGTGGCGGACACCTGTAGTCCCAGCTACTGGGGAGGCTGAGGCAGGAGAATGGCGTGAACCTGGGAGGCGGAGCTTGCAGTGAGCCAAGATCACGCCACTGCACTCCAGCCTGGGCGACACAGCGAGACTCCGTCTTAAAAAAAAGAAATGGGGGTCAAGAAACTGAATGTGGCCTGTGTGAGGAAGTGGTCAGTATGTCACAAGTGGCAGGACCCCTGGAGAAGCCAAAGGCCCTATCTGCAGGGCCTGTGGCCAGAAATGGCCTGGGGGCTCCTCAACCATGAGGTGACAGTGCACTCAGGCTCCAGCGGCTTTGGCTCCCTCCTCTTCCTGGGCAGCCCCTCCAAATCCACTTGCTGGAGCAGCCCTTCCCTGTAACTGCCCACCCCCTCAAACCAAGGGTCTGCTCCAGCATCTGCTCATTCATCCACAGAGACGAGACACCCTGCTGCTGCCCCCAGAGTGGCCACTGCGTTCGAACAAGTGGGGCTCTGGCCACCCACAGGCACACACGAGGGAGAAGCCGTAGGCATGTCTTGACCGTGGGCAGCTCTTTGCCTCCACCTCACTGTTGGTCCAATACCAGGAAATCCACTCTGGTGACCATCCCCATGTTTGTGTGTTGGAGGCCGGAAGAATGAGGGTTGTGACCAACTCAGTATACCACTGGAGGCTATATGAGCAAACAGCAAACTGTTCTCATGGATGCAGGATGTGGGCAAGCTGACAACTGCATCTGCCGCCAGAAGGAATGCTGAGGATGGTCATGCCGTAGGTGAAGTGTTCCTTGTGGTTATCTATAGGAACATCTGGAGCCTGTTGTATAAAGAAAGCAATTATGTGAGCCTGTGATAAATCAAGCAGCTGATCAACCGTTGCCTCATCCTCCCTGTCGATTCTACCTAATAAATACGAAGGGCTGTAGAAGCTCAGGGCCCTTATTCCCTAGAAGCAAGGAGCCCCCTGACCCCTTCCTTAAAACAAATCCTTTTGTCTTTGTCTTCATTTCTGCGTTTGTCCTCCTTCATTCAGTCCCAAACCAACAGCCACAAGTGGTGCCTAATCAGGGACGTGAAGGAAGAAGGTCTGCTGGAGCAGAGAAACTGAAACTGACCAGATGAGCGAGAAACCCCGGGACAAATCTGCTGGCAGAGGATATAAGGTCAGTGCCCTAAAGAGATACTGGGAGTGGGAAGTTTGTGAATCAGGGTAACGTGGGGCAGAATTTGTCAACTGAGGAGCAACATTATGTGCAGTTGCTTAAAGTTTTACTTAATCTGGTGCTCAGGTTAGTTCTCAAACACTAAGCTGCTGCAGGAGGTTGTTATGCATAACCCATGGTTTCCACAGACAGGCACTCTCGATGCGGAAAATTGGGACAGTGTAGGGGAAGGATTAAAACAGGCTTATCAAAAAGGTCTTAAAGTTGATCCTTCTGTTTTGACTTTATTCCATACTGTCCTCCTGCCATTGTCTCCTTCTTATTCTGCCGGACAGCAGGAGCCATGTTCTGAATCTCAAATTTCAAAAGAATCTTTTGTCCCACCAACAGCGCCCATTGAAATAATAAACAGGAGAGGGAGGATGAAAATTGGCCTGTACCGCCCCCTCCAGTAGTGGACACACGTGTACTGTCTCCTTCAGTAACAGAAATAGAGACCCCAAAACAAAGAATTCTACGCTCTGCTGCCATAGCTGGAGAGCCCTTCGAACCTTGTGCTTTTCCTATTTCTATAAGGCTGGATCCAAATAATCCACAGCAGTTTATTCATGAACACACCCCACTAGAGTTTAAATTGTTGAAGGAATTAAAAGCTCATGTACTGAATAATGGAGTACAGAGCCCATTTACTTTAGGATTGCTAGAATCTGTATTTGGTGCTATGCGCCTTCCACCCTTTGATGTAAAGCATTTGGCCCGCACTTGTTTGTCTGCTAGTTCATACCTGACATGGAATTTAAATTGGCAAGAACTGTGTGCAGACCAGGCTAGACAGAATCGTGCTGCTGGACACAGGGACATTACAGAGGATATGCTGTTGGGTAATGGCCCTTATTCAGACCTGCAACATCAAATGGCACTCCCAGAAGCTGCTTATCAGCAGTGTGCACTGGCCGCTAAATGCACGTTGGCCACAATTCCAGAGGAAGGGGGTCCCAATACAATCTTTTTTACGTGCCATGCAAGGGTTGCCGGAGCCCTCTGCACATTTTCTTGCACGATTACTAGAGGCAGTGAGGTGTCAGATTCCTCATACCGCGGCTGCAGAGATGCTAACTTTAACTTTAGCTTTTGAGAATGCAAACGAGGATTGTAAACGTGCACTGGCTTCTGTAAGATGTACAAAAAACTTAGGAAATTTTCTCAAAGCCTGTCAAAATGTGGGAACTGAGCTTCATCGCTCTACAATGTTAGCTCAAGCAACGGCTAATTTATTAGTGGCCAAATCTAGAAAGGGCCAAGGGTCAAACTCTAAAAGGGGAAAATGTTATAATTGTGGAAAAATCAGACGTTTCAAAAGGGAATGCCATCAGACCTCTGGGCAGAAGGGATCTTATAATGCAGTACCCTACCCCCAACAGAAAAAAACGCCAGGACTTTGCCCTCATTGCAATAAAGGAAATCATTGGACTAATCAATGCCATTCACAATTTCATCAGAATGGGACCGCCCACATTGGGAAATGAGAAGGGGGCCTGGACCCAGGCCCCTCAAACAATGAGGGCATTCCCCATCCAGGCCACAACCCGACTTCAGGGGTGGATCTCCGGAGGAACATTGATTCCCTCTCCCCAGGAACACCTAGAAGCGCAGGAATAGATCTCCCAGTCAGAGAACGGGTTACGTTAGTCAGAGGAGACAAAAACCACTAAAATTCCCACTGGCATTTGGGGTCCTTTGCCAACAGGATATATGGGATTAATTTTGGGTGGAAGCCGTCTCAACTTACAGGGCATTACTATAGTCCCAGGAATTGACTCTGATCATGAAGGAGAAATTCAAGTAGTGGTAATGTCACAAGATCTGTGGGTTTTTGAACCAGGAGAATATACAACTACTGCTTATTGCCTGCAAATTACCCTTCTCCACATAAGGAGAAATGAGGGAATCAAGGATTTGGGAGTACAACTAGAAGGGAAATTCACCCCAAATGATAGCTTCTAATCGACCCACCTGTACAGTGCAAATTAAAGGAAAAAAGTTCTATGGGCTTATGGATATGGGAGCTGATGTGTCAGTAATATCTAAAAACAATTGGCCCCCATCCTGGCCCCTGCAATTAACTTCTACATCCTTAGTGGGAGTAGGAAAAGTTCAAAGTGTTCAACAGAGTGCCGAGATTTTACCCGTCTCAGACCAGATGGACAGTCGTGTACTTTTCAACCTTATGTTGCAAATAGAGCTGTTAACCTATGGGGCCAAGATTTACTTACAGCACGGGATATGAGACTTACAAATGAAACTATTGACAATCCAGGATTTAAAATGTTAAAGAAAATGGCATATCAGAACGGAAAAGGCTTAGGAAAGTCCCAACAGGGAAACCCTGATCCTATATCAATAACTGGGCAAACAGATAGAAAAGGGCTAGGTCGTCAGGATTTCTGACAGGGGTCATTAATATTTCTCCTCCACCCAATGCTTTGCCGCTAGAGTGGCTGACTGACAAACCTGTATGGGTGGATCAATGGCCCCTATCACAGGAGAAACTAACTCAACTCCATCAGCTAGTAAAAGAGCAATTGGATGCAGGATATATTGAAGAGTCAGCCCCTGGAATTCATCAGTATTTGTAATTCCAAAAAAGTTAGGAAAATGTTTCCTACTGTTTCATGATTTGAGAGCTATTAATGCACAGATTAAACCAATGTGTGCATTACAGCAAGGTCTGTCATCCCCGGCAGTGATTCCAAGAGACTGGCCTCTTGTAGTAATAGATCTTAAAGACTGTTTTTTTGTTGTTGTTGTTGTTATTATACTATTACACGAGCAGGATAGGCCTTGATTTGCCTTCTCTGTGCCTTCTGTTAATCAAAAAGAGCCTGTCTCTCATTATCAATGGAAAGTTTTACCCCAAGGCATGCTCAACAGTCCTATGTTATGTCAGCATTTTGCAGGACAGACATTAAAGCGGCCTTGGAATATGTTTCCCACTGCCTACATCATTCATTATATGGATGATATTCTTTTGGCTGCTTCTACAGATTAAATTTTACATCAGTTATTCAGAGAAATAAAACGGGCTTTGACTAAATGGAATCTCAAAGTAGCTCCAGAAAAGGTGCAAACAACCTCCCCATACCAGTACTTAGGCACTATTGTTACTGAAAGAAGTGTTTGGCCTCAAAAAGTAGCTCTCCGTAAGGACAGATTACAAATTCTGAACGATTTCCAACAATTATTAGGGGATATTAACTGGCTGCACCCAATGCTAGGTATTGCTACTTATTAACTCAAACAGCTTTACCAGACCCTCCAAGGAGACTCTTCATTAAGCTCTCCTCTGCAACTTACTAAGGAGGCAGAAGCTGAGTTACAGCTTGTAGAGCAGGTGCTTCAGCAACGACATGCCTCCTGGCTACAGCCACAAAAGGCTTTGCTTCTGTTTATTCTTCCTACCCTCCATTCTCCAACAAGACCTTTAGGCCAATTCATAGACAAATCTGTAGTAGTATTAGAATGGCTTTTTAAAAAATCCAACCAGACAGTGAAATCTTTGCAAGTTTGTCTTTAATTACTCAACTTATAACAATAGGTAGGCAGAGATCAAAAATACTTATGAGATATTATCCAGAAAAAAATTATTGTTCCCTTGGATTCCCAACAACAGGCAGCAGCATGGAAAATGTTGACTGCATGGCAAATTGCTCTCACAGATTTTGTAGAAATAATAGTTAACCGTTATCTATCAGACAAAATTTTGCAATTTGATAAAGCTCTCCCTTTTATCCTTCCTGTGATTACTCATCACAAGCCTACTCCAGGCGGACAGACTTATTTCACTGATGGCTCTTCCAAAGGCTGAGCAGCTATTTATGGACCTAAGCATACTCAAACAATAAAGACCTCTGGAGTTTCAGCTCAATGCTCAGAACTAATGGCAGTTATTCAGGTTTTACAGCTCACCGCTTCATCTCCTATTAACATTGTCTGTGATTCAGCCTATGTTGTGAATGTAGCCAGTCGCATTGAAACTGCCACTATTAAAAGCAGCCTAGAACCAGAGCTGTTTAACTTATTTCTAAGACTTCAACAAGCTATTTTCTTTCGTGCTGTTCCTTTTGATATTTCTCATATCCACTCTCACACACAACTCCCTAGACCACTATCTCTAGGTAATGATAGAGCAGATAAACTGATCAGTTCTGTATTTCAATAAGCCCAAGTTTCTCATGCATTATTGCATCAAAACACCTCTGCCCTTACTCATATGTTTCATCTGCCTCGCAGCCAGGCTCCAGCTATTGTGCAAGCCTGCCCTACTTGCCAGCATGTCCCTGGTGTTGCACCCATGGAAGGATGCAACCCATGAGGCTTGGCTCCAAATGAAATCTGGCAGATGGATGTTACACATATAGCAGCCTTTGGCACACTCAGCTATGTTCATGTGACTATAGACACCTACTCTCATATGTTACATGCCACATGTCAAACAGGGGAAACAGCTGTCCGTGTCTGACGACATTGTTTGTGATTATTCGCCCATATGGGGGTTCCTAAACAATTAAAAACTGACAATGGATCTGCTTATGTTAGTCATGCTTTTCAAAATTTTTGCAGTTATGGGCAATCACTCATAAAACAGGAATTCCTCATAACCCTCGAGGACAAGGAATCATAGAGCAGGCACATCAAACATTACAATGTATGTTGAAAAAACAAAAAGGGGGAATAGGAGACCAATTAACCACCTGAAACAAAATTACATTTAGCCTTATTTACTTTAAATTTTTTGACTCCTGGTACAGATAGTAAGACTCTGGCGGAATGACATTGGCAAATGTTAGAAGGAAAGAGGAAAGTTTATCCAAAGCTATTACGGAAATCCCCGGAAGAAGGACAATGGAAAGGCCCAGTGGATTTACTGACATGGGGACGAGGATATGCTTGTGTTTTTTGTTGTTGTTGTTGGTTTTTTTTTTTTTTTTTGAGACAGAGTCTCGCTCTGTCACCCAGGCTGGAGTGCAGTGGCATGATCTCAGCTCACTGCAAGCTCCGCCTCCTGGGTTCATGCCATTCTCCTGCATCAGCCTCTCCGAGTAGCTGGGACTACAGGCGCCTGCCACAACGCCAGGCTAATTTTTTGTATTTTCAGTAGAGATGGGGTTTCACTGTGGTCTCGATCTCCTGACCTCGTGATCTGCCTGCCTCGGCCTCCCAAAGTGCTGGGATTACAAGCATGAGCCACCACACCCAGCCTATGCTTGTGTTCTTACAGGAGATGGACAAACCGTGCGGGTGCCCTCTAGGTGTGTGCGACCATGGAATGGGGGACTGGAGGGATCTGTGGATCCCAACCATGCGTCCGGTTTCCCCAGTATGAGCCATGAGCCAGTGGAATCTGAATGCGAAGACAGAATGAGGGCCAACCGGAGTCACAATGACATCAACCCCGATAACATGGGGACAGATCAAGAAACCCACACAGGAAGTTGAAAAACTGCTGGAGCGCCAGGGTCAGGCAAAAACCCCTGACTCCATGTTTATGGCCATGCTAGCTGTAATATCCTGTGAGGTATGTTTTCCCTGTGCAGAGGCAAAAACATATTGGGCATATGTTCCTAACCCACTGGTAGTGTGACCATACTCTGGAACGACACTCCTCCGGAGATATATCATGATCAAGGAGCATAGGCACCAGGACCCCTAATCTCCCCTGACACAGAGCAACTAGACTCTCAGAACAATGGTATCAATTATACCACTCCATTGGAGGAACTTCCTTTATGCGTCACCCAGGATACCTCACTCAACTGCAGTTGCCTTGCAATTCAATCCCAAGCATGGCTGAGTTACCATGGAAATATTATGTACCTATTAGGCCTTAGCTCTATTAATATTACTGGTGTGGTTACTAATCACTCCCGGCCCCATCGCCCAAATTGTATTGATTATACAGAATGGGCTCCCTTTGATAATTCTCACCCCTCTCCTTGGGCCCACTGTCTTGGCCCCTTAGCTAGACAACAGTCCATGTTAATGGGAGACGTTATTGACTGGGGTCCCCGTGGTCATTTAGATGGGAGAGATGAGAATCAGACCTCATGGCATAAGCTTCACTAGCACTGGTGGCAAAACTTTAACATCTCTTCACTACATCACACTGGGATTCAATCCCAATCTGTCACGTAACTTGCTTGGCACGGAATGGGCTTTAGCCCACCTTTGCCTCAATGGCATTATCAAGGAAAGAGAGGTCCAATTCAGGAGTCGATATGGAAGGCAGCACTCCCGTTTATGAATGGCAGCATTTGGGTTGGGACATTACCCAATAATAGTAATAGTGCTCAACACAGTTTTAATGTTACCTTTACAGAAAATATTACCACTCAATTTACAATTTGTGTTTTTTTTTGTTTTTTTTGAGACAGAGTCTTGCACTGTTGCCCAGGCTGGAGTGCAGTGGTGCAATCTCAGCTCACTGCAAGCTCTGCCTCCCGGGTTCACGCCATTCTCCTGCCTCAGCCTCCCAAGTAGCTGGGACTACAGGCGCCCACCACCACGCCCGGCTAATTTTTTTATATTTTTAGTAGAGACGGGATTTCACCCTGTTAGCCAGGATGGTCTCGATCTCCTGAACTCGTGATCTGCCCGTCTTGGCCTCCCAAAGTGCTGGGATTACAGGCGTGAGACACCGCGCCCAGCCTACAATTTGTGTTTTTAATCCCTATGGCTTTCTAGCAGCAAAAAAGGACCAACTCCAGGTAAACGATGCCCAATTGGCTTGTGATTCCTGTCAGTTGTATAATTGCCTTAATCATAGCACAATACAAACACACAGCATATCCACCCTAATAATTCTAGGTTGCATTCCCGGATTATGGATTCCTGTAAATCTGTCCAAGCCTTGGGCCCCTGCTTTGCATTTTGTAAAACTCCTTATTACTCAGCTTACTCATCGTGCTCGTAGAGCCTTAGGCATGATAAGTTTTGCTATAGTATCCTTAGTCACATTAATAACCTCTGTTGTGGTGTCCTCCATAGCACTGCATAGCTCCATTTAAATAGCTCAATATGTAGAAAATTGGACACGTATAGCCAACCAGGCATGGATGCTTCAAAATAAAATTAACACCGAGATACAAACAGAAGTGGCAATGTTAAAGACTACTGTTCTGTGGCTAGGAGAACAAGTACAAAGCTTGCAGTTGCAGCAGCAATTGCATTGTCATTTTAACCATACTCATATTTGTGTAACCAATTTGGAATACAATCAAAGTGAATATCCATGGAACCTTGTAAAGGCCCATTTACAGGGAACTTTTTACATCCAGTGTTATTTTTGATATTAATGATTTACAAAGTAAAATCCTTAACTTGAATAAGCAAACTCAAGCATTTCAGCCCTCTTTAAAATATTGGGCAGAATTCCAGCAACTTTTAGAGAGCCTTAACCCTTGGACCTACTTCAAACAGCACCTCAGTGTCTTTTGTGTAATTATTGGAAAAATGTTATTATGTTTCTGCTTTTTGTTCACAGTCTGTAAAATCAGCTGGACCACCAGCTGGCAATTGAGAGCTGCACAGCCTGCAATTACCTTTATTCAATTAATGCAAAAACAGAAAGGGGGAGATGTTGGAGGCCGAAAGAATGAGGGTCGTGACCAACTCAGTATACCACTGGAGGCTATATGAGCAAACAGCATACTGTTCTCATGAATGCAGGATGTTGGCAAGCTGACAACTGCGTCTGCCACCAGAAGGAATGCTGAGGACAGTCACACACCAGGTGCAGTTGTTCCTTGTAGTTATCTATAGGAACATCTGGAGCCTGTTGTATAAAGAAAGCAATTATGTGAGCCTGTGCTAAATCAAGCAGCTGACCAACTACTACCTCTTAGTCCCTGTTGATTCTACCTAATAAATATGAAGGGCTGTAGAAGCTCAGGGCCCTTATTCCCTAGAAGCAAGGAGCCCCCAACACTTTCTTTAAAACAGATCCTTTTCTTTGTCTCCATTTCTGCGTTCGTCCTCCTTTGTTCAGTCCCGAACCGACAGCCACATTTGTGGGTCATGCAGTGTCTAATTCTCCCAGAGAGCTCACCTGGTCCAGCACCAGCTGCCCCCACACAGGGGACGAGCTCTGCAAGGGCTCCGACTGCAGCCACCTCTTCCACCTGAGGAGGGCGCTGTCCATGCACATATGCGGATGTGTGCACAGATGTGGGTGCCAGTTTGCATTCCCCTCCCTTGTGGCCACCACCAGGCACACGCACTTGGGTGAGCACTGCCACCACTGCCTACAGTGTGGCACTCCCCTTGCTGACTGGGAAACTTGCTCCAGCACCAGCTTATCCACGCAGGAGAGAAGCCCTACTGGTGCTTTGACTGCGTGTGGTGCGTGCACCAAAGAGGCTCCCTTGGCCATTCATAGGCACACGCATACAGGTGAGAAGCCTCAGTCCTGCTCTGAGTGTGGCATCTGCTTCTCCTGCTAAAAAAAAGAAAAAAAGAAATAAAAGCTTGGCTTTTCCCTTTTTAGATGGAGTCTCACTTTGTCCCCTAGGCTGGAGTGCAGTGATGTGATCTCAGCTCACTGCAACCTCTGCCTCCCATGTCCAAGCGATTCTCCTGCCTCAGCCTCCCAAGTAGCTGGGATTACAGGCATGTGCCACCACACCCGCCGAATTTTTTTGTATTTAGTAGAGAGGGAGTTTCACCATGTTGGTCAGGCTGGTCTTGAACACCTGACCTCAGGTGATTTGCCCTCCTCAGCCTCCCAAAGTGCTGGGATTATAGGCACGAACCATCGTGCCTGGCCTGACTTTTCTTTTCTTTTTTGAGATGGAGTTTCACTCTTGTTGCCCAGGCTGGAGTGCAATGGTGCAATCTGGGCTCACTGCAACCTCAGCCTCCCCGGTTCAAGCGATTCTCCTGCCTCAGCCTCCTAAGTAGCTGGGATTACAGGCATGCACCACCACTCTCGGCTAATTTTTTGTATTTAGTAGAGACAGGGTTTCACCATGTGGGTCAGGCTGGTCTTGAACTCCTGACCTCAGGCAATCCACCCGCCTCAGCCTCCTGAAGTGCTGGGATGGATTACAGGTGTGAGCCACCACGCCCAGCTGGCCTGACTTTTCTTAACAGATTCATGCAGCCCAGGTTTTTTGTTTGTTTGTTTGTTTTTGTTCTATTTATTTAAACACAGAGTCTCAATCTGTTGACCACGCTGGAGCGCAGTGGTGTAATAATCATAGTTAACTGCAGCCTTGAACTCTTGGGCTCAAGTCATCCTCTCGCCTTAGCCTCCCAAAGGGCTGGGACTACAGGCATGAGCCACCATGCCCACACGCCCAGCCACAATTAGGAGGCTAGAGCTCCCGCCTTTGTTGTTGTTGTTGTTGTTGTTTTTGTTTTTTGAGACAGGGTCTCATTCTTTTGCCCAGGCTGGAGTGCAGTGGTGCAATCTTGGCTTACTGTAGCCTTGACCTCCCAAGTCTCAAGCGATCCTCCCACCTCAGCTTCCCAAGTAGCTGGGACTATAAGTGCCCGACACCATGCCTAGTTAATTTTTGTATTTTTTGTAGAGAAAGGGTTTTGCCATGTTGGCCAGGCTGGTCTTGAACTCCTGGGCTCAAGCAATCCCCCCACCTCGGCCTCCCAAAGTGCTGGGATTATAGGTGTGAGCCACCACACCTAGCCTGTAACTGTAGTTTTTTTTCCACCACCTCTGTTCAAACATCTCCTTCCTCTGAATATCTCACTGCTGCCTCCTCATCCTCCTCCTCCTTCTTCTTTCTTCTCCTTCCTCTTTTTTTTTTTTTTTGAGACGAGTCTCGCTCGGTCGAAAGCTCTGCCTCCCGGGTTCACGCCATTCTCCTGCCTCAGCCTCCTGAGTAGCTGGGACTACAGAAGCCCACCACCACGCCTGGCTAATTTTTTATATTTTTAGTAGAGACGGGGTTTCACCGTGTTAGCCAGGATGGTCTTGATCTCCTGACCTGGTGATCTGCCCGCCTCGGCCTCCCAAAGTGCTGGGATTACAGGCGCGAGCCACCAAGCCCAGCCTTTTTTTTTTTTTTTGAGACTTAGTCTTACTCTGTCACCCAGGCTGGAGTGCAGTGGCACCATCTTGGATCACTGCAACCTCTGCCTTCCAGTTTCAAACAATTCTCTTTGGCTGGGCCTGGTGGCTCATGTCTGTAATCCCAGCACTTTGGGAGGTCGAGGCGGACAGATCAGCTGAGGTCAGGAGTTCAAGACCAGCCTGACCAACATGAAGAAACCCCATCTCTACTAAAAATACAAAATTAGCTGGGTGTAGTGGCGCATGCCTGTAATCCCAGCTACTCGGGAGGCTAAGGCAGGAGAATCGCTTGAATCCGGGAGGCGGAGGTTGCGGTGAGCCGAGATTGCTCCATTGCACTCCAGCCTGGGGGACAAGAGCAAAACTCCGTCTCAAAACAAAACAAAAACAAAACAGAAAACAATTCTCATGCCTCAGCCTCCCAAGTAGCAGGGACTATAGGCATGTGCCACCAAGCCCGGCTAATTTTTGTATTTTTAGTAGAGACAGGGTTTTGCCATGTTGGCCAGGCTGGTCTTGAACTCCTGGCCTCACGTGATCCACCCACCTCGGCCTCCCAAACTGCTGGGATTACAGGTGTGAGCCACTGCTCCCGGCCTCATTGCCTTCTAATTTTGTGACTTTTCCTGCCACATTGTTTGTCTTTATTCCTTGAAAGCTTTGAGGTTAGTGTTTTGCCCATAGTATATGCTTTACAATATTGATTAAAGGGTTAGAGAGATAGATGTGCATGTCACTAGCTAAGAGACATGGCAAATGGTGTATTCTCCTGCTCGCAGGACCCTTGGGGGTGGCATTGAGCTGGTGAAACTCTGCAGTATAACACATACATAGAAGTAGGGGCTAGGCCGGGCGTGGTGGCTCATGCCTGTAATCCCAGCACTTTGGGAGGCAGAGGTGGTTGGATCATGAGGTCAGGAGTTCGAGACCAGCCTGGCCAAGATGGTGAAATCCCATCTCTACTAAAAATACAAAAATTAGCTGAGCACAGTGGCGGGTGCCTGTAATCTCAGCTACTCGGGAGGCTGAGGCAGGAGAATCACTTGAACCCGGGAGGCCAAGGTTGCAGTGAGCCGAGTTTGCACCACTGCACTCTAGCCTGGGCAACAGAGCAAGACTCCGTCTAAAAAAAAAAAAAAGGGCTGGGCACAGTGGCTCACGCCTGTAATCCCAGCACTTTGGGAAGCTGAGACGGGTGGATCACGAGGTCAGGAGATCAAGACCATCCTGGCTAACATGGTGAAACCCCGTCTCTACTAAAAATACAAAAAATTAGCTGGGCGTGGTGGCGGGCGCCTGTAGTCCCAGCTACCCGGGAGGCTGAGGCAGGAGAATGGCGTGAGCCCGGGAGGCGGAGCTTGCAGTGAGCCGAGATCGCGCCCCTGCACTCCAGCCTGGGTGACAGAGCGAGACTCCGTCTCAAAAAAAAAAAAAAAAAAAAAAATGTGGAGGCTAATGGGGTGGGTGCTGGCTTGTTCCATTAGCAATTTTCAGTTCAGTGCCTTTCACATACATGCTTGTATCATTCTGTTATGATTCATTGTGAATTTATATGCTTTACTAGACTGTAAGGTCCATTCAAAGCATGGCCTATGACTTATTTATGTACGCTCTCCCAATTGCCTAGCACTATGCTTTGTACGTTGAACAAATGTCACGTGAAAATAATGTAGGGAGATTATGCAGAATATTGAACTTGAGAAGAAAACAAGAGCTCAGGTGGATTCCTGGTTTAGCAAGCAAATTAGGATACTGTGAAGGAAGGATGCCTATCAGTGGTATGAATAAAGGCTCTGTCTGCCCCAGGTTTAAATCTTTATTCCCCGCTCCTTACTAGCAGTATGGCCCTGGAAACTCATGGAATCCCTCTGAGATCGTTTCTTCATTAGTAGAACCAGGATGATAACCATTGGTTCACAAAATGCTAGTAAAGAATTAATAACGGGCTGGGTGTGGTGGCTCACTCCTGTAATCCCAGCACTTTGGGAGACTGAGGTGGGCGGATTGCTTGAGCTCAGGAGTTCGAGACCAGCCTGGGAAACATGGCGAAACACCGTCTCTACCAAAAATACAAAAAATTAGCAGAGCACTGTGGGTGCATGCCTTCACTCCAGCCTGGGCAACGGAATGAGACCCAGTCTCAAAAAAAAAAAGCGAATAACTAATGGCTCCGGTGCTGTGGCTTATGCCAGTAATCCCAGCCCTTTGGGAGGACGAGGCAGGAGGATCACTTAGCCTAGGGGTTCGAGACCAGCCTGGGCAACACAGGGAAACCCTGACTCGACAAATAACATAAAAAATTAGCCAGGCGTGGTAGGGCACACCAGTAGTCCCAGTTACTCTGAAGGCTGAGGCGGGACGATTGCTTGAGCCCAGGAGTTAGAGGCTGCAGTGAGCTGAGATTGCACTACTGCATTCCATCCAGCCCGGGTAACAGTGAGACCCTGTCTCAAAAAAATAAAAATAAGGCCGGGCATAGTGGCTCACGCCTGTAATCCTAGCACTTCGTGGGGCCGAGGTGGGTGAATCACTTGAGGTCAGAAGTTCGAGACCAGCCTGGCTAACATGGTGAAACCCCATCTCTGCTAATAAATATGAATATTAGTCAGGAGTGGTGGCGCGCGCCTGTAATCTCAGTTACTCGGGAGGCTGAGGCAGGAGAATCGCTTGAATGTGGGAGGCGGAAGCTGCAGTGAGCCGAGATTTCGCCACTGCACTCCAGCCTGGGCGACAGAGCACGACTCTGTCTCAAAAATAAATAAGTAAAATAAAAATAATAAAGATGAAATATGTAATATGCTGGGCATGGCGCCTGCCCCCAGGAAATGCTAACCATAATTCCCTCCCCTAAAGGGCAAACAAAGAATATAACCATTCTCCAAAGTCAAGGATGCTCTGAGAACACCAGTAAAAGGAACTCAGGATAATCTCAGCTCTAACTCGGCCAGAGTGGCTCCATCGCTCAAATCGTTCCCTCCTTCAGTGATTGGCTGAGCCTGCCAGAGTCGAACAGCGGAAAGCAGCCCCAGGGCCTCTTGCTGCCCCCAGGTCGGTGCAAGTCGCTTCACAACTCCTTGTAGTCGCCTGATCCTAGCAGTCCAGCTTCCTGCCCTTATGCAGCTCTTGGCTTCGTTCAAACGGACCGCCTTTGCTACCACCCAATCAGAACGCTCGATCTTCGGCTCTCGTCCAATGAACGCGCGTAATGGGGAGGGGGAAAAAGACGGCGTGAAGCCCAATCGCAGCGCCATTACACTTGAGGGCAAAGAGGTTAGGAAGCCGGCATGGCGCTCCGGTCAATAAAATCGATAGCTGGAAGCTGCCTGTGTTCCAGGCAAAGGCGGTGCGGTAGCAGCGCCGCCATTTTCCCCGAAGGCATCTTCCGGTGCCTTTCACCCAAGTTCGGGCAGGAGTTTCCTGAATAACAGCAAAAGGTTTCCGTTAGCCCCGCAGGCGGCCAATTCCGATTCCCTCCGGGCCTCCCCGGCCACGCTCAGCCCTGGTCCGGCAGGGGCTCCTCGATCCCAGGGGCCGCCAGCGCCCGAGGGCCGAGGCCTGGACAGGGAAGGCCGTGGCGCCGGCTTCTCGGGTCCCATGGCGCCACCTTCGGCTCCGCTCCCTGCGCAGGGACCAGGAAAGGCCAGACCCAGTCGGAAAAGGGGCAGGAGGCCGAGGGCTCTGAAGTTCGTGGACGTGGCCGTGTACTTCTCCCCGGAGGAGTGGGGCTGCCTGCGGCCCGCGCAGAGGGCCCTGTACCGGGACGTGATGCGGGAGACCTACGGTCACCTGGGCGCGCTCGGTGAGGCCGGCCCCATCCGCTGCCGCGGGGCGCGAAGGGATGCAGGAGCCGGAGAGGGTGTAGGCAGGGAGGCCACGGTCCTGGCAGGCGACCAGGTTGTCAGGGGAGGTGGGCAGGGGCTTAGCAGGAGGTGCCGTCGGGGAGATACTACTCGGCGTGATCTAGGAGCTGGCCTTCTGATTTGTTCTCTTTCCCCAGGGTGCGCAGGTCCCAAACCAGCCCTCATCTCCTGGTTGGAACGAAACACCGATGACTGGGAACCGGCTGCTCTAGATCCGCAGGAGTACCCGAGAGGGCTAACAGTCCAGAGAAGTGAGTGCTAAATAACCACGCAGAACCTGCAGCCCTCCTATAACGTTCTACCTCTAACGGCTCTGTCCAGAGTTTTGGTTGGGCTAGGGGTGGGTGCCGCGTATTTAGTATATTCATCTTCCCAGCCTCTTGTGTCTGGTGGTGTGGGGCCGGTCCACCACACAGAGATTCCTATGTCAGTCTGCAAGCTGCAGTTTTCCATTGTGTGAATGAATCAGTGGGCTGCTTCTTCGTCTTTTTTTTTTTTTTTTTTTGTAGAAACATTGTCTTGCTCAGTTCGGTCTTGAACTTCTGGCCTCAAGCGATCCTCCTGCCTTGGCCTCCCAAAATGCAGGGGTTACTGGCGTGAGCCATTGCAGCCAGCCAGAATCAGTGAGCTTTTAACAGGTGCTACCCTCTGCCTCCTTTCCAGGATCTCTGCCTCTAGCCACCTTTGAGTTGGACCAAAGAGATCCTAAACTTCTCAGAGTTTTCTGGGTTTTGGTTGAAGGGAGCTCATGGGGAACAGCTGCCTGGGATGCAGGGGCCTCTTTCTGCTCTTACGGCAGGATGACCCTTATCAGCGAAGGACATACTGCAATCTCCTCAGAATCCAACAAGGCTCTGCTTAACCCCATTCAGGTAGAAGGGTCCCAGATCCACCCATAGTAGAAGATGGAGCTGTCTGGGCTGGAATTTCAGAGCCAGATTCTTCAAGACCAGGGATAGCTGTCCAAGATTCAGATCTGACCATGATATTTCCTTGCTTAAAACTTTTCACTTAATTTTTGCCAAGGTTGTTAAATGGCCATTGGTTATATCTAAATCACTTGGGGAACTTGGTAAAAATGCAGGTTCCAGGACCCCATCCCAGAGCTATTCATTCACTCGTGTGAATGTTTAGGAACTTCCATTTTTTAAATAGCCTCAGCTGATTCAGATGTGCATCTAGGTTTGAAAACCGGCCGGCTGGTGGCTCATGCCTGTAATCCCAGCACTTTGGGAGGCCGAGGTGGGTAGATCACTTGAGGTCTGGAGTTCAAGACCAGCCTGACCAACATCGTGAAACCCCGTCTCTACTAAAAAAATACAAAAATTAGCCGGGCGCTATGGTGGGCGCCTGTAATTCCAGCTACTCAGGAGGCTGAGGCAGGGAGAATTGCTTGATCCCGGGAGGTGGAAGTTACAGTGAGCCGAGATCGTACCAGTGTACTCCAGCCTGGGTGCCACAGTGAGACTCCATCTTGGGGGGAAAAAAAAAAGAAAAGAAAACCACTGGGTAAAATACAGTCCAAGGTCTTTAACAATGCTAACAGCAGTGGTTCTCAAAGCGTGGTCTCAGACCAGAAGCAGCATTATTTGGAAACTTGTTAGAAATGCACATTCTTGGACCCTACCCCAGACCTGCTGAATCCAAAGCGGGCACTAGGGCCTGGCATTCTGTTTCAGTAAATCCTCCCAATGATTCTGATCACAGTGGAGTTTGAGAACCATTGGCTTAGAGGGCCTTTTGACCCAGTCACTGCTAGCTCATACCTCATAGGTTTCCATATCTTGCCTTACACTCTTTTTTGTGTGTGTGTGAGACGGAGTCTTGCTCTGTTGCCCAGGCAGGAGTGCAGTGGCACGATCTCAGCTCACTGTAACCTCTTGCTCCCGGTTTCAAGCAATTCTCCTGTCTCAGCCTCTGGAGTAGCTGGGACTACAGGTGCCCACGATCACACCCGGCTAATTTTTAGTAGAGACAGGGTTTCTCCATATTGGTCAAGCTGGTCTCGAACTCCTGACCTCAGGTGATCCGCCTGCCTTGGCCTTCCAAAGTGCTGGGATTGCAGGTGTAAGCCACCGCGCCCAGCCTGTCTTGCTTTACACTTTGTGTCTAAGAAGATCTTAGGGCCTGTGCACACTGTACACTGAGCCTTGGGACTTATGTTTCTTTTCTTTTTTTTTTTTTTTTGAGACGGAGTTTTGCTCTTCCACCCAGGCTGGAGTGTAGTGGTGCAATCTTGGCTCACTGCAACCTTTGCCTTCCGGTTTCAAGTAATCATCTTGACTCAGTTTCCCAAGTAGCTGGGATTACAGGCGCCCGCCAGCATGCACGGCTAATTTTTGTATTTTTAGTAGAGACGGGGTTTCACCATGTTGGCCAGGCTGGTCTCGAACTCCTGACCTCACAGTCCGCCCACCTTGGCCTCCCAAAGTGCTGGGATTATAGGAATGAGCCACTGCGCTTGGCTGGGACTTACGTTTCTAACACTGCATAATTTTAATTCTTTTTTTTTTTTTTGAGATGGAGTCTCACTCTGTCATGCAGGCTGGAGTGCAATGGCGTGATCTTGGCTCACTGCAACCTCCGCCTCCCAGGATCAAGTGATTCTCCCACCTCAGCCTCTGGGTAGCTGGGATTATAGGCACCTGCTATTGTGCCCAGCTAATTTTTGTATTTTTGTAAAGACGGGGTTTCACCATGTTGGCCAGGCTGGTCTTGAACTCCTGACCTCAGGTGATCCGCCTGCCTCAGCCTCCTAAAGTGCTAGGATTACAGACATGAGCCACCACGCCCAGCCACATTTTTTAAAGAATCAGCTAAGTCAAATAAACCATCCACAATGGAATTCTGTGTAGCTGTAAAATAGAAAAAAGGTTTGCTGACATAAAATGATCTTTAGAATATATTAAGTGAAAAAATGTAAAGTGTGTATAAGGTGTGTATATGTTGTCTTTTGTATAAGAAAGGTGAGCTGGGCATGGTGGCTCACGCCTGTAGTCACTTTGGGAGACAGAGGCGAGCAGATAACCTGAGGTCAGGAGTTCGAGACCAACCTGGCCAACATGGTGAAACCCCGACTCTACTAAAAATACAAAAAATTAGCCGGGCATAGTGGTGCATGCCTGTAATCCCAGCTACTTAGGAGGCTGAGGCAGGGAGAATCACTTGAACCCGGGAGGCGGAGATTTCAGTGAACTGAGATCACACCATTGCACTCCAGCCTGGGTGACAGAGCGTGACTCTGTCTCAAAAAAGAAAAAAAAAAAGAAAGGTGGGGAAGAGAACATACGCTGTAAAGCATGTATATGCAATCTCTTATGAAAGAAAGATAGGGAAGGTGACATTTGTATTGCATCAAAAAAATGGGAAAAAACTAATATGGTTTCTACAAGGTAGATTGGAAAAAGGTGGCAGCAAGACTTCTCTGTATTCCTTTATTAATATTTTGACTTGTTTGTTTTTTGAGATAGGGTCTTGCTGTGTTGCCCAGGCTGGAGTACAGTGGTGCCATCATGGTTCACAGTAGCCTTGAACTCCTGGGCTCAAGTAATCCTCTACCTCAGCCTTCCAAGTAGCTAGGACTACAGGCAGGCGCGCGTGCCACCATGCCAGGCTAATATTTGTATTTTTTGTAGAGATGGGGTCTCACTATGCTGCCCAGGCTGATCTTGAACTCCTGGGTTCAAGCGATCTCTTGCCTTGGGCTCCCAAAGTGCTGGGATTACAGGCATGAGCAACCATGCCTGGCTGATATTTTGACTTTTGAATGATGTAAGCTTACCTCTTCAAAAATATTCCTTTTTTTTTTTTTTGAGATGGAATCTCGCTCTCTCGCCCAGGATGGAGTGCAGTGGCACAATCTCGGCTCACTGCAACCTCTGCCTCCCGGGCGATTCTCCTGCCTCAGCCTTCTGGGTAGCTGGGATTACAGGTGCGTGCCACCACACCCGGCTAATTTTTGTATTTTTAGTAGAAACAGGGTTTCACCATGTTGGTCAGGCTGCTCTCAAACTCCTGACCTTGTGATCTGCCCGCCTCGGCCTCCCAGTGCTTACGATTACAAGCGTGATCCACTGCGTCCGGCCTCAATTTTTAAAGTTAGTTTAATCTCCGAGAAATCTTCCTAGACTTCTCCAAGCTGGGTTAGAAGCTCCTGTAATGCACACCGTATTTGCATGACAGTATGTCACACTTAGCTGTCTGTGGCACTAGGAATTGAGACCAGGGGGTGAGTCTATTGGTCTTGTAACCTATAATGTAATTGACAAGAGCAGGAGCCCAGTATTTGTTAAATTAATGCTTCTGTATTTCTATAGAAAGCAGAACCAGAAAGAAGAATGGGGAGAAGGAAGTATTCCCGCCTAAGGAGGCACCCCGAAAGGGGAAGCGAGGCCGGAGGCCCAGCAAACCCCGACTGATTCCCAGGCAGACGTCCGGGGGCCCCATCTGCCCTGACTGCGGCTGTACCTTCCCTGATCATCAGGCCCTGGAGAGCCACAAGTGCGCCCAGAATCTAAAAAAGCCTTACCCTTGCCCAGACTGTGGGCGCCGCTTTTCCTATCCATCCCTGCTGGTCAGTCACCGGCGGGCACACTCCGGCGAGTGCCCCTATGTTTGTGACCAGTGTGGCAAACGTTTCTCCCAGCGCAAGAACCTCTCCCAGCACCAGGTCATCCATACAGGGGAGAAGCCCTATCACTGCCCTGACTGTGGTCGCTGCTTCCGGAGGAGCCGGTCCTTGGCCAATCACCGGACCACACACACAGGCGAAAAACCCCACCAGTGCCCTAGCTGTGGACGTCGCTTCGCCTACCCCTCCCTGCTAGCCATCCACCAGCGTACACACACGGGAGAGAAGCCCTACACTTGCCTCGAGTGCAACCGCCGCTTCCGCCAGCGCACGGCCCTCGTCATCCACCAGCGCATCCACACGGGCGAGAAGCCCTACCCGTGCCCGGACTGCGAGCGGCGCTTCTCCTCCTCCTCTCGCCTGGTCAGTCACCGGCGTGTGCACTCCGGGGAGCGTCCCTATGCCTGTGAGCACTGTGAGGCCCGCTTCTCCCAGCGCAGCACGCTGCTCCAGCACCAGCTCTTGCACACCGGAGAGAAGCCCTACCCCTGCCCAGATTGTGGGCGTGCCTTCCGGCGGAGCGGCTCCCTGGCCATCCATCGCAGCACGCACACAGAGGAGAAGCTGCACGCCTGCGACGACTGTGGTCGCCGCTTTGCCTACCCCTCACTGCTGGCCAGCCACCGGCGCGTGCACTCGGGCGAGCGGCCCTATGCCTGCGACCTTTGCTCCAAGCGTTTTGCTCAGTGGAGCCACCTGGCCCAGCACCAGCTGCTGCACACGGGGGAGAAGCCTTTCCCCTGCCTCGAGTGTGGCCGGTGCTTCCGCCAGAGGTGGTCTCTGGCTGTCCACAAGTGTAGCCCCAAGGCCCCAAACTGTAGCCCTAGATCTGCTATCGGGGGCTCCAGTCAGAGGGGCAACGCCCATTAGAAGGGGAAGGACTGCCTACGTTCATTTCATTTTATGGAGGGTCCCAGAAAAGGGAAGGAGGAGCCCCAGGTCATACAGGGCAGAGTCAGAACTAAACCCGGGTCTCCTGCTGCACAGAGCTGAACTTTGTATCTTGCAATGCGCTGGCTGCCTCCCTGTGCGTGTCTGGAACAGTCCCATTAGGAGAGGTGACATCATTTGGTTAAAGTTTTCCAAGCTACCCTATCCTAAAATAGTTTGTGTGGATATCAGGGCTAAAAGTTCTCCCCATCTATTTTAGGGGCTGTCTGCTTTTCTAGTCTGTCCACACAGGGATTGCCTGTCATCTTGCATGCAATCAGGAGAATCTCATAGGGGCAGGACCTTCCCCTACTCTGCCTCTTCCTCCATACTAGGTTGGAAAAATCTGGTTTAGCCCACTTTTTGCAACACTCCTGCCAAGTGGTCTTCTAACCATTGCTTGAAAATCTCTCTTGACAGGGAGCTCACTACCTCACAAGGCAGGTCATTTCATTGTGGGATCTATAGAAGGTTAAGTACCACATTCTCCTCTAAACCTTGCCTACGACATGTTTAATACTTCATCTACATAGCAGCCCTTCAGATAATCACAACCACTTTGCCCCCAAGTTTTCAGGTTAAGTAGCATGAATTTGGTCATTCCTTAAAGACAGGGTTTCAATTTCCACACATGATCTCTGCAAACAGGCACTGGGTTTTCAGTGTCCTTTTTGAAGGGTCATATAAAAATAAGGTAACACCCACAGTGCCACTACACCTTCTGGGGCTGGACTTGTTTCAGCAGCTTTGGTTGCACTGAATTTGGGGGAGCTGCAAGGTACCAGGGGTTTATTGGGTTGCAGATATATAAATGCCCTAAACTTAAAAAAAAAAAAAAAAAGCTATAAAGCTAAGTCTTCATCTTGTATTTGGAAAATTGGTTCAAGCTGGGTATGAGACATAAGTGTAGTCAGCTCTGGGAGAAGGTTGCTCTTAAGGAGAAGCAGGGACCTGTGGTTTAGCAGCAGGAAGTGCAAATGGGACTGGCTTGTGCTCTACCTGGCAGACCTGGATTGGCTTCAGGCAGCCAGTGCCTGGAAAAGCCTGGAGAATTGGGCCGTACTTGACCCTGATTCTCATCAGGCACAGATGAATCACATAATACACAGATGAATCACAGGCACCTAAGAATCGGCACAGAACTTCCGTGAGGCCTCAGTCAGCATTTTTTCACAAAATGAGCTGAGGCCATTCAAGGAGGCTAGAAAGAGGGAACTGAATCCAGAGAGGAAGAGTCTATAGTCATCAAGTTGTATCCATGCCAGCCTCCCTCCACAGAGGTGGCAGCAGCGTGGCTCAATCTGATCCACCTCCATGGCACCCACTGGGTAGGTGCTTCATAAAGCTTTACCGAGTTAAATGTGAACAAGGCCTACCACTTTGCCTTGGGCAGCTGCACCAAATTAGAATTTCCAGATGTGACTCATCTCATATTCCAACAGCTGGAGTGGGTCATCCTTTACCCCTGTGGCTCCTTCCTACAGCTCTCCTGATCTCAGCACAAGCAGGGGAGCAGCTGGGGGAACACAGCTTTATGTAATTACCTCTGTTCAATATTTAGCAAGTTGCATTGTAACATTGTAACTGTTTGTTTCTCCTTGGATGATGAGCTACCCCCAAGAAGGGGTCATATCAGATTGGGTCTCATTAAAATGTCTGATGAATGAATTCTGTTCCTTGTGGAATTACTTTTTACAAAATATCAGTCTGGTTCCTTGACTCTGTAGCAATCTTTGCTATTCTGATGGGAGAGCCAGACTTTCAGACCAGGAGATCTGTCCTGCCCAGCAGAGCCCTATTACCAGGTCTGCCCAGTCCCCTGGTAGAGCTGGCTCTTTCCCCTACCCTTTGTCACCAGAACGCAAGGATTTCCTCAGCTAGGAATTGTATAACTTTCTTTGGGACTGGATTGTAATTCATAAAACTTGGTAGCCACTGATGGCTAAATTCCATTATGTGGTCTGTGGAGAGCAGAAATGGGAGATAACCTCCTATGTTCCCTGAAGCACTTCAATCCACCCGAGCTGGGATCCTGGTTCCTTATTCAGTGAGAGATCCTAGCATCCTTCCAATAACTTCCCCTTTCCGCTTAAGGTGGTTTGAGTTTCTGTTATTTGCAATCAAAAGAATGAACTAATACACAGCCTCAGTCTGGGTTAATCTCCCATCTGCCTCCATGCCTAGATATGAGCTGTGAAGAAAAGCACTGCATTGCTGCTGAGAGGGGCCACGATACCTTTCCTGACCTTCCACCTCAGTAGAACCTTCAATATTATGTCTTCTGGGCTGGGTGCAGTGGCTCATGCCTGTAATCTCAGCACTTTGGGAGGCCAAGGCGGGAGGATTGTTTGACCTGGGAGTTTGAGACCAGCCTGGGCAATATAGCAAGACTTAAAAAGCAACAACAGTAATAAGACAATATTATGTCTTCCATATATATATATAGAATTAAAGTTAGATATAAACTAATAGTTTATATACAAATGTATAAATACAAATATAAATAAGTATATAAATACTCTGGTAGTCCAGAGCAGGACCACCCTATAGGCAGTGTGCCCAGAGTAGCATTCCATTTTTTTTTTTTTTTTTTTTTTTGAGATGGAGTCTTGCTTTGTTGCCCAGGCTGGAATGCAGTGGCATGATCTCAGCTCACTGCAACCTCCTCCTCCTGGGTTCAAGTGATTCTCCTGCCTCAGCCTCCCTGGTAGCTGGGACTACAGGTGCCTGCCACCACACCCGGCTAATCTTTTGTATTTTTAGTTGAGACAGGATTTCACCATGTTAGCCAGGATGGTCTTGATCTCCTGACTTCATGATCCACCTGCCTCAGCCTCCCAAAGTGCTGGGAATTCAGGTGTGAGCCACTGCTCCTTGCCCATTCCATATATTTTTAACCAGTAAATACCTCCTCTTTCACTAGGAAAATACAAGGGGTCAAATAGGAGCTTCTTTAACATTCCGCTCCCTGCCATTACTCCAAATTGACCAGTGTGCCCACTCATATTTACTTCTGATCCATCTCAGCAAGTCCTGGATATACAATGTTCAGCAACACAGCTGGGCCTGGGTTTCATCCCCTTCTGCCCCTCAGGGACTTTGCTCTATTATTCCTACTTTCTCGTCTCCTAGTTTTATGGTTTCAGATTCCCTTTCTTGTCCCAAAGACACTCCAGCCTATAAGCATGCTAAGATCTACCTTTAAAACAATAAAAAAGAACTTTTCTCTCGATCCCTATTATTTTCAGCTAAATGCCTTGAAGCAGTAGCCTACATTCACTGAATCCACTTTTTTCTTTTCTTTCTTTTTTTGAGCCGGAGCCTCACTCTGTCACCCAGGCTGGAGTGCAGTGGCACGATCTCTGCTCACTGCAGCCTCCACCTCCTCCCAGGTTCAAGTGATTCTGTGCCTCAGCCTCCTGAGTAGCTGAGACTGCAGGTGTATGCTACCACACCCAGCTAATTTTTGTATTTTTAGTAGAGATGGGGTTTCACCATGTTGGCCAGGCTGTTCTCAAACTCCTGACCTCAAGTGATCTGCCTGCCTCAGCTTCCCAAACTGCTGGGATTACAGGTGTGAGCCACGGCACCTGGCCTGAATCCATTTCTGTTTATTCTTTGGCCTACTGCCATATTAATAGCCACTTGACTGAGCTTTTATGATGTTCCATGTACTGTGTTAAGCACTTTATATACATTCCAATCCAATGTTCACAAGAACTCTATAAAGTAGGTGTTAACAGACACTCCTCCATGAGTCTCCCTGCTGTGACTCCAAATTGACCAGCGTGCCCACTCATATTGACTTCCGATCCATCTCGGCAAGTCCTGCCTTCACATCTTGTTGAGTTGGCAAAAATTGCAAGTCCCTGCCTTCAACAAATTCTCAGACTTGAGCCTATTCACAGATCTAGAGTCTCCCCTTCTCTAGATCTGGGGAGGCTGGGTTCCCTTGATGAAGGACTTGATGTCAGTTCTACACTGACAAAAACATGCTGTAGAGCTTCTAGCCTTTTCCAAGTGTACCTGCAGCCATTTAGCAAGCACATTAGATTGGAATGTATATAAAGTGCTTAACTCAGTACATGGCACATCATGAAAGCTCAGTCAAGTGTCTATTAATACTGCAGTGGGCCAAAGAATAAACAAGTGGGTTCAGTGAATGTAGACTACTGCTACTGTGAGCATCAGAGAAGGGGAAGTAACTAGAGTTTCCAGAGATTTGTTGACATTGGACCTAAACTAATTTTAATTCTAGGAGATACAAAATTTAGTTTACCAGGTACAGTGGACTAATGGGATCAGGTGTGTGTAGGAATGGGTTAACTCAGGAGGTGTAGGTTGTTCAAACCCTGCACATTCCAAAGAAAGCTCATCTTTAGAACTGGTATTTGGTCTGCTCCTGGGAAATAACTTCTGAGCCCGTGGAATATTTTATTTGATTAGTGTTTTTGTATGCCAGAGGTCTTGGGCCATGCCATCATGCTGTACCAGTCTGAACAAATAAGTTTATCCTAAGTGTGATTTATAGTGAACATTGTTTTTCGCTCTGGGGTCTGAGTAGCAGATATCAGTAGTATGGACACTCCAAGCCTATGTGACTAATCCCCAATAAAAACCCCACACATGGCCGGGCGCGGTGGCTCACGTCTGTAATCCCAGCACTTTGGGAGCGCGAGGTGGGTGGATCACCTGTGGTCAGGAGTTTGAGACCGGCCTGGCCAACGTGGTGAAACCCCGTCTCTACTAAAAATACAAAATTAGCCAGGTAGTGGCACACACCTGTAATCCCAGCTACTTGGGAGGCTGAGGCAGGAGAATTGCTTGAACCTGGGAGGTGGAAGTTGCAGTAAGCTGAGATCGCACCATTGCTCTCCAGCCTGGGCAACAAAAGTAAGACTATCTAAACAAACAAACAAACAAACAAAAAACCAAAACAAACAAAAAAAGCCTGCACCCTAAAGCTTGGGTGAACTTCTCTGTTTGGGAACAATCAGCACCTGTTGTCAAAAATCATTGCAGGGAGAAAAAAGCACGTCCCTGTGATACCCCACTGGGAGTAGACACCTGAAAGTTTGTGCCTGGTTGCATCTGGATTTTGTCCCATGTACCTTATCCCTTTGATGATTTTAATCTGTGTCGTTTTGCTTTAATAAACCATAAATGTAAGTATAACCAATAAATAAAAATAAATAAGCAAAGCCCTTGCCACTCATTACCCAGAACAATTCTCAGGAGTGTTGGCGGCAAGCAAACCTTGAGGGAGAGGTAATGTCTGCATCCAGGACAAAGAGCAGCTTCCTTACTGCTTACTATAAAACAGCAGATGGCTGGGCATGGTGGCTCACAACTGTAATCCCAGAACTTTTGGTGGCCAAGGCAGGAGGATTGCTTGAGGCCAGGAGTTTGAGACTACCCTGGCCAACATAGCAAGACCCCATCTTATTTATTTATGTATTCATTTAGAGAAGGAGTCTCACTCTTGTCACCCAGGCTGGAGTGCAGTGGCATGATCTTGGCTCACTGCAACCTCCACCTCCTGGGTTCAAGCAACTTTCCTGCCTCAGCCTCCCAAGTAGCTGGGATTACACTCACCTGCCACCATGCCCAGCTAATTTTAGTATTTTTGTAGAGACAGGGTTTCACCATGTTGGTCAGGCTGGTCTCGAACTCCTGACCTCAGGTGATCTGCCTGCCTTGGCCTCCCAAAGTGCTGGGATTACAGGCGTGAGCCACCGCTCCCAGCCAAATCCCATCTTTAAAAAGGAAAAAAACAGCAGGAGCTTCCTGTTCCTCCCCTATGATGCAACTCACTGTGTGTCTAGCATCCATCTGGGCACATCCCACATTGCCCCTGCAGGGGGCAGAAGGGAACCAATGCAGGCATGCTCATGCTGCTTGTTGTGCCCTGAACAGTAAGGTCTTTTGTCTCTGTTTTCTGACAGCATCCATGAAACAATAACAGACCCATTTATTAACCTATAAGTAGGGCAGCCTCAAATTCCAGATCTGACTGTAGGTATTGTTTTCCTTGACCAGATGAGGAAACAGAGGCACAGTGACATTAAATAGCTTGTTGACCGGGCACAGGGTGCACGCCTATAATCCCAGCACTTTGGGAGGCCGAGGCGGGTGGATCACCTGAAGTCAGGAGTTCGAGACCGGTCTGACCAACATGGTGAAATCCCGTCTCTACTAAATGCAAAAACGTAGCCAGGCATGGTGGCACATGCCTGTAATCTCAACTACTTGGGAGGCTGAGGCAGGAGAATCACTTGAACCCGGGAGGCAAAGGTTGCAATGAGCCGAGATTGCGCCATTGCACTCCAGCCTGGGCAACAAGAGTGAAACTCTGTCTCAAAAAATTAAAAAATAAATAAATAAATAACTTGTCCAGGATCACATATCTGGGTGACTGTAAAGTCAGCTGCCATGCAATTATTCTAAGACTGTCCTTTAAGATAACTGATGACCTAGTTAACAAATCAGTGCTTCAGTTTTTATCTTACATACCTTAGTTTTCCTACTTAAGCTCTCTTGTAACTTAGCTTTCATGCCCCGCATTCTTCTAGTCTTCCTGGTGCCGCTTGTGGCTTCTGCTAGTGTGTACATGTGAGAATTCCTTCCCAGCAAGAAAGAGTCTTGCTCTGTGGCCCAGGCTGGAGTGCAGTTGTGTGATCATGGCTCACTGCCGCTTCTACTTCCCTGAGCTCAAGTGATCCTCCCGCTTCAGCCTCCTGAGTAGTTGGGACCACAGGCATGTGCCACCACACCCAACTAATTTTTTTGTATTCTTTGTAGGGATGAGGTTTCTCCATGTTGCCCAGGCTGGTATCGACCTCCTGGGCTCAAGCAATCCTCCTGCCTTGGCTTCCTAGAGTGCTGGGATTACAGGTGTGGGCCACCTCGCCCGGCCTTATGTTTTTTCCAAATCCCAAAAATAATCAGTAAAGAAATTGGGAAAATGCAAAAAAGTGATAATTATTTATTATTTGTTTGTTTGTGTGTTTATTCATTTATTATACTCTGTTGCCCAGGCTGGAGTGCAACGGCAAGATCTCGGCTCACTGCAACCTCTGTCTCCTAGGTTCAAGCAATTCTCCTGCCTCAGCCTCCCAAGTAGCTAGGGTTACAGGCGTGTGCCACCACGCCCGGCTAATTTTTTTTTTTTTGTATTTTTAGTAGAGATGGGGTTTCACCATGTTGGCCAGGCTGGTCTTGAACTCCTGATCTCAGGTGATTCACCTGCCTCAGCCTCCCAAAGTGCTGGGATTACAGGCGTGAGTCACCACGCCCAGCTCATCTGTATATCTTCTTTGGAGAAATGTCTATATAAATCCTTTGCCTGCTTTCATCTTTTTTTTTTTTAATTCTTTTTTTGAGTGGTGTCTTGCTCTGTTGCCCAGGTTGGAATGCTGTGGTGCCATTTTGGCTCACTGCACCCTCCACCTCCCAGGCTCAAGTGATTTTCATGCCTTAGCCTCCTGAGTAGCTGGGATTACAGGTCTGTGCCACAATGCCGGCTAATTTTTGTATTTTTAGCAGAAATGGAGTTTCATCATCTCTGTTGGCTAGGCTGGTCTCGAATTTCTGGCCTCAAGTGATCTGCCTGTCTTGGCCTCCCAAAGTGCTGGGATGACAGTGTGAGCCACCGTGCCCAGCCTCTTTGCTTGCTTTTAAATTGGGTTTTTATTTTTTAGTGGTTGTTGAGTTACCGGAGTTATTTATAAATTCTGAATATTAATCCCTTATTAGACACATGATTTACAAATATTTTCTCCCATTCTGTGGGGTGTCTTTTCATTCTCAATAGTGGTTTTGCTTTTTTTTTTTCTTTTGAGATGAAGTCTCACTCCATTGCCCAGGCTGGAGTGCAATGGTGCGATCTTGGCTCACTACAACCTTCACTTCCCAGGTTCAAGCGATTCTCGGGCCTCAGCCTCCCAGAGTAGCTGGGATTACAGGCATGAGCTACCATGCCCACCTAATTTTTGTATTTTTAGTAGAGATGGAGTTTCACAATGTTGGCCAGGCTGGTCTCAAACTCCTGACCTTAGGCGATCCACCTGCCTCAGACTCCCAAAGTGCTAGGAGTACAGGTGTGAGCCACTGCACCCAGCCACAATTCATTTTAAAAGTTTTGAAAGACACAGTAAAGTTGAAGGACTTTTACAGAGAATACCCATATACTCACCACCTAGATTCTACCACTAACATTTAGTGTATCTGCTTTATCATGTAACTATCAGTTACTCTACCAGTACACTTTGTTTTTGGGTGCATGTAAAAAAAATTGCTGAAATCAGTACACTTCACCTGTAAACATTTCAACATGCATATCATTAACTAGAGCTCCACGTTTGTTTTACATATTTTTTGAGTTAAAAGTACATAAAATGCACAAACTTTAAGTGTATATTTGCCGAGTGTTGACAAAGACGTATACATCTGTAACTGAAACCCCTATCCAAATACATAACATTACCATCATCCTAGAAAGTTGCCTCATGTGGCTGGGTGCAGTGGCTCACGCCTGTAATCCCAGTAGTTTGGGAGGCTGAGGCAGGCAGATCACGAGGTCAGGAGTTCGAGACCATCCTGGCCAATATGGTGAAACCCCGTCTCTACTAAAAATACAAAAATTAGCTGGGCATGGTGGCATGTGCCCATAATCCCAGCTACTAGGGAGGCTCAGGCAGGAGAAGCGCTTGAACCAGGGAGTCAGAGATTGCAGTGAGCTGAGATTGTGCCGCTGTACTCCAGCCTGGCGACAGAGTGAGATTCTGTCTCAAAAAAAAAAAAAAGAAAAGAAAAGAAAGAAAGTTGCCTTATGCCCCTTCCTAGTCAATTCCCATTCCCACCCCACCAGAGACAACTACTATTCTAATTAGTGTTCCCTGTTATAAAACTTCATATAATTGGAATCATACAGTGTGTATTTTTTTTTTTTTTTTGTCTAAAGCTTCTTTTATTCAGCATAATGTCTCTGAGTCCTACTTCTTTTTAGACTTTCTTGAGTTCAGAGCTGGGAGAGTGCTCCCACATCAACAGAGTAGTTGACAAACTCAGAAATGCTCCTCAACAATGTTACCTGTGTTCATTTGTTACTGTAAGAAATTACTAGAAACTGGTGGCTGAAAACAACACAAATTTATCGTCTTATAGTTCTTCAGGTCTAAAGTCTGAAAATAGGTCTTATGGGACAATCAAGGTGTTGGCAGGGCTGCATTCCTTTTCTAGAGGCTCTAGGGAGAATCTGTTTCTTGCCTTTTCCAGCTTCTAGAGGCTGCCTGCATTCCTTGGCTAGTGGCCCCTCTCCAGCAACTGCATCACTCCACCTCTGCTTTTGTTGTCACATATCCTTCTCAGACTTTTACCCTCTTGCCTCCCTTTTATAAGGACCATTGTGATTACATTAGACTCAACAGGTTAGTGTTCCTAACTCAAAATCCGTAGTTTAATCACATCTGCAAAGTCCTATTTGCTAATATAAGGTAACACAATCAAAGGTTTTGCAGATTAGGATGTGAAATCTTTGGGGTCCATTATTCTTCTTAATTCATACATAATAACTATACATAAATATGGGGTATGTGGTGATGTTTCTATACATATGATGTGTAGTGATCAAATCGGGGCAATTAACATACCCATCATTTAAAACATTTATTATTTCTTTGTGTTAGGAACATTCAATATCTTCTCTTCTAGCTATTTGAAAATATATAGTATATTATTGTTAACTATAGTCATCCTACAGTGCTATAAAACACTAGAACTTATTCCTCCAATATAGCTAATAATTTTATGTCCATTAACAAATTTTTCCCTATCCCACCCTTGCCCCTACCCTTCCCTTTCTAGCCTCTAGTAACATCTATTCTGCCTTTTTTTTTTTTTTTTTTTGAGATGGAGTTTTGCTGTTTGGCCCTGGCTGGAGTGAAGTGGCACAATCTCGGCTGACTGCAATCTCTTACACCTGCATTCAGGCAATTCCTGTGCCTCAGCCTGCCAAGTAGCTGGGATTACAGGCATGTGCCACCACGCCTGGCTAATTTTTGTATTTTTAGTAGAGACAGGGTTTTACCATACCGGCCAGGCTGGTCTCGAACTCCTGACCTCAGGTGATCCATCCACCTCGGCCTCCCAAAGTGCTAGGATTACAGGCATTAGCCACCATACCCGGCCTCCACTAACTTTTGACTCCCCAAAACTTAACTACTGTTGACTGGAAGCCTTACCAATAACATAAATAGTCAATTAAAACATGTTTTGGGGTTGGGTGCCATGGCCCATGCCTGTAATCCCAGCTGAGGCTGAGCCAGGAGGATTGCTTGAGCTTGGGAGGCGGAGGTTGCAGTGAGCCGAGATCTCACCACTGCACTCCAGCCTGGGTGACAGAGCCAGACCTTGTCCTAAAAAAAAAATCAGATAGTAAATATTTAAATACATATATACTTTTTTGGGCTTACGCCTGTAATCCCAGCACTTTGGGAGGCTGAGGCGAGAGGACTGCTTGAGCTCAGGAGTTCGAGACCAGCCTGGACAACAAGGTGAAACCCCGCTTCTACAAAAAATTAAAAAATTAGCCAAGCATGGTGGCATGTACCTGTATTCCCAGCTACTTGGGAGGCTAATGTAGGAGGATGGCTTGAGCTCAGGAGGCAGAGGTTGCCAGGATGGCAGCCACTGCACTCCAGCCTGGGTGACAGAGCCAGACCCTGTCTCAAAAAGAAAAAAACAAAAACATATTTTGTATGTCATATATATCATATACTGTACTCTCTCCCCCCACCTGTTTTTTTTTTTTTAAATTTAGAGATGGGTCTTGCTCTGTCACGAAGGTTGGAGTGCAGTGACGTGATCACAGCTCAACTGCAGCCCGAAACTCCTCAGCTCAAGTGATCTTCCTGCCTCAGCCTCCTGAGTAGCCGGGACTACAGGCGCATGCCACCACGCCTGGCTTATATAGTGTATTCTTATCATAAAGTAAGCTAGAGAAAAGAAAATGTTATTAAGAAAATCATAAGGAAGAGAAAATATATTTACTATTCATTAAGTGGAAGTGGATCATCATAAAACTCTTCATCATCATCATCTTCATGTTGAGCAGTCTGAGGAAGAAGAGGAGGAAGGGTTGGTCTTGCTGTTTCAAGGGTGGCAGAGGCAGAAGAGGTGGAGAAGGGGGAAGGGGGAGCAGAAGAGGCAGGCACACTGGTGCAACTTTATGGAAATACATCGTAATTTCTGGAAATACATCATAATTTCATAATACATCATAAGTACATCAAAAAATGACTTTTTTTGCTTTTTCATTTCTCTAGACATATTTCTATACAGTACCAATCCTTCTTCTACTGTTTGCTTTAGTTTCAGTGCCCATATCTTAGAAGGGTCTAAGTCATAAAAGAAGTCAAAAGCAGTCTTAAATGACGGAAACCCTCCTGCCAGATTGTCTAATGTCAATTTGTTTTCTGGCACTGCCCCTTTCCATCTTCCTTATCATCTGGCACTGGTTCAGAAGCACTCATCTCTACCAAGTTGTATTCTAATTCCTCTGGTATGGTGTCTATTAGCTCTTCAGTTTCTCCAAAATCCATGTCTTGAAATCCTTCATCCCCTAAATTTTTTTTTTTTTTTGCCATATTCACAGTCTCTTTCATGATTTCCTTGATTGGCTCTTGTCATAATTTCAGATGAAGTAACACCTAGTATCTGAGCATAGTTTTCTCTAGTAGTCGCACTATTGGATACAGTTTTCTCCTGTAGGAATCTGTTTCAGGTTTGATGGCTTTCACAGCTTTTTCTATAACAACGATGGTGTCTTCAGTGGTGTAATCCTTCCAGACTTTCATGATGGGGTTCTCTTCCATAGGGTTGACCATCCTTTCCATAGAGTACCATGTGTAATGAGCCTTAAAGATCTTTATGACAACCTGATCTATAGGCTGAATTGGAAGTGTTGTGTTTGGGGGTAAGTAGGCCACTTCACCACCAAAGGTGTTGAATTCATGGGGTTCTGGGTGGCCAGGGGCATTGTCCAATATCAAAATAACTTTAAAAGGCAGTCCCGGCCGGGCACGGTGGCTCACGCCTGTAATCCCAGCAGTTTGGGAGGCCAAGGAGGGTGGATCACCTGAGGTCAGGAGTTCAAGACCAGCCTGGCCAACATGGTGAAATCCTGTCTATACTAAAAGTACAAAAATTAGCTAGGCATGGTGGCGTGCGCCTGTAATCCTAGCTACACGGGAGGCTGAGGCAGAAGAATTGCTTGAACCCAGGAGGTGGAGGTTACAGTGAGCCGAGATTATGCCATTGCACTCCAGCCTCGCAACAAGAGCGAAACTCCGTCTCAAAAAAAAAAAATAAAAGCTTCCAGATAGGTGAACATGTGGAGGTTCCTGGAGGGGTAGCATGCATACCTAGGGAGGGCATGGAATCTCTGCTCCCTTTCCCCCATATCTCACCCACTACATCTCTTCATCTATATCCTTTGTAATATCCTTATAATGAACCAGCAAATGAAACACAACCAGAGTTTGATAAAATTTGTCCAAATTGGGCAGAGTCTAAGTGACATGCCAGTGGCTTGTGCATCTCACCATCTGAGGGACCCCACCTGATAATGGTGTTGTGAGGAACACAGACTAGACTCTCTAGCTGCAGGCAGTGGATGCCTGGGAAGGAAGATCTGTGGCTGCAGACAGAAATCTAGTGGCTCTAACCTGTCAGTCATGGTCTGTATTTCCTTGTGCTTTAATTTCCCTTTAATAAAATGAGATGGTGGGCTGGGTGCAGCGGTTCACACCTGTAATCCCAGCACTTTGGGAGGCCGAAGCGGGCGGATCACGAGCTCAGGAGTTCGAGACCAGCCTGGCCAATATGGTGAAACCTCGTCTCGAATAAAAACACAAAAATTAGCTGGGCATGGTGGTGTGTGCTTGAGTCCCAGCTACTCGGGAGACTGAGGCAGGAGAATTGCTTGAACCCCCGGAGGCAGAGGTTGCAGTGAGCTGAGATTGTGCCACTGCACTCCAGCCTGGGCAACAGAGCGAGACTCCGTCTCAAATAAATAAATAAATAAATAAATAAATAAATAAATAAATAAAGGCCTGGTGCGGTGGCTCACGCCTGTAATCTCAGCACTTTGGGAGGCTGAGGCGGGTGTATCACGAGGTCAAGAGATCGAGACTATCGTGGCCAACATGCTGAAACCCTGTCTCTACTAAAAGCACAAAATTAGCTGGGCATGGTGGTGCATGTCTCTAATCCCAGGTACTCGGGAGGCTGAGGCAGGAGAATCGCTTGAACCCGGGAGGTGGAGGTTGCAGTGAGCTGAGATTGCACCAGCCTAGTGACAGAGTCAGACTCCATCTCAAAAATAAATAAATAAGTAAACAAACAAAATAAATAAAAATAAAATAAGATGGTAAAGGCCAATGGAGAAAGGCAGGCCTTTACCGGCCAGGTACTTCCTGACTTCAGGGACAAAGCACAGATGTACCCCATCCAGAAAAAGATTATTGTTGTTCAGGCCTGTTGTACACCCAGAAGACTGCAAGCTAGTATTTCTCTTTTCCCTTCAAGGCTCAAGGATAAGCACCTTTATAGATAAGGGACGTACTGATCATAAACCTGACTGCATCTGCACAAAACAGTGGAGTTAGCTTATCCCTTCCTGTTGTAAGTCCTGGTGCTTGCTTCTCTTCCTTACTACTAAATGTCCTTTGTGCCTTTTTTTTTTTCTTAGATGGAGTTTCACTTTTGTTGCCCAGTCCCATGGCGCCATCTCGGCTCACCGCAGCCTCTGCCTCCTGAGTTCAAGCGATTCTCCTGCCTCTCACCCTCTCCAGTAACTGGAATTACAGGGGATCTATGGAACCGATGAACCATACTGGAAGACCTCAGGTGATCCACCAGCCTCGGCCTCCCAAAGTGCTGGGATTACAGGCGTGAGCCACCGCGCCCAGCTACAGTGGTTTTTTTTTTTTTTTTTGAGACGGAGTCTCGCTCTGTCGCCCAGGCTGGAGTGCAGTGGCGCGATCTCGGCTCACTGCAAGCTCCGCCTCCTGGGTTCACGCCATTCTCCTGCCTCAGCCTCCCGAGTAGCTGGGACTACAGGCGCCCGCTACCACGCCCGGCTAATTTTTTGTATTTTTAGTAGAGACGGGGTTTCACCGTGTTAGCCAGGATGGTCTCGATCTCCTGACCTCGTGATCCGCCCGCCTCGGCCTCCCAAAGTGCTGGGATTACAGGCGTGAGCCACCGCGCCCGGCCTGTTTTTTTTTTTTTTTTGAGACAGAGTCTCGCTCTGTCGCCCAGGCTAGAGTGCAGTGGCGCCATCTCGGCTCACTGCAAGCTCCGCCTCCCGGGTTCACGCCATTCTCCTGCCTCAGCCTCCCGAGTAGCTGGGACTACAGGCCGCTACAGTGGTTCTTATACTGGATCAATTTATCTGGAAATGGTGGGCAACTGCAGCTGCAGACCTCAATCTATGGTACATACCAAGCAATTCAACTTTTTCTTGAAATGTCATGACTTTTCTTTGCTTCTTGGGAGCACTTCCAGCATCACTAGTGGCACTTTGTATGGGTCCTATGGTGTTATTTAAGGTTTATGGTACTGCGCTAAACACAGTGAAAAATGAGACCCAAGAGATTACTTTTTACTATGATATGCAAATCACTGGAGTGTGAACTTTTTTTTTTTTTGAGACAGAGTCTCACTCTGTTACCCAGGCTGGAGTGCAGTGGCACAATCTCGGCTCACTGCAACCTCTGCCTCCCAGGCTCAAGCAATTCTCATGCCTGTAATCCCAGAATTTTGGGAGGCCGAGGCCAGTGGATCACAGGAGGCCAGGAGTTCGAGACCAGCCTGGGCAACATGTGAGACCCCGTCTCTACCAAAAATACAAAAAACTTAGCCAGGCATGGTGGCACCTGCCTGTAATCCCAGGTACTCCAGAGGCTGAGGCACGAGAATCTCCTGAACCCAGGAGGTGGAGGTTGCAGTGACCTGAGATTGCACTGCTGCACTCCAGTCTGGGTGACACAGGGAGATTTCATCTAAAAAAAAAAAAAGAAAAAAAGAGAATATTATCAGCATCCTAGAAGCATCTATTATCGTACCTGGCTCTGATTTTTAATAGCATGGATTAAGTTTGCTGTTTTTTTGTTGTTGTTTTGTTTTGTTTTTGAGATGGAGTCTTGCTCAGGCTGGAGTGCAGTGGCGCGATCTCGGCTCACTGCAACCTCTACCTCCTGGGTTCAAGCAATTCTCTGCCTCAGCTGCCTGAGTAGCTGGGATTACAGGCGCCCGCCATCACACCCCGCTAATTTTTTGTATTTTTACTAGAGATGGGGTTTCACCATCTTGGCCAGGCTGGTCCTGAATCCCTGACCTCATGATCCACTCCCCTTGGCCTCCCAAAGTTCTGGGATTACAGGCATAAGCCACCGTGCCCGGCCACATTTTGTCTGCTTTTATACATATGTTTTTTAATTTTAGAGATAGGGTCTTGCTCTGTTGCCCAGGCTGGAGTGCAGTGGCATGATGATAATGGCTTATTGCACCCTTGACCTCTGGGCTCAAGCAGTTCTCCCATCTCAGCCTCCTGAGTAGCTGGGACCACAAGTGCACACCACCATGCCTGGCTTATTAAAAAAATTGCTTTTGTAGAGATGGTGTCTCACTATATTGCCCAGGCTGGTCTCAAATTCTTAAGCTCAAGTGATCATCCAGCCTCAGCCTCCCAAAGTACTGATATTACAGGCCTCAGCCACCAGCCTAGCCTACATGCAGAGTCTTTTAAAAAGAAAAACTATGGAAATGGAATTTTTTTTTTTTTTTTTTGAGATGGAGTCTTGCTCTGTCACCCAGGCCGGAGTGCAGTGGTGTGATCTTGGCTCACTGCAACCTCCACCTCCTGGGTTCAAGTGATTCTCCTGTCTCAGCCTCCCGAGTAGCCGGGCCTACAGGCGCCTGCCACCTCGCCCAGATAATTTTTGTGTTTTTAGATGGGGTTTTGCCATGTTGGCCAGGCTGGTTTCAAATTCCTGACCTCAGGTGTTCCGCTGACCTCGGCCTCCCGAAGTGCCGGGATTACAGGCATGAGCCACCGCATCTGGCCTAGTTTTTACCTATTATAAGAAGTGTTGAGAACATTTGAGTAAATGCCTTTGAGTAAACATATGTATGCATATCTGTTGGGTATACACCTACAAGTGGAATCACTGGGTCATAGGGTATGACATCTATTCAGCTTTAGTAGGTACTGCCAGTTTTCAAAAGCGGCTACACCAATTCACACTCCACCAGTAGTGTAAAAGAGGATAACACTTGAGAAACTTGCTTTTGACTATATATTCTTTTGAATTTGGTTATATATATTCAGCTAAGACAGCAGAAGAGGTGATTTATTATATGGTTGTTACACTCGGCCACCAGTGAACACAGAAATAGTCCAGAATATCACAGGTCCAGAGCAAAGGACCAACATGCAGTTTTGGTTATGAGCAAGGTGAGTCTCAGAGGTGGTCTTGGCGACCAGATGGAGATGAAGTTCTAGATGCATTGAAACAAGCTCTAGACAGTAGCATGCAGCCCAATAACTGTACCAGCATCCCCAGCCTCTGGATTCCACGTTTCTGCTCCTGTAGCCTCCATGGGTGCATAAGCTTGTGGTTTACTTGGACCTCTGCCTCATCTTTCTTCTTTTGCGCTTCAGCCTGCGCATTCGCTTCCTCCACTCGGCTCTCATGGTGCAGAGGTTTCCAAGAAGATGGTGTGAAGGCCGAGATCATTTGGTTATATTATAAAATAGAATGCAAATTCACACAAGTTTTTGTTTTTTATTTATTTATTTTTTTAGAGATGAGGTCTTGCTATGTTGTTTAGTCTGGTCTCGAACTCCTGGCCTCGTGATCCTCCCACCTTGACCTCCCAAAGTGCTGGGATTACAGGCCTGAGGCCTGAGCCACTACACCCAACTGAATTCACATTTTTTTTTTCTTTTCTGAGACAGAGTCTCACTCTGTCACCCAGTATGGAGTGCAGTGGCGCGACTGCGGCTCACTGCAAGCTCCGTCTCTCGGGTTCAAGTGATTCTCATGCCTCAGCCCCCCAAGTAGCTGGAATTACAGGGGTGCACTACCACACCTGGCTAATTTTTCTGTTTTAGTAGAGATGGGGTTTCACCATGTTGCCTGGTCTCAAACTGCTGACTTTAAGTGATCCACACACCTCAGCCTCCCAAAGTGCTGGGATTACAGGCGTGAGCCTCCACACCCGGCCGAATTCACATGAATTTTAAAGTGATGTCTTCAAAGTGGTTTCACTGTGGGGATGGGCAGCTTTTTGTTATACATCTAGAATGTTCCTCTTCTGTTTCTATGAATACTCGGTTGGAAAGGGCTGAAAAACGGTCTTAAGAGATTATCTGATTCGTTTCCCAGTTTTATTACTCACGTATCAGCTGTAATTTGAACACGTTTTCTGATTGAGACAAGACTCAGATGGTATTAAACATTACTACAACACATCCGGGCGTGGTGGCTCACGCCTGTAATCCCAGCACTTTGGGAGGCCGAGGCGGGCGGATCACGAGGTCACGGGAGATCGAGACCATCCTGGCTAACACGGTGAAGCCCTGTCTCTACTAAAAATACGAAAAATTAGGCGGGCATGGTGGCGGGCGCCTGTAGTCCCAGCTACTCGGGAGGCTGAGGCAGGAGAATGGCGTGAACCCGGGAGGCGGAGCTTGCAGTGAGCCGAGATCGCGCCACTGCACTCCAGCCTGGGCGACAGAGCAAGACTCCATCTCAAAAACAAAACAAAACAAAACAAAACAAAAACTACAACACTATAAATTCATATCTATTATAATAGTACTTTGTGCAGGGCCCTACCCTAAGTCCTTAACCGAACCCGGAAGCGAGAAGATGACTTTTGTTTGTTTTTAGAGATGGGCGCCTGGCTCTGTCGCCAGCCTGGAGTGTGGGGGCGCGATCTCGACTCACAGCAGCCTCCACCTCCCGAGTTCAGGCGATCTTCCTGCCTCAGCCCCTCGAGGAGCTGGGACCACCGGCGCGCTCCATCGCGCCCGGCTAGGAGCTGACTTTGAATCCGGGCTCTGCGCCTGGCCTTCTGCATCTCTATAAGGGAAGACACCTGTGACCTCGGGGCAAAGGTCAAATTAGATCCTGGGTAGGATCCTGTTCCCGCTGCCCCTCGGGCTGGCACTGCCAGGAGTATTCAGAGCTCAAAGCTGGGATCTGCAGTCCCTTACCCACTCAGTGCAACGCCGCCTAAGGCTTTGCGCTTCACCTTTACTCACCTCGAAGCCCTGGACATCCGCATCTGCCCTAAGACTTCTCACCTCAGTAGCAGAAGGAAGTCGCGTCAGCTGGCCACAGCCTCTCTCCTAGGAGACCGTCCGGGAAAAGCGAGTCAGGGTAGACCCTGAGGCCCCTCAGCTCCGGCTATTTTCAGATCTGTCGCTCCTTCACCCTCAGCCTTTCAAACCGGCCGCTCCAAAAAAAAGCCCAATCACAGCCTTCCTTCTTCTCCTGGCCTTCCGGCACTGTCCAATCAACGTACGCCATCTATCGGTTGGTGGTGTTGCGGGGCCACCCTTCCCGCTGGTTTCCCTCGTGGTGTGTAAAGGCAGAGAGGAAAGGCGAGGGGTGTTGACGCCAGGAAGGTTCCATCTTGGTTAAGGGCAGGAGTCCCTTACGGACTTGTTTGAGGAAAGACAGGAAAGCGCCAGCATCTCCACCTTCCCCGGAAGCCTCCCTTTGCCAGGCAGAAAGGGTTTCCCATGGGGCCGCCCCTGGCGCCGCGCCCGGCCCACGTACCCGGGGAGGCCGGGCCCCGGAGGACGAGGGAAAGCAGGCCGGGCGCCGTGAGCTTCGCGGACGTGGCCGTGTACTTCTCTCCCGAGGAGTGGGAATGCCTGCGGCCAGCGCAGAGGGCCCTGTACCGGGACGTGATGCGGGAGACCTTCGGCCACCTGGGCGCGCTGGGTGAGGCCGGGCCCTCCGGCCGGGACCCCCAGTCCGTCGGTGGGAAGCGGTGATCGGTGTCCCCAGAGGCTAGTGGGCTGGAAGCGGGGCGCCGAGGGAGCAGTCTCATTCTCCCCTCCCGTGCGCTCAGCCGAGCCCATTGTTTCTCCTTCGCAGGATTTTCAGGTCCCAAACCCGCTTTTATCTCGTGGGTGGAAGGAGAAGTGGAGGCGTGGAGCCCCGAGGCCCAGGATCCCGACGGTGAGAGCTCTGCAGCTTTCAGCAGGGGCCAAGGACAGGAAGCAGGTACTTCATTTGGATAAGTAGCCGTGGAGAAGCCCCAACCACCGCCCCCAACTCACTCACATCCTCAGCGCAGGCTGCCCCCTCCAAAGTCCCATCCTGTCTCCCTGCACCTTACCCCAGAAACGTCCTCATCTCACTGCAAAATGGCCCGATGGAACAGCGAAATTGGGATCTATGGAACCGATTAACCATACTGGAAAACCTCAGTTTAATGCAAAATAGAGCTTGAGCTTCCTAGGAGGTCAAGGGAAAGGGGAAACCTGTAATTTGATTTTTGTTGTGGGATAAAATGAAGACAGATGTTCCTCTTGGATATTAATGATGTGAACCACGTGTAGTAAATAACACCATTAATTAGATTTTTAAATGAAGACGAAATGTTTTTCCTGCAGCCCTGATACCAGAATAAATGCTTGTTCCCAGAAGGTCTTCCCGTGGAACCTAGTGAGGCAGTCCAAGTGTAGACTTATTTTTTGAGACAGTCTCGCTCTGTTGCCCAGGCTGGAGTACAGTGGCATGGTCTAGGCTCACTGCAACCTCCGCCTCCCAGGCTCAAGCAATTCTCCTGCCTCAGCCTCCTGAGTAGCTGGGATTACAGGTACCCGCCATCATGCCCAGCTAATTTTTGTATTTTTAGTAGAGACGGGCTTTCACCATCTTGGCCAGGCTGGTCTTGAACTCCTGATCTCGTGATCCACCTGCCTCTGCCTCCCAAAGTGCTGGGATTACAGGCGTAAGTCACCGTGCCCCACCAGCAAGTGTAGACTTTTTGGTGATGGTAAGAGCAGAGAGGAAAGGTGCCAAAAGAATTTGAGTTGGTACCAAAGAAGGTCATTGAATGGCTGTTTTGTAAAGGGATCATAAACAGGTTCAGGATGGTAAGTGCCATGAGGACTGGGACCATCACTGTGTCCTCAAAGCCTGACACAGAGTTAAGTGTTCAATATTGTTCACTCCTTTTTCTTTTTTTATTTTTTTGAGACTGAGTCTTGCTGTGTCGCCCATGCTGGAGTGCAGTGGCACGAGGTTGGCTCACTGCAACCTCCACCTCCCCAGTTCCAGGGATTCTCCTGCCTCAGCCTCCCAAGTAGCTGGGATTACAGGCGCCCACCACCTCGCCTGGCTAATTTTTGTAATTTAGTACAGACAAGGTTTCCCCATGTTGGCCAGGCAGGTCTCGAACTCCTGACCTCAGGTGATCTGCCCACCCCAGCCTCCCAGAGTGGTGCTGGGATTACAGGCATGGGCCACCACGCCCAGCATTTTTTTTTTTTTATTAGAGAGTTGCCCAGGCTGGAGTGCAGTGGCCCGATCACAGCTCACTGTCCCTTGAATTTCTGGCCTCAAGCGATCCTCCCACCTTAGCCTCCTGAAGTGCTTGGATAACAGGTGTGAGCCATGGCACCCGGCCCTACTCCTCTTTCATTATCTCCAGTGCTCAGGGCCTTCCTGTGTTAACCTGCAGACCATGGCATTTGCTTTTACTCCAGGCTGGCTTTCAGGGCTTCATGAGGCCCCTATCATTAAGCCGTGCTCCCTGGGCGCCATAGTCTGAACCATTCCTGCTGCCTTCCAAGGCAGGACATGGTCCCGGAATATGCTGGTTTTGACTTTATCATCTTCCCTGTCTCAGGATCCAGGGATGAGTTTCTGATTTTATCATCTTCCCTGTTTCAGGATCCAGGGATGGGAATGAGGAGAAGGAAAGGCTGAAGAAGTGTCCAAAACAAAAAGAGGTGGCGCATGAAGTGGCTGTCAAGGAGTGGTGGCCCAGCGTCACCTGCCCAGAGTTCTGCAACCCTAGGCAGAGCCCCATGAATCCCTGGCTCAAGGACACTCTGACCCGAAGACTGCCCCACTCTTGCCCAGACTGTGGCCGCAACTTCAGCTACCCTTCCCTCCTGGCCAGCCACCAGCGGGTCCACTCCGGGGAGCGGCCCTTCTCCTGCGGCCAGTGTCAGGCGCGTTTCTCCCAGCGCAGGTACCTGCTCCAGCATCAGTTCATCCACACCGGCGAGAAGCCCTACCCCTGCCCCGACTGCGGGCGCCGCTTCCGCCAGAGGGGTTCCCTGGCTATCCACAGGCGGGCTCACACCGGGGAGAAGCCTTACGCGTGCTCAGACTGCAAGAGTCGCTTCACTTACCCCTACCTGCTGGCCATCCACCAGCGCAAGCACACGGGCGAGAAGCCCTACAGCTGCCCCGATTGCAGCCTCCGTTTCGCCTACACCTCCCTGCTGGCCATCCACAGGCGCATACACACCGGTGAGAAGCCCTACCCCTGTCCTGACTGCGGCCGCCGCTTCACCTATTCTTCCCTCCTCCTCAGTCACCGGCGCATTCACTCCGACAGCCGGCCCTTCCCCTGCGTGGAGTGTGGGAAAGGCTTCAAGCGCAAGACCGCCCTGGAAGCCCATCGGTGGATCCACCGCTCCTGCAGCGAGAGGCGCGCGTGGCAGCAGGCCGTGGTGGGGCGTTCAGAGCCCATCCCTGTTTTGGGAGGCAAGGATCCCCCAGTTCACTTCCGGCACTTTCCAGATATATTTCAAGAGTGTGGGTGATGGCGTTCACACAAACTGGTCAGCGTTTCCCTGGAGAGGAAGAGGCAAGGTTTGTGTATTTGGGGGATAAGGAAAGGAAGTGGGCGTTTGAGGAAAACAAAGTTCTGCCTTAGGTAAAAAGCAGAGGTAGGGGCACAGAGGGCTGTGGGGAGGAGGCAGGAATCTGAAAAGGTGCCTGGGGGTTGACCCCATTTTCTGAAGCTCCAGCACACAGGGCCCCGTGTTCACGTCCCATCCTTCACTGAAAACCATTCACCTAACTGGCTTTTCCTTCATGATTGTTCTCTCCCTTGTAGCTCTCTGCTTTTTGGCCTGTATCTCTCCTACTCCTCTGAGATGGGGTCCCCTACATTCCAGTGCCTATTAAAGGAGCCTGCACCCACTCTGGACCCCCCAGAATAGAGGGGCTACCTCAGGCCTGTCCCTCGGCTGGTGGGGGGGCGGGGGGGGAGCTCATCCCAGGATTCTTTTTTTTTTTTTTGAGATGGAGTCATGCTCTGTCGCCCAGGCTGGAGTGCAGTGGCGTGATCTCGGCTCACTGCAACCTCTGCCTCCTGGGTTCAAGCCATTCTCTGCCTCAGCCTTCCCATTAGCTGGGATTACAGGCATGCGCCACCAGGCCCAGCTAATTTTTGTGCTGTTAGTAGAGACGGGGTTCCACCATCTTGGCCAGGCTGGTCTTGAATTCCTGACCTCGTGATCCACCCGCCTCGGCGTCTCAAAGTGCTGGGATTACAAGCGTGAGCCACCGACCCCTGCCGAGGATTCTGCCTTTTACCAATGCAGGTGAAACATCTGGCAAGGAGACACCTGGAGTGTAGGTGTTCCTTGGTCTTGAAGACCTAGAGGTGGCCATAGAGAGGACAGTGGCCTCAGGTGGGGAACTCCCCCCCCACTCTCATTCTGCAAGTGCACAAACTATCAAACATAGTGGACTCTGGAACTGGGCCAACTCTTCACTGTATGCATTAGTGATTGCAGTGTTTTTTTCTTCTTCAGATATTTGCATGTTCCCTGGATTTTGTATTTTTTGATAAAGATATATTCTTGGGCCACAGTAGCTGGAGATATAATGCCGGAGGATTCTTTTTTTTTTTTTTTTTTTTTTGAGACAGAGTCTCTCTCTATCGCCTGGGCTGCAGTGCAGTGGCCCAAGCTACGCTCACTGCGAGCTCCACCTCCTGGGTTCACACCATTCTCCTGCTTCAGTCTCCCGAGTAGCTGGAATTACAAGCACCCGCCACCACGCCCAACTAATATTTTGTATTTTTAGTAGAGACGGGCGTTTCCCCGTGTTAGCCAGGATGGTCTCGATCTCCTGACTTCGTGATCCTCCCGCCTCGGCCTCCCAAAGTGCTGGGATTACAGGCGTGAGCCACTGCACCCAGCCTCTTTTTTTTTGAGATGGAGTTTCGCTCTTGTTGCCCAGGCTAGAGTGCAATGGCATGATCTTGGCTCACTGCAACCTCCGCCTCCTAGGTTCAAGCGATTCTCCTGCCCCAGCCTCTTGAGTAGCTGGGATTACAGGCACCCACCACCATGCCTGGCTAATTGTATTTTTACTAAAGACAGGTTTCACCATGTTGGCCAGGCTGGTCTCCAATTCCTGACCTCAGGTGATCCACCTGACTTGGCCTCCCAAAGTTCTGGGATTACATTTTTTTTTTTAAAGAAAGAATAAATTAATTGTGATTAAAGTTGAAATCAAGGCATAGTCTTTCCAGTCTAATTTTTACTGTAATGCTTGTATGTCAACAGTTATGAAGGCTGGGCGCGGTGGCTCATGCCTGTAATCCTAGCAGTTTGGGAGGCTGAGGAGGGTGGATCACTTAAGGTCAAGAGTTCAAGACCAGCCTGGCCAATATGGTGAAACCCCATCTCTACTAAAAATACCAAAAAACAAAAAAACAAAAAAAAATGGCCAGGCACGTTGGCTCACACCTGTAATCCCAGCACTTTGGGAAGCCGAGGCGGGCAGATCACGAGGTCAGAAGATCGAGACCATCCTGGCTAACATGGTGAAACCCCGTCTGTACTAAAAATACAAAAAAATTAGCCAGGAGTGGTGGCAGGCGCCTGTAGTCCCAACTACTTGGGAGGCTGAGGCAGGAGAACCGTGTGAACCCGGGAGGCAGAGCTTGTGGTGAGCTGAGATCATGCCACTGCACTCCAGCCTGGGTGACAGAGCGAGACTCTGTCTCAAAAAAAAAAAAAAAAAAATTAGCCAGGCCTGGTGGCGTGCACCTGTAATCCCAGCTTCTTGGGAGGCCGAGGCAGAAGAATGGCTTGAACCCAGGAGGTGGAGGTTGCAGTGAGCCAACATAGCGCCACTGCACTCCAGCCTGGGCAACAGAGCAAGACTCTATCTCAAAAAAAAAAAAAGGCCTGGTGTGGTGGCTCACGCCTGTAATCCCAGCACTTTGGGAGGCTGAGGCAGGCGGATCACGAGGTCAGGAGATCAAGACCATCCTGGCTCACACAGTGAAACCCCATCTCTACTAAAAATACAAAAAATTAGCCGGGCATGGTGGCGGGCGTCTGTAGTCCCAGCTACTGGGGAGGCTGAGGCAGGAGAATGGCATGAACCCGGGAGGCGGAGCTTGCAGTGAGCTGAGATCGCGCCACTGCACTCCAGCCTGGGTGACAGAGTGAGACTCCAGTCTCAAAAAACAAAACAAAACAAAAAACAACAGTTAAGAGAGTTCTTTCTGGCCCATTTAGATCTGCTAGCCCTACTTTTGAAGAGGAAACTTTTGAAGGAATGAACAAAAGAGGTAGGTGGGACTAAGCATTTCTGCATTCCAGGACTGGTGGTCAGTGACTCCAATATCTCTTTGAAAAGACTGCTTCTTTGAATCCTTGGGTTCCAAGATAATTATTAATGGGAACTGGTGCCGGGCACGGTGGCTCACACCTGTGATCCCAGCACTTTGGGAGGCTGAGGCTGGTTAATCACTTGAGGTCAGGAGTTTGAGACCAGCTGGGCAATATAGTGAAACCCTATCTCTACCAAAAAATTAGCCAGGCGTGGTGGCACATGCCTGTAGTCCCAGCTACTCAGGAGGCTGAGGCAAGAGGATCACTTGAGCCTGGGAGACAGAGGTTGCAGTAAGCTGAGATGACTCCATTGCACTCCAGCCTGGGCTACAAAGCAGGACTCTGTCTCAAAACAAAAACAGATACAAAAACTGGGAACGGGGTGTTATCTTTACTTCACCACATAGCCTCTCCTGAATTGGTGGACCTGGATTCCTAGCTTGGCTCAGTCCCCACTGGCTGTGTGGCCTTTAGCATCACCTAGATTCTACAAATAACATTTTTCTCTATTTGTTTTACACATGTCAATCTGCCTATCCATCCCTCTATCCATTCATTTATCCATTTTATTAATGTATTTCAAAGTAAGTTGCAGACATCATTACATTTCACTTCTAAACACTTCAGCATACAGCTGAGTTTTATGCAAGAAACTTAAGCTCTCAGCTGGGTACAGTGGCTCACACCTGTAATCCCAGCACTTTGGGAGGCTGAGGCAGGAGGATTGCATGAGCTTGGGAGTCTGAGACGAGCCTGGAAAACAGCAAGACCTCATTTCTACTAAAAATTTTAAAAATTAGCCGAGCATGGTGGGGGAGGGTGAAGGAGGAGGATAGCTTGAGCCCAGGAGTTTGAGGCTATAGTGAGCTATGATGGCGCCACTTCAGTCTGAGTAACAGCAAGACACTATTAAAAAAAAAAAAAAGAGCCAGGCGCAGTGGCTCACACCTGTAATCCCAGCACTTTGGTAGGCCAAGGTGGGCAGATCACCTGAGGTCAGGAGTTCGAGACCAGCCTGACGAACATGGAGAAACCCTGTCTCTACTAAAAAAAAGGAAATACAAAATTAGCCAGGCATGGTGGCACATGCCTGTAATCACAGCTACTCGGGAGGCTGAGGCAGGAGAATCGTTTGACCCCAGGAGGCGGAGGTTGCAGTGAGCCAAGATCGTGCCATTGCACTCCACCCTGGGCAACAAGAGTGGAACTCTGTTTCAAAAAAGAAAGAAAGAAATTCAGCTCCCACTTAAAGTTCAGTTGTACTCTGTTATTGACAAGTAAAGTCGATTGAAGCCCAGTCATCTCCTGTATGTTGTGTGACTTCTCATAATTATCTGATCAAGAGTCTTGAAGAAACATTTACAATTTGATGGGCAATAAAATAATTTGAAAGCAAGAGCATTTTGTTGTTCTTGTTATTTCTTGAGACAGGGTCTCACTATAGCCTAGGCTGGAATGCAGTGGCACAGTCACGGCTCACTGCAGCCTCGACCTCCTGGGCTCAGGTGTTTCTCGTTCTCATCTCAGCCTCTTGAGTAACTGGGACTACAGGCATATGCCACTATGCCCAGCTAATTTTTGTATTTTTTGTACAGATGGGGTTTTGCCCAGGCTGGTCTTGAACTCATGGGCTCAAGTGATCTGTCTATCTGAGCCTCCCAAAGTGGTAGGATTACAGGTGTTAGCCACTGTGCCCGGCCAATTTTTGTATTTTTATAATGAGTGGCAGGAAAAACAACTCATCAGCTACACGGAACAGTTTTAGTCTTACTTGAAAGTTTGTTTCAGGCCTGGCGCTATGGCTCATACCTATAATCCCAGCACTTTGGGAGGCCGAGGACGGTGGATCACTTGAAGCCAGGAGTTTGAGACCAGCCTGGCCAACATGGCAAAACCTCATCTCTACTAAAAATACAAAAATTAGCAGGTTGTGCTGTTTTCAGCTACTTGGGAGGCTGAGGCACGAGAATTGCTTGAACTCGGGAGGCAGAGGTTGCAGTGAGCCGAGATTGTACCACTGCACTCCAGCCTTGGCCACAGAGTGAGACTCTGTCTTAAAAAACAAAAACAAAAAACAACACAGGCCGGGTACAGTGTGCAGTGGCTCATGTCTGTAATTCCAGCACTTTGGGAGGCCAAGGCAGGCGGATCACGAGGTCAGGAGATCAAGAGCATCCTGGCCAACATGGTGAAACCCTGTCTCTGCTAAAAATACAAAAACTAGCTGGGTGTGGTGATGCGTGCCTGTAATCCCAGCTACTCAGGAGGCTGAGGCAAGAGAATCGCTTGAACCAGAGAGTTGGAGGTTGCAGTGAGCGGAGATCACGCTACTGCACTCCAGCCTGGCGACAGAGCGAGACTCCATCTAAAAAAAAAAAAAAAAGTTTCTTTCAATCTGTTTAGTTAATATTTTTATTGTTCAGCTTCATCTTCTTAAGTCTTCTGCATACTTAGTTCAAAGAGAAGTGATTTACAACATAGGATCTGAAGAAACAAAAGTATTTTTGGTTCAAGTTGCTACTCTGTTTAAAAGGAGAATCCAAATAGCCACTCACCTGTAGTCTTAGCTACTCAGGAGGTGGAAGTGGGAGCATAGATCACTTGAGCCCAAGAGTTCCAGGCTGCAGTGAGCTTTGATCTTGCCACTGCACCCCAACCTGGGTGACAGAGTGAGACTCTGTTTCAAAATGACAATAATAGGCTGGGCATGGTGGTCCACACCTGTAATCCTAGCACTTTGGGAGGCTGAGGTGGGAGGATCACTTGAGCACAGGAGTTCCAGACCAGCCTGGGCATCATGGAGAGACCCCATCTCTACAAAAACGAAAATTAGCCAGGCATGGTGTTGCACACTTCTAGTTCCAACGACTTGAAGGCTGAGGTGGGAGGATCACCTGAACCCAGGGAGGTTGAGGCTGCAGTGAGCTGTGATCATACCACTGCACTCCAGCCTGTGTGACAGAGTGAGAACCTGTCTCAATAATAATGATAATTAATAATAATAATCATAATCGAAGGAGAATCAAAATAAAACATGCAGATAGTCAACAGGTACATGAAAAAATGCTCAACACCACTAATCATCAGGGAAATGCAAATCAGAACTACAATGAAGCCGGCCTGGTGGCTCACGCCTATAATCCCAGCAGTTAAGGAGGCCGAGGTGGGCGGATCACCTGAGGTCAGGAGTTTGAGATCAGCCTTCCCAACATGGCGAAACTCCATCTCTACTAAAAATACAAAAATTAGCTGGGCGGCTGGGCGCGGTGGCTCACGCCTGTAATCCCAGCACTTTGGGAGGCCGAGGTGGGTGGATCATGAGGTCAGGAGATCGAGATCATCCTGGCTAACACGGTGAAACCCCATCTCTACTAAAAATACAAAAAATTAGCCGGCGTGGTGGCGGGCACCTGTAGTGCCAGCTACTCCGGAGGCTGAGGCGGGAGAATGGCGTTAGCCCGGGAAGCGGAGCTTGCAGTGAGCCAAGATCGCGCCACTGCACTCCAGCCTGGGCAACAGAGCGAGACTCCGTCTCAAACAAACAAACAAAAAAATTAGCTGGGCATGGTGGTGCACGTATGTAATCCCAGCTACTCAGGAGGCTGAGGCAGGAGAATCGCTTGAACCCAGGAGGGGGAGGTTGCAGTGAGCTGAGGTTGCGCCACTGCACTCCAGCCTAGGCTGCAGAGCGAGACTCTGACTCAAAAACAAAAAAGCACACAACGAGATATTATCGTACCTTAGTTAGAATGGCTGTTATTAAGAAGACAAAACATGACAGGTATTGGCAAGGATGCTAAGAGAAGGCAACTCTTGACTGGGCGCAGTGGCTCACGCCTGTAATCCCAGCATTTTGGGAGGCTGAGGTGGGCGGATCACCTGAGGTCGGGAGTTCAAGATCAGCCTGACCAACATGGAGAAACCTCATCTCTACTAAAAATGCAAAATTAGCCAGGAGTGGTGGCACGCGCCTGTAATCCCAGCTACTCTGGAGGCTGAGGCAGGAGAATCGCTTGAACCCTGGTGGCGGAGGTTGCGGGGAGCCAAGATTGTGCCATTGCACTCCAGCCTGGGCAACAAGAGTGAAACTCCTTCTCCAAAAAAAAAAGAAAAAAAAAGAGAAGGGAACTCCTACACACTGTTGGTGGGAACGTAAGTTAGTACAGCCACTACTGAAAACAATATGGAGATGTCTGAAAAAAACAAAAACAGAACTACCATGTGGGCTGGGCATGGTGACTCACACCTGTAATCCCAGCACTTTGGGAGGCCAAGGCTGGTCGATCACCAGAGGTCAGAAGTTCACAATAGCCTAGCCAACATGGCAAAACCCCTTCTCTACTAAAAATACAAAATTTAGCTGGGTGTGATGGAGGGTGCCTGTAATCCCAGCTACTTGTGAGGCTGAGGCAGGAAAATCACTTGAACCTGGGAGGCAGAGGCTGCAATGAGCTGAGACCAGGGCATTGCACTCCAACCTAGACAACAAAAGCAAAACTCCATCTCAAAAAAAAAAAAAAAAGAACTAACATGTGATCCAGCAATCCCACTACCTGGAATTTATCCAAAGGAAAAGAAATCAGTATATAAAAAAGATAACCTGCATCTCCGTGTTTACTGTAGAGCCGTGTTTACAATAGCAAAGATATGGAATCAACCTAAGTGTTGATCAGTGGACAAATGAATAAAGAAAATATGATATATATACACAGTGGACTTAAGCCATAAAAAATGAAATCATGTTTACAGCATGGATGGAACTGGAGGTCATTATGTTAAGTGAATAAGCCAGACACAGAAAGGCAAATATCACATGTCCTCACTTACATGTGGGAGCTAGAAAAGTTGATCTCATGGAGGTAGAGAGTAGAATGATACCAGAGATTGGAAGGGTGTACGTGGGTGGGAGAGGTGGATGAAGAGAAGTTGGGTAATGGGTACAAACATACACTTAGGAAGAAAGGATAACTTGTAATGTTCAATAGCAGAGTAGGGTGACTGTAGTTAACAAAGTACTGTAAATTTCCATAGCTAGAAGAGAGGACTTGAAATTTTCCCAACACATAGAAATGTTAAATACTCAAAGTGATTGATACCTTAAATATCCTGACTTGATTATTGTACATTCTATGTATGAAGCAAAGCAAAATATCACATGAACTCCATAAATATGTAAAAATTTTGTGTATCAATATATTTTTTGTTTTGTTTGTTTTTTTTTTTTTTAGATGGAGTCTTGCTCTGTCGCCCAGGCTGGAGTGCAATGGTGTGATCTTGGCTCACTGCAACCTCTGCCTCCTGAGTTCAAGCCATTCTTGTGCCTCAGCCTCCTGAGTAGCTGGGACTACAGGCGTCCGACTCCACACCCAGCTAATTTTTGTATTTTTAGTACAGACGGGGTTTTGCCATGTTGGCCAGGTTGGTCTCAAACTCCTGACCTCAGGTGATCCTCCCGCCTTGGCCTCCCAAAGTGTTGGGATTACAGGCACAAGCCACTGTGCCCAGCCCAATTTTTTTTTCTTTTTGAGACGGGGTCTCACTCTGTCGCCCAGGTTGGAGTGCAGTGGCATGATCTTACTCACTGCAACCTCTGCTTCCTGGGTTCAAGAAATTCTTGTGCCTCAGCCTACTGAGTAGCTGGGACTACAGGTGTGCACCACCAGACCTGGCCAATTTTTGTATTTTTTAGTAGAGATGGAGTTTCAGCATGTTGCCCATGCTGGTTTCTAACTTCTGGCCTAAAGCAATCTGCCCACCTCAGCCTCCCAAAGTGCTGAGATTACAGGTGTGAGCAACTGGGCTGGGCCTAAATTAAATATTTTCAAAATTTAAAAAATACTCATTTCTAAGGATATATTTTTCCTTATATAATTTCTACAGTATTCACCACATGGAGTGCAATGAGGCAGTTCCAGAACTCAAGGTAATAATGTAAGCATATTAATAATATTTAATTATTAACAATTAATAATTAATCAATTAATAACATATGCATATGAGATCAGCAGGAGTCACACTAAAAGCCAAAAAGTATTTCAGGTGAAAAACAGCAAGGGTAGGCCAGAAAACACAAAGAAATCTTGACTGAAAAGTCAGCAATAAAAAACACTATTGAATAAAAAGGAAGGCTCGATATACTAGGGCTGGCAGGGGAGCCAAGCAAGTAGATCCAGAGCCAGAATGACAGCAGGGACCTGGTAGGCCTTGCTTGTTATCTCCAGCAACCAGCCCCACGCTTAGCAAACAGTATTCTGCATCCTGTATGATTGCAGGTATATTCCAAATGTGGGGATGAAGGCAACTAGTATTTACAGTCCAATGCCACCAGCCATGACGATGACCCATCTTGGCTGAAAAATAAAGACCTTAAATCTAGGAAGCGGAAGATACAACCCAGGACAGCAGGAAGGGGAGACCCGGTATGAGAAGAACTGAGGCCCAACCCAGTTTAGAGAGGAGACTGAAGGCTAAAGGAGGAAGGTTTCCCAGGAAAAAAAAAATTAGGATTTGAAAGTTGATGCTATCTTTGATAATTTGGAACAACGTAAATAAGTAGAAATGGCAGGGCCGGGCGCCGTGGCTCACGCCTGTAATCCCAGCACTTTGGGAGGCTGAGGCGGGAGGATCACCTGAGGTCGGGAGTTCGAGACCAGCCTGACTTAATATGGAGAAACCCCGTCTCTACTAAAAATACAAAATTAGACGGGCATGGTGGCTCATGCCTGTAATCCCAGCTACTTGGGAGGCTGAGGCAGGAGAATCGCTTGAACCTGGGAGGCGAAGGTTGCGGTGAGCCTAGATAGCGCCATTGCACTCCAGCCTGGGCAAGCCGAGATAGCGCCATTGCACTCCAGCCTGGGCAACAAGAGTAAAACTCCTTCTCAAAGAAAAAGTAGAAATGGCTGGGAACCGTGGCGCATGCCTGTAATCACAGCACTTTGGGAGGCCGAAGCAGGAGAATTGCTTGAGGCCAGGAGTTCCAGACCAGCCTGGGCAACATAGCAAGACCCTGTCTCTGTTTTAAAATTTAAAAATTAGCCAAGCATGGGGTGTGCGCCTGTGGTCCCAGCTACTCGGGAGGCTGAGGTGAGAAGATCGCTTCAGCCCGGGAGGTCGAGTCTGCAGTGAGCTAGGATCGCACTGCTGGGCCACAGAGCAAGACCCTGTCTCAAAACAAACAAAAAATAAATTCATGTATGTTAGCAACAATTACAATTTAATTTAAAACTTCCCCATTCCGATTCCATCCTCACCAAGCACGTTCCTTCGCCTGCAGCTTCGGTCTAGAGCCTGAGCGAGCCGAGCTGCGGATGCCAGGGGCTGGGTGGACTCCGCAGCTAAGCTACTGTAAAACACGCACCTGCTTCTACCGCGGGTGTACACATGGTTTGCCAGGGTGTGCGCGTCTTCCCAAGGGGTCTGGGGACCAAATTCCAGCTCCCACCATCGGGAGGCACGGTAAGAGACCGTAGGGGACACAATCCCGAGCACCGCAGATGCCGAGGTCTCCGCTGCGCTCCAGTCTGTCAACAGAGGCTTCAGGAGCGCGGGGTCCCTTCAAATGCCCCGCCAGTCCCAGGCCAATCACCGCGCAGCTTCTTCCGGGATCGTCGCCAATCATCGGCCGTTGCGTATTGCGGGTACAGAGGGGTAAGTGAAGCTTCGGGCCCTTACATCTTTTTTGAAGGCAAGAAGCCTCTCCTCTACTTCCCAGACACCCCGCCTCCCCCACTAGAAAAAGCAGCCGAAGCGGCTTTATTTAAGGGCAAGTGGGACGATGAGGCCAGAGAAGTCAGAAAGGCTCCATATTTGATATGGTCAAAGAATGGCGCCCTTAAGAGCAGCCTGTGACAATTGAAGCTAGGTGGTCGCCATATTTTCTGAAGGCACCTTCCGGGTCCCTTAACCCGGGTGTCTATGTCCAAGCGGCCATGAAGTGAATAAACACTGAGGAATTATATTTGTCCCTATCAGAATCCTCGAATCCCTAGCAGCCAGTCCCTGCTACTTCGGTTGCCTTGGCTGCGTTCGGACGCCACGGCTGGGCGGGGCCGCCCTTCCTGTGGACAACGACAGCTGAGGCCGGGAGAGGGCAGGCGGCGGCTCCAGGGACCTGGCGGCCGCCGATCGGGGCTGCGAGGCCCCATGGCGCCGCCCCCAGCCCCGCTCCTGGCGCCGAGGCCCGGGGAGACCCGGCCTGGTTGCAGGAAGCCCGGGACTGTGAGCTTCGCGGACGTGGCCGTGTACTTCTCCCCGGAGGAGTGGGGCTGTCTGCGGCCCGCGCAGAGGGCTCTGTACCGGGACGTGATGCAGGAGACCTACGGCCACCTGGGCGCGCTCGGTGAGAGCCCCGGGTCCGAGCCCCCTCCTCCTTCACCGGGTTCACAGGGGAGATGATGTAGAAGGGCCGAGAGGACTGTGAGCCCTAATCCCGCACTCTTGCACCAACACCAGCAGCCACCTCCCGTTCCCAGGGCTTCAGGTACCCCCTCGGGAGTGTTTTCACCCGCATCCACTTCATTCAGGCAGCAGCACTGCAGCCCCTTCCAGGTTGAGTATAATCTCCGAGGGGGTGCCCTCAGCCTGGAGGGGAATGTCATCTTCCCACGATGGCCTCTCAGGCCCGCGCTGTGATCCCTGTTCTCTCCCAGGATTCCCAGGCCCCAAACCAGCCCTCATCTCTTGGATGGAACAGGAGAGTGAGGCTTGGAGCCCCGCCGCCCAGGATCCTGAGAAGGGGGAAAGACTGGGAGGAGCTCGGAGAGGTGAGGGATAGTCCCGGGTCCCCCCACTTGGTTTTCCAGGGCTTCCTGTCTAGCAGAGTTTCTTTTCAGGCCCCCACTTCCAGCATCCCTAAAGAAATTCAACTGTGTTGGGTACTAGAGGAGTAAAGAAGGCAGACCTGGTACAAAGTTTTCAGAACATGGGACAGCGGTCCTGTGAGGACTGGGAGCCCAGTCCAACGTGCTGGGGCTTCCAGGTTTCTCTCATTTTCTCTCTCTCTCTCTTTTTTTTTTTTTTTTTTTTTTTTGAGAGGGAGTCTCAATCTGTCTCAATCTGTAGCCCAGGCTGGAGTGCAGTGGTGCGATCTCGGCTCACGGCAACCTCCGCCTCCTGGGTTCAAACGAGTCTCCCACCTCAGCCTCCCGAGTAGCTGGAATTACAGGCACACGCCACCACGCGCGGCTAATGTTTGTATTTTTAGTAGAGACGGGGTTTCACCATGTTGGCCAGGCTGGTCCTGATCTCATGTGACCTGCCCGCCTTGGCCTCCCAAAGTGCTGGGATTAAAGGCGTGAGCCACTGTGCCCGGCCATTCTCCCTCTTTCAGGAATAACTAAAACTCCCCAAGAATGGAAGTGCCTTTAGGTCTGCCCTTCACATTCCTCAAGTGAAGCAAAGTGGCACAAGAAAAAATGCCCAGTCATTGACAACTTGGCTTTTCTCCCTTCCCCATGCCCCAGTGGAGTGACCTTGAGCAAATGTTTCCTCATCTGTAAAAGAGTCTTACCTTACAAAAAACGGAGAAACCACACTAATAATAGCCCCTGCTTGGCCGGGTGCGGTGGCTCATGCCTGTAATCCCAGCACTTTGGGAGGCTGAGGCGGGATGAATCACCTGAGGTCAGGAGTTCAAGTGCAGCTTGGCCAACATAGTGAAACCCCGTCTTTACTAAAAATACAAAAATTAGCCGGGCGTGGTGGTGGGCTCCTGTAATCCCAGCTACTCGGGAGGCTGAGGCAGGAGAATCACTTGAACCTGGGAAGCGGAGGTTGCAGTGAGCTGAGATTATGCCACTGCACTCCAGCCTGGGTGACAGAGTGAGACTCCGTCTCAAAAATAAATAAATAAATAAATAAATAAATAAATAAATAAATAAATAATAGCCCCTGCTTCCTGAGCACTTCCTAAGTGCTTAACATGCATCTACTCAGCTAAACCAGTAACGCTGTGAAGTCAAAAGCCATTATTATTCCCATTTGATGCATAAGGAACCAAGGCTCAGATAAGGCACTTTTAGGAGATCTGAATCCTGTTTACCTTGTTCTAAAGCCTGTGTGTTAATCACTGGACAGAACTTCCCTCACTGCCTTAAGTGAAAAGCATTCTATGACCTGAGACAGTCTGTGCAAAAGTGTTTGTAAGTGTAACTTAATTCCGGTTTCCCAGGAGATGTCCCAAACAGGAAGGAAGAGGAACCCGAGGAAGTCCCAAGAGCCAAAGGGCCTAGAAAGGCTCCTGTGAAGGAGAGTCCTGAAGTGCTGGTGGAACGCAACCCTGACCCAGCTATTAGCGTGGCCCCGGCACGGGCACAGCCACCCAAAAATGCTGCCTGGGACCCGACCACAGGAGCACAGCCCCCGGCACCCATACCCAGCATGGATGCTCAGGCCGGCCAGCGGCGCCACGTGTGCACGGACTGCGGCCGCCGCTTCACCTACCCCTCACTGCTGGTCAGCCACAGGCGCATGCACTCGGGGGAGCGGCCCTTCCCCTGCCCCGAGTGTGGCATGCGCTTCAAGAGGAAGTTCGCAGTGGAAGCGCACCAGTGGATCCACCGCTCCTGCTCCGGGGGGCGGCGGGGCCGGAGGCCTGGGATCCGGGCTGTGCCTCGGGCCCCCGTCCGAGGTGACCGGGACCCGCCTGTGCTCTTCCGGCACTACCCAGACATCTTCGAGGAGTGCGGCTGAGCGGCACCGCAGGCTGGAGTTGAGCCTGACCTTGGCACGAAGGACTGACGGATCCCTGAGGTGGGCCACTGAGTCGGGGACTCCGGAACTGAAATTCATGCCCTGGGCTTTCCTCAAGGATCCCTCAAGTTTCCAACTTGTAAAAAGAAAAGTGCCTGTAAAGATTCGAATAGATTAGACTTGCCACCCATCTCCCCAGTCTTTTGTTTAACAAAAAAAAAAAAAAAAAAGAAGAGAGTGAGACCCTGGACTCATTTCAAAGTGTTATCTGAAGATAAGGTGCAACAGAGACCTTTATATCATCTCAGGAACTAGCCACTCCTTATCTATTTCAGATGCAGATGCTGAGGGGGACCAGGGCCTGGGGAGGGGACCTACATGGAGGGCGTGGTCAAATCCTGGCTAATTGTCATCAGCAGGGGACCCAGACACTGGAGTGGATGGGAGTAGAATAGATGCAGGTGGCACAAATCCAGCCTCTGTTGGGAGACCAAGGAGGGAGGATCGTTTGAGTCCAGGAGTTCAGACCAGCCTGAGCAACAGGCTATCTAGCGATATCTAGATATCTAGGATATCACTATCTAGAGATAGTGAAATCCTATCTCTACAAAAAAAAAAAAAAAAATGAACCAGGCATAGTGGCACATCGTGCCTGTGGTCCCAGCCACTTGGGAGGCTGAGGTGGGAGGACTGCTTGAGCCCAGGAGTTCAAGGCTACAGTGAGCTATGATTGTGCCACTGTACTACAGTCTGGGCAACAGAGCAAGACTTCATTTCTTTCTTTTTTTTTTTTTTGAGACAGGGTCTCACTCTGTCACCAAGGGTGGAGTACAGTGGCACCATCTCAGCTCACTGCAACCTCTGCCTCCTGGGTTCAAGCAATTCTCCTGCCTCAGCCTCCTGAGTAGCTGGGATTACAGGTGCACGCCACCATGCCCAACTGATTTTTGCATTTTCAGTAGAGACGGGGTTTCACATGTTAGCCAGGCTGGTCTCAAACTCCTGACCTCAGGTGATCCACCCACCTTGGCCTTCCAAAGTGCTGGGATTACAGGCATGTGCCACTGCGCCTGGCCAAGACTCCATTTCTTAGAAGAAAAAAAAAAAAAAAAAAAGCTGGCACCATGGCTCATGCCTGTAATCCTAGCACTTTGGGAGGCCGAGGTGGGCAGATCACCTGAGGTCAGGAGTTTAAGACCAGTGGCCAACATGGTGAAACCCCGTCTCTACTAAAATACAAAAATTAGCTGGGTATGATGGTGGGTGCCTGTAATCTTAGCTACTCAGGAGGCTGAGATGGGAGAATTGCTTGAACCCAGGAGACAGTGGTTGCTGTGAACCGAGATTGCGCCACTGCACTCCAGCCTGGGCAGCTGCGTGAGACTCTGTCAGAAACAAACAAAACAAAACAAAAACTAGTCTCTGCAACTTACCCCAGGCACAGCTGGTAAGTCATGTGAACTTCCTGAGTCTCAGTGCCTCCTCTGTAAAATGAAGATGAATATTATCTACCTCAAAGGGTTACCGTGGAGACTGACATTTTAACAAGATGTATGACATAGTAATTGTGCAATACACATTTGTTGAAAGAGTGAATTACTGTGGATGGTCTACACTTTAGAAAGTGTAAAGAAGCCTGCCAGGGAGCCAGGGCATGGATATCAATAACCATGTTTGCAGATAAGTAAACTGAGACTCAGAGAGATAATGTGATGCTCTCAAGATTTCACTCCCATATGGCAGCATGGGTGGAAATGAACACAGAGCCCAGATGTCTCTACCACTTCCTTTGAGAAGTCAGATCTGGACAGAAAACACGGGCTGGGAACTCAGGATGCAGGTCCCAGCCCAGCCTGCCTGGGGAGTGTGAGCAGAAAACTAAGAGTCCCAGTAAGTGCCCCTTTTCTTATCCTTTCCTTTTCTCTTTTCTTTTTTTGAGATAGAGTATCACTCTGTCACCCAGGCTGGAGTGCAGTGGTGTTAACATGGCTCTCTATAGCCTTGACCTCCTGGGCTCAAGAGATCCTCCCACCTTTGCCTCCTAAAGTGCTGGGATTACAGGTGTGAGGCACCTCGCCTGGCCAGTTTTTACTTAGAAGGCACAGTCATGCTGGGCGTGGTGGCTCACACCTGTAATCCCAACACTTTGGGAGGCCGAGATGGAAGGATCTCTTGAGCTCAGGCGTTTGAGAACAGCCTGGGCAACATAGTGAGGCCCCCATCTCTACAAAAACAAAAATCAGCCAGGTGTGGTGGCGCGTGCCTGTAGTCTCAGCTACTTGAGAGGCTATGGCGGGAAGATCACTTGAGCCAGGGAGACTGAGGCTGCAGTGACCCATGATTGCGCCACTGCACTCCAACTTGGGCGACAGAGTGAGACTCTGTCTCAAAAAGAAAAACAAAAAAGAAGGTACAATTGGCACTTAGTGACTGTGTGTTGAGTGCCTTCTGTTGAAGGGACTGTGCTAGATAATAAGGGAATTCCACGATGACGAAAGCTGACCCCATTCATTCATTCATTCAGCAAACACCTTCCTGAAGCCTCTGTGGGTTTTTGTGCTGGGCTCCAGTGATACAGCTGAGTCAGGGCCCACGTTCGACGTGGGAAGAGAGTAATTGGCGCTATGACAGAGGAAGCCCAGAGGCACCACCTCACCTAGGCTGGTTGGTGATATGCCAGGAAATGTTCCTGGGAGGAGATGGCTGTGCTTCCCATAGCCTATGAATTGGTGTTGGGGGAGATTTTCAGGCAGAGGAAACAGCAAAGGAGTCTTGCTTCATAGAAAGAATAAAAGACACTTTGGGAGGCTGAGGTGGGCAGATCACCTGAGGTCAGGAGTTCAAGACCAGCCCAGCCAACATGGTGAAACCCTGTCTCTACTAAAAATACAAAAATTAGTTGGGCATGGTGGTGGGCACCTGTAATCCCAGCTACTCGGGAGATTGAGGCAGGAGAATCGGTTGAACCCGGGAGGTGGAGGTTGCAGTGAGCCGAGATCGTGCCACTGCACTGCAGCCTGGGCGACAGAGTGAGACATTCTGTCTCAAAAACAAAAACAAAACAAAACAAAAAAACTAGATAAGGAAGAATGGGAGACAGATGCAGCCAAGAAGTGGGGTCAAATCTGGGAGGGCCACAGAGGCCACCAGAGCAGCTTGAGATACATTCTGTGGCACTGAGGAGCCACAGAAAGTTCTTGAGCAAGTGCAGTGCTGTTTGCCAGGTGCTATCAGAAGATATCTTTGCAAAGCAGTGTGGGTGTGACCTGGTTGGGGGACAGAGCTAGACACTAGAGATCTGTTGGGCATTTTTTCCTAAGTGAGGGTCACTGGGAGCTGGGACCAAGGTGGTGACCTTGGAATTAGGAAGAAAGACACGAGAGGCTTCTGACATAGAATCTGCAGCTCGGTGACTGCCAATATGAGCCAGTAAGACCCAGAGGTTCCAGTATGGAGAGCCGGAGGCAGGGGACCTGATGCCCACCAAGGGGTGATCAGGAGTAGGAGGGTGTGAAGGCCAAGGGTGATCCGTTCTGGGGAGCAGGGAGGCCAAGGAGAAGGTGCAGCTGGAGAGAGGAGGCCCTGCCAGTGAGGGAGGAGCAGAACCAGGTGAAGTGTGTCAAGCATAGAGCTGCTCTGGGCAGCCCCAGCGCTGGTGCTGGACACAGGGCAAGTGCTGTCTGCTATTTCTCTTTCTCATTGGTGCATTTAACAAATAGCTGCTAAGCATTTACCATGCACTAGCTGTTATTCTCCATGCCAGAACATAGCAGGGGAAACAGACACAGGAACCCTCTTGGGGCTTACTTTCTACGAGGGAGAGACAGGTGATAAACCAGAACACGAATGAAGGAAGGGACTGCGAATGCAAATACTAAGGCTTATGAAGGAGCTCGAACAGCGATGTGCAGAAAGAGCCTGCTGCAGACCGATACTGAGGCTGCGCCATGTTGAGAAAGAGCCACAGGGAACAGGGTTAGGGGACAGGGAGTGGGGAAGGGCAGGGTTCAAAGGCTTGGGGCTGGGGTCGGGGAGAGTAGGGGGTAGAGACGTTTCCAAAGAAAGGGAACAGCAAGTGGGATGTTCCAAGCTAGGGATGAGTTCCCACAAGGTGCAGAAAGGACATCTGTAGCTGTGCTGAGACACCAAGTGGAGAAGATTGACAGATGGGCTTAGGGAGGGGGAGGCGCTCCCACAAGGCTCTCGCTTCCCATGATGCTAAGTATCTTTTCTTCCTTCTCTTTCTAACCCCCACCCCGACACCACATCTTCTTTCTTTGTGACAGGGTCTCGCTTTCTCTCCTGGGCTGGAGTGCAATGGTGCAATCATGGTTCACTGCAGGCTTGATCTCCCAGGCTCAAGTCATCCTCCCACTTCAGTCTCCCAAGTAGCTGGGATCCCAGGTGCACACCACCGCACTCAGCTAATTTTTTTTCCAGACAGGGTCTCACTATGTTGCCCAGGCTGGTTTCAAACTCCTGGGCTCAAGAAGTCCCCCTGCAAAGTGCTGGGATTACAGGTGTGAGCCACTGCACCCAGCTCCATGATTCTCAGTATGTTGGGACATCACTGGGTTGTCTTTGTTTTTGTTTTGTGGTAAATATACATAATATACAATTTATCATTTAGAGTATTTTTGAGTGTACAGTACAGTTCAGTGGCAAAATGTGTAATAGTACTATTGTAGAACCATCACAGCCCTCCGTCTCCAATTTTTTTTTCTTTTTTGAGACAGAGGAGTCTCACTCTGTCATCTAGGCTGGAATGCAGTGTTGGGATCTCAGGTCACTGCAGCCTCTGCCTCCTGGGTTCAAGCAATTCTCCTGCCTCAGCCTCCTGAGTAGCTGGGATTACAGGTGCGCGCCACCACGCCCAGCTAATTTTTGCATTTCTAGTAGAGACAGGGTTTCACCATGTTTGCCAGGCCGGTCTCGAACTCCTAACCTCATGATCCACCTGCCTCAGCCTCCCAAAGTGCTGGGATTACAGGCATGAGGCACAGCGTCTGGCCTGGAAAGTTTTTTTTAATGTGAAAAAATTTTTTTAGAGATGGGGTCTCACTGTCGCCCAGGCTGGAGTGCAGTGGCATGATTGTAGCTCACTGCAGCCTCAAACACCTGGGCTCAGGCAATCCTCCTGCCTCAGCCTCCCAAAGCACTGGGACTACAGACATGTGGTACAGACATGTGCTACCGTGCCCCCCGGCGGACTACATTTCTTTATTGAAGGCTGCCCTGAACTTTATATTTGCCAAAGGGGACCGTCAAGGGGAATGGAGAAGGCTGTTTTTTGTTTTTTTTTTTTTCCATAGAGCTTCTCATGGGAATACTGTTCTGCAGAATACACTCTGAGAATGCTGAAGCCAGAGAGATGAGGGGATATAATTCTTTTCTTTTTTTCCAAGACAGAGTCTTGCTCTGTCACCCATGCCGGAGTGCAGTGGTGTGATCTTGGCTCACTGCAACCTCCGCCTCCTGGGTTGAAGCGATTCTCCTGCCTCAGCCTCCAGAGTAGCTGGGATTACAAATGCACACCACCACACCCAGCTAATTTTTGTAGTTTTAGTAGAGACGAGGTTTCACCATGTTGGCCATGCTGGTCTTGAACTTCTGACCTCGTGGTCCACCCACCTCAGCCTCCCAAAGTGCTGGGATTACAGGCATGAGCCACAGCACCTGACCCAAGGAGGGGACATAATTAAGATCATGAAGCTGAGTCAGTGGCAGAAGTAGACCTGGAACCCAAATCTCCTATTTCCCAGGCACTGCTCTTCCTGTTTTCACTACACCAGGCTGCAGTGACAGATGGACGGCAAAGGCAAAAGGCTGGAGGCCCAGAGGCCAGCTAGGAGACCCCTGGCCTAACTCAGCAAGGGCCTGAGCAAGAGGGGACAGCGGTGAGAGATGCTACAGGGGACCCTTTGTGAAGCGTTTGTCACCCATCCTGGGCAATTTCACACACTTCCTAGATATCTGAACAACCCCCCATTACATGACCCCTAAACAACCCTCTTATTTTTAGTACTTATCATAGTCTGTCATTTATATTTTTCTTCTTTACATTTATTTATTTATTTATTTATTTTGAGATGGAGTTTCGCTCTTGTTGCCCAGGCTGGAGTGCAATGGCACGATCTTGGCTCACTGCAACCTCCGCCTCCCAGGTTCAAGCGATTCTCCTGTCTCAGCCTCCTGGGTGGCTGGGATTACAAGTGCATGCCACCATGCCCCGCTAATTTTTGTATTTTTCATAGAGATGGGGTTTCATCATATTTCTCAAGGTGGTCTCAAACTCCTGACCTCAGGTGATCCACCAGCCTCGGCCTCCCAAAGTGCTGGGATTACAGGCATGACCTACCGTGCCTGGCCTTATTTATTATTATTGTTTTTTGAGATGGAGTCTCGCTCTGTGGCCCAGGCTGGAGTGCAGTGTGTGATCTCTGGTCACTGCAACCTCCACCTCCAGGTTCAAGCGATTCTCCTGCCTCAGTGTTCTGAGTAGCTGGTACTACAGGCACATGGCACCATGCCCATCTAATTTTTGTATTTTTAGTAGAGACAGGATTTCATCATGTTGGCCAGACTGGTCTCGAACTCCTGACCTCAAGTTATCTGCCTGCCTCAGCCTCTCAAACTGTATATTTTTCCTCTTTACATTTACATGGCAGTGTAGTAACCTAGCCTAAAATCCCACCTCTCTCTAGTTGCTAAGGTTTTGCCTTCAATAATTTGAGGCATTCCAGCCTGGCTTCTGGGGTCAGTGAACCAAGATCATGCCATTGCACTCCGGCCTGGGGGACAAGAGCAAAACTCCCTCTCAAGAGTAGAGAGTAGAGGCCGGGTGCAGTGGCTCACGCCTGTAATCCCAGCACTCTGGGAGACCCAGGCGGGTGGATTTCCTGAGGTCAGCAGTTCGAGACCAGCTTCGCCAACATGGTGAAACCCCCTCTCTACTAAAGATACAAAAAATTAGCCGGGCGTGGTGGCAGGCACCTGTATTCCCAGCTACTCAGGAGGCTGAGGCAGGAGAATCGCTTGAACCTGGGAGGCGGAGGTTGCAGTGAGCCGAGATTGCACCATTGTACTCCAGCCTGGACAACAAGAGCGAAACTCCGTCTCAAAAAAAAGAGAGAGAGAGTGTGTAGAGTGGAATAGAATAGAATAGAAAAAAATTTAAAAAGAACTAAAATAAAATAATAAAATAAAGACTTGGCGCCGGGCGCTGTGGCTCATGCCTGTAATCCCAGCACTTTGGGAGGCCAAGGCGGGGGGATCACGAGGTCAGGAGATCGCGACCATCCTGGCCAACATGGTGAAACCCCGTCTCTACTAAAAATACAAAAATTAGCTGGACGTGGTGGCGCGTGCCCGTAATCCCAGCTACTCGGGAGGCTGAAGCAGGAGAATCGCTTGAACCAGGGAGGCAGAAGTTGCAGTGAACGGAGATCGCGCCACTGCACTCTAGCCTGGCGACAAAGTGAGACTCTGTCTCAAAAAAAAAAAAAAAAAAGACTCCGTCACTGAGTGGGCCTCCTCGAAGGGCCTCCTCTAAGGGACTGGGAAGGGGACGTCAGGCCCTCGATCGAGAATCTTGGACCGGTTTCCCCTCCCCTGCAGCCTTTGCTGCCACCTGCCTGAGCCCAGGTCAAAGCGGCCGCACCCATCTTAACTACGGGCAAGAGGCGCTGCCAAGGCCGCCTGGGAGGAACAGCAAGAGAAGACTTTTCCAGCAGGAACAAACTAGGTCAGCAACACCGGATCGATATTCAAGCTGTTCAATGCCTTTCTCTAAAATGAAGAGAAGCTGGACTGTCGCCAGCCATCTTTTCTTCTTCTTTTTTTTTTTGAGACAAGAATCTCACTCTGTCACCCAGGCTGGAGTGCAGTGGCACGACCTCAGCTAGCTCACTTCAACCTCTGCCTCCCGGGTTCAAGCGCTTCTCCTGCCTCAGCCTCCCAAGTAGCTGGGATTACAGGCGTGTGCCACTATGCCCCGCTAATTTTTGTATTTTTAGTAGAGACGGAGTTTCACCACGTTGGTCAGGCTGGTCTTGAATTCCTCACCTCAAGTGATCCACCCGCCTCGGCCTCCCAAAGTGCTGGGATTACAGGCGTGAGCCACCGTGCCCAGCCGCCAGCCATCTTTTCTAAGAGCGCTTTCATTTTTCTGGACTCCGGAACCACAGAGTTGCTCGCCGTCCTCTCTAGGCCCCACCCGAAGCTACTACCGGTCGTCGAGGCGTCCGTGGAACCTCCTGCACCCTACTCCCAGGGCAAACCCCCAGCGTCCCTCCGGGAGCCGCGGAGCCACTGGCCGCGCTCATGGCTCCAAGCCAATGAACCAGGGAAGGCGGAAGGGACGGAGACTGGGAAAGTGTCTGAGGACCGAGAGCTCCGCGGAAACGGCCGACTGCCGCTTCCTGGCGCAGTGGGGGTGTCTGCGGTATAGGGATGTTCGCGTCCTGATCCGGCCACCTAGACGCGCTCAGCGGCGCCCGCCCCACCCGGATCCCCGAAAAGGGAAAGAAGTGGCTCTCCTCACTTATGCGGCAGGTTGAGCTGTTTCCTGAGATTCCCGCCGGATCACCCTCCCTGAAGTTCCCTCCAGGCTCCTCCACAGGGGCTCCCCTGGACCTCCTGTAAAACATTCACAGCCTGGTATACTGATATATTCTGAGTTAAAAACAGAGAAATTGTAGTTTCAGAAGGAGCAATCCGACCTGTTTCTTCTGCACGGAGCATGCCAGAAACCTTACTCTGGGGGAGTATCCTTCTGTACCAGGGCAAGAAAACAGCCCTGAGAAGCCACAAGGGACCAGAATAAACATACGTAACAAAGTCATCTGTATCTTGTACCTGTTTGACAACCCCCCCATACATATTGTAGTTACTCACTGCCCTAGCCAAATTTTCTTTGTCCTGTCATTTCTTTTTTCTTTTATTCTTTCTTTCTTTTATTTTTTATTTTTGAGACCGGGTCTTGCTCTGTCACCCAGGCTGGAGTGCAGTGGTGCAATCTCGGCTCACTACAACCTCTGCCTCCCGGGTTCAAGCTATTCTCCTGCCTCAGCCTCCCAAGTAGTTGGGACTACAGGCACGCACCACCATGCCTGGCTCATTTTTGTACTTTCAGTAGAGACGGGGTTTCACCATGTTGGCCAGGATGGTCTCGATCTCTTGACCTCGTGATCCGGCCACCTCAGCCTCCCAAAGTGCTGGGATTACAGGCATGACCCACCGGGCCAGCCCTCTTCTTTTTTTTTTTTTAAACGAAGTCTCTCTCCCGCCCAGGCTGGAGTGTAGTGGCGCAATCTTGGCTCACTGCCACCTCTGCCTCCCAGGTTCAAGTGAGTCTCCTGCCTCAGCCTCCTGAGTAGCTGGGATTACAGGAACCCACCACCACCCCCAGCTACCTTTTTTTTTTTATTTTTAGTAAGGACGGGGTTTCCTGACCTCAAGTGATCTGCCCACCTCGGCCTCCCAAAGTGCTGGGATTACAGGCATGAGCCACCGCGTCTGCCCGCTGAAATTTTATTGTTCTTTGTCTAAAAAATATAAAAGCACCTGGCTTTGGGCACTTTTTCTGACTTCCCTCTCTTGTGAAGATCCCCATGTACATGTAAAACTAATACAATCGGTATAATTTTCTCGTTTGTCCACTGTCAATTCATTTGTTCTTATTTTACTTTAGTTTATTTTTATTTTATTTTTTTGAAGATAGGGTTTCACTAACTTGCCCAGGCTGATCTCATACTCTTGGGCTCAAGGGATCCTCCTGCCTTTGCCTCCCAGTAGTTAGCATTACAGGCGATTCTCAATCTGGGCCTAGATTCAACTAAAGAGCCCACTAAGAGCTAAAAGGCAGTTGGAGGCAACTCTGACTCCCATACACAGTAAGGGAGGAGACCATCCCTCATATTGTCTTACGCCCAATTTCTGCCTCCAAAGAAAGAAGAAGTAAAAACTCAAAGGCAGAAATGGAATCCACAGGCAGACAGCCTGGCGCCACACCCTGGGCCTGGTAAAGATCGACCCCTGACCTAATCAGTTTTGTTATTTATAGATTACAGACATTGTACAGAAAAGCACTGTGAAAATCCCTGTCCTGTCCTGTCCTGTTCTAATTACCAGTGCCTGCAGCACCCAGTCACATATCCCCTGCTTGCTCAATGGATCAAGACCCTCTCACGGGGACCCCCTTAGAGTTGTGAGCCCTTAAAAGGGACAGGGATTGCTCACTTGGGGAGTCGGTTTTTGAGATGTGAGTCTTGCCAATGCTCCCAGCCGAATAAAACCCTTCCTTCAACTCGGTGTCTGAGGGGTTTTGTCTGTGGCTTGTCCTGCTACAACAGGACATGTATGAAGTCACGTGGAGCACAGAATAGACCATCAGAAAGTGAGAGAGAGGTCTGGGGGAGAGTTGGTGACATTTACTAGATAAAGACCCTAGGGAAAGCAGATTGGGGCAAGAAAGGGATGAGTTGGATTTGAGCAGAGGAGCCTTGGGCCATCCGTCCAGGGGCAGGATGTGAGGGGAGCTGAGAGCCCGGCTGCAGCTACAGGGAGACTGGCAATTGGGAGGCGTCCTGAGCAGCACATGGGAGAAGCTCCTAGAAGAGAGGACCCTCTGACTTTCTCAACCTTACCCTACTCTCCCCACTGCCTCCGCCATCTAGAAACTTCCAGAATTTCAGGCCCCAACAAGCCTACGATGGAGGAGGTTCTCCTGTATCCACTCCTTTTTCTTTCTTTCTTTCTTTTTTATTTTTGAGACGGAGTTTCGCTCTGTCGCCCAGGCTGGAGTGCGGTGAGGCGATCTCGGCTCACTGCAAACTCCGCCTCGCGCGTTCAAGCGATACTCCTGCCTCAGCCTCCCCAGTAGCTGGGATTACAGGTGCACGCCACCACACCTGGCTGTTTTTTTGTGTGTTTTTAGTGGAGACGGGGTTTCACCATGTTGGTGAGGCTGGTCTCGAACTTCTGACCTCAGTTGTTCCGCTGGCCTCGGCCTCCCAAACTGCGGATTACAAGCGTGAGCCACTGCGCCACGCCCACTCCATTGGTTTTTTACACTCAACATTGGGAAGAGACTGCTGTTGCCCTGTTTCTGAGATAACAAGGACAAAACGAGAGAGTGATGAGCTGGAGCCCGATTATAAAACGGTCCACAGACGAAAACTAATGCCTGAGTTCAGTAAGGCCGAGAGGCCAGCTCACTCCCGCGAGGCGCTCTTTTGTTCGTGCAAACCGGGGCGGAGCTCTCTGCTGCACCGCCTCGCCGGGCCGGGGACTAAACATGCGCGGCTAGTTTTCAAGGCCGGCCTCTGTATTAGTCACCGCGGCCATTTTGGATGCGGGTACGGAGAGAGCGCGGACTGGAGATACCGGGGGCGTTGTCTTGGGCACGACTGCGTAGGGGCAAAGGTCGAGTACCCGCGCCGCCGCCATTTTTTATGAGGGCATATTCCATTTCTGATTATACACCCGCTGCCATCGGCACCGTTAGTTTCCATGCCCTCTAGTGCGCCCTCGGGGGCCCTAGTAACCTCCCTCCTTCCCTTGGGCCCGGGCCAGGGAGGCTTTCTCGGGCGCAGGAGGTTCCGCAGGCCCAGGCCAGGCCAGGGAAGGCAGCCGATCCGTCGTCGGGGTTGACAGTCACCATGGCGCCGCCTCTGGCCCCGCTCCCTCCCCGGGACCCAAACGGGGCCGGACCCGAGTGGAGGGAGCCGGGGGCTGTGAGCTTCGCGGACGTGGCCGTGTACTTCTGCCGGGAGGAGTGGGGCTGCTTGCGGCCAGCGCAGAGGGCCCTGTACCGGGACGTGATGCGGGAGACCTACGGCCACCTGAGCGCTCTCGGTGAGAGCCCCACCTGCTCGCCTGAGCCCTGCGCCCCCACAGGCCCTGCCGCGCCTCTGGGAGCTGCGCGTGAAGTTGGGGGCCCCGGGGCCGGGCAGGTGGCCTCCCCGCAGCGTGGGGTTTGCGTTCTTCTTCCCTAGGAATCGGAGGCAACAAGCCAGCTCTCATCTCCTGGGTGGAGGAGGAGGCCGAACTGTGGGGTCCGGCTGCCCAGGATCCGGAGGTGGCGAAATGTCAGACACAAACGGACCCAGGTGGAGTATCGGGTGCTCAGTCCCATGGGGACTTCTCTGTTCCTGTCCCATCCCGGTACCCTCTGCCACCTCCAGCTACCTGCTTAGCAGTTTCCTCTCTGAACTGCCTTCTCAACTGCGACGACGAGGCTGAGACCCTGCGTGGCTCCCGGATGCAGCCTAGAAAGGAGCTGTGATTTGGGCTCTGGCCCTGCCATACCCGCCTCTGAGTCCTCACCTCTGCGTGGTCACTACACTCTGGGGGCTTTTTTTGGTGTTTTTGTTTTAGAGACAGGGTCTCGCTTTGTTGCCTAGGCTGAGTGCAGTGGCGGCATCATAGCTCACTGTAGCCTGGAACTCCCGGGCTTAAGCAGTCCTTCCACCTGGGCCTCCAGCGTAGCTAAGACTGTACAGGTGCTCGCCATGAAGCCTGGGTAATTTTTTTTTTTAGACAGTTTTACTCCGTTGCCCAGGCTGGAGTGCAGTGGTGCCATCTCAGTTCACTGCAACCTCCCACTCCCAGGTTCAAGTAATTCTCCTGTCTCAACCTCCCAAGTAGCTGGGATTACAGGCGCCCGCCACCACGCCTGCTTAAATTTTTTTTTTTTTTTTTGAGACAGAGTCTCGCTCTGCCGCGCAGGCTGGAGTGCAGTGGCGCCATCTCGGCTCAGTGCAAGCTCCGCCTCCCTGGTTCACGCCATTCTCCCGCCTCAGCCTCCCCAGTAGCTGGGACGACAGGCGCCCGCCACCACGCCCGGCTAATTTTGTTTTTGTGTTTTTAGTAGAGATGGGGCTTCACCATGTTAGCCAGGCTGGTCTCGAACTTCTGACTTTGTGATCTGCCCGCCTCGGCCTCCCAAAGTGCTGGGACTACAGGCGTGAGCCACCGCGCCCAGCCAATTTTTTGTATTTTTAGTAGAGACAGGGTTTCACTATGTCGCCCAGGCTGGTCTTTAACTCCTGGGGCTAAGCGATTCGCCTGCTTCGGCCTTCCAAAGTGACCCACTGCGTCTGGCCTAATTGTTTTAAATTGTTATGTAATATATATATTTTATAGAGGGGGTCTTGGCTCTCGGTGTGTTGCCCAGGCTGGTCCTGAAATCCTAGGCTGATCCTCCTTCTCTACCTCCCAAAGCGCTGGGATTACCGCCTTGAGCCCCCACGCCCAGTCTCTTAAACTCTGTTGACTCTACCTCCACCTCAGGACCCACCCCTGCCGTTCACCTGCAGGCTGGTTCCTTTCTCCCCGTCCGCCCCCCTTTTTTTCTTTCATTTCTTGCCTCAGCCTTTGCAGAGTATCCAGCCCCACTGAACTTGGCCATGCCCTCCTGGTTCTGCCTTTCTTGCTGTTCCTGCTGCCTGGAACATCCTCAGGTGTCCGTTCCTCCTTCTGGATCAGGCCCAGATGTTCATGTCATCTCTGCCCTTCCCCCGCCGTGACATTTCCCCAGCCCCGAGGCGGAATGGACTGTTCTCTCCCTCCCGGCTCTGTCTGGCTCTGCAGCCGAGGAACAGGTGTCACTCCTCCATCTCCCAGGAGCAGCCGGGGATCCAGCAGGCCTGTCCCTGTCCACGTGGGCTGTGGGATTCAAGGACCAGGATGAGCCGAGCCTGAACTCTCCCCTCTTTATCTCTCAGCAGATTCCAGAAACAAGAAAAAGGAAAGACAAAGGGAAGGGACGGGAGCCCTGGAGAAGCCCGACCCTGTGGCCGCCGGGTCTCCTGGGCTGAAGTCTCCCCAAGCCCCCTCGGCCGGGCCCCCTTATGGTTGGGAGCAGCTGTCCAAGGCACCGCACCGGGGACGCCCCTCCCTCTGTGCCCACCCCCCTGTCCCCCGAGCGGACCAGCGTCACGGCTGCTACGTGTGCGGGAAGAGCTTCGCCTGGCGCTCCACACTGGTGGAGCACGTCTACAGTCACACTGGCGAGAAGCCCTTCCACTGCACTGACTGCGGCAAGGGCTTCGGCCACGCTTCCTCCCTGAGCAAACACCGGGCCATCCATCGTGGGGAGCGGCCCCACCGCTGTCCGGAGTGTGGCCGGGCCTTCACGCAGCGCTCGGCGCTGACTTCGCACCTGCGCATCCACACCGGCGAGAAACCCTATGGCTGCGCCGACTGTGGCCGCCGCTTCAGCCAGAGCTCTGCCCTCTACCAGCACCGGCGCGTGCACAGCGGCGAGACCCCCTTCCCCTGCCCGGACTGCGGCCGCGCCTTCGCCTACCCCTCGGACCTGCGGCGCCACGTGCGCACCCACACCGGCGAGAAGCCCTACCCGTGCCCGGACTGCGGGCGCTGCTTCCGCCAGAGCTCGGAGATGGCAGCCCACAGGCGCACCCACAGCGGCGAGAAGCCCTACCCCTGCCCGCAGTGCGGCCGCCGCTTCGGCCAGAAGTCGGCCGTGGCCAAACACCAGTGGGTTCATCGGCCCGGGGCCGGGGGCCACAGGGGCCGGGTCGCCGGGCGTCTGTCTGTGACCCTGACCCCTGGCCACGGAGACCTGGACCCGCCCGTGGGCTTCCAGCTGTACCCGGAGATATTCCAGGAGTGTGGGTGACGGCCTTAAAAGTGACTATCTAGACATTACGGGAGGCCCGAGATGGGCTCAGGGGCCCGAACTTCTGCGGCGGCCTGCAGGGAGGTCCCAGAATCTACGGCAAGAGCTGGCCCTGGGGTGCGGACAGTCTGCTCTTGGGCCCTTAGCAGCCTCCTCTGCCAGCACCTTGCTCCCCACTGCCCAGGGCTCTCCAAGGCCCCCTCTACTGAGGCAGGGCTGAGTTGAGAACCCCCAGACCTACATAAGGGGAACCAAAAGCTGTTTCTCAGCCCAGAGGTGCTAAGAGGACTGAGGTAGAGGAGAACCTTGTTTTACCCATTGTCTTTTTAAATTTTTTATCATTATTTTTATTCTTGTGACCCTCCCAGAACACAATACTCATTGTCTTTTTATTTATTTATTTATTTATTTATTTATTTATTTATTTCTGAGACAGCTTCCTGCTCTGTCACCCAGGCTGGAGTGCAGTGGTGTGAACAGGGCTAACTGCAGCCTCAACCTGCAGTGCTCAAGGAATCCTCTCCCATCAGCGTTCCAAATATCTGAGACTACAGGCGGGCAACACTACGGCCAGCTAATTTTTAAATTTTACGTAGAGATGAGGTTCTCACTGTTGTCCAGGCTGGTCTCAAACTCCTTGGCTGAAGCGATCCTGTCGTCTCGGCTTCCGCAAGTGCTGGGATTACAGGCGTGAGCTACCACCATGCCTGGCTTCCATTGTCTTTGTGTGTGTGTGTGTGATGGGGTTTTGCTCTTGTTGCCCAGGCTGGAGTGCAATAGCACAATCTCAGCTCACTGCAACCTCTGCCTCCAGAGTTCAAGCAATTCTCCTTCCTCAGCCTCCCAAGTAGCTGGGACTACAGGCACCCACCACCTCCATTGTCTTTTTACTGCCCAAGTTAAAATCCTGTGACTGTGTACTGGATCTGGCCTGCGGTTGTCATATTTATTGATCTGAGTCCAGGCAGTGTTTTTAAGTGATATGAGTTAGTAGTGAAAATTGAAAAGGATATTTTGCAACCAAATACAGGTTTTCTGGTGTCTTTTGAAAAATCCAAAGATTTGGCAACTCGACCTAGGCTCCGACAAAACCACAGTTGTTGGGAGCTGAGCCGGAGCCAGAACTCACAATTCACCGTGGCCCGGCCACCCATCCCCACCACTCCCGTGGGCTCCTGACCAAGCACCACGTGCCATTCATCATGGCTTGCTTTTAGTGTTTTTGGTGTTTATCTTAAAGTACAGCGAAGAAGAAAGGGAAGTATTTCTTAGACCCACGTCTCTGTCCAAACAGGCCTTTCCATCTGGCATTTCCCGCTCATTTATATGACTTGCTGAGTTCCTATGGTCATTTGAGTTTGCAAACAGTGGTCTGTAGCACTCAGGTTTTCTGGAGTTGGAGAGAAAGGGTGGCAAGAGAGAAGTAAAAGTTGGTTTTATTTTAGATCTTTGCTTGTATTGCATTTTATGGTTTACAAAGTACTGTCTCTTCCATTGAATCATTTCACCTTCATAAGTGCTGAGAGAAACCCCTTGGTTGAAGAGGACAGCCTGGTCAGGAAGAGGCAGTCAGGACTGCCTTTCATCCCAAACCAAGGGGTGTGTCCGCCATCAGCCAACAGGCAGTTCCTGTTTTTGAATGGGAAGGTTTTGAGAGCTCCCTCCAGTCTTCTTTGGGCCTCCCTGAGATAGCCACATGCCTCAGGACTTCTTAGCCCTCCTAGACCCTGCCAGGAGGGCCTTATCACAGTTTTGAACTAGAAGAGATCTTCACTTTCCTAGGCTTTTACAGTTGGAGACACTGAGGCCAAGGAGGGCTAAGCAGCCTGTCCAGGGTCACACAGAGACCTCAGGGTTCTTAGCTGACTGCTGGCTTTACCCATCACTCCTGAGGCCTTCACTGGTGTCTCAGCCAGGGTTTTGCAGGCATCTGCCCCTCCCTGTGATAACACCCAGCCCTGACCTGGATGGGGTCAGACTAGCCCAGCATCAGTGAAGCCCACGTACCAGATGAGTTCTGACAAAGTGGCCATGTGACAGATCAGGTCAACTCAGAATCCAGGCAACGAGGAGAGTCCCAAGGCACACAGACCTTGCATTTTTCCTCTGTACCATCATGGGCAGAGCGGGGTAGGCCAGGAACACCTGGTGTTAGATTTGTAGCCAGGGGCGACTACCCATCTGTATCCCCAAGCTCTGCACAGAATCCCCACCCCCATTATCCATCTACCACTAATTCCTTTGTGGGCAGAGTCTAGCCATGGGCAGCCCCTGCCCTGCTCCTGGTTAGGACAACATCTCCCTGAGGAGAGCAAGGGCCTGTGACCTCTGCTGGCCTATGCAGAGTCACCCAGCTCAGCCCTGTGTCTGGCCTACCCAGGAAGGAAGAAACCAGATTCATCAACCTGGAAGGAGGTAGAAGTTTTGGAGAAAAGACACTGTTCCGGTGTCAAGTGAAGTAATGAACTGACTTTATTCCAACCTCATCTCCAATCCGACCCCACCAAGGTCTCTCTCTCCTTCAGCTTTTCTGGGGCGGGTTGACTCGTGCGCCACCTTATCACAGGGGCATATTGGGGTCAGAAGAGGAACCTTGGCAGTAGAAGATACCTTTGTACCAGTTTTTTTTTTTTTTAATTTTTTGTTTTTGAGATGGTGTCTCTCTCTGATGCCCAGGCTGGAGTGCAGTGGCATGATCTTGGCTCACTGCAACCTCTGCCTCCTGGGTTCAAGTGATTCTCCTGTCTCGGCCTCCCGAGTAGCTGGGATTACAGGTGTGCGCCACCACACCTGACCAGTTTTTGTATTTTTAATAGAGATGAGGTTTCACCATGTTGGCCAGGCTGGTCTTGAACTCCTGACCCCAAGTGATCTGCCTGCCTTGACCTCCCAAAGTGCTGGGATTACAGGCATGAGCCACTGCACCTGGCTATTTTTTGTATTTTTAGTAGAGATGGGGTTTCACCATGTTGGTCAGGCTGGTCTCCATTTCCTGACCTCACATGATCCGCCCGCCTCAGCCTTCCAGAGTGCTGGCATTACAGGCGTAAGCCACTGCACCCGGCTTTTGTACCAGGTTTTAATTCCCAGTGTACAACCTAGTTCCCTCCCCTAACCCTCAGCACAGCCTCCGGGAGGCCCAGCTTGCAACACCAGTTCTCAGCCCAGACTGACAGCCAGATCTTGGCCCTCAGCTTGCCACTTAAAGGTGCTATGATTATTATCTAGAGATCTCTGAGTGCTTTGAAGTTTGTAAAGCTTATTTAGGGCCTAGAAACCAGACCTGACTCCTCTGCTTCCTGCCCTCATGACCCAACTTTCCAGCATCTCATCAATTTTTTTTAGTGTCATGAAACCCTTCAGCCTCAGCCCCACCCCATTCTCAGCTCCTCATTTCTTTTTTATTTTTTCTTTCTTTTTTTTTTTTTGAGACGGAGTTTCGCTCTTGTTGCCCAGCTGGAGTGCAATGGCACAATCTCGGCTCACTGCATCCTCCGCCTCCTGGGTTCAAGCAATTCTCCTGCCTCAGCCTCCCGAGTAACTGGGATTACAGGCATGCGCCATCACGCCTGGCTATTTTTTGTATTTTTAGTAGAGATGGGGTTTCACCATGTTGGTCAGGCTGGTCTCCATTTCCTGAACTCAGGTGATCCGCCCTGAGCCTCAGCCTTCCAAAGTGCTGGGATTACAGGCATGAGCCACTGTGCCCAGCCAGCTCCTTGTTTCTTGGCACAGATATTTCCACCAGAGGTAGGGCCTCCTTTTCTCTCTGCTACCACAGGTCTTTGAGGGTCAGCCCCAGAAGCAATTGAAGTCAGGAAGGGGCTTTCCCAGGCTTCACTGTGCATTGAGGATATGCTTGTCTGCATCAACAGAATAAGCCACATCCAAGTGGCCAGCCAGAGTGAGAAGTAAAGGCCATGGCCACATGCCCATCCCTCGTCTGTCCAGGCCATTTAAGGGTGGGAGACCGGGTGCAGTGGCTCACGCCTGTAATCCCAGCACTTTGGGAGGCCGAGGTGGGCAGATCACCTGAGGTCAGTAGTTCAAGACCAGCCTAGCCAACATGGTGAAATCCCGTCTCTATTGAAAACACAAAAGTTAGCTGGGTGTGGTGGCGGGTGCCTATAATCCCAGCTACTCAGGAGGCTGAGGCATGAGAATTGCTTGAACCAGGGAGGTGGAGGTTACAGTGAGCCAAGATTGCGCCATTGCACTGTAGCCTGGGTGACCAGAGTGAAACTCCGTCTCGGGCCAGGCGCGGTGGCTCACACCTGTAATCCCAGCACGTTGGCAGGCTGAGGCGGGCGGATCATGAGGTCAGGAGATTGAGACCATCCTGGCTAACATGGTGAAACCCTGTCTCTACTAAAAATACAAAAAAATTAGCCGGGCAAGGTGGTGGGCGCCTGTAGTCCCAGCTACTCAGGAGGCTGAGGCAGAAGAATGGCGTGAACCCAGGAGGCGGAGGTTGCAGTGAGCTGAGATTGCACCACTGCACACTCCAGCCTGGATGACAAAGCGAGACTCTGTCTCAAAAAAAAAAAAAAAAAAAAAAAGTGAAACTCCGTCTCAAAAAATAATAATAATAAAATAAGGCTAGGTGTTGATCTGAGCTCCAAGACCCCTAAAACTCCTTGGAATGTTTGTGTATGTGTGTGTCTCTAGGAATAGGCATGTAGGCATGCAAAGATGTATATGACCCAAAGAAGTTAATACTAGGCTAGTATTTTCAAATAAGGCCTCCCTGATGCAGAATCACGAGGTTATCTTTTATTATTATTATCATTATTATTATTTTGAGACGGTCTTGTCTGTGTCACCCAGGTTAGAATGCAGTGGTGTGATCTTAGCTCACTGCAGCCTTGAATTCCTGGGCTCAAGCCATCCTCCCGCCTCAGTCCTGCATAAGCTGGGACTACAAGTGTGCACCATTATACCTGGCTAATTAAAAAAAAATTTTTTTTAGAGAAAAGTTCTCACTCTGTCATCCAGGCTGGTCTTTCTTTTGTTGTTATGGGTTTTTATTTTTGGAACCTGTCTCAGGAGCCCAGGCTGGTCTCAAACTCCTGACCTTGAGTGATCCTCCCATCTCAGCCTCCCAAAGTGCTGGGATTACAGGTGTGAACCACTGTGCCTGGCTGAGTGTCTTTTAAAAATGTAGGTTGCCAGGCGCAGTGGCTCATGCCTATAATCCCAGCACTTTGGGAGCCCAATGGGAGCAGATCACTTGAGCCCCAGAAGTTTAACACCAGTCTGGGCAACATGGCGAAAACCCATCTCTACAACAATTAGCTAGGCGTGGTGGCTTACACATGTAATCTCAGCACTTTGGGAGGCCGAGGTGGGTGGATCAGGAGGTCAAGAGATCAAGACCAGCCTGGCCAACATGGTGAAACCCCATTTCTACTAAAAACACAAAAATTAGCTGGGTGTGATTGCAGGCGCCTATAGTCTCAGCTACTCAGGAGGCTGAGGCAGGAGAATCACTTGAACCCAGGAGGCGGAGGTTGCAGTGAGCCGAGATCACGCCACTGCACTCCAGCCTGGTTGACACAGTGAGACCCCATCTCAAAAAAAAAAAAAAAAAAAAAAGAGAGAGAGATAAAGGCATGTCAGGCCAGGCAGTGACTCATGCCTGTAATCTCAGCACTTTGCTGAGTGACAGAAGAAGACTGACTCTGTCTCCAGAAAAAAACAGGCACGTTCAGAGAACAAAGATTCCATCCATTTAGCTGGAGCTAAGTGGGATCGTTTGCCTGTAGGGAAAGATGGGGGTTTGACTTTGAGAAGGTTGGTTTGCCATGGGCCTAGAAGGCCATGGGGGTACTGGCTATGAACACTTTTTTGAGACAGGGTCTCACTCTGTCGCCCAGGCTGGAGTGTAGTGGCATGATCTGGGCCCACTGCAGCCTCAACCTCCTGGACTCAAGTGATCCTCCCACCTCAGCCTCCCAAGTACCTGGGACCACACGCACTTGCCACCACGCCCAGCTAATAGAGCCCATGCCTCTATCTTAATGAGCCTTTGTTCTAGCTACTCTGTTCTATATAGGCTACACTTGCAAATCAAATTCCTCTGTCAATGACCTTCAATGCTATCTCTAAGAAATTCCTCCAGGAGCCTGTCTGTCCCATGCTAGAAGCCTCAGAACTGTGCCTCTGTGTTTTTATCCTGGACACAATCTGCCTAGAAGGTCTTCCCCAAACTCGTGTCAGCTGAATTCATACCTGGTATCTCTCTCCCCCAGCTTAGTGTAAACTTAGTGCAGGGACTTTATCTTGCCTCACCAATGTCTTCGCCACCCAAGAATAATGCTTGGCACACAAGAGGGGGCCAATACATTTTTATGAAATGAATGTAGACTTAGGATATGTGTCTATTTTTTGATATGTTTCCTGAGTGGTCAGTGTTCTTCCCCAGGATTCCCTGACTCCAAACCAGCCCTCTGTTAGGGACAAACTGCCCAAGAAACCTTCTTGGTGCTGTCCACCCATCCCCCAAGCCTCTTTACATTTCTAAGCCCTTACCTAGGCACCACGGTGAAGCCAGCAGACTTTGCTTATCAGACCTTGCTGCAATAAGCAAACCCCAATTACAAACCACCCACACTGCACAGGGGGAGGTCGTGGGAAACATAAACAAACTTTACCTACACCCTCCTGTAATAAACGTCACAAGGTAATATGTAGCAAAATTAACCAGCAAACAACCCCAGGATGCGGCCATACGAAAGAACTCCATCAAACTCCCCTCCCCAATATAAACCCCTCATTCTGTAAGCTTGGGGCTACTTCCTCTCTGACTTTAAAGGGAGCAGCCAGCAGGTTAATAAAAAGTTGCCTGCCTAACTTTGGGTCTATTTTTCCTTTCTCTCGGCTGACCTTACATTCTGGTGCCAAAACCCGGGAAGGGGATAGCCTCTGGCCAGGACTCACTCATTCACTCTCTCTGTCTGTCTCCCTCCCTACTCCCTACCCTATCACCCCTCTTCCAGCCAATCTCCCCTTCCCTGAACCTGCCAAAGACCCAGAGAATCTCCTAGACTCTCCCATTGCTGACGACTTCATCCACCACCTCCACCAGGGTGAGTAAAAAGAGACTGTTGCCGTTCCTCAGAACCCTTGACCATCCATCTCTCCATTTCCGAAAGACCCAGCGCTGGGCCAAGGGCTTCCTCCGGCCTGTGGGCCTCTGGTTCCTCCTCAGGGATGCCTGACACGGCAGTTACCTCCTCTATTCCGGACAAGTTCCGCAAGAAAAGGGACGCCCTCTCCCACTGTCCTTGTCAGCAGCAGTCTCTTCTTCCTCTACCCCCACCTCCTCCATTCCGCAATCTCAATGCTCTCGGGCTCCATTCAGAGGTCCGTTCTTTTTTTTTTTTTGAGAGACAGTCTCGCTCTGTCGCCCAGGCTGGAGTGCAGTGGCGCGATCTCGGCTCACTGCAAGCTCCGCCTCCTGGGTTCACGCCATTCTCCTGCCTCAGCCTCCCGAGTAGCTGGGACTACAGGCGCCCGCCACCACGCTCGGCTAATTTTTTGTATTTTCAGTAGAGACGGGGTTTTACCGTGTTAGCCAGGATGGTCTCGATCTCCTGACCTCATGATCCGCCCGCCTCGGCCTCCCAAAGTGCTGAGATTACAGGCGTGAGCCACCGCGCCCGGCCCAGAGGTCTGTTCTAAGAGGCTTATCTTTTACTGCAATACCACATGGCCTCAATACCAACTGGACAGTGGCTCCCAATGGCCCAAAAATAGCACTTTACAACTTTTGCCATCACAATCGGAAATGGTCTGAGATTCCTTATGTTCAGGTTTTCTTTAAGGGAGGAGACCACCCCTCATATTGTTTTATGCCCAATTTCTGCCTCCAAAGAAAGAAGAAGAAATGAAATCCACAAGCAGACAGCCCAGCGCCACACACTGGGCCCGGTAGTTAAAGATCAACCCCTGACCTAATCGGTTATCTTATCTATAGATTACAGACATTGTATAGAAAAGCACTGTGAAAATCCCTGTCCTGGGCCGGGCACGGTGGCTCACTCACGCCTGTAATCGCAGCACTTTGGGAGGCCGAGGCGGGTGGATCACGAGGGCAGGAGATTGAGACCATCCTGGCTAACATGGTGAAACCCCGTCTCTACTAAATGTACAAAAAATTAGCCGGGCGTGATGGTGGGCGCCTGTAGTCCCAGCTACTTGGGAGGCTGAGGCAGGAGAATGGTGTGAGCCCGGGAGACGGAGCTTGCAGTGAGCAGAGATCGCCCCACTGCACTCCAGCCTGGGCGACACAGAGAGACTCTGTCTCAAAAAAAAAGAAAATCCCTGTCCTGTTCTGTTCCGATCTAATTACCGGGGCATGCAGCCCCCAGTCATGTACCCCGTGCTTGCTCAATAGATCACAACCCTCTCACGTGGACCCCCTTAGAGTTGTGAGCCCTTAAAAGGGATAGGAATTGCTCACTCGGGGAGCTTGGTTGTTGGAGACGTGAGTCTTGCTGAAGCACCTGGCCGAATAAAGCCCTTCCTTCTTTAACTCGGTGTCTGAAGGGTTTTGTCTGCAGGTTGTCCTGCTACATCTTCACTCTCTGTAACTGCCATTCCCTCTGTCAGTCTTGTTCTACTTTCCAAATCCTCCTCGTCTGCTCCAAATCTGACTCGCCTCCTATCCCCCTCCCCACAGCCCCAGCTTAGGACGATTCCTCTTCCTTTGACTCTGCCAATTTTCCCCCTCCCCGACAGCATCACGATCCTCCACAGGAGCATCCTAATCCTCCACTGTATGTCCCCGTTCCAGCTCTACCCTTCTCCCCGTCTCTCAAACCACCCCACTTCTGACTCTGGTTCCTCTCCGTCTCCACCCCTCACCCGCTCTTGGGCCCAACATGTTCAGCAACCAGCTCCCTTACTTCCCCTTCAGGAAGTAGCAGGAGCTGAAAGTATTGTTAGAGTTTATGTTCCCTTCTCCCTCACTGATCTCTCTGTAATTAACAAAAGACTTGGTTCATTTCCAGAAGACCCTACCTCTTATATTAGGAAGTTTCAGTACCTTACCCAGTCTTATGAACTAACCTAGCATAACCCCTACATCATCCTCTCTTCTACCCTCACCCCAGAAGACCGAGACCATAACTGGACCCTAGATCAGGCACATGCTGATACCATTCATCACCAGGCTCCTGCCCAGCCTACTGGTGCAAAGGCAGTCCCCAACCAGGACCACCCTAGGATTATCAAGACGGGGCCTCTGGACGCCACCATCGAGACCACATGATTGTATGTCTCTTTGCAGGACTCCAAAAGTTTGCCTATAAAGCGGTAAACTATAAAAAACTTTCAGAAATCACCCAAGGTTCCTAACGAAAACCCAGCCCTTTTTCTCTCTGATTTAACTGAAGCCATGAGAAAATATACCAACCCAGACCCAGCCAGCCCAAAAAGAACCACTATTTTAAACCTTCAGTTTGTCTCCCAATATTTTAAACCTTCAGTTCATCTCCCAATCCACTCCGAATATTTGATGCAAGTTTCAGAAGCTTGACAATGGCCCTCAAACCCTACAATGAGACCTTCTTAATTTAGCCTTCAAAATCTTTAACAATCATAATGAGGAAAATAAGAGGCAAAAACAGGCGAAGTTTCAAATGCTTGCCTCTGCCATTAGAGGCCCTGCAGGCCCACGGGACCGCAGCTCCACACGGAAGCCTCCTAACAATTCACTTCCACCTGGCACCTGTTCCAAGTGTGGCAATAAAGGCCACTGGTCCAGACAATGCCCAAACCCAGGAAAGCCCACCAGGCCATGCCCCCTCTGTAGAGGACCCCACTGGAAGTCAGACTGTGAGTGGCCCCAGCAAGGACTGCCCCCATCCCCTCCTGAGCCAGCCAAAACCTCCTACTCGGATTTCATCGGCCTTGCCACTGAAGACTTCACGGTGCCCTGGAATGAACGCCCCCAGCAACTACCATCTCTTCATTCAAGCCAAAAGTAACCCTAATGGTGGCAAATGGGCCAGTATATATATTTTTAAAATTAATACCGGGACAAACTACTCTGCTTTACTTAATTTTTCAGGACCTACCCAGTCCTCCCAGGTCTCTGTTGTAGGAATTGACGGACAAGTCACCAAACCCCGAGCCACCCCTCCACTCTTCTGCTCCCTGCACAGTTTTTCCTTCACTCACTCTTCCTTAGTCCTGCCCTCATGTCCACCTCTGCTCCTGGGCAGAGATACCCTTTTCAAACTCCACACTATTCTCCACCTCCATGGTAACCTACTTAGAAATTCAACTTCCCCTGGGGCCTGGACTGTGACCCCAGCCTGAGTAGCATTAATAATCTACCCCCCGCGCTCTTCCAAATGAGAAATCCTTTCCTTCCCAGGGTTAGCAGGCTTCTTTAGAATATGGATTCTCAACTTTACCCTCCTAGCTTGCCCCCTCTATAAAGCGGCCAAACACCCTCTCGATGAACCCCTAAAACCCTCACATAACATACTCCCCAGCTTCTACAAACTCAAAACTGCTCGTCACTGCGCCAACTCTGTCCTTACCTATTATCTCCCAACCTTTCACTCTCTATACTTCCAAAAACTGAGGAATAACCCTCGATGTCTTAGGACAACAGGAAAAAAAATCCTCCTTCTTTTGCCCCTGTAACTTACCTCTCTAAACAACTAGATGACAGAGTCAAAGGGTGGCCAACCTGCCTTAAAGCACTAGCAGTGGTGGCCATTTTAGCTCTAAAAAGCAGGAAACTAACTTTCAGCCAGAATACCACCGTCCGCAGTCCTCATAATCTACAAGATCTCCTCTCCTCCTGAGCATTAGGCTCCCTTTCTCCTTCATGGATTCAATTACTCCATGCCTTTTTTTTTTTTTTTTTTTTTTGAGATGGAGTTTCGCTCTTGCCTCAGTGTCTTGCATAGCTGGGATTACAGGCGTGTGCCACCACGCCTGGCTAATTTTTGTATTTTTAGTAGAGAGGGGGTTTCACCATGTTGGCCAGGCTGGTCCCGAACTCTTGACCTCAGGTGATCCACCCGCCTCAGCCTCCCAAAGTGCTAGGATTACAGGCGTCAACCACCGCGCCCGGCTTACTCCACGCCTTCTTTATCAAAAATCCCAAATTCAGTCTTTTCAAAAGTGCTCCCCTCAACCCAGCATCCTTACTCCCTGTATCTTCTTCCCCTTCTACTCATTCTTATACTAACATCCTAGATCACCTGCAGCCACACTTTCTAAACATTTCCTCCCAGCCTCTCACCAACCCCAATGACCAGCTATTTATAGATAGCTCCTCTTCCGTACCCACTGGCTCCCCCAAAATTGCTGGGTATGCAGTTGTTTCCCTTGGCCGAGTAATTGAAGCTAAACCCCTACCTCCAGGAACCTCCTCTATCCCTCCTCTCCACAATATACAATGCAATCCCTGCCTCAGCCTGTAACTGGACTTCCACCCAAGTAACCTACCATCCCGAAATCCTCATTAACAGCCCCCTCGAACTCGACATGCAGGCATTAACAGAAATCTCCCCTCAGTTAGCTAATGAGTTGGGTCCAGCTGTTACAACCTTACATCCCTATTTACGCAACCTATCCCCCTACCACAGCTGTGATAAACCCGTATTAGGAGCCATAACAACCCACAAAATCTTATCCTATCCAGCACTGCTGTGCATCCAATGACATCTACCCTCTGGCATTCCCCTCAGCCACCTGAATTCCAAATTGCAACTTTACCCTACAACTCAAACCTCCCACCGAACATACTACTCTCAAAGCCGCCAACAAAAAAGACAGGCTTTATTTCTCTAGCCTCCACCTCCTTAACAAAATTAAGGGTACTGTAATGGCCAACACCTCCCCTGTTTATCCGTCTTCCCTTGACTCCCCTCTCCATGCACCATCCTTACCCTACACCCACCACCCGGGACTGTCTCCTTCTCCCAACATTCAACAACACTCCCACACGCATCTTAGTGGAAACAAAACGCTTCCTCTTACACTGGCAAAAAAAAGAACCCAAAAGCCTCCCAGCCTAAACCAAACACCCCTTTACAACCACTTACAGCAGCAGCCCTAGCCGGGACCCCAGAAGTATAAATGCATGAAAATAACAAAATGTATATCTTTTTAGCATACACACCAGTTCTCTCTAACAAAGCAAGGCATACATTTCCTATGCAGTACCTCAACTTATATTTGCCTCCCCTCTAACTGGATGGGCGCCTGCACACCCTGGTTTTCCTCAGTCCAAAAATCAACGTTGCCCCAGGAGACCAACCCCTACCAATCCCCGTTAATACCCCTATCTGACACCGCCGTGCTATACAACTCATACCTCTATTAGTAGACCTCGGAATAACTACAGGAGTTGGAACTGGGATTGCGGGATTAACCACCTCCGTTTCCTATTACCAATCCCTCTCCAAAGACCTCACAAATAGCTTGGAAAAAATAGCCAAATCCATTACAACTCTCCAATCACAAATAAATTATTTAGCAGCAATGGTTCTTCAAAACCACAGAGACTTAGACCTACTCACAGCCGAAAAAGGAGGACTCTGCCTTTTTCTAGATGAAAAGTGTTGCTTTTATCTTAACCAGTGTGGCTTAGTACAACATGCTGTAAAAAGACTAAAGGACTGAGCACAAAAAATTAAAGAAAACATCCCTTGATGGCCAGCGTGGCCCTCCTGGTCTTTTAATACCTAGTTTCCATAGCTAATGCCCCTTCTAGGCCCGGCCATAACCATTTTTCTTTTCCTAGCATTCGGCCCTTGTCTCCTACACCATCTCACCCAGTTTTTACAGGACCGTATCAGAGCCTTCACCTATGCGACAATACAAGATATAATGCTGCTCCAGGAATACCAATGGCTCCAAAAACTGTAGTCCCTACTGTCCAGCCTTCCCCCACAACCGTCGCCCCTTCCCAGCAAGAAGCAGCCAGACAATGGCACCCCTCTTCTATTACCTATTAAAGGGCTGGAATGTTAGGGACAAACTGCCCAAGAAAGCTTCTTGGTGCTGCCCACCCTTCCAGCAAGCCTCTTTACATTTCTAAGCCCTTATCTAGGTGCCGCGGTGAAGCCAGCAGACTTCACTTATCAGACCTTGCTGCAATAAGCAAACCCCAGGTACAAATCATCCACACCGCACAGGGGGAGGTTGTGGGAAACATAAACAAACTTTACCTACACCCTCCTGTAATAAACGTCACAAGGTAATATGTAGAAAAATTAACCAGCAAACAACCCCGAGATGCGGCCATACCAAAGAACTCCCTCAAACTCCCCTCCCCAATATAAACCCCTCATTCTGTAAGCTTGGGGCTGCTTCCTCTCTATTAGGGGAGCAGCTGGCAGATTAATAAAAAGTTGCCTGCCTAACTTTAGGTCTATTTTTCCTTTCTCTCAGCTGACCTTACACCCTCATCTCCTGGGAGTAGGAGGAAGCCCAGCTGTGAGTCAAAATGCCCAGGATCCCCAGGAAGGAGGAAGCCTAAGAGAAAGGCAGAAAGGGGAGAAGAGGGGATGACGTCTCCGTCCCAGCTGGAAGAGGATATTTTGTTGAGGAAGGAACGCTATTTATATGTTCCTTACTCCTGGTGTGACTCATTTTTGCTGACCTGAATTTATGACATTCCCTGGAGCCTGGCATCTTGACCTTCTCTTTCTCACTTTAAGGGAGGAGACCACCCCTCATATTGTCTTATGCCCAATTTCTGCCTCCAAAGAAATAAGAAGTAAAAACTAAAAGGCAGAAATGGAATCCACAGGCAGATAGCCCAGCACTGCACCCTGGTTAAAGATCAACCCCTGACCTAACTGCTTGTGTTATCTATAGATTGCCAGACATTGTATGGAAAAGCATTGTGAAAATCCCAGTCCTGTTCTGTTCCGTTCTGATTACCTGTGCATGCAGCCCCCAGTCACGTACCCACTGTTTGTTCAATCAATCATTACCCCCTCAGAGATGTGAGCCCTTAAAAGGGACAGGAATTGCTCACTCGGGGAGCTCGGTTTTTGGAGACGTGAATCCGCCGATGCTCCCAGCTGAATAAAGCCCTTGCCTTTCACAACTTGGTGTCTGAGGGGTTCTTGTCTGCGGCTCGTCCTGCTACAATTTTTTTTTTTTTTTTTTTTGAGACAGAGTCTTGCTCTGTTGCTCAGGCTAGAGGGCAGTGGTGTGATCTCTGCTCACTGCAGCCTCCACCTCCCAGGTTCAAGTGAGTCTCCTGCCTCAGCCTCCTGAGTAGCTGGGATTACAGGCACCTGCCACCACACCCGGCTAATTTTTAATTGTTTTTTAGTAGAGACGGGGTTTCACCATGTTGGCCAGGCTGGTAATGAACTCCTGACCTCAAGTGATCTGCCCCCCTCAGGCTCACAAAGTGCTGGGGTTACAGGTGTGAGGCACCACACCTGACCGAGACTGGGCTTCTTTTCTTTCTTTTTTTTTTTTTTTTGAGATGGCATTTTGCTCTTGTTGCCGAGGCTAGAGTGCAATGGCGCGATCTTGGCTCACCGCAACCTCTGCCTCCCGGGTTCAAGTGATTCTCCTGCCTCAGCCTCCTGAGTAGCTGGGATTACAGGCATGCGCCACCACGACTGGCTAATTTTGTATTTTTAGTAGAGATGGGGTTTCTCCATGTTGGTCAGGCTGGTCTCAAACTCCCGACCTCAGTTGATCGGCCCGCCTCAGCCTCCCAAAGTGCTGAGATTACAGGTGTGAGCCTCTGTGCCCGGCCTTTTTTTTTTTTAAAGATAGAGTCTCACTCTGTCACCAAGGCTCGGGTGCAGTGGTGTGATCTCGGCTCACTGCAACCTCCGCCTCCCGGGTTCGCACCATTCTCCTTCCTCAGCCTCTGGAGTAGCTGGGATTACAGGCATGTGCCACCACACCCAGCTAATTTTTGTATTTTTAGTGGAGATGGGGTTTCACCATGTTGGTCAGGCTGCTCTTGAACTCCTGATCTCAGGTGATCTGCCCTCCTTGGCCTCCCAAAGTGCTGGGATTACAGGCATGAGGCACCGCGCCCAGCACTTAATTTGACTGGTGACATCCCATGGGACTACAGTCAGGCTGCGCTATGAATCGGCCCATTCAGTGGCAGTGTGTGAATTCAAATTTAGGATGAAGAAAGTTCACCTTTCTGTCTCCAGGCCCCTAGGCCCTGGAACAGCTGCCTGTGTAGTTGATGGTGGCTCCTCTGGTTGGCCTTGAGGTGTGTGGGAATGTCACTGCCTGGTGAGCTCCTCAGTTGGCCAGCACTGTCTGGGGGTGGGGGATGAGGGTGGTTCCCAGGGGTACCCATCTGAATGCTGCTGTTGTGAAGGTTGATTCTGTCACCTGAATATGAGTAGGCCTTGGGGAGTTGACAGGGCCAGAGGTAAGTTATGAATCAGCAGTTTCCCAATGGCCACTCAGAAAAATGACACATTTGGAAGGGACCAGCAGGAGTCTATTTGGGAGCTGTCATAAGCCCTTGGTGTCAGAAACACTGACCTGGTCTCTGAGCCTTTGGCCAAGGCTCCCTGTAGCCAGACCTTCCCCAAATCTGCAGTCTCTGCCCGGCCTCAACATCTGGCACTCACTCAGCACCTCATTCCTGTCCCCAGTGCAGCCACACTTCGCCAGTACCTTCAGCCAGGCCTCAGGTACTCCGGGGAGTGACCCTTTGCCCGCAGCTGGTATAGCACCCACTTCTCCCACAACGAGGCCCACCCCTGCTTCCTGTTGCCCAGCGGGCCTGTGTTCCTTCACCTGTCCCCACTGCTGGCAATGCTTGAGCCAGGGGCCCTTCAGTGGATCCACTGGCCTGGTGACATGGACCTCAGAGGCTGACCTCCAGGATTGTGAACTCTGCCCCTGGTTCTTTCCCGGGAGGGTCCAGACCCCCAAGGGAGCTTCCAGGATCTCCCAGAGCTCTTCCAGACTGTGGGTAATGGGCACCACACTGAGGGGTGGGCACTGCAAGAGACAAAATGTCATTGCTTTTAAGGGAAGTTTTCAGTTTTCTCTTGTGTCCTTCCGAGGTCTGAGAGCCTGGGAGACCTAGGGCTGGGAACACACCCCCTGGGCAACAATGAATCCTTATGCCCCTCCCAAACTTTTTGCCTCCTCTCCCCAGGGTGAGAAAATAGCCCTTAGAGGCCCCAAGGGACCAGAATAAACACACTTAACAAAGTAATCCATGTCTTCCACCTGTTTGATGCCCCCCCAACCCACACAGATCTCCCCTTGAAAATTTTACTGCCCTAGCCAGATTTTCTTCGTCCTGTCATTTCTTTTAAAATTTATTGTTCTTGGCCAGGTGCAGTGGCTCACGCCTGTAATCCCAGCACTTTGTGAGGCCAAGGTGGGTGGATCGCCTGAGGTCAGGAGTTCAAGACCAGCCTGACCAACATGGTGAAACTCCATCTCTACTAAAAATACAAAATTAGCCGGGTGTGGTGGTGCATGCCTGTAGTCCCAACTACCCGGGGTGCTGAGGCAGAAGAATCGCTTGAACCCGGGAGGCAGAGGTTGCAGTGAGCAGAGATTGCGCCATTGCACTCCAGCCTGGGCAATAAGAGCAAAACTCCATCTCAAAAAAAAAAAAAAAAATTATGGTTATTTAAGAAATACAGGCCAGGCGTGGTGGCTCACACTTGTAATCCCAGCACTTTGGGAGGCAGAGATGAGCGGATCACGAGGTCAGGAGATTGAGACCATCCTGGCTAACACGGTGAAACCCCGTCTCTACTAGAAATACAGAAAAATTAGCCAGGCGTGGTGGTGGGCGTCTGTAGTCCCAGCTACTTGGGAGGCTGAGGCAGGAGAATGGCGTGAACCCGGGAGACAGAGCTTGCAGTGAGCTGAGATCGCGCCACTGCACTCCAGCCTGGGTGACAAAGTGAGACTCCGTCTCAAAAAAAAAAAAAAAAAAAAAAGAAAGAAATATAATGATCAGTAGCTGCACCACTAGAAAGATGGCAGAGCAAGAGCAAAGAAAAATCCCTTTGGTTCCAGAAAATCTCCTAAAAAATAGGAAGGCTTATCAAGCCCTCAAAGCCACCCAGGCAAAGCAGGCATTTTTGGCAAAGGAGCAGAGGAAAGGAAAAGGGCTCAGGTTTAAGTGACTGGAATCATTCCTACATGATTCCTGGCAGGAGAAACGTGACAAGGTGCACCTCAAGACAACTAGAAGTGCAACCTCACGCCTTGGAATTGCCAGATAAATGTTCCTTGGCCTTTGTTGTACACATCAAAAGGATTGATGGTGGGAGTTTACTGGTGCAGAGAACCATTGCAAGACTTTGCCTGAAGAAAATTTTTAGTGGTGTCTTTTAAAAAATGCTGCGTATAGTGGAACCTTATGTGACCTGAGGATTTCCAAATCTGAAGTCTGTCTGGGAATCATTTTGAAACATGGACAAGCCAAGGTCAAGAATAAGACCATCGGCCAGACGCAGTGGCTCACGCCTGTAATCCCAGCACTTTGGGAGGCCAAAGATGGGTGGATCATGAGGTCAGGAGATCGAGACCATCCTGGCTAACACAGTGAAACCCCGTCTCTACTAAAAATACAAAAAATTAGTCCGGCGCGGTGGTGGGCGCCTGTAGTCCCAGCTACTTGGGCGGCTGAGGCAGGAGAATGGCGTGAACCTGGGAGGTGGAGCTTGCAGTGAGCCGAGATTGCACCACTGCGCTCTAGCCTGGGCGACAGAACGAAACTCTGTCTCAAAAAAAAAAAAAAGAATAAGACCATCCCTCTGACAGACAACACAGTGATTGAGGAGGACCTGGGGAAGTTTGGCGTCATTTGCTTGGAAGACCTCATTCATGAAATTGCCTTCCCAGGGAAGCATTTCCAGGAGATCTCATGGTTCTTGCGCCCTTTCCACCTTTCAGTGGCCCGTCATGCTACCAAAAATAGAGTGGGCTTCCTCAAGGAGATGGGCACACCTGGCTATGGGGGTTAACGCATCAATCAGCTCATCTGCCAGCTGAACTAGACCCAGGTGCCAAACCGCAGTAAATTTTTATCAATGAAGTGGAAGCATGTGTTTTTGTTGTTTTGGGAATTTTTATCAAGTACCTTCAGAGAAGATTATTTCCTGCTTTATCTTCAAAAACTGCAAAGGGTCAAAGAAAAGACAGTAGCTTGCTGGGCGCGATGCCTCACGCCAGTAATCCCAACACTTTGGGAGGCTGAGGCGGGCGTATCACCTGAGGTCAGGAGTTTGAGACCAGCCTGACCAACATGGAGAAACACCGTGTCTACTAAAAATACAAAAATTAGCTGGGAATGGTGGCGCATGCCTGTAATCCCAGCTACTCAGGAGGCTAAGGTAGGAGAATCACTCAAACCTGGGAGGCGGAGGTTGTGGTGAGCCAAGATCGTGCCATTACACTCCAGCCTGGGCAACAAAAGTGAAAGTCCGTCTCAAAAAAAGAAAAAAAAGACAGTAGCTTATGTTCATGGCAAGCACCTCTCATCACAGTCCAGTTCCAAGGAAAAATTCCAGCGTTTTCTACATTGGGTGCCACGTCGCCTGAAATCAGCACATTCCATGGAGGAAGTAGTACTTCTCTGTTGCATCTATCCTAGGGTTTAATGTTCGTAAATGAGTCACTCTAGCATTTGCACAAGGCTCCTTAAGACTCCTGCAACAGTCGACAAAGCCCAAGGACATAATTGAATCTGGAGAGTCCTGGGGCCTTGTTTTGAAACAGACTTGAAATACACATAGGAAGAAAGACATAAAAATAAATGTTCACTTGTCTCTGCAAAAAAAAAAAAAAGAAAAGAAATATAAAAGCACCTGGCTTCAGCCACTTTTTCTGACTGCTCTCTCTTGTGAAGATGCCTGAGTACATGTAAAACAGGTACAATTTGTATTCTTTCCTCCTGTTAGTCTGTCTGCTGTCGATTCATTTTTTCTTATTTATTTTTGAGATAGGGTCTCCTAAGTTGAGCAGGCTGATCTCATTCTCTTGGACTCAAGGAATCCTCTTGCCCCGACCTCCCAGGCGCCAGGATTACAGGCGATTCTCAATCTGGGCCTAGATTCAACTAAAGAACCCACTAAGAGCTAAAAGGCGCGTTGGAGGTGACTCTGACTCCAGTACACGGGACATGTATGAAGTCACGTGGAGCACAGAGTAGGCCATCAGGAAGTGTGAGAAGGAGGTCTCAGGGGAGAGCTGGCGACTTTTACTGAGATAAAGACCCCAGGGGAAGCAGGTTGGGGTAAGAAAGGGATGAGCTGGGTTTGAGCCTAGGAGCCTTGGGCCATCCGCGCAGGGGCAGGACGTCAGGGAAGCCAAGAGCCTGGCTGCAGCTAGAGGGAGACAGGCGGTCGGGAGGCGTCCTGCACAGCAGATGGGAGAAGCTCCTAGAAGAGAGGGCCCTCTGACTTTCTCAGCCTTACCCTATTCTCCCCTTGGCTTCCGCCATCTAGAAGCTCCCAGAATTTCAAGCTCCAAAAAGCCTACAATAGAGGAGGTTCTCCTGTATCCACTCCATGGCTTTTGTGAAAGGAAAATAAATCTTGGGACCCCCCCAAATCACTACGCTAAAGGAAAAAGTCAAGCTGGGAATTGCTTAGGGCCAACCTGCCTCCCAGTCTATTCAAAGTCACCCCTTTGCTGGCTGACACAGATGCATATCTGATTGCCTCCTTTGGAAACGCTAATCAGAATCTCAAAAGAATGCAACAGTTTGTGCCTCACCTTCTGTTTCTTGGAAGCCCCCTTCCTGCTTCACGTCTTCCTGCCTTTGCTTCAAGTTGCCCCGCCTTTCCAAACAGAACCAATGTACTTCTTACATACATTTATTGATGTCTCATGTCTCCATAAAATGTATAAAACTAAGCTATGCCCAGACCACCTTGGGCACATGTCGTGAGGACTTCCTGAGGCTGTCACGCGCGCGTCCTCAACCTTGGCAAGTAATTGAGATCTGTCTCGGAATTTCTGGGTTCACACTTTTTGCTCTCAACATTGGGAAGAGGCTGCTGTCGCCGTTTCTGAGGACAAAACGAGACAGTGATGGGCTGAAGTCCGATTATAAAAAGGTCCAGAGACGAAAACTAACTTCTGAGTTCACGAGGGCTGCCTTCCGCAGGGCGCTGCTTTGTTCCCGCAAACCCGGGCGGAAGCTCTGAGCTGCGCCGCCTCACCTGGCGGGGCCGGAGCATGCGCGGCTGGTTTTCAAGGCCGGCGCCTGTAGCCGCAACGGCCATTTTGGATTAGGGCAAGGAGAGAACTGGGCCTGGAGCGGGGGCGCGGGGAGGGGGGCGTCGTCGTGGGTACAATTGCGCAGGGGCAAAGGTCGAGAGGTCGCGCTGCCGCCGTTTTATTTGAAGACATCGTCCAGTTCTGACCATGGACTCGCAGCCATCGGCCCCTAGTTTCCATCCCCTCTAGTGGGCCCTCGGGGGCTCTACTGATCTCCTTCCTTCCCTTGGTACCGGGCCGGGGAAGTGTTCTCGGGCGCGGGAGGTTCCGCATGCCCAGGCCTGGCCAGGGGAGATGACCGATCCGTCGCTGGGGCTGACAGTCCCCATGGCGCCGCCTCTGGCCCCGCTCCCTCCCCGGGACCCAAACGGGGCGGGACCCGAGTGGAGAAAGCCCGGGGCCGTGAGCTTCGCCGACGTGGCCGTGTATTTCTCCCGGGAGGAGTGGGGCTGCCTGCGGCCCGCGCACAGGGCCCTGTACCGGGACGTGATGCGGGAGACCTACGGCCACCTGGGCGCGCTCGGTGAGAGCCCCACCTGCTTGCCTGGGCCCTGCGCCTCCACAGGCCCTGCCGCGCCTCTGGGAGCTGCGTGTGGAGTTGGGGGCCCCGGGGCCGGGCAGGCGGCCTCCTCGCAGCGTGGGGTTTGCGTTCTTCTCCCCCAGGAGTCGGAGGCAGCAAGCCGGCGCTCATCTCCTGGGTGGAGGAGAAGGCCGAACTGTGGGATCCGGCTGCCCAGGATCCGGAGGTGGCGAAGTGTCCGACAGAAGCGGACCCAGGTGGAGTATCGGGTGCTCAGTCCCATGGGGACTTCTCTGTTCCTGTCCCATCCCGGTACCCTCTGCCACCTCCAGCTACCTGCTTAGCAGTTTCCTCTCTGAACTGCCTCCTCAACTGCGGCCAGGAGGCTGAGCCCCTGCCTGGCTCCGGGATGCAGCCTAGAAAGGGGCTGTGATGGGGGCTCTGGTCCTGCCATACCCGCCCCTGAGTCCTCACCTCTGCGTGGTCACTACACTCCGGGGACTTTTTTGTTTTGTTTTGTTTTAGAGACAGGGTCTCTGTTGCCCAGGCTGAGGTGCAGTGGCGCCATCATAGCTCACTGCAGTCTTGAACTCCCGGGCTCAAGCAATCGGCTCAACCAATCCTCCCGCGTGGGCCTCCAGAGTACCTAACACTGTAAAGGCACTCGCCACCACGCCTGGCTGTTTTTTTTTTTTTTTAATTAAAAATTTTTTAAAGAGATAGAGGTCTTGGTGTGTTGCCCAAGCTGGTCTCGAACTCTAGCGATCCTCTATCTCGGCCTCCCAAAGCACTGGGATTACAGGCATGAGCCACTGCACCCGGCCTCTAGGTTCTGTTGACTCTACCTCCACATCATGACCCGCTCCAGTCGTTTTCCTGCACTGGAACTGAAAACCATAGTTCCTATGCCCCCACATCCCGCCCTCCCATTTCCTTCCTTTAGTTCTTGCCTCAGCCTTTGCAGAGTATCCAGCCCCACTGAACTTGGCCATGCCCTCCTGGTTCTGCCTTTCTTGGTGCTGTTCCTTCTGCCTGGAATATCCCCAGGTGTCCGCTTCTTATTCCAGATCAGGCCCAGATGTTCACGTCATCTCTGCCCTTCCCCCGCGGTGACATTTCCCCAGCCCGGAGGCGGAATGGACTGTTCCCTCCCTCCCGGCTCTGTCTGGCTCTGCAGCCGAGGAACAAGTGTCACTCCTCCATCTCCTAGGAGCAGTCGGAGGTCCAGCAGGCCTGTCCCTGTCCACGCGGGCTGTGGGATTCAATGACCAGGATGAGCCAAGCCTGAACTCTCCCCTCCTTATCTCTCAGCAGATTCCAGAAACAAGGAAGAGGAAAGACAAAGGGAAGGGACGGGAGCCCTGGAGAAGCCCGACCCTGTGGCCGCCGGGTCTCCTGGGCTGAAGGCTCCCCAAGCCCCCTTTGCCGGGTTGGAGCAGCTGTCCAAGGCGCGGCGCCGGAGTCGCCCCCGCTTTTTTGCCCACCCCCCTGTCCCCCGAGCTGACCAGCGTCACGGCTGCTACGTGTGCGGGAAGAGCTTCGCCTGGCGCTCCACACTGGTGGAGCACATTTACAGCCACAGGGGCGAGAAGCCCTTCCACTGCGCAGACTGCGGCAAGGGCTTCGGCCACGCTTCCTCCCTGAGCAAACACCGGGCCATCCATCGTGGGGAGCGGCCCCACCGCTGTCCCGAGTGTGGTCGGGCCTTCATGCGCCGCACGGCGCTGACTTCTCACCTGCGCGTTCACACTGGCGAGAAGCCCTACCGCTGCCCGCAGTGTGGCCGCTGCTTCGGCCTGAAGACCGGCATGGCCAAGCACCAATGGGTCCATCAGCCCGGGGGCGAGGGGCGTAGGGGCCGGCGCCCTGGGGGGCTGTCTGTGACCCTGACTCCTGTCCGCGGGGACCTGGACCCGCCTGTGGGCTTCCAGCTGTATCCAGAGATATTCCAGGAATGTGGGTGACGGCCTAAAAAGTGACCATCTAGACATTGTGGGCGGCCTGAGATGGGCTCAGGGGCCCGAACCTCTGCAGCGGCCTGCAGGGAGGTCCCAGAATCCACCGCAAGAGCTGGCCCGGGGTGCGGACAGTCTGATCTTGGGCTCTCAGCAGCCTCTTCTGCCAGCACCTTGCTCCCCGCTGCCCTGGGCTCTCCAAGGCCCCCTTTGCTGAGGCAGGGCTGAGGTGAGAACCCCCCAGATCTCCATACAGGGAAGCAAAAGCTGTTTCTCCTCCCAGAGATGCTAAGAGGATTGAGGTAGGGAAGAACCTTGTTTTCTCTGTTGTCTTTTTCTTTTTACTTTTTTAATTTTTTGAGACGGAGTTTTGCTCTTGTTGCCCAGGCTGGAGTGCAATGGTGCGATCTCGACTGACTGCAACTTCCACCTCCTGGAGTCAAGCGATTCTCCTGCCTCAGCCACCCGAGTAGCTGGAATTACAGGCACCTGCCACTATGCCCGGCTAACTTTTTGTATTTTTAGTAGAGATGGGGTTTCACCATGTTGGCTAGGCTGGTCTCGAACTCCTGCCCTCAGGTGATCCACCCACCTCTGCCTCCCAAAGTGCTGGGATTACAGGCGTGAGCCACCTCACCTGGCCTTTTCTTTTTTATTCTTTGACCTTCCCACAAGACAATACCCATTGTCTGGTTTTTTGTTTATTTATTTACTTATTAAGACAGCATCTTGCTCCTCACCCAGGCTGGAATGCAGTGGTGTGAACTGGGCTCACTGCAGCCTAGACCTGCTGGGCTCAAGGAATCCTCCTGCCCCAGCCTCTCAGATGGCTGTGACTACAGGTGGGCAACACTATGCCTGGCTAATTTTTAAATTTTTTTGCAGAGATGGGGTTCCCACTATGTTGATCAGGCTGGTCTCAAATTCCTGGGTTCAAGCAATTCACCCACCTTGGCCTCCCAAAGTGCTGGGATTACAGGGGAGCCACTGCACTGGCCTTCATTGTCTTTTTGCTGCACAACTTAAAAAACCAGTGACCCTGTATTGGATCTCGCCTGCAGTTGCTGTATTGATTTGGGCCCAGGCAGTGTTTTTAAGTGATAAGAATTAGTGATGAAGATCTAAAGGGATATTTTGCACCAAAATCCAGGTTTCTGGCATCTCTTGAAAAATCCAAAGATTTCGCAAGTTCACCTAGGCTCTCAGAAAGTCACAGTTGTTGGGAGTTGGGCCGGAGCCAGAACTCCCAACTTACTGTGGCCCGGCCACTCATCCCATCAGCTCCTGACCAAGCACGAGTAGCCATTCATCATGGCTTGCTTTTAGTGTTTTTGGTGTTTATCTTAAAGTACAGCAAAGAAGAAAGGGAAGTATTTCTTGAACCCATGTCTGTGTCAAAACAGTCCTTGCATCTTTCCTGTCTTCAGGTACGCACCATCTTTGCTGTCTTTTAAGTATGTGCCATCATGGGCAGAGGGGGCTAGGCCAGGAACACCTGGTGTTAGATTTGTAGCCAGTGGCAACCGTACCCATCTGTATCCCCAAGTTCTACACAGAATCCCTCCAGCACTTCACGACTCCATTATCCAGCTACCACTAATTCTTTTGTGGGCAGAGTCCAGCCATGGGCAGCCCCTGCCCTGCCTCTGGTCAGGACAACACCTGCCCAAGGAGAGCAAGGGCCTGTGACCTCTGCTGGCCTGTGCGCCCTCGCCTGTCACCCAGCTCAGCCCTGTGTCTGGCCTACCCAGGGAGGAAGGAACCAGATTTATCAGCCTGAAAGGACGTAGAAGTTTTGGAGAAAAGACACTGTTCGGGTGTCAAGTAATGAACTGACTTTATTCAAACCTCATCTCCAATCCGATCCCACCATGGTCTCTCTCTCCCTCAGCTTTTCTGGGGCGGGTTGACTTGTGTGTCACTTTATCACAGGGGCACATGGGGTGAGAAGAGGAACCTTGGCAGTAGGAGATACCTTTGTACCAGGTTTTAATTTCCAGTGTACATCTCAGTCCCCTCCCCTAACCCTCAACACAGCCTGGGGAAAGCCCAGCTTGCAACACCAGTTCTCAGCCCAGACTGACAGCCAGATCTTGGCCCTGAGTTTGCCAATTAAAGGTGCCGTGATTATTACCTAGAGGTCTCTGAGAGCTTTGAAGTTTGTAAAGTTTACTTATGGCCCAGAAACCAGGCTCCAACTCCTCTGCTTCCTGCCCTCATGACCCAACCTTCCAGCATTTCGTCAATTTTTTTTAGTGTCGTGAAACCCTTAAGCCTTAGCCCCACCCCATTCTCAGCTCCTCAGTTCGTGGCACAGATATTTCCACCTAGAGGTAGGGCCAGGCTAAGTATCTTTTAAAAATGTAGCTATTCTCGGCCGGGCGTGGTGGCTCACACCTGTAATCCCAGCATTTTGGGAGGCTGAGGCGGGCGGATCGCAAGGTCAGGAGACCGAGACCATCCTGGCTAACATGGTGAAACCCCGTCTCTACTAAAGATACATTTAAAAAAAATTAGCCTGACATGGTGGCACGTGCCTATAGTCCCAGCTACTCAGGAGGGTGAGGCAGGAGAATCGCTTGAACTCAGGAGGCGAAGGTTGCACTGAGCGGAGATAGCACCACTGCACTCCAGCCTGGGCGACAGAGCGAGACTCTGTCTCAAAAAAAAAAAAAAAAAAACTAGCTACTCCCTGAGCCCAGTTCCTCATCTATTGAATCAGAATCTCCAGGGATAGAATTTTATGGCTGTGAAAGTTTGAGAGAACCACGGCTGGGAACAAAACATTATTTTCAAACTGCTCTTAGTTTTGCAAGAGTAGTGGTTGGTCCCAGGGCCTGTCCCCAATGTCAGGCATACACAAAGACCTCCATTTCTTTGTTCTTTCCAAAGGGCCCTGTGCCGTGGCTGCTGTCTTCCTGGGTACTTAGGATCATGTTCAATACACTGGGGCATCTCCTCTAGCATCGGATGGAAGGGCTTTAAGAGGGCTTGTCCTTTGCATGAGGGAAGGGAGCAGTGCATACGGAAGCTCCTCTCACTGAGAACGTCTGTGAAGGCTCTCTAGCCTGCAGCGTTGGCCAGGTTGGCTGACCATAAGCCTTGGCTGCACACTGAATGGCTCTGCCCTAGTGCTGGGCATGCCAGGAGATAATGCTGTGAACAAAGTGACCACCTGACTCAGGACATGCACAGGGCTCATCCTCATGGATGCAGAGGCAGGACAATGCCAGTGGACTCCCCAAGTTTCTCCTGCCTTGGATTAGCTGGTGTTGGGTCAAGATGCAGCCCTTATCAGAGGCTTTCCTGGGCTTGGAGCCTCTCACTGCTGTGGCTGTGTGTCAGGTGGAGGCTGGCTTCCTTGTGAAGTCCCTGTGCATAGATGGCACCCTGGTCCTAGAGGAGGCTGGCTGGAAGTGAGCCACTCTTACTCCAGGTGCCAGTGAGGCTGAATTTGCACTTGGAAATGCGGGTGCCTGGGCAGCATGAAGTCTTGGCCCAGCTTCTGCTACACCTGGGACTTGCGGCTCATGATAAGAGTGCAGGCAGTGTACGGTGTCAGAGATGTGGCTGGAGGTCTCGCCACCCATTTTTAGGGTGTGGCTGCTCTCCTGTGTGAATTTTGGTGGATTAGCAAGTTGGATGTCAGAGAAAAGTGTCTTGTGAAGGAGACTTGTTTCCTACCTGTGTGAGTGCTTTGGGGATGACCAGAGGGTACCCCATGTCCAGCTCTTCCCAAAACTGGTCCTCTTGTAGGCTGTTTGACTGTGGGCTCTAGTGCTGGACCATGTAAGCCATTCTTAGCAAAGGTTTCAAGACAAACAGACATTGGGATGGGAGAGAGCTATGGGGCTGGAAGCTGTTCCTCTGGAGGGCAGAAAGTTTTCCCCGCTTCATTCGTGGCATAAGCTCTTGTGATTTTATTTGTAAGCCTTTATTATTATTATTATTTGAGACGGAGTCTTGCTCTGTCACCCAGACTAGAGTGCAGTGGCAAGATCTCGGCTTACTGCAACCTCCGCCTCCCGGGTTCAAGTGATTCTCCTGCCTCAGCCTCCCAAGTAGCTGGGATTACAGGTGCCCACCACCGTGCCTGGCTAATTTTTGTATTTTTTTAGTAGAGACGGGGTTTCACCATCTTGGCCAGGCTGGTCTTGAACTCCTGACCTCGTGATCCACCTGCCTTGGCCTCCCAAAAGTGCTGGGATTACAGACATGAGCCAGTGCGCCCCACCTGTAAGCCTTTATTTAGATAGTTTCTCTCCACTTTTTACCATTTGGCATTCTTCAAGTTCTTGTTCTCACCTCTTTTCAGGAAGGAGAGGCCATCCTTCCTCCCAAACATTCTCTTCCCTTCATTTGTCTGGGTAGGCGACAAGAAAACACGATCCATGGCTCCTGCTCACACAGGGGCATCGGGCTCGTTAACTGTCAAGAACGCTGCCAAACTTGTTTCAGCACGAAGCGTAGGAAAAAAAGACAAGAACTGGATAATATTAAGTTGTCTGTCCAGGCTTACTTCCTCAATTCAAAGCTGCGCCCGAGGCAGTGTTTCTCAGGTTCCCTTCCTCTGCAAGACTCCATTCGAGTCAGACAAGACTGGAGAGTTGTTAGATGCCTCGAAGGCCAGATGGTTCTCTCAGTCCAATTCTCCTTTGTATCACCCTCACCTGGAAGGAATCCTGCCTCCCTGTGAGGAAATCTAACAACAGGGACTAAGGCTGCCAGGGATTGAGTTAAACTCAGGCGCTGGGGAAGGTGGAGGGGAGAGGCAAGGGGTGTGAGGCTGACGAGGAGGAAGGGTGTCTGTCCTCAGATCTTCTGGCTTTCATAAAACATAATGTAGGCTAAGTGGGGGCGGGAAAAGTTTTGATGGCACAGGCCGGGCTGGAGGGGAGATGCCTGGCACCTCCCTCCCACTACCTCCTGAAGGCGCTTCTGGCGGACAGGGGAGGCGGACCCGACCAGAGCACTCCCGGCCAATCAGGAAGGCGCCTGGCGTTCCCTGGCGACCATTAACGCCCAGCCGTCCGCGGGGTTGGAGGAGGCGGGGCGGCTAGAGCACGAGCCCCATCGGCCAACCGCCGGGCTTCCTGGGGCGGAGAAGCTGTGCCTCTGGGAGCCGGGGCGGGGCTGTCTCCTTGGCAACTATCCTAGCCCTCGAGGAGGGAGGAGGGAGGAGGGAGGAGGAGGATCAGGGGAGCCGAGCTGGGTGGGGGCCGGAGGAACGGGAGCGGGCGCGCGCAGGTGCCGGGGAGCGGAGTTCCTGGAGGGGGTCCCAGGCTCAAGGACCTCGGCGAGGCCAAGGGGAGTCCGTCCCGGTTCCCGAGGCGCTGCCGGAGCTGACCCGGAGGCCCGGGAGGGGAGGGAGCGAGACACCGCCCCCGCTGGCGCCGGGAAGCGTCGCTCCTTCTCGCTGACCTTGGTCTCGCTTGTCGCCTCGCCCTTGGCCACACGCACCGACGACGCGGGGCCCGGGAGATGGACAGACGGGCCTCTGGAGGGACGGAGACCTAGAACATAGGCACACACACTGCCCCGGTAGCCCCGCGGGCTCCGGGGCGTCCGGTCCTCGCCCACCCCGAGGCCGGGCCCCTCCAGCCCAGGGTTAATGCCAACGAGTTTCCACCTCCAGCGGCTCCTAGAGAGGCCGCGGCGCGAGCCGGCGGGGGGACCTGGCCGCGGACGGACACTTCCTGTGCGGGGGAGGAGGGGCTGGGCGGCCGTTGGACAGTGCAGCCCAGCCCGGGGCCGGGGTCCAGAAGGTGGGGGCTCGGGCGGGAGCGGGGGCCGGGGGCCGCCGGGGTAGTCGCGAAGCCCCTCATCCCCGAGGCCGCGACGCGCGGGGGCCAGTGAGGGCCACGGGGAGGCCGAGACCTTGGGAGGGGGCGGGGCCGCGGGCAGGGGAGGGGCCCGGCGCGCTGGAGAGGCGCGGGGTCAAGACGTCCGGCCTCGGGGGCCCGGGCTGCGCCGCCGAGTCCCCTGGGCGGCGCTGAGCGGGCGGGAGGCGGGGGCCCGCGGCTCAGGGCAACCCCGGGTCGCGGGATCGGCCGCCATCGCCGCCGCCGCTGCACTGGGAGCCCGCGGGGATGGAGCGGGAGGCGTCGCCGTGGGGCCTCGAGCCCCAGGATGTGCAGAGTTCTGACGAAATGAGGAGCCCCGAAGGGTACCTCAGAGGTGAGGAGTGAGCGCCCGTCCGAGGAGTGGACTTGCGCGCAGGAGAAGGGGCTGTGGCTCCAGGGAGGGAGCGAGGGCCCGGGGCTGGGACACCTGGGACTCGGAGGAGGGGCCGGCGGGGACTGGGGTGTCTTGGGTCAGCTGAGGGGGGCGTGGGAATTTCAGCACTTGTCTAGGGGCCAGCGACCCTGCATGTGAGGTGGGAGGTGTGTGGTTGCTAATGGACCAAATGACCTTCCAGGTCTCACACGATCTGGATTCTCTCATCCTGCAGGCAACATGAGTGAGAATGAGGAAGAGGAAATTTCTCAGCAAGAAGGCACTGGGGACTATGAAGTCGAAGAGATACCATTTGGGCTTGAACCCCAGAGCCCTGGGTTTGAGCCACAAAGCCCAGAGTTTGAACCCCAAAGCCCCAGATTTGAGCCTGAAAGCCCGGGGTTTGAGTCCCGAAGCCCTGGGCTTGTGCCCCCAAGCCCTGAGTTTGCACCCAGAAGCCCTGAATCAGATTCTCAGAGCCCTGAGTTTGAATCCCAGAGCCCTAGGTATGAACCCCAAAGCCCTGGCTATGAACCTCGGAGCCCCGGGTATGAACCCCGGAGCCCCGGGTATGAACCCCGGAGCCCCGGCTATGAACCCCGGAGCCCTGGCTATGAATCTGAGAGCTCTAGATATGAATCCCAGAACACTGAGCTCAAAACCCAAAGCCCAGAATTTGAAGCTCAAAGTTCCAAATTCCAGGAAGGTGCGGAGATGCTTCTGAACCCCGAGGAAAAGAGTCCTTTGAATATCTCCGTAGGAGTTCACCCCCTAGACTCCTTCACTCAGGGGTTTGGGGAGCAGCCCACAGGGGACCTGCCCATAGGGCCACCTTTTGAGATGTCCACAGGGGCCCTGCTGTCTACACCGCAGTTTGAGATGCTTCAGAATCCCCTGGGTCTCACAGGAGCCCTTCGAGGTCCAGGTCGGCGGGGTGGCCGGGCCAGGGGTGGGCAGGGCCCTCGGCCTAACATCTGCGGCATCTGCGGGAAGAGCTTCGGGCGGGGCTCCACCCTGATCCAGCACCAGCGCATCCACACCGGTGAGAAGCCCTACAAATGTGAGGTCTGCAGCAAGGCCTTCTCCCAGAGCTCTGACCTCATCAAACACCAGCGCACCCACACTGGCGAGCGGCCCTACAAATGTCCCCGTTGCGGCAAGGCCTTCGCCGACAGCTCTTACCTGCTTCGCCACCAGCGCACTCACTCTGGCCAGAAGCCCTACAAGTGCCCACATTGTGGCAAGGCCTTCGGCGACAGCTCCTACCTCCTGCGACACCAGCGCACCCACAGCCACGAGCGGCCCTACAGCTGCACCGAGTGCGGCAAGTGCTATAGCCAGAACTCGTCCCTGCGCAGCCATCAGAGGGTGCACACCGGTCAGAGGCCCTTCAGCTGTGGCATCTGCGGCAAGAGCTTCTCCCAGCGGTCGGCCCTTATCCCCCATGCCCGCAGCCACGCCCGGGAGAAGCCCTTCAAGTGCCCTGAGTGCGGCAAGCGCTTTGGCCAGAGCTCGGTGCTGGCCATCCACGCCCGCACCCACCTGCCAGGCCGCACCTACAGCTGCCCCGACTGCGGCAAGACCTTCAATCGCTCCTCCACTCTCATCCAGCACCAGCGCTCCCACACGGGCGAGCGGCCCTACAGGTGCGCCGTGTGCGGCAAGGGCTTCTGCCGCTCCTCCACGCTTCTGCAGCATCACCGGGTCCACAGTGGCGAGCGGCCTTACAAGTGCGATGACTGCGGAAAGGCCTTCTCCCAGAGCTCCGACCTCATCCGCCACCAGCGGACCCACGCGGCGGGCCGGCGCTGACCTGGGGCCCCAGCAGGGGTGGGAGGTGTGGGCAGAAGATAAGGGGCCAGGGAGCTAGAGGAACCTTTAGGGAGGATAGTGGAGAAGCCGCAGGAGAGTGGAGGAGCTGAGGATGCTGGAAGAAGAGGACCAGGGTGGAGGAAGTGACATGCCCTGGAGACTTGTGGGAAGTGGGTTGGAGGGAGGCCAGGCTGGCAGCGGGAGGCCCTGGGAGAAATGGAGAGAGGTCAGCGGAGGGCTGGCCTCAGCCGCGGCTCCTTGGTGGGTGCCTGGCTTGGCAACTGCTAGAGCAGGGAGGGGGGAGGGCAGGGGATTGCCTAATTAGAGTGGGTTAGCTTAGATTGGTAGCTGCTGAAACCCTCGTTGAGTCAGGAGCGGGTAAAAGGTAGGTGGGGTGGGGAGTGGGGCCCCGGGGTGGGGCCTGGGCCTCTGCGTGCAAACCCCAGCCTCCCTCTTCTTCCTCAGGCTTTGGAGCCCCTGAGTTTGAGTTCAATAAAAACTTTATGTGGTAAACGAGACTTGTCCTTAAAATGTGTGCGTGGACAGCGCCCTGGGAAGTGGGAGACACCAGTAGTAGCCTAGGGCCTTATCCGGGAAGTGCTTTGCTGTTGCTGCTGTTAGAAAGCGGGTCTTGCTGTGTTGTAGCAGGCCACCGCACCTGGCTGGAAGTGCTATTTGTTTCTTTTTTTTTTTTTTTTTTGAGACGGAGTCTTACGCTGTCACCCAGGCTGGAGTGCAATGGTGTGGTCTCGACTCACCGCAACCTCTGCCTCCTGGGTTCAAGTGATTCTCCTGCCTCAGCCTCCCAAGTATCTGGGATTACAGGCGCCCAACACCACACCTGGCTAATTTTGTATTTTTAGTAGAGACGGGGTTTTCACCATGTTGGCCAGGCTGGTCTCGAACTCCTGACCTCACGTGATCTGCCCGCCTCAGCCTCCCAGAGTGCTGGGATTAGAGGTGTGAGCCACTGCACCTGGCCTCTTTTTTTTTTTTTTTTTTTTTTTTTTTTTTTAATTTTGAAGGCAGTATCTTGCTCTGTGGCCCAGGCTGGATTGCAGTGATGCGACCATCGCTCACTGCAGCCTTGACCTCCTGTGCTCACGTGATCCTTCTGTCTCAGCCTCCTGAGTAGCTGGGACTACAGGTACGTGCAACCAGGCTCAAATAAGTTTTTATATTTTAATTTTTTGTAGAGACAGGGTTTGCTATGTTGCCCAGGTTGGTCTCAAACTCCTGGCCTCAAAGGATCCTCCTGCCTTGGGTTCCCAAAGTGCTGAGAATACAGTTGTGAGCCGCAGAGCCCAGCCAGAAATGTTCACTTGAGTAGGGCTGCAATATTGCACCAGCACAAAACCACCACAAAACTGGACAGAATTTCACATTTATTGGATAAATACATGCAGGCACTGTGCTTGGCATTGGGGCTCCAAGTTAGCAGATGTGGTTCCCACCTTGAGCTCAGTCTTTCTGTGGGGGCCACTGCACAGGCGTGATGGGTCATGGGAGAGGGTGTGGAGCTAGGGCAGGGGCAGAGCCTGAGAAGACAGCCTCCAAGGGTGGGGATGTCACGGGCCCGTGCCCGCTTTTTATTTTTATTTTTTCCTTGAGACGGAGTCTCGCTGTGTTGCCCAGGCTGGAGTGCAATGGCGCAATCTTGGCTCACTGCAACCTCCACCTCCCAGGTTCAAGCAATTCTCCTACCTCAACCTCCTGAGTAGCTGGGACTACAGGTGTGTGCCACCATGCCTGGATTTTGTATTTTTAGTAGAGATGGGGTTTCACCAGGCTGGCCTCTAACTCCTGACCTCAGGTGATCCACCCTCCTTGGCCTCCCAAAGTGCTGGGATTACAGGCGTGAACCACCGCGCCCAGCCCAGCCCCTCTTTTTCTGTATCTTCCCACTGGCTCTGTCATTAATTCAGTGAAATTATGTCAAGCACCTACTAGATGTCCCACGCCCTGACATATCACGAGGCATCATCCCAAGGTGAACAAGACAAGTATAGCCTTTACCCTCACAGTTCACTGAGAGAGAGCTGCTAAGTACGTCAATCATTAAACAGGGAAAAAACATCCAGGCTGCCGGATGAAGAAACATGACGTGTGCTTTGAGGGAGTAGTGCAGGCTGGTGGAAGTGTGAAAGATGTGAGGACCCAACCAAGTGTGACATGTGAGCTGGGATCTGCTGGTCAAGGAAGGAGGGGTGGCGAGATGGAAGGTTCAGGCAGAGGGAGCTGTCTGGGTGAATGCAGGAAGACAGGAAGGAGCCTGGCCTGGGAGAAAGGCTGGTGTCACCAGAGCTTCGACAGGGAGGCAGCACGGCTCTAGAAGAGGCTGGGGAAGGCCACGAGGGTCTCATTTTGCAGGGTGCTGGAAGGCATGCCAAGGAATTTGGTCTTTGGCCAAGAGCAAGGCGTGTGCCACAGTCACGTAGTGACACAGGTCACATTTGCTTTCTGCCAGCAGAAGAGACTGGACTCCAGTGCAGGGGAGTGTGCAAGGACAGGTTCTGGGGGGTGGAGGCATCTGTGGACATCCCAGGGCAGGGGTGAGGGCCAGAATATCCCTAGGTCCTGAGACTACAGTTTCTCCACATTTAGATCAGACATTCTCTTCCAAGGAAGGAAACCAAGAGAGGCTGGTGAACCGTCTGGTAATGACAAGCCCTCACTTTTGCAGCCCTCTTGGCTGGTCCCTCAGCAGGTCTTCCCTATGAGCCTGCAAAGGAGACAGGCAGGAATGAGCTCCATGTTCGAGATAGGGAAACTGAGGGCCAGGGAGAGGCAGTGACTCGCCCGAGGGCACACGGCAGAATGCAGGCAGAGGCAGAGTGGCCCTGGGCATCCTGAGTCCAGTTCTGGGCACTCTGCACCTCACAGGCCTGGACTCAGTCCTTGCCACCACCACTCTCAGAGTCCTTCTCGTGGAGGGGCTTCAGGCAGCCCGGATCCCCAGCCTCTTGCCCAGATGCCAGCTGCTCAGAGTCTTCTGCAGGGATTCCATTCGGGACACCTCTGCCAGCCTCCATCTTCTCCTTCAGGTTCCGTTTGAAGAAACCAACCTGTACAAAGACAAAATTTGAATGAGCAAAGAATTCACTGAGCACTTTGGCCCCAAGAAAATGTGAGAACACTTTTTTTTTTTTTTGAGATGGAGTCTCACTGTGTTGCCCAGGCTGGAGTGCAGTGGTGCGATCTCGGCTCACTGCAACCTCTGCCTCCCAGACTTAAGCAATTCTCCTGCCTCAGCCTCCTCAGTAGCTGGGATTACAGGCGTCTGCCACCATGCCCGGCTAATTTTTGTATTTTTAGTAGAGACAGGGTTTCACCATGTTGGCCAGGCTGGTCTCGAACTCCTGACCTCAAGTGATCTGCCCTCCTTGGCCTCCCAAAGTGCTGGGATTACAGGCATGAGTCCCTGAGCCCAGCGAGAACACTTTATTTTATTTTATTTATTTTATTTTATTTTTGAGATGGAGTTTTGCTCTTGTTGCCCAGGCTGCAGTGCAATGGCACCATCTTGGCTCACCGCAAGCTCCGCCTCCCAGGATCAAGAAATTCTCCTGCCTCAGCCTCCTGAGCAGCTGGGATTACAGGCATGCGCCACCATGCCCAGCTAATTTTGTATTTTTAGTAGAGACAGGGTTTCTCCATGTTGGTCAGGCTGGTCTCGAACTCGCGACCTCAGGTGATCCACCCGCTTCTGCCTCCCAAAGTGCTCGGATTACAGGTGTGAGCCACCGTACCCGGCCTTCATCTGTAATGTCTACTCAGCCTTCAAATCCCACCTCAAATGCCACCTCTCCTGGGAGGCCTGCCAGGCCCTCACAGCCTAAGTGAGGCTCCTGGGTTCTAGGCCCCAGGCCACACAGGCCCTTTGCAGCCCTCATTCTGCTTGCTTCTGCCTGTGTCCTCTCTTAGACTGTGAGCGCCACAATGGCAGGGAGCATGTTTGTGGCATGTGCCTCTGTGTCCCTGTGCCTGGGACAGTGCCCAGCAGCCAGAAGGACCTCCATATTTGGCATACTTCCTTTTCCTCTCCCAGGACGCCTCGTCCTGGCTCTGCCAGGGATGGGCTGAATGACCGTGGAAAAGTCTCTCTTGCTGTTTGTGTGTGTGTGAGACAGGGTCTCGCTCTGTCACCCAGGCTGGAGCGCAGTGGCATCATCATGGCTCACTGCAGCCTTGACCTCCTGAGCTCAAGGGATCCTCCCACCTCAACCTCCCGAGTAGCTGGGACTACAGTTGGGTAGCATCACGTCCCCCTAATTTTTAACATTTTTTGTAGAGGCGGATGCTTTCCATGTTGCCCAGGCGGGTCTTGAACTCCCAGGCTCACGTGATCCACCTGCCTCGGCCTCCAAAGTGCTGGGATTACAGGTATGAGCCACTGCACCTGGCCCTTGCTTGTTCTTTGGACCTCAGTAGCCTTCTCTGTTGAAGGAGGGAGTAGGCTGAGGCCCCCTGGCTCTGAGGCCCCCTGGCTCTTATGCCCTCTGGCTTGGTATTCTCCTCCCTGGCTCCCACCAGATCCCCTTCCCCAGCCTGGCTGTCTCAGCAATGCCTGTGACCCCCGGAGGCACCCACCTTGTACAGCACTATGAAAATGAGCAGCAGCAGCAGCAGCCCCCCGATTCCGCTCAGCACGTAGAGGTAGAGCATCTGCTTCTCATACACCACGTCAACCTTCATGACGACCTGGGAGCAGGGGGAGGGGAGTGCCGGAAAATGCCTTTTCCACCCCTGAAAGTCCCTGTGAACCTGGTTCCATTCCCCATCTCCTCCTATCCGGACTGCATCACCCGCCTGGAGTCTCCAGCTGCAGACCCTCTCCCTTTAACACGTCACCTATTGCAGTCGCTGCCGTGACTTGGCCAACACACACCTTAGGCAGCCCTAGGCCTTCAATGGCTTCCCTGGAATCGCACGCAGCTCAGCATTCAAAGCCGTCCAGAATCCAGCTTTTGCTTACCTGTTAGATGCAGCTTCCCTCCTCCCCTCTGCCTGTTAGCCACACTGAACTTCCTGCTCTTCAAACCTGCCCTGCCAACGCTCACCACAGAGGCCCCTGGCCTTGCCGCTGCCTCTGCTTAGAGCGCTCTTTCTTCACTGTCTGACTCTTGGCTTGGTAACTCCTTTGCTAAGTTGCCATCAGATTGATTTTTTTTTTTTTTGAGATAAGGTCTCACTGTGTTGCCCAGGCTGGAGTGCAGTGGCATAATCATAGCTCACTGCAGCCTTGAACTCCTGTGCTCAAACGATCCTCCCATCTCAGCCTCCTGAGGCACTGAGTACAGGCGTGAACCACCACGCCTGCCTCTGACAGATCCTTTTGAGATGAAGTCTCACTCTGTCGCCCAGGCTGGAGTGCAATGGTGGGATCTCAGCTCACTGCAACCTCTGCCTCCCAGGTTCAAGTGATTCTCTCACCTCAGCCTCCCGAACAGCTGGGATTACAGGCGCCCACCATCATGCCCGGCTAATTTTTGTATTTTTGTAGAGATGGGGTTTCACCATGTTGGCCAGGCTGGTCTTGAACTCCTCACTTCATGTGATCTGCCTACCTTGACCTCCCAAAGTGCTAGGATTACAGGTGTGAGCTACTGCGCCCGGCCTTGATTGAACTTTACTCGACATATAAGTCTACTACATCTCAGGCAACTCTGGGGTTGTGTGCCCACCAAGGGGAGAAGAAGCTTCTCCCAGGCTGATGGCTCTGGCAGTGGGAAGTTCTGACTCGCACAGAGCCCAGGAGCTCTCCCACATCTAGGTCTGCCCTGGGGCTCCTGGGCTCCCTCTGTTGCCTGTTCCTGGGGCTTCCAAGGAGGTGGAGATACCTGGGCCAGGGAGGCGTTGCTGCCATAGAGGTGGAAATGCTTGCTGCTGTTGAAGGAGATGGAGAGGGAGCTGCAGAGGCTGAACATGGAAGAGGCCTGTGGGAGCGGGGAAAGGCGTCAGAACCCGGGAGAACGAGGACAGAACCCACTGGCTTTTGCCCCCACCACAACACAGTGGGGAGGGGCAGAGAAGGGGTTCCAGGGGGGTGCACCCATCTCTACACAACTCTCTAATGTGGCATTCTTTTCTTTCTATTTTTTTTTTTTTTTTTTTTGAGATGGAGCCTTGCTCTGTCACCCAGGCTGGAGTGCAGTGGTGCCATCTTGGCTCACTGCAACCTCTGCCTCCCGGGTTTAAGGGATTCTTATGCCTCAGCCTCTCAAGTAGCTGGGATTACAGGCATGTACCACCACGCCCGGCTAAAGTTTTGTATTTTTAGTACAGACGGGGTTTCACCATGTTGGCCAGGCTGGTCTAGAACTCCCGACCTCAAGTGATCCACCCACCTAAGCCTCCCGAAGTGCTAGGATTATAGGCGTGAGCCCCGCCCCAGCCTCTACTGTGGCACCCTAATATGTCGCTCCACATTGTTGTAAGGAAAGCTTTTCTATAAAGAACATACAGGAACTATCCATAGGCCCATGGAAACAGCATTGCAAATATCACAGAAATCATTGTTCTCTTTCACCTGTGACTGTGTAAATGGGATTTTTCATCAAGATGGAAAAGAAAAATGGAGGCAGACTATCTGGTGGGAGCCCACCCACAACGGCCCCAGGCATTGGGGCCCCCACAGCAGCTCCACATCTCTTAGGAGCGGGGACTACCTCGATCTCTCCCACCAGCTCCAGAGTCCCGATCACTTGGACGAGGATCTCCTGCCTGAAGACAACAGGGCAGCGCAACAGGGCTCCGGGGAGACAAGGCTGACAAGGATGAGGAAAGCGGGGTCAGGGCGGCTTCATTCCGACCCGTGTACCGCCCAGCCCCACCGTCTCTCAGCTCACACGCCCATACCTCAGCTGCATCCGGGAGCCTCTCCAGATCCTCATAGTGGCAGGGCACAGGAGGCTCCTAGGAACAAGCGGCAGGTCTTCAGTTAGAGCCTCCCCAACCCAGATAAGACACTGGCATCCCAGCTTTCCCCTGCCCTGGCCCTGGCCCTGGGTGAGTTCAGACATCTCTGAGTCCAGCAGGACCTGAATTCATCCATCCTTACTCTCCATATACCCAGCCTTGCCCCCTTGATTTTTTTTTTCTTTGTTAGAGACAGGGTCTTGTTCTGTCACCGAGGCTGGAGTGCAGTGGTGCGATCATAGCTCACTGCAGCCTCAAACTCCTAGGTTCAAGTGATCCTCCTGCCTCTGCCTCCTGAGTAGCTGAGACCACGGGCACGGGCCACCATGCATGCCTGGATAATTTTAAAATTTGTTTGTAGAGACTGGAGTTGTGCTATGTTGCCCAGGCTGGTCTCAAAATCCTGGCCTCAATGGATTCTCCCACTTCAGCCTCCCAAAGTGCTGGGATTTGGGAGGCAGAGCCACCGCACCTGGCCAAGCCCTGCCCTCTGTACCCTCAAATGCACTCACCCCCAAGACCTGAGGAGGGTAGACCCTCCCTCTACAGACAGCACTCACCATCTGCACGCTCCACTGGTGTGTGATGGGCCCCTGGCTGGGAGGCTGTGGCACCCCAACCACAGCCTCCAGGGTGGGTATGTTGTGGTCGTGGATGGAAGGCTGGATCCTCACCTGGCACAGAGGACAAGGGATGCAGAGCCCTGAATGCCAGCCACCCCAGCTGCCCCCCAGACCCTGTGTGCCCTTGCACGCCTCTTCCAGTCCTCATTGGCTGAGTCCCCAGGGCCCTTGTCGGTTAGGCAGTGTCCAGTGACTAGGCGTGGCCAGCTTCCGTCCTCAGGGCCTTGCAGTGTGGCTTCCATGCTCTTCCAGCTTTCTCCGCCCAGCACGCTCTCACACACCCTGCAAGGGCCTGCTCTAATATTATCTCTGAAGGCTTCACTGACTGCCCAAGGACAGGGCAGCTCCCCCTCCTGGGCTCCCACAGTGTGCTCTGCGTCCCCAGCAGGACGGCAAAGGATCTGCTTGGATGTCTGCATCTCCACTAGACCATGAACTCCCTGAGGACAGGAGCCATTCTTACTCCACCTCCAATCCCCTACTGCTTGACACAGTGCCTAGTGTGGTGGCTCACACCTGTAATCCCAGCACTTTGAGAGGCCGAGGTGGGCAGATCACTTGAGGTCAGGAGTTTGAGACCAGCCTGACCAAGATGGTGAAACCCCGTCTCTACTAAAAATACAAAAATTAGCCAGGTGTGGTGGCACAATCCTACAGTGCTGGGTACTCCGGAGGCTGAGGCAGGAGAATTACTTAAACCCAGGAGGCGAAGGTTGCAGTGAGCCGAGATCATGCCACTGCACTCCAACCTGGGCGACAGAGTGAGACTCTGTCTCAAAAAAAAAAAAAAAAAAAAATTTCTGAGCACCTTTTATTAAAAAAAGAACTACCTGTGTTAAGGCTGGGAGACTCAGATATGTGTAAGAAAATGACACAGAAGTGGCACTAACAATGTCTCAGGAAGCAGGGAAATGTATCAAATTAGAAGGATTCTATCATTTATTCATTCAACGAACATTTGTGGACACTTGAAATACCAGTTAAATTAAAAAGGCCAAATGTCAGGGGCAGTATTTGAATTTGACTGTGAAAGATGGACAGGATTTTTTTTTTTTTTTTTTAGACAGAATATCACTCTGTCACCCAGGCTGGAGTGCGGTGGCACGATCACAGCTCACTGCAACCTCCACCTTCCAGGTTCAAGCGATTCGCCTGCCTCAGCCTCCCCAGTAGCTGGGACTACAGGCACACACCACCACACCTAGCTAATTTTTGTATTTTTAGTACAGATGGGGTTTCATCATGTTGGCCAGGCTGGTCTTGAACTCCTGACCTCAGGTGATCTGCCCACCTGGGCCTCCCAAAGTGCTGGGGTTACAGGTGTGAGCCACCGCGCCTGACCAGATGGACAGGATTTTAACAGATGAAGGTGGGAGAGGGCATCCAAGAAGAGACATGTGGGGAGCCAGGATGGCACCAGGTGAGAGGGATGTGGCTGGAAGGAGGGTGCCTGGGAAGGAGAACAGGAGCTGAGGCTGGAAAGGAAGCCCAAGATCACACTATGGGGCCTGGAAGGCTTGAGAGTGAGGAGTTGGAGCAGCATCAAGGAGGCAGTGGGAAGTCACAGAAGGTGGCAGAGGAAGAGAGTGGCTCCAGGGAGGTCCATCCCCTGCAGGCATGAGCTGGAAAGAGGCTGGGAGAGGCGGGTCATGGCCCATGTTGGGAGCCTCTCTCAATAGTCCAGTTGCAAGAAGGTGAGGAATTGGGTCTGGGCGGTAGCGGAAAAAGGACACAGACAACCAGACTCCAGGAGGCAGTGGGACAAAGCAGGAGGAAGGAGAAATTCACTCAGACACGTTAAGTTTTCCTTGAGAAAGAGATGGTGCTTTCAAAAGATTCCACGCAAGCCAGAGGAGATGCTGGCTTAGGGGAAGACAGCAAATTTGGTTTAGAATATGTTGAGACCAGGCCAGGCACAGTGGCTCACGCCTGTAATCTCAGCACTTTGGGAGGCCGAGGTGGGCGGATCACCTGAGGTCAGGAGTTTGAGACCAGCCTGGCCAACATGATGAAACCCTATCTCTACTAAAAATACAAACATTAGCCTGGTGTGGTGGTGGGCGCCTGTAATCTCAGCTACTCAGAAGGCTGAAGCAGGAGAATTGCTTGAATCCAGGAGGCGGAGGTTGCAATGAGCTGAGATTACGCCACTGCACTCCAACCTGGGTGACAGAGCAAGACTCTACCTCAAAAAAAACAAAAAAAGAAAAGAAAAAAGAAAAGGTAAAAATAAAGCACCAGGCACAGAACCTGGGTTTGGAGACTGGGCAGGATGCCAGCACCTAGCTAAATACCTAACTTAGAATAGGCCAGGTGCGGTGGCTCATGCCTGTAGTCCTAGTACTTTGGGAGGCCGAGGTGGGTAGATCACTTGAAGTCAGGAGTTCCAGACCAGCCTGGCCTACAGGGCAAAACTCCGTCTCTACAAAAAATACAAAAATTAGCTGGGCATAGGGCCAGGTGCGGTGGCTCATGCCTGTAATCCCAGCACTTTGAGAGGCCGAGGGGGGAAGATCATGAGGTCAGGAGTTCAAGACCAGCCTGGCCAACATGGTAAAACCCCATCTCTACTAAAAATACAAAAATTAGCCGGGCATGGTGGCACATGCCTGTAATCCCAGCTACTTGGGAGGCTGAGGTAGGAGAATGGCTTGAACTCAGGAGGCGGAGGTTGCAGTGAGCCGAGACCGTGCCACTGCACTCCAGCCTGGGTGACAGAGTGAGACTCCGTCTCAAAAAAAAAAAAAAAAAAAAAAAATTAGCTGGGCATGGTGGTGGATGCCGGTAATCTCAGCTACTTGGGAGGCTGAGACAGGAGAATTGCTTGAACTTGGGAGGCAGAGTTTGCAGTGAGCCGAGATTGCACCACTGCACTCAAGCCTGGGTAACAAACAGAGCAAAGAATAGTAGCTCATTCAATGTTGTTATGAAAAAGCAGGTTCTCTCTCAGCATCCTCCTTGCTCTCAAGTCCTGTGATTCTTGAAATAATGCATCCAGTGGCAGAAAGGAGTTAGCATATGCTGCTGCTGGAAGCCTGTAAGTGGAGGCTGTGACGCTCTAGAGAAAGGATTATTGAACAGTTGGATGGCTAGGATGAGTACTGTGTCTACTTGGTGCCTGCATCCTCAGTCCCCGGGATAAAGAATGAATGTGTGACCTATAAGGACCTTCCACATTGGGATTCATACCTGGTACATGTGCTTGACTTGGTGGATCTTGGGGCCTTTGGGGGTGAAACTGACATAGAGTGTGGAGTTTTCTTGGCTGCGGAGAGAGAAGGGCAGCGATGGAAGAACGAAGTGACAGCAACCCGGGCTCCAGGAAGCTTCTGAGCGCCCAGCCACTGTGCTAGGAACGGCACAGATACCATCTCATTCAATCCCTACCACAACCTGCTCTTTCCCAGAAACTAAGGCTCCTGGACAGGGCCAGCCTCTTGTCCAAAGCCCACAGTGGAGAGACAGGACTGGAGCCCAGGGAAGTGCGTCCAGTGGAGGCTATGTCCTCCCCACTGCGCACCACCTCACCAGTGTCTCCACTGTCCTCTGGGCCCTGCTCATCTCCTAGATAATTGTATCCACTGCTGATGCCCCTCGCACCCATCCTTCCAACACACACTGCTGGGTAACCTTCCCAACATCACTCTCTAGTCCTGCCACTCACCTGCTCAGCATTGGCCAACGGCCCCCTACTGCGAGGGAGGGTCAGGTCCAAAGCCTCCCATGTCCAGGCAGTCTCCTCACTGCTCCCCTGCACACACCTGCCCTTGGCTAATCCTGCCCAATCCCTGTCCCCCAGGTCTGCCCCACTGCTTCCTCCCTCCTTGCCTTTGTCTGGGCCATGGTCTCTGATGAGGACACCTAGGTTCCTTTTTAGCTCTTCCCCTAATGGCCTCATCCTCCAGACCCCAGTCCAAGCCGCACTTTCTCCACGAACCCTTCCATTTCTCCCCCAACCCACACTCATCTTTCCTGGCTCTAATTTCATGTCAGTATCATACTGTATGGCATTGATGTTCAAAAGCACTGGAGGCCAGGCGCGGTGGCTTACACCTGTAATCCCAGCACTTCGGGAGGCTGAGGCAGGTAGATCACCTGACTTCAGGAGTTTAAGACCTGCCTGGCCAACATGGCGAAACCCCGTCTCTACTAAGAATACAAAAATTAGCTGGGCATGGTGGCAGGCACCTGTAGTCCCAGCTACTCGGGAGGCTGAGGCAGGAGAATTGCTTGAACCCGGGAGGAGGAGGTTGCAGTGAGCTGAGATTGTGCAACTGCACTCCAGCCTGGGCAACAGAGCGAGACTCTGTCTCTTAAAAAATAAAAAAAATTTAAAAAGCACTAGAGACCTGAGCTCAGACACTGTCCCCGTCCTTCTCTGTCCTTCTGTAACTGAGCCAACTGGAAAAAGCCACTCGATTTTGAGTTTCCTTTTTTTTTTTTTCAGACAGGGTCTCACTCTGTCACTCAGGCTGGAGTGCAGTGGCATGATCTCGGCTCACTGCAACCTCCTCCACCCGGGTTCAAGCAATTGTCCTGCCTCAGCCACCTGAGTAGCTGGGATTATAGGTGACTGCCACAACGCTGAGCTAATTTTTGTATTTTTAGTAGAGACAAGGTTTCACCATGTTGGCCAGGCTGGTCTTGAACTACTGACCTCAAGTGATCCACCCACCTTGGCTTCCCAAATTACTAGGATTACAGGTGTGAGCCACCACGCCTGGCCAAGTTTCCTTTTCTATAAGCGAGAAGACCTGTAACAGGTTTTTTTTGAAATAGCAAAAAACGGACATAACTCCCTCCATTTTTGTTGAAGAGGCCTTTACCCATTCCTGCCCATAGGCTAGGATAATTTTAGAGCACTGAGATAACATGCAAAAACAGCTATCATGTAGTTTTTAAAACTAAGTCTGGCATTAAAGGGGACGTATGTAAACAACTAACTATGTTTTGTTAAAGATTTATAGAAGCACTGTGACCTGACCAAGGACCAAGAAGTTCCCAACCTCCTTGTATCCTCTCTGGTGCCCGGATGTCTGTACTAAGTTACCTCTTGATCTTAACCCCTTTCTCTTCCCCCTACCCTTAACATTACGGATGGTCCTTTAGAACACTAGTTCACTGTCTTCTCAATTGCCTAGCTTTCCAGATAAACCTGCCTTTCCTCCCACCAAATCTTGCTTCTTAAGTCTGGCTTTCAAGTAACAAGCAGCCAGACCAGAGTTCAGTTACAAACCCAACTAGCGATCCCCATGGTTCCTTCCTGCTACTGTGTTCTGAGAGTCACTGACTCTGTGTGTGCATGAGTTTGGGCTCTCCCACTTGACTGTAAGCTCCCTGAGGGCAAGGGGTATTGTGATAACTTTTCTCCTATCTCTCCTGGCATTATCGGCCCCCAGGAGGGGAGAGAATCTAGGGTGACTGAAACAGTCAGGAGCTTGGCTGGGCCTTTGGAGTCAGACAGGCTGAAGCTCAGACCCTGGCTTTAGTACTTCCAGCTATTGGACCTTGGGTAAGTGCCGGCCTTCTCTGAGCCTCAGCTTGTTCATTGGTAAAATGGAGAGCAGCACAGCTGCCTCACAGAGGTGCTGAGGGCTCCAGGCAATGTCAGCAACTGCGCAGTGCAGCTGGCCCTCAGTCTGATATAAAATTAGTGTTCAATGAGCTTTTTCTTCCATCAGTAAATGCTAATCCTTCCCTGAGCTCTTCCATGGCCCTCACATTTTGGAATGTTGAAAACTTTTGGGGTTGTGGCTGGAATCAGCTCTAATTACCCCAAGGGGCTCTAAGAAAGGAAGGAGGTTCAGAAGGAGAGCCCCAGGGGCAAAGTCGGGGCCCTGGGTTGGGAGGCTGCGGTGGGAGGGGAGGGTTGGCTGTCTGCTGGGAAGAACTTACTCCTGGATGAGGATGTTGATGGGGTACAGGATGGGGATGATGGCAGTGGCTGAGTTGTCCTCCAGGAGGTCTGAGTCCTCATTGTTACTGCATTGGGGCAAGGAAGAGGCCAGTGTTAGGAGAAGGGCTTGGCCAGGTCTGAGACCATGGCAGGGATGTGGGCGGGGCCTGCTCACCAGGTCACATTGGCGCGCAATTCAACCGAGTCCCCCCAGGAGCTGTTTACCAGTGTATTAAACATCATCTGCAGAGCAACCTGGCAGGAAAGGAGAGGGCAATGGAAATGGAAGGGTCATGAGGAGCAGCCTCACGGCCCCCACATCCGATCACCATCATCTCAGGGACCCCTTATCAAGTGCTCACTGCACCCCAAGCACTGAGCTAGGATTCTACCCATTGCAAAGATGAGGCAACCAAGGCTCCAGACGGTTAAGTTATGTCTATAAGGTCACAAAATGAATAACCCAATCCCAGCTTTGCCTGATTCCAAAGTCCAGGCTCTCAAACATGACACAGAACAGATTCACATACATTTCTCTTAGGTAGGGGCAAGGTACACCCTTCTTGACAATCACCTGCTCCCTCCTCCTGAGCCAAGAGCTCCCTGCCCTCCACCAGCTCAGGGCCCCTAGGCTGCTTGGTCCCTGGAGACTTGAAGCACTCACCGAGTGGCCTGCTTTGAAGATGGGAGAGCTCACATTGCAAGATAATGCCCTGGACAGAAGCCTGGACTCTTCAGGAAGCTCCTCGCAGCTCACAGGTATCTGGCTATGGGGCTGGGAGTGAAAGAAGGAAACAAGTTTGTTAATGAGCAAGGCCAAGTTTTCCCCAGAGGCCACCAGCCCTCCTGGCCTACCTCCCCCAGGGGCTCTGTCCCTGTCATGGAACCTTCTCAGCGGGAAAGGGCCCAAGAATCAGGGCTGCAGACAGAGGCTTAGTACAAAATAGTCACTGGAAGGCTGGGTAAGGTAGCTCACACTTGAAATCCCAGCACTCAGGGAGGCTGAGGTGGGAGGATTACTTAAGGCCAGGAGTTCGAGATCAGCCTGGGCAAGAGTGAGACCCCATCTCTATTAAAAAAAATTTTTTTTTTTTTTAAATATAGGATCTTACTCTGTTGCCCAGGCTAGAGTGCAATGGTGCGATCTCGGCTCACTGCAACCTCTGACTCGCAGGCTCAAGCGATCCTCCTGCCTCAGCCTCCTGAGTAGCTGGGACTACAGGGATGTGCCACCATGTCCAGCTAATTTTTGTATTTTTAGTAGAGATGGAGTCTGTGTATGTCACTCAGGCTGCTCTTGAACTCCTGGGCTCAAGAGATCTGCCTGCCTCAGCCTACCAATGTGCTGGGATTATAAGTGTAAGCCTCTGTACCTGGCCTACAAAAAATTTTTAAAAATGAGCTGAGCATAGTGGGGCGTGCCTGTTGTCCCAGCTATTAGGCAGGAGAATCACTTGAGCCCAGGAGTTTGAGGCTGCAGTGGGCCATGCTTATGCCACTATACTTTAGCCTGGGCAACAGAGTGAGACCTTATCTCAAAAATAAAAGTTGGGTGTAGGGGGGTAATTGCAACACTATTTATAATACTGAAAAACTGGAAGTGCTCAAACAGGTCAAAGAGATAACAACGGCTCAGTAAAGTGTGGTACAATCAAAGAAGAGACTATCGTGAAAATTTTAAAATGCCACTACCTCTATACATTCAGTAACCATTTAAAAAATGAGCCTGATCCTGGGCTAAGCATTATTAAACCATTCATCTTCATCCCAATTTTGTAAAGGACAGATTTCAGTCTCAGACTGGGAAGGAAACAGATAAGGAAATAGAGGTTCAGGGAGGCTAAGGGACTTTCCCAAGGTGTCATAACTGGGTAACAGTAGGGATCCGTAAGAACTTGAACACAGAACTGTTTGACTCCAGTTATTTTCTCTCTCTCTCTCTTTTTTTTTTTTTTTTTTTGAGATGGAGTCTTGCTGTTGTCACCCAGGCTAGAGTGCAGTAGAGTGATCTTGGCTCACTGAACCTCCACCTCCTGGGTTCAAGTGATTCTCCTGCCTCAGCCTCCCAAGCAGCTGGGATTACAGGCACATGCTACCACACCCAGCTAATTTTTGTATTTTTAGTAGAGATGGGGTTTCACCATGTTGCCCCGTCTGGTTTTGAACTCATGACCTCAGATGATCTGCCCACCTCAGCCTCCCAAAGTACTGGGATTACAGGCGTGAACCACCACACCCAGCCCAGTTTTTTTTTTTGTTTTTTGTTTTTTGTTTTTTTTCCTGAGACAAGGTCTCGCTCTGTCGCCCAAGCTGGAGGGCAATGTTGTAATCATAGCTCACTGCAGCCTCAAACTCCTGGACTCCAGCGATCCACCCACCTCAGCCTCCTGAGTAGCAGGACTACAGGCACACCCCACCACACCTGGCTAATTATTTAATTTTGTGTAGAGACAGAGTCTTGTTCTGTTGCCCAGGCTAGAGTGCATTGGCACGATCATAGCTCACAGCGGCCTCGAACTCTCGGGCTTAAGCACTTCTCCACCTCAGCCCCCAAGGTAGCTGGAATTGCAGGTGCGCACCACCACATCCAGCAAAGAAACATTTAATGTTGCTGTATAAGAATAATTCGGTTTGGTGCAGTGGCTCACGCCTGTAATCCCAGCACTTTGGGAGGCCAAGGCGGGTAGATCACCTGAGGACAGGAGTTCAAGACCAGCCTGGCCAACATGGTGAAACCCCATCTCTACTAAAAATATAAAAATTAGCTGGGTGTGGTGGCAGGCGCCTGTATCCCAGCTACTCGGGAGGCTGAGGCAGGAGAATCACTTGAACCCGGGAGGCGGAGGTTGCAGTGAGCCGAGATTGCGCCATTGCACTTTAGCCTGGGGGACAAGAGCAAGACTTCGTCTCAAAACAAAAACAAAAACAAAAAATAGGCCAGGTGCGGTGGCCCACGCCTGTAATCCCAGCACTTTGGGAGGCCGAGGCAGGTGGATCATGAGGTCAGGAGATCGAGACCATCCTGGCTAACACAGTGAAACCCCGTCTCTACTAAAAATACAAAAAATTAGCCGGGCGTGGTGGTGGGCGTCTGTAGTCCCGGCTACTCGGGAGGCTGAGGCAGGAGAATGGCGTCAACCCGGGAGGTGGAGTTTGCAGTGAGCCGAGATCGAGCCACTGCACTCCAGCCTGGGTGACAGAGCGAGACCCCGTCTCAGAAAATAAATAAATAAATAAATAAATTTAAAGAAAATAAAAAAATAAAAAGAATAATTCAAGTGTTCATTGACAGATAAATAGGTAAAATATGGTCTATGCATAAAATGGAATATTATTCAACCTTAAAAAGGAAGGAAATTTGGCCGGGCACACTGGTTCACACCTGTAATCCTAGCACTTTGGGAGGCTGAGGTAGGCAGATCGCTTGAGCTCAGAAGTTTGAGACTAGCCTGGGGAACATAGTGAGACCCTCTCTCTATTTAAATTTTTTTTTTTTTTTGAGATGGAGTCTTGCTCTATCACCCAGGCTGGAGTGCAGTGGCACAATCTTGGCTCACAGTAGCCTCTGCTTTACAGATTCAAACGATTCTCCTGCCTCAGCCTCCCTAGTAGCTGGGATTACAGCCGCACACCACCTCGCCTGGCTAATTTTTGTGGGTTTTTTTTTGTTTTTTTTTTGAGACGGAGTTTCGCTGTCGCCCAGGTTGGAGTGCAGTGGCGCGATCTCGGCTCACTGCAGGCTCCGCCCCCTGGGGTTCATGCCATTCTCCTGCCTCAGCCTCCCGAGTAGCCGGGACTACAGGCGCCCGCCACCTCGCCCGGCTAATTTTTTGTATTTTTAGTAGAGACGGGGTTTCACCGTGTTAGCCAGGATGGTCTCGATCTCCTGACCTCGTGATCCGCCCGCCTCGGCCTCCCAAGGTGCTGGGATTACAGGCGTGAGCCACCACGCCTGGCCAATTTTTGTATTTTTTTAGTAGAGACAGGGTTTCACCATGTTGGCCAGGCTGGTCTCGAACTCCCGACCTCAGGTGATCTGCCCGCCTTGGCCTCCCAAAGTGTTGGGATTACAGTTGTGAGCCACCGCACCCAGCCTGAGAGGGTAAACCTGGTACCTCGGATCATACAGCTCGAGGCTGGGAACCCAGATATGACCCTAAGACCCCTGTCCACCCGCAGCTGCCCATGTGTTCAGGCTGTCCTGGCTGCCTGGGGCTCAAAGAAGGGGGCAGTGTCTGCCGAACAGATGCCCGCAGGCAGGCGCTGTCGTCTCACCCACCTTCAGCATCTCCACCTTGCGGAAGGAGAGTCCCGGGGGGAAGTGCAGGTCCAGCTGGACCCAGTAAGCATCTTCTTCCAAGTTACTCAGGCTCAGCTCCACAGAGAGGCTGGCAAAAGCAGTTAGACGCAGGGCTCTGGATCTGTGGGGGATGATCAGGGAAAGATGGAGGAGGGAGGATCAGGGTGGGGAATATCAGAACTGAGGGATCTGGTGGGCCAGAAATAAATAAATCAAAACCAATCATCTTTTATGCTCAGTCTTTTTTTTTTTTTTTTTTTTTTTTGAGATGGAGTCTCACTCTGTCACCCTGGCTGGAGTGCAGTGGCGCGATCTTGGCTCACTGCAAGCTCCGCCTCCCGGGTTCACGCCATTCTCCTGCCTCAGCCTCCCGAGTAGCTGGGACTACAGGCGCCCACCACCATGCCCGGCTAATTTTTTTTTTTTGTATTTTAAGTAGAGACGGGGTTTCACTGTGTTAGCCAGGATGGTCTCAATCTCCTGACCTCGTGATCCGACCGCCTCGGCCTCCCAAAGTGCTGGGATTACAGGCCACCGCCCCCGGCTTTTTTTTTTTTTTTTTTTTTTTTGAGACAGAATCTCACTCTGTAGCCCAGACTGGAGTGCAATGGCACAGTCTCGGCTTACTGCAACCTCCACCTCCAGAATTCAAGCAATTCTCCTGCCTCAGCCTCCCAAATAGCTGGGATTACAGGCACGTGCCACCATGCCCGGCTAAGTTTTGTATTTTCAGTAGAGATGGGGTTTCACCATGTTGGCCAGGCTGGTCTCAAACTCCTGACCTCAGGTGATCTGCCCGCCTTGGCCTCCCAAAATGCTGGGATTATAGGCGTGAGCCACCGTGCCGGGCCATGCTCAGACTTTCAGTTTTACAATTCTTGCAATCTCATTTACTGATGACTCATAGGAGTTCCATGAGGGATTTGCTTTTTATTTTATTTGCTTTTTATTTTTTAGAGATAGGGTCTTGCTCTGTCACCCAGGCTGGGGTGCAGTGGTGCTTACTGCAGCCTCAAACTCCTAGGCTCAAGCGATCCTCTGCCTCAATCTCCCAAGTAGCCGGGAATACAGGCATGAGCCACCATGCCCAGCTAATTTTTAAATTTTTTTTTTAGTGACAGGGTCTTGCTATGTTTCCCATAGCTGGTCTTGAACTCTTGGCCTTAACGAATCTTCCCCCTTTGGTTGGCCTCCTGAAGTGCTGGGATTATAGGCATGAGCCCCTGAGTTCAGCCTCAAATTTCTCAGAAAAGGAAACTAAGGCCCAAGAGAGGGAAGTGGTGTCTGCAAATGACATATCTGGTGAGTGGAGTGGGGGGTCTTAAAACAGAGTGGATGGGAGGCTGGAGGGGGGAGGCCTTACTGACCTTGCAGGAGAGAAGGACACTCTCAAGTTTGCCTCACACTTCTTGTCCTCCCCACAGTTCTTCTCAAAAGGGATCTGAAACGCCAAGAAGAAAGGAGTAAGAGGCTCAGATCAGGAGGGACTTGTTCCCAGGCCTCTCTGCCTGCCCCTTCTCCCCTCTTACCTCCCAGGTTTCCGAGTGCAGGGAGGGTCTCAGGATGGGCGGTATGTCCTTGCCCTGCTGAGCGAGGGGTAGTGGGCAGGATGGAGAGAGGAGAGATTAACTGAGGCAGCAGACTTCATGAAGGAGAGCTGGAGGGGCAGGGGCTTAGCTCAACTGGGCTGGCTGTGGTTGGCCCTGCCCAGGAGCCAGCTGCCTTTCCAGGGCTGCCCCACTCTGCTGCCTCAGCCTACTGCCATTTGTGCAGTCTTACTCTGCTGGCAGCTCTTTTTTTTTTTTTTTTTTTTTTAAAGACTGTCTTACTCTGTTGCCCAGGCTGGAGTGCAGTGGCGCAATCTCTGCTCACTGCAACCTCTGCCTCCTGGGTTCAAGCAATTCTTATGCCTCAGCCTCCTGAGTAGCTGGGATTACAGGCATCTACCACCACGCCTGGCTAATTTTTTAAAAATATTTTTAGTAGAGATGGGTTTTTGCCATGTTGGCACACTGGTCTCGAACTCCTGGTCTCAAGCAATCCACCCCCCTCAGCCTTCCAAAGTGCTGGGATTACAGGTGTGAGCCACAACACCTGGCCGGTTCTTTTTTTTTTTTCTTCTTTAGAGACAGGGTTTCGCGCTGTTGCCTAGGTTGGAGGGCAGTGGTGCAATCATAGCTCAATAGCTCACTGCAGCCTCAACCCTCTGGCTCAAGTGATCCTCCCTGCTCAGCCTCCCAAGTAGCTGGGACTACAGGGGCGCACCATCACAATAACTAATTTTTTATGTTTTGTAGAAAGGGAGTCCCACTATGTTGCCCAGGCTGGTCTCAAACTCCTGGCCTCAAGTGCACCATCACACCCGACCAGTCTTTGTATTTTTAGTAGAGATGGGGTTTCACCATGTTGGCCAGGCTGGTCCCGAACCCCTGACCTTAAGTGATCCACCCACTTCAGCCTCCCAAAGTGCTGGGATTATAGGAGTGTGCTGCCCGGCCATGGGCGGCTCTTCTTGCCAAATGGATTTCTCTGATAAACTCCCCACCATCCCTAGCCATCTCTTCTTACCGCCCTTTGGTCCCTCGGTGTCCCTTCCTCCTCCCAAAGAGAGAAATTCAGGGAAACATTGATGGGGGAGATGAGGTCTTGAACACATACCTGAGGGTGATAAGAATACAGCCTATGTCATGAATCTAACTTTTACCGCACTTCCGATTATATGTATACCTTGTCAGCATTTTACAAGTGATGAAATTCTGGTAGTTCTTTGTCTAAGACCCTACCAGTATTGAAAATCCATTGACTACATAGCAGGTGTGTACAGCACACCCAGGGGGCTTCTCAGCACAGTTATCATCCCTGAGCCCCAGTTCCCCAGCAGACATCACTAATCAATCCCAGCACTTTTCCCCCACTGTGTCCTAACTGAAGCCCCTGAATTTTGACCTAGGCAGCCATTATCAAAGTTTGCTTAAGAAAATTTCAGAATAACTAGAATATCCTAGTTCTAGAATTTTGTTCCTTGAGAATAGGGCTGGGTCTTAGTCATTTGTTATTACCAATGCCTGACACTGGCATTTTGTAGGCACTCAAATTGTTTTTCACCTGAAGGTTCTACTAGCCCTAAGAGGTAGGTATTATTACCCCAACATTTAAAATAAGGAAAATGAGCTCTCCCTTCCTTCCTTTTCTTTCTTCTCTTTTCCTTCCTTCCCTCCTTCTTTCTTTTTTTTTCTTTCTTCTTTTCCCTCCCTCCCTCCTTGCCTGCCTCCCTCCCTCCCTCCCTCCCTTCCTTCCTCCGTTGTCCTTCCTTCCTTCCCTCCTTTCTTTCTCTTTCTCTTTCATCCTCCCTCCTTCTGCCCCCCTCCAGAAAAGAAAAAAAAAAAAAAAAAAAGAAAATGAAAGCTAAAAAGGTGGCACAGTTGTCCTAAGAACTTGGAGTGACAGTCAAGATTTGAACCCAAATCTGTCCAAATCCAAAGTCCAGGATCTTTCCACCATGTCACACTGCTTTCTTTTCTGGCAAATTTATGTTTAAAATGTCTAAATCTTATAAGAGGTGGAATGGGAGTAGGCAGAGGGGCACTGAGTAGAGGTTTGAATGAAATAGAGGGTGAGTCGATAATTGTTGAAACTGGGTGATGAGGACCTGGGGATTCATTAAACTATTTTTTTCTAGTTTTGTATGATTCATATTCTCATAATAAAAAGTTTAAAACAGGCTGGGTGCAGTGGCTTACACCTGTAATCCCAGCACTTTGGGATGCCGAGGTGGGTGGATCACCTGAGGTCAGGAGTTTGAGACCAGCCTGGCCAACATGGTGAAAACCCATCTCTATCACAAATACAAAAATTAGCCGGGCATGGTGGTGTTCGCCTGTAATCCCAGCTACTTGGTAGGATGTGGTGGGAGAATTACTTGAACCCAGGAGGCAGAGGCTGCAGTGAGCCCAGATCATAACAATGCATTCTAGCCTGGGCAACGCAGTGAGACTCCATCTCAAAAAAAAAAAAAAAGTTTAAAACAAACTTCAAATTCTTATGTCCCAATCCTATACTGTCTTATATGAATTTTTTTTTTTTTTTTGAGATGGAGTTTCACTATCATTGCCCAGGCTGGAATGCAATGGCACAATCTCAGCTCACTGCAACCTCCGCCTCCTGGGTTCAAATGATTCTCCTGCCTCAGCCTCCTGAGTAGCTGGGATTACAGGCGCCTGCCACCACACCTGGCTAATTTTTTGCATTTTTAGTAGAGATGGGTTTTCACCATGTTGACCAGGCTGGTCTTGAACTCCTGACCTCAAGTGATCCGCCCACCTCAGTCTCCCAAAGTGCTGGGATTACTGGCATGAGCCACCATGCCTGGCCTTTTATGAAATATTTAAGAGAACATAACAATTTGATATCAATCCCTTTCTTTTTTTTTTTTTTTTGAGATGGAGTCTTGCTCTGTTGCCCAGGCTGGAGTGCAGGGGCGCGATCTCGGCTCACTGCAAGCTCCGCCTCCCGGGTTCATGCCATTCTCCTGCCTCAGCCTCCCAAGTAGCTGGGACTACAGGCCCCCACCACCACGCCCAGCTAATTTTTTGTATTTTTAGTAGAGACGGGGTTTCACCGTGTTAGCCAGGATGGTCTCAATCTCCTCACCTCGTGATCCGCCCACCTTGGCCTCCCAGAGTGCTGGGATTAGAGGCGTGAGCCACCGTGCCCGGCCATATTAATCCCATTTTTATACAGGATTGCTTATAAGCAACTGAATCTGGGTATTTCAACAGTTGTTCAAACTTTATTGTTTTGGAGACAGAGTCTCATTCTGTTGCCCAGGCTGGAGTGCAGTGGCACAATCACAGCTCATTGCAACCTCCACCTCCTGGGTTCAAGCAATCCTCCTGCTTCAGCCTCCCAGGTAGCTGGGACTACAGGTGCGCTCCACCAAGGCTGGCTAATTTTTTGGTGTTTTTTGTAGAGAAGGGGTCTCGCTATGTTGCCCAGGCTGGTGTTGAACTCCTAAGCTCAAGCAATCCACCTACTTCAGCCTCTCAAAGTGCTGGCATGAGCCACCGTGCCTGGCCTGTTTAAACTTTTTTGAAACCTTTTTTTTTTCCATGTACCATACATGAGACTTAATTTAAAAACTTTAAAAAATACCCTAAGTTTTTCTGGGATGCATGATATGTACCTGGCAAATAACAACATACCATGATGATTGAATATTCTGTAAAAATTAAATATTTTAATATTTCTTTTTTTTTTTTTGAGATGGAGTTTCACTCTTGTTGCTCAGGCTGGAGTGCAATGGCACGATCTCGGCTCACTGCAACCTCCACCTCCTGGGTTCAAGTGATTTTCCTGCCACAGCCTCTCAAGTAGCTGGAATTACAGGCATGGGCCACCACGCCCAGCTAATTTTGTACTTTTTTTAGTAGAGATGGGGTTTCTCCATGTTGGCCAGGCTGGTCTTGGACTGCCAATCTCAGGTGATCTGCCCACCTCGGCATCCCAAAGTGCTGGGATTACAGGTATGAACCACCGTGCCCAGACAAATATTTTAATATTTCATAATTAAAAATTATGAAAGCTGTGTAGCAGCATTAATATATAATGTATGAAAAGAGTAGGGAAAAATAGTAACTACATTGCCATTGTAATCATGTTAAAAATGCCCATAAATATATTAAAAAGTAGAAGCTGCTGGGCACGGTGGCTCACGCCTGTAATCCCAGCACTTTTGGAGGCCAAGGTAAGAGGATTACTTGATGCCAAGGGTTTCAGACCAGCCTGGGCAACACAGCAAGACCTTGTCTCTACAAAAACTTTTTTTTTTTTTTGAGATGGAGTTTCACTCTTGTCGTCCAGGCTGGAGTGCAATGGCACGATCTTGGCTCACTGCAACCTCTGCCTCCCGGGTTCAAGCAATTCTCCTGCCTCAGCCTCCCAAGTAGCTGGGATTACAGGCATGTGCCAACACACGCAGCTAATTTTGTATTTTTAGTAGAGATGGGGTTTCACCATGTTGGCCAGGCTGGTCTCGAACTCCTGACCTCAGGTGATCCACCCACCTTGGCCTCCCAAAGTGCTGAGCCACCGCGCTTGGCCTACAAAAACATTTTTAAAAATTATCCAGATGTGGTGGTGCATGCCTGTAGTCCTAGCTACTCGGGAGGCTGAGGTGGGAGGATCATTTGAGCCCAGAAGTTGGAGGCTACAGTGAGCCATGATTGCATCACTCCACTCCAGCCTGGACGATAGAGCAAGGCCCTGTCTCTAAAAAAAATTTTTTAATAAAAAATTTAAAAAATTAAAAAACTAGAAGCAGCCAGGCACAGTGGTGTGCACTTGTAGTCCCTGCTACTCAGGAAGCTGAGGCAAGAGAACCTCTTGAGGCCAGAAGTTAGAGTCCAGCCTGGGCAACACAGTAAGACCCCCATCTCTAAAAATATAAAATATGGCCGGGTGCAGTGGCTCATGCCTGTAATCCCAGCACTTTGGGAGGCCGAGGTAGGAGGATCACCTGAGGTCAGGAGTTCGAGACCAGCCTGGCCAACATGGTGAAACCCCAACTCTACTAAAAATATAAAAATTAGTTGGGCATGGTGGCACGCACCTGTAATCCCAGCTACTCGGGAGGCTGAGGCAGGAGAATCGCTTGAACCCGGGAGGCAGAGGCTGTAGTGAGCCGAGATCATGCCACTGCACTCCAGCCTGGGCGATAGAGCGAGACTCTGTCTCAAATAAATAAATAAATGAATAAATAAATAAATAAATAAATATAAAATAGGCCAGGAGTGATGGCTCATGCCTGTAATCCCAGCACTTTGGGAGGCCAATGCAGGCAGATCACCAGAGGTCAGGAGTTCGAGACCAGCCTGACTAACATGGTGAAACCCTATCTCTCCCAAAAATACAAAAATTAGCTAGGCATAGTGGCAGGTGCCTGTAATCCCAGGTACTCGGGAGACTGAGGCAGGAGAATTGCTTGAACCCAGGAGGCGGAGGTGGCCGTGAGCCGAGATCGTGCTGTAGTAATTGAGACCGTGCCACTGCACTACAGCCTGGGTGACAGAGCGAGACTCTGTGTCAAAAAAAAAAAAAGAATATATATATATATATATACACACACATATATATATATACACACATATATATATATAATTTTAAAAAAACACTAGAAGAAAATATGCTAAGGGTGTTATTACTACCATTGCACAGGAGAGGAAGTGACAGCACAGAGGGATGGAAGTGACGTGTCACCCACTGGACAGTGACGGAGCTGAGCCTGCCCCTGCAGGTAGCTCATCCCAGAGCATTGGCGCTGGCTCCCTTACCGGGAAATGAAATGAGAAGTCAGTGCATGACATGCTGGTGGTGACAGCTATATTCCTTCTGAGTTCATGTCTCCCTCCTGGGAACAACCCCCGTCTTCTGGTCCGGTGGCCATCCAGCTGCAGAGTGTAAGTGAGATTGGCAACCAGGCGGCCTGGGCAGGGCGGAAAAGGCAACAGTTGAATGGTGGGGGATCCCAGGCCATAAGCCTGGATTTGGGGCGGCAGCTGCCCTGGGAGCAGGAGGAGAGCTCTGACCTTGGAACTGGGGGATGAGAGACTTGATCTGGAAACAGATTGTGATATTAACTCCTTCTTTCATCTTGTTACTGGTTGAATAGGAGCACTCCACTTCATGCACTGGGATCTCGGCTGGAGAGAAGGACATCAGGGTGACCACATCCACCACGGGCCGGGAGCTGCAGGGCAGAAGGCAACCAACTCTCTCCCTCCAACCCAACTGCACGTCCCCCCTCAGATGTGGGGCTCCCGCCAGCAAAGCCAGAGAACTCTCCTTCCCTAAAGCAGACCTCAACATGTCACTGTCTCCTCTTAAGGAAAATAATAATGATACTTTTTATTTATTTATTTTGAGAGAGGGTCTCACCCTGTTGCCCAGGCTGGAGTGCAGTGGCATGATAACAGCTCACTACAGCCTTGGCCTCCCAGGCTCTAGTGATCCTCCCACCTCAGCCTCCCAAGGATCTGGGACCACAGGCATGTGCCACCACACCTGGCTAACTTTAAATAAATTTTTGTAGAGAAGGGACCTTCCTATGTTGTCCAGGGTGGTCTTGAACTCCTGAGCTCAAGCAATCCTCCCGGCTTGGGCTCCCAAAGTGCTGGGATTATAGGCATGAGCCACCATGCCTGGCCAATAATGGTGATAACTAATTAGGGCTCCCAGTTCATTCTAGCAGCCTCTGACCCATTTTCCATGAAGAAGAGAAAGCTCTTAGGAAGAGAAATCATAGTGAGTTACTTTCATGCTTATGTTTAAGCCTTCAGTGATGCTTGCATGAATTTTATTATGCTTCATAATAAAGTTGCAGCTTTTGTTGTTGTTAGACTGAGCCTCGCTTTGTTGCTCAGGCTGGAGTGCAGTGGTGCAGTCATAGCTCACTGCATCCTCACACTCCTGGCCTCCAGCGATCCTCTTGTCTCAGACTCCTGTGTAGCTGGGATTATGGGAGTGAGCCCCAGTGCCTGGCTCCTATTTTTTTTTTTTTTTTTTGAGATCCGCCTCTTGGGCTCAAGCAATTCTCCTGCCTCAGCCTCCCGAGTAGCTGGGATTACAGGCGCATGCCACCTTGCCCAGCTAATTTTTGTATTTTTAGTAGAGATGGGGTTTCAACAGGTTGGCCAGGCTGGTCTTGAACTCCTGACTAAGCCCCCCGTGCCTCCCATTGAAGATGTACACAGCCCCCTGCTCCTCCAGAGGGGCCCCCACAACCACGTCCACCTGACCTCAAATGATCCACCCGCCTTGGCCTCCCAAAGTGCTGGATTACAGGCATGAGTCATTGCGCCCGGCCTATTTATTATTTTTTTGTGGTAGGATCTCACTCTGTCACTCAGGCTGGAGTACAGTGGCATGATCACAGCTCACTGCAACCTCGACCTCCCAGGCTCAAGTCATCCTCCTGCCTTAGCCTCCCAAGTAGCTGGGCCTACAGTCATGCACCACCATACCTGGTCAATTAAAAAAAAAAAAGAAAAGGGCTGGGCACGGTGGCTCACTCTGTAATCCTAGCACTTTGGGAGGCCGAGACGGGCGGATCCCTTGAGGTCAGGAGTTCAAAACCAGCCTGGCCAACATGGCGAAACCCCGTCTCTACTAAAAATACAAAAAAATTAGCAGGGCATGGTGGTGCATGCCTGTGATCCCAGCTACTTGGGAGGCTGAGGCAGGAGAATAGCTTGAACCCAGGAGGTGGAGGTTGCAGTGAGCCAAGATCGCACCACTGCACTCTGGCCTGGGCAACAGTGCAAGACTCTCTCTCAAAAGGAAAAAAAAAAGTACAGATGGTGTCCCACTGTGTTGCCCCGGCTGGTCTCAAACTCTTGAGCTCAAGTAATCCTCCTGCCACAGCCTCTCAAAGTGCTGGGATTACCCACATGAGCCACCACACCCTGTTAATTTTTTTTTTTTTTGAGGCGGAGTCTCACTCTGTCACCCAGGCTGAAGTGCAGGGGCGCGATCTCGGCTCACTGCAAGCTCCGCCTCCTGGGTTCACGCCATTCTCCTGCCTCAGCCTCCTGAGTAGCTGCGACTACAGGCACCCGCCACCACGCCTGGCTAATTTTTGTATTTTTAGTAGAGACGGGGTTTCACCGTGTTAGCCAGGATGGTCTCCATCTCCTGACCTCGTGATCCGCCCGCCTCGGACTTCCGAAGTGCTGGGATTAGAGGTGTGAGCCACCGTGCCCAGCTGCCACACCCTGCTAATTTTTAATTATATGTTTTCCAATATGTAAACTGTCTCTGGGATTACAGGTGTGAGCCACTGTGCCTGGCCTGGAAGACCATATATTAAAAAAAATAAAAATTAGGCCATGCATAGTGGCTCCTGCCTGTAACTCCAGCACTCTGGGAGGCTGAAGAGAAAGCATAGTTTGAGACCAGGAGTTTGAGATCAGCTGGGGCAACAAAGTAAGTCCCCATTGCTACCAAAAAAAAAAAAAAAAAATTAGCCAGGTGTGGTGGTAAGCACCTGTAGTCCCAGCTACCCGAGAGGCTGAGGTGGGAGGATCGCTTAAGCCCAGCAGTTCGAGGCTGCAGTGAGTTATGATCATGCCACCGCACTCCAGCCTGAGCAACAAAGAGAGACCCTGTCTCTAAAAAAAACCAAAATAAATAAATAAAATAAAATATAAACAAAACAGGATAAGAGCTGGGGTCATCTGGTGTGACCTGGGAGCCCCATCTCACCTCAGCACGATCATCTGGCTCTCAGCCCCCACAGCCACATCTGCCAAGCCGTCCCCTTCAAGGTCCTTCACCCCATGGATGGAGCGTCCAAACCACTGAATTCCTGAGAGCACTTGGGTCCCTTCTATCCGCTGAGAGCAAGAAAGATATTACCACTAAGCTGAGGAGAGGTAGGTTGGAGGGAGGGAAGGATCGGGCTGGGGAGTGGGGTCTGGGCTTGGGGGCTTAGGGCACCTGAGAATGGAGTGTGATTGGCAGGCAGCGTACGTCACCTGACTTGGCTGGGGACTAAGCCCCCCGTGCCTCCCATTGAAGATGTACACAGCCCCCTGCTCCTCCAGAGGGGCCCCCACAGCCACGTCTACCAGCCCATCGCCGTTGATGTCTGTCAGAGCAGTGATGGCTTCTCCAAACCGCCCGAGTGGGTAGCCGGGGTCCCCCTGCAGCTCTGAGACTTCTTCAAACCCCAACTAGGAAGTAGCAAGAGACAGGTCACACCCAAGTCACTCAGCATGCTGTCACAGAACAACTGAGTGAAGAATGCTGAAGAAACGTAAGATGGGGTCCCTCACAGAATTGGAATGGTGCTGTTAGACTAACCAGGGTTCAAGCACCAGCCCAGCCTCTTACTGTCCTCTTACTGTGACCTTGTGGTTTCCCCTACTGAGCTTGGGGTTTCCATTTATATATATATACATTTTTTTGATAATTTTTTTTTGAGATGGAGTCTTGCTCTGTCGCACAGGCTGGAGTGCAGTGGTGCAATCGCAGCTCACTACAGCCTCGAACTCCTGGGCTCAAGTGATCCTCCCACCTCAGCCTCCCAAGTAGCTGGGACTACAGGTATGTACCACCACATCTGGCTAACTTTAAAATTTTAATTTATTTATTTTTATTTTTGTAGAAACAGGGTCTTGTCATGTTGCCCAGGCTGGTCTTGAACTCCTGGCTTCAAGGAATCATCTTGCCTCAGCCTCTCAAAGTGCTGGGATTACAGGCATGAGCCACCGCACCCCAGGGATTCCCATTTATAAAATAAAGCTTGTAGTATCTCAGCAGGTGGTCATGAGGAAAGGGAGGTCGTATCTATAAAAAGTTTGGCGCTGCCTACCAGGTGCAGCGGCTCACGCCTGTAATCCCAGCATTTTGGGAGGCCGAGGCGGGTGGATCACCTGAGGTCAGGATTAGAGACCAGCCTGGCCCACATGTCGAAACGCGGTCTCTACTAAGAATACAAAAATTAGCTGGGTGTGGCGGCAGGCACCTGTAATCCGAACACTGGGAGGCCGAGGTGGGTGGATCACCTGAGGTCAGGAGTTCGAGACCAGCCTGACCAACATGGTGAAACCCCATCTCTACTAAAAATACAAAAATTAGCTGGGCATGGTGGCACATGCCTGTAATCCCAGCTACTTGGGAGGCTGAGGCAGGAGAATCCTTTGAACCTGGGAGGTGGAGGTTGCAGTGAGCCGAGATCGCGCCACTGCACTCTAGCCTGGGCCATAAGAGCGAGACTCTGTCTCAAAAGAAAAAAGAAATATTGGCACTGGACCCTGCATACAGTCTTTCCCCAGTGAGGATTCGCTATTGCCTCTCTGTCGTTCTAAAAGTTTGATCGCCACGTGACCAGACAGAGAACGCCTTCAGAATAACTGGGAGCTGCGAATCTCTGCTGCTCTCCCTCCTCCCTCTCAGCTCCAGATCCTGGCCCCACCTGTCTTCTCTGGTAGATAAACACCCGGCCTCCTCTCTGCTCCCCATAGAAAAGTGGGGCACCAATCAGCAGCAGCTCTGTCTCCCCATCTTGGTCCATGTCGACGCCACACAGCTCCCCACCGAAATAAGAGCCAATCTGTGGGGAGAGGCAGGTGTTTGGGGAAGCGCCTGTGGGAACAGCAGGGGTTGGCAGGGAGATACCTGTACTGTGTTCATCTTGTGCCACTCCCTCAAATGCAGGTTCCAATCTTGGATCCACCCCTAGTCTATGTGCATTAAGACAAGGTGGGCTCTTTGAGGTTCAGTTTCTTAAACTAGAGAGGGAGATGACAGGGCTTACCTCTGTGTGTTATGAGGGACAAATGTGATCATGTTTAGCACAGGGGCTGCCACATGGTAAGTGGATGAGCATTCAAAGGACAGAAGGGAGTGTGATGTGTGTCCCGCCAGTCCCTGGTCTGCAGACGCCCTCGGACTGGGCGCACCTGGGTCCCATGGATTGTCTGGACCTGGCTCCAGTGTCCTCCACCCTGTGGCTCTTGGAACAGCAGCACTCGGCCCACGTGCTGGTATCGAGGGGCTCCCGAGGCCAGCAACGAAGTCTTTTCCCGGGAGGGCAGCCAGGTCACGGTGTAACCTGAGGAAAGTGTGTGGGGCGTGGAGTTAGGAACACAGGATGCTGGAAGAACACCCAGCAGGAGAGGGGCAGGGGCCCCAGGGAATTGGGTTAGTAGCAGAGATGCATGGAAACAGCTGAAGACCTTCTCCTGAGAAAAGCATCCATGTGCTCCCAGCCAAACAAATCCTGCCATCTTGGGGATGGCATGTCTTCAACTGTGGGTGACATGCACACCCAGGGAAAAGCAGCTATGCACAACAAGTGGAGCGTGGAGCCTCTTCTGAGCCTCAGTTTACCTGAGGATTAGTAAGGAAGACTCCATTCTTTCTTCTTTTTTAGAGACAGAGTCTCGCTTTCTTGCCCAGGCTGGAATGCAATGGCGTGGTCTCAGCTCACTGCAACCTCCGCCTCCCGGGTTCAAGCAATTCTCCTGCCTCAACCTCCCAAATAGCTGGGATTACAGGCGCCCAGCCACCACACCCAGATAATTTTTTGTATTTTTAGTAGAAACAGGGTTTTGCCATGTTGGCCAGGATGGTCTCAAACTCCTGGCCTCAGGTGATCCACCCACCTCAGCCTCCCAAAGTGCTGGGGTTACAGGCATAAGCCACTGTGCCCGGCCTCTTTTTTCTTAAATAATAAATTAAAATGGGAGTCCAGGTGCGGTGGCTCACGCCTGTAATCCCAGCACTTTGGGAGGCCGAGGCGGGTGGATCACAAGGTCAGGAGATGGAGACCATCGTGGCTAACACGGTGAAACGCCATCTCTACTAAAAATACAAAAAATTAGCTGGACGTGGTGGTAGGCGCCTGTAGTCCCAGCTACTTGGGAGGCTGAGACAGGAGAATGTGAACCTGGGAGGGGGAGCTTGAAGCGAGCTGAGATTTCGCTACTGCACTCCAGCCCGGGCGACAGAGCGAGACTCCGTCTCAAAATAAATAAATAAATAAATAAATAAATAAATAAATAAATAAAATAAAATAAAATAAAATGGTATATATTAGTCAGAAGAATGCAAAGTTGGCATGGATATTAAAAATAAAGCATGTCTGGGCCAAGTGCAGTGGCTCACACCTGTAATCCTAACATTTTGGGAAGCCGAGGTAGGAGGATCACTTAGGCCAGAAGTTTGAGACCAGCCTGGGAAACATAGTGAGAACCTGTCTCTACAAAAAATTACAAAAACTAGCCAGGTGTGGTGATGCACACCTGTGGTCCCAGGTACTAGAGAGGCTGAGAGGCAAAAGGATTGCTTGAACCCAGGAGTTCAAGGCTGCCTTGAACTACGATGGTGCCATTACACTCTAGCCTGGGTGACAGAGTGAGACCCTGTCTCTAACAAAATAAAATAAAGCAGGAAACTTGAAAAATTTTCATGCTTAAAGATATCATGTTGCCGGGCGCGGTGGCTCACGCCTGTAATCCCAGCAGTTTGGGAGGCCGAGGCAGGCGGATCACGAGGTCAGGAGATCGAGACCACGGTGAAACCCCATCTCTACTAAAAATACAAAAAATTAGCTGAGCATGGTGGCGGGCACCTGTAGTCCCAGCTACTCGAGAGGCCGAGGCAGGAGAATGGCGTGAACCCAGGAGGCGGAGCTTGCAGTGAGCTGAGATAGCGCCTCTGCACTCCAGCCTGGGTGACAGAGCAAGACTCCGTCTCAAAAAAAAAAAAAAAGATATCATGTTGGCCGGGAGCGGTGGCACACGCCTGTAATCCCAGCACTTTGGGAGCCCGAGGCGGGTGGATCACCTGAGGTCAGGAGTTTGAGACCAGCCTGGTCAACATGGTGAAACCCCATCACTACTAAAAATACAAAAAATTAGCTGGGCGTGGTGGCGGGCACCTGTAGTCCCGGCTACTCAGGAGGCTGAGGCAAGAGAATCAGTTGAACCTGGGAGGTGGAGGTTGCAGTGAGCTGAGATCGCGCCACTTCACTCCAGCCTGGGCGACAGAGAGACTCAGTCTCAAAAAAAAAAAAAGAAAAAAAAAGATATCATGTCAGTGTCAGGCTGTCTTCATCTTCAACTTCCTGTAATGAGGTTCTTTCCTTTAAGATACCAGGACAACCTCTATTGAATGTTCGAGGAAACACTGCAGGAAATTGGACCCAAGATTGGGCTAGAGCCAGGAGCCACCAGCAAGAATCCTCTGAGATGAGTCACTGACCCCATCTGATGGTCTCTGTGCAGAGCAGTTAAAAGTGAGTGAAGAAAACAGAGCTGTCCAAGGCCCTACAGCACATGGAAGGAAGAGTGAAGAGACGGAACCGCTTCCCTATTGTCGTATGGAGTCTGGAAGCACAAGGGTTAAGAACTCCAAATTCTTGAACTCCATGAGATAAGGTTTAAATCCTAGTGCTACTGTTTCCTAGCTGTGTAGTCGTTAAGTAAATTGCTTCATGCCTCTGTGCCTCAGTTTTCTCATCTACAAAAAGGGAAGAGGCTGGACATTGTGGCTCACGGCTATAACCTCAGCACTTTGGGAGGCTGAGGAAGGGGGATTGCTCAAAGCCAGGAGGTCAAGGCAGCAGTGAGCCAAGATGGTGCCACTGCACTCCAGCCTAGGTGACAAAGTGAGACCCTATGTCTAAAGAAAAAAAGAAAGGAACAGTACCAATCTCATGGGTGTGTTTTGAGAGTTAAATAAGACATGTATATAAAATGCTTAGTGCTACACTAGTGATAGCTAAACTGAGATCTGAAGGATAGTAGACACTCAGGATTCTGTTTATTTATCTATCCACATATATGTATATATTTATGTGTGTGTATAGTGGGGTGGGTGTCTAACTAGAGATTCAACTTTTTTTCTTTTTTCTTTTTTTTTGAGACAGAGTTTTGCTCTGTCACCCAGGCTGGACTGCAGTGGTACGATCTCGGCTCACTGCAACCTGTGCCTCCAGAGTTCAAGAGATTCTCCTACCTCAGCCTCCCGAGTAGCTGGGATTACAGGTGCATGCCACCATGCCTGGCTAATTTTTTGCATTTTTACTAGAGACGGACTTTCACCATGTTGGCCAAGCTGGTCTCGAACTCCTGACCTCAAATGATCTGCCAGCCTCAGCCTCCCAAAGTGCTGGGATTACAGTGTGAGCCACCACACCCAGCTAGAGATTAAATTTTAGAGTCATTTCTTCTTTTTTTTTTTTCACTGCAATCTTAACCTCCCAGGCTCAAGTGATCCTCCCATCTCAGCCTCCCAAGTAGCTGGGACCACAGGCATGCACAACTATGCCCAACTAATTTTTTTTTTTTTTTTGAGACAAAGTCTCTCTCTGTCACCCAGGCTGGAGTGCAGTAGTGCAATCTCGACTCACTGTAACTTCCGCCTCCCAGGTTCAAGTGATTCTCCTGCCTCAGCCTCCCAAGTAGCTGGGACTACAGGTGCGCGTCACCACGTCCAGCTAATTTTTTTGTGTTTTTAGTAGAGACGGGGTTTCACCATGTTGGCCAGGCTGGTCTTGAACTCTTGACCTCAGGTGCTCTTGGACAATTCAAGAGGAGGAAGCCTTAAAAAGGAGTGGCCAGTCCTCTTACTAATAAGGCACGTTGTTTTAAAATGTGCCTGGGATTTAATATATAGGTGTGACTGATGATACAGAGAGTCACTGTCATTGAAAGAAGTTTACTAGCCACAGTTCCAAGAGGGAGTAGGCACTGGATGCCATGCAGGGTCAGACAGGGAAACACTACATTAGTGGAGAGGCAGGAGGAGCCAGGGAAGAGCATGGCCCAGAGCTCTTCTTGTGGTTTCCACAAGGAAGGGTGGCGAGCTAGGTTGGCAAGTTCAAGCAAGTTTAGGATTGCACAGTTTGAATAATTTTGGCTGGCTCTGGGCTATAGCGGTGGCCTCTGGTTGACTGATGCCTGGCTCTGAGCTGATTTAGGGCAGAGGAACTATTGGCTTATTGTGTAAGGATTAGACAAAGGAGGTGGCTGAGGATATGGGCTCGGAATTGGCTGGTTTGCATATAAAAGGCCTTTTTTTTTTGTTTTTTTTAGACAGAGTCTCGCTCTGTCATCTTGGCTGGAGTGCAGTGGCATGATCCTCAGTTCACTGCAACCTCCGCCTCCTGGGTTCAAGCGATTCTCCTGCCTCAGCCCCCTGAGTAGCTGGAATTAAAGGCACCCGCCATCATGCCCGACTAATTTTTGTATTTTTAGTAGAGATGGGGTTTTGCCATGTTGGCCAGGCTGGTCTCGAACTCCTGACCTCAGGTGATTCACCTGCCTCAGCCTCCCAAAGTGCTGGGATTACAGGTGTCAGCCACTGTGCTCGGCCCTGTTTGTTGAGACAGAGTCTTGCTCTTTTGCCCAGACTGGTGCGCAGCGGCGTGATCTCCACTCACTGCAACCTCCTCCTCTCAGGTTCAAACGTTTCTCCTGCCTCAGCCTCCAGAAGAGCTGGGACTACAGGCATGCACCACCATGCCTGGCTAACTTTTGTATTTTTAGTAGAGACAGGGTTTTACCATGTTGGCCATGCTGGTCTTGAACTCTTGACCTCAGGTGATCCACCTGCCTCAGCCTCCCAAAGTGCTGGGATTACAGGCATGAGCCACCAGGACCAGCTACAAGGCATATTCACAGGCAAGTTGTTTACTATCTCTAGGAATTTGCCTACCCTGGGAGAGGTAGTCTCTTCAGGATTAGCACGGCCCCAAGTTGTCAAAGCATCAGAAAATACAGACAATAAATTATGAATGTTATAGCCATATTTAAACTCTGACTTTGTTCATGCTGGTTGCTTAACTGCTTTCATTATTGTTTTGGAAGCCAGGCTGAGCGACCATCTGACCTCAACAACCAGAAGATCCCAGCAGAAAAGAGAAGTACTCACCCAAATAGCCTGCTCTCACTTCTGGTGTCAATGGTTCATTCCCAATAAATGTGTCATCCTGCAGGTCTGCCTTCAGGTCGAGAAAGCCCCCAGCCCAGTCCTTGGCTCCTACTGCCCCCACGACTGCATGGCCCTGCCCAGGGAAGGAGATGAGCGGGTCAGCTACCCACCGACCCACCCCCCAGAGCCAACTGCACTCCCTGCAGCCCATTGCTCCAGCCCAGCACGCACCCTGCTGAGGTCAGCACTGATGCCGCTGGAGGACAGCTCCATGTTGAAGGAAGTCAGGTCCTGTTTGCTTGTGCCTGGGGAACAAAGCAGAGAACAGGTGAGACCCAACAGCAGTAAATGCAGTGAAAAAAATTCATGGCAGGACGGGGAAGAAGTGAGGTATTTACTTCTGGGTAAGGTAGAAGGCATGCATGTGAGGGTCAGGCAGACCCAGGAAGTGACTTAATGCGGAGTTGGCTTTTACCCTGGGAGTCCCAGATTTGTTTGTTTTTTGTTGTTGAAACAAGGTCTTGCTCTGTTGCCCAGGTTGGAGTGCAGTGGCGCAATCACAGCTCACTGCAGCCTCAACCTCCCAAGCTCAAGCAACCCTCCCGGCTTAGCCTCCTGGATAGTGGGGACTACAGGCACACACCATCACACCTGGCTAATTTTTTTTTTTTTTTTTGAGATGGAGTCTCTCTCTGTCGCTGAGGCTGGAGTGCGGTAGTGCAATCTCAGCTCACCACAGCCTCTGCCTCCTGGGTTCAAGCGATTCTCCTGCCTCAGCCTCCTGAGTAGCTGGGATTATAGGTGCACCACCATGCCCAGCTAATTTTTGTATTTTTAGTAGAGATGGGGTTTCACCATGTTGGCCAGCCTGGTCTCGAACTCAGGTGATCCACCCGCCTCGGCCTCCCAATGTGTTGGGACAATGACAGGTGTGAGCCACTGTGCCCAGCCTCCAGATTTGAATATCCAATTACTCATCTCTGTGTGTCCAAGACTCAGCTCTTGGTTTCTGCTCTGACTCAGGCTTCTCTCTTCAATGAATGGCACCCCCACTCACCTAATGAACCATGCTAAGAAACCAAATCCACCTGGAGTCTTCTCTTTCCTCCATCTCATCTCCAACACATCACCAAATCATGATACTCCTGCCTTTGAAATACATCCTTTTTCTTTTTTTTTTTGAGACAGGGTCTTGCTGTGTTGCCCAGGCTGGAGTGCAGTGGTGTGATCATAGCTCACTACAGTCTCAAACTCCTAGGCTGAAGAGATCCTCCTGCCTCAGCATCCCAAGTAGCTGGGACTACTGGTATGCACCACCGTGCCTGGCTTATATAGCTTCTCCTTAAGAACTCTTCACTGGCTGTGCGTGGTGGCTCATGCCTGTAATCCCAGCACTTTGGGAGGCCAAGACAAGCAGATTACCTGAGGTCAGGAGTTTGAGACCAGCCTGACCAGCATGGTGAAACCCTATCTCTACTAAAAATACAAAAATTAGCTAGGCATGGTGGGACATGCCTGTAATCCCAGCTACTTGGGAGGCTGAGGCAGGAGAATTGCTCGAGGCTGGGAGGCTCAAAAACAACTGGAGGTTGCAGTGAGCCAAGATCGCACCACTGCTCTCCAGCCTGGCTGACACAGTGAAACTCTGTCTTAAAAAAAAAAAAAGCCAGGCACAGTGGCTCACACCTGTAATCCTAGCACTTTGGGAGGCCAAGGCGGGCAGATTACCTGAGGTTAGGAGTTCAAGACCAGCCTGGCCAATATGGTGAAACCCCGTCTCTACTAAAAATACAAAAAATTTATCTGGGTGTGGTGGCAGGCGCCTGTACTCCTAGCTACTTGGGAGGCTGAGGCAGGAGAATCGCTTGAACCGAGGAGGCTGAGGTTGCAGTGAGCCAAGATCACACCACTGCACTCCAGCCTGGTGACAGAGCAAGACTGTCTCAAAAAACAAAACAAAACAAAACAAAAAACCTCTTCATGGGCTGGGCACAGTGGCTCACGCCTGTAATCCCAACACTTTGTGAGGCTGAGGCAGAAGACTTGCTTGAGCCCAGGAGTTAAAGATCAGCCTGGGCAATATAGTAGAAACTCTGTCTCGGCCGGGCGTAGTGGCTCATGCCTGTAATCCCAGCACTATGTGAGGCTGAAGCAGGAAGATTGCTTGAGCCCAGGAGTTCAAGACCTGCTTAGGCAATATAGTAGAAACTCTTTTTTTTTTTTTTTTTTTTTTTTTGAGACGGAGTCTCACTCTGTCGCCCAGGCTGGAGGGCAGTGGCACAATCTTGGCTCACTGTGAACTCCACCTCCAGGATTCACGCCATTCTCCTGCCTCAGCCTCCCGAGTAGCTGGGACTACAGGCGCCCGCCACCACACCCGGCTAAGAAACTCTTGTCTCTACAAAAAATTTAAAAATTAGCCAGGTGTGGTGGTGTGTATCTGTAGTCCCAGCTACTCAGGAGGTCAAGGTGGGAGGACTGCTTGAGCCCAGGAGTTTGAGGCTGCAGTGAGCCGTGATCGCACTACTGCACTCCAGTCTGGGCAACAGGGTGAGTCCCTGTCTCAAAACAACAACAACAAAAAACTCCTTCATGATTTCTCATTGATCTTCACACTGAAATCCAAACTCTTTCTGAGGGCCTGGAAGACCCTTACCTCCCTGCCAACCTTCTCTCTCCCTTCCTCACTGCGCTTCGGTCACACTGAACTTTTTCCATTTTCCTGGCATGCCGAGCCCTTTCCCTACCCCTGGCCTTGCACCTGTGCTTCTCTCTGCCCTCATTCCACCTTTCTCACATTGCTGTTTGAATCTCATCTTTCATATCTCAGCTTAAAAGCCAGTTGAGAGTGAGTTTTTTAAAAAAACTTTTTTTTAAAAAATCACTTTTCATTTTTATTAATTATTTAGACATGGCTTCTTGCTATGCTGCCCAGGCTGGACCATTGCTGCTGCTTTTTTTTTTTTTTGAGACAGTTTTGCTCTTGTCACCCAGGCTGGAGTACAGTGTCACAATCTCAGCTCACTGCAACCTCTCCCTCCTGGGTTCAAGTGATTCTCCTACTTTAGCCTCCCAAGTAGCTGGGTGACCTCAAGTGATCCGCCTGCCTCAGCCTCCCAAAGTGTTGGGATGACAGGCGTGAGCCACCACGCTCAGCCCATTGCTTCTTTAACTGAACCGAACACCAAGGCTGTGTCCTAGCGAAGGAGACTTTCCTGTAGGAATCACATATCTTTCAGTCAAGTAAGCTTCCTGGGGAAATGCCCTCCATAACCAGTCCTCCATCCGGTGACCACAATATAAATCTTCTCTTATTCTAGGCCAGGAAAGAAGACTTGTGGGTTCTTTACACTGGCCCCTGCCAGCCTGCCCTTCTGAAGTAATGTGGAGCCTTGGATAAGTGACAGCAAGACAGTTGAGCAAGAAGGGGGAGGAATTACATTCACTCTGCAGGGCTCAGATCACACCAGCAAGACATAGGTCAGTCCTAGATCAACCTGAGCTCCAAGAGAAGATGGAATTTCAGAAAGAAATATCAGAGAGGGCCGGGTGCAGTGGCTCACGCCTGTAATCCGAGCACTTTAGGAGGCCGAGGCGGGCAGATTGCTTGGGGCCAGGAATTCGAGAACAGCCCGGGCAACATAGCGAGATCCCTGCCTCTACAAAAAATACAAAAAATACAAAAAAAAAAATTAGCCAGGTGTGGTATCACACACCTGTAGTCCCAGCTACGTGGGAGGATCACCTGAGCCTGGAAGGTCAAGGCTGCAGTGAGCTGTGATCATGCCACTGTACCCCAGCCTGGGTGACAGAGTGAGACCCTGTGAAAGAAAAGCAAAAAAGAAAAGAGGCTGGGCGCAGTGGCTCACGCCTGTAATCCCAGCACTTTGGGAGGCCAAGGCGGGCAGATCACGAGGTCAGATCGAGATCATCCTGGCTAACACGATGAAACCCCGTCTCTACTAAAAATACAAAAATTAGCCAGGCGTGGTGGCTGGCGCCTGTAGTCCCAGCTGCTCGGGAGGCTGAGGCAGGAGAATGGCGTGAGCCTGGGAAGTGGAGCTTGCAGTGAGCAGAGATTGCGCCACTGCACTCCAGCCTGGGCAACAGAGCGAGACTCTGTCTCAAAAAAAAAAAGAAAAGAGAGAAGAGAAAAGAAGAGAAGAGGAGGGGAGAGGAAGGGGGAGGGGAGGGGAGGAGAGGGAAAGGGAAGGAAGGGAGGAAGGAAGGAAGGAGAGAAAGAAGGAAGAGAAAGAAAGATCACAGAGGCTGCTCTCAAATGACCCTCTCCTAAATTCCTTCTAAAGGTCTGTTTTATTTAGGCAAGCCCTTGGCACAAGATCAGATATTCAGTAAGTGCTTATTATTCTTTTTGTTTCTAATATGATGTCCCGGGGAGGTTTTTTTTTTTGTTTTTTTGTTTTGTTTTGTTTTGTTTGAGACTGAGTCTTGCTGTGTTGCCCAGGCTGGAGTGCAATGGCACATCTCAGCTCACTACAACCTCCGCCTCCTGGGTTCAAGCGATTCTCCTGCCTCAGCCCCCTGAGTAGCTGGGATTACAGGCATGCACCACCAAGCCCAGCTAATTTTTGTATCTTTAGTAGAGACGGGGTTTCGCCATGTTGGCCAGGCTGGTCTCGAACTCCTGACCTCAGGTGATCTGCCCACCTCGGACTCCCAAAGTGCTGGGATTACAGGTGTGAGCCACCGCGTCCGGCCATTTTTGTTTTTTGTTTTTTATTTTTTGAAATGGAGTCTTCCTCTGCCACCCAGGCTGGAGTGCACTGTGGTGCGATCTTGGCTCACTGCAACCTCTGCCTCCTGAGTTCAAGCGATTCTTGCGCCTCAGCCTCCTGAGTAGTGGGATTACAGGCACCCACCACCACACCTGGCTATTTTTTGTATTTTTAGTATAGATGGGGTTTTGCCATGTTGCCCAGGCTGGTCTCAAACTCCTGAGCTCAATTGATCCACCTGCCTCGGCCTCCCAAAGTGCTGGGATTACAGGTGTGAGCCACCGAGCCCGGCCTGATGTCCCAGGGGAATTTCTTTATGCAGACTCCCGAGCCCTCTCCCAGGGCCTGCCACTCACCCTCAATGACATAGATCTTCTTCTGCAGCTCAGTGAATAGATCTTTCAGCTTCTCAAATGTGTCCAGAATTTTCACAAACTCGCTCGCGGGTTTTGATGCAAATTTGTGGAGGGTCTCCTGACTCTCCTTGGTCTGAAAATGCTTTCCAATCTGTGAGGGAGTGGAGAGTGAGGAGCTGAAATCCCCCAAACCTCAGTCCAGTTTGCTATTATTTTCACAAGAGTCTGGCCCTAGGGAGAAAGGGGCTTGGGGTTCAGAAAGAGGAGAGGGAAGATGAGATGCAGGAAGCAGCAGGGGCCCTACCCCGATGATGTAGCGGATGATGTCTTTGGCCGCATCAATGTTGCCACTGTCAGTGGCCTCCCCATCCGTGATGATGATAAGCACTTTGGTGGCATCTGGCCGGGCCCCCAGCTCCTCCCGGAACACCTCTGTCCTGTGTCCAGGAAAGGAGGAGATGAGAGACTCCCCCAAACTAGGGCCTGAGGTCTCCTTCCCCACCTGCTCATCAAGTCACCTCCATGCTGGTTACGCAAAAGCCCTTCCTGGATCTCCCAGGCCGGGATTCCAAGCCTGCAGCAGTCACCTCTAAACCTCTTTGCTGCCACCCCTTTCCTTCTGGACCAGTGGTCCTCACACTGCATCCTGGGCAGTCCAGAGGGTGTCCCAGAGCCCATGGACAGGAGGAAGAGGTTTTGTGAGGAATGACTCTGGGCTTCCTACCCTCCATTGCAACCACATGGCCACCACTCTTTAATCAGCTACAGATGTTGATCCAAGTGAGATTTCAATGTGGAAGAGAGGGTCCTACAGCTGAAGAAAACTGGGGAGTCACTCTTCCAGAGCAAGCTCTTCCAGCACCTCCTCTGCCTTCCCATAGTCCACAGGCTGCCTCCGGATCTCTACCATAGCAGTGAACCTAGTGAATTACCGTGACTCATTTCTCTGTCAATTTTCCCCCTAAACCATGAGTTCCTCAAGGAAAGGACCATGTTGGATTTGTTGCTGTATCTCTGGCTCCCAGCACAAAGGAGGCGGTTGTGCATGTGAGATGAAGGAGGGAGAAATAGTGTTACAGCTCTTTTAGAATTTGTCTAGCAGGCTTTCTGTTTTTTGCTAAAATCCTCCACCCTCAAAAAAATTAAAAAAAAATAAAGAAGGGAGAACTGAACACCAGATGGGCCAAGGCTAAAAACTTCTGCCCTGGGAGTTCCAGACCATTCTGGGCAACATAGCGAGACTCCAACTCTACAAAGATGAAAACAATTAGCCAGGCATGGTGGTGTGTGATTGTAGTCCCAACTACTCAGGAGGCTGAGACAGGAGGATCGCTTGAGCCCAGGAGTTTGAGACCGCAGTGAGCTAGGATCACGTCACTGCACTCCAGCCTGGGCAACAGAGTGAGACCTTGACTCTAAAAAAAAAAGAAAAAGAAAATTCCTGTTTTGCCCACAGCCTTCCTCTGAGCAAGTTGGGTTGGCCATAGCTCTTGCTGGAACAGCAGCAAGGTGTGAACCGTCTTACCCATGAACACCTGCTGTCAAGACCTCTGGTTCTATCTTGGATGCAAAATGCTTCTCCAATCTCCATCCACACAGACATGGGCCTGTTGCGGGTCCTGTTCATGGATTTCCACCCTGGTTTATACAACCATTGTCTCTCATCTGGATTTTTCAGTAGCCTTCTAACTGGCCCTATCGCTTCCACCCGCCCTTGCCCCTTCTACAGTCTAATATCAACCCTGCAGCCAGAGGGATCTTTTAAAAAACATAGATCATCACTCCTCTACTCAAAACCTCTAATGACTTCTCATCTTACTCAGAGGAAAGCCAAAGTCCTCACTATGGCCTCCAAGTCACTAACCCATCCAGACCCTCATGATCTCTCTGACCTCATCACCTACTATTTTCCCCCCTCACTTATTTCTCTCCAGCCACATCGGTGTCCCGGCTCTTCTTTTTTAATTTATTTTTAATTTCTTAGAGTTAAGATCTTGCTCTGTTGTCCAGGCTGGAGTGCAATGGTGTGATCATAGCTCACTGCAGCTTCAAACTCCTGGCTCATAGGCCAGGTGTGGTGACTCACACCTGTAATCCCAGCACTTTGGGAGGGTGAGGCAGGTGGATGACCTGAGGTCAGGAGTTTGAGACCAGCCTGGCCAACATGGTGAAAGCCCATCTCTACTAAAAATACAGAAAAAATTAGCCAGGCGTGGTGGCACAGGTCTGTAATCCCAGCTACTTGAAAGGCGGAGGCAGGAGAATGGCTTGAACCTGGGAGGTGGAGGTTGCAGTGAGCCGAGATCATGCCATTGCACTACAGCCTGGGCAACAAGAGCGAAACTCCATCTCAAAAAACAAAAACCAAAACCAAAAACCAACCAAACAAACAAAAACTTCTGGGCTCAAAAGATCCTCCTGCCTCAGCTTCCCAAAGCCCTGGGATTACAGACTGTGCACCTGGCTTAGACTTTCTCTTGGATTTAATTAGTACAGAGTAGATTTCTGTTACGTACAACCAAAAGAATCTGCAGTAAAATTGTTCCACTTCAATTCAGACAATAAACTGCCCCTTGCTGTACCTACCTACTGAGTTCCCATGCCCTGCAGCTGGAAGTGGGTAGATCACCCAGAACAAATCACAGGACACGCGCTCTCCTGCAAAAGGGAACTCACGCGACATAATTGATGGCACCAAAGGTGTTGGTCAACAGCAACATGTGCTTTACATGCTTCAGCAGAGCATCAGGGTCCTTCCGTTTAACATAATCTGAGAAATCAAATTCTGTTTTGTAGCTTGTGGAAAACTGAACAGCAGCAAACTAGAAAAGGAAGGAAGAAATGACATTCAGTTATATATCCCTTTCCATTTGTCTGTTCCAAACTCTACTTCTTTTTTTTTTTTTTTTTTTTTTTTTAGATGGAGTTTCGCTCTTGTTGCCCAGGCTGGAGTGCAGTGGCACAATCTTGGCTCACTGCAACCTCTGCCTCCCGGGTTCCAGCGATTTTCATGCCTCAGCCTCCCAAGTAGCTGCGATTACAGGCACGTGCCACCACACCCGAATATTTGTGTGTGTGTGTGTGTGTGTGTGTGTGTGTGTGTGTTTAGTAGAGACGGTGTTTCACCATATTGGCCAGGCTGGTCTCGAACTCCTGACCTCAGGTGATCCACCTGCCTCAGCCTCCCAAAGTGCTAGGATTACAGGCATGAGCCACCGTGCCCAGCCCCAAACTCTACTTCTTCTTTTTCAAAACAGGGTCTTGTTCTGTCTCCCAGGCTGGAGTGCACGGTCACAATCATAGCTCACTGCAGCCTCAGCCTCCCAGGCTCGAGCCATCCTCCCTCGTCAGCCTCCGAAGTAGCTGGGACTTCAGGCATGTGCCACCACACTTGGCTAGCTTTTATTTTTTGTAGAAATGGGGTCTTGCTATGTTGCCCAGGCTGGTCTCGAACTCTTGGCTTCAAGTGATCCTCCCAGCTAAGCCTCCCAATGTGCTGGGATTACAGGTGTGAGCCACTATGCCTGGCTCAATCTCTTCTTATGCAGGACCTGGGCAACCCAACTCCACATCCTTGCCTCAGATAATTCTTTTGAAAATGAGGCAATATACAAATAAACACAGAAATAAAATGAAATAAACCTTGCTCCCTCATGTAACACTGTGTGTTGAGCTCCTGTTTTCTGGGTCCACCTATGTCACTGATAGGGATGGGTTCCAGCAGCCATATTTCTGCTGAGTGACCCTGCTTAACTAGATACAGTTGGCTGGGCCGGGGATCAACACCTGACTGAAGCTACGCCAGCCAGAACCTCTTCTCTGAGAACTGGAAATTTGCAAAGGGAGGTGTTGGTTGAGGGGAAGGTAAAAAACCCTCTTGGAACTTTAACACATGAACTTAGGAGCTTTCCATAGGTCTATGTGGTCTAAAGGCGCTAAGGGAGCCAGTCTACGGAGACTGAGAAAAGAGAAGAAGGAAGCAAAGACGCAAAAAGAAACAGAAATGAGAACTAGCTGGGCACAGTGGTTCATGCCTGTAATCCCAGCACTTTGGGAGGCCAAGGCAGGAGGATCTCTTGAGAGATCCAGGAGTTTGGGACCAGTCTGGGCAACACAATGATAAACCATCTCTACAGAAAATTTAAAAATTAGCCACGCACAGTGGTGCACATGGGTAGTCCCAGCTAGTTGGGAGGATCATTTGAGCCCAGGAGTTTGAGGCTACAGTGAGCTATGATCGTGCCACTATGATTCCAGCCTTGGGGACACAGTGAGACCCTGTCTCAAAAAGAAAAAATGGCTGTGCACGGTGGCTCACGCCTGTAATCCCAGCACTTTGGGAGGTCAAGGTGGGCAGATCACAAGGTCAGGAGTTTGAGACCAGCCTGGCAACATGGTGAAACCCCATCTCTACTAAAAATACAAAAATCAGCTGGGTGTAGTGGCAGTTGCCTGTAATAGCAGCTACTTGGGAGGCTGAGGCAGGTGACTCGCTTGAACCTGGGAGGCAGTGAGTTGAGATTGTGCCATTGCACTCCAGCCTGGGCAACAAGAGCAAAACTCCATCTCAAAAAAAAAAAAAAAAAAAAAAAGGAAATGAGAACTAGAGAGGCTCCTAGAAGCTTTCTACTCCCCAGTTCTTGTCCCTTCCAGAGGCCCAGTTATAGCCATGCCCATAGGCTCTGAGGATTCCACATACTAACATTTCCTTTCATGGTTTAAGTCAGTTCAGGTAGGCATCTATTGCATGCAACCAAGAATCCTAACTAACATTTTTACCTGGTACGAAGTGTTGCTGAGTTTCTTCATCACATCCTTCATGAAGTCCAGAATTTTCTGAAATTCATCTGGCTGCAAGCTCATCGAACCATCAAACAGAAATACCAGGTCTACGTTGCCCTTGATACATTCTGCAGAAGCCAGACGCAAGGGACCCAGTGAAGCATCTCTGGTGTTTGACCTGCCCATGCTGGTTCTCTCTAGGGACAGCCATTTGGAGGTATTTTTACCCAATGAGTCCCCAGTTCCTTACCCTGAAAACCAGGGCGCCCCTGCAGCATGGGACCCTGCAGATTCTGGCGGAAGAGGTAACACAGGCCACTCAGATAGGTGTTCTGGTCACACGTTCGAGACAGCCCAGGGTCACAGGCCTAAAGAAAGCAAAGGCCAAAGATTTGGGTCTCCTATTTGCTATGTGTCTTTTGGGCAACATCAACCAAAACTAGGAACGTTCAGAGTCCTTGTCCCCTTTCTCACTTCCTCTATCCAGCTGGTTACCAAGGCAAGGAATGTCCGCGTCCACAGTCTCTACTGTCCATCCCTCCCATCCTACCAATGCTCTATGCCAATGGATGCTCACCGCCTGTAGGACTGGTGGTGAGTCTGGACTCCTTATCTGGGCTTACACTGGGCATGACCCCACATTTCCAGGTCCATCTTCTCCTAGTCCCAATCTCTCTTTCTGTGTTCCAGCCAAATCAAATTATCAAGATTCCCAGAATATACAGTGCCTCTTTCTTTCTTTCTTTCTTTCTTTCTTTTTTTTTTTTTGAGATGGAGTCTCGCTCTATCGCCTAGGCTGGACTGCATGGCATGATCTCGGCTCACTGCAAGCTTCGCCTCCCGGGTTCACGCCATTCTCCTGCCTCAGCCTTCTGAGTAGCTGGGACTACAGGCACCCGCCACTACACCCGGCTAATTTTTTGTATTTTTAGCAGAGACGGGGTTTCACCGTGTTAGCCAGGATGGTCTTGATCTCCCAACCTCGTGATCTGCCTGCCTCGGCCTCCCAAAGTGCTGGGATTACAGGCGTGAGCCACCGCGCCCGGCCATGCCTCTTTCTTTCTTTTTCCCTTCCTCTCCCCTCCCCTCCCCTCCGCCCCCCCCCCACTTTCTTTCTTTTTCTTTCTTTCTTTTTTTTTTTTTTTGACGGAGTCTCACTTTGTCACCCAGTCTGGAGTGCAGTGGTGCGATCTTGGCTCACTGCAACCTCTGCTTCCCGGGTTCAAGTGATTCTCCTGCCTCAACCTCCTCAGTAGCTGGGACTACAGGTGCCCACCACCACGCCCAGTTAATTTTTGTATTTTTAGTAGAGACGGGGTTTCACCATATTGGCCAGGATGGTCTCAAACTCCTGACCTTGTGTCTGCCCACCTCGGCTTCCCAAAGTGCTGGGATTACAGGAGTGAGCCACTGCACCCAGCCTTTTCTTTCTTTCCTTCCTTCCTTCTCCTTCCTTCCTTCCTTCGTTTTTCTTTTTCTTCTTCCTTCCTTCCTATCTCTCTCTCCTCCTCTCCCCTTCCTTCCTTCCCTCCCTCCCTCCCTCCTTTCTTTCTTTCCTTTCTTTGCTTTCTTCCTTTCTTTCCTTGCTTTCTTTCTTTTCAGGTCTCACTCCCATCACCCAGGCTGGAGTGCAGTGGGACAATCATGGCTCACTGCAGCCTCAACTTCCTGGGCTCAGGTGATTCTCCTACCTCAGCCTCCCAAATAGCGGGGACTACAGGCACACGCCACCATGCCTGGCTATTTTTTTTTTGTAGAGATGGCATTTTGCCATGTTGCCCAGGCCAGTCTTAAACTCCTAGGCTCAAGCGATCCACCTGTCTCGGCCTCCCAAAGTCATTTCTTTCATTTATGACCCTTTCCTGCCAGATTGCAATTTCTTCAAAGTCTGGGCTTGTATCATGGTCATCTTTTTGCTTTGTTTTGTTTTTGTTCTTTTTAGACACAGGTCTCACTCTGTCTCCCTGGCTATAGTGTAGTGGTGTGATCAAGCTCACTGCAGCCTTGAACTCCTGGCCTCAACTGATCCTCCCAAGTAGCTGGGACTACACGTGTGTGCCACCATGCCCAGCTAATGAAAAAAACATTTTTTTTTTTTTTGTAGGGACAGGATTGACCAGGCTGGTCTTGAACTCCTGGCCTCAAGCAATCCTCCAGCTTTGGCTTCCCAAAGTGCTGGGATTACAGATGTGAGCCACCAGCCCGGCCTCATCAACTTTGTATCTCACTCCCCTTCCCCTGTCAGAACCTCGCCCAATGCCTGGCTATAATAGTAGCTAAATAAACAAGCTCTACTTAAATACTGGATGAATATTTCACTCAGTCTTCTATCTCTCACACAGAAGGATGCTGGCTGGGATAAGTTGGAGAGAGCAATGAACTTGGGATCAAATGAGAATTGTATTCAAATCCTGACTCTACCACTTTGCAACCATGTGACCTTGGTCAAGTCTCTTAACCCTTTGGTCCTGTTTCCTCGTGTGTGAAATGTGTACACTGATCCCTATCTCACCGGAGTGTCTTGAGGGGTTAAAAGAAATAAAGTGACCAGGTGTGGTAGCTCATGCCTGTAATCCCAGCATTTTGGGAGGCCGAGGCGGGCAGATCACCTCAGGTCAGGAGTACGAGACCAGCCTGGCCAACATGGCGAAACCCCATCTCTACTAAAAATACAAAAATTAGCCAAGGCATGGTGGCACACGCCTGTAATCCCAGCTACTCCAGAGGCTGAGGCAGGAGAATCGTTTGAACTCGGGAGGCGGAGGTTGCAGTGAACTGAGATCATGCCACTGCACTCCAGCCTGGGTGACAAGAGTGAAACTCTGTCTCAAAAAAAAAAAAAAAGCAGTGTTTCCTAAACTTTAGGCATTTGTGTAATACTTCACAATATCTGCCATATGAGCATACTATTATTTTCTTAATATTTTCCTTTAAATTTTTGTTTAACTTCAGCCTCTTCCTAAGCAATATGATGTAAGAAATTATAAATTTGATGTGCTTGTCATATATTTTTTCTAATAAGCCATTAAATTTATAACCATGAAAACATTAAAAGTTTGTATACCACTAAAAATCATATTGCATATCAATGATCACAGATATTTCATATTTGGAAGAAAAGTGAGGTAAGTTATTGAAAATAGCTGGCTCTGCTGGGTGTGGTGGCTCACACCTGTAATCCCAGCACTTTGGAAGCTGAGGCAGGAAGATTCTTTTTTTTTTTTGAAACGGAATTTCACTCTGTCGCCCAGGCTGGAGTGCAGTGGCACGATCTCAGCTCACTGCAAGCTCCGCCTCCCGGGTTCACACCATTCTCCTGCCTCAGCCTCCTGAGTAGCTGGGACTACAGGCGCCCGCGACCATGCCCGGCTGATTTTTTGTGTTTTTAGTAGAGATGGGGGTTTCACCGTGTTAGCCAGGATGGTCTCGATCTCCTGACCTCGTGATCCGCCTGCCTCGGCCTCCCAAGTGCTGGGATTAGAGGCAGGAGGATTCTTGATCTCAAGACCAGTCTGGGCAACATGGTGACACTCTCTGTCTACAAAAAATATAAAAATTAGCTGGGCATGGTAGCATGCGCCTATAGTCCCAGCTAATTGGGAGGCTGAGGTGGGAGGATTACTTGAGTGCAGGGAGGTTGAGGCTACAATGAGCTGTGATCACGCCACTGCACTCCAGCCTGGGCAATAGAATAATAGAATGAGACCTTGTCTCAAAAAAAAAAAAAAAAAAAAAAAAAGGCTGGTTCATCATTGGTTCTCAATAAACACTAATTGACTCTGATGCCTTTGACCGTCTGTGGGAACTTTTATCCACATTCTTCTTTTCTTCTCTCATTACTTGAATTGAGCTTCACAGGCTCTGATAACACCACTGCACAAAATTCTTACCAAAATGCTTCCATCTGTGGGGTCTGTTGCCAAGGTCATTCCCAAGTACTTGGAGGTATAGTTGGAACCTGTAGGCACCAGAAGGTTGGTCTGGAGGAGCTCAGGCAGTCTAGGTGGGCTGGGGCCAGCCTCAGCTTCCCCAAGATCCCATTCCTCCCAGCTCACTCCCCAGTTACTCACCTCTCAGGGTGACTGGCAGGCAGTGTCCTGTGCCCGACTGGCACTGATAGAGGCTTCCTGTGCTGTTCCCCTCCCCTGGAGCTCCCACGATGACCCTGGTGAGAAATCTCACCTGTGAGAGGGAGTGGCCAAGATCTGTACCCATCTACTCCTGCCTGCTAAGGAGGTTCAGATCTCCTGTCTCATTTCTCCAAGCACTGCAGCCATTCCGCTTCAAGAAGGTGCCTCTGGCCAGGTGGGGTGGCTCATGCCTGTAACTTTCGCATGAGGCCAAAGTACTTTGGGAGGCCGATGTCGGTGGATCACCTGAGGTCAGGAACTTGAGACCAGCCTGGCCAATATGGTGAAACCCCGTCTCTACTCAAAATACAACAATTAGCCTGGCGTAGCGGTGCATGCCTGTAATCCCATCTATTTGGGAGGCTGAGGCAGGAGAATGGCTTGAACCTGGGAGGCACAGATTGCAGAGAGCTGAGATCTAACCGTTGCACTACAGCCTGGGCGACAAGAGCGAAAACTCCGTCTCAAAAAAAAAAAAAAAAAAAAGAAGATGCCTCCGTCCTCATCTCTTCCCTACAGAATCGCAGAGACATAATTCCAAATGCTAAAATCCTAGAAAATTAAGGTTCCTTTGCATTTACAGTCTCTGAGGCCCAGAGAATGATCCGCCAGAATGTCTCATGATAAGTACATTCATTCAATCCTTGATTCAAAAGCCATTCGTGGCTTACCTACTGTGTGCTGGGCGGTGGCGTATCTAAGAAGGGTTAGGAAGAGAGAACAGACTCCTGGCTTCCAGGCGCTCGCAGGGGAGTAAGGGAGTGTCAGGAACCTACTGGGCAATGCGAAGTGTTTTGGGGCTGGGATCCTTCCCTGTTCTGCACTTCCATGGCCTCCCTGATCGCGTGTATCCCGCTTTTTGATCCCTCACTCCTGTCTCTGAGGATTCCCACCACAGGCTCCTCCAGACGGGAACCCCTGGAGAGCTGCCTCGGGCCACCGACTAGCCCAGGCGAGGGTCGGGGAGGCGGCCACCGCCTCGGGGGCTGCCCCAGGGCGGGCATCAGGAGGAGGACTTGTGGGGCACAACTCACCCGTTTCCGACCTGCAGGACGCGGTATCCAAAGTGCCTCCCGGCGCGCGGTGGGGAGAAGCTCCGCGCGCCCCGCACGTCCAGGTTGTAGCTCGAGGCCGGCGCTGAGGAAGGCAAGGGTCGTCAGCTGCGACCGAGGGACCCCCGCCCCTGCACGTGCCCAGCAGGTGGCCGATCCCAGGCCCACCCGGATGTCGCTCCCCAGGCCGCCCGCACCCTGCGCTTCCCCTCCAGGGCGTTGACTTCTGGGAATATGGAAGGAGCAACTCCCGGCCCCCCTAGAGCTCTGAAAGCTCTTCCCAGGGCCTGAGGACACAACTTCCCGTTTGGCCTCTCTGCAAAAAAGGAAGGATGAGAAGTTAGAGGCTCCAGAGAGAGGAGCAGACCCAAGGGGCCCCAAGGCAGAGGGTGACCAAGTTCTTAGGCAGAGGCCAAGATGGGGATGCCCCCGAGCCGGGTGCGCCTCTGCCACCCACTTCTCCTGCGGTCATGGGGCCCAGGCGCCTCCTCCCACAGTCTCAGATTGTAGCTCCCCTGATCCCTGGGGGGCTGCCTCCCCACCCCACCGGGCCAGTCTTTCGGAGCATCTGTAGATCCCAGCTCCCTTCCCCCTCAGTCGGCCTGCCCAGGCGCCCTGGCACACCCAGCTGTCCTTTCCGCCCTGCTTTCTCTCCCCGCATGGAGTTTAGTTCAGAGCATCCTAGAATGTCATGGAGGCCGGGCCTTCATTTGTTTAGATGAAGGGTGTGGGGCTGGAAAGGGGAAAGGACTTGTCTAAAACGCGCAGAGGTGGCCCCAGAACCCAGCACCCTCCTCCCAGCTCTAGCTACTCAATAACTATCTGCCTTTTGTTTGTTTGTTGTTTAAGAGACAGGGTCTTGCTCTGTCACCCAGGCTGGAGTGCATTGGCACGAGCTTGGCTCACTGCAACCTCTGCCTCATGGGATCAAATGATTCTCATGCCTCAGCCTCCCGAGTAGCTGGGATTACAGGCCTGTGCCACCACGCCAAGCTAATTTTATTGTATTTTTAGTAGAGATGAGGTTTTGCCATGTTGGCCAGTCTGTCTTAAATTCCTGACCTCAAGTAATCTGCCCACTTTAGCCTCCTAAAGTGCTGGGATTACAGGCGTGAGCCACCGCGCCTGGCCCCATCTGTCTTTTTAAAGAACCCACTGCCCCTTCTTATGCTCCCTTCTCTGTCTTTGCCTCCACCCCTTGCTTATTTGTTTCTTTTATTTCCCCACTCTCCCCTTTCTCCTTCCAAGATCCCTGGGCCCCATATCCCTAAGGCCAATCCCACTTTATGGGGCAGCTCCTTGTTTACTCCAGCTGCACCAAGCCCTGCAGTTTCTCTGGTCACAGACACATGTCCCTTCCCCTCCCTCCTCCCTTGCCTACCGAAGAAAAAGAACCCAGACAGCAGCGCCATGGCCATCACGGTGATGCAGGAATCCTTCATCCTTCCAGCACTCGAGGGACCTGTGGCCCCAGGGGCAGCGTCAGGAGGCCCGTGGGATTTGCTGGCAACCTAGACAGGGTGAAAGAGGAAAATGATCATGCCCTTTGGCCTCTTACAGTGGTACTTTCTCACAGAGGCAACAGGCTGGTGACACTGGCAGGCGGGGAGGGAGGTGTGCCTGCAGGAGTTGTGAAACCGCAGGGGTTCAGGGAGGAAGTGTAAGCAAGTTAGAGACATTTCCTGTGCCTGCTTGCATTTTCACATCATCCAAAAGCTGACAGCATGTCAGGAAGATGACAGTCTCCACTGCTGTCATGGTTTCTCACTAACATCCCAACTAAGGGCTCTGTAAAGCTCAGCAGAGGACTGGTCTAATAAACAGTGGCAAAATTACAATGGAATGCTATGCAGCAGTGAAAAAGAATGAGGGAAGGAAAAATAAAACGGGGAGAAAGTGAGAGCTTTCTCTTGACCTTGAAAAATGTACATGAACTACTATTAAAGAAAAGAGCAGATTACAGAACAGTGTATTTAACCCATTTTGGTTCTAAAATGTAAAATCTAAAGAATTGGAGGCTGGGTGCAGTGGCTCACTGGCTGTAATTCCAGCCCTTTGGGGCTTCAGGAGGTGGAGGTAAGAGCATCTCTTGAAGCCAGGAATCAAGACCAGCCTGGGCGACAAAGTGAAACTTTGTCTTAAAAAAAAAAAAAAATTGGAGAAAATATTTGCAAATCATATCTCTAATAAGGGATTTGTTTCCAGAATATATTTTTTAAAACTCTTATAATTCAACAATAAAAAGACAAATAACCAGTTTTTTTTGTTTTGTTTTAAATTTTTTGAGACAAGGTCTTGCTCTGTCACCCAAGCGAGAGTGCACTGGCGCGATCACAGCTCAATGCAACCTTGAACTCCCAGAATCAAGCGATCCTCCCACCTCTGCTCCTAAGTAGCTGAAACCACAGGTGCATGCCACCATGCCTGGCTAATTTTTCTTTTTTGAGATGGTTTTTCACTATGTTGCCCAGGCTGATCTTGAACTCCTATGCTCAAGTAATCCTCCTGCCTCGGCCTCCCAAAGTGCTGGGATTACAGGTGTGAGCCACTGTGCCCAGTTTTTTAAATTTATTTATTTTAGGCTAGTCAAGTGAAGCAGAGGGAGTGGAGAAGGAACAAAGATATTGGTAACTGGTTGTGCTCAATTAGTTTTAAACGGCCTGGTGCGGTGGCTCACACCTCTAATCCTAGCCCTGTGGGAGGCCGAGGCAGGTGGATCACCCGAGGTCAAGAGTTCGAGACCAGCCTGGCCAACGTGGAGAAACCCCCGTCTCTACCAAAAATACAAAAATTAGCCAGGCGTGGTGGCGCATGCCTGTAATCCCAGCTACTTGAGAGGCTGAGGCAGAAGAATTGCTTGAACCCAGGAGATGGAGGTTGTAGTGAGCCAAGATCTCACCATTGCATTCCAGCCTGGGCGACAGAGTGAGACTTTGTCTCAAAAAAAAATTAGTTTTAAACACCACTGCACTCAGACCAACCTACCTAAGTTTCTAAATGAGCAAACGGTTTGAGTAGACATTTCTCCAATGACATATAAATGGCCAACATGCACATGAAATGATACTTAACACTATTAGTCATTAGAGAAATGCAAATCAAAACCACAGTGAGATACCCTTTACACCTACTTTGATGGTTAGAGTTTAAAGCAAAGGAAATAAGAGTTAGTGAAGATGTGAAGAAATTGGAAGCCTGGTGCACATTGCTGGCAGAAATGTAAAATGGCGTGACTGCTGTGCAAAACATTTTGATGGTTCTTTTTTTTTTTTTTTGAGAGAGGGTCTCACTCTTGCCTAGGCTGGAGTGGTGTGATCTCGGCTCACTGCAGCCTCAACCTCACGGGCTCGAGTCATTCTCCCACCTCAGCCTCCTGAGTAGCTGGAACTACAGGTGCGGGCCACCACACCTGACTACTTTTTTATTTTTTGTAGACATGGAGGTCTCTCTACCTTGCCCAGGCTGGTCTTGAATTTCTGAGCTCAAATTATTTGCCTGCCTCAGCCTCCCAAAGTGCTGGGATTGCAAACGTGAGCCACCGCACCTAGCCCAACAGTTCTTTAAAACAGTTAAACATAGGCCAGGCATGGTGGCTCATCCCTGTAATCCCAGCACTTTGGGAGGCTGACGTGAGAACTCCTGAGGTCAGGAGTTCGAGACCAGCCTGGGCAACATGGCAAAATCCCATCTCTACTAAAAGTACAAAAATTATCTGGGTGTGGTGGTGCGCCCTGTAGTCCCAGCTACTCGAGAGGCTGAGGCAGGAGAATTGCTTGAACCTGGGAGGCAGAGGTTGCAGTAAACTAAGATCACACCACTGTACTCCAGCCTGGGCAACAGAGTGAGACTCCGTCTCAGGAAACGAAAACAAAACTTTAAACATAGAGTTACTATATGACCCAGAAGTTCTCCTCCTAGGTATATACCCAAAAGAATTGAAATCATATGTTCGTACAAAAACTTATACATGTATGCTCATAGCAGTATGAATAATGACTCACACTAGCCCCAAACTGGAAACAGCCTACATGTCTATCAGCTGACAAATGGATAAACAAAATAAGGTATAGCCATGCAATGTAATATTATTTGCCTGTAAAAAAGAATCAGGCTGGTGATTCACACCTGTAGTCCCAGCACTTTGGGAGGCCAAGGCAGGCAAATCAGCTGAGGTCAGGAGTTTGAGACCAGCCTGGCCGACATGGTGAAACCCCGTCTCTACTAAAAATACAAAAACTAGCCGGGTATGGTGGCACACGCCTGTAATTCCAGCTACTCGGGAGGCTGAGGCAGGAAAATCTCTTGAACCCGGGAGACAGAGGTTGCAGTGAGCGGAGATCGTGCCACTGCACTCCTGCCTGGGTGACGGAGTGAGACTCCATCTCAAAAAAAAAAAAAAAAAAAAAAAATAGAGTACTGGTACATGCTACAATATGAGTAAGCCTTGAAAATATGCTTAGTGAAAGAAGCCAGCAAAAAAAAAGGGTCACATATAGTCTGACTCCGTTAAGTGAAATATCCAGAACGCAAATCTAGAGAGACAGAAAGTAGGTTGGTGCTTGCTGGGGAAATGGAGGCTAGGGAGCGAGTACTAATGGGCATAGGGTTTCATTTTAGGTGATGAAATGTTCTGGAAATAGACTGTGGTAATGATTGCACAATTTTGTGAATCTATTTAAAAATCACTGAATTCTATACTTCTTTTTTTTTAATTTTTGAGACAGGATCTTATTCTGTCACCCAGGCTGGAGTGCAGTGGTGCAATCATGGCTCACTGCAGCCTCGACTTCCCTGACTCAAGCAATCCTCCCACCTCAGCCTCCCAAGTAGCTGGAACTACAGGTGTGTGCCACCATGCCCAGCTAATTTTTGTATTTTTTGTAGAGACAGGGTTTCACTATGCTGTCTAGGCAGGTCTCAAACTCCTGGGCTCAACTGATCCTCTCTCCTTAGCCTCCCAAAGTGCTGGGATTACAGCCCTGTGCCTGGTGAATTGTATACCTTAGAATGGTGAGTTTTATGGTATGTGAATTGTATCTCAATAAAAAATAAACATGAAATTATATATATGTATATATTTGTTAAATTGGAAAGGATATACAACCATACTTTAAACAGTGGTTAGCTCTGTAAAATGAGATTTATACATTTCTATATGGTCTGCATTTTTTTTTTTTACAATGAGGATGTATAACTTTACCATTTAAAAAAATTAGGCGCAGTGGTTCACACGTATAATCCCAGCACTTTGGGAGGCCAAGGTGGGCAGAACCCCTGAGGTCAGGAGTTCGAGACCAGCCTGGCCAACATGGTGAAACTCTGCCTCTACTAAAAATACAAAAATTAGCTGGGCATGGTGGTGCATGCCTGTAATCTCAGCTACTTGGGAGGCTGAGACAGAAGAATAGCTTGAACCCAGGAGGCAGAGGTTGCAGTGAGATGAGATCGCGCCATTGCACTCCAGCCTAGGCAACAGAGCAAGACTCCATCTCAAAAAATAAAAAATAAATAAAAAATAGGCTGGGCACCACGGCTCATGCCTGTAATCCCAGCACTTTGGGAGGCCGTGGCGGGTGGATTACCTGAGGTTGGGAGTTCAAGACCAGCCTGACCAACATGGAGAAACCCCATCTCTACTAAAAATACAAAATTAGCCGGGCGTGGTGGCGCATGCCTGTAATCCCAGCTACTCGGGAGGCTGAGGCAAGAGAATTGCTTGAACCCAGGAGGTGGAGCTTGCAGGGAGCCAAGATCATGCCATTGCACTCCAGTCTGGGCAACAGGAGTAAAACTGTCTCAAAAAAAAAAAATTAAACTACCATTAAAAAACAAAAAATATTGGCCGTGCATGGTGGCTTACACCTGTAATCCCAGCCCTTTGGGAGGTCAAAGTGGGCAGATTGCTTGAGCTCAGGAGTTTGAGACCAGCCTGGGCAACTTAGCAAGACCCTTGTGTCTACTAAAAATAAAAATAAAAAATTAGCCAAGTGTGCTGGTGCACGCCCGTAGTCCTAGCTACTCGGGAAACTGAGGTAGGAGGATCACTTGAGTCCAGGAGGTAGAGGCTGCAGTGAGCTGTGATCAGGCCGCTGTCCTGCAGCCTGGGTTACAGAGTGATACCTTATCCTTTTACACAAACAAACAAACAAACCAAAACATAAAAATATTTAAAACACAACAGAGGGAAGGAACTATATTCGTTTACAAGAAATTGGGAAGGATCTTCAGATTCTCCCTGTGCGGTGAAGAAATCCCGTTCAACCTGGAAAGATGTCACTGCCCTGAGGAAGCCTTTTTCAGACGGATTATCTATCATCTGTACTGCCAGGCGGCTGGAACAGGACAAGCTGGCTTGTGGTAATTAGAAGGTATTAGACAGTCTTTTGAAAATTCAGTTAAGATCAGATAATTCAGGCTGATTTCTTTGATTCTCTGTAGAGCAGTTCCAACCAAATTCTTTTGTTTTGCTCTGAAATTACAAAAAGAGTATAAGTTTTTAGATTCAAACACTATGGAATGTGTAAAGAAGGATAAGCTTTTTTTTTTTTTTTTTTTTTTTGAGACGGAGTCTCGCTCTATCACCCAGGCTGGAGTGCAGTGGTGTGATCTCAGCTCACTGCAAGCTCCGCCTCCCGGGTTCACACCATTCTCCTGCCTCAGCCTCCCGAGTAGCTGGGACTACAGGTGCCCGCCACCAAGCCCAGCTAATTTTTTGTATTTTTAGTAGAGACGGGGTTTCACCATGTTAGCCAGGATGGTCTCGATCTCCTGACCTCGTGATCCACTCACCTCAGCCTCCCCAAGTGCTGGGATTACAGGCGTGAGCCACTGTGCCCGGCCCCAAGCATTGTTTTAGTGTCCACCGCCCATCCCTAAATCCCAAGAGGAATCATTGTTAACAATTGAAGCCATATATTTTTCATGAATAAAAAAAACTTAGGCCAGGCACTGTGGTTCATGCCTGTAATCCCAACACTTTTGGAGGCCGAGGTGGGCGGCTCACCTGAGGTCAGGAGTTCGAGACCAGCCTGGCCGACATGGTGAAACCCCGTCTCTACTAAAAACACAAAAATTAGCCAGGCATTGTGGCACGCGCTAATCCCAGCTACTCAGGAGGCTGAGGCAGGAGAATCACATGAACCTGGGAAGCACAGATTGCAGTGAGCCAAGATCAAGCCACTGCACTCTAGCTTGAACAACAGAGGGAGATTCTGTCTCAAAAAAAAAAAAAAAAAAGAAAGAAAGAAAAAAAAATTTAGTTCTATTAGTTAACCATACAGGTTTGACCTGTTTGGAAAAACTGTAATTATCTCACCACAGAACATCTGAGAATTAATGCCTAAGTCAGCCATCTCCTGTGTGAAGGTTTTCCCTCAAGCCATCTTCAAAATTTAGACTTGAATTAGGGTTTAATTTTCAGCAGGCAAGCTTATACATATTTATCATATTATGTTTTCAGATTTAAAATAAACAAGGCTGGGCATGGTGGTTCATGCCTGTAATCCCAACACATTGGGAGGCCGAGGCGGGTAGATCACTTGAGGTCAGGAGTTCGAGACCAGCCTGGACAACATGGTAAAACCCTGTCTCTACTAAAAATACAAAAATTAGCTGGGCATGGTGGCACACGCTTGTAATCCCAGCTACTCGGGAGGCTGCGGCACAAGAATCACTTGAACCTGGGAGGCGGAGATTGCAGTGAGCCAAGATCGCGTCCTGCACTCCAGCCTGGATAACAGAGTGGGACTCTGTCCCAAGAAAGAAAGAGAGAGAGAGAGAGAGAGAGAGAGAGAAAGGAAAGAAAGAAAGAAAGAAAGAAAGAAAGAAAGAAAGAGAGACAGAGAGAGACAGAGAAAGGAAGAAAGAAAGAAAAAGAGGAAAGAAAGATGAAAGAAAGAAAGATGAAAGGAAGGAAGGAAGGAAAAGAAAGAAAGACAAAGTAGAATGGCAGTTGCTAGGGGCTGGGAAGATCAGTAAACAGCGGGTAGGGATGGGGGTGGGGAAAGCCAGATCATGTCACTTTCTTGTTCAGAACCCTCCAGTGTAGCCAGGGGCAGTGGCTCACACCTGTTACTCCAGCACTTTGGGAGGCCGAGGTGGGAGGAGCGCCTCAGGCCAGGAATTTGAGACCAGCCTGGGCAATACAGTGAGATCCCCATCTCTACAGTTGAAAGGAAAAATTATAAAAAAGGAAAAAAAAAAACCTCCAGTGGCTCCATATTTCACTCAAAATACAAGCCAAAGTTCTCACTGTGGCCTACAGAGATTTAACCCATCAGAGATCTCGTTCTCTCTCTGACTTCATGGCCCTCTGGCCCTCTCCTCACCAGTCACGCTGCTGCCCTGGACTGTGATCATTCCAGCATGCCTGTTCTCTTGCTTGAATGCTCTTTCCCAAGAAAGCCTCATACATGGCCGGGCTCGGTGGCTGATGCCTGCAGTCCCAGCATTTTGGGAGGCCAAGGTGGGCGGATCATAAGGTCAGGAGATCGAGACCATCCTGGCCAACATGATGAAACCCTGTCTCTACTAAAAATACAAAATTTAGCTGGGCATGACTGTGCTTGCCTGTAATCCCAGCTCCTCGGGAGGCTGAGGCAGGAGAATTGCTTGAACCCAGGAGGTGGAGGTTGCAGTGAGCCGAGATCGCACCACTGCACTCTAGCCTGGTGACAATGCTAGACTCCATCTCAAAAAAAAAAAAGAAAGCCTCATACATGGCTTGTACCCTTGTGTCCTTTCAGTCTCTGCTTGAATGTCAGCTTCTCCTTTACATTTATAGCCTCCTCCTGTACTATCTATTTTTTTTTTTATATGGAGTCTCACTCTTATGCCCAGGCTGGAGTGCAGTGGCATGATCTTGGCTCACTGCCACCTCCACCTCCGGAGTTCAAGCAATTCTCCTGCCTCAGCCTCCTGAGCAGCTGGGATTACAGGTGCGCACCGCCATGCCTGGCTAATTTTTGTATTTTTAGTAGAGACAGGGTTTCACCATGTTGCCCAGACTGGTCTCGAACTCCTGACCTCAGGTGATCCGCTCACCTTGGCCTCCCAAAGTGCTGGGACTGTAGGCCTGAGCCACTGCGCCTGGCCCTATATGATCTAATTTACTTTGCTGTCCAGTTTATTGTCCATTTTTCCTACTAGAATGTAAACTCCACAGAGGAAGTATTGTTATTATTTGTTTTTCTTCACTGGTCTATCCCCAGGACCTAAAACAGTGCCTGAAGCATAGTAGATGCTTAGTAAGTATTACTGAATGAGTAAATGTTTGGGGTTGCCCCTGCCCCTAAGGAGAGTTAAGAGGCTTTTGCTTTTGCTGGGCACAGTGGCTCACCCCTGTAATCCCAGCACTTTGGGAGGCTGAGGCAGGCAGATCATGAGGTCAGGAGTTCAAGACCAGCCTGGCCAACATGGTAAAACTCCATCTCTATTAAAAATACAAAAATTAGCCTGGCGTGGTGGCGGGTGCCTGTAATCCCAGCTACTCGGGAGGCTGAGGCAGGAGAATCACTTGAACCCAGCAGTCTGAGGGTGCAGTGAGCAGAGATCGCGCCACTGCACTCCAGCCTGAGCAACAGAGCAAGACTCTGTCTCAAAAAAAAAAAAAAGAGCCTTTTGCTCTTGAAGGTCTAGATTCTTAGAAGCAAAGAGCTGTATTGTCCAAAAGGGATGGGCTGAAGGGGTTGAACGAAGAGGGTTAGGCCGGGCATGGTGGCTCATGCCTGTAATCCCAGCACTTTGGAAGGCCGAGGTGGGCAGATCACCTGAAGTCAGGAGTTCAAGACCAGCCTGGCCTACATAGCAAAACCCTGTCTCTACTAAAACATATATATAAATTAGCTGGGTATGGTGCTGCGTGGCTGTAATTCCAGCTACTGGGAAGGCTGGGGCAAGAGAATCATTTGAACCAGGAAGCAGAGGTTGCAGTGAGCAGAGATTGCACCACTGCACTCCAGCCTGGGCGACGGAGCAAGACTCCATCCGCGCCCCCTGCCAAAAAAAAAGAAAAACAAGAGGGCTAAATTCCCAGAGACTGGGCCTTGAAGAATGCTTCTGGTCCTGCAAGTGAGGGCGATCAATGTCTGTGACTCTCTGTGCTGGAAGAGGCAGTCCTGGATGGTGATGTGTGGAGGTCTGGAGACAGAATCCCAAACCCCTGGATTTAGAGGCTGCAAGGCGGGTTCCAGTGTCCAATCTGGACATGAAGATATGAAATCCCTTGAGTAGAACCGTTGCTTTAGAATGAAACAGGCAGCTTGGACAATGAGCATCCCCATAGCCACCAAGACAGTGAAAACCAAAAACCCTCCATCTAATTTTTGAAATACATAAATCTCCCAGGACTCTTTAAAGCCAGATTTAGGCTGGGGGTGGTGGCTCACACCTGTAATCCCAGCACTTTCAGAGGCTGAGGTGGGAGGATCACTTGAGCCCAGGAGTTCAACACCAGCCTGGGCAATACAGTGAGACCTCATCTCTATTTTTAAAAATTAAATTAAATTAAAAACTAAAAGCCGGATTTGTTTATGTATCATCTACACTTATTAACATTCACCATTTAAAAGAGTAGAGTTCATGAGTTTTGACAAATATATACCGTTGATTAACCACTATGACAATCAAGATATAGAATATTTCCATCACACTCAAATGCCCCTTTTTTACTACTTAGTAGTAAATTTCTTCCATTTACCCCAACTCCCTGACAACTATTGATCTGTCTCTGTTCCTACAGTTTTGCTTTTTCAGAATAGCCTAAAAAGGAATCATGTAGGGTCTTAGTCTGTTTTGTGCTGCTCTGACAGAATACCTGAGACTGGGTAATTCATAAAGAACAGAGATTTATTATTTGGCTTATGGTTCTGGAGGCTGGGAATTCCAAGGCTGAAGGACCTGCATCTGGTGAGGGCCTTCTTGCTGTGTCATCCCACAGTAGAAGGTATCACATCACATCTTTTGAAGGAGACAGCATTCCAAAAAAAAATGAAAAATAAAAAACAAACAAACAAACAAACAAGAGATTGAACTCATAGCATTAAGTCCCTTTTTTTTTTTTTTTTTTTTTTTTTTTTTTTTTTTTTTTGAGACAGAGTCTTGCTCTGTAGCCCAGGCTGGAGTACAGTGGTGTGATCTTGGCTCACCACAACCTCCGCCTCCCAGGTTCAAGCAGTTCTCTGTCTCAGCCTCCCACCAGTCCCTTTATAATCAGCATTAATCTATTTAGGGAGGCAGAGCCTCCATGACCTAAACACCTCCCATTAGGCCCACCTCCCAACACTGTTGCATTGGGGATTCTTTTTTTAACACATGCTTTTGGGGGACATCTTCAAACCATGGCGTATAGTCTGTAGCCTTTTGTGCCTGGCTTCATTCACTCAGCATAATGCCATTGAAATTCATCCATGTTGTTGCATTCTTATTTTTTTGAGACAGAGTTTTGCTCTTGTTGCCCAGGCTGGAGTGGAATGGCGTGGTCTTGGCTCACTGCAAGTTCTACCTCCTGGGTTCAAGCGATTCTCCTGCCTCAGCCTCCCAAGTAGCTGAGATTACAGGCACCCACCACCACGCCCAGCTAATTTTTGTGTTTTTAAGAGAGACAGGGTTTCACCATGTTGGCCAGGCTGGTCTTGAACTCCTGACCTCAGATGATCTGCCCGCCTCGCCCTCTCAGAGTGCTGGGATTACAGGCATGAGACACTGCACCTAGCTGTTGTTGCAGTTTTATAAAAAAAGTTTTATTTCAAATTTTGTGGGAATGTAGTAGGTATATATATTTATGGGGTACGTGAGATGTTTTGACACAGGTATGCAACGTGAAATAATCACATCATGGAGAATGGGATATCCATCCCTTCAAGCATTTATGCTTTACGTTTTAAGCAATCCAATTACACTCTTTCAGTTATATTGAAATGTACAGTTAAGTTATTGTGGACTACAGTCACCCTGTTGTGTTAGCAAATAGTGGGTCTTGTTCATTCTTTTTTTTTTTTTTTTTTGACAGGGTGACAGGGTCTTGTTTCATCACCCAGGCTGCAGTGCAGTGGCACAATCTTGGTTCACTGCAACCTCCTCCTCCTGGATTCAAGTGATTCTCCTGCCTCAGCCTCCCATATAGCTGGGATTACAAGCATCTGCCACTATGCCTGGCTAATTTTTGTATGTTTAGTAGGGATAGGGATTCATTATGTTGGCCAGACTGGTCTGAAACACCTGACCCCAAGTGATCCATCTGCCTTGGCCTCCCGAAGTGCTGGGATTACAGGTGTGAGCCACCACACTCGGCCTGAACCACATTTTCTTTATCCATTGATCTGTTGATAGATACTTAAGTTCCTACCAAATCTTAGCTATTGGAAACAGTGCTGCAACAAACGTGTGAGTTCACATATCTCTTTGATAGTCTGATTGTCTTTTTTTTTTTTTTTTTTGAGATGGAGTCTCCATCTGTCACCCAGGCTGGAGTGCAATGGCCCAATCTCAGCCCACTGCAACCTCTGCCTCCTGGATTCAAGTGATTCTCCTGCCTCAGCCTTAAGTGATCCGCCTGGCTCAGCCTCCCAGCGTGCTGGGATTACAGGTGTGAGCCACCACGACCGGCCCTGATTGTCTTTCTTTTGGGTATATGCTCCGTATGAGATTGCTGAATCATATGGTAGCTCTATTTTTAGTTTTTGAGGAACCTCCAAACTGTTCTCCATAGTGGTTATACTAATTTATATTCCTGTCTCTACTAAAAATAAAAAATTAAAAAATTCACCAGGCATGGTGGCTCAAGCCTGTAGTCCCAGCTACTTGGGAGGCTGAGGCACGGGTTCAAGTAGAGACATGGTTTTACCATGTTGGTCAGGCTGGTCTCAAACTCCTGACCTCAGGTGATCCGCCCGCCTTGGCCTCCCAAAGTGCTGGGGTTACAGGCATGAGCCACCATGCCAGGCCGAACATGCTTATTATAGATTCTTTTTTTTTTTTTTTGAAAGAACAAAACATCTACAGCTCTGCAAAGCTGGCGGGACCTGATGTTTACCTTAATTCTGACTTGAACTGGAAGGATTTTAAGAAAACTTCTCATTGCTTTTCTAACAAACTCCAGCTTATTTTGCCTTTGTTGCTACTTCTAGCTAGATTTCAAACTTGCCTGTGGACTTGACAATGCAAATTGCAATTAATTATTTCTGGAGTCATGGGAACACACAGCATAGAGGGTACGTGGGGCCCCCAGGTGCTGAATCTAGACATCTGTGGGGTCTCCTGAGTTCAGCAGCTGTTGATCCAATGTCAACGTTGACCATCGGGGGAGCGGTTTAAGAGTACCAGGCAAAGGGCAAACTGTAGATCAATCGTTATACTGTTATTACAAGAGAAGTGACATACTTTATATATGTTTATATTAGCAAGGTCTGTTTTTAATACCATATACTTTATATTCTATGCATTTATATTTCTAATAATATGGTTATCACTAATTCATGTAGAGAGTTTTAGAATTTATTAAATCCTTGACTTTGTGCATTATAGCATTCCATTAGCAACAGTTGCGCCCCCTCCCCTTCCCCTTCCTCTCTATTTATTTATTTAATTTTTTTTGAGATAGAGTCTCACTCTGCCACCCAGGCTGGAGTGCAGTGGCACAATCTCGGCTCACTGCAACCTCCGCCTCCCAGGTTCAAGCGATTCCCCTGCCTCAGCCGCCTGAGTAGCTGGGATTACAGGTGCACACCACCACACCCAGCTAATTTTTGTATTTTTAATAAAGACAGGGTTTCACCATGTTGGTCAGGCTGGTCTTGAACTTCTGACCTCATGATCCGCCCGCCTCGGCCTCCCAAAGTGCTGGGGATTATAGGTGTGAGCCACCGCACCCGGCAACCCCTTCTCTTTTTAAGCTGTTTTATGCAAAAGATCTAGAAGTCCTTGATTTATTTTTAAATTTATTTATTTATTTATTTTTGAGACGGAGTCTCGCTCTGTCGCCCAAGCTGGAGTGCAGTGGCGCGATCTCGGCTCACTGCAAGCTCCGCCCCCCAGGTTCAGGCCATTCTCCTGCCTCAGCCTCCCGAATAGCTGGGACTACAGGCGCCTGCAACCACGCCTGGCTAATTTTTTGTATTTTTAGTAGAGACAGGGTTTCACCATGTTAGCCAGGATGGTCTCGATCTCCTGACCTCGTGATCCGCCCGCCTCGGCCTCCCAAAGTGCTGGGATTACAGGCATGAGCCACCGTGCCCGGCCGCTTTATTTTTAAATTTTTAAAAGTCCTTGATTTATTTTTATTGTTCTTTCCATAGGTAGAAGAGAAAGTTGATTGGTTGGTTGGTTTTTAATTATGCCATTAAACTAAACATTTCTGTTAAATTACCTTAAGAAAAAAAAAAAAACAGCAATAACTTGCAGAGCTGCCTCCATTCCTCATGGCCCCTCTAGTCCCAGTCCACATACTTTCCTACTGAACCTTTCTCTCTTTTGGCTTTTACTTATTTTTTAATTTTTATTTCGAGACAGAGTCTCGCTCTGTCACTCAGGCTGGACTGCAGTAGCACGATCTCGGGTCACTGCAAACTCCGCCTCCTGGTTTCAAGCGATTCCCCTGCCTTAGCCTCCTGAGTAGCGCGCACCACCATGCCCAGTTAATTTTTTGTATTTGTAGTAGAGACGGGGTTTCACCATGTTGTCCAGGCTGTTCTCAAACTCCTGACAGGTGATCCACCTGCCTTGGCCTCCTTAAGTGCTGGGATTACAGGCGTGAGCCACCATTCCTGGCCTCTTGTGGCTTTTAAATGAATGAAATGAATAAAATCTTGGGTAAGCCTGGGCAAAATGGCAAAACCCCTTCTCTACGAAGAAAAAAATTTTTTAAATTAGGTGGCTGTGGTGGCATGTGCCTGGGGTCCAGCTACCCAGGAGGCTGAAGTGGGAGGGTCTCCTGAGCCTGCGATGGTCGAGGCTGTGGTGAGCCGAAATAGCGCCACTGCACCCCCCCGAGTGACAGAATGAGACCTTGCCTCAAAAAAAGAAAAAAAAGTAGAATAAGCTGGGGTGTGGCAGCAGGAGGCTGCTGGGTACACTTGGGACAAATGGGCCACGGATATGGAGCCGGCAGCAGGGCTCGGGCTGGAGAAATAGGCTAGGGCTTCCCTGCCCCACGCTAGTCCACCAGGCCTGGCTGCCTCCAGTCCCTGGAGGGCTCAGGGCTAAAGGTCTGTCTGCAGCTTCACAGAGGCCTTGCTGGGGAAGGCGCTGCCTCACTGACAGCTACTGCTCTCTGCGCCAGCCTGGCTCCCCACCCACCACTTCCTCCTGGGTGCGTGACAAAGGCCACTTCGGTTAGGATGGCTCTGACAGATGTTTGTGGGTCACCACACTGCTCCTTCCCCTTCTTCCCACCTGCCAAGAGGTTAAGGGGAGGCTGCACCTCAAGTGAGCGGTTTCTAAGGTGGTGGTGGGGGCTTACAATGGGTGGAGCTTGGTGGCCACCATCATATTCCAAAGCCCTTGTGATCTCATGGTAGGTGGGTCTGGGCATTCCAAAGTTCTAGAAACTCAAGGCCGGGCACAGTGGCTCACGCCTGTAGTCCCAGCACTTTGGGAGGCCGAGGCGCGTGGACCATTTGAGGTCAAGAGTTCAAGACCAGCCCGACCGACATTATGAAACCCCGTCTCTACTAAAAATAGAAAAAAATTAGCCAGGCGTGGTGGTGGGCACCTATAGTCCCAGGTACTCGGGAGGCTGAGGCAGGAGAATTGCTTGAATCCGGGAGGCAGAGGTTGCAGTGAGCTGAGACCGCGTCACTGCACTACAGCCTCGGTGACAGAGCAAAACTCTGTCTCAAATAAATAAATAAATAAATAAAAACTAAAGTTCTAGAAACTCAACCTGGATTTTCTGAGAAAGGGCTGAGCTGAACGCACCACAGGTAGGATTTTGGAAGGATGGCTTCCCTTGGGGGTGTTCATATGCAGTCCATAGGATCTGTTGTCACTGGGTGAGCTCACTCCAGAGGCTTCATTTCCAGCCTCTAAGTGGATGGTTGATGTGTGTGTGTGTGTTTGTGCGTGTGTGTGTGTGTGTGTGTTTGCAAACGAGCATATAGTTGAGGGCCAGGGACCTGGGAACCAGATATGGGCAACACTCTCTTGCCTTTAATGTCGATGAATGGGCTGGGCACGGTGGCTCACACCTGTAATCCCAGCACTTTGAGAGGCTAAGAAAGGCGAATCACCTAGGCCAAAAGTTCGAGACCAGCCTGGCCAGTGTGGTTAAACCCTGTCTCTACTAAAAATACAAAATTAGCTCAGCGTGGTGGCAGATGCCTGTAATGCCAGCTTCTCAGGAGGCTAAGGCATGAGAATCGCTTGAGCCCAGGAGGTGGAGGTTGCAGTGAGCAGAGATCACTAGACTGCATTCCAGCCTGGGCAACAGAGCAAGGCTGTGTCTCAAAATAAAAAACAAAAAACAAACAAATAATGTGGATGAAGGTATTCCTCTCTCTGGGCCTCAGGCCTCCTTCTGTATATATATAGCTCGCACCTCTACAGAACTCACCAACCTGTGAGTTCAAATAGCATCATATTAACTTTCACATACCCATGCTGTGGCCTCATTGCCTCCACCTGCCATTCCAGGTTCCCTAGCTTCCTGAAAACCTGAGTTCTTGCAGAAAGCCTCCAGCGCTATCTCACTGGTACTCCACTCCTCTCCCTGGAATGTGAGCTGCTCCAGGCTTTTGCCCCTTGGCTGCTCTTCTATAGTCTGACCTCAGACACAGCCATTCCCCTTGCTTTTGGCCCTGAGCCCTGGATGTGCCAGGGCTGAAGGAGCTGTGGCAGAGCTGGGGAGAAGGGCTCTCTCTCTGCTTTACATCATGCAGAAGGTGTCCCAAAGCTATTGCTTGGGCTCCAGGGTGTACAGGCTAGCGAAGTAGCTGTTTCTGTCTTGTTTCTTTGTTTGTTTGTTTGTTTTGAGACGGAGTCTTGCTCTGTCACCCAGGCTGGAGTGCAGTGGTGCGATATCAGTTCACTGCAACCTCAGCCTCCCGGGTTCAAGCAATTCTCCTGTCTCGGCCTCCCGAGTAGCTGGGACTACAGGCATGTGACACCACGCCCTCTAATTTTTGTATTTTCAGAAGAAACAGGGTTTCACCATGTTGGTCAGGCTGGCCTCGAACTCCTGACATCAAGTGATCCGCCTCCCTCAGCCTCCCAAAGTGCTAGGATTACAGGTATGAGCCACCTTGCCCGGCCAGCTCTTTCAGTTTTTACCGATTCTTCTTTCTCTCTCCGTCTGCCTCTTGAACCCAGATTTATATTCAGGTAGGCTGAGCCAGAAACACACTTGAATAATAGCCACCATGCCACAGGCAGTGTCACTACTCCCCAAGGATGACTAAGACTTTGTTCCTTGGCTGGGTGCAGTGGCTCATGCCTGTATTCCCAGGGCTTTGGGAGGCCAAGGTGGGATGGCTTGAAGCCAAGAGCTCAAGACAAGCTTGTGGGCAATGTAGTGAGTCCCCATTTCTACAAAAAATAAAAATATTAGCCAGGCATGGTGGCACACATCTGTAGTCCTAGCAACTCAGGAGGCTGAGATGAGAGGATCCCTTGAGCCCAGGAGCTTGAGGCTGCAGTGAGTGGTGATCCAGCCTGGGCTGAGCAGAGCAAGACCCCATCTCAAAAAAAAAGAAAAAGAAAGAAAGAAAAAAGAAAACAAATCAAACAGAAACTTGTTACTGACTGATGTGTTTGCATGGTGTAAGGAGCTAAAGTGTTTGGGAGAATTCCTATAGCATCTTTCTAATCATCTCCAATAGCACCTCTAATAGCTGAATGATTACGAAGGCCTCTGCTGGCTTCACTAGCTGCTGGACTCCTCTCAGCCCCTTATGCCACTCCTCCTCCAGCTAAATATTCCTGAAGCTCACTGGGGAGCCGTGGATGACTCCCTTCAAAACCCTGGATGGCTCCCTATTATTTTGGAAGTTCTTGGCCAAAGCTCATACTGTGGCAAGTCGGAGGAGCCCCTGAGAGCTGGCTAGAACTAAAAGAATAATTTGTAGCCGCACATGGTGGCATTCGCCTGCAGTCCCAGCTACTCAGGAGGCTGAGGCAGGAGGATCCCTTGAGCCCAGGAGGCTGAGGCTGCAGGGAACTATAATCATACCACTACACTCCAGCCTGGGTGACAGAGCCAGATCCTGTCTCAAAAAACAAACAAATAACCAAACAAACAATACCCCAATAATTTAAGGGCTATCAAAAAAACCCTTAGAGGAACCCAAAGACATCAGGTCTCCTGGGCGGCTGGAGGAGGCCCCCACATCCCTCCATTCTCCCTCTCTCTACAGGCTACTTTCTCCTCTTCAACACACAGTGAAGATAACTGCCCTTCAGTGGCAACGTCAGTTCCCAACTTTGCATTTACTTAATTGAAAGACCATGGACACCCGGGCGCAGTGGCTCATGCCTGTAATCCCAGCACTTTGGGAGGCCGAGGTGGGTGGATCATTTGAGGTTAGGAGTTTGAGACCAGCCTGGCCAACATGGTGAAACCCCATCTCTACTAAAAATACAAAAATTAGCCAGGGGTGGTGGGCACCTGTAGTCCCAGCTACTTGGGAGGCTGAGGCAGGAGAATCGCTTGAACCTGGGAGGCGGAGGTTGCAGTGAGCTAAGATCTTGCCACTGCACTGCACTGCACTGCACTGCACTCAGCCACTGCCAGTGAGACAGAGCGAGACCCTGTCTCAAAAAAAAAAAAAGAAAGAAAGAAAAGAATGACCATGGAGGCTAAAGTCTCAATTTCCACAGTCTTAGGTCTTAGGAGGGAGATCTCTGATTGGCCCAGCTGGAGTCAAATGTCCATCCTGCGGTAACCTATGGTCAAAGGAACAGGGTCGTATCCTACATGCAAACCCAGCACTCGGCCACCTCATCTGGCTGAGGAAGTAGTTCTTATGCGGAGGTTGTCGTGCTAGGCAGACACAACAAAATTATTTGTCACCTGCGGTAACGTTCAATCTTGTGCCATAGCTTGGCCCAGCCTCTCTCTTTGGCCTCACACCCTGCTTCCCTTCCTCAGTCTCTCTGATCAGCCTGTTCCCTTCGCCTGGAAAACACATCCCCCATCACCACTTGCCAAAATATCCCCAGGCCTCTAAGGCATTGGGCCAACTTCTCCGGGTCACCTTTTATGATACCTTCAACTGTCAGGCCTCTGAGCCCAAGCTAAGCCATCATACTGTGACCTGCACGTATACATCCAGATGGCCTGAAGCAACTGAAGATCCACAAAAGAAGTGAAAATAGCCTTAACTGATGACATTCCACCATTGTGATTTGTTTCTGCCCCACCCTAACTGATCAATGTACTTTGTAATCTCCCCGACCCTTAAGAAGGTTCTTTGTAATTCTTCCCACCCTTGAGAATGTACTTTGTGAGATCCACCCCCTGCCCGCAAAACATTGCTCCTAACTCCACTGCCTATCCCAAAACCTGTAAGAACTAATGATAATCCCACCACCCTTTGTTGACTCTCTTTTCGGACTCAGCCTGCCTGCACCCAGGTGAAATAAACAGCCTTGTTGCTCACACAAAGCCTGTTTGGTGGTTTCTTCACATGGACACGTGAGACATCAACTAGAAGTGTAGTAATAAAATGTCAGATTTGAAAGGACCCCAAATATCATCTAATCCAACGCTCCCCTGCCTCACATAAGTCCTGTCTCTATTCCCTCTCACTAAGTGTTCAGCCAGCCCTGCTTACGCACCTTCAGACAGGATGCTCACAACTTCCCACAGAGATGCATTGCAGCTCTGCCTGTAGGAAATGCTTCCCTGTGACTCCCATGCTGAGAGGTGGCTCTGACCTGTGGAAATGCCCAGGACGAGTCTGTTCCATTCCACACCTGGAAGCTCCTTCAGAAATTTGGACAGGGCTCATGTCACCTCTTAGTCTTCTCTCTTTCTGGCTGAACATCCTTAGTTATAACTAATATTCCCCCATAAGACAAATTCCCAAGTCCTCTGATCACCCCACGGGGAATACCTGCTTCAACTTTTAGGACATCTGATGCCTCAGAATAAAGGCAAAAGGGGCTGGCCCAAGTGCAGTGGTGTTTACAGCGAATTGATCACAACCAGTTACAGATTCCTGTGTCTTTCTCTGCTCCCACTGCTTCACCTGACTAGCCTAAAACCAATCAATCAAGCAATCATTCAATCAATGCAAATGCATGTTCCAGGAAATATATATATATATTTTTTAAATGCAGGGTCTTATTCTGTCACCCAGGCTGGAGTGCAGTGGCACAATCTTGGTTCACTGCAGTGATCCTCCCACCTCAGCCTCCCAAGTAGCTGGGACCACAGGCATGTATCACATGCCCAGCTAATTTTATTTTTTGTAGAGACAGGGGTCTAGCCATGTTGCCCAGGGTGGTCTCAAACTCCTAAGCTCAAGCAATCCTCCCATCTCAGTCTTCTGAAGTGTTGGGATTACTTGGCATGAACCACCACACCTGACCAAGGAAATCTTTTAATTAAAAAAAAGAGGAAGAAGACAAGACAAATGAAATATCCAACAATAAGTTGGTTAAATCAATTAAATATATCAATTTCATAGAATATTATCCAACCTTTAACAAAATATCGACTGAGCACAGTGGCTCATGCCTGTAATCCCAACACTTTGGGAGGCCAAAGTGAGCAGTTCGCCTGAGCCCAGGAGTTTGAAACCAGCTTCGGCAACGTGACAAAACCCCATCTTTGCAAAAGATACAAAAATTAGCTGGGTATGGTGGTGCATGCCTGTGGTTCCAGCTACTCGGGGAAAGGGAGGAGACCTCCCCTTATATTATCTTATGCCCAATTTCTGCCTCCAAAGAAAGAAAAAGTAAAAACTAAAAGGCAGAAATGAAATCCACAAGCAGACAGCCCGGCACCACACCCTGGGCCTGGTAGTTAAAGATCAACCCCTGACCTAATCGGTTATGTTATCTATATATTACAGACATTCTATAGAAAAGCACTGTGAAAATCCTTATCCTGTTCTGTTCCGATCTAATTACCGGTGCAGGCAGCCCCCAGTCACATACCCCCTGCTTGCTCAATCGATCACGACCTTCTCACGCACACCCCCTTAGAGTTGTGAGCCCTTAAAAGGGACAGGAATTGCTCACTCGGGGAGCTTGGCTCTTGAGACAGGAGTCTTGCTAATGCCCCCCGGCCGAATAAACCCCTTCCTTCTTTAACTCGGTGTCTGAGGAGTTTTGTCTGTGGCTCGTCCTGCTATAGGGAGGCTGACGTGGGAGGATCATTTCAGCCCAGGAGGCGGAGGTTGCAGTGAGCTGAGGTCACGCCACTGCCCTCCAGCCTGGGCAACAAAACCAGACCCTGTCCCCAAAATAAAAAGGTAGATTTACATGTGCTAGCATAGAAAGATTGTTATGATAATGTAAGCAGAAAAAAATCAAGTTACAAAACAGTGTGTGTCACATCTCGTTTATCTGTTAGGCAGGAAATCTGTTTTTTCTCAGCCTCTCACTTCCACATCTCTGCCTACTAAACATTTGTTAGGTATACTTTAAAACAAATTGGTGTGAGGAACTCTGCACAGTTATTTCTAGATTTTAGAGATGTCTTATTTATAGACCACAGAAGAGATGAGGTTTTGGGAACCTTCCATGTGCAATGATATTGATATTGATATTGATATACACAGTCGTCCCTCCCATATCAATGGTGGATTGATTCCAGGAAGCCCTGCAAATAACAAGTTCCACAGATGCTCAAGCCCCTTATATAAAATGGCATAGTATTTGTATGTAATCCACACACATCATTTCTAGATTACTTATAATACCTAATACAATGTAAATGGCATGTAAATCATTGGAACACTGTATTGTTTAGAAAATAATTACAAGAAAAAAGTCTGTACATGTTCAGTGCAGAGGTAACCATTCATTCTTCCTTTTATAATCATTTTCAATGCATGATATGTTGAATGCACGGACATGAAACTCACAGATACAAAGGGCTGGCTGTGTATATATCTCCATAATGTTTGTTTTCAAATAAAGAGCACATATTACTTTTAAAATAAAAAAATTAATAACGGATTTGAGATAAGCTTGGCATGGTGGGAAGATAAGGCAGGAGGATTGCTTGAGCCCAGGAGTTCCAGGCTGCAGTGAACTGTGATTGCACCACTGCACTCCAGCCCGGGTGAGTGCAGCATGGGTGAGAGACTTAATCTCTTTTTTAAAAAATTAATTGGCTGGGTGCGGTGGCTCATGCCTATAATCCTAGCACTTTGGGAGGCCGAGGCAGGCGGATCACCTGAGGTCAGGAGTTTGAGACCAGCCTGGCCAACATGGCGAAACCCTGTCTCTATTAAAAATACAAAAATTAGCTGGGCGAGGTGGCAGGCGCCTGTAATCCCAGCTACTCAGGAGGCTGAGGCAGGAGAATTACTTGAACCCAGGAGGTAGAGGTTGCAGTGAGCCGAGATCATGCCATTGCACTCCAGCCTGGGCTACAGAGCAAGACTCCGTCTAAAAAAAAAATAATAATAATAATTAATTTTTGGCCAGACGCGGTAGTTCACGGCTGTAATCCCAGCACTTTGGGAGGCCGAGGCCGGCAGATCACTTGAGGTCAGGAGTTCGAGACCAACCTGGACAACAGATGAAACCCCATCTCTACTAAAAATAGTCCCAGCTACTGGGGAGACTGAGGCGGGAGAATCACTTGAACCTGGGAGGCGGAGGTTGCAGTGAGCCGAGATCGTGCCACTGCACTCCAGCCTGGGCGACAGAGCAAGACCCTGTCTCATAAAAAATTATAATTTTTTTTTTGAGATGGAGTCTTGCTCTGTCGCCCAGGCTGGAGTGCAGTGGCATGATCTCATCTTACTGCAACCTCTGCCTCCCGGGTTCAAGCGATTCTCCTGCCTCAGCCTCCTGAGTAGCTGGGAATATAGGCATGCGCCACCATGCCCGGCTAATTTTTGTATTTTCAGTAAAGACGGGGTTTCACCTTGTTGGTCAGGCTGGTCTCAAACTCCTGACCTTGTGATCTGCCTGCCTCAGCCTCCCAAAGTTTTGGGATTACAGGCATAATCCACCTTGCCCGGCCAAAAAATTATAATTTTTAAAAAGGATTTGCAATGCTTTGATGAGTTCTGAATGTCAGAGTGTTGCACTGTTTGCTTCTCATTCTTTGCATTTATTCATTCAACAAACACTCTCTAAGACTTTCTTTGTACCAGACCCCATGCTAAGCCTTGGGCACATGGAGACCAGTGAAGCGGGGTTCCAGCTGTAGGAGCTCACAGGTGTCACAAAAAACCCAGAATGGTAAATGCTAGAACAGAGGAAAGACCAGGGTATGAGATCACAGAGGAGAGACTTCCTCTTGAAGATAATAGTGTTTCTTGGGCAGAGAAACAGCCATTCCAAAGGGCAATTGAGAGCAGCACTGTGTTGCCTGGGCTGGAGTGCAGTGGCCATTCACAGGTGCCATCATAGCACACCATGGCCTTGAACTCCTGGACTCCAGTGATCCTCCTGCCTCAGCCTCCCAACTAGCTGGGACTACAGGCTTGCCCCACCAGGCATAGCTCTCTTGCTTTTGTGGCAAGAGATGATGCACTAGGCCTTCTCACATTTGCCCCAGATACAAAGATGAAGCTTTCTGTCACTTGGGATGGTGGCAGCTGATGAAGGTGTGAGGGTGGTGGCCATAGGTGTCATCTCTCAAGTCTTCTGAGGCAGAGCCTGCTACTCTTAAGTCCCACAGGTAAGTCCAGGGGAAGTGGGGCTTGGGAACTGAGGCCATGCCGGGCCTGGGTCAGGGTCAGGGCGAGGTCAGGGACCGGCAATGGGGGCACTCATTCAGATGCTGAGCCAAGGTAGTGCAGGCTCAGACTGTGGGAAGGACACTTCAGAGGTTCCAAACCTCTTCAATTTTTTTTTTTTTTTGAGACGGAATTTTGCTCTTGTTGCCCAGGCTGGAGTGCAGTAGCATGATCTCGGCTCACTGCTGTGAGACAATTTTGTCTGTTGTGTTCACTGCTGTATCCCCGGGTCTAGCACAGTGGCTGGCACAGAGGAGGTCTTCAGTAAGTATTTGTGAATGAACCCAGGGAGTGTTGAGCATCTATAACCAGGTATCTCAGGTAATTTTTAACCATTATTTTATTTCTTACTAGAAAAAAATGATGCTGGCCACGGTGGCTCACATCTGTAACCCCAGCACTTTCGGAGGCCAAGGTGGGCGGATCACCTGAGGTCGGGAGTTCGAGACCAGCCTGGCCAACATGGTGAAACCCCATCTCTACTAAAAATACAAAAAATTAGCTGGGCATGGTAGCGGGGGCCTGTAATCCCAGCTACTCAGGAGGCTGAGACAGGAGAATCGCTTGAACTTGGGGCGCGGAGGTTGCAGTGAGTCAAAATTGTGCCACTGCACTCCAACCTGGGCGACAGAGTGGGACTCCGTCTCACCAAAAAATAATAAAATAAATAAATAAATGAGATTATCCCATTTTTGCTAATTTAAAAAAAAAACATACATACACAGCACACAGGGCAGGGTTCCCCACAGGGCGGAGGGTGACAGGGCGCCCCCTGGAGGGTGATGCGTGTAGGTGGAAAATGTTTAAAACACCATCCATTAAGGTATCCCAAGGATTTCTCTTTGGGAAATGGGATTTCAAGTCGTTTTAACATTCCTCCTTTTTACGAAGCTGTATTTTGTGATTTTTCTACAATGACAACAGAATGATTTTACAATAAGAAAAAAAATGGGGCCGGGTGTTGTAGTTCACACCTGTAATCCCAGCATTTTGGGAGGCTCAGGTGAGTGGATCATTTGAGCCCAGGAGTTGGAGATCAGCCTGGGAAACATATCAAGACCCTATCTCTACAAAAATTTAGCAGGAGTGGTGGTGTGCACCTGTAGTCCCAGCTACTTGGGAGGCTGGGGTGGGAGGATTGCTTGAGCCCAGGAGGTCAAGGCTGCACTGAGCTATGATTAAACCACTGCACTCCAGCTGGGGTGACACAGCAAGACCCTGTCTCAAAAAAAAAATTAAAAAAGAAAAAAAAGGGGGAAATGGGAATAGTGTACTAAAGGTATGTATATTTTACCACAGTAAAAAATAAGAATTTTTTAGATGTACTGATCCTTCAAGTGTAGTGTTATAACCCCAAATGATTATCACAATTGGGCCACATACCTGACCCAAATGCTGTTGTTGTATGTGAAAAGCAAACCAGGGGCTAGGACTCCAATCCTGTTATTCTTTTCCCAACCTGGAGTGCAGTGGCGCAATCATAGCTTACTGTCACCTTGAACTTGAACTCCCAGGCTCAAGCGAGGTCTTCTTGTTCTTTTTTTTTTTTTTTGAGATGGAGTCTCACTCTGGCACCCAGACTGGAGTGCATTGGTGCGATCTCTGCTCACTGCAACCTTCGCCTCCTGGGTTCAAGTTATCCTCCTGCCTCAGCCTCTTGAGTAGCTGAAATTACAGGCATGCACCACCATGCCCGGCTAATTTTTGTATTTTTAGTAGAGACAGGGTTTCGCCATATTGGTTAGGCTGGTCTCGAACTCTTGACCTCAGGTGATCCGCTCACATTGGCCTCCCAAAGTACTGGTATTACAGGCGTGAGCCACTGCGCTCGGCCACAAATAGTAAAACATAGCTCAATGGATCTCTCAGTGAGAAATAAGAAAAGAACAAAAGGAATGCTTCCAGGTGCTGAGGCTGCAGCCCTCAGGGTCACCCTTGAGAGGCCCCTATGGGTCACCTGCACAGAGGCACATGCATGTGTCATTCTGAGCACAGCAGGTTGGTCACTGGCCAAGGCAAATTCGTGACTTTCTTTGCACTAGTCCAAGTGAATATTGCTCCAAGTAGAAGCAACAGGGAACTGTATGGATGAAAACCTTCCCCCAAAGACCTCTGCTTCCTAGAAGGGCATGGAGTAGAGGTTATGAGTATTATCAAGGAGGCCCCTCAGCCAGGTGCAGTGGCTCATGCCTGTAATCCCAGCACTTTGGGAGGCTGAGGCAGGAGGATCACCTGAGGTCAGGAGTTCGAGACCAGCCTGGCCAACATGGTGAAACCCCATCTCTACTAAAAATACAAAAATTAGCCAGGCATGGTGGCAGGTGCCTATAATCCCAGCTACTCGGGAGGCTGAGGCAGGAGAATCGCTTGAACCTGGGAGGCAGAGGTTGCAGTGAGCTGAGGTCAAGCCACTGCACTCCAGCCTGGGTGACAAAAGCAAAACTCTGTCTCAAAACAAAACAAAACAAACAAACAAAAACAACAGAGCAGCCCCTGCTCTGCAGAGCTTACAAACGAGGGGGCCAGACAGATAGGCATGGCATTATCACATGATTAAAGAATTACAGGGCCAGGCGCGGTGGCTCATGCCTGTAATCCCAGAACTTTGGGAGGCCGAAGGGGGCGGATCACGAGGTGAAGAGATCAAGACCATTCTGGCCAACATGGTGAAACCCTGTCTCACTAAAAATACAAAACATTCGTTGGTTGTGGTGGCGGGTGCCTGTAATCCCAGCTACTTGGGAGGCTGAGGAAGGAGAACTGCTTGAACCCGGGAGGTGGAGGTTGCAGTGAGCCGAGATCGCACCACTGCATTCCAGCCCGGGTGACAGTGCGAGACTCCATTTCAAAAAAAAAAAAAAAAAAAAGAATTACAAATTGTACTAAGTGCAGAGAGGGAGAAGTCCAAAGAACTAAGAGAATGTATAACCAGCACCACCTGACCTAGTCACTTTTTAACTCAGGTGAGGTGATTACAGACATAATACAATGTTTTCCTCTTTCCCTTAGAGATATGAGGATCCTTTCCCTGTACAATAGGCTTAACATTTTGCAAAACACTTTTCAGCTGAGGTTTCCTATGGCCCTTCCACTAGATCCTAAGCAGAGATTGTGACCCTGGTTTAACAGAAGAGAAGACTAAGGTGCAGAGAGGCTAGATCACTTCCTCAAGGTCAGCCAGCTCACTGACAGCAATGCAGACATCATACAAGGTCTTTTGCTTTCACTGTATTTTCCCACTCCATCATGCTTTCTTTTTGCTTGTTTTTTAAATTCTGAAATATAGCATACCTACAAAAAGAGTGTGGGAAAATATCTATGTGCAGTTTTTTTTTTTTTTTTTGAGACAGAGTCTCGCTCTTTCACCCAGGCTGGAGTGCAGTGGTGCAGTCTTGGCTCACTGCAACCTCTGCCTCCCAAGTTCAAGCAATTCTCCTGCCTCAGCCTCCTGAGTAGCTGGGATTATAGGCGCTCACCACCATGCCCGGCTAATTTTTGTATTTTTAGTAGAAACGGGGTTTCACCATATTGATCAAGCTGGCCTCGATCTCCTAACCTCGTGATCCACCCGCCTCGGCCTCCCAAAGTACTGGGATTACAGGTGTGAGCCACTGTGCCCGGCCCCGAAAATATCTATGTACAGTTTAAAGAACAACCATGTACCACGTACCCACCACCAGCCCAATGAACAGAATTAAACATAGCCCAGAAGCTCCCTGTGTAGCCCTCCCTAGACATAGCCCCTATGCTGAGTTTTCTATTCATTTTCTTGTCTTTTAAAAAAGTTTTTATTGGCTGGGTGTGGTGGCTTATGCCTGTAATCCCAGCACTTTGGGAGGCCGAGGCCAGCAGATCACCTGAGGTCAGGAGTTTGAGACCAGCCTGGCCAACGTGGTGAAATCCCGTCTGTACTAAAAATGCAAAAATAAGCCGGGTGTGGTGGCGCACACCTGTAATCCCAGCTATTCAGGAGGCTGCAGCAGGAGAATCACTTGAACCTGGGAGGTGGAGTTTTTAATAGATATTGGCAAACTGCCCTTCATGGCTATATAAGATATATATTTATTTATTTACAGAGATATAGGAATTTTAGAATAGACCAGTCCTATGTAACCCACTCTGTTCCACAGATGGATGAGTCAACCGACGCGGAGAGTGACTCCACACAAAGCTGGTGGGAAACACCATTAGAATCCATGCAGGTGTCTGGACTTTCAGTCCTAAATCTCTCTTTGTGTGTGTGTGTGTGTGTGGGGGGGGGTGTTTGTTTGTTTGTTATTGTTGTTTGTTTTAGAGACAGGTTCTTGCTCTGTCGCCCAGACTAGAGTGCAGTGGCGCGGACGCAGCTCACTGCAGCCTCGACCTCCTGAGTCCTAGAGTTCTTGAAGTTCCTGTTAACATTTCATTATATTGATGCTGCCTGCAGTTTGCTAACTTAATGGTAGTAGTTTAATTTCTAATTTCTCATGCTTTCTGTTTTTTCCCTTGGGCTATTTTGCCATCCTGGATCGATCATGTGCGCTGTCAAGTGACCTTTGGGACAATCCTGCCGATCATGAGGTTTGCCGAGTGACCAATCTTCCCTCGTCTACAATTTGCTGGACTTGGAAAAGTGACTGGAAGGGAGCAGAGTTCCGTCAGCCACTGCCAAGAAACCATTTAAATTACTAAGAGAGCGAAGGAAAGCACGTGACGTTCTGCAATCCCGTTGCAAGCGGTTTTGCAAGCCGGAGGTTGTTGCACCTTTTAGAGTCTAGGAAGCCCGCCTCTCGGTGGCGGAGTCGTCATTGGATGTTGCGGCTGTCAATCGCCAGGGCTATAAATAAGGGAGTCCGGCGGCTCCTCTCTCAGGAAGATTGCGCATGCCGTGGGTCTGACGGATTGAGTAGCGCTAGGGAGAATCCCTGCAGGTAATATTTGACTTTTGCTTCATATTAATCTGAGTGGAAAATAAAAGGGCCCTCTTCTCCTCTCGCTTCCCTGCCGGGCAGGCGCCATGGCGGAAGCCTCGGCGACGGGCGCCTGCGGAGAGGCGATGGCAGCGGCGGAAGGCTCCTCGGGCCCGGCGGGCTTGACTCTGGGCCGGAGCTTCTCGAACTACCGGCCCTTCGAGCCCCAGGCGTTGGGCCTCAGCCCGAGCTGGCGGCTGACGGGCTTCTCCGGCATGAAGGGCTGAGGCTGCAAGGTCCCGCAGGAGGCGCTGCTCAAACTCCTGGCGGGACTGACGCGGCCGGACGTGCGGCCCCCGCTGGGCCGGGGCCTGGTGGGTGGCCAGGAAGAGGCGTCCCAGGAAGCCGGCCTGCCGGCAGGAGCGGACCCCAGCCCCACCTTTACAGCCCTGGGCATCGGGATGGACTCCTGCGTCATCCCCCTGAGGCACGGGGGCCTGTCACTGGTGCAGACCACGGACTTCTTTTACCCCTTGGTAGAAGATCCCTACATGATGGGGCGCATAGCTTGTGCCAACGTGCTGAGTGACCTCTACGCCATGGGGATTACTGAGTGTGACAACATGTTGATGTTACTCAGCGTCAGCCAGAGTATGAGTGAGGAGGAACGCGAAAAGGTAACGCCACTCATGGTCAAAGGCTTTCGGGATGCGGCTGAGGAAGGAGGGACGGCAGTGACCGGTGGGCAAACGGTGGTCAACCCTTGGATTATAATCGGTGGAGTTGCCACTGTAGTATGCCAACCAAATGAGTTCATAATGCCGGACAGCGCCGTCGTTGGGGACGTGCTGGTGTTAACCAAACCGTTAGGAACCCAGGTTGCTGTCAATGCCCACCAATGGCTGGATAATCCTGAAAGATGGAATAAAGTAAAGATGGTGGTCTCCAGAGAAGAGGTGGAGCTGGCCTATCAGGAAGCCATGTTCAATATGGCTACCCTCAACAGAACTGCTGCAGGTTTAATGCACACATTTAATGCCCATGCGGCCACAGATATCACAGGCTTTGGCATTCTAGGACACTCCCAGAACCTTGCAAAACAGCAAAGAAATGAAGTGTCCTTTGTTATTCATAATCTGCCAATAATTGCCAAGATGGCTGCCGTCAGCAAGGCCAGTGGACGGTTTGGGCTTCTTCAAGGAACCTCAGCTGAAACCTCTGGGGGATTACTGATTTGTCTGCCAAGAGAACAGGCGGCTCGCTTTTGTTCTGAAATCAAATCCTCCAAGTACGGAGAGGGTCACCAAGCGTGGATCGTTGGCATTGTGGAAAAGGGAAACCGAACGGCCCGGATCATTGACAAGCCGCGAGTTATTGAAGTCCTGCCTCGTGGGGCCACAGCTGCTGTTCTTGCTCCTGACAGTTCAAATGCCTCCTCTGAGCCTAGCTCGTGAGATGAAAGAACAGAAGTTGTTTGGACCTTAGAGCCATTGTCCACAATCACGGATGGTTCTCAAGAGTTGATTGTAAGAAATTTCCAAAGAAGGCTGCCTGCATAGTGGTTCCGGCTGCCCTTTCTAGGTGATTGGAATCAGCCCATCTAAAGCAGTCTTTATATGCATTCCGGGGCCAGAGTAACATTTTGAACTTTGGGGGGATATTTGTTCATCACTTGGGTAGAAGAGGAGCAAAAATACCTCTGTTTTCTCTTGCCAAAGTAAAATGAAGCTATTCCAGGTTGAGGGATTTTTCTTTGCACTGGGTTGATTAATTTCTGCACAGGGAGTGAGATTATTAAAATAACACACACACAAAGTAAATTGCAAAATGAAAAAAAATTAGAAGCAAATGAGTTTTGGACCAATATTGTTGATAAATCTAAATTGTTAAGAGAGATCTTATAATGCAACATCAAATTCTTTATTCAATTTTACTGAAGTACTGGCTCTTTCCTGCTCTGGACAAGAATTGAGCAACTTGTCTGATGACTGGGAAAGGAGGACCTGCAACCATCTGACTTGGTCTCTGTTAATGACGTCTCTCCCTCTAAACCCCATTAAGGACTGGGAGAGGCAGAGCAAGCCTCAGAGCCCAGGCCTCAGTGGTCATTAAGATGTTAAGTCTTTTGCGGCAGATTCCTGGTGATTTGATCAATAAAGAGTAATTTCTTGCTAAATAAATAAAAGAAACCTTGTTGAAAAACTATTCTGGCTAATGTTTGGTGGTTTGAAATTCAATACAGTCTTATAAAACGAACCAGCTTATACACTGAGTCTGGTATAGCAGAGAGAGAGTGTTTTCCCTGATGCTGGTGAATTGGGTAATTTAACACCCAGATTTAGGGTTGCACCTTCCCCCTGAGATGACAGAAAAGGACTCGAAGCAGGCATACGCCCCAAGGGTTAGAGAGTGGGCAGGAAATAGCAAAAGAAAGGTGTCAACAATTCTTGAAAGATGGAAAGGAGGTGGAAGAGGGGTAACTGACTTAAAGGAATCCTTCATAGTAGGGGAAGACAAAAAGCAAGAAGATGTGCTTGGAAGATGGGGTAAGACCTGGGGATAAAAACATACTGGTTGAGAGTTTATACACGGTAATTTGATCTTTAGCGTTCTCCACACTCTTACTTCACACAGCCAGGTGACTGCCTCTCACCTACGCAGGTAGAGTTGGGAGCACCACACACAGCAGAGGATAGGGAGCCTAACTGAAAAAATAAAAATTTAAAATGAGACTGCCCAGCCCCCTTCCTCAATTAGATATTCAAAATACCGGCCAGGCCGGCGCGGTGGCTCACGCCTGTAATCCCAGCACTTTGGGAGGCCGAGGCGGGCAGATCATGAGGTCAGGAGGTTGAGACCATCCTGGCTAACAAGATGAAACCCCATCTCTACTAAAAATACAAAAAATTAGCTGGGCGTGGTGGCGGGCGCCTGTAGTCCCAGCTACTGGGAAGGCTGAGGTGGGAGAATGGCGTGAACCTGGGAGGCGGAGCTTGCAGTGAGCCGAGATCGCACCACTGCACTCCAGTCCGGGCAACAGAGCGAGACTCCATCTCAAAACAAACAAACAGACAAAAAACTGGCCAGGCCAGGCCCAGTGGCTCACGCCTATAATCCCAGCACTTTGGGAGGCCGAGGTGGGCAGATCTATTAAGCTCAGGAGTTTGAGTTCAGCCTGGCCAATATGGCAAAACTCCGTCTCTACTAAAACAAAAAAAATACAAAAATACCCAGGTGTGATGGCGTGCCCCTGTAGTCCCAGCTACTCGGGAGGCTGAGGTGGGAGAACCTTGAACCCGCAAGGCAGAGGTTGCAGTGTGCAAACACTGCAGTCCAGCCTGGGCGACGGGAGTGAAACCCTGTCTCAAAAAAAATAAATAAAAGCCCAAAATCACTCTACCACAAGGCCTCCTAGGTGAAAGCCTTTATTGAATGATGTTAAGCTTTTTTTTTTTTTTTTTTTTCCGGACAAAGTCTCACTCTGTTGCCCAAGCTGGAGTGCAGTGGTTCGATCTCAGCTCACTGCAAACTCCGCCTCCCAGGTTCAAGCGATTCTTCTGCCTCAGCCTCCCGAGTAGCTGAGATTACAGGTGTGCACCACCACGCCCGGTGAATTTTGTGTTTTTAGTAGAAAACGTGGTTTCACCATGTTGGCCAGGCTGGTCTCCAACTCCTAACCTGAAGCAATTTACCCGCCTCAGCCTCCTGAAGTGCTGGGATTACAGGCGTGAGCCACCGCGCCCCGCTAATGTTAAGCTTTTTAATGCCTCATTCTTAAATATGAGCAGTCAAGGATCACCAAGCATGTGAGGAGAGCCTCCAACTTAAACAGAAAAAGGAAACTCAGAGGGACAATACAGGGAGTAGGAAAAAAGATAAAAAATATCCGCAAAGCAATACTTAAGAGAACCGGCCACTTAGAATATAAAGATAAAGCTAAAACTTGAAATTTTTAGTAGGGGGCTGGGCGCAGTGGCTCACATCTGTAATCCCAGCATTTTGGGAGGCCAAGGTGGGCGGATCACCTGAGGTCAGGAGTTCGAGACCAGCCTGGTCAACATGGTGAAACCCCATCTTTAATAAAAATATAAAAATTAGCCAGGCTTGATGGCATGAACCTGTAATCCCAGCTACTCAGGAGGCTGAGGCAGGAAAATCACTTGAACCCAGGAGGCAGAGGATGCAGTGAGCCGAGATCATGCCATTGCACTCCAGCCTGGACGACAAGGCAAAATTCTGTCTCCAAAAAAAAAAAAAAATTCTAATAGGAGACATAAAGTTGCAGAAATTTATCAGAAAGTAGCCCCAAAAGGCCAGGCACCTTACTCACACCTGTAATCCCAGCACTTTGGGAGGCCAAGGCGGGCTTGAGCCCATGAGTTCAAGACCAACCTGAGCAACGTGGCGAAAACCTGTCTCTACAAAAAATACAAAAATTAGCAGGCATGGTGGTGTGCACTTGTAGTCCCAGCTTCTCTGGAGGCTGGGGTGGGAGGATCACTTGAGCCTGGGAGATGGAGGCTGTAGTGAGCCAAGATTGCACCACTGCAGTCACCACTGCAGTCCAGCCTGGGTGACACAGTGAGATCCTGTCTCAAAAAATAAATAAGCCGGGCGTGGTGGCTCACGCCTGTAATCCCAGCACTTTGGGAGGCCAAGGCAGGCGGATCACGAGGTCAGGAGATCAAGACCATCCTGGCTAACACGGTGAAACCCTGTCTCTACTAAAAATACAAAAAATTAGCCGGGCGTGGTGGCAGGCGCCTGTAGTCCCAGCTACTTGGGAGGCTAAGGCAGGAGAACGGCGTGAACCCGGGAGGTGGAGCTGGCAGTGAGCCAAGACCATGCCACTGCACTCCAGCCTGGGTGACAGAGCGAGACTCTGTCTCAAAAATAAATAAATAAGAAAGTAGACCATGTAGCCATAAAAAAGAATGAGTTCATGTCCTTTGCAGGGACATGGATGAAGCTGGAAGCCATCATTCTCAGCAAACTAACACAGGAACAGAAAACCAAATACTTGCATGTTCTCACTCATAAGTGGGAGTTGAACAAATGAGAACACACGGACACAGGGAGGGGAACATCACACACCAGGGCCCATTGGCGGTTGGGGGCAAAGGGAGGGAGAGCATTAGGACAAACAGCTAAAGCATGCGGGGCTTAAAACCTAGATGACAGGTTGATAGGTGCAGCAAACCACCATAGCACATGTATACCTGTGTAACAGGCCTGCATGTTCTGCACATGTATCCCAGAACGTGAAGTAAAATTAAAAAAAAAAAAGTAGCCCAAAAAGATGCACAATAAAATAAATTCTATAAAGATCAAATGAGGCAGGAGGTTCAACATCTAAGTGGAGTTCTAGAATAAGGCAGTAAAGCAGATGGAAGAAAAAATATTATCCAAGTTTTCTAGAACTTAAAAGTTGTAAACCACATACCTCTTGAACTCCTAGCACAGTACATTTTAAAAGACCCATGCTAATTTTATTAAATTTCAAAATGCCAGGTATGAAGAAGAGATCCTAATAATAATGAAAGCAAATGTTTATATAGCACATATTCTGTGCAGGAAGTAAGTGCTTTATACGTATTAACCCAATCTTCTAACAACCCCAATTTGCAAATGAGAAAGCTGAGGTATAGGGAGAATAAGAAATTTGTCCAAGCTTGCATAGTCAGTCTTGTAGGCGGTCTGACTCCAGAACCCATGCTTCTGATCACTATGATCACATACAAAGGTGTGGGAATAATGACACACCTTTGTATGTCATCATGACATCAGACTTCACAACCTCAAATTGGAAGCTAAAAAACAATAAAGCAGCCAGGTGCGGTGGCTCACACCTGTAATTCCAGCACTTTGGAAAGCCGAGGCAGGAGGATCACTTGAGCCTAGGAGTTTGTGACCAGCCTGGGCAATACAGTGAGATCCTATTTCTACAAAAAAAATAGAAAATTAAGTTTAGCCAGGCATGGTGGCATGCGCCTGAGGCCGAGGTGCAAGGATTGCTTGAGCAACAGAGTGAGACCCTGTCTCAGAAAAAAAAAATTAAAAACACACACACACACAAAAGCAATGCCTTCAAAATTCTGAGGGTAAATGATAATCTCTGTAGAAGTCTACAGCAAGCCACATTTTTCAAATAAGTAAAATAAAGATATCTTGGGGCATACAGGGTATCAAAATGGCTTCATCCCATGTACTTTTTCTCAAGAAACTACCAGAGGATATGCTCCAACAAAACAAGGAAGCAGGCCAGGTGCGGTGGCTCATGCCTATTAATCCCAGTACCTTGGGAGGCCGAGGCGGGCAGATCACGAGGTCAGGAGTTCAAAACCAGCCTGGCCAACATGGTGAAACCTTGTCTCTACTAAAAATGTAAAAAATTAGCCAGGCATGGTGGTGGGTGCCTGTAATCCCAGCTACTTGGGAGGCTGAGGCAGGAAAACTGCTTGAACCCAGGAAGCAGAGGTTGCAATGAGCTGAGATGGTGCCACTGTACTCCAGCCTGGGCGACAGAGCGAGACTGTTTCAAAAAAAAAAAAAAAAGAAAACCCCGTCTCTACTAAAAATACAAAAATTAGCCAGGCGTAGTTGGTGGCGGGTGCCTGCAATCCTAGCTACTTAGGAGGCTGAGGCAGAAGAATCACTTAAGCCCGGGAGGCGGAGGTTGCAGTGAGCCGAAATCGTGCCACTGCACTACAGCCTGGGTGACAAAGCGTGACTCTGTCTCAAAAAAAAAACCAAAAAATCAAAACAAAACAAAACAAAAAACAACAAGGAAGCAAACTGAGAAAGAGAAAAACATGAGATTAAGGAAATGCAACCCAGCACAGGAGAGAGGTGAAGGTAATAGCTAAACAGTAGGCTTACAGAGCAACCAGCCCACACTGGACAGGGAGCCTGGAAGGCTTCCAGAAAGGCCTTCCAGAAAAGAAAAATATGAAACTGATATAATATTGATACATTTAATTGTGTGAAAATTGTATTGGCAGGATAATCGAATATGTGAAAACAATTAGTGGCCAGGCATGGTGGCTCATGCCTGTAATCTCAGCACTTTGGGAGGCTGAGGCAGGAGGACTGCTTGAGGCCAGGAATTCAAAAGCAGCCTGAGCAACATAATGAGACTCTGTCTCTACCGAAAAAAAAAAAAAAGAATTTGTGATAATCATTTAGAAAATTAGCAAACGACTGCCAGGCGCGGTGGCTCACACCTGTAATCTCAGCACTTTGAGAGGCTAAGGCGGGTGGATCACCTGCGGTCGGGAGTTTGAGACCAGCCTGACCAACATGGAGAAACCTTGTCTCTACTAAAAATACAAAATTAGCCAGGGGTGGTGGTGGGCACCTGTAATCCCAGCTACTCGGGAGGCTGAGGCAGGAGAATCACTTGAACCCTGGAGGTGGATGTTACAGTGAGCCGAGATCGCACCATTGCACTCCAGCCTGGGCAACAAGAACGAGACTCCATGTCAAAAAAAGAAAAAAAGAGAGAGAAAAATGAAAATTCACAAATGACAACAAAAAATGAATCAACATAGCCAAGAATAACCCTGTAAAATAAACCAACTAACCAACTCCAGCCCAAAACAACCTTAAAGAACAAATGAAATGTAGTCATACATTTGTATGAGGTATAGGGAGAATAATAATTGAACATTGACTTTTTTTTTTTGAGACAGAGTCTCACGGTGTTGCCCAGGCTGGAGTGCAGTGGCGTGATGGCGGGTCACTGCAACCTGTGCCTCCTGGGTTCAAGCGATTCTCCCGCCTCAGCCTCCCGAGTAGCTGGGATTTCAGGCAGACACCACCATGCCTGACTAGTTTTTGTATTTTCAGTAGAAACAGGGTTTCACCATGTTGGCCAGGCTGATCTGGAACTCCTGATCTCAAGTGATCCACCTGCCTCAGCCTCCCAAAGTAATCCTGGGATTACAGGTGTGAGTCACCGTGACTGGCCAACATTGAATATTTACATAGCCAGTTATGTAAATACTATTAACATCAACAACAAAAAATAGGTAAATCAATTCAATCCATTTTTCTCCTGTTCAAAGTGCAGAAACAGCTTTTCCAGCAATTTCCCACCCCTGCTACAGATCTCCAGCTTCATCTCATGGCACTCTCTCTACCTCTCTCACTACCTGCTGGCCCATCAGCCTTCCCTGGGACTTCAAACAAATCAAGATCCTTTGTGCTTGCAGTTCCCGCTGTCTGGAACCTCACCTCACACTCACCTGGCTGGCTTGTTCTCAGTCCTGTCTCAGTTCAAATAAAACCTCTTCACAAAGGCCCTTTCCCACCTCCTGGCCAACAACCAGCCACTCTCCAATGCATCACCCTGTTTATTTGCTTTGTAGCTCTTATCCTAGCCTATAATTCCCTTGAGAATGTGTTAGTTCGCTTTAGAATTGTCTCCTTCTGGGCAGGGCATGGTGGCTCATGCCTGTAATCCCAGCACTTTGGGAGGCTGAGGCGGGCGGATCATGATGTCAGCAGTTCGAGACCAGCCTGGCCAACATGGTGAAACCCCGTCTCTACTAAAAATACAAAAATTAGCCAGGCGTGGTGGCGGGCACCTGTAATCCCAGCTACTTGGGAAGCTGAGACAGGGGAATCGCTTGAACCTGGGAGGCGGAGGTTGCAGTGAGCCGAGATCATGCCATTGCACTCCAGCCTGGGCAAGAGGGCAAGACTTTGTCTCAAAAAAAAAGAAAAAAAGAAAAAAAAAGAATTGTTCCCTTCTGCTAGTATGTAAGCACCAGGAAGGTAGGGATGTTCAGTATCTCCAGCAGCTAGAACAGTGCCTGGTCCATAGGTACTGACCCTTTCTTTTCACTCTTCTGGGGCTCTTGGTGTCTCCTGCAATTGAAGCTGGTACCACTTTTTTTATTTGAGACTGTAACCCAGACTAAAGTGCAGTGGCACAATCATAGCTCACTGCAGCCTCGACATCCTAGGCTCAAGTGATCCTCCCACCTTAGCCTCCCCTGAGCAGCTGGGACTAGAGGCACACACCACCACACCCAGATAAGTTTAAAAGTGTTTTTGTATAGATGGGGTCTTGCTATGTTGCCTAGGCTGGTCCCTGGCTTCAGGCTGGGCACCGTGGCCTGTAATCCCAGCAGTATGGGAGGCCGAGGTGGGCGGATCATTTGAGGTCAGGAGTTTAAGACCAGCCTGACCAACATGGTGAAACCCTGTCTCTACCAAAAATACAAAAAAAAATTAGCCAGGCATGGTGGCACGGGCCTGTAATCCCAGCTATTTGGGAAGCTGAGGAAGGAGAATGGCTTGAACCTGGGAGGCTGAGGTTGCAGTGAGACAAAATCACAGCACTACACAGCAGCCTGGGTGACAGAGCAAGACTCTACCTAAGAAAGAAAGAGAGAAAGAGAGAGAGGAAGGAAGGAAGGAAGGAAGGAAGGAAGGAAGGAAGGAAGGAAGAAGGAAAGAAAGAAAGAAAGAAGGAAAGAAAGAAGGAAAGAAAGAACGAGAAAGAAAGAAAGAAAGAAAGAAAGAAAGGAAGAAAGAAAGAAAGAAAGAAAGAAAGAAAGAAAGAAAGAAAAAAACCAAAACGAAACTAACTCCTGGTTTTTCAAGTGATCCTCCTGCCTTGGCCTCCCAAAGTGCTGGAATTACAGGCATGAGCCACTGTGCCTGACCCTATTTCCTTTTAGGAGGAAGTTTAGGAAGGCTTTTCAGAGGAGGTGGCCTTGAAACAGGGCTCTGCAGGATGGGTGGCATTTGGATTTGGATGTGCACAGAACGGGGCGGGCATTCCAGATGGAGGGAACTGAGGAAGCAAAGGTGGGGAGGGAAGAGTCCGGAACATCTCTCTGGACTTCAGCAAGTGTGTACAGGGACAGGATGGAAAAGCAGGTTGGAAGAAGACTTCAAAGGGTGTTGGGGACTCTCTGGCCTGAATGAGCTAGGCTGGAGATTCCTAAAAGCCCCTGTTATGACTCTCCCTGAAAATTTTAAGAACAAATATTCTGAATTATAGCAGCACCTTTTCTCCCAGTAGCAGAAGGATGTACTGCAAGCATGGCCTGCTCGCCTGGCCCAATCCATCCAGCCGGCCATTAAACCTTTATTGGCTTGCACTGGAAAAACACCTTTGATTTGAAAAGACTCATGCATCCCGTCTCTTGGGAAGATAGGCTCATAAAGGGCTAGTTACTGGGGCACGGTGGCTGATGCCTATAACCCCAGCACTTTGGGAGGCTGAGGCAGCAGGATCACTTGAGTCCAGGAGTTCGAGGCTGCAGTGAGCTGTGATTACACCACTGTACTCCCGCCTGGCCAACATGGTGAGACCCCGTCTCTAATAAAAATAAAAAAATTAGCCAAGCGTGGTGGTGTATGCCTGTAGTCCCGGCTACTCGGGAGGCTGAGGCAGGAGTATCATTTGAACAGAGGTTGCAGTGAGCCGAGATCGTGCCACTGCACTCCAGCCTGGGCAACACATCAAGACTCCATCTCAAAATAATAATAATAATAAAATATAAATAAATAAATAAGTAAACATTAATAATATAGAAAACATCTCACTATGTTGCCCAGGCTAGTATCAAACTCCTGGGCTCAAGCAATCCTCCCACCTCAGCTTCCCAAAGCGCTAGTATTACAGAAGTGAGCCACCATGCCTGGCTCCAAATCTTGGTCTTTTCTGCCTAGATTCTTGTGTTAGTTATTCATCTTCAGTTCCTTGACTTTCAGTATTGTCTAAATGATTGAGACTGCCACATCTGAATGTCTAGCCCTGATCTCTCCTCTAAACCTTAGATTCAAAACTTCACTGCCAACTCACCATGCCTCTTCAACTTGCCTTGCCCTAAACCACACGTCTGAGGCCACACGTGTTCAGTCCTGTCCCTCATCTTTTCCATCCCCAAATCAGTCACCATCCACCCACCGGGTTGCCAAACCCTCAAAATCTGTAAACCATTCTACCCTTTCTCCCATCCCCCATTCAAAACCAACAAAAACCTCCAGATCTACCTTCAAAATACATTCCCAAGACATCCACTTTGCTCCATCTTCACCCACCATCACCTGGCTCAAGTCACCATCATCTCTTGCCTGGACAACAGCAGTAACTCATCCCCCTGCTTCTACTCTTGCCTCCTCCGGTTCTTTTTTTTTTTTTTTGGAGACAGAGTCTCGCTCTGTTGCGCAGGCTGGAGTGCAGTGGCACAATCATAGCTCCCTGCAGCCTCAAACTCCTGGGTTCAAATGATCTGCCCAAAATATGATCACTCTCCTGCTTAAAACCCTCTGAGGCCAGGCGCGGTGGCTCACACCTGTAATCCCAGTGCTTTGGGAGGCCAAGGCAGGCAGATCACCTGAGGTCAGGAGCTGGAGGCCAGCCTGACCAACGTGGTAAAACCCTGTCTCTACTAAAAATACAAAAATTAGGTGGGCGTGGTGGCACATGCCTGTAATCCCAGCTACTAGGGAGGCTGAAGCAGGAGAATTTCTTGAACCCGGGAGGCAGAGGTTGCAGTGAGCTGAGATCGCACCACTGCACTTCAGCCTGAGCAACAGAGGGAGACTACATCTACAAAAAAAAAAAAAAAAAAATCTAAAATGAAACTTGTGGTGAATTGGTCTGATCTGACCTCTTTTTACTTCTCCTACACCGTACACATGCAACCACTCTCTGCTTTGCTCACTGCCTTCCTGCCACACTGCAATATGCCAAGCCTTTCCTGCATTAGGCATTTGTTGTTCCCTCTGCCTAGAACTCTATTCCCCTTGATTTGTCCTCAGCTTAAATGTCACTTTCTCCAAGGCAAGTAACAAAAAACCGAACTAAAAGTAGTTTGACCATTAAAGGGATTCATTTTCTTATATAGCCAGAGTCCTAAATTAGGGTATTTCTGGAACTTGTACAATAAGTGGCTCAGCAATGTTAGGAAGGATCAAGTTCCTTTGTATCTGGCTGACTTGCCAATTTCAGCCTGAGGACTAGGTTTCCTCTCAATCCTCTCTCCATATACCAACATCTAGAGGTAGAAACATCCTGTGTCTTTTGTGGTTTTGTTTGTTTGTTTGTTTGATTTTTTTGTTTGAGACAGGGTCTCCCTCTGTCACCCAGGCTGGAGTGCAGTGGGCTGATCATAGCTCACTATAACAAACTCCTGGGCTCAAGTGATCCTCCCACCTTAGCCTCCTGAGTAGCTAGGAATACAGGTGCATGCCACCATGCCCAGCTAATTTTTTTTAAATTTTGTGTAGAGTGTCGCTATGTTGCCAGGGCTGGCCTCAAAAGATCCTCCTGCCTCCGCCTCTGAAACTGCTGGGATTAGAGGCATGAACAACCATAGCCAGCCCCTGTAATTTCTTTAAAGAACTAAGAAGAATGTTTCCCAGAAATCCAACAGAGTTCCTCCAACTTGGCTGGGCAGTGGCTCATACCTGTAATACCAGCACTTTGGGAGGCCGAGGCAGGGAGATCACGAGGTCAGGAGATCGAGACCATCCTGGCCAACATGGTTAAACCCTGTCTCTACTAAAATACAAAAAATTAGCTGGGCGTGGTGGCACACGCCTGTAGTCCTGGATACTCAGGAGGCTGAGGCAAGGGAATCGCTTGAACCCAGGAGGTGGAGGTTGCAGTGAGCAGAGATTGCGCCACTGCACTCCAGCCTGGCGACAGAGTGAGATTCTGTCTAAAAAAAAAAAAAAAAAAAAAAAAAAAGACTTCCAACTTATTATCCATAACATGCTCATTCATAAACGAATCAATGGCCAGGGCAATGGGAACACTATGACCAGTCAGGCAGAACAATCAAGTGGAGAAGCGTGGACCCCAGAACAAAATCAAGATTCTGTAAGTGGCCGGGCGCGGTGGCTCACGCCTGTAATCCCAGCAATTTGGGAGGCAGAAGGGGGAGGATCACTTGAGGTCAGGAGTTCAAGACCAGCCTGGCCAACATGGTGAAACCCCATCCCTACTAAAAATACAAAAATTAGCTGGGTGTGGTGGTGTGCACCTGTAATCCCAGCTATTTGGGAGGCTGAGGCAGGAGAATCACGTGAACCCAGGAGACGGAGGTTGCAGTGAGCAGAGATCATACCACAGCACTCCAGCCTGGGCGACAGAGTGAGACTCCTAAAAAAAAAAAAAAAAAAAATTCTGCAAGAATAGAAGAGGAGCCAGGCATGGTGATGCTCACCTGTAGTCTTAACTACACAAGTGAGCTGTGATTGTGCCACTGCACTCTAGCCTGGGCAATAGAACCAGACCCTGTCTCCTCCTCAAAAAAGAAAAGAAAAAAGAAAAAGAGAATGGAGAAGAGGAAAAAGAGCAATTAAGTAGGTAACCTACAGTGCTTACTATATATCTTCCTGGACCATGCAATCTAAACATGCCCCCAATCACTTTTCATAGTATATATGTATGTATTTATTGAAACAGGGTCTCACTCTGTCGCCCAGGCTGCAGTGCAGTGGCGTAATCATGTCTCACTGCAGGCTTGACCTCCCTAAGCTCAGGTGATCCTCCCACCTCAGCCTCCCAAGTAGCTGGGACCACAGGTGTGCACCACCATGCCCAGATTTTGTTTTGTTTTGTTTTGTTTTGTTTTTGAGACAGGGTCTTGCTCTGTCACCCAGGCTAGAGTACAGTAGCACAATCTCGCCTCACTGCAACCTCCATCTCTCGGGTTCAAGTGATTCTCATGCCTCAGCCTCCTGAGCAGCTGGGACTACAGGCGTGCACCACCACACCCAGCTAAGTTTGTATTTTTAATAGAGAAAGGGTTTCACCATGTTGCCCAGGCTGGTCTCAAACTCCTGACTTCAAGTGATCTGCCCACCTCCGCCTCCCAAAGTGCTAGGATTACAAGCGTGAGCCACTACGCCCAGCCTTTCATAGTATTTAAAATAACAGTTACATTAATTTTTTTCATAATATTTATCGCCATTTCAGGCAATACATCATAGGGTCTAATAACAGACTGTGAAGCCAAACTGCCTGGATTTGACGCCAGCTCTACCACTTTACTAGCTGTTAAGTTATTTAACCTCTCAGTTTCCTTATCTTTTTTTTTTTTTTTTTTTTTTTTTTTTTTTTTTTGAGACGGAGTCTCGCTCTTTCGCCCAGGCTGAAGCACAGTGGCGCGATCTCGGCTCACTGCAAGCTCCGCCTCCCAGGTTCACACCATTCTCCTGCCTCAGCCTCCTGAGTAGCTGGGACTACAGGTGCCCGCCACCACACCCAGCTAATTTTTTGTATTTTTAGTACAGACGGGGTTTCACCGTGTTAGCCAGGATGGTCTCGATCTCCTGACCTCGTGATCCGCCCGCCTCGGCCTCCCAAAGTGCTGGCATTACAGGCGTGAGCCACAGCACCTGGCCTCAGTTTCCTTATCTTTAAAATGGGGATGACAACAATATTACCTACCATATAGGGTTTTTGTGAGGATTAAATTAGTTGCTATGAGGATTAAATATGTAAAATGCTTAAAACAGCCACCCCAGTTCCAGTTCATTCCTGAGGTCCCACTGTATTCTGGAGACACTCTTGTATCCTTACAATAATTTCCTTGTGGCCGGTGGGGGTGGCTCGTGCCTGTAATCCCAGCACTTCGGGAGGCCAAGGCAGGAGGATTGCTAGAGCCCAATCCAGCAATCCTGGTTCAAGACCAGCCTAGGCAACATGGTGAAACCCTGTCTCTATAAAAAATTTAAAAAATAAAAATAATAGATTTCTTTTTCTTGCTAAAACCAGTTTAAACTTGTTTCTGTTGCATGTATCCAATCTTAACTGCTGGATAATATCATTTGTATAAATATACTTCCATGTAGCCATTCTTCCGTTGATAGTCATTTTATTTTCAATTTTTTTCACTCTTAGAAACAAAACTGTAATGAACTTCTTGCATGTGTCTCTCTGCACATATTCATTAATTTCTCTAGGGCATATACCTAGAATTGCAATTGTCACAGCCTTGGGATTTTAATTTCCAAAATCTGACTCTGCCTCTTCCTGCGCTTTCTTACGCTTTCACTTCCAGCAAGCTGGAAGCCTCTTTAAACGTGGAAATCAGAGATAGTAGCCCTAATAAGGGTACAATAATAAATCATTCTTTGCAAGACTACACCTGTTCTAGGGTTTCATAAAGATCTCTGCTCCTCCCATGGCCAGTAACTCAGTGGTTCTGATTTGAAAGCAGCAACCCTGTGACTCGCCACCTCGCGTATTCCCTGGTGTGAGTGGAGCCTGGAGTTCTCGTGTGTGGGGTGGAGGAGCCGTGCTGGGGACCCATGAGGCTGGAGAGGCCGGCACAGGCCAGACCATAAGGGGCCACGTGTTTCAGGGCAATGTACGTTGCGCTGGGGCCTACTGCCTCCCTTAGGACAGGGATGGGGCGACCTCCATCGTTTCAACCACAGGACATAGCGATAGCGGGGAGCTGAAGTTCTACTGCCGTCTGATCTTACTCCGCTCTTCCCCTTCAATCCCATCCAAATAGTGTGGGGGTTGGCCTCGAGGGTTCTCAACGTCCTTAAGCCCTGAGAGATTTAACACCTATGCATAGGGCCTTTCATTTATAGGGTTTTCCACCTGACGGGCCCTCTTCCGCTGCCGTTTCGCTTTGGCGCCCTCTGGCGCCCATAAACGAAGTGACGCGCCTGCGCTTCCCCCGCCCTCTGCCCTTCGTCTCTTCCCCAGGTCGAATTGGTACCTCTACCTTAGACACAGGGCCTAGCGGAAGAATTCCAGGGCCTAAGACTAGAAACGCGCGCTTGAAGCTCCCTCAGATTGGTCCAGTGAGGGAAGGGGAGGGCTGTAGCAAACTCCACAAAAGTCATTGGTCTCTTTCCTCAGGCTCCGCCCCGTGAGGCAATAGAGAACTCCCGTAATTGGTCGGAGCTCTGGAGGCGGGGCTTCGAGCGTGGCTCGTGGGTTTTCCGTGAAGTCGCGGCTGCAGCGGGTGGGCGGCATGTCTGTGGCCGGTGGGGAGATTCGTGGGGACACGGGGGGAGAGGACACTGCTGCTCCCGGCCGGTTCAGCTTCAGCCCGGAGCCCACGCTCGAGGACATGTAAGCAGGCCTGGCCCAGCTCGGGGTGGGGAAGTCGCCCCTTTCTCCCGCGTTTTGGGGAGGGTTCCTCCACGTGGTCGGGAAGCGGGCTGGCAGCGGGGCTCGGGTCCTGGCTCTGTGGGCTGTCCCTGGGTGAGCCTTCTTACCTCATCTGCAAAATGGGCGCAGCGCTGCACACCTGAGGCAAAGGAAATTGGGTGGTGCCTCCGAGTGGTAACTAGGAACGCCCTTCAGCCTAGCCCTGGGAAGATACCGGCACCAGATACCGCCTCTGCTCTCCAGGCGCCGGGGGTACGAGAGGGGCAAACGAAGTGCTGAGAGGTGGGAGATGTTATTTCTTGCTGGAGGAGGTCAAGAAAGGCTTCTTAGAGGAAGGGTCTGTGGAACTACCTTCTGTAAGAGAAATTGCATTTTGATGTGCGGCGATTCCAGGTGGAGGAAACTGCAGAAGTAGCAGCAGGAGATGGAATAATGAAGAGGGTTTTGTTAGTTTTGGCGAGATGTTAAGGGCAGTTCAGGGGCACGCCCATTTTATAGATGAGGGAACCAAGTTCCGGAAAGAGGAAATGACCTGCACAATACCATCCAATGAATTAGTTGCAGAATCTCCTGGTCCCAGGCCCCCATTACATACTACGGGGGTAGCTGCCTCTGGCCCCTGCATCACCCTCTAACCCGGAGACTTGGACTTACACTCCTTTGTCCTATTTCAGCCGCCGCCTCCATGCTGAGTTTGCTGCAGAACGAGACTGGGAACAGTTCCATCAGCCTCGGAATCTCCTCCTGGCCTTGGTTGGGGAAGTGGGGGAGCTGGCAGAACTCTTGTGAGTAGATGGAAAGCTTCCTGGTAGAGTCTGAGTTGTGGGGGAGGGGAGGGGAGCATTTATTTGGTCTTCAAACATTCATGGGTTCAGTTTCCCCTCCTGATTGCTAGGCTCTTTGCTGTTGGGATGCAGAGAGGACTCACGGGTCCCTGCCCTCTAGGGGCACTCAGCCTCCTGGAAGAGAGAGGTGTGAGGTGTGAAAGCATCAGGACAGGTCCCATCTAGGAAGAAGCAGTGGCAACAACCCTTTTCCCTTTTTTTGTTTTTTGTTTTTTTGGCTTTTTTTTTTTGAGACTGGGGCCCAGGCTGGAGTGCAGTGGCTCAATTTCGGCTCACTGCAACATCCGCCTCCTGGGTTTAAGCAGTTCTGTCTCAGCCCCCCGAGTAGCTGGGACTACAGGTGCCCCCCACCACGCCTGGCTAATTTTTGTATTTTTAGTGGAGACGGGGTTTCACCATATTGGTCAGGCTAGTCTCGAATTCCTGACCTCAGGTGATCCACCCGCCTTGGCCTCCCAAAGTGCTGGGATTACAGGGGTGAGCCACCACGCCTGGCCCAACAACCCTTTTCCTCTGCCTCTGGGGCTGAAAGGAAGGTATTCTGTAGAGGACCTGCCTGTGGCATTCCAGACATGGGAACTACATCTGCAGGGGCAGTGAGGCAAGAAAGGGCAAGTTCAATTCAGGGAGAATCTGACGCTCCTTCATTGTAAGCATCTCAGGAAAAATCAGGGATTTGGGATCTGTTTTCTCTGATGTGTCCCAAGTGCCCAGCGCATAGTAGGCGCTCAATAGGCACGCGTTGGATGAGTGATAGGGCTGTGGAGGAGAGGGGTGGGAGTTGAACCCACAAAGATATGATTAGGGCTAGAGTATGATGGAGAGTTTGGACAGAAGACCTGACCAGATATGAGTGTTGGAAAGATCACTGTGTCTACAGGGTGGATTGGATGGATCACTGAGAGAATGGGGCAGGGGACACCAGAGAGTTGGCTGGCGTAGACCAGGCAAGAGGCGATGAGCCCTAGACCAGGACAGTCATTTTTTTAAGAGAAAGGGTCTCACTCTGTTGCTGAGGCTGGAGTGTACTGGTGTGATCATAGCTCACTGAAGCCTCAGGAGCTCAAACGATCCTCCCACCTCAGCCTTCGGAGTAGCTGGGTCTACAGGCGTGCGCCACCACCAAGCCTGGCTAATTTATTTTTACTTTTTGTAGAGATGGGATCTCTCGCTGTTGTTGCCCAGGCTGGTCTCAAACTCCTGGTCTCAAGTGATTCACTTGCCTCACCATCCCGCAGCACTGGGGTTACAGGTTGAACCACTGCACATGGCCTCATGACAGATTTATGAACATCACCTATGTGCTAGGTCTTCTAGAATTGAGATATGGCCTGGAACAAGGCAGAAAGGTTTCCACCTTCACAGTGGAAGGAGATTGACAGTAAATCAGTAATCTCATATTAGAAGATCTGGAATTATGACAAGTTCTATGAGGAAAAGAACACAAGGTGATGACCCAGTCTGGCCAACATGGTGAAACCCTGTCTCTACTAAAAATACAAAAATTAGCCAGGCATGGTGGCGGGCGCCTGCAATCCCAGCTACTCAGGAGGCTGAGGCACAAGAATCGCTTGAACCCAGGAGGCAGAGACTGCAGTTAGCCAAGATCACACCATGGCACTCCAGCCTGGGCGACAGAGCAAGACTCTGCCTTAAAAAAAAAAACAAAAAAGGGGCTGGGCGGGGTGGCTCACACCTGTAATCCCAGCACTTTGGGAGGCTGAGACGGGCAGATCATGAGGTTAGGAGATCAAGACCATCCTGGCTAACACAGTGAAACCCCGTCTCTACTAAAAATACAAAAAAATTAGCCGGGCGTGGTGGCGGGCGCCTGTAGTACCAGCTACTCAGGAGGCTGAGGCAGGAGAATGGCGTGAACCCAGGAGGCGGAGCTTGCAGTGAGCCGAGATCGCGCCACTGCGCTCCAGCCTGGGCGACAGAGCAAGGCTCCGTCTCAAAAAAAAAAAAAAAAAAAACCCAACGAAAAAGGTCCAGGTGCGGTGGCTCACACCTGTAATCCCAGCACTTTGGGAGGCCGAGGCAGGCAGATCACCTGAGGTCAGGAGTTCAAGACCAGCCTGGCCAACATGGTGAAACCCTGTCTCTACTAAAAAATACAACCATTAGCTGGGCATGGTGGCACGCCCCTGTAGTCCCAGCTACTCGTGAGGCTGAGGCAGGAGAATTGCTTGAACCCTGGAGGCAGAGGTTGCAGTAAGCCAAGATTGTGCCACTGCATTCCAGCCAGGGCGACAGAGCAAGACTCCGTCTCAAAAAACAAAACAAAACAAAAAAGACCAGCCTGGCCAACAGGCTGAAACCCTGTCTCTACTAAAAATACAAAAATTAGCCGGGTGTGGTCACAGGCGCCTATAATCACAGCTACTCAGGCGGCTGAGGCAGGAGAATCGCTTGAATCCGGGAGGCAGAGCTGGCAGTGAGCCAAGATCACGCCATTGCACTCCAGCTTAGGCAACAGCGAGAATCTGTCTCAAAAAAAAAGAAAAAACCGGCCGGGTGCTGTGGCTTACACCTGTAATCCCAGCATTTTGGGAGACCAAGGCGGGCGGATCATGAGGTCAGGAGATCAAGACTATCCTGGCTGACACGGTGAAACCCCATCTCTACTAAAAATACAAAAAATTAGCTGGGTGTGGTGGCGGGCGCCTGTAGTCGCAGCTACTCAGGAGGCTGAGGCAGGAGAATGGCGTGAACCTGGGAGGCGGAGCTTGCAGTGAGCCAAGATAGTGCCACTGCACTCCAGCCTGGGCGACAGAGCAAGACTCTGTCAAAAACAAAAACAAACAAACAAAAAACCCACAAGGTGACGAGCCAGGAGGTGACATCTAGGCTGAGCCCTGAATAACAGGAAGGAGCTAGCCCTGGGCATGATGGGGGATGGGGAGGCATTCAAGGCAGAGGGAGCAGTGAATGCAAAAGGCCTGTGACAGTCTGGCCTGTGTGCAAGGCAGAACAAGCCAAAGTGGCCTTAGGCGGGGAGTGAGAGTGGGGGGCAGTGGCATTGGAAAAGGCAGGCGTCAGCCTATGCAGGACAGGAGGGCTTTGTCAAGAGTTTAGATTGTATTCCAAGCACAGTTTGTATTTTAGCAGAGAAGGGGAAAAATATAATTTGTGGGGTCTTGTTTTGTTTTGTTTTGTTTTGTTTTTGAGACGGAGTTCTGCTCCTGTTACGAAGGCTGGAGTGTGATGGCGTCATGGCGGGTCACTGCAACCTCCGCCTCCCGGGTTCAAGCGATTCTCCTGCCCTCCTGCCTCAGCCTCCCAAGTAGCTGAGATTACAGGCATGCGCCACTATGCCTAACTAATTCGTATTTTCTGTAGAGATGGGGTTTCACCTTGTTGGCCAGGCTGGTCTTGGACTCCTGACCTCAGGTGATCTACCCACTTCACCCTCCCAAAGTGCTGGGATTACAGGCATGAGCCACGGCACCCAGCCGATTTTTTTTGTTTCATTTTGTTTTGTTTTGTTGTTTTTTTGAGACGGAGTCTTGCTCTGTTTCCTAGGCTGGAATGCTGTGGTGCGATCTCGGCTCACTGCAACCTCTGCCTCCTGGGTTCAAGAATTTCTCTGCCTCAGCCTCCTGAGTACCTGGGATTATAGGTGCCCACCACCATGCCCAGCTAATTTTTTTGTATATTTAGTAGAGACGGGGTTTCACCATCTTGGCCAGGCTGGTCTTGAACTCCTGACCTCATGATCCACCCGCTTCAGCCTCCCCAAGTGCTGGGATTATAGGCGTGAGCCACTGCGCCAAGCCTGATTTGTGCTTTTAAAAGATGGTGTGGGCCGGGTGCGGTGGCTCATGCCTGTAATCCCAGCACTTTGAGAGGCCGAGGAGGGCGGATCACCTGAGGTCAGGAGTTCGAGACCAGCCTGGCCAATATGGCAAAACCCTGTCTCTACTAGAAAAACAAAATTAGCCGGGCATGGCGGCACATGCCTGTAATCCCAGCAACTCGGAAGACGGAGGCAGGAGAATCGCTTGAACCCGGGAGGCGGAGGTTGCAGTATCGCCCCATTGCACTCCACTCCAGCCTGGGCGACAGAGCGAGACTCTGTCTCAAAAAATAGAAAAGAAGGTCTGGGCAGGAGTAGAAGATGAGCTAGCCAGGAGATGAGTGGGGAGGCTTCTGCAGTGGTCCAGGTCCGAGGTTTGGTCTGTGGTGGTGATGGCTAGGGCTGGAGAGAATTAGAATTGGGCCTCAAAGCTTTGTCTCAACAAATGAAACATTCTTTTGGCCACTCCTTGGCCCAGGGAGAGACACAGACATCTTGGTATCATCTGTTGGGGTCTCTTCCCCACCTGACTCTTCCCAGGGCCCAGATTGGTTAGGTCGTCCTTGGAGGTGGGTGTTATTACTGCAAGGACTGGCAGAGCCCATTGCCCCAGGTTACATCTGAGTGTGTGTCTGTCTGTGTTCTGCCCCTAGTCAGTGGAAAACCGATGGGGAACCTGGCCCCCAAGGCTGGTCCCCCAGGGAACGGGCAGCCCTTCAAGAGGAGCTTAGTGACGTCCTCATCTACCTGGTGGCATTAGCAGCCCGCTGCCGTGTGGATCTGCCGCTAGCAGTGCTCTCCAAAATGGACATCAACCGGCGACGCTACCCAGCCCATCTGGCCCGCAGCTCTTCCCGCAAGTATACAGAATTGCCCCATGGGGCCATCTCTGAAGACCAGGCTGTGGGGCCTGCGGACATTCCCTGTGACTCCACAGGCCAGACCTCAACCTAGAAAGATGGCCACAGGACTTGCAACTCAGGGTGGTATCTGAAGAGCAGAGAGTGGCCTGGCCCTGGAGCCTTTTTCTAGTCTTTTCGGAATAGATCATGGGCCTGAGGCCTCCACTTCTTGAGGTCTGAGGCCCAGCAGCCTCTAGAAGGTAGCCTCCTGGTGTTTGTTCTCCCAGTAAAATGGTTTTGGGCAATAACTTCTAGATTATTCCTGGATGGCCAGGGAGGCTCTCTGTCTCAGCAGGTGATGACGGGGGTACCAGGGGTGCCTCTGAGACCCATTCTCGTGTTTCCCTGTTGTACCTTTTGCCTGCAGGGCAGAGAGATCTGGTTTCTAGCAAATTCCCAGTAGGATGTCATGTAAGTTCCTTCCCCCTCTTAGAGATTGAAGGCTGTAAGAGTCCAGATGGTGGAGCCAGGCTGTCTAGGTTCAAATGCCATCTTTGACACTTGCAAGCTAAATGACATTACTCAAATTAATCGTTCTGCACTTCAGCTTCCTTGTCTATCAAATAAAAAGAATAGTACCTGCCCAATAGGGTCGTGAGGTTTCAATGAGTTATGCGAATGCTCAGGGCGGGGCCTGGCACATAGTAAAGTACACTTGGTAAGTTTTGCAGTTACTGTTATTACCTGTTTTCCTTTTTTTTTTTTTTTTTTTTTTTTTTTGAGACAGAGTCCTGCTCTTGTAGGCCTGGCTGGAGTGCGGCGGTATGATCTCGGCTCTCTGCAACCTCTGCCTCCTGAGTTCAAGCGATTCTCATGCCTTAGCCTCCCAGTAGCAGGGATTACAGGTGCCCACCATCACGCCCAGCTTTTTTTTTTTAATTGTTTTGAGATGGAGTCTCACTCTTTCGCCCAGGCTGGAGTGCAGTGGTGCGATCTCGGCTCACTGCAAGCTCCACCTCCCGGGTTCACACCATTCTCCTGCCTCAGCCTCCCTAGTAGCTGGGACTACAGGTGCCCGCCACCACGCCCGGTTACTTTTTTGTATTTTTAGTAGAGATGGGGTTTCACCATGTTGGCCAGGCCGGTCTTGAACTTCTGACCTTAGGTGATCTGCCCACTTTGGCTTCCCAAAGTGCTGGGATTACAGGCCTGAGCCACCGTGCCCAGTCGTTTGCCTTTTTATTTTTATTTATTTATATATATTTTTTGAGACTGAGTCTCGCTCTGTCACCCAGGCTGGAGTGCAGTGGCGTGATCTCAGCTCACTGCAACCTCCGCCTCCCAGGTTCCAGCGATTCTCCTGCCTCAGCCTCCCAAGTAGCTGGGATTAAAGGTGCATGCAACCATATCCGGCCAATTTTTGTAATTTTAGTAGAGATGGGGTTTCACTATGTTGGCCAGGCTGGTCTCGAGCTCCTGACCTCGTGATACGCCCACCTCAGCCTCCCAAAGTGCTGGGATTACAGGCGTGAGTCCCCGCGCCTGGCCTTATTTACCTTTTTAACTCAACTATCAGGGGCCCAGAGCAGGAAATCAGGGTCAGGTCTCTGATGTGGGGCGAAATAGGGCGTCCTCCTTGGTAAAAGTAAAGGCTACCCACCCTGCCACACCAAGGCCAATTTATTGTTTTTCCTCTCCACCTAAAGATAGTGTTGAGGGCCGAGCGTGGTGGCTCACGCCTGTAATCCCAGCACTTTGGGAGGCTGAGGCAGGTGGATCCCCTGATGTCAGGAGTTCGAGACCAACCTGGCCAACATGGTGAAACCCTATCGCTACTAAAAATACAAAAATTAGCTGGGCGTGGTAGCGGGTGTCTGTAATCCCAGCTACTCCGGAGGCTGAGGCAGGGAGAATTGCTTGAACCCGGGAGTCAGAGGTTGCAGTGAGCTAAGATCATGCCACTGCACTCCAGCCTGGGTGACAGAGCGAGAATCCGTCTCAAAAAAAAAAAAAAGAAAGTGTTGAGTGTGTAAGATTTGCCTGTTGTGTGACTTTGGGCACATCACTTTTTTCTGAGATACCTCTGGCTGCCTCCGTCACAGGGTAGGCTAATGTAGGGGAAAGGACTTTTAAACTGCAGTTGACCCTTGAACAACACGGGTTTGAGCTGTGTAAGTCCACATTTGGTTGAACTTTTTTTAAACCAGACATGGTTCAATAATACAGTATTTGTGGGATGCAAAACCCATGTATGTGGAGGACCAGCTTTTCCCATATGTGGGTTCCGCAGGGCTGACTGGGGCTTGAGTATGCGTGGATTTGTGTACACGGTGGGGGTGGGGGTGTGTCCTGGAAACAGTCCCCCACGTACACCAGTGGACATCTGTGCTTTCAGAATCTTCAATGGTCAGCCGGGTGCAGTGGCTTACACCTGTAATCCCAGCACTTTGGGAGGCTGAGGCGGGCGGATCATGAAGTCAGGAGATCAAGATCATCCTGGCTAACACAATGAAACCCCGTCTCTGCTAAAAATACAAAAAATTAGCCGGGCGTGGTGACAGGCACCTGTAGTCCCAGCTACTTGGGAGGCTTAGGCAGAATGACGTGAACCCAGGAGGCGGAGCTTGCAGTGAGCCGAGATCGTGCCACTGCACTCCAGCCTGAGGGACAGAGCGAGACTCCGTCTCAAAAAAAAAAAAAAAAAAAGAATCTACAATGGTCACTGACTTGCTGCCTCTCTGAGGCAGTCTGCATCTCAGTAAAATGAGGCATTCTCCTTTCCTGGCCTCACTCTCTTATATTTCTTATCCATTGACTCCCATTCTTATTTCCCAGGTAAAACAGCGCATCAGATTATGTGCCCAAACCCGCCTTTCTTCTGGCTGTCCAGTGATAATGGGATCCGCATCCTTATGAAGCCCTGATTCCTTCCTCTCTTTAATTGGGTGTCTGCTTTCCCTTCTGTATGATCAGCTTCTCTGCATTAGCCCTTTCTTCCCGTGCAGAAAGCATATATGAATCCCTTCCCTGTTGCCAAAAGTGAAACCATCAAACCTCGAGCAGTATCTTCAAAGGGTTGGCTAAATTCCCCCAATCTGCTTCCCCACCGTCCCATTTACAACCTTGCCTCCTGGCTGGTTTTCACCCCCCTCCACTGAAACGACTCTCACCACTTTCCCCACCCTCATGACAAATGCAGCGGGCACCAGAGCAGCAGCTGATCCTCCACTCTCCCTGAAACACTTTCCTCTAGATTTCCCAGATAAGATGCTTACCTGGTTTTCTTCCTACCTCTGGCTATTTTTCCTTATTTTTAGTGGAGACGGGGTCTTACCATATTGCCCAAGTTGGTCTTGAACTCCTGGCCTCAAGTGATCCTCCTCCCTCAGCCTCCCAAAGTGCTGGGATTACCGGCGTGAGCCACTGCGCCTGGCCACTTTCAAGACTCTTCTTGAGTGCTTTCTTCTGGACATGGTGTCATGGACTCCAGACGAACTCCAGACCTGATATCTCTAAGCTATTATTGCCAATCCCCTCCCTCATGCTGACCTAACATTCAGCATGTCCAGACTGGGATGTAACAATTGCCCCACTTAACCTCCTGTGTTGCTCTTCATCCTGCACCCCCATCTCAGTGACACTGTCCTGCAGTCACCCAAGCTAAGAAATGAAGTCAGTCCCATCTCCTTTCCCTCAACCCCAGGTCCACTGCTATGAGTTCCAGCTCCCTACAGATGTCAGATCCATCCTTCCCCTCTAAGCCCTCAAGGCTTTGCTACCTTGGATACTTTAACCTCACTTCCAAAACCCTCTTGCTTTTTGTCCCCCCATTCCACCCCAGGGAACATTTGCAAGCTCTAATGACCCTGGAATGCAGCTTTAGGGGCTCTTTCCACACTTCCCGAACCCCAGCTTCACCTTCCAGACCCAACTTAAACATCACCTCTGAAAAGAGCCTATCTTCCTCCATCATAGCACCAGTTGACACTGGACTGCAAGTGCCTATTTACTTGTCTCTGCCATTCATTGGCTGTAGCAAAAATGGACAGAAAAGATTTACCTAGCCAGGCATGGTGGCTCATGCCTGATCTCAGCACTTCGGGAGGCAGAGGTGGAAGGATTGCTTGAGGCCAGGATATGGAGACCAGCCTGGGCACCATAGCGAGACCCTGTCTCTACAAAATAAATAAATTTATTTTTATTTTTTATTACTATTTTTTTTGAGACAGAGTCTCACTCTTGTCACCCAGGCTGGAGTGCAATGGTGTGATCTCAGCTTACTGCAACCTCCACCTCCCATGTTCAAGCAATTCTCCTGCCTCAGCCTCCCAAGTAGCTGGGATTACAGGCGTCTGCCACCACGCCCAGCTGATGTTTTTGTTTTTTGTTTTTTTGAGATGGAGTCTCACTCTGTCTCAGCCTTCTGAGTAGCTGGGATTACAGGCTAATTAATTTTTGTATTTTTAGTAGAGATAGGGTTTCACCATGTTGGCCAGGCTGGTCTCGAACTCCTGACCTCAGGTGATCCACCTGCCTCAGCCTCCCAAACTGCTGGGATTACAGGCGTAAGCCACCTTACCCGGCCCAAAATAAATTTAAAACAACACATGGGTTTGGATTTATGATGGGCTGGATTCCCTAGGCCTCTCATAGTACCCCATGCCAGAGCAAACTGTAGCCCCAACCATTGCCTGGCCTCTATGCCTGTAGGCTGCTGGCACTGAAGTGGGTTGCACAGTAGAAAACAAGAGAAAATAATTTTTTATAACTTTGGAATTTTAAATTTTTATTTATTTTTGAGACAGCCTCACTCTGTCGCCCAGCCTGGAGTGCAGTGCCACAATAGTAGCTCACTGTAGCCTCGACCTCCTGTGCTCAAGTGATCCTCCCACCTCAGCCTCCTCATTTGCTGTGACTACAAGTGTGCCTCACCATGCCCAGCCTTTTTTCTTCTTTTTTTAATAGATGGGGGTCTCACTTTGTTCTCCAGGCTGATCTCAAACTCTTGACTTCAAGAGATCCTCCTGCCTCCGCCTCCCAAAGTGCTGGAGATTACAGGCATGAGCTGCTAGGTCCAATCGCTTTGAGATTTTTTTGGTTTGGTTTGGTTTGTTGTTTTTTGTTTGTTTGAGGCAGTCTTCCTCTGTTGCCCAGGCCGGAGTGCAATGGCACTATCTCGGTTCATTGCAACCTTTGTCTCCCAGGTTCAAGTGATTCTCATGCCTCAGCCCCCTCAGTAGCTGGGATTACAGGCGCCCGCCACCACACCCAGTTAATTTTTGTATTTTTAGTAGAGACCGGGTTTCACCATGTTGGCCAGGCTGGTATCGAACTCCTAACCTCAAGTGATCTGCTAGCTTCGCCCTCCCAAAGTGCTGGGATTACAGGCGTGAGTCACTGTGCGTCGGGCTGGGTAAGCTTACATAACAAAGCAGTTAAAACCTTTAACGTAGTGTTATTACAGTTTTCTCTCCTTCACTAGACTGAGATCTGAGGGTCGTGCCTTGCTCACTGGAGCTCTGCCGAATGCAGTGCGTGTCTGATCTTGAACATAGTATATTTATGGGCCCTTTCAGATCTAAGGTTATGAGGACGTAACCAAGGGCCAAGTGTGCGATCACCTCCAACCAACACAAACCGAGGTGCCGGGAACCCCTTTTAGGTTTACATCCCCATTTGGTTCCTTGACAACTCACTTGGCACCTGAGCCTGGAGAACCCCAACTTTCTTCCTCTCCCACCCACCTCACTCACAGGCACGGGTGGGGTGAGGATATAATACTTTATTCACTAACACGGGCCAAGAGAATGTAGTGATGTGGGGTGGGCACTGTTTCCAGGGACCCCGGCAGGGGATTCTCCCTGTCTCCCAGTTCCAGGGCAGCCGGGCCTGCCGTCCCCTCAATTTCCCAGACCCGGAGGCCGGGGCGAGGAGGAGCCTGGGTTAGTGCAGCCAGGTCGAAGCCCCAGCGCGCCCCTTCGCAGCCCTGCGGGACTCAGCTGCCCTCGCACTCCGGGCAACGCTCGGTGGCAGTGGCGGCCGTGGCGCCAGGGGGCAGCTTGAAGTCCCTGCCGCAGCCGGCGCAGATATACAGGCGGCGCCGCATGTGCGCGCGTCGGTGGCGAATGAAGTGCGAGCTTAGGCGGAAGCGGCGGCCGCACTCGGCGCAGGGGTAGGGCCGCTCGCCTGTGTGCGTGCGCGCGTGCTCCGCCAGGTTGGAGCGGTGGCCGAAGCGACGGCCACACACAGCGCAGCGGTGCGGCTTCTCGCCCGTGTGCACGCGCCGGTGCTTGGCCAGCGCCGAGCTCTGAGCGAAGCGCGTGCCGCAGTCGGCGCAAGCGTAGGGCCGCTCGCCCGTGTGCGTGCGTCGGTGGCGCGCCAGGCACGAGCTGCCGCCAAAGGCGCGTCCGCAGTCCGGGCACGCGTACGGCTTCTCGCCCGTGTGCACGCGCAGGTGCTGTGCGTAGTTGGAGCTCTGCGCGAAGCGGCGGCCGCAGTGCGCGCATGCGTACGGCTTCTCGCCCGTGTGCCGCCGCCGGTGCTGCCGCAGGTTCGAGGCGGCCGAGAAGCGTTTGTCGCACTCGGGGCACTCGTAGGGCCGCTCGCCCGTGTGCGTGCGGCCGTGTTTGGTCAGCGCCGACTTCTGTGAGAAGCGCCGCCCGCACTCGGTGCACCCGAAGGGCCGTTCGCCCGTGTGCGTGCGCGCGTGCTTGGCCAGCGTGGAGCGGCGCGCGAAGGCGCGGCCGCAGTCGGGGCACGCGTGGGGACGCGCCGGGTCGGCGGACGGCGCGGGCGCCTCGCCCGGGACCTGCGGGGAGAGGGGGATAGGTCAGCCCTTAGCGGCAGGCCCCGGAGCCAGAGACCTGGGTCTCCACAGGCTGCTCCCTCTGTGAGCCTCAGTTCCCCATCTATGAAATAGGAAAGGCCACGGTGCTGCCTCCCAGGATGGCTGTGCGCATCCAGTGAGATAATGCGCGTAACGCACACATCACAAAGCCCAGTGGCGTTCTAGCTATTTTTATTAATTCAACCAATATTTACTGAGGGCATGCAGTGTCCTAGACTGTTCTAGGCACGGGGATTCCGCATTAAATAAAAAGCATTTAAAAATTCCTGCTTTCAGGAATAATGGATAAGGAATGCTGGTATTGGGGATGCTACAGATTTAAACAGGGTTGTCAAGACACTTTACCGATATGATAACATGAGCAAAGACTCAAAGGAGGTGACAGAGCAGGCTACGTGGATAGCCCTCTGAGGAGCACTGCAGAGGGAACGGCAGGGCGCAGAGGCGGGAGTTGCCTGCTGTTCCAGAAATGGCAAGAAAAATTGGTTAAAGCAGAATGCATGATGGGGGGAGTCACGGATGTAGTGGTGGAGATCTCTTGGCATATAGGGCCTTGTATTTGTTATATTTGGCTTTTTTTTTTTTTTTTTTTTTTTAAGAGACAGGGTCTTGCCGTGGCCCAGGCTTGGTCCCGAACCTCCTGGCTCAAGCAGTTCCTCCTGACTCAGCCTTCTGAGTAGCTGGAGTTACAGGCACATACCACTGTGCCTGGCTCTGGCTTTTATTATAAAGGAGACAGGGAACTGTAAGAGGAGATGTCAGAGGGCTTTGAGCAGGGAAGTGACCATATCCTACACATTTAAAAAGGCTCCCCTCAGGCTACTGGGGTTGAAAACCAAATGAAGGAGTTGGAGAGAGCAGAAGCAGAAGCCCAGTGAGGAGGCCACTACAGCCACCTGGCAAGAGAAGATAGTGGCTCATACCCAGGTGACAGAAGTGGACGGTGGATGGTGGAGGTGGTGAGAAGTGATTGGCTTCTGGATCTATTTGCAGTGTGAGACAATAGATTTAATAAGAGATTAGATATGAGGTGTGAAGAAAAAGAGATCAAAATGACTTCAAGGTTTTTGAGCTTAGCAACTGCAAAGGTGGAGTTGCCATTTACAGAGATGAGGACGGTGGGAGGAGCAAGTTGAGGGGAGATCTGTTTTGGGTGGTGTCACGGCTTCTTGACATATCTGGAGCTCAGAAGCGAGGCCTAGACTGGAGATGTTAATTGAGAAGCTGTCAACCTATAGATGGTTTATAAAGCCTTGAGAATGAGTGGATGAGATCATCCAGGGGATGGGCAGACAGAACCTAGGGCAGCAAGATGGGGAGAAGCCAGGGAGGGAGGAGAGCAGGAGAGGGGCATCCTGGAAGCCAGGCCAGGACCAAGTCCAGGCTCTTAATCAGCTTTGAATAGCAAACACCTATCATTTTTTAAGCAGTGAAGAAAAAGGCAAGGGTAAAAGCCAAATGTTATTCTGAGGTCTGAAATGAAACAATCTGAAAATGAGCCAGTTTCACAAGCTCTGGCCTTCTAGAGATAAAAATCAGAAAAAGGAAAGAAATGCCTTCTAAGAGGCTCATGAAGGGAAAACATTCTGGACTAACAGTGATGAAGAGTATTGAGGGCATATTGCTCCCTTCTTAGAAAAGAGAACGCTCAAAACCCCAGCAAAACTGATGTCGCGTATCTACTGTGGCCAAGCAATTAATTCATAACCAAATGAAGTGCCTGGGGCATATTAAGGACAAGACAGTGTCAGCTTCTCCCATATTCGATCTCCACGAGGTAATTATCATCATCCCTATTTTACAGATGGGGAGACAGGTGAAGAGAGAGGGACAGCAAGGCCAGGTGCAGTGGCTCACACCTGTAATACCAGCACTTTGGGAGGCCGAGGCAGGTGGATCACGAGGTCAGGAGTTCGAGCCCAGCCTAGCCAAGATGTTGAAACCCCGTCTCTACTAAAAATACAAAACTTAGCTGGGTGTGGTGGCGGACGCCTGTAATCCCAGCTACTCGGGAGGCTGAGGCAGGGAACTGCTTGAACCCGGGAGGTGGAGGTTGCAGTGAGCCAAGATTGCACCACTGCCTCCAGCCTAGGTGACGGCAAGACTCCGTCTCAAAAAAAAAAAAAAAAAAAAAAAAGAGGATGACAGCAGAAAATAGTAGGGCCTTCTGTTTCTGAAGCTGCAGGAGGGCAACTTCAAGGCCTTCAAGATAGTTTGTCAAAAGGTAGTGGCTTTGTGGTAACCAACTCAGAAATTAGAAAATAAGCCAGGCGTGGTGGTTCACGCCTGTAATCCCAGTACTTTGGGAGACCGAGGTGGGCGGATCACTTGAGGTCAGGAGTTCAAGACCAGCCTGGCCAACATGGTGAAACCCTGTCTCTACTAAAAATACAAAAATCAGCTGGATGTGGTGGCTCATGCCTGTAATCCCACCTACTCAGGAGGCTGAGGCAGGAGAATCACTTGAACCCGGGAGGCAGAGGTTGCAGTGAGCTGAGATCATGCCACTGCACTCCAGCCTGGGGAACAGAGTGAGATTCCATCTCAAAAAAAAAAAGAGGCCGGGCGCGGTGGCTCACGCCTGTAATCCCAGCACTTTGGGAGGCTGAGGTGGGCAGATCACAAGGTCAGGAGATCGAGACCATCCTGGCTAACATGGTGAAACCCCATCTCTACTAAAAAAATACAAAAAATTAGCCAGGCGTGGTGGCAGGTGCCTGTAGTCCCAGCTACGCGGGAGGCTGAGGCAGGAGAATGACATGAACCCGGGAGGCGGAGCTTGCAGTGAGCGGAGCTGGGCCACTGCACTCCAGCCTGGGCAACAGAGCGAGACTCCGTCGAAAAAAAAAAAATTAGAAAACGGCAATTTAGAAAATTAGTGACCAAGAGAAATCTGGTTTAAATAGTATCTATACTGATAACAATAGCAACAATCAATAACAAAGTATTAAGCTTTGACAACACTATGTATGTTATTGTATTAAATCCTCCTGTCACCCGCCTTGAGCTGGGTGTTCTCTCTTTTGATAGCTGAGAAAGCTGAGGCTGAGGGCGATGAAATTCACATGGCCAGTGGGAGCCAGGATGGACTCAGGGTGCCCATGAGACCATGCCGTCATTCAGGCTACACTGTTCTGAACTCACGTGACCAAGATGTGACAGAGGCTGGATTCCACGTCCCTGGCACACTCCAAGAGGGATTCAAGGTTAAAATACAACTTGATACTTTAAATGGAGAAACTCCCCACAGTATGTTTGGTACCATCTGAATTCAAGGTCACATTTTCCAGTCTTGCCCTGGTTTTGAAATCTGTTGGTTTATTTCAATACATCAGCCACTGTGGAGAGAACTTGTCTCATCAGATCTACATTTTTCTGGCCCGTTTTTCCTTGGCATCCTCTTTCAGGTGACTTTGGACAGCCTGAGGGCTTCCTCATGCTGAGTTCACTGACTTCTGAAAAAGAAATTCTCCATACAAGCACTGTTGATGTCTCCAGCCCAGGAGAAGGGGCCTTGGATGCCTGAGGAAAAATCTTGGTAAGAGGAGCTGAATCCAGCTCATTAAGATCCTCCTCTGCCCCAGTGTCCCGAGAAAGGCCAGGTAGGCTAAGTGAGATCAAATTCCCAGTATGAGGCCAGGTGCAGTGACTCACACCTGTAATCTTAGCACTTCAGGAGGCCAAGGAAGGAGGATTACTTGAGGCCAGGAGTTGGACACCAGCCTGGGCAACACAGTTAGACCTCGTCTCTACAAAAAGTGAAAAATTAGCCAGGTGTGGTGGGGTGCACTTGTAGTCCCAACAACTTGGTAGGCTGAGGAAGGAGGATCACTTGAGCCCAAGAGTTCAAGGCTGCAGTGAGCTACAGTCACGTGCCACTGCACTCCAGCCTGGGTGACAGAGTGAGATCGTGTCTCTAAAAAAAGAAAAAAAACCCAAAATTTCCCAGCATGAGGTATGAGGTGGTATGTGGGCAAACTTTAAAAAAGTCTCATTATAATTGTTACACATTTATTTTCACGAATATTAAAAAAACAAGATATCACATGAAACCCACAATTTCATCAGTACTATTGTTTAGATGAAGGTACATTTATTTAACAAAACAATGTGAATCTATTTGAAGAAAAACATTAATAAATAATGTGAGTACAACATATGAGCAATACACATGTGACTGAAACTTGGCAAATACCAGACTAGGTGATCATTAATGGCCCAAGCATGTCTTAAATTCTACAACTATTAGATTTAAAAATTAGAATAAATGGTATTTGCACTATAACAGGAGGCTACTGTGAACATACAATGTAGTGTAATAATATAATAATCCAGGTATTAGAAGTTAGTGATTTTTGTTTTCCTGCTTAAATGTTTTTTAACCAGAGCAAACATCCCAGTTTCTTCCTTAGCCATTACTTCTCTAATTAATAAAATAACTCCCACTTGTTGGGCACTCACCATGTGCCAGGAACTGTGCTAAGTGCTTTTTACCAGTACTGTCTTTCTAAATTCTCGCCATAGCTTTGGTTAGGTACCTTAGCCCTGTTTTATATATAAGGAAATAAGACTCAGAAGTTAAGTGACTACACAAGGCAAGGCTATTCAGCTAATAAATGGCAGAGCCAGGGTTTGAACTGAATTTACTCATTTTCCAGAACACCTATTCTCTTAACCACGATGCAATTCTTTTTTTATTCTCTTTTTTTTTTTTTTTTTTTTGAGAAAAGGTCTCACTGTGTCACCCAGGCTGGATGCAGTGGCATGATCACGGCTCACTGCAGCCTTGACTTCCCGGGCTAAAGCAATCCTCCTGACTCAACCCCCCAAATAGCTGGCGCTACAGGGGTGTGCCACCACACCTGGCTAATTTTTGTATTTCAGTAGAGATGGGGTTTCGCCATGTTGCCCAGGCTGGTCTCGAACTCCTGAGCTCAATCAATCCTCCTGCCTCAGCCTCCAAAAGTGCTGGGATTACAGGCAAGAGCCATCGCGCCCAGCCTCCATGATGCAATTCTAATCTCACTGACGAGAGTTTGAGGCCACTTACACAGCTTGTCTCCCTCCCCTGGCCCCTTTTTGTGGTCACAGTCTTCCTTCATTTTGGCACAAATTATTAAACACAACCACTGTCTTCTAGTTCCTTGCTGGAGGATGTGTGGTCCACAGACCAGCAACATCAACATCACTGGGAACTTTTTACAAATGCAGAATCTCAAATCCCACTCCAGAGTTTACTGAATTAAAATCCTCATTTTAACAAGACCCCTGGGTGATCTGTATGCATGTTAAAAATTAAGAAACTGATCTAGACGAGAAAAGAGCTACTCCTGGAGAAAGCAGGGAGCAAAGGTGAAGAGGGCTTTGCGGGCTGAGACCACAAGGGGGGATGGGACAGGTGTCGAGGGATGAAGCCAGAATGGCATGAGGTCAGATGGTAAAGAGCTTTGAATGCCAAGTTTAGGAGCTGAGACCTCACCCTGAGGGAAACAGAAAACCACTCAAGGGTTCAAGCCAGGGAAAGATAGGTTTGGATGTGCATGGAGCCCTCTGAGAAAATATTTCTAAAAGATAGATTGGGTTTTGATGGCAGAGGGAGAATACTCCAGCCCCTGCATGCAGCGTAATTAAGGCCCTTCTGGACAGTGACTGGCCACAGGACTGGCAATAGCTAGGACTCACTGAATGTCACCACTGGAAGGTGTTTTCGAGGTCACCATTTCATAGATGGAGAAATGAGGCTCAGGAAGGCCCACAGCAAGCTAACGATCGAGCACCCTTCTGGGCACGATGCTAACAGTTCATGGGATATGTGTGCATAATCCTCAATTCCACCCATCTCCTCCAAATCTAGTCACCTTGATGACACTTCTCAGACTGGCATTCAGGGGTCTTACTCTATTACCCCATTTTACAGATGAGAAAGCCAAAGAAAAGCTGGTAAACGGTGGAGTTAGGACCGCTACATGATACCATTCACAATCTGGCCCTGTGTACCTTTCATGACTAGCCATGTCAGACCTTCACCGCACATACCCCTTGGCTCTAGCCAGGTTCCTAAATGGCCCCTTTTCCTCATCATTGCTGTTACTACCTTACAGCAGGCCCTACCTGGCCTGGGCTCCCTGTAGCAGCCAATAATTCTTCTAAACAGAAAATCCAATCATGTCCCTCCTCTGATTTTTTTTTTTTTTTTTTGAGATGGAATCTTGCTCTGTTGCCCAGGCTGGAGTGCAGTGGTGCAATCTCAGCTCACTGCAACCTCCGCCTCCCAGATTCAAGCGATTCTCCTGCCTCAGCCTCCCAAGTAGCTGGGATTGCAAGCAGGCGCCACCACACCCGGCTAATTTTTGTATTTTTAGTAGAGATGGGGTTTCACCATGTTGGCAAGGCTGGTCTCGAACTCCTGACCTCAAGTGATCCGCCCGCCTCAGCCTCCCAAAGTGCTGGGATTACAGGCATGAGCCACCACGCCTGGCCTGTTTTTGTTTTTTGAGACAGGGTCTCTCTCTGTTGCCCAGGCTGGAGTACAGTGGTGCAGTCATGGCTCACTGCAGCCTTGAACTCCTGGGATCATTCAGCCTCCAGAGTAGCTAGGACTACAGGCATGCCACCATGCCCAGCTAATTAAACTTTTTTTTTTTTTTTTTTTGTAGAGATGAGGTCTCCCTATGTTGCCCAGGGAGGAATCGAACTCCTGGGCTCAAGTCATCCTCCCACCTTGGCTTTCCAAAGTGCTAGGATTACAGGCGTGAGCCACCACGCCTGGCTCTTCCCATGATTTAAGGCTTCTTATGGTGCCACAGAACCTAACACAGTACGTCCTGCCCTAGCTTGCAAGGCCCCTCTGTCCCCCAACTGCCTTTCCAGTCTCATTTCCTCTGAGTCTTTGCTTTTGCTGTTTCCTCCTCCTGGAATGCCCTTCCTCCTCCTCCATGTGCCAAACCCCCGCAAAGCCTTCAAGGCCCAAGTCAAAAATCATCTCCTCTGGGAAGCCTTCCCCACTGCCTTGAGTCGTTTGTCTTCAATCCTCTGTGCCCCCACATTCACTTCCCTGATCAACCCCAGTTCTCATGGTTCAGCCCAGGCCTTTGATAAAAATGAGTTGAGCCAGGCGTGGTGGCTCACGCCTGTAATCCCAACACTTTGGGAGGCCGAGGCGGGCGGATCACGAAGTCAGGAGTTCGAGACCAGCCTGACCAATATGGTGAAACCCCACCTCTACTAAAAATACAAAAATTAGCTGGGCGTGGTAGTGCGCACCTATAATCCCAGCTACTCAGGAGACTGAGGCAGGAGAATGGCATGAACCCGGTAGGTGGAGGTGCGGTGAACCAAGATTGCGCCACTGCACTCCAGCCTGGGCGACATAGTGAGACTCCGTCTCAAAAAAAAAAAAAAAAGTTGAAAAATCTCAAGAAGGATGACCTTGCCTAAGGTCCTGAGCTTTGGGGAGAAGAATAAATGTAACAGCAACTATTTCCGTGTTTATTTTGTGCCAGACACAGTTCTAACTCTGTGCATGTGTTGACTCATTCATTCCTCACAACTCCAAGATGTAGGTGCTGTTATAATTTCCCTTTTACAAATGAGGAAACTGAGGTGTGGAGCGGTTAGGAAACTTGGCCAAGGTCACACAGCGGGTAAATGATGGAGCTGGAAGTCCACCCTAAGCTCTGGAGCCTGTGTTTGTAACTTAGAGGCCAAAGGTGGAGATCAGGCAATCACAGGGCCAGAAGAGGCAGGCAGAGCTGGATAATGGGCGAAGGGGGCCCGCAACAAACACAACCAGATAGTTATTAGACTATCCAGAGGCCTGAGGAGCTAGTCCCCTCCCCCAGCACCCAGCAGGCCCACTAGGGGGCAGCAGAGCGTTCTTTCCCTGGGAACTGGCTCCTGGGCAGGAAGAATCAGAGTCCCGGCCCCTGCAAGCTGGGTCCCTGGGGCCAAGCCCTCTGCTGGTACTCAGGGCTGCTCCGGCTGGGGGCAGACAGAGTCCTCTGGGGTTCTGAGAAGCGGAAACGTATCTGGTGGCAGTTAGGGTCTCCAGGGGGTGAAATTTAACTCATATTCTGATCTCAAAACCTTCAAATACCCTCAGAATAAAAGCCAGACTCCCTGTGTGGCCTGCCAACCACCCCCACTCATCCACACTACAGCATGACCGAACCACCCACCCTCACTGCTGCAGTGCACTACTCACTCGTCTGAGCCTCTATAAGGGCCATTTCTGGCTGGATACGGTGGCTCACACCTATAATCCCAGCACTTTGGGAGGCTGAGGTGGGAGGATCACCTGAACTCAGGAGTTTGAGACCAGTCTGGCCAACATGGCAAAACCCCAACTCTACTGAAAATACAAAAAATTAGCCGGGCGTGGTGGTGCATGCCTGTAATCCCAGCTTCTTGGGAGGCTGAGGTAGGAGAACCACTTGAACCTGGGAGGTGGAGGTTGCAGTGAGCCGAGATCACGCCACTGCACTCCAGCCTGGGCAACAGAGCGAAACTCTGTCTCAAAACAAAACAAAAAAAAATTAGCCAGGTGTAGTGGTGCATGCCTGTAGTCCCAGCTACTTGGGAGGCTGAGGTGGGAGGATCAACTGAGCCCAGGAAGTCAAGGCTGCAGTGAGCTGTACTGCACTACAGCTTGGGTGACTGAATGAGACCCTGTCTCAAACAATAACAACAGTAATAATAAAAGAGCCATTTCCTCTGCCTGGGTCCATCACCCCACTTCTGACCCCAGACTCCTACTGGTCTCACATAAGCCATCCTTTTACTAACTTTGAGACCTGTGGCCAGTTACCAAACTGCCCTGGGCCTCAGTCTCCTCATCTGTAAAATGGAATAAATGCTACCGACATCATAGAATTGAGGTGCTTAGAACAGTGCCTGGCACATAGAAAATGCTAGGCAAGGGTTAGCTATTGTTACTGTTGCTGTTGAACTAACCTGACCTTTCCCCAGCCTCTAAATCTGAGTTAAGTTCCCACTTCTAGGCTTCATCATCCCCCTGTACCTGCAGCCATCACACGGGATTCTAACTGTGTGGTTACCCTTCAGTCTAACATCAAGCTCCATGGGGGATACAAGGACGGAGTTTAATCTCCTGCACCCAGCAGGAAGCCTGGGACAGTAGGCGTGACTTTTGTATGATGGAAGCCCAGGCAGTGGGGCAGAAGGATGGGCCAATCCTGAGGTTTTAGATCCGAGATTCTGGGAAAAGTAGGGGCAAGATCCCTGGCTTCTATCTGAGGGAGGCTGGGCCTGGACCAGGTTTGGGGACAGTGTGCCCCAGGGTGTGTGTGACACATACCTCCTTGTTGTCCATGGGGATCTTGAGTTTCACCACCTCATACTTCTCCTCACCCTCATCCTCCTCACCCTTCACCAGCAGCACCATCTCCTCCTGCATCTCTTCCTCCTCCTCTTCCTCTGCCTGCTGTTCGCCAGGCATCTTGGTGTCCTGAGGCGGGGAGCTGGATCAGAAGCTCAGGACCCGCCCCCCCCCCTCCCGCCCACCGTGGCCCTGGCCCAGCAAGGCAGTGCAGCCGTGGCTTCTCCCGCCCTGCCCTGGTCTCCGAATCTGGTCCTCTCCCGTCCACCCCAGCCCGGCCCCACGCTCTGGCACAGCCCCGGGACCAGCTCCGTGGGCTCGCGTTCACCCCACTCATCCCAGCATTCAAGGCCTTGAACAGTTCGAATCTCCAGCCCCCGCAAGTCGCCACCATCCTTGCGCTGAGTCACTCCCCAGCGCCCAGGTCGGCGACCTGGAGCTCTGGGGCACGGGCTGGAGGCGGGATCGGGGCGGAAACCCCGGGGAGGGGGTGCGCACTCACCAGCCGAAGGTTCGGCGCTCGCGGTGCCCCAGGCCTGGGCGCCGGGCGGCTGGGCACTCAGCGAGGCCGCGGCTCCGGGGGCGGGGAGGGGGCGGGGCCGCAGGGACGGCCGGTCATTGGTCCGAACATATAGCCCCACCCCCTGGGGCGGAGCCCGAAGGACCCAGGCGTCCCGCCCAAACGGCTCGGAGAGGGCGGCGAGCTCAGACTTGGCGTCCTCCGCAGTCCCCCGACTCCCAAGCACCTGGAGCCGCCCCAGCCCGGCGTTCAAGGTCCTTGCCGCCGAGTTCCAACCTACCCTCGCGGCCCGTCTCCTGGGGCCGGCTTGGAGGTCTCCGCTGCGCCCAGTGCCTCTGCTCCGCCCGAAATAGGCCACGTGCACTCCCGCCCCGGCCTGGGCCTCTCCCTGGCGCCCCGCCTGGAGGGCGGACCCTGTTGCCTCCTCACTTCTTCCATTCCCTCTTTATCTCCTCTGCCGTCTTTTCTCCATCTTTCTCGGCTTCGCCTATTCCGCTGGCCTCTGGGATATCTTGCTCCTTGAATACATCCTAACCAATTCAACATCCACCCAAGCTATCGCTGTCGCGTCATGCGTGGGGTGCTTACCATGCGCCAGCGCTGTTCAGCGTCTTACACACCTGGTCTCATTTGATCCGCATAACGATGGGTCTTGATCCATTTTACAGATGAGCTCACTGAAGTTCAGGGAGGTAAACTGATTTGCCTAAGTTACACAATAAGGATGTCATAGCATCCCTGACAATCAGTAGCCTAGGTGAACAACAGCCCAAAGCTAAATCCAGTCCACAGGGGTACCTTGTTTGGCCCTTAGGGTATTTTTACTTTTAAAAAATCGTTTCGGACGGGCACGGTGGCTCACGCCTGTAATCCCAGCACTTTAGGAGGCCGAGGCGGGCGGATCACGAGGTCAGGAGATAGAGACCATCCTGGCTAACACGGTGAAACCCCGACTCTACTAAACAAAATACAAAAAATTAGCTGGGCGTGGTGGCGGGCGCCTGTAGTGCCAGCTACTCGGGAGGCTGAGGCAGGAGAATGGCGTGAACCCGGGAGGCGAGCTTGCAGTTAGCCGAGATCGCGCCACTGCGCTCCAGCCAGGGCGACAGAGCGAGACTCCGTCTCAAAAAAAAAAAAAAAAAAAAATCGTTTCAAAGCCGGGCGCGGTGGCTCATGCCTGTAATCCCAGCACTTTGGGAGGCGGAGGCCGGTGGATCACTTGAGGTCAGGATTTCGAGACCAGCCTAACCAACATGGTGAAACCCCGTCTCTACTAAAAATACAAAAATTAGCCAAGCGTGGTGGTGCATGCCTGTAATCCCAGCTACTCGAGAGGCTGAGGCACGAGAATTGCTTGAACTGGGGAGGCAGTGGTTGCAGTGAGCCGAGATCATGCCATTGGTCTCCAGCCTAGGCAACAAGAGCGAAACTCCGTCTCAAGAAAAAAAAAAATTAAATTGGGATATTTCATATAAAAATAGATTTTTTGTTAGTGGAATAAACAAATGCCACTTCCTTTGAAAAACAGCCACTTCCCTTGAAAAAGCAGATATCTAATTTTCCCATTTTATGAATGGGGCAACTAAGATTCAGAAATCATGAAGGAAAAGAGAAATAACATTCAGTAAGTGCTTACAAGTTCTATGTTGTCTCTTTACAACAGCCCTGTTGGGATCAATAATATCTCCATTGGACAAAAGAAGAAACGGAAGCTTAGACAAGTTAAGTAATTTGCTCAAAGTCACACAGCTGGCAAGCAGCAGATTCAAAGCTTGTGCTCTTCTATTGCACCAAATTACCTCTCAGGAATGAAGTTATAAAACTGGCTCTTTCCCAGAGCTGGGAGAAAGGGTCAAATGCCTGGATACTCACACACAGGATCCCCAAAAGCCACTTTGCATTCATTCTCTGAGTTTTTTTTTTTTTTTTTTTTTGAGATGGAGTCTTGCTCTGTCGCCCAGGTTGGAGTGCAATAGCGCAGTCTAGGCTCACTGCAACCTCCGCTTCCCAGGTTCAAGTGATTCTCCTGCCTCAGCCTCCCAAGTAGCTAGGATTACAGGCACACACCACCACACCGGGCTATTTTTGTATTTTTTGTAGAGACGGGGTTTCACCATCTTGGCCAGGCTGGTCTCAAACCCCTGACCTCGTGATCCACCCACCTCGGCCTCCCAAAGTGCTGGAATTACAGGCTTGAGCCACCACGCCTGGCCTCTCTGGGTATTTATTGAGTCCTATATACCCGTCACCATTCTAGGTATGGGGGATGTAGTAGTGAACAAAACAGATAAAAATAGTGGCTCTTGTGATACTACTAAGGGTGCAAAAAAATGTACACATGTAAAGAGGAAGATAATATCAGATAATGATAGGTGCAACGAGGGAAATCTGACAAGATGATCCAACAGGGAGCGGCTATGGTAACAGGGGCTTCTTTAATGCAGGCAGGGAAGGTGTCTCAGGATACAATTTTTTTTTTTTTTTTTTTGAGATGGAGTCTCATTCTATCACCCAGGCTGGAGTGCAGTGGCATGATCTCAGCTCACTGCAACCTCCACCTCCCGGGTTCAAGGGATTCTCCTGCCTCCGCCTCCCGAGTAGCTGAGATTACAGGTGCGCGCCATACACTCAGCTAATTTTTTTTTTTTTTTGAGGCGGAGTCTTGCTCCGTCTCCCAGGCTGGAGTGCAGTGGTGCGATCTCGGCTCACCACAAGCTCTGCCTCCCAGGTTCACACCATTCTCCTGCCTCAGCCTCCCAAGTAGCTGGGACTATAGGCGCCCACCACCACGCCCAGCTAATTTTTTTTGTATTTTTAGTAGAGACAGGGTTTCACCGTGTTAGCCAGGCTGGTCTTGAACTCCTGACCTCAAGTGATCTGCCTGCCTTGGCCTCCCAAAGTGCTGGGATTACAGGAATGAGCCACTATGCCCAGCCTGGATACAATATTTTGTTTGTTTGTTTGAGACAGAGTCTCCAGCTGTCGCCCTGGCTGGTGGACAGTGGCGCAATCTTGGCTCACTGCAACCTCTGCCTCCCGGGTTCAATTCTCCTGCCTCAGCCTCCCGAGTAGCTAGGATTACAGGTGCCTGCCACCATGCCTGGCTAATTTTTTGTATTTTCAGTAGAGAAGGGGGTTTCACTATGTGAGCCAGGCTGGTCTCGAACTCCTGACCTCAAGTGATCCACCCGCTTCGGCCTCCCAAAGTGCTGGGATTATAGGCGTGAGCCACCGCGCCCAGCCTGGATACAATATTTGAGATGAACCTTGAACGATGAGAAAGGGTTAGCCATTTGAAAATCTGGAAGAAGAGTGTTTGAGACTGAACTGCAGAGGCCTTGAGGCAGAAGCTTGTGTGTTTGAGGAATAGGAAGAAGACTTGTGTTGCTGGATCTGAGCATCCAAGGGAGTGAACAAGGGGAAATGTAGCAAGGGAGATGTAGGAGAGGTAGGCAGAGGGTAAACTTGGCCAGAACCCAACCTCTAGTGAAAGCAAGGCATCTCGCTCTGATTAAGAGAGAATCAGTGAGGAGACTCAGCCGGGAGCCTGTCTCTGGCAGTGAAAGTCCCTACTGGAAGGAGCCTCCTGCTGTTTTAAATAGGAACTTGGAAAAAGAAGGTAAAGGGCTCCATCGATTTGCCCTGCAACCATGTACAGGTATCTACATGCAATACGATCTAGTTCATGTTCTTGAGGATCTCATAGTCTAGTAAAGAAGTTTTTGGGCCATGCGCGGTGGTCACACCTATAATCGCAGCACTTTGGGAGGCTGAGGCAGGTGGATCACCTGAGGTCAGGAGTTCGAGACCAGCCTGGCCAACACCCCATCTCTACTAAAAATACAAAAATTAGCCTAGTGTGGTGGCGCATGTCTATAGTCCCAGCTACTTGGGAGGCTGAGGCAGGAGAATTGCTTAAACTCTGTCTCAAAAAAAAAAAAAAAAGAAGTTTTTGGGGCCAGGAGCAATGGCCCATACCTGTAATACCAACACTTTGGGAGTCCAAAGTGGGTAGTCGCTTGAGGTCAGGAGTTCAAGACCAGTCTGGCCAACATGGCGAAACCCTGTCTTTACTAAAAATACAAAAATTAGCTGGGCATGGTGGCACACGCCTGTAATCCCAGCTACTTGGGAGGCTAAAGCATGAGAATCGCTTGAACCCAGGAGGTGGAGGTTGCAGTAAGCTGAGATTGCGCCACTGCACTCCAGCCTGGGCAACAGAGCAAGACCCTGTCTTAAAAAAAAAAGAAGAAGGAGAAGGAGGAAGAAGAAGAAGAAGAGGAAGAGGAAGAGGAAGAAGAAGAAAAGAAGAAGAAGAAGAAGAAGAAGAAGCAGCTTGTGGGCTGGGCGTGGTGGCTCTCACCTGTAATCCTAGCACCTTGGGAGGTTGAGGCAGGTGGATTGCTTGAGCTCAGGAGTTGGAGACAAGCCTGGGAAATGTGGTGAAACCCCGTCTGTACAAAAATCACCAAAAAAAGAAAATTAGCTGAGCATAATGGTGCACGTGCCTGTAGTCCCAGATACTTGTGCGGCTGAGGCAGGAGGAGCACTTGAACCTGGGAGGTTGAGGCTGCAGTGAGCCAATATTGCATGCTGCACTCCAGCCTGGGTGACAAAGTGAGACTCTGTCTCAAAAAAAAAAAAAAAAAAAAAAGAAGCTTCTGATTTAAAATAGATCTCTAAATATACAGTATGAGTGATATAAGAAAAGGATAATAGGGTGTTCTAGCAGGAGAAGAGTGGGGTAAGTGAACCACTCTTTCGGGGGTATTAGGTATTTCGTGCTGGTCTCACTGAGAAGGTAACTGTGAAGGACCTTGAAAGATGAGTGGGTGTCAGGTGCGGTGACGCACACCTATGGTCCCAGCTACTTAGGAGGCTGAGGCAGGAGGACTGCTGGAGCCCAGGGGTTCAAGGCTATAGTGCACTATGTGCCTGTGAATAGCTACTGTATTCCAGCCTGGGCAATATAGTGAGAGCTCATCTGTAAAAAAAACAAGCAAACAAAAACTAAAGATGAGTGGGACTTTGCCAGATTGGCAAGGAGGCAGTAGTTTGTGGAAATATATATATATATTTTGAGACAAGGTCTCACTCCGTCCCCCAGGCTGGAGTGCAGTTTGCAGTCACAGCTCACCGCAACCTTGACTTCCCAGGCGCAAGCGATCCTCCTGCCTCAAGCCTCCCGAGTAGCTGGGACTACAGTATTTTCTGGTGGTGGCGGGGGTCGTTTTTGTTTTTTGGAGACAGGATCTCGCTCTTTTGCCCAGGATGGAGTGCAGTGGCATGATCATGGCTCACTGCAGCCTCAACTTCCTGGGGCCAAGCGATCCTCCCACCTCAGCCTCCTGAGTTGCTGGGACTACAGGTGCATTCCACCTAATTTTTGTATTTTTTGTAGAGAGGTCTCACTATGTTGCCCAGGCTGGTCTCGAACTCCTGGCCTCCTGGCCTCCTGCCTCAACCTCCCAAAATGCTGGGATGACAGGCCTGAGCCACACCTGGCCTGGAAAGGCCTTTGGATCACAGAGGATTCTTTCCAGCTCATAGGTTTGCTGGACATTTCTCACCTCACTTGTAATTATTTGTTCAATGTCTATCTCCCGCATAAAAACAGGTCAGGGACTTTGTCTTGTTTATCTTTCTATCCCAGTATGCAGCACACAATAGGTGCAGCTGTTGAGTGAGTAACTATCCTCAAGAAGCTCTTCATGTGTTAGGTGCTCAGAGACGGGTTGCTCAGAGAAGGGGACTGTAACTAACCCAGACTGGAGGGTCAGAGTAGGCTTCTTGGAGGAAATAGTGCTTGAGGTGTTTTGACAGAGGAGATTAACAAGGGGTGGGTAGTGGTGGAGGAGCATTCCAAGTAAAAGAAACGACATTTAAGGAGCCCAGGGCTGAAACTACACAAATGGAAGGGCTTGAGTGCCAATGAAAGTTAGGCTTTGGGGACAGCATGTGGAGATCCAGTGGGGTTTCAATGGGGGAGTGACATGGCCAGATGTAATTTTAGAAAGCAGGCAAGGCACGGTGGCTCATGCCTATAAATCCTAGCACTTTGGGAGGCCGAGGCGGGCAGATCACCTAAGGTCAGGAGTTTGAGACCAGCCTGGCCAACATGGTGAAACCCCGTCTCTACTAAAAATAAAAAAATTAGCCAGGCGCGGTGGCGGACGCCTGTAATCCCAGCTACTAGGGAGGCTGAGGCAGGAGAATCGCTTGAACCCGAGCGGAGGTTGCAGTGAGCCGAAGATCCTGCCACTGCACTCCAGCCTGGGCGACAGAGTGAGTGAGACCCTGTCTTGAGAAAAAAAGAAAAAAGAAAAAGAAAGAAATCAAGAAAAGAAAGTGGCCAGGCGCGGTGGCTCACGCCTGTAATCCCAGCACTTTGGAAGGCTGAGGCGGGCGGATCACGAAGTCCGGAGTTCGAGACCAGCCTGACAAACATGGTGAAACTCCGTCTCTACTAAAAATACAAAAATTAGCCGGGCTTGGTAGCGCGCCTGTAATCCCAGCTACTCAGGAGGCTGAGGCAGGAGAATCGCTTGAACCCGGGAGGCGGAGGTTGCAGTGAGCCAAGATCGCGCCACTGCACTCCAGCCTGGGCGACAGAGCGAGACTCCGTCTCAAAAAAAAAGAAAAGAAAGTTCACTGCAGGTCGTCTTGGAGGGCACACTGGTAGGGTAGGGAGCTAGCAAAACCAGCAAGAAGGAACTTCCAGAAGCCCCAAAGGGCTCCGCTCAGGCCATCAAGATCCCCAGCCCTGAACGCAGGGTTCTAGGGTTTTGAGAGTGCATCAATTTGGAAAGGGCGGGCGGAGCGGGAGGAGCCGCACTGCAGCCAGCCCTGGTCGGTTTCTAGGGAAGCCAGGCCAGTGCTTACGATCTCGCGAGAACCCGTCCAGGGATTCTTCCCGCACGGAGATCTGGGAGAGCCGGGGGCGGGAACTTGCGACCCTGTACTTCGTTGCCTTCATTGTTTAGCGGGGAGAACCGCCCTGGACTTCTTTTTTCTTTAATCCCTGGCCGATCAGGCCAGTGGTTGTGAAAACGCTAGGGATTGCAGACCTGCTTCCCAGGCCCCGCGGGGCGCCGGGAAATCCGGCGGGCTTTTCTGGGGGTGAAGGGGCACCGTTTGCCCTCCCTTTAGGCTGTGCAGCCGAATGACTCATTTCCCGACGCATAAAAAGGGTCTCGGGTGTCGGGTTTCCCAGGTCCCGGTGGGCGGCGCGCCGGCGTCCGGGCTTTCCACGCCGGTTCCAGACCTGTGGGCTGCCTCCCGCCGACAGCCGTCGCCATAGCAACAACGCCCCCCACACGCCCCCTCTTCCTCCTCTTTGCTGCCTTGTCTCTGCAGCGCCGCGCGGTTTTCCTTTTAAGGGTCGCGCTGGATGCTGTGGCGTAGGTGGTGCCTGCGGGCAGCCAGACCTCAGGCCTGGGGCATCGGCTGATGGAGCTGGCGGCCGTTTTTGAACCAGACGTCGGAGCTAGAAAGCCGCTGACTACGCCAAGACAACCTTTTTATTTAATGGGCTCAGAGAGCAAGGGAACCACACAAAATTTACAGTCTGAGTTTTGCGCGCAGAGACCCCTCTCCACCTTTTTCATGCCTGTGTGTACACACACACTGTCCAAGCCTCAGAAGAGAAGCCGTTTATTGGTAAAAAGACACATGGAAATGTGGCTGCCAGGCCTCAGAGCGTCCTGCCCTTTCCCCAAACAGCTGGCCTCTGCTATCCACCAGGACTTGGGCTTGGCATCCAGGCTGGATACCATGAGAGCACCTTCTGTCTCTGGTCTATTCTGCCAGTGTCTCCGTGTCAGGGTGGGTTGGCTCCCTCCAGGGCACAAAGGTCTGGGCTCTGTCCAAGAGTGCCCCTCCATAGGGGTAGGTACCACCATGCCACACAGCAGTATTTGCCCCATCCGGATGATCAAGATACCCCTGCCTCATCCTGTTACCTTAAATTCCAGAAGCCCCATCTCTGCAGCTCAGAAGGTAAACAAACCCTGGTTCAGGCATTGGTCTCCCAGAGCAAGGTTGGGAGGCATCAGTGGTGCAATCAGCTCACTGCAGCCTCAAACTTTTGGGCTCAAGTGATTCTCCCACCTCAGCCTCCCAAACTGCTGGGATTACAGGTGTGTACTACCTGCCCACCAAGGGGAAAGTGTTAGTTCTTAACAGATGAGGCAGGAGGAATTTAGGGTTGAGTCCTTAGGTGAAAGCCAGTTTATTTATTCAACAAGTATTGAATGCCTACTGTGTGCTAGGCAGTCTTCTAGAAGCCAGGGGTACAGCCCATCCTGGCAAGGTCCTGACTGAGCCCAGCCAGGACAGTTTCCTGAGCTTCAAGGTTACTGTCTCCAATCCCTATTTCTATCTATTCTTCCTCCCCTTTCTTCCCTTCCTTCTCCCTCCCACCACCTCCCAGGCCCTTTCTTCTCTGCTAAGCGGCAGAGCCCCTCCCTTTGGTCTCCTGGGCCTCCACCCTCCCTGGACCGCGTCATTCCAGTCCTGTTGCCGCCTCCTGCTTGAGGGGCCTTGCCCTACCATCCCCTATCCCAAAGGGCCTCAGGACCAGGTGCCCACGCTGGTGCTTGATGCGGGCAGAACTGTCACCAAAACCCTTGCCACACTCTGCACACTTGTATGGCTTCTCCCCCGTGTGTGTACGCCTGTGTTTGACCAGATCTGAGCTCCGGGGGAACTCCTTCCCACAGAAGCCACACACGTGGGGCTGGCTGGGTCCAGAAGGCTGGGCCCGAACTCGGGGTCGAGGGGCCATGGGTACTGGGCCAGGTGGGTTATGTGGCCGCAGCAGAGTGGATGGTGGTGGTGGCCGGGCCCGTTCACCACGGTGGGTGCGGAGGTGCTTGACTCGGGCTGAGCTGTCAGCAAAACCCTTGCCGCATTCAGGACAGAGGTAGGGTTTCTCCCCTGTGTGCACACGATGGTGTTTCACCAGGTCGGAGCTTCGGCGGAAGCCCTTGCCACACTCAGGGCACTTGTGGGGCTTGTCGCCTGCCAGTGGTGGGGGTGGCTCCCCAGCCTGTGGGCCCCCAGGCTCTGGCTCCAAGCCAGGCAGGCCAAAAGGCTCACCCGAGTGTGAGGGACTTCGAGGTGTCAGCGGGGGGCTGGTGCCCAGAGGAGGTGGGGGTGGGCTGGGGATCAGAGCGGGTAGGGGATAGCCTGGGAAGCTGAAGTCCTGGGGCTCCATGTGAGTGAGGCGGTGGCGAAGAAGGGTGGAGCTGAGGCTGAAGGTACGGTCGCATTCCGGGCAGGCATGGGGCCTCTCGCCACTGTGGGTGCGGAGGTGTTTGACTCGGGCGGAGCTGTCCGCGAAACCTTTGCCGCACTCTGGGCAGAGGTAGGGCTTCTCACCCGTGTGCACCCGCAGGTGCTTCACCAGGTCGGATCCCCGGGCAAACTCCTTTCCACACACATCACAGCCAAAGGGCTTGGGCCCCAAGTGACTGCGCTGGTGACTCAGGAGGCTGCAGCTGAGCACAAACCTCTTGCCGCAATCAGTGCAGATATATGGCTTGTCCTGGGCCTTCGGTCCCTGGGTAGCTGCCGTGGCTGCCCGAGATGGCTGCCGTCGGGGCATCACTGGTCGGGGGGGCTGCTCCCCCCGGTGTGTCCGCTGGTGCTTGATGCGGGCGGAACTGTCGCCAAAGCCCTTGCCACATATGCCACACTTGTAGGGCTTCTCACCAGTGTGTGTCCGCTGGTGTTTCACCAGGTCAGAACTCTGCCGGAAGCTCTTGCCACATTCACCACAGATAGTGGGGCGCTCACCAGCAGGGATCCGGGACCGAGGAATCTTTGGGGGACCCTGGGCTGGTGGCCGGGCTCTATAGGGCTTCTCCCCACTATGAGTCCGCTGGTGTTTGATCCGGGCAGAGCTATCCCCAAAGCCCTTGCCACAGACCCCACACTTGTAGGGTTTCTCCCCTGTGTGGGTCCGCTGGTGCTTCACCAGATCTGACATCTGCCTGAAGCTCTTGCCACACTCACCACACACAGCGGCCCGATCACTACTAGCCTGGCCCCAGCGTGGTTCACCCAGGAGCCGGGGGCCTCTGTCCCGAGGCTGAGGCTTTCCTAGACCCTCTCTCTGGACCCATAAGTCATCCCAGTTCTGGATGCCTTCAGGTTTGAGAGAGGCATTTCCTACTTCATGATCTGGAGCCAAATCTTCTTCCTTGAACCCCAAGTCATCTTCCTGTGGGGTATGTTCAAACTCATTCGGCTGAGAAATCACGTTCTCACTCCCTAGACCTGAGGAAAGAAAAGGAAGTTGTAGACCCTCCCCTTTGGCTCGGTACTTATCTTTGACAGCAACCTCTCCAGGAAGACTCCCTTGACAATCTGTGGTCACAGGAACCCCAATCTCTCTGTCCTCTCAACCTCTGGTGCACTTACTATCTGTGCCTCTCAATAAAAACTTCTTTTTACTGTGCCCTTAATGTATGTCATTCACCAAACTCAGCATTAGTATTAAACACTTGCAAACAATACTATAACACTATGACTATCCCCATATTACAGGCATGGAAAGACTCAGAGAATTTAAGTCCTTTTGCTGGAGGTTATAAAGGTTAGAAAGTAGCAAAGCCAGGCCAGCAGGGTGGCTCACACCTGTAATCCTAGCACTTTGGGAGGCCGAGGTGGGTGGATCACTTAAGCCCAGGAGTTAGAAACCAGCCTGGGCAACATGGTGAGACCCTATCTCTACAAAAAAAAATACAAAAATTAGCTGGGCATGGTGGTGCACACCTGTAGTCCCAGCTACTGGGAGGCTGAGGTAGGAGGATCACTTGAGCCCAGGAGGTGGAGGCTGCAGTGAGCTGTGATTGTGCCACTCTAGCCTGGGTGACACAGTGAGACCCTGTCGCCAAAAAAAAAAAAAAAAAAAGGTAGCAAAGCGTGGTGTCTAACTAAGGTCTGTCTGACACTCAAGCCCGTGTTAATCCCTACATTATATTGTCTATTTGGAAAACTTGGTATTTGCTATTATTATTGTATCTTATTATATTAGCCCATTCGGTAATTTATTACATCAGTTATCCTGTGTGTACCTGAGAGGACCCAGGCACACATCCCTTCCTCAAGAAGCTTAGGGTGGTAGGAGAGATAAGATTAAAGTATCAATGGTTATAATTGTGGGTTCAGAATAACTAGAATAACTATGTTGTCACAAGAGAGATAGGAGATAAGGAAATAGGAACCGGCATTACGGCAGAGCGAAGAGAAAATAATGGAGTGGAATGGAAGATAAGGTGTCAAAGGATGTTGGGACTAACCTGAGCACACACGGTTTGGATTGGACACTAGCTAAGGCTTTTAATTAGGAGACAGGGGGACGCTAGGGAAGGTTTTCCAGAAGAGACACAGGATTATATCTGGACTTAGATCAAGCTGGCGAGAGAATGCATCAGTGGAGAGAAAGGGGCAGAGAGGAGGCTACTGCAATTGCCAGGATAAAACAGAATGAAGCCTGAAGTAGGGCAGAGGCAGTAAGGATGAGGAAGGCCGTGAGGGAGGGGACAGAGGCCGTGAAGAGCCCCTCCCGGCCTGGCGCACAGTTGGTGCTCCGAAAGCTCCCCTCCCCCTATCTCCCCAGAGGCACAGCTCACGTCCGATCTTCCAGGATCTCGGCCGGCCACAGCCAAGCATCGCAGTCCCCACCGGCCGTTACCTGTCCGTGGCGGCGCACGGCCGAGGCCCTCACCTGTGCGGGCGCCTCTCAGTGGCTCCCTCTCCTCCGGGCGGTGGAGATCCGGGCCCCAAGGCTCTACCGCGCGCTCCATCGCCGGCACGCCGCCCTGAGCAAGGGGACAGACAGCATCCCGCGGTCACGCAGCCATGTGTGGCCCGCGGCGCCCTGCCGCTGCCCTCTGCCGGCCAGCGCGGGCACCGGGCGGCGTCGGGTCCCAGGTACGGGCGCGGCTCCCGGTGCCCCCCGCCCGCGCCGCCGGCCGCCCCTGCACCTGCTGCTCCTCCCGGCGCGCAGCCGCCGCTCTCACCTTGCCGGCCGCCTCCGGCTCCGCCACCCCGGCGCCCTCCGGAGCTCCTCAGTGGGGTGCAGGCGCCCGAGCCGCCAGCGGCTCCGGGATGCAGGCTCCGCGCCAAGCCGGGAGCGGGCTCGGACCCAGGCGTCCCGGGGGCGGCCACCGGGGGCGGGGACGGGAAGCGGAAGCGCGGGGCCGCACGGAGCCGCTCTAGGACCTTGGAGGAGCTGCGCGCCTGTGGGGGTCGCCCGCGTCGGCGGTAGCTCTGTGGCCGGCGGGCGGCAGCGTGCGGCCCAGGGGCTACTCTAAGCCGAGGCCGGCGGCCCGAACTCGGTGGTATTAACCGTGTGCCTCCTGAGCTGCAGCTGGGTGGTGAGGCCCGAGGCTCTTCGTAATTGTAGCTGTGTGTCTCCAGCCACCCGCGCCGACCTCCCGGGCCGGCTGACAGCGCCAGCCACTCCGACCTGGGAGAGACAAAGAAAGAGGGATCCAAAGACGGACCCGGGGAAAGGGGTGGGGGAGAGACCAAGGCAGACAAAGGGCGGCGGAGACCCCAGACGGGGCGGGGCGAGGCGCCGAGACGTGGGAAACAAAGCGGGGCTGGTCCGAGAGGCCGAGGGCCCGGGGTGGGGGTGGGGATGGAATGGGGGCTGGGCTGGGGAGACCGAGGCAGGAGCAGAGGCTAGAGGCAGACACCGGGTAAATGCTGCTGGAGAGATGGAATCAGACCTGGGGCCCGGAACAGAGACCGTGAGCCAGAGACTCACATTAGAGCCCTGTCACAGAGGACGCAAAGGCAGAGAGAGACCGAGGGACAGCGGCTGACCAAAAATAAGGGGAGCCAAAGATTGGCCGCTAGAGACAAAGAGACGTAGAAACGGATAAGAGATAAAGTCATTGACGCAGAGTCCGAGGAGCAGTAAGCGGCTGGGAGCCTGGAGAGTAACAGGCCCAGAAGCAGAGGAACAAAAGACGATAGTGAGCGAAACAGGCAGAGACAAAGAGAAAGAGACACAAAGAAAGAGGCGGCCAGAAAGACTCCGGACAGGTCGGCAGCCCTATAGAGGCCAGGCTCAGGGAGAGGCTGAAGAACAAGCCCTGTTTCCCATCCTGGTGGGCCCCTGGCTGGAGCTGTGTTTCCAGGTTCCCAGGCCCTAGGAGCAAGATCCCAGTATCCGCTCTCTGGGCGGGCTTGGTTTTGGGGTGGAGAGAGTGTCTGGAGGTGTCTTCAGCCCCTCTGCCAATGATGGTGGGGGTAACTGTGGTTTATGTATTAATTCACATTTATTAGCATCTTAGTGCTAAGCCAAGAGTTGGGGATAAAAAGTTGAAACACCTGCAAGATTTGTCCTTGGAGAGCTACCAGTCTAAAGCAGCAAGTACACAAATCACTGAATTTAGAGAATTTAGCTGGGCCTGGTGGCCTGCCCCTGTAATCCCAGCTGAGAGGATTCCCTGAACCTGGGCATTCAAGGATGCAGTGAGCCATGATCGTGGATCGTGCCACTGTACTCCATGCTGGGCAACAGAGCGAGACCCTGTCTCTTTAAAAAAAAAAAAAAGAGAGAGAGAGAGAGAATGGGCTGGGCCCAGTGGCTCATGCCTGTAATCCCAGCACTTTGGGAGGCCAAGGTGGGAGGATCACTTAAGGCCAGTAGTTCGAAACCAGCCTAGGCAAAAAAGTGGACCTTGTCTCTACAAAAAAACCCAAAAATTTAGCAGCGCATGGTAGCACATATCTGTGGTCCTGGCTACACTGGAGACTGAGGCAGGAGGATCACCTGAGCCCAGGAGGTTGAGGCTGCAGTAAACCATATTTGTGACACTGCCCTTCAGCCTGGGTAATAGAGCGAGACCCCATCTAAAAAAAAAAGAGAAAGAGAGACTGTTAAGGTAGTTATATGGACCCGGCCAGGTGCAGTGGCTCACACCTGTAATCCCAACACTTTGGGAGGCCGAGGCAGGTGAATTACATGAGGTCAGGAGTTTGAGACCAATCTGGCCAACATGGTGAAACCCCGTCTCTACTAAAAATACAAAACTTAGCAGGGCGTGGTGGCACAGGCCTGTAATCCCAGCTACTCAGGAGGCTGAGGCAGGAGTATCACTTGAACCTGAGAGGCGGAGGTTGGAAAGAGCCGAGATCACGCCACTGCATTCCAGCCTGGGTGACAGAGTCAGACTGCGTCTCAAAAAAATAAATAAATAAAATTTAAAAGGCCAGGTGTGGTGCCTCACACCTGTAATCCCAGCCCTTTGGGAGCCAGAGGCAGGAGCTCACTTGAGGTCAGGAGTTCCAGACCAGCCTGGCCAACATGGTGAAACCCCATCTCTACTAAAAATACAAAAATTAGCAGGGCGTGGTGGCAGGCACCTGTAATCCCAGCTACTTGGGAGGCTGAGGCAGGAGAATCACTTGAACCCCAGAGGCGGAGGTTGCAGTGAGCTGAGATCGTGCCATTGCACTCCAGCCTGGGGGACAAGAGCGAGACTTCATCTCAAGAAAAAAAAAAAAAAGTTATATGGACCAATTCACGACAGTGTGGGAGAACAGGAAGGGTTCTAGTTTGTAGTAATGAATCTCTGTGTGCCTGGCATGCATGGATGTTAGCACTGACAGAAACAGGGACCAGAAATCAACACATAACTATTGATCACTAGCTAATACCTAAACACTGTCCTAGGCCCTGGAAATAAGGAAACTCTTCAGGGAGCTCTTGGCCCAATAGGATATGGAGTTGTCAGATGGTGTGACAGGTTCTATATTGACTGTATGGACAAAATTTTATAGGAGTGTAGCGCACAGAGATACCTTCTGTAGTGTTCAGTGGCTGCAGATACTGTCTTTAAAGCCATTTATGCAGAGTGTGGTTCTTGGCCTTTGTCACTTAATTGCTACTTGACTTTAGGGAAGTTACTTAAGCTTCTGTTTCCCAAACTGTAAAATAGGGATGATAACAGCTAACTTTGATGGTTGAGGATGAATATGTGTAAAGCACTTAGCAAAAGTATCAGCTATTACTCTAATTGGTTTGATTTCGGCAAAGTCCAGACTCTGCCTGGAGTGGGGGCTGAATGAACAACTCCAGGCAGTGGGGGCTGAATAAACAGTGGGCCACATACTAATTGAAAACCTAATATGGGCCAGGCATGGTGGCTCACGCCTGTAATCCCAACACCTCGGGAGGCTGAGGTGGGCAGGTCTCTTGAGTCCAGCAGTTTGAGACCAGCCTGGCCAACATGGTGAAAACCCGTCTCTAAAAAGATACAGGACCGGGGGCGGTGGCTCACTCCTGTAATCCCAGCACTTTGGGATGCCGAGGTGGGCGGATCACGAGGTCAGAAGATTGAGACCATCCTGGCTAACACAGTGAAACCCCGTCTCTACTAAAAATACAAAAAAATTAGATGGGCGTGGTGGCGGGCGCCTGTAGTCCCAGATACTCAGGAGGCTGAAGCAGGAGAATGGCGTGAACCTGGGAGGCGGAGCTTCCAGTTAGCCGAGATCGCGCCGCTGCGCTCCAGCCTGGGCGACAGAGCGATACGCCGCCTCAGGAAAAAATAAAATAAATAAAAAGATACAAAAAAGTTAGCTGGGAGTGGTGGTGCACACCTGTAGTCCCAGCTACTTGGGAGGCTGAGGTGAGAGGATCTCTTGGGCGCGGGAGGTGAAAGTTGCAGGGAGCTGAGATCATGCCACTGCACTCCAGCCTGGGTGACAGAGCAAGACCCTATCCCACCCCCACCCCCCCGCCAAAAAAAAAGGAGAAAGAAAAGGAAAGAGAAAGAAAACCTTAGGCTGGAATCAGTGGCTCACGCCTATAATCCCCACACTTTGGGAGGCTGAGGCAGGTGAATCACCTGAGGTCAGGAGTTCGAGACCAGTTTGGCCAACATGGTGAAACCCCATCTCTACTAAAAAATACAAAAATTAGCCAGATGTGGTGGTACGCGCCTGTAATCCCAGCTACTCGGGAGGCGGAGGCAGGAGAATCGCTTGAACTCGGGAGCCGGAGGTTGCAGTGAGCTGAGATCACACCACTGCATTCCGTTCTGGGCAACAGAACAAAACTCTGTTTAAAAAAAAAAAAGAAAAGAAAAAAACTGCCAGGAGCAGTGGCTCACGCCTGTAATCCCAGCACTTTGGTAGGCTGAGGCGGGCGGATCATGAGGTCAGGGGTTGGAGACCAGCCTGACCAACATGGTGAAAACCCGTCTCTACTAAAAATAAAAAAATTAGCTGGAGGTGGTGGCTCTCACCTGTAATCCCAGCTACTCAGGAGGCTGAGGCAGGAGAATCATTTGAACCGGGAGGCAGAGGTTTCAGTGAGCAGAGATCACTGCACTCCAGCCTGGGCGACAGAGTGAGACTCCGTCTCAAAAAATAAAAATAAAAGAAAACCTAATGTGTGCTAGAAGCTTGAGATCCAAAGATGACTATGGATTATGACCTATCTTCAGAGAGGAAAATAGAGAATAGTTCCGTTTTAATGTGCTGTGAGTTTACATATTAGGAAAGCAGTGAAAGATGAAGATAGAATGTAAGTTTATTCGGCCGGGCGCAGTGGCTCATGCCTCTAATCCCAGCACTTTGGGAGGTCAAGGTGGGCAGATCACGAGGTCAGGAGATCGAGACCATCCTGGCTAACACATTGAAACCCTGTCTCTGGCCTGGCGCGGTGGCTCACGCCTGTAATCCCAGCACTTTGGGAGGCTGAGGTGGGCGGATCACGAGGTCAGGAGATCGAGAGCATCCTGGCTAACACGGTGAAACCCCGTCTCTACTAAAAATATAAAAAAAAAATTAGCCAGGCGTGATGGCGGGCGCCTGTAGTCCCAGCTACTCAGGAGGCTGAGGCAGGAGAATGGCATGAACCCAGGAGGCGGAGCTTGCAGTGAGCCGAGATCACACCACTGCACTCCAGCCTGGGCGGCAGAGAAAACTCCATCTCAAAAAAAAAAAAAAAAAAAAAAAAAAAAAAAAAAAAACCCCGTCTCTACTAAAAATACAAAAAATTAGCTGGGCGTGGTGGCAGGTGCCTGTAGCCCCAGCTACTCGGGAGGCTGAGGCAGGAGAATCACGTGAACCCGGGAGGGGATGTTGCAGTGAGCCCAGATCGCGCCACTGCACTCCAGCCTGGGCGACAGAGCGAGACTCCGACTCAAAATAAATAAATAAATAAAAATAAAAAAGAATGTAAGTTTATTCATTTGTTCCACAAACATTTCCTGGGTATCCATCAGGTACTGGGCATTTGTGCTGGGAAATAGAAGAGGGTATAAATGGTCAGCATGCCTGCCATATTCATTTGCAGAGCTGCCTAACTCTGACTTTGAGAGGACAAATCCTATAGTTATTAGATCTGAACTTGAATTAATGTCTAAAGATATAGAAGTCCCTCAAGGGATGCAAGGGGGAGGGGAAGAGGTAACTATGAAGACATGATGGCAAGATGAAGAAGAACTAATACGGGCTGGGCATAGTGGCTTACACCTGGAATCCCAGTGCTTTGGAGGCCGAGGCAGGAGAATCATTTGAGGTCAGGAGTTTGGGACCAGCCTGGCCAACATAGTGACCCCATCTCTAAAAAGAAAAAAGAATTAGCCAGGGATGGTGTTGCAAAGCTATAGTCCCAGCTACTTGGGAGGCAGAAGTGAGCCCAGGTGTTCAAGACTGCAATAACCTATGATCGCACTACTACATTCCAGCCTGGGCAACAGAACAAGACCCTGTTTCTAAAAAAAAAAAAAAAAAAAAAAAAAAAAACTAATCCAAATTACTAAATAATTACTAAATGGGAAGAGAGCTGTCCACCACACACTGCCCTATATGAAACTCAAGGTACTGCCTTCCTTTGTCGAAGCAAACAAGCCCCAAATATCATATGAATGATTTGCCATAATTAGTTGGAATTAATAAGCATGTAAATGGACTATGGTGTCACTGTTAATTCATATAAACTCTACATTTAACACAATGACCAAGCAAGAGCCTTTTTTTTTTTTTTTTGAGACAGAGTCTCACTCTGTTGCCCAGGCTGGAGTGCAGTGGCACGATCTCGGCTCACCACAACCTCCGCCTCCCAGGTTCAAGCAATTCTTCTGCCTCAGCCTCCCAAGTAGCTGGGATTACAGACACGCACCACCATGCCCAGCTAATTTTTGTATTATTATTATTATTATTATTATTATTATTTTGAGATGGAGTCTCACTCTGTTGCCTAGGCTGGAGTGCAGTAGCACAATCTCGGCTCACTGCAAGCTACACCTCCCGGGTTCACGCCATTCTCCTGCCTCAGCCTCCCGAGTAGCTGGGACTACAGGCGCCCACCACCACGCCCGGCTAATTTTTTGTATTCTTAGTAGAGAGGGGTTTCACCGTGTCAGCCAGGATGATCTCGATCTCCTGACCTCGTGATCCGCCCGCCTCGGCCTCCCAAAGTGCTGGAATTACAGGCATGAGCCACTGCGCCCAGCCAATTTTTGTATTTTTAGTAGAGACAGAGTTTCACTTTGTTGGCCAGGCTAGTCTCGAACTCCTGATCTCATGATCCGCCTGCCTCAGCTTCCCAAAGTGCTGGGATTACAGGCGTGAGCCACCACGCCCGGCCACAAGAGCCTTTTTTACAGGGTTGTTTTCTTTTTGTTGTTGTTGTTTTTGTTTTTATTTTTATTTATTTTTATTTTTAATTTTCTTTTGAGATAGAGTCTTACTCTGTCGCCCAGGCTGGAGTGCAGTGGCGCAGTCTCGGCTCACTGCAACCTCTGCATCCTGAGTTCAAGCAATTCTCCTGCCTCAGCCTCCTGAGTAGCTGAGATTACTGGTGTGCAGCACCACGCCCGGCTAATTTTTGTATTTTTTTTTTAGTAGAGATGGGGTGTCGCCATGTTGGCCAGGCTGGTCTTGAACTCCTGACCTCAGGTGATCCACCCACGTTGATCTCCCAAAGTGCTGGGATTACAGGCATGAGCCACCGCGCCCGGACTGTGGTTGTTTTTTTTGAGACAAGGTCTCGCCCTATTGCCACTGCACCTGGCCTGGCATTAATATGTACAAATGCTTAAAATATATACCTTGGTGCAGTGGCTGTAATCCCAGGACTTTGGGAAACCAAGAAGGGAGGATTGTGTGAGTTCAGGAGTTCAAGACCAGCCAGGGCAACATAGCAAGATCTTGTCTTTACTAAAAATCAAAAAGCTTAACTGGGTATGGTGGTGAACACCTGTAGTCCCAGCTAAAACAAACACAAAAACTAAAACAAAAACAGATAATGTACATGTGCATGTATCATAGAAAGATGTAGAGAACAGGCCTGGCGTGGTGGCTCACACCTGTAATCCTAGCACTTTGGGAGGCTGAGGTGGGTGGATCACCTGAGACTGGGAATTCGAGACCAGCCTGACCAACATTGAGAAACCCCATCTCTACTAAAAATACAAAAAAAATTAGCCAAGCATGGTGGTGCATGCCTGTAATCAATCCCAGCTACTTGGGAGGCTGAGGTAGGAGAATCGCTTGAACCCAGGAGGCGGAGGTTGTGGTGAGCCGAGATCGCGCCATTGCACTCTAGCCTGGGCAACAAGAGAAAAACTCCCTCTCCAAAAAAGAAAAAAAAAAGATGTAGAGAACACATGAAGCAACAAAAGCATGTTTCCAAAGTTATAATGTGACCCTGTTTTTATAAATATAAACAGTGTGTATACATATATATAGGCGTACGAGAAGGATAAATACTAATATAGGGTTATAGAAAGATAGTGATTGGGAGGCCAAGGTGGGCAGAGCACCTGAGGTCAGAAGTTCAAGATCAGCCTGGACAACATGGTGAAACCCTGTCTCTACTAAAAATACAAAAATTAGTCAGGTATGATGGCAGGCATCTGTAATCACAGCTAGTCGGGAGGCTGAGGCAGGAGAATCACTTGAACCCAGGAGGCAGAGGATGCAGTGAGCTGAGATCGCGCCATTGTACTCCAGCCTGGGTGACGAGGAAAACTCTGTCTTTTTTTGGTTTTGTTTTGTTTTGGAGAGGAAGTCTCACTCTTGTCCCCCAGGCTGGAGTGCGATGGTGCGATCTCCACTCACTGCAACCTCCGCCTCCCGGGTTCAAGTGATTCTCCTACCTCAGCCTCCCGAGTAGCTGGGATTACAGGCATGCACCACCATGCCTGGCTAATTTTTGTATTTTTAGTAGAGACAGGATTTCAACATGTTGGCCAGGCTGGTCTTGAACTCCCGACATCAGGTGAACCGCCCACCTAGGCCTCCCAAAGTGCTGGGATTACAGGAGTGAGCCATGGTGCCCCGCCGAAACACTGTCTTTAAAAAAAAAAAAAAAGAAGGCCGGGTGCGGTGGCTCACGCCTGTAATCCCAGCACTTTGGGAGGCCAAGGCGGGCGGATCACAAGGTCAGGAGATCGAGACCGTCCTGGCTAACATGGTGAAACCCCGTCTCTACTAAAAATACAAAAAATTAGCCGGGCCTGGTGGCGGGCGCCTGTAGTTCCAGCTACTTGGGAGGCTGAGGCAGGAGAATGGCATGAACCCAGGAGGTGGATCTTGCAGTGAGCTGATATCACGCCACTGCACTCCAGGCTGGGTGACAGAGCGAGACTCCGTCTCAAAAAAAAAAAAAAAAAAAAAAAGGCCAGGCGCAGTGGCTCACGCCTGTAATCCCAGCACTTCGGGAGGCTGAGGCGGGTGGATCACAAGGTCAAGAGATCGAGACCATCCTGGCTAACACAGTGAAACCCCATCTCTACTAAAAATACAAAAAAATTAGCCAGGCATGGTGGTGGGCACCTGTAGTCCCAGCTATTCGGGAGGCTGAGGCAGGAGAATGGCATGAACCCTGGAGGCAGAGCTTGCAGTGAGCCAAGATCGTGCCACTGCACTCCGGCCTGAGCGACAGAGCAAGACTCTGTCTCAAAAAAAAAAAAAAAAAAAAAAAAAGGCCGGGCGCGGTGGCTCACGCCTGTAATCCCAGCACTTTGGGAGGCCGAGGCGGGTGGATCACGAGGTCAGGAGATCGAGACCATCCTGGCTAACACGGTGAAACCCCGTCTCTACTAAAAATACAAAAAATTAGCCGGGCGTGGTAGCGGGCGCCTGTAGTCCCAGCTACTCGGGAGGCTGAGGCAGGAGAATGGCGTGAACCCGGGAGGCGGAGCTTGCAGTGAGCCGAGATCGCGCCACTGCACTCCAGCCTGGGCGACAGAGCGAGACTCCGTCTCAAAAAAAAAAAAAAAAAAAAAAAGGCCAGTTGCAGTGGCTCATACCTGTAATCCCAGCACTTTGGGATGCCAGAAGTTCGAGACCAGCCTGACCAACATGGTGAAACCCCATCTCTACTAAAAATACAAAATTACCTGGGCATGGTGGCACATGCCTGTAATCCTAGCTACTCGGGAGGCTGAGGCAGGAAAATCACTTGAACCCGGGAGGCGGAGGTTGCAGTGAGCCGAGATCACACCATTGCACTCCAGCTTGGACAACAAGAGCGAAACTACAAGAGCGAAACTCCATCTCAAGAAAAAAAAAATGGTGATATCACATTAAAAAATATATTTTTTTCGAGGTAGGGTCTGGCTCTGTCACACAGACTGGACGATCCTCCCACCTCAGCCTTCTGAGTAGCTGGGACCACAGGTGCATGCCACCATGCCCAGCTAATTTTTGTATTTTTTGTAGACGTGGGGTTTCACCATGTTCCCCAGGCTGGTCTCGAATTCCTGAGCTTAAGCCATCCTCCTGCCTCAGCCTCCCAAAGTGCTGGGATTACAGGCATGAGCCACCACTCCCGGCCCACATTTAAATGTTTATATTTCAATTGCATTTTATAATTTTTCTATGAAAACATGTGTTGGTTGTACAATAAATAGATAAATATATGTCATCCTAAATTTTGTATTTTTTTTGAGACAGGGTCTCGCTCTGTCACCCATGCTAAAGTGTAGTGACACCACAGTGACTCATTGCAGCCTCAAATTCCTGAGCTCAAGTGATCCTCCTGCCTCAACCTCCCAACTAGCTGGGACAACAATTGTGCACCACGATGCCCAGCTAATTTTTTTTTTTAATTTGTAAAGACAGGATCTCACTGTGTTGCTCAGGCTGGTCTCAAACTCCTGGCCTCAAGTGATCCTCCCACCTCGGCCTCCCAAAGTGCTGAGATTACAGACATGAGCCACTGCCTGGCCTACATGTTATCCTCTTTTTTATTTATTTTTTTAATACAGATCGGGTCTTGCTATGTTGACCAGACTGGTCTTGAACTCCTAGCCTCAAGCAATCCTCCCACCTCAGCCTCCCAAAGCACTGGGATTACAGGCGTGAACCACCACGCCCAACATTTTTTTTTTTTTCCTTTAAACATGTTATTCTGTCAAAGGCTGTTGAATAACTCAGAGAAGAGTTGATTAGGGTCTGAACCCAAAGCAAGTTAATGGCATGGAGAGTGTGAAGAAAAGGGGACCAATTTTTCTGAAGGATAGGTGGGAATTGGAAACTCACTGGAAACACTTGTGGGGAGTGAGAGTGGGAGGAGTTCAGAAAGTTTTTTTTCCTTTTTTTTGAGACAGAGTCTTGCTCTGTCGCCAGGCTGGAGTGCAGTGGTGTGATCTTGGCTCACTGCAACCTGTGCCTCCTGGGTTCAAGTGATTCTTGTGCCTCAGCCTCCCAAGTAGCTGGGATTACAGGCACGCGCCACCACACCCAACTAATTTTTGTATTTTTAGTAGAGACGGGGTTTCACCATGTTGGCCAGGATGGTCTCGATCTCCTGACCTTCTGATCTGCCTGCCTTGGCCTCCCCAAGTCCTGGGATTACAGGTGTGAACCACCACACCCAGCTGATTTCAGAATTTTAACTCAGACCGTAGAGATGCTCAACCTGGTGAGAGATGCAGGAGGAAGGCCGGTGGTGGAGTGCTGAGAGGTAACATGATCCCTGCCCTTTGCTTATTTATTTATTTATTTATTTATTTATATTATTATTATTATTATTACTATTTGAGAAAGAGTTTTGCTCTTGTTGCCCAGATTGGAGTGCAATGGCACAATCTCAGCTCACCGCAAACTTCGCCTCCCAGGTTCAAGTGATTCTCCTGCTTCAGCTCCCGTGTAGCTGGGATTACAGGCATGCGCCATCACGCCCTGCTAATTTTGTATTTTTAGTAGAGTCAGGGTTTCTCCATATTGCTCAGGCTGGTCTCGAACTCCTGACCACAGGTGATCTGCCTGACTCAGCCTCCCAAAGTGCTGGGATTACAGGCATGAGCCACCGCGCCTGGCCTACTTATTTATTTTTTTGAGACGGAGTCTTGCCCTGTCGCCCAGGCTGGAGTGCAGTGGCAGGATCTTGGCTCACTGCAACCTACGCCTCTCAGGTTCTAGCAATTCTCCTGCCTCAGCCTCCCTAGTAGCTGTGATTACAGGCGTGCACCACCATGCCTGGCTAATTTTTGTATTCTTAGTAGAGACGGGGGTTTCACCATGTTGGCCAGGCTGGTCTCGAACTCCTGGCCTCAATTGATCCGACTGCCCTGTCCTCCCAAAGTGCTGGAATTACAGGCATGAGCCACCGCACCCAGCCCCCCTTTCCAGATTCTTAACAGTCCCTAGATGGTATTAAGTAGCATTTTTGTTTGTTTGTTTTTTGTTTTTTGAGACGGAGTCTTGCTCTGTCACCAGGCTGGAGTGCAGTGGCACGATCTTGGCTCACTGCAACCTCCACCTCCTGGGTTCAAGCAATTCTGCTTTAGCCTCCTGAGTAGCTGGGACTACAGGCAATGCCACCATGCCCAGCTAATTTTTTGTATTTTTAGTAGAGATGGGGTTTCACCATGTTGGCCAAGATGGTCTCAATCTCTTGACCTCGTGATCTGCCCGACTCAGCCTCCCAAAGTGCTGGGATTACAGGTGTGAGCCACCACAGCGGTCCTGAGGTAGATTTGTTTGTTTGTTTGTTTGTTTGAGATAGGGTCTTGCTCTGTTGCCCAGGATGGAGTGTAGCGGTGCAATCTCTGCTCACTGCAACCTCCACCTCCTGGGCTCAAGCAATTCTCTTGCCTCAGATTCCCAAGTAGCTGGAATTATAGGTACGCACCACCATGCCTGGCTAATTTTTGTATTTTTGCTAGACAGGGTCTCGCCATGTTGGCCAGGCTGGTCTTGAACTCCTGGCCTCAAGTGATCCACCCACCTCGGCCTCCCAAAGTGCTGGGATTACAGGTGTGAGCCACCACGCCAGCCAGGTGCTGGGAATCTGAAGGAGGGACAATGACCCTGCCTAGGGTAGGTGGAGAGATTGCATAGAGGCAGAGCCCTTGGAAAGAAACACTTGAAGGATGAGGAAGAGTTTAACTGATTCAGAAAAAGGAAAAGCTCAATGTGGGTAGAGAGCCAAGGACGTTTGGAAGAGTGAGAGATGGGGTGATGAGGCCAGCTGAGGGAGGCTTTGGCAGTCAGGCCAGAATTCAGACTTGACTCTGAGTTACTGGGGAGTTCCTGAAGGATTTTGAGCAGTGGAGTTCTTTGGCCAGGATTCTGAAGGAAAATCTCTCAGGCAGTGGTGTCCAAAGACCTGGAGTCCTTTTATGAATCCATTGTCTGAGCTGGAAAATGTATGGCTTCACCCACTCCCAATCCCATCATGGCTTCTGGTCCACTTAAACCATGAGAACTTTTTTCTTTTTCTTTTTTTGAAACAGCATTGGCCTGGCATGGTGGCTCACGCCCGTAATCCCAGCAGTTTGGGAGGCTGAGGCGGGCAGATCACGAGGTCAGGAGATCGAAACCATCCTGGCTAACACGGTGAAATCTCGTCTCTACTAAAAACACAAAAAAATTAGCCAGGCGCGGTAGCAGGTGCCTGTAGTCCCAGCTACTCTGGAGGCTGAGGCAGGAGAATGGCGGGAACCCGGGAGGTGGAGCTTGCAGTGAGCCGAGATGGCGCCACTACACTCCAGCCTGGGCAACAGAGCGAGACTCCGTCTCAAAAAAAAAAAGAAAGAAAGAAAAAGAAACAGGGTTTTGCTGTGTTGCTCAGGCTGGAGTGTAGTGGTGTGATCACAGCTCACTGCAGTCTTGATCTTCTGGGCTCATGCAATCCTCCCACCTCAGCCTCCCCAGTAGCTGGGACTACAGGATTGTACCAACATGCCTGGCTAATTTTTTAATGTTTTGTAGAGATGGTAGAGGGGCACGTCCCTCTGTTGCCCAGGTTGGTCTGGAACTCCTTGGCTCAAGCTGTCCTCCCTCCTCTGCCTCCCAAAGTGCTGAGATTACAGGCGAGAGCCACCTTGCCCGTCCTGGGAACTGTTTTCTAATCAGCTCATCAAAACCTTCATCTCCCCTGCTAACAAAGGGAGCCACTTCCTTCCTCTCTGCACATACCCCATGTCTCACCACGATGATGGAGCTACAGTGGGACTTGGAATCCAGATGTGTGAAGGATGGAGGGTTGAAGGTACGTAGACAGGTGATGGGCAAAGGGGTTCAGGAGGTGGTAACCCCAGGTGTTCTTGGCCTTGGCCTTCCCCACCTCTCTGGGACTGGGCCAGTTTGAGCATCTCAGCTGCCTCTTCTGCCCGCCCCCTTGTTAGCCGCACTCAGCTTCCTGCCCCACCAGAGGAAGTGGGGAGAGACGGCAGGTGCAGTGATGGCTGGCGGAGTCATGGTGAGTCCTTACACCCAGAAACCTGGGCATCTCGGCCCCCAGCCCCCATGCCTGGGGTCCCCAGACCCCACTGACTCTTCCTAGCCCAGGAACTCAAGTGATCCTGGGGACCCTGCCTGCCATTGCCAGCAGCCTCATATTGTCCACCCCCATCCATAGGACAAGGAGTACGTGGGTTTTGCTGCCCTCCCCAATCAGCTGCACCGCAAGTCTGTCAAGAAGGGGTTTGACTTCACGCTAATGGTGGCAGGTCTGGGGGTTTTGGAGAGGGAACTGCGGAGGGGATGTCCTTAGGAGACCCTGGCTGTCCCCTCCCCTGACCAGTTGGGCCTGTTCTGTCCACAGGGGAGTCAGGCCTAGGGAAATCCACCCTCATCAACAGCCTCTTCCTCACCAACCTCTATGAGGATCGCCAGGTGCCAGAGGCCAGTGGTAAGACCCTCCCCACCCTCTCGAGGCAGTAGCCCCTGTCCCCAGGTTACACCCTAGTCTTTTCCATCTGGGGACTCAGGTAGTTGACTGCTTTTTTCTGAGACTTTCCTCCCCTGGGAAATGGGTGCAGGCAACTGTGATATTGACAAAGGAAATTAATTCTGCCTCAGAGCCTCCCCGGATCCCTGACCTCTCCCCCATCCCACAGCTCGCTTGACACAGACCCTGGCCATTGAGCGCCGGGGCGTAGAGATTGAGGAAGGGGGTGTGAAAGTGAAGCTGACCCTTGTGGACACACCTGGCTTTGGGGACTCAGTGGACTGCTCTGACTGGTGAGGAAGAGGAAAGGGGACAGAGGCTCAGCCTTTCACAGTGGCAACTCCCTGGAGAGTTACAGGACTGGTTTGTGCTGGCTCCCTATCTCAAAAGGTGGTGTCTGTTTCAGAGGGCCACTGGGTCCCTGTGCTTCTTGATGACTCACCTAGGCCCCCACCAGTTCCCCTTAATGTCTTTGGAGGGAGCCAAAGAAATGACATTCTACTCCCACAGTCCTGGCTAGCCTTGCCCCCTGCCCTCTGGCCTTTGATCTCTGACCTCACATCCTCTCCCCACACCCAGCTGGCTTCCGGTGGTGAAATTCATCGAGGAGCAATTTGAGCAGTACCTTAGGGATGAGAGTGGCCTGAACCGGAAGAACATCCAGGACTCCCGAGTCCACTGCTGCCTCTACTTCATCTCGCCCTTCGGCCGGGGGTCTGGTGGGGGGATCCTGGGGGCTGGGGCATTTAGGGAGGGCTGGGGGGTCTCTGCCCCCTGAGGCTGGGCAATGACCAATCCCTGGGTGCAGGCTCCGGCCCCTAGATGTGGCCTTCCTCCGGGCAGTACACGAGAAAGTCAACATCATCCCAGTCATTGGCAAAGCAGATGCTCTGATGCCCCAGGAAACCCAGGCCCTCAAGCGGAAGGTGTGAGTGATGACCTCTGACCTTTGACCCCATGTGAGGCCAAACCTGATTTCAGCTTAGACTTCTTTGATCTTGAAGTGGCCTTTCTGGAGCATGGTGCATCAGGCTAGATTGTAGGAGAAGCTTCTGAGGAAGGCGGGTGGTAAGCCGCCAGCATAGCCATGTCTCTGAAGGCTCAAAATAGGCTACATATGCAGCCCCTGGGCTAGATGCCTGGCTGAGGCCTATTTGAGGGCAGGAGCATAGACATGAGAACATAGTGACTTCCCTCTGGCCCCCACCCCGTGTCTTCAGAGCCCTTTCCCACTGTTTCTGCCTATATCTCTCTCGGCCTCTCTTTCTCTCTTTTTTTTTTTAGATAGAGTCGCACTCTGTGGCCCAGGCTGCAGTACAGTGGCAAGATCATAGCTCACTGCAGCCTCGAACTTGTAGGCGCAAGTGATCCTCCTGCCTCAGCCTCTTGAGTAGCAGGGACTATAGATGAACACCACCATGCCTGGCTAACATAAAAAATATTTTTTTGGCTGGGCTTGGTGGCAGACACCTGTTAATCCCAGCACTTTGGGAGGCTGAGGTCAGTGGATTGCTTGAGCTGAAGAGTTTAAGACAAGCCACGGCAACATGGTAAAACCCCATCTCTACAAAAAGTACAAAAATTAGCCAGGTGTGGTGGTGTGCACTTGTAGTCCCAGTTACTCAGGAGGCTGAGATGGGAGGATCACCTGAACCTGAGAGGTTGAGGCTGCAGTGAACCAAGATGGAGCCACTGGACTCCAGCCTGGGTGATAGAGTGAAACCTTGTTTCAAAATATATGTGTATATTTTTTGTAGAGATGGGATCTAGCTATATTGCCCAGGCTTCTCCTGGTCTCTTAATGTCTGCCCCATCTTAGAATCTTGTGTTTCTCACCATCTATGTCTCTGAGATTTTGTTTTTGTCTTCCTGTATGTCCATCTCTCCCCATCTCTGTCTTTCATGTCTTTCTCTCTGTCTCTGACCACCCAGTGTCTCTGTGTCTCACTGTCTCTGGTCATGAAATGTCTGTCATTGTGGCCCGTTTCACACTGTCTCTATATCTGTTTCCCCTGAGATCCGGGATCAGTTGAAGGAAGAGGAGATCCACATCTACCAGTTCCCCGAATGTGACTCTGATGAAGATGAAGACTTCAAGAGGCAGGATGCAGAGATGAAGGTGTGGGAAACAAAGAAGGAAGGCAGGCCGGGCACGGTGGCTCACGTCTGTAATCCCAGCACTTTGGGAGGCTGAGACGGGAGGATCCCCTGAGGTCAGGAGTTCCAGACCAGCCTGGGCAACATGGCGAGACCCCACCTCTACTAAAAATACACAAATTAGCCAGGTGTGATGGTGGGCGCCTGTAATTCCAGCTACTCGGGAGGCTGAGGCAGGAGAATCACTTGAACACTCCAGCCTGGGCAATGGAGTGAGACCCTGTCTCAAAAAAAAAAAAAAAAAAAAAAGAAGGGGCAGGAAGCAGAGGAGGCGGGTGTGGAGATTGAAGCTGGGAAAGAGAAAGTTTCTGCCGTGTGAGCCAATGGTGAACCCCTGCCCCCTGCCCTCCAGGAAAGCATCCCTTTTGCAGTCGTGGGATCATGCGAGGTGGTGAGGGATGGCGGGAACCGGCCGGTGAGGGGACGCCGCTACTCCTGGGGGACCGTGGAGGGTGAGTGAGGCCAGGCAGGGGTCCTAAGGCCAGCAGGGAGCCCGGGGCCTCTGGGTCAGGCGCACTCAACATGTGAAGTTGGGGTGGGCTTTGGTCCCAGGGGATCCTAGGAGGAAAGGGGGGTCGCTGGGCTGCAGACCGCGGACCCTCCGCTAGAGTGGCAGCAGGACTTTCCTGTAGACCCGACCCTTACGGGTGGGTTGGACCCGAAACTCCCTGACGTTCGCTGGTCCGCGCCGCCCCCCCTCCAGTGGAGAACCCACATCACTGCGATTTCCTGAACCTGCGACGGATGCTGGTGCAGACACACCTGCAGGACCTGAAAGAGGTGACGCACGATCTGCTCTACGAGGGCTACCGGGCCCGCTGCCTACAGAGCCTGGCCCGGCCTGGGGCTCGCGATCGAGCCAGCCGCAGGTGAGACCCGGGGCGGACAGTATCGGAGCCTCCAAGGTCCCGCCTCACCCATGACCCCGCCCTGAGGCCTCGTCCCCACCACCCGTGACTCCGCCTTCACCACTCAGACCTCTCTCTCTCTCCCTCCCTCCCTCTCTCCCTCTCTCCCTCTCTCCCCCTCTCCCCCTCTCCCCCTCTCCCCCTCTCCCCCTCTCTCCCCACCCGCTTTGCCTCCGGCCCTAACCTCAAGGACCTGGCTCCGCCTCCTAGACCCCAACCTCGCCCCAGGCCCTGCCTCCTGGGCCTCACCCACAACCTCAGGTCCCGCTCCTGATTCCTGTCCCCTTCCCACTGTCCCGCAGTAAGCTTTCCCGCCAGAGCGCCACGGAGATCCCGCTGCCCATGCTGCCTCTGGCGGACACCGAGAAGCTGATCCGCGAGAAAGACGAAGAGGTGAGCACGCACCTCGCTTCCCCCCGACCGATGCCCCAGGTCCCCCTCTGGCCTCGCCAGGTCACCGCCTGCAATCTCGCCCTGCACAGCTGCGCCGCATGCAAGAGATGCTGGAGAAGATGCAGGCCCAAATGCAGCAGAGCCAGGCCCAGGGCGAGCAGTCAGACGCCCTCTGAGGCCACGCCCCGCCCGGCCTTACCTCGGCTCCGCCTTCAGTCGGCCTCTTGTCCAATCCCCGCGCCCCACACTGCCCAGCGCCCCCCGGGACCTCCGCGGGTGCCGCCCTCGCGCGGGCTAGGGGGAGGTTCTCCCAGCCTGAGTCCGTAGCCCCGCCCCGGCGCTGGTCCCGCCCACCCAGACACCGCCCACTTCCCGGCCCGGGGCCTGCACAATCTCCGACCGCATCACTGTCTTCCGGAGTCCCCCTTCTTCTCCCAGACTCTGTCTTCAATAAAAACTGAGCTTCCCGCGGCCACGCGAGCCTTCTCCTTCCTTGCGGAAAAAGGCGGCGGGCGTAGATTGTGGGGCCGACCCCCGCAGGCCTCCAGGCCGCATCCATTCATTTGTGGGGCGCTCCCACCTGAGGCCCTCGCGCAGACACTCTGAAGGCGCCGCCCATAAGAAACAAAGATCAGTTAAATTTTATTGGGAGCCGGGGTGGAGGTCGGGCCGAACAGAAGCGTCGGGCAGCGGAGGCCCGCGGGGGCCCCTACTCCTGGTCCTTGGCGTCGCCGTGCGTGATGACATAGCAGATGTTTTTGTAGTCGACGTTGCCGCCCACGTCGGGGGGGAAGGCCGCCCACATGTTCTTGATCTGGGGAAAGACGTAGGGGCGTCTCGCACAGGCCCTTAGTCTCCCCGGCCCCAGCCCCTTTGCTGCTCCGGCCCCGCCCCGGTCCCCACTCACCTCCTCCTGGGAGAAGCGGTCACACTGCGTGGTCAGCAGCTCCTCCAGGCTGGAGAGAGGTGACACAAGGGGAGTTGCGATTGGGTTCCTGGTTCCTTTCCACTCCCTCGCACCTCATCCCCGATGCCAGCCCCAGCCTCCCCTGAAAACCCAGGTCACTCTACTTCCTTCATTGGCCTCCCAGACACTCGCTTTTGCCCTCTCCGCCCACATTTGCTGTGAAAATGCAATCTTACCGCCCATTACCACAATCTTAACTACTCCCTTACCTCTGGCAGTGCCTAACCCTTTGTAGGAATTTTTGGGTTTTTGTTTGTTTTGAGACAGGGTCTCACCCTGTCGCCCAGGCTGGAATGCAGTGGTTTGATCACGGCTCACTGCAACCTGGAACTCTTGGGCTCAAGGGATCTTCCTGCCTCAGCCTCCGGAGTAGCTGGGACTATAGGTGTTTGCCACCACTCCCGCGAATTTTTTTTTTTTCTTTTTTTTGGAGACGGAGTTTTGCTATTGTCGCCCAGGTTGGAGGGCAGTGGCATGATCTTGGCTCACTGCAACCTCCGACTCCAGGGTTCAAGCGATTCTCATGTCCCAGTCTCCCTAGTAGCTGGGACTACAGGCGCCCGCCACCACGCCCAGCTAATTTTTGTATTTTTAGTAGACGGGGTTTCACCGTGTTGGCCAGGCTGTTCTTGGACTCCTGACCTCACATGATCCGCCCGCCTTGGCCTCCCAAAGTGCTGGGATTACAGGCATGAGCCACTGTGCCCGGCCAGCCCACGAATTTTTTAGTTAAGTTTTTAGAAACAGGGTCATGCTGTGTTATCCAGGCTGATCTCAAACTCCTGTCCTCAAGTAAATCCTCCTGCCTCTGCCTCCCAAAGCACTGGGATTATAGGCCTGAGCCACAGGGCCCAGTCTTGGTAGAAATTTAAGGAGGCTGTCAGTGTGGGAGCAGCTGGTGGAGTGGGGGAAGGGTCGGAAGGGTGGGGGAGCCGATGCTTACAACTTCTTCTTGATGGTGCCCTTTCCCTCAGGGTCCAGGACCTTGAAGGCTCCGGTGATCACATCCTCAGGGTCGGCACCTGTGGGGGTCAGAGGGCACATGAAGCTGATGGGTCCCTGAAGGGTCTGGGAAACGGCAGCCGGGGCCTTGGACCCAGGACACTCCACTCACCCTTGAGCTTCTCCCCGAACATGGTCAGGAAGACGGTGAAGTTGATGGGACCGCTGGCTTCCTTCATCATGGCATCCAACTCCTCATTCTTCACATTGAGGCGGCCTGGAGGGGGTTGGGGGAAGCATGGGCTGGAGCAGGCTCCTGGGGCCAGGCCTGCGCTTCCCACTAATTCAGCTGATCCCATTCATTTTTCAGCTGGGTAGACTGAGGCCCAAGGTGGAGCTGACAGGGCTGGAACCCAAGGCCACTGAATTTCCTAGACTCTGCAGCCTTGAATATTCCCACCTGGGGGTAGGGGGCTCACCCATGGCTGCGAAGGTGTCCCGAAGGTCCTCCTTGTCTATAATACCATCACGGTTCTGGTCGATCACAGTGAAGGCCTGGGGAGGGCCGTGGTGGGGAGGGTTAGGTCCCCCATGGCCCAGCCTCAGCATCCCTACCCCAGGAGGATCAGATGCTGGCTCTCAGCCAACTGTCCTCTTCCACCCCAAGCAGAGAGGGGAGGAAGGAATTCTAAACCTTTCCCCTCCTTCAAGCAGGTGCACATTCCAGGGAGAGGGCCAGCAGGGTTGCTTTTGGTCAGCCTTCCAGTTTCCCCGTCCCCTCACCCACCTCTTTGAACTCCTGGATCTGAGTCTGGTCGAACATGGAGAAGACGCTGGAGCTTCCGCCCTCTACTGTCCTTCTCTTGGCCCTCTTGGGTGCCTGGAGGGTGAGGGTTGAACAAAGGGACCCATGGACCAGTCCCTCCACCTCTCTGGGGGCAATGGATTAAGATTCAGAATTCTTCGAGTCCCTGTTCCTAAAGCAGCCCTTTGGCCTGAGTCTCCCCTTCCTTGGGACCTCTTTGCTGAGGGGGCTTGCTTTGATTGCATTCCCCAAATTCCCATCTGTGGCTCCTGGGTCTCCAACTCTCCATCCCCCACAATGGGTGGAAGCTTCCTTATCTTCTCAGTGTCCTGAGCCTAGCTCCTCTGAGCCTCAGACTTGCTGTGTGACCCCAGCCACTCATTTGCCCTGTTTGAGCCTCTACTTTTCTTTTCTTTTTTTTTTTTTTGAGACAGAGTCTTGCTCTGTCACCCAGGCTGGAGTGCGGTGCTGCGATCTTGGCTTACCGCAACCTCTGCCTCCCGGGTTCAAGTGATTCTTATGCCCCAGCCTCCGTAGTAGCTGGGATTACAGGCATGCACCACCATGCCCAGTTAATTTTTGTATTTTTAGTAGAGACGGGGTTTCGCCTGTTGGCCAGGCTGGTCTCGAACTCCTGGCTTCAAGTGATCCAACCACCTTGGCCTCCCAAAGTGCTGGGATTACAGGCGTGAACCACAGCACCTGGCCTGAGCCTCTACTTTCTCATTTGTAAAATGGGATGGGAGTTATTGCCTGGCTGGTGCCAGAGGGCCCTAGGAAGATGGAGTACAAGAACGAATGGATCAGGCTTTGAGAGGGACTGGGTCCCTGTGAGTTGAATGTCTGGGCGGATTATCATTGATTGGATCCTTTAGGCCATCACACAGTCTGTTTTCTATCAGTGATGCCGAGAAAGAGATGAGCATCCTTTTAACTTTTTGTTGGACTGGGAACCAGCTACTTTCTTTCAAAGGGTGAGGCTGCCCTGAGGTCTAAGGGATCTGGGCAGGGGTTGGAGGATTCTCACTCACCATGTCTTCAGTCTCCGGGGGGCAAGGCAGCGGCTCCGGCTGGAAAGAAGCAAGGAGTCAGCATGGGGCAGTCCCTCTGGGGTTATATAGTCCTGCCCCAGGGAGCCCTTAACATACCAAGGTAACCTTAGCCCTGCGGGTGCCCACCCCAGATACCAAAATAGCCCAACTCAGGGCCTCTCCTTTCTTGGAGGGCTGGCAGCAGCTGGAGCCCAGGGGGGAGGAAGGGGGGAGCATGTCTTGCGATGCATGTCTCACTAGGGCCTGGGCAAGAAGGGATGTTCTTTCTCCCAAAGAGGGGCTGGAATGTGCCAGAGTTTAGAGGGGACGCAACCCAAGGCATCATTCTGGGAGATAAATGAACCAGATCCTGTACCCCTGAGTGGGGTGGGCTCAGATTTAAACCCAGTAAATGTCTGGGTGCAGTGGTTCACACCAGTAATCCCAGCACTTTGGGAAGCTGAGGCGGGAGGATTGCTTGAGGCCAGGAGTTCAGGACCAGCCTGGGCAACATAGTGAGACCCCTGTCTCCCTTTTTTTTTTTTTAGACAGTCTCGCTCTGTCTCCCAGGCTGGAGTGCAGTAGTGTGATCTCGGTTCACTGCAACCTCCACCTCCCCTGTTCAAGTGATTCTCCTATCTTGGCCTCCCGAGTAGCTGGGATTATAGGTGTGCCACGAAGCCAGGCTAATTTTTTTTTTCTGTATTTTTAGTAGAGACAGGGTTTCACCATGTCGGCCAGAGTGGTCTCAATCTTCTGACCTGGTGATCCATCCACCTAGGCCTCCCAAAGTGCTGGGATTACAGGTGTGAGCCACTGCGCCTGGCCCCCGTCTCTATTTTAAATTAATAAAATAAACCCAGTAAACATGTATTGAACACACACAGTGTGCCACGTGCTAGGCTGGGCTTTGTGGATGCACTTTGGCAGACACAATCCCTCCACCCCCACATGGTGGAGTTCATAGTCAAGTGTGTGTAAGTGTGAGGGTGGTGAGAAAGAGCCATCTGTGGAAGCTGAGGGATCAGGTGGGTCTCCTACCTCCCTTCAAGGAGAGGGGAATTTTTTTTTTTCTTTTTTTTTTTTTTTTTTTGAGATGGAGTCTTGCTCTTGTCGCCCAGGTGGGAGTGCAATGGTGCGATCTCGGCTTACTGCAACCTCCGCCTTCTGGGTTCAAGCGATACTTCTGCCTCAGCCTCCTGAGTAGCTGGGATTCCAGGCACCCGCCACCATGCCCAGCTACTTTTTTTTTTTTTTTTTTTGAGATGAAGTCTCGTTTTGTTATCCAGGCTGGAGTGCAGTGGCGTGATCTTGGCTCACTGTAACCTCCGCCTCCCGGGTTCAAGTGATTCTCCTGCTTCAGCCTCCCGAGTAGCTGGGACTACAGGCGCGTGTCACCGCGCCCGCCTAATTTTTTTGTATTTTTAGTAGAGATGGGGTTTCCCCGCGTTAGCCAGGATGATCTCGATCTCCTGACCTTGTGATCTGCCTGCCTCGGCCTCCCAAAGTGCTGGGATTACAGGCATGAGCCACCGTGCCCGGCATCTAATTTTTTGTATTTTTAGTAGAGATGGCGTTTCACCATGTTGGCCAGGCTGGTCTCGAATTCCGACTTCAGATGATCCACCCATCTCGACCTCCCAAAGTGCTCAAAGTGCTGGGATTACAGGCATGAGCCACCGCGCCGAGCCAAGAGGGATTTTTTGAGGCAAGATGCTTTGTGGTCTCAGGTTTTGTGCTGGGCCTTGGTTTCCCCTCTGTAAAAGGGAGATGTAGTTCCCATCCCACAGAACTTGCCTTATAACTAATAGAGACAGGAATGAATGCAGAAACTGACATACCAGAGCTGGTCAGGAGCCCAGAAGTGGAGGGCGCAGCAGCTCTGTCTAGGAGTATGGGAGTGGCTTCACGAGGCCCAGGGAGTCAGGTGCAGGTGGAGGAGCAGATGTGCTGGGCGGAGGGCATGGCCTGAGCAAAGGCCTGGAGAGCGGAAGATCAGAAGTGTTCAGGTGGCCAGAATTGTGATGGGGCTGGTGACCAGCCCCTGAGGGGCCTTTGCCAGGCACAGGACGGAGACCCTGGGGAACCTTGGAAAGGTTTCATGCAGAAGAAGGATGTGATCTAGTATGAGTCTAGAATATTTTCTCTGGGTACTGGTGTGGAGGCTGGAACTCAGGAGGGGAGGAAAAGACCCTAAAAGGACAGCCAGCTGGTCACTTTCTGTGAGGTGCCTTGATGGCCAGTGGCAGCTCACTTCATTCTGGCCAAGAGCCAGCTTGGCTGATTGTGTGACTTTGATGTACCCTCTCTTCTCCCTCTGGGCCTCAGTGACCCAGTCCCCTCCATGCAGCAGAAGTCTGGAAAAATAGTGGCTGAGGAAGCCCCAAGTTGGCAAGGACAATCATCTCCTTCTCCTCCCGCTCCCTCTAGGGCCCGATGTCCTGAGGAAGATGCCTCCCCCTGCCCTGTCCCCCCTCCTCCAGGCCCATGCCGATACCTCTAAGACATTTTCTTTTCTGGGCACTGAGGCCCAGCCACCTGTTGTCTCGGTAAGAAGAGAGAAGGAGCCACCCTAAACTTAGCAGCTGCCCTTAGCCTCCCACACCAGCCCCTCCCTGCCTCAGACGGCAGCTGCCTCGCCTTATAGGGTTACCATGGGGGTCCAGGCCAGGGAGGAGCCCACTTATTACTGGGTTCTGGGAGAGGAGGAGGACTCCAAAAAGGGGAATGGGAGGAGTGCTCAGGAAGCTTGGGTCAAATGGGAGATGGGGAAGGTGAGGAGAAGGAGATCAGACACTGAGTGGGAATTGACAGGACATGGGGCTGAGTTGGGAGTGAGGGACCTTAGAGAACTCAGAAACCAAGGAGGAGCTGAGAAGTCGGGAGCTAGGTCTCACTGGAATTCCAGGATGGTGGATGCTATATGGAAATCAGAATATGGGGGTCAGAGAAAGAAGAGGGCGTTTAGAAGTTGGAAGGTTGGAGCTCATAACGTCAGGTCTTTATGCTTGTGATCTAAGGACAACCTGGAGCGCTCATGAGATTGAGGTCGGGATTCTCAGTGGAACATGAGGAGCACAAAGGGATGTGGCAGTGAGGGGAGAGGGGTTGACGGGACTGGGGCCTTGGATCCCCAAAAGAATAGTAACACACATATGGGGAGTTCATGGTATTAGGGATTCATGGATTTGGGGTTTGAGATCCCCACTAGAAGAAATGGAGGGGGTACTCAGAGGGATAAGGTCTGAGGAACTGGAGCCTGGGTTCTGGGGAGGAGCTCAGATAGATGGGAACTGAGGAGAGGGACTTGGAGGTTGGGATTCCCGCAGGAAATGGGTGAAGCACAGATATGGGTTGCTTATAGGATCTGGGGGCTCTGGCTATTGCCACCTGGGCCTGGAGTGTTGGGGTTAGTAGGGGGCCGGGATCGGAGAATTATAGAGTAAAGGATGAGAGTACTGGGTCAGGGCACTGGATCTGTGGTGGGGCTCAGGGTCCCACAGACCACCAGAGTGGGGGACTCAGGAGCTGAACGAAGAATAGGGGCCCGGAAAGGACTCGAGAGGGGGCAGCGCGGCACTCATTGGTTGAGGGCTGCACTAATGCCCCCGCCCCTTCTCCGTGCTGTCCCCAGCTGTCACCCTCCCATAAGGCTTGTCTCCGGTTGTCACCGACTATCCCTGGGCTGGCACCGCCTGCTGGCAGCATCTTTGCCCTTTGGATGCTCCCATTGGCTGAGACAGCTATCTATTTTCCTGTCCTGTGGCCAAGGTGGGAGAACACGATCATTGGCTGACGGGGCGAATTAATCTCTAGCTTGCCCCGCCTCCTCCCAGCTGTCATTCCTTACTGACCATTTTGGGAGACCTAAAGAATTCTTCAGCTCTTCCTATTGACTGCGGATGCTGTCTGTCACCGCCTAAATAGACATCACTGCCTGTCAATTTGACCACCACCTACTCCCCTTTTCATTGGCTCCCTTTTTACCATTCCTATTGGTTAAGAAGCCTCCAGGCCCCACCTCTTACTCGCGCAGCCCCTTCCGCGGTCATTCACCCTTCAGTCATATTCATTGGCCAGGAGGTTCAGACCCCTGCGTTTCTATTGGTTATTTCTTTCATCCCATCGCCCCCTGCCTTTCCTCGTCCTCTGATTGGTCTTGCAGCCCTAGGCTTTCTCCGTTTCCTCTTTCCAGATGACCCACCCCCTTTTCGCCTCCAGCCCCGCCCACGATTCCAACGATTGGCAGAAGCCCAGTTCTCTCTCTCCCACTATTCGTCCAAATCCTCTGACTAGGCGGGAGAAAAAAGGAGCGCGATGAGCCAGTCCGCGCGCAGGCGTGGAACGCCGAGACGCTGGCTGCGGAGCCGGCTCTGCAGCGTGTGCGCAGGCGCGAGGTCGGCGGCTCGCCCCCAAGCGGGAGGGAGGGGGCGGTGGCGAGAGCGCGCGAGGGGGTGAGAGGGCTCGAGAGAGACCCCGGCGCGTGGCGCCCCCCGACCCCTGCCCCGCCTCTGCGCGCCCAGCGGCCGCTCCGCCCCCGGCGCGCGCCGAGCCGCGCCCTTCGCCCTCTACCCTTTCTCGGCTGGCCTCGCCGGGAGGCCCGAGGGGCGGCGCCTTCTGCGGCCTCCCCGGCGGGGGGATGTGAGGGGCGGCCCGCGGCCATGGAGACGGGCACGGCGCCCCTGGTGGCCCCGCCGCGCCGTCATGGCGCCCCCGCGGCCCCCTCGCCGCCGCCCCGGGGTTCCCGGGCCGGGCCCGTCGTGGTGGTGGCTCCGGGACCTCCAGTGACTACGGCCACTTCGGCCCCCGTCACCCTGGTGGCCCCCGGAGAGGCGCGGCCCGCCTGGGTCCCGGGGTCGGCCCAGACCTCTGCTCCGGCTCCGGCTCCGGCCCCAGCCCCGGCCCCAGCCCCGGCTGTCACGGGCAGCACGGTGGTGGTGCTGACCCTGGAGGCCTCGCTCGAAGCCCCAAAGCCGCAGCTCCCCTCCGGCCCGGAATCCCCAGAGCCCGCGGCGGTGGCTGGAGTTGAGACATCGAGAGCTCTGGCCGCAGGGGCAGACTCTCCGAAGACAGAGGAGGCTCGACCCTCACCCGCCCCAGGACCAGGGACCCCCACCGGGACCCCTACCAGGACCCCTTCCAGAACGGCTCCTGGTGCCCTGACCGCCAAACCCCCGCTTGCCCCCAAGCCGGGAACCACAGTGGCCTCAGGAGTGACTGCACGGAGTGCATCAGGACAAGTGACAGGTGGGCATGGAGCTGCCGCAGCAACATCAGCATCAGCAGGACAGGCTCCTGAGGACCCCTCAGGCCCTGGCACAGGCCCCTCTGGGACTTGTGAGGCTCCGGTAGCTGTCGTGACCGTGACCCCAGCTCCGGAGCCTGCTGAAAACTCTCAAGACCTGGGCTCCACGTCCAGCCTGGGACCTGGCATCTCTGGGCCTCGAGGGCAGGCCCCGGACACGCTGAGTTACTTGGACTCCGTGAGCCTCATGTCTGGGACCTTGGAGTCCTTGGCGGATGATGTGAGCTCCATGGGCTCAGATTCAGAGATAAACGGGCTGGCCCTGCGCAAGACGGACAAGTATGGCTTCCTTGGGGGCAGCCAGTACTCGGGCAGCCTGTGAGTACCAGTGGGCACCCAGCGGGACCGCCTCGGGGAAGCAAAGGTTGGGGGAGGGCGAAACGATACACTTTGCCCAGACTCTGGCAGCCCAGCCTCCTCTGAGGATCCACGGGGTGATCAGCGCGAGCTGCCGTGTCTTGAGCATCCTGAGGTGCCTGTGACATTGGCATGTTAGTGGAGTTTCAGACCAGGGGTCAAGAGGTCTGGGTTTAAGCCTTGCCTTTGATGGGTTGTGTGCCCTTGAGCTAGTGGCTTCCCCATTTCCGTGCCTCAGTTTCTTCCTCTATAAAGTGGATTGAATGAGATGATACCTGAGGTCATCCCTGCTCTTTGATGGGGAACTCCAGCTACAGGCCGGATATTCTGGAGGGTTGGTTGGGCGAGGGTTCTGGTAGAGACCCTTGGTCCCTTAGGGTGGATAGCCTGGGAGGGGTGCAGGCATCTCCCTTCCCCCATAGCCCTAGGTCCCAGGGATGGAGTAGAGAGGTGGGGAAGTCTGGCTGATGGAAGGGAGACCGTGCAGTCAGGATCCCGCTGTGAAACAGGGCAGTCTTGTATCTGCACTGAAGTAAAGGGTGGGAGAGGCCTCTTCCCCATTTCCTCATCTCCCCAGCCGGGCTGACTCTTTCCTAGTTCTCTCCGGGGCCTGAGTCACTCCCGAGGTAGGGGGTGATTGCCTCTGACTTCTTCCTTCCCCCTCTCTGGATCCTGCCCGTTGTTCCTGTGCCCCTTTGACCTGCTGGGCCAGTCAGCCTACAGCATCGCCTGGGCCCCCAGGTGTCAGGCCCCAGGTGCTAAGGATAAAATAGTCCTTTCAAGGAGCCAATCATCTGGAGAGAAAGAAAAGTACTTAAACAGTTGGTTTCAATAGAAGACCTCGGGTTTAGCCTAGAGATCTCCAGAGGGTTTCCTGAGGCACCTAGAGCAGGGAGTCAGCTGAACCTGCTCTGAATCGTGGAGAGTAAGTAGGATTGATTTAGTCTTGGCTATGTGTGCAAGAATCGGGGGAAGCCCTGTGGGAGAGTTTTCCAGGCAGGGTTCACGAGCCAACCAAAATCAGAAAGCCTTTGACTGGGTACCAACATTCAGGGTCTTACGTGGGAAAGCAACTGAGGTTTGACCCTGGTGCTTTCTAGGCACAAGGACTCGGTTTATAGACGAAGAAACAATTAGTGCAGTTGAGTGAATTGTCCCCCTCAAATAATCTGGATCTGTGTGACCAGTGGCTCTCTCCTCAATAGCAGGCTGTCCTGAGGAACTCGGGCTGAATTTAGTTTGGGGGAGTCCCTCTTGTGTGCCAGGCACTATGCCGGGTGCTGTTTCTCTGCTTTGTAGCTTTGTCCCTCTAAGATCAGCTTCCATGCCAGAGAACTCTACCTCTTGGGCAAGACTGACTGTAATCCATGTTACTTTCGCAGCGTTCAGTGGCTCGCTGCTGTCCACAGGATGAAGTTCAGGCTCTTTGGCCTGCGCATAGCCTCTCTGGTCACCTTTGCCACCATTCCTCACCGGGTGCTTTGCGCTGTGGTCCTGCTGAACTAGTTGTAGTCCTTTCCCCTTCATATTCAGGCTGTGCACCTGCCAGGAGTGCTCTTCTCCCCTTTCTTTGCCTGCTAAGTTCTACTCATTTCTTCATGGCTTACCTCAGATGTCCCCTCCTCCAGGAAGCTTCCCTGATACCCACTGCCCCCACTGCAATTAGATGTGTCTTTGGTGCATCTTTGTCATTGCATTTCCCATGCTGTATTACAGTTATCGCTCCTCTTAGGCTGTAACCTTCTTGAGGGCCAGAAGGTATCTTACTCTTCCCAGCCCTTGGTAGAGTTTGTAACCGACTTATGATAGAAATTAATGAGAGATGGTCTCTCTGTTTAAGGAGCTTCTAGAACAAAGGAAACTAACATTTAACGAGCCCCTTCTATTTAACAGATGTTTATATGCAGTTTCTCAATAGTCTTCTCATAACTTTGTGATGTAGGTGGTGGTGGTGTTTTTTTTTGTTTTGTTTTGTTTTGTTTTTGAGACGGAGTTTTGCTCTTGTTGCCCAGGCTGGAGTGCAATGGTGCGATCTTGGCTCACTGCAACCTCTGCCTCCCAGGTTCAAGCAATTCTCCTGCCTCAGCCTCCCGAGTATCGGATTGAAGACATGTGCCACCACACCCGGCTGAGTTTGTATTTTTAGTAGAGACAGGGTTTCACCATGTTGGCCAGGCTGGTCTTGAACTCTCGACCTCAGGTGATCCGCTTCTCACTTCTGACACCTCCGCCTCCCAAAGTGCTGGGATTACAGGCATGAGCCACCATGCCCGGCCCGGTGGTGTCTTTTTATAATTGAGGAAGGGACTCAGGTCATCCCTTGACAAAGCTCCCCATTGTCTCAGAGACAGAACTGAAATTTGAACTTAGGTAGGTTTGATTCTTAAGACCCAAGCTTTCTTCCGTTCCACTCACCTCCTAGTACAGGCTCCTACAAGTAAGTGTTTGAAGAATGATGGGGCACCATGAGTATGAACCTCTGACAGAACAGTGAGTAAATAGGGCAGGGAGTCCTTTATTTGCCTGGGGTGATTTCAGGGAGGAGGAGGTAGAGTAAATTGCAGGTGACCCAAGGGATCTCAAACATTTGATAGGACAAAACTCAGATGGTTGCGTCTAAAGAGACAGAAGTACATTTGTTCTGTATTTTATTTTATTATTATTATTTTTTTTCGATGGAGTCTCGCTCTGTCATCCAGGCTGGAGTGCGGTGGCACAATCTCGACTCACTGCACCCTCCACCTCCCGGGTTCAAGCGATTCTCATGCCTCAGCTTCGCGAATAGCTGGGATTTCAAGCACGTGCCACCATGCCTGGCTAATTTTTGTATTTATAGTAGAGACAGGGTTTTACCATGTTGTCCAGGCTGGTCTCAAACTCCTGACCTCAAGTCATCCACCTGCCTCGGCCTCCCAAAGTGCTGGGATTACAGGTGGGAGCCACCATGCCCGGCCTCTTTTATTATTTTATTTTTATTTTTTGTAGAGACAGAATCTCGTTATGTTGCCCAGGCTGGCCTTGAACTCCTGGCCTCAAGTGATCCTCTTGCCTCTGCTTCCCAAAGTGCTGGGATTACAGGCATGAGCTACCATGCCTGGCCCTCTAGGGTGTTTTATTTTATGGATAGTAAGGTATTACTTAATGGGCACTTCGCTGTGTGTTATTTCGTATAAACTCTCAACAAACCCCTTCGGGTAGATATTGTTACTTTCTCCACCTTACAGATGAGGAAATTGGGCTTAGCAAAATTAAGTGATTTGCCCAAGGTCACACAATGAATAAATGGTAAAGCTAGGACTTGGATCCAGATCTAATGCAAAATGTGGCTTTAAAATACTCCATACTCTCTCCCCAGATTTGGATGTGTCAGAAGTGAGATTTAAATATGACCTCTGAATAGAGATCCATCAGGGAAGGAAGCCCTTTCAGTGTGCCTTGGGATGCCCAAGTGGCCAGACATCCTGATGTTTGGCAGCTCACAGACTATCCAGTTTCTCGTTTGAGCTTGGGGAGGTGGCTTGCCTCAGTTCCCCCTGCAATGCAGGTTTTACACTATTGCTACTGACCCCTTCCGTGCTCCCCCGACCCTACAGAGAGAGCTCCATTCCCGTGGACGTGGCTCGGCAGCGGGAGCTCAAATGGCTGGACATGTTCAGTAACTGGGATAAGTGGCTGTCACGGCGATTCCAGAAGGTTTGAGGGCTGAATGGTGGGCAGGGCAATGCACAAGTTGGGAGGGGTAGCATGTGCTCCAGGGAAGCCCAGGAAGCCGATAATATCTGCCCTCTGGACCACACTGGGGATAGATGGGCCCTGGCGGGGGAATGGCTTTAAAAATAGAAGTCCAGGCCAGGTCCAGTGGAATCAAGCCTATGGGATGTCGGAGGAGTATCCAGGGAGTTTGTGGACTGCTGGGGAAAGCTTGGAGGCTGTGCCAGCCCTTGAAGCTGTCCCCCTCCTGCCACTTTGCCTTAGGTGAAGCTGCGCTGCCGGAAGGGGATCCCCTCCTCTCTCAGAGCCAAGGCCTGGCAGTACCTGTCTAATAGCAAGGAACTTCTGGAGCAGAACCCAGGAAAGTTTGAGGTGCGTGCAGCTCCAAGGTGTGGGGACATGTGGCCCTGTCTGTGCAAGGGGTATCAGTTCCCCCAGATGCTGAGGTAATCCCCACTGTCCCACTGCAGGAGCTGGAACGGGCTCCTGGGGACCCCAAGTGGCTGGATGTGATTGAGAAGGACCTGCACCGCCAGTTCCCTTTCCACGAGATGTTTGCTGCTCGAGGGGGGCATGGGTAAGGTGGCCGGACCATGGGGGTCAGTCAGCAAACATTGGCTGGAGGATCCACCTTTTATCTAGGTGGATACAAGACTGAGTTGAAAGTGGTTTTTGCCCTTCAGGACTTGTAGAAGAGCTATCTGTAATGGAATAAGTGTCAAGCCATGTCAAAGGAACTGTCCTGGGAAGGAGACTTGACTCGGGTTGTGTGTGGGGGCACGTCATGGGCTCCTTGAAGAGCTTGCATTTGGGCTGGGTTTTGGAGGGGTGGGAGCTACAGCAGTGGGGCAGGGTTTTCCTGCCTGGGGGTTATGGAAAAGATCACCAGGGACCCTTAAATGCTATGCCAAAGCATTTGGAATTTTGTTCTATAGACCAAGCTTCCTCCAGATGTCAGTATATACTCTTCTCTAGTAGTATGCAAGATGATCATCTTAGGGAGTTCTCTGATGGACTTTTTTTTGTTTTGTTTTTTGAGATGGAGTCTCCCTTTGTTGCCCAGGCTGGAGTGCAGTGGTGCGATCTCAGCCCACTGCAACCTCTGCCTCCCAGGTTCAAGCAATTCTCATGCCTCAGCCTCCTGAGTAGCTGGGATTATAGGTGCACACCATCGTGCCCGGCTCATTTTTGTGTTTTTAGCAGAGACGGGGTTTCACTGTGTTGGCCAGACTGGTCTTGAACTCCCGACCTCAAGTGATCTGCCCGCCTTGACCTCCCAAAATGCTGGGATTACAGGTGTGAGCCACTGCGCCTGGCCAGATGGACTTTTTGTTCTTTCTTTTCTTTTTTTTTTTTTTGAGATGGAGTTTTGCTCTTGTTGCCGAGGCAGGAGTACAGTGGCACGATCTTGGCTCACTGCAACCTCTGCCTCCTGGATTCAGGTGATTCTCCTGCCTCAGTCTCCCAAGTAGCTGGGATTACAGGTGCGTGCCACCACACCCGGCTAATTTTTGTATTTTTAGTAGAGACGGGGTTTCACCATGTTGGCCAGGCTGGTCTCGAACTCCTGACCTCAGGTGATTCACCTGCCTTGGCCTCCCAAAGTGCTAGCATTATAGGCGTGAGCCAACACGGTCAGCCGGACAATTTTTTAAATCAATAATTCATCCTTTAGCAAATATTTATTGAGCATCTGCTATCTACCAGGCACTGTCTAGTCACAAATGATTGCAGTGAACAAAAAACCAAAAACTCATCTCATGGTGTTTATATTTTAGTGGGGACAAACAATAAATCAGGGAAAGGAAAGTATATTGTATGTGAAATGATGGTAAGCATTAAAGAGGAGGTTATTTTTATTTTTACTTTTATTTGTTTTTTGATAGAGATGGGTTTTCATCATGTTGCCCCGGCTGGTCTTGAACTCCTGGGCTCAAGCGATCCGCCTGCCTTAGCCTCCTTAAGTGCTGGGATTACAGGCGTGAGCCACTGTGCCTGGGCCTAAAGAGGAGTTTAAAGCAAGAGGGAAATAGAGAATGTGAGTGGGGATGGGGTTACAAATGACTTGATCCTGCTTATGTTTTAAAAGGGTCATTCTGGCTACCATGCTGAGAACAGACTATAGGGAGACAAGGACAGAAACGGACCAGTTAGGAGACTTCCTGTAATCCAGGAGAGGGTGAGAGCTAGACCAGCATGGTAGCAGCGGGAGTATGGGGAGAAGTGGTTGGATTCTGGATATATTTTGAAGGTCGAGTCAAAGGGATTTGCCAATGGATTAGACATGCAGTGTGAGAGGAGAGAGGGGAGTAGGGTTTTTGGCCTGAGAAATGAGAAGAATGGAGTTGCTGTTTACTAATACAGATGGGGTAAAGGTAGCTGTGGGGGGCATATCAGGAGCTCAGTTTTGGAACGTTTATTTTTTATTTTTGTTTTTTGAGACGGAGTCTCGCTCTGTCGCCCAGGCTGGAATGCAGTGGCGCCACCTCGGGTCACTGCAACCTCCACCTCCCAGGTTCAAGCAATTCTCCTGCCTCAGCCTCCTGAGTAGCTGGAATTACAGGCACCCGCCACCATGCCCAGCTAAGTTTTGTATTTTTATTAGAGACGGGGTTTTGCCATGTTGGCCAGGCTGGTCTCGAACTCCTGACCTCAAGTGATCTGCTCACCTCGGCCTCCAAAGTGCTGGGATTACAGGTGTGAGTCTCCATGCCCGGCAGGGAACATTAAGTTTAAAATGCTTATTGGACCTCTAGATGGAGATGTAAGTTCAGTGTACAGTATACACAAACCTGGATTTCAGGGCAGATGTTTAAACTGGAGATAAATTGGAAATTAAGAGTCGTCAACTTATAGAGGGACTAAATCTTACCCACGAGACTGGATGAAGTCACAAAGGCAACAAGTGTAGATACAAAAGGAATTGATGCGAAATGTCCAACGATTGAGCCCTGCAGCTCCCATAGTTTGAGAATGGGAAGATGAGAAAGAGCCGGTAAAGGAGACTGGAATGAGAAGCTAGAGGTAGGAGGAGGACCAGGAGCATGTGATTGGGAGCAAAGTGTAGTGGGGTTTCAAGCATCAGCTGTGTGAAATGCTGCTGAAGGGTCCAATAAAGTCCAGCCTGAAAATTGACCTCTGGATTGAACACTGGAGAAGTCATTAGTGACCATGTTAAAAACAGTTTTGTGGCTGGGTGCGGTGGCTCACACCTGTAATCCCAGCACTTTGGGAAGCCAAGGCGGGCAGATCATCTGAGGTCAGGAGTTCAAGACCAGCCTGGCCAACATGGTGAAACCCCGTCTCTACTAAAAATATTTTTAAAAGGCCAGGCGTGGTGGCCCACGCCTGTAATCCCAGCACTTTGGGAGGCCGAGGCGGGCAGATCATGAGGTCAGGAGTTCGAGACCATCCTGGCTAACACGGTGAAACTCCCGTCTCTACTAAAAAAATACAAAAAATTAGCTAGGCATGGTGGCGGGCGCCTGTAGTTGCAGCTATTCGGGAGGCTGAGGCAGGAGAATGGTGTGAACCTGGGAGGCAGAGCTTGCAGTGAGCCGAGATGGCGCCACTGCACTCCAGCCTGGGTGACAGAGGAGATTCTGTCTCAAAAAAAAAAAAAAAATTAGCTTGCTGTGGTGGCAGGTGCCTGTAATCCCAGTTACTCGGGAGGCTGAGGCAGAAGTTTCAGTGAGCCGAGATCACGCCATTGCGCTCCAGCCTGGGCAACAAGAGCGAAACTCTGTCTCAAAGGAAAAAAAAAAACAGTTTTGTGGCTGGGCGCGGTGGCTCACGCCTGTAATCCCAGCACTTTGGGAGGCTGAGGCAGGCGGATCACCTGAGGTCAGGAGTTTGAGACCAGCCTGACCAACATGGAGAAACCCTGTCTCTACTAAAAATACAAAATTAGCCGGGCATTTTATAGGGAGGCTGAGGCAGGAGAATTGCGTGAACCTGGGAGACAGTTTGCCGTGAGCTGGGATCGCACCATTGCACTGCGGCCTGGGCAACGAGAGTGAAACTCTGTCTCGAAACAAACAAAAACAGTTTTGTGTGGAGCAGTGGGTGAAACCCTAACTGGAGAATGGGAGAAAAGAAATTAAAGACAGTGAGTCTATAGGTAAGGAAAGAAACAGTGTGGTATTTGGAGGGAAGAGAGGGGTAAAGAGACTTTTTTTTGTTTGTTTTGAGACAGAGCTTGACTGTCGCCCAGGCTGGAGTGCAGTGGTGTGATCTTGGCTCACTGCAACCTCTGCCTCCCAGATTCCCAGATTCAAGTGATTCTCCCACCTCAGCCTCCCAAGTACCTGGGATCACAGGTGCCCGCCACCACACCTGGCTAATTTTTGTATTTTTGGTAGAGACGGGGTTTTGCCATGTTGGCCAGGATGGTCTCGAACTCCTGACCTCAGGTGATCCACCCACCTTAGCCTCCCAAAGTGCTAGGATTACAGGCGCGAGCTACTGCGCCTGGTGAAGAGACTTTTTTTTTTTTAAAACTCAAATAACAGCATGTGGGTATGCTTGTGGGAACGGTGGAGAGAGAAATTGATAGTGCAGGAGCAAGGGGAGGGTTGTTGGAGTGGTGGCCTGTACACACGAGAGGGGATGGGATCCTGGGCCCAAGTGGAAAGGAAGTGCTTGCCAGGATCACAGACTCTTCACCCATAGCAACAGGGAGAAGGCAGGGACACGGAAGCAGGCAGGTGGGTGATGGGTGTGGGTGCTTGTGGAAGTTACATATTTATTTTAATATGCATTAGGTAAAATAACCATATCAAACCTGTCATTTCGGGGATGCTTTTGCAAAGTGGAGAAAAAATGTCAACTAAATAATAGTAGGGTGGTACGCAGATAAAATACAAATGAAGATCACACTTGAATGCCTGGAGTTTTGGGAAAAGCTATTCTGGGAAGTGGTCAGGAGGAGGATGTGTGAGACTGGAGGCAGGGAGAGGATCTGGGAGGTCATTTTTTATGGGCAAGAAATGGAGGTCTGAGCTGTGAATGGCTGTGGAGGTGGAGAGGAGCAGGCGGGAATGGAATTCAGGGTGCAGCGCTGCTTAGGCTTGGAGTAAGGGGTTCTTTTCTGATGTGGGGCTGAGTGAATAGAAGTCCTGGACACGGCAGTGGGGCACCCTCAAGAGGAGCAGGTCTAGGGTACAGATTTTATTCTTTTGGATGCAGAGACAAGAGAAAGGGCTGAGGCACAGCTGGCTTCCAAGCCTTCCCCAAGAACCATGAAATCCAGTGAGACCGATAAGGCAGGCCCTGCCCTGGGGAGCTCCTGCTTTGGGGTGACAAAGACATTTAGTGCTAGAGGAGGGCTGATGCTGCGGCTGTGGAAAGCTTCCTGGAGAAAATGACCTGGAAGGTTTCTGGGATGTGGCTGAGGAAGGAGGGCGAGGGTGTAGCCTGTGCTGGGATGGCCAGGACCATGTGGAGTATGTAGCCAAAGGCGGAGCCCCGGGGCCTGGAGTGCTCTGCTGTGGGCTGAGCCTTTAGCTGAAGCTCGCTCAGCAGGACTGGGCAGGTGGATGGAGGAGCCTGGTGATAAACTCTGGGACGAATCTGGAACTGGGTTTGGGGACAGAGCTCTCAGCCCGTGACTGTCCTCACAGTCTTCCCCAACCCCCACAGGCAACAGGACCTGTACCGAATCCTGAAGGCCTACACCATCTACCGGCCTGACGAGGGTTACTGCCAGGCCCAGGCCCCCGTGGCTGCGGTCCTGCTCATGCACATGCCTGCGGAGGTCAGCGCCCTGGTCCTGGGCCGGGAGGGGCAGGGGGGATCTCAGCCTACAGTGGTGATGGGGGAGCTCCCTGCTCCCTGCTTCTCAGGCCCCACCCCTCCTCCTTGTTCTTGCTCTTCTCAGCAAGCCTTTTGGTGCCTGGTGCAGATCTGCGACAAGTACCTCCCAGGTTACTACAGTGCAGGGCTGGTGAGTGTCTGGAGGCTGGGTGCATCCGGGGCTGTGGCGTTTCCTCCAGGCTGCAGGCAGGTCCTTGCCTTGCCCCACCCTGGCCTACCCGGCCTCTGCCCACAGGGCCGGCCAGTTCTCCCCTGATAGGGGCACAGCTGACTTGGCCCTCTTTTCATGGTTTGTCCCACCTGCAGGAGGCCATTCAGCTGGACGGGGAGATCTTTTTTGCACTCCTGCGCCGGGCCTCCCCGCTGGCGCATCGCCACCTGCGGCGGCAGCGCATTGACCCTGTGCTCTACATGACGGAGTGGTTCATGTGCATCTTCGCCCGCACCCTGCCCTGGGCGTCGGTGCTGCGTGTCTGGGACATGTTTTTCTGTGAAGGTACTTCTGTGGCCCTCCAGGCATGAGGGGCTGGGGTTTCTGTGGTGGCTATCAGGGGTTCTGTCATATTTCTGGTGGTCCATGGACAAAAGGTACTTGTTGGGTGGAGGTTTCACCATAAGCAGCTGGGGGCTGGAGAAACAGGCCTGATTTTAGTTCTGCCACCAACCCAGAGCCTGCTCTCCCTGCCAAGATCCTGAGACTGATAGCAGCTCATGTCCTTTCACAGGGCCTCAGTTTCCTCATCTGAGATTGGCAGTAGATGGGGATGGGGGCTGTGAGTCTATCCTGATCAGGACAGGCTGAGATCTTGGGTCTGACCACCCCATGCTCTCTACTCTCCACCCCTGCAGGCGTTAAGATCATCTTCCGGGTGGCCCTGGTCCTGCTGCGCCACACGCTGGGCTCGGTGGAGAAGCTGCGCTCCTGCCAAGGCATGTATGAGACCATGGAGCAGCTGCGTAACCTGCCCCAGCAATGCATGCAGGAAGACTTCCTGGTGCATGAGGTAGGCCTGTGCCCTCAACGCAGCCCCTGCCTGCCTCAGCCCGCTCCCACCCTCAGCTCCATTCTGGTACACATTTCCTCTCTGTGCAGGTGACCAATCTGCCGGTGACAGAAGCACTGATTGAGCGGGAGAATGCAGCCCAGCTCAAGAAGTGGCGGGAAACGCGGGGGGAGCTGCAGTATCGGCCCTCACGGCGACTGCATGGGTCCCGGGCCATCCACGAGGAGCGCCGGCGGCAACAGCCACCCCTGGGCCCCTCCTCCAGCCTCCTCAGCCTCCCTGGCCTCAAGAGCCGAGGCTCCCGGGCAGCTGGAGGGGCCCCGTCCCCGCCGCCCCCCATCCGCAGAGCCAGTGCTGGGCCTGCCCCAGGGCCTGTGGTCACTGCTGAGGGACTGCATCCATCCCTTCCCTCACCCACTGGCAATAGCACCCCCTTGGGTTCCAGCAAGGAGACCCGGAAGCAGGAGAAGGAGCGGCAGAAACAGGAGAAGGAGCGGCAGAAACAGGAGAAGGAGCGGGAGAAGGAGCGGCAGAAGCAGGAGAAAGAGCGAGAGAAGCAGGAAAAGGAGCGAGAGAAGCAGGAGAAGGAGCGGCAGAAGCAGGAGAAGAAGGCTCAAGGCCGGAAGCTTTCGCTGCGTCGAAAGGCAGATGGGCCCCCAGGCCCCCATGATGGTGGGGACAGGCCCTCAGCCGAGGCCCGGCAGGACGCTTACTTCTGACCTCTGCCCTGGGGCTGGACTGCATGGCCCCCCTCTTTCCCTCAGCCAAGAACAGGCCTGGCCCGAGGTGCCACCCCCTAGCACCTTGTCAGGCTGTCCCTTGCTGGGGAAAGTGGCTTGGTTCCCCATCTCCTCGCCAGCTGCTGATCCCTACACGGGCAGGACAGATGGGCAGCTGCAAATGAGTCTGGAGCCTCTCATCTCCCATGAGGCTCAGCTGGGGGGTCTCTGTCGCTCCTGCCCCAGTTCCCTCTGGGTCCCCTCCTAGGTGCTGTCCTGAATGGCCTGTTGTCATCCCAGGGGTGACTCCTGGTGATGGGAGTCAGCAGTTTCAGATTCTTACACTCCATGGCTCCCCTTACCATGAGGTGGAGCTGGCTTCCTTTTCCCTGTCTTCAGTCCTCCCTGTGTCCCCCACTTCCTGGCCAGGGCTCTCCTTCTGGACCTGTGTTGTAATTGTGTACAGAGGATGGCGTTGGCCTGGGGTGGGGGTGCTCGCTTTGTCTTCTGTCCTTTGGTTCTCCTTCCCTAATGCTCCTGTACCCAGTTTATTTAAGGGGACATGCACTGGAATAGGAAATGTCCCCCATCTCCCTTCCTGCACCCTGCTGTGCTCCCTCCAAACCCACCTTGCTCTGTGTTCTCAGGCCCCCCTGCTTTTGTCTCACCAGGACCCATACCTTTCACCTTGTTCCCTTCCACCCCTCCAGTTAGTCCCTATCTGGGTAAGGGTCTTCCCTTGAGCTCCAGGGGGTGGAACCCAATGTTTACATTCTCTTCTGTCTCTGCCCCCACCCCATGCAGCGCTTTGAGGAATCGGAAAAGAACCTGCTGTTGTACCTGGGCCTGTCTCCTGCCTTGTTATTTGATGAGGGGGGGATGGGGTAAGGACGAGGGAGGGAGGGACAGAGCCAGGACCTGGGTCTCTGTTGAAGCAGTCTGCTGTCTTGGCAAGTAGGTACCTCTTAGCTTTGGGTCCATCTCTCAGTCACTCATCAGACACTGGTTGAGCTCCTGCTCCATCTTTGCCTGGGATCTGCTGTCTCCATTGTCACTGGCTGCCTGGAGCTCTCTATGCACCACGTGCAGCACCCGGATCTCCTTCCCAAAGTGCTCATGCAACTCCTGGAAGCTGGAGGGGGTACTCACAGTGGCTAGAAAGCCACTGTCCTCTGGGGATGAGATGGGTTCTTGGCCAGCTGCCTGGCACAGCTCCCAGTATTGGGTTTTGGTGGGGGGGGGGAGGGGGGACAGCAGCCCAGCCAGCCGCCTCCAGCTCGCGCCAGCCAGTGCCCACAGCCAAGTCTCCAGCTCTTCCTGGGTTTCTGCAGCCAGCTTGTAGGCCCGCCCACCTGTGCCCTCCACCCCAGGGGTCAGGATGGTAAAGGCATAGGGTTCTGCGGCCTTAAGGTGTGGTTCCACCTGGCAGTTCTCTAACAGGATGAGGCCCGGGGTGCATGGTCGGTCTAGTGTTCTAGGTAGAAGAGGAGGTTTCCTCGGAGGATGAACCATCGGCGCTGGTAGCTGAGGTTTCGGGTCCCCTTCTTTAGCAAGATGCCTTCCTGGTCTGGGGCCTGTGTTCTGTAACCATGGAAGAAACTGAGCACGGACTTTCTGTGCAGTTTCATCGTGATCCAATATGGGAGGAAACCCCTAGGGAGAAAGAAGTGGCCCATCTAGTTGCCTGGGGGAAGAGTAGGGGAACTCTCATGCTGTCCTCGTCTGGCTTCAGCACGTGCTGCCTGCGCACAGTCTTGGCTTAGGGGGATGCAAGCTCCGAGTGTCAAGAGCTAGGGGTCCCAGCACAGGGGCTGATCCCTGCTACCTCCCCAATTCCCCCTTCTGCTTGGGCCACATTCCGTTACCTGGGCAGGAGTTGCTAGGCCCTATTTGCTCAGGGGGGCTTCATGCTGCAGAGAGGCACTGTTGCCCTTTTCCAGGCCTACCTGAGAGCAGGGCACAAGGGGCTTCTGGCCTGAGTACCGGCGCCAATGCCACCTCTCCAGTGATGGCTCTCCCACCTCAGAAACCAGGAACTCGCCCAGGGTATGGGCGTGGGACAAATTACTTCCCCTGGGTCCTAAAGGGAGGTGTGTTCAGAAAGTGCCCCGAGAGCCGTCCAGGGGCCCCAGGCTGGCCATCGGGAGAGCCAGGCTTCCCCTCGGAGAGGCAAGGCTGCACCTCTCAGGCTAGGAGGGCTGACCGCTGGACCATAGGAATGGGAAGGCAGGATTTCTAACGAGACGGTAGGGGCGCTGAGCCCTTAGCCCTGGGGGAAGGGTGACTTGAACCCAGGACAGGAAAACGGAGCAGCAACCCACTGACCCTGCTCGGACTTTGCCCCTCCATCCTGACCCTGGGCGGCCCTTTAAGCAGATGCGCTCCAGTTTTTCTCCAGAGCCTCTACTGCTTGAATGACGGACTCGAAGCTACTTCCGGCCATTTCTCACGCCCGGTCAGAGTCCAGGCATTCTTAGGTTCCCTCTTCTCAACATTGTCCTCCCACGCGACTGACGTCACTTCTGGCGGGAGAGAGGGTGGAGGCGTCTTCCCTCGCTTATCGCATACTTCCGCCCGCTCTTCCAGTTAGTTCCCTAACCCGAGTGAAGCCACTTCCGGGCTTCCCGGGCGCCTTCCGCAGTCCTCTTCCGGGTGATGGCGGCCGGGTGCCCCGGATGTAGCCCTGGCGCAAGCATCTCTTCTTTTCGCCACCTCGCCTTCCGCGGATTGCGAGGTGAGTGCGCGAGGGTGGGACCGCCCGAATCCCCGTGGCCCTGTAAGTTGTACGCAGCCCGGGACAGTTGGGGCTCACCACACGGAATTGGGAGTTCGGAGCAGGGAGGAACAGGGTGGCGAGAGCGCCAGGTCCTGAGTCGGCCCGGGCCCGGCGAGCTCCGAGAGAGCCAGGGTAGAGAGCGGGGGTTAGCCCGTGGAGCCGGTGGCGCGCAGACTGCGGGGGCTGGAGTTGGGGGCGGTCATGTGGTGAAGCCTGTCTCCTTTCAGCCAGGGTCGGGGGATCTAGAGGGTCCGCTCCTCCGTCCCCGCCCCATTTAACTCGCGGATGCTAGACCCAAGTCCTGGAGGCCTCCTGGCTGCCAGCTTCCTTTCGGCCCCTGCTTTTGTGCTCCCTCCGCTCCCAAACTGTACCTGTCACAGACCAGGAAAAATGTTTGCTGTGCTGCGTCTGTTGGCGAGTCCCCTCCTCACCCGGTTCCCTTCCTCTGCATCCTTTCCTCAGCTTGAGAAACACCTCTTTGCCCCGTCATGCCAAAGAGGAAAGTGACCTTCCAAGGCGTGGGAGATGAGGAGGATGAGGATGAAATCATTGTCCCCAAGAAGAAGGTGAGGGGGCCAGACTGCTTTGTGTGGGGGAAAGAGGAGCTAGAAGCCTGAAGAGGAAGAAAGCTGGCGGGAGAGGGGCGGGGCGGGCAGGCAGAGAAAAGCCTAGTTTTTTCAGGTTCTCTGAGGAATGGGTTGGGAGCGTCTTCAGTGTGGGTCCTGAAATATTTGGGGAAGTAGTCGAGATCCTGAAATATTTGGAGAATATTTGGGTTCAGATCCGGAAGTATTTGGGGAGGTAGCCAGTAACCTGCATTTCTCGACTTTCTGGCTCCTGCTCACAGCTGGTGGACCCTGTGGCTGGGTCAGGGGGTCCTGGGAGCCGCTTTAAAGGCAAACACTCTTTGGATAGCGATGAGGAGGATGATGATGATGATGGGGGGTCCAGCAAATATGACATCTTGGCCTCAGAGGATGTAGAAGGTAAGCTGTATCCAAGAATACACTCTGCTGGAAAAACAAGTAGGGGCCTCTGGTGGTGTGGAGCGAGGGAGGCTCCGGTCTCTTTTTTCCATGCCTGGAAAAGGGCACCTGTGTCTTTGGTGCAGGTCAGGAGGCAGCCACACTCCCCAGCGAGGGGGGTGTTCGGATCACACCCTTTAACCTGCAGGAGGAGATGGAGGAAGGCCACTTTGATGCCGATGGCAACTACTTCCTGAACCGGGATGCTCAGATCCGAGACAGCTGGCTGGACAACATTGACTGGGTGCGGCCCAGGGCTGGCGTGGCTGGGGCCTGGGAGTGGCAGATGCTGGGCCTGCTCCCGTGGCAGTTGGTGGGAAATCACTCCATCTTCCCATTACAGGTGAAGATCCGGGAGCGGCCACCTGGCCAGCGCCAGGCCTCAGACTCGGAGGAGGAGGACAGCTTGGGCCAGACCTCAATGAGTGCCCAAGCCCTCTTGGAGGGACTTTTGGAGCTCCTATTGCCTAGAGAGACAGTGGCTGGGGCACTGAGGCGTCTGGGGGCCCGAGGAGGAGGCAAAGGGAGCAAGGGGCCTGGGCAACCCAGTTCCCCTCAGCGCCTGGACCGGCTCTCCGGGTTGGCCGACCAGATGGTGGCCCGGGGCAACCTTGGTGTGTACCAGGAAACAAGGGAACGGTTGGCTATGCGTCTGAAGGGTTTGGGGTGTCAGACCGTAGGACCCCACAATCCCACACCCCTACCCTCCCTGGACATGTTCGCTGAGGAGGTGGCGGAGGAGGAACTGGAGACCCCAACCCCTACCCAGAGAGGAGGTGAGCTTGGAGGACAGAGGAGGGGGCAGTGGGTAGGAAGTGAGACACTGGAGGCCAAATGGCTTTCCCTGTTATTTTAGAAGCAGAGTCACGGGGAGATGGTCTGGTGGATGTGATGTGGGAATATAAGTGGGAGAACACGGGGGATGCCGAGCTGTATGGGCCCTTCACCAGCACCCAGATGCAGGTGAGCTGCTTTCTCCCTCCTTCTGCCTTGTCCCTGCTTCCCCCACTCCTGTCAGTTGTTCCCCAGCTCTGCCCTCTCCTTGCAGACCTGGGTGAGTGAAGGCTACTTCCCGGACGGTGTTTATTGCCGGAAGCTGGACCCCCCTGGTGGTCAGTTCTACAACTCCAAACGCATTGACTTTGACCTCTACACCTGAGCCTGCTGGGGGCCCAGTTTGGTGGGCCCTTGTTTCCTGGACTTTGTGGAGGAGGCACCAAGTGTCTCAGGCAGCGAGGAAATTGGAGGCCATTTTTCAGTCAATTTCCCTTTCCCAATAAAAGCCTTTAGTTGTGTACTGGGGCCTTGGCTGTGCTGATGGCCAGAAGCCAGGGGCCTTCTCCACAGTCCCTTTGGACTTGTCTTGGTCCCTGAGTGCTCCCATGAAGATCCTCCTTGGAGGTGCCTGTCAGGTATCCTGTGGCCTCCCTGCCTGGACTCTGCTTGCCGTGTAAACATCCCCAACTGCGCTGCTCTGTGCTCCTCTCCCAGGTTTCTTGTTCGATTCCTCTTAGGTCTTTGGCTTTCAGGACCTCAGATTCTTTATCCTTGTAGCCACCAGAGGACAGAGCCCCAGAAGTGGATCTTTTAGGCCCAGAAGGACCAGGGCATCGAGAAGACATTGGGACCCTGTTGGGGGTGAACATGGAACCCTCTTACTCTCGCTTCACCCTCTCACTCTCGCTTCACCCTCTCAAGCTCCTGAGATGCTGGGCAGAAGTGGGATGAGTGGCCCAAGACCGAGATCCCTAAGGTTCTGAGAGCCAGTGTCTTCCCTAATCTGGCTTTCCTCTATCCTTGCCGTCGTTCCCACAGCCCTTCAGTGAAGTGCAAACTCAGTGGCCAAGTGTGGGTCAAGTGTGCATTGTACTGGCACAGAGAGGGGCAGTGACTCACTGGAGGTCACAGGAATCAAAGGGCTGGCCCAGACCCAGTGGGCTCCTTTCCCAGACCTTTCTTGGCACAAAGCCTTTGCTGCCTGGCCTTGGAGGCCCTGCGGCCTACATTCTCTGGACCCCACTATGTGCCTGGCACAGGGCTAGTGCCTTGAGGAAACTGAGGTAGCTGGGTTGGTCCCCTTCCAGGAATTCAGAGTCTGGTGGCAGGGGCATGGGAGATAGACAGATGTAATTCTATAGCCTGGGCCTGGCACCCTCCACCTCCACGCCCCACCAGCATTGCCTTACGCCTCCCTTGCCCCACGTTAGATGGTTTCTTCCGGTTTTGCACTCTGGCTGCCCCTTGGAGTCTCCTGGGGAGCTGTAATAGCTCTTTGGAGATTCGGATTGAGCTGGTCTAGGTTGTGGCCCAGGCATTGGGCATTTTGGAAGCCCCCAGGTGTTTTCAGCTTGCAGCCAGGCCGAGAGAGAGCCCCTGAGTCAGATCCCCATGGTTTAGGCACACCTAGCGGGAGGGGTGGCTCCTGGACCCCACCGTGGTTGTAGAGCTGAGCATGTGTGTGGCTTTAGTGGGGTCTGTTAGTTATGGGGGTCTGGGCACTGGAGCTGCAGGACACTTGGGATCCCAGGGCAGAAAGGGCCAGACGAGCAACTAGGAAAGACTTGGTGGCCAGGGCGGAGTGGGGTTACCTGACACTCTTGTGAGGCCCCTTCTAGTGCCTGCTCACAACGGAATTTCATTCACTCCAAGAAGCCATCAGGGGTAAGATACCTTCCTTTAAACGTCACTAAGAAAGAAGAGGCCTGCCGGTGACACAGTAAGATGCCATTGATCTAAAGATGCGTCTTGATTTCAGAAAGGTCCAGAAGTGGAAAGCAGGTTTCAGGGCTGCTGAGGTACAGTGTTCTCCTGTAGGCCCCAGGGATGGTCTCTTAGGGGTGCTGAGTGCGTGCGTGGTAAATGGATGGAGCCCAGGGGCGCCTCCTGCCAGTGTCCTCCAGGCACTCAAACCTAGCCCTTCTGAAGCCGACCTCACGTGACCTCACAGCCCCTCCTGAAGGTGCCTCACTGATGACGGTGGGTGGAATAACAGCCCCCAGAGATGTCCAGGTTTGGAACCCCAGGACGTGGGAAAGTGTTACCTTGCGTGGCAAAAGGGGCCCGGCGCCTGTGCTTCAGTTCAGGATTTCGTGGTGGGGAGATGACCGTGGATGGTTGAGGTGGGCCCCGAGTAATCATGGGGGCCCTTATAAGGGAAGGGGAGTCACGAGGGTCTGCGCATGAAGCAAGGAAGCTTCTGGCTGTGAAGATGGCAAGAAGGCCTGGGGCCAGGCGATGAGGTGGCCCCTGGAGGAGCTGGAAAAGGCATTGGATTCTGCCCCAGAGCCTCCGTGGAGAAACAAAGCCGCACTGACAAGACTTCAGCCTGGTGAAAACCATTTTGGACTCCTGACCTCTAGAACTGTAAGATAATAAATTGGTGTGGTTTTCAACCTCTCAGTTTGTGGTAATTTGTTAACAGCCCCAATAGGAAACAACTACTCATGCATCCAGGGGACACCTCATGAACCACCCGATCTCACTAAGTTCTCCCTTCCTGTGACCACATTGCTATTTCAGGTCCCTGTCAGCACTTATAAATGTGGCTGCCTCTTGCTAGGGTGGCCTTTATAGCACATCTGAAACAGCACTCCTTGGCTTTTTGTTTGTTTTGTTTTTAGAGACAGGGTGTTACTGTCACCCAGTAGGGGTGACAACATCTCTCTACACTGGAGTACAGTGGTGTGATCATAGCTCAATGCAGCCTTGAACTCCTGGGTTCAAGTGATCCTCCCACCTCAGCCTCCTAAGTAGCTGGGTCTACAGGAGTGCACCACTTCACCTGGCTAATTAAGAAACTTTTTTTTGTAGTGGCAGGGTCTTGCTATGTTGCCCAGGCTAGTCTCAAACTCCTGCACTCAACCGATCCTCCCAGATCAGCCTCCCAAAGTGCTGGGGTTACAGGTATGGGCTACTGTGCCCAGTGTGCTTTTCTTTTTTAGTTGTGTGTGTGTATATATGCAGTTTATATGTATACAGTTTGTAAGAGATACATATGGATAGATAGATAGATATAAACTTTTTGTTTGAGTAAGCTTTTTTTTTTTTTTTTTTTTGAGATGGAGTTTCGCTCTTGTTGCCGGGCTGGAGTGCAAATGGCACGATCTCAGCTCACTGCAACCTCTGCCTCCTGGGTTCAAGGGATTGTCATGCCTCAGTCTCCCGAGTAGCTGGGGCTACAGGCACCTGCCACCACGCTTCAGTACCCTTCAGTGGTTTTTTGTATATTGACAGGGTTGTGCAACCATCACCACAGTCTAATTTTAAAACCTTTTTTTTCTACCATGAAAGAAACCTGACCCATGAGTAGCCCCTTCTCGCTACTCCCCACCTTTCCTCACCCCCCAGCCCTGGCAACCACCCATCTACTTCCTGCCTCTAGATTTGCCTCTTCTGGGCATTGAAGATAATGGAATCATATATGTGGTCTTCTGGGTCTGGCTTCCACTTGGCCCTATGCTTTCAAGTTCAGCCATGTGGATATCTTCATCTATGTTTATTTTATTATTTTTTTTTTTTGAGACGGAGTCTTGCTCTGTCACCCAGGCTGGAGTGCAGTGGCACGATCTTGGCTCACTGCAACCTCTGCTTGCTGGGTTCAAGCGATTCTGCTTCAGCCTCCCAAGTAGCTGGGATTACAGGCCTGTGCTACCACACCTAGCTAGTTTTTGTATTTTTAGTAGAGACTAGGTCTCACCATGTTGGCCAGGCTGGTCTCAAACCCCTGACCTCAGGTGATCTGCTCCCCTTGGCTTCCCAAAGTGCTGTGATTACAGGCGTGAACCACTGTGCCCAGTCCTTTTGTTTATTGTTGAATAACTGTATTGTGTGGATGTACGGAACATTACTACTAATTCAACTTCACCCTTTTTAAAAATTTTTCTTATTAATTCAACTTCACACTTTTTTTTTATTTTTCTAGTTTTCCCCTAATGTCCTTTTCTGCTTCAGGATCCCTTGTGACACCACATTATATTTAGTTGTCACATCTACTTAGCTTCCTCAGCCTGACAGCTTCTCAGGCTTCACCTTTGTTGACCTTGACAGTTTCAAGGAGTGCTGGTTTGTATTTTGTAGAATATTCTTTTTTTTTTTTGGCGGCGGGGGGCGGGGGACGGAGTCTCTCTCTGTCACCCAGGCTGGAGTGCAATGGTGTGATCTCTGCTCACTGCAACCTCCACCTCCCCGGTTCAAGTGATTCTCCTGCCTCAGCCTCCCGAGTTACTGGGATTATAGGTGTGTGCCACCATGCTCGGCTAATTTTTGTATTTTTAGTAGAGATGGGGTTTCACCACGTTGGTCAGGCTGGTCTCAAACTCCTGACCTCAGGTGATCTACCTGCCTCGGCCTCCCAAAGTGCTGGGATTACAGGTGTGTGCCACCGCACCTGGCCTCAGAATATTCTTTTTAAAAACAACTTTATAAATTTAAAATGTATATATATATATACACACACACATATATATATACACATTATATATATATACACATTATATATATATGCATTATATATATATATACATATATATATATATTTTTTCTAGAGATGAGGTCTCACTATGTTGCCCAGGCTGTTCTTGAACTCCCAGGCTCAAGCGATCCTCTCGCCTCAGCCTCTTACAGTGCTGAGATTACAGGTGTGAGCCTCCACACCCAGTTGAATATTCCGAAAATTTGGGTTTGTCTGATCCTTTTTCTCATGAATAGGTTTGGGTTATGGAGTTTAGGGAGGAAGACCACAGAGGTGAAGTTCTTTGCTTTTCACTTAAAACTTTTTTTTTGAGACCGGGTCTTGCTCTGTCGAGCCGGGTAGAGTGCAATGGTGCAATCATGGCTCAGTGCGGCCTCAAGCTTCTGGGTTCAAGTAATCCTGCCTCGGCCGCCCTAGTAGCTGGAGCAAGAGATGCATGGCACCATTCCTGGCTAAATTTTTGCAATTTTTTTTTGTAGAGACGGGGTTTTACCATGTTGCTCAGGCTGGTCTCGAACTCCTGACCTCAGGTGATCCGCCCACCTCAGCCTCCTAAAGTGCTGGGATTACAGGCGTGAGCCATGGCGCCCAGGCCTGAATGCAGCCTCTTGCCTTGGCCAGGTTATTCTTCAGAGAAGTAGCAGGAGTTGGGGAAGGAAGTCTCGGCACTCCTGGCAGAGGCCTGGGGCGTCAGACTCTGTCCTGGGCAGTTGCTGTGGCCCTGTGAGAGACAAGGCCTGCACAGGAGTCCAGCAGGGTTCAAATAAGTGAAGGCTCCAGCTCCTCATGCTGGAGGAATGAGGGCTCTTCACGTCTCTGCCACATCTGCCACCCCTTCCCATAAGGAGTGTCTAGTTACCCAGACCCTAGAGCGGCAGTGCGGCCAGCTTGATGACCTGCTGCTAGTCGTTTCACCCAGGCTCCCAGGCAGGGGGTCAGGCTGAGCTACTTGCCTTCCGTTCTGCTCCCGGCAGGAACCAAGCCGGAGACCTGGACATGCCCAGCTCCTCCTGATGCCAAGACCTGAGAGGAGTTTCTCCCAAGGATGGATTTCAAGGTAGATGTTTTGTGTGGGGCCCAAGTAACAACAGTGCTCCGTGGAGTCAGCAGCCACTCTGAACTCCCTGTGGAGCCCAGTCCCCAGCTGCCGGGCACCCTCGGGGGTATGCTCCACAGGAGAGGGTTCAGTGGCCCCTGACCACCTACACCCCCTGCGGTGGGCCACCCCTGCCATCTCCAGTTGGCCGCTGCAGGTGGCTGCAATCCTGTCCCCGCTAGGCCGCTGTTCCCCAGGAGGCTTCTCTGTCCCTTTATGTAAGATGCCAGCTTCCCAGCTGCCCATGCAGACGTGGCACATGACCTGCCTGTAAAAGTCAGCAGCAGGCGCTGGCAGCCTCTGGTTTCCCTCTTCTTATTTATTTGTATTTATTATTTATTTATTTATTTATTTATTGAGACTGAGTTTCGCTCTTGTTGCCCAGGCTGGAGTGCAGTGGCGTGATCTCGGCTCACTGCAACCTCCGCCTCCCAGGTTCAAGCAATTCTCCTTCTTCAGCCTCCTGAGTAACTGGGATTACAGGCGCCCGCCACCACGCCCAGCAGATTTTTGTAGTTTTAATAGAGATGGGGTTTTGCCATGTTGGCCAGGGTGGTCTTGAGCTCCTGACCTCAAGTGATCCACCTGCCTTGGCCTCCCAAAGTGCTGGGATTACAGTTGTGAGCCACCGCGCTCTGCCATTTAGTTTTAGAGACAGCGTCTTGCTGTGTTGCCCAGGCTGGAGTGCAGTGGTGCGATCATAGCTCACTGCAGGCTGGACCTCCCGAGCTCAAGTGATCCTCCCACTTCAGCCCCTTTATTTTTATTTTTTATAGACGTGGGGTCTCACTATGTTGACCAGGCTGATCTCAAACTCCTGGCCTCAAATGATCCTCCTGCCTGGGTCTCCCAAAGTGTTGGGATTACAGGCATGAGCTGCCATGCCCAGCCCAGTTTCTCCATTCTGATGCCATCGTACTTGCTCTTACTTTCCTGATACCCCACCCATCCCTATTCCCTCCCCATACAGCTGCCTTGCAGCTCTTGGTGGCTTCAGACCTTATAGCTCCAGTGCACTCTTTGGGACACATTTTTCTGTTTTGAACACTTCACATTCCTTTGGATACAATGTGGGCATTTGCCCTCTGGCCTCAGACATTGAGACCTCTTACCTGGCCCAGCCTTCCCAGGCTTACACACTAAGCCCGTTCTCTGCCAGGCATGTAATCTCAGCTGAGGTGGGCAGATGACTTGAGCCAAGGAGTTTGAGACCAGCTGGGCAATATAGCCAGACTCCATCTCTACACACACAAAAAGTGTATATATATATATTTGTATGTATACATATATACATCCTCTATTTGACAGGGGAAGAAGAGGGTGTCTGGCATTTATTAGGGACCTAAATAAGTTCAGAATATTATGTTTAATCTCCTTGACTACCTATTTAGTTACGTATCTCTCCCACTTTGCTGATGAGAAAAATGAGGCTCAGAGAGGTGACATTCAACATCACATAGCCTGAGGGTGGTAAAGCCAGGATTTTAACCCAGGTCTGTGGGACTCTAAAGTCCTGTCAAAATTTTTGGTCAAGTGTTTGCTCATATTTTTTGCCTGTTTTAAAAACTGAATTGTTTGTCTTCTGATTGACTTGTAAGAGACCTTGATCATTAGATATTCCAGATAATGAGTCCTTTGTCAGATTCTGTTTTGTGAATATTTTCTTGATCCATGACTTGTCTTTTTTTTTTTTTTTTCTGTCATCATCTTGAAGAACAAAAGTTTTAAATCTGGTTAAAATTTAATTTGCTGACTTTTTTTTGAGACAGAATCTTGCTCTGTCTCCCAGGCTGGGGTGCAGTGGTGCAATCTCACCTCAGTGCAACCTCCGCCTCCTGGGTTCAAGCAATTCTCCTGCCTCAGCTTCTCAAGTAGCTGGCGTTAGAGGCGCACACCACCATGCCTGGCTAATTTTTGTATTTTTAGTAGAGATGGGGGAGATGGGGTTTCACCATGTTGGCCAGGCTGATCTTTTTTTTTTTTTTTCTTTTTTTGAGACAGAGTCCCACTATGTGGTCTAGGCTGGAGTGCAGTGGCGCAATCTCGGCTCACTGCAACCTCTGCCATCTGGGTTCAAGGAATTCTTGTGCCTCAGCCTCCTGAGTAGCTGGGACTACAGGCTGCCACACCCAGCTAATTTTTGTATTTTTAGTAGAGAAGGGGTTTCACCATGTTGGCCAGGCTGGTCTCGAACTCCTGACCTCAAGTGATTGGCCCGCTTCAGCCTCCCAAAGTGCTGGGATTACAGGTGTGAGTCGCCGCACCTGGCTTAATTTGTTGATTAAAAAATCATTTGTGCTTTTTGTGTCCTATTTAAGAAATCTTTGAGCCAGGTATAGTGGCTCATGCCGGTAATTCCAGCATTTTGGGAGGGTGAGGCAGGAGGCTCAATTGAGTCCAGGAGTTGGAGACCAGCCTAGGCAACATAGCAAGACCCTGTCTCTACGAAAATTTAAAAAATTAGCCAGGCATGGTGACTCGAGCCTGTAGTTCCAGCTACTCCAGAGGCTGAGGCAGGAGGATCCCTTGACCCTAGGAATTTGAGGCTGCAGTGAGCTATGATTGTGCCACTGCACTCCATTCTGGGTGACAGACCAAGACTTTGTCTCTAAATAAATAAAATAAAATAAAACAAAACAAAATAAAATGCATTTTAAAAATTAAAGAGCCAAGCACGGTGGCTCACGCCTGTAATCCCAGCACTTTGGGAGGCCTAGATGGGCAGATCACCTGAGGTCAGGAGTTCGAGACCAGCCTGGACAACATGGTGAAACCCTGTCTTTACTAAAAATACAAAACTTAGCTGGGTATGGTGGCTTATGCCTGTAATCCCAGCTACTCGGGAGGCTGAGACAGGAGAATCACTTGAACCCGGGAGGCAGAGGTTGCAATGAGTCGAGATTGGGTCACTGCACTCCAGCCTGGGCAACAGAGCGAGACTGTTTAAAAAAAAAAAAAAAATTAAAAAGAGCACTTCTGGGAGTGAAAAAGAAAAACCTTGCTCTTGATGCCTAGAGAGCTGTGCTAGTTCCAAAGATAAAGCTTTTACTTTAGGCACCGACCTCAAATTAATCTTGTAGGAAAGTGTTTTGTTTTGTTTTGTTTTGTTTGTTTTTTGTTTTTTGAGACAGAGTTTTGCTCTTGTTGCCCAGGCTGGAGTGCAATGGGCGATCTTGGCTTACTGCAACCTCCGCCTCCCAGATTCAAGGGATTCTCCCGCCTCAGCCTCCTGAGTAGCTGGGATTACAGGTGCCGGACACCATGCCTGGCTAATTTTTGTATTTTTAGTAGAGATGGGGTTTCATCATGTTGGTCAGGCTGGTCTGAAACTCCTGACCTCGCGATCTGCCCACCTTGGCCTCCCAAAGTGCTGGGATTACAGGTGTGAGCCACCACACCCAGCCTTATTAATTATATTTAAGGCTATTCAAGTTTTCTTTTCTTTTCTCTTTTTTTTTTTTTTTTTTTTTTTTTTGAGACAGAATTTCACTCTGTTGCCCAGGCTGGAGTGCACCGGTGTGAACTTGGCTCACTGCAGCCTCCACACCCAGTAGCTGGGACTACAGGCGCACATCACCACACCCAGCTAATTTTTATAATTTTACTAGAGACGGGGTTTTGTCCTGTTTTCCAGGTTGGTCTTGCACTACTGCTGGCCTCATGTGATCCACCTGCCTCGGCCTCCTGGGATTAGCACTTTGGGAGGCCGAGGCGGATGGTTCACCTGAGGTCAGGAGTTCAAGACCAGCCTGTCCAACATGGTGAAACCCTGTCTCTACTAAAAATACAAAAAATTAGCCAGGCGCGGCGGTGGGCGCCTGCAATCCCCGCTACTTGGGAGGCTGAGGCAAGAAAATCGCTTGAACCTGGGAGGCAGAGGCTGCAGTGAGCCGAGATAGCACAATTGTACTTCAGCCTGGGTAACAAGAGCGAAATTCCATCTCAAACAAAACAAAACAAAAAGAGAGAGAGAGAGAGAAAAAAAAAACCACAAAGTGCCGGGATTACAGGTGTGAGCCCCCGTGCCCGGCCTATTCAAGTTTTCTATTTCTTCTTCTTTTTTTTTTTTTTTGAGACGGAGTCTCGCTCTGTCTCCCAGGCTGAAGTGCAGTGGCGCGCCAGCAGCACAAGGAAAGCGGCACCTTCCTGCTCTCCTCCGCCTTCTCCGCGAAGCCCCTGACCCTGCTCCCAGAACAGGGAGCGGAGAGGAGAAAGTCCTCGAGCCCCAGCTGGCACTCACCTGATGCCTTGGTGGCATCGTCAAATTCCACCTGGAAGAGGTAGCCAGTGTTCCAGATGTACAGGCAGGATGCCGCGTCATAGGAGACCCTGAGTGGCTTCAGCCGGGGGTCATAGACGCTGTCCCTCCACTGGATGTTGATAGGAGACTGCCGGGTGCCCCCTGGCACGGAGACCGGGCCCGTCCAGAGTGGGTGCACTGCAGGGAGAGAGAAGGAGACCCTGAGTGAGGCATGAGCTTCATCCTGTGTCTTGGACGGATAGGGCAGAAACCTGGCCGCACGAGACCCCACAGGTACTGGCTCATGGGAAACTGACCCACGGGAAACGGGTGCGTGGGGGCCCCTGCGCAGCTGGACGCGCGCCCACAGGGTACTCGCCTGCTCCTCTCCTTTCCGCACCACTCGGGGACTTTCTTTCCCACCCAGAAGCAACTCCCTCTCGGCCCGTGCCGCCTGTGTTGATGGGTTTTTGACTTTTGTGTTGCCCTCATCACAGAGTGGTCACAGGAAGTCTGGAGAGACCTTGGGGAGGGCAGGTGGGCGGAGGAGAGCGCTGTGGGGAAGGCAGGCTGAGTGCAGTGGGGCTCTTGTCTCTCGGGAAGGGCTTGAAACCTCCCTTCCCACTCACAGGTATCCCACCTAGTGGGTCCTGTGGAAACTGGAGCTGCTTTGGAAGTCTCACTCTCCAAGCCCTCTGGCAAGGAGGAAATGAGACCCCAGTGTGGAGAAAATTAAGCAGAGTGGCAGCCCCTCTACCCACTTCCTCGAGGCTCATTTCAAACTGCTTTGATTGTCATTTTTAAAGTTAAGAGCCATTAATCAAAAACAGTTCAGAGGTCAGAAACAGTGGCTCACGCCTGTAATCCCAGCACTTTCGGAAGCAAGGTGGGCAGATCGCCTGAGGTCAGGAGTTTGAGACCAGCCTGACCAACATGGCAAAACCCCATCTTTACTGAAAATGTAAAAATCAGCTGGGTGTGGTGGCGGGCGCCTGTAATCCCAGCTATTCGGGAGGCTGAGGCAGGAGAATGGCTTGAACCCAGGAGGCAGAGGTGGTAGTGAGCCGAGATCGCGCCACTGTACTCCAGCCTGGGTGACAGAGACTCTGCCTCAAAAAAAAAAAAAAAAAAAAATGCAGAAAAACTTATGAGTGAAGCAGCAGCTGTCCCATGATTGCACCCCCTGGTGTGTGTCTGCCCCACCTGTTCTCTGTGCAATAACCTCATGCGAAGAGAAAGCTGGATCTTTTATTTTTATTTTTCCTTAAGAGACAGGATCCTTGGGATATCCTGCTCTCGAAACCTTAGAGCATCTTCCAAATACAGAGTCCCCTTGCTTGGGGATATCACCCCAGAGGCCTGGCGTGCCCTGTGGCTCCTGTCCTCACCTTCACAGGCCTGAGCTAAACCAGTTCTTAAAAAGGATTAAATGGAATAGTGCTTTTTTGAGATCAGGTCTCACTGTGCCACCCAGGCTGGAGTGCAGTGGTGCCAATCACTGCAGCCTTGAACCCCTAGGCTGAAGCAATCCTCCCACCTCAGCCTCCTGAGCAGCTGGACTACAGGTAAACACCACCATGCCTGGCTAACTTTTTCATTTTTTGTAGAGACGAGGTCTCACTATGTTGCCCAGGCTGGTCTCAAACTCCTGGCCTCAAGCGATTCTCCTGCCTGTCCCAAAGTGAGGCAGGCGTCTCCCAAAGTGCTGAGATTAGAGGTGTGTACCACCAAACCCAGCCAGGATTTTTTATTTTAATGAACAAGGATTTTACTGTGTATATTATCTTGTAAGTTGCCTTTTTTCATTTAACATTGTGAACTCATTTTGTCAAAAAATATATATATATGCAATTCTTTTTAATGGTGGTACATTTCCATTGTACAGTTATGACACAGTTTTTAAAATCCATTATTTGGTGATGATATTTAGGTTATTTCCAACTTCTTGCAATTAAACAAAGCTGTGATGAAGTTGCTGTTCTTTCTCTGTATTCTCATCTGGATTCTTTTCTTTTCTTTTTTTTTTTGAGACAGAGTCTCGCTCGGTCGCCCAGGCTGCAGTGCAGTGGTGCCATCTCAGCTCACTGCAACCTCTGCCTCCCAGGTTCAAGTGATTCTACTGCCTCAGCCTCCTGAGTAGCTCTATTACAGGCGCGCGCCGCCACACCTGGCTACTTTTGTGTATTTTTCATAGAGACGGGGTTTCACTGTGTTAGCCAGGATGGTTCCATCTCCTGACCTTGTGATCCACCCACCTTGGCCTCCCAAAGTTCTGGGATTGCAGGCGTGAGCCACCGCGCCTGGCCATAGAGCAGCCTCTTCCTTTTCCTGTTGGGACCAGAGGCAGTGGCTGTGGGAGGGGCATTTAACATGGCCGCACAGACCTGAATGTAGACAGAACCCAGAAGCCACTGATGCCACAGAGGAGGCGCTCATCTAGACAGGAGACGCAGGCTTCCCTGGCTCACAGAGACACAGGATGTGGGAAGAGCGGGTAATTTTAGGTTCTGCTTGCTGAGCTGCACCAACGGGCCCACCAACAATGAAACACCGGCGTTGAACTCAGCGTGTGTCACTCAACAAAAGGATGGGCTCATTGCCACCTGCACGGAGGCGACGCCACCTGGATGCTGAATAGGCTTCCAATCTCCACACAGCTGACCCTGGTGCACAGCAACGTGGGTTCTGTGCTAATTCCAGTAGGGCTCCGATGGGAGGTAATACAAATGTTATCCTCTTTTTCAATCAGTCAACAAATATTTACAGAGCTGCTCCTATGGGTCAAGCCCTGGCCCAGGTGCAGGGGACATGGAATCAAAGACGCCAAGTCCCCTGCCCCAGGAGGCCAGTATTTGCCCCTAATTCACACGGGCACAGTCTGGAAGGAGACCCCCTCTCCCCAATGCATTCTCAGTCTCCAGGTTTGATGGTGGTTCAGCAAATCTCAAATTCCTTCCCCCTTGACCTCCATGGGAGGAGCTATCCCCTCCCCCATTGTCACTAGGCTTGGCCACCTGGTGACCTGCTTTGACCACTGGGACATTAGCAGACATGACGTGAACAGTAGCTTGGAATACATGGGCACCGCTGGCCTCACCCTGTGAGTGCCTGCCCTCCGCCGTGAGAAGAACAGGCCTCAGGTGGCTGCAGAGGGAGGATGAGAGATGCAGTGAGCAGGCCTGGACCCACCCAGAGTGGGGAGCCCAGCCCAGCCACGCTCAGCCCGGGGGGAGCCAAACGCAAGAACACTTACACACACCTGAGCAGGAATAGCCAGTAAAATGTCCAACAACGTGCAGCGGTGTGCTGGTTGAGGTTTAATAAGCCGTTCTCCCAGGAATTTAGAATCTTCGATTTCTAGGGTTTGCCAATGACTGTGGTGTAAACACTTTCACCATGGCCAATTTTAAGTTACCAACGTAATGTTGCTGATCACACACTTAGGAACAGATGGGCACTGCCAGTGCATGCCCTGAAACATGATTAAAAAACGCACTGAAACATGACTAGAAAACATGATTAAATGATCCCTAAAATTATTATTATTTTTTTTTCTTAGACAGAGTCTTGCTGTGTAGCCAAGGCTGGAGTGCAGTGGCCTGAGCAGGACTCACTGCAGCCTCAAATTCCTGGGGTCAGCGATCCTCCTGCCTCAGCCTCCCCAGTAGCTGGGATGATAGGTGTGTGCCACTATGTCCAGTTAATTTTTTAATTTTTTTTTTTTTTTTAGAGATGCGTTCTTGCTTTGTTGCCCAGGCTGATCTTGAACTCCTGGGCTTGATCTGTCCTCCCACATCAGCCTCCCAAAATAGTGCTGGGATTACAGGCATGAGCCACCATGCCTGGTTCTAAAATTATCACTGAACGTTTTGTAACTCTTTGACTTTTCTCTCACGGCCAAACCACCAGTGATTTTTCAATAATTTTTAGTAACAATATTCTTTTCCCAAATGAAATAATCTTCAGAATGCCCATAAATAAAACACCGACATAGAAGGATGAATTCCTTACAATGTTCCAATCTTCTCTGCTTGGCAGAATATTCTGTTCTTTGTGGAACTCTGAAATGATTTGGCAGAGCCCTCTGTTCACTGGGAACAGATTGAGGACCATGGTGTAAATGGATTTAGGTGCCGATACAGAATATGACTCTCTCTAGCACAAGATGTAAGAGGACATGTTGCCATAGTAAGAAATGGAATGCTACCTGCTGCCCACTGACAGGGAAATGCTTAAATAGACACAGGGTACCCACCGCTGCCTGTGTTAGCAACAGCAGCAGCTGGCATCTAGCAATGGCTTCCTGGAGCCATGTGCTGTCCCCAGCCTTTGCAGGCCCCACCTCAGACCCTTCTCCCAACGACACTGCGCAGTAAGCACCATTATCAACCCCCTGTTACAGACGACAAAACTAAGGCTGGGGGAAGTTAAGAAAGTCACAGAGGGGACAGCCGGGCGCAGTGGCTCATGCCTGCAATCCCAGCACTTTGGGAGGCCGAGATGGGCAGATCACCTGAGGCTGGGAGTTCAAGACCACCCTGAGCAACATGGAGAAACCCTGTATCTACTAAAAATATAAAATTAGCCGGATGTGGTGGCGCATGCCTGTAATTCCAGCTACTCGGGAGGCTGAGGCAGGAAAATTGCTTGAACCTGGGAGGTGGAGGTTGCGGTGAGCTGGAGATCGCACCACTGCACTCCAGCCTGGGCAACAAGACAGAAATTAGTCTCAAAAAATAAAGGAAAGTCACAGAGGGGCAACAGCCATAGAGCAGTGGGGCCAAGATTCCACCTAGGCAGGCTAGTGCTCTTAATGGTTGTACTAAGAATAAAAAAGGGAGGTGGGTGAGGTGACTCATGCCTGTAATCCCAGCACTTTAGGAGGCCAAGGCAGGTAGACCACTTGAGATCGGGAGTTTGAGACCAGCCTGGCCAACATGGCGAAATCCAATCTCTACTAAAAATACAGAAATTAGTTGGGCGTGGTGGCACACGCCTGTAGTCCCAGCTACTTGGGAGGCTGAGTCAAGAGGATCGCTTGAACCCAGGAGGCAGAGGCTGCAGTGAGCAGAGATCGCACCACTGCACTCCAGTCCACAGGCGTGGACCCCAACAGAAGGAATGAGTGGAGCTCACTGACAGTTTGGGGTGGGCCAGGCTTTCTACATGCATCGTGTCATCCTTCCATGGCCCTGGAGAGAAAGTCTGGCCACCCCCATCTCGAGATGAGGACACAGAGGTTTGGGGGTGAAGACCTGCCGAAGCTCCACCTCAGCAAGCGTCAGTAGCACCGCATGCCTGGGGTCTGGCTCCTAAGCCCATGCTCTTTCAATGGCCCAAACATGGAATGCGTGGAAGATTTGAGTTAGAAGAGAACTTGGCAGCTGCCAAAGCAGCCTCTCATTCTACGGAGGAAGCACCTGAGACCCAGAAAGAGGAAGGGCCTCGTCCAAGGTCACAAGGCACTGACCGTGAAGCCAGGAGGGGCTGGCACGGGGCAGTTTCTTGGCAGAGTTGGCTGAGTGGTTTATTTGCTACAGGTTTGCTTGGAAGCGCTTTGCCGAAGAGTTTAGGAGCGATTGTGACTGGTTAGTGCAAGCCATTCTGCCGGGTCTGGATGGTGAGTCATGCCAGTGTGTCCTGTGCGAACACGGACTATCCGCCTGCTCCCGCCATCTTGCCCTCCCCAGGACCCCTGAAACGGAGGCTAAACGATTCACCCAAGGTCACCAAATACAAGAGAAACAGAGTGTGGCCAGGCACGGTGGCTCATGCCTGTAATCCTAACACTTTGGGAGGCTGAGGTGGGTGGATCACCTGAGGTCAGGAGTTCGAGACCAGCCTGGCCAACATGGTGAAACCCCATCTCTACCAAAATACAAAAAATTAGCCGGGTGCGGTGGTGGGTGCCTGTAGTCCCAGTTACTTTGGAGGCTGAGGCAGGAGATTCACTTGAACCTGGGGGGCAGATGTTGCAGTGAGCCGAGATCATGCCATTGCACTCTAGCCTGGGCAAAAGAGCAAAACTTCATCAAAAAAAGAAAAAAAGAGGGCCGGGCGTGGTGGCTGACGCCTGTAATCCCAGCACTTTGGGAGGCTGAGACGGGCGGATCGCGAGGTCAGGAGTTCGAGACCAGCCTGGCTAACACGGTGAAACCCTGTCTCTACTAAAAATACAAAAAATTAGCCAGGAGTGGTGGCATGCGTCTGTAGTCCCAGCTATTCAGGAAGCTGAGGCAGGAGAATCGCTTGAACCCGGGAGGTGGAGGTTGTGGTGAGCCGCTGAGATCGCGCCACTGTACTCCAGCCTGGGCCATAGAGCGAGACTCCATCTTAAAAAAAAAAAAAATAGAAACGGAGTGGAAATCTGAACCCGTGTGGCTCGGGACGGTCTCTACTCTCTCATCTTGAAAGACCCCATCAGCTAAGACAAGGATCCAGTTGCATTTGGGAAATTTGAGGCTCTACTTACAAGTGTTACTGCTGGTTCGCCGCGCACAGGAACGCTGAGAACACCATCACCCTGGCCTCATCGAACGACTCCAGAGAGGGGCCCACATCTGCTCAACTCAGAAGGAGAAAGCTGAGGTCTTCCAAGTGTTCCTCCCCAACATCTTAGGTCTGTTCCCACTGACTCCAATCTGAAGAGGGTGATGTTCCCTGCTGTCTGTTCTCACTTTGATCAGGACCACTGTGGACTGGCGTGTACCCACCTCTTTTTGTAGAAACTCATCCCAATCCCTGAGCCTAATGGTTAAAGTTCAACCCATGCCTTTCCCAATGGGGTGGGTCCACAGGGACTAGTGGCCTCTGCTGGGGACAGGCCGCTCAGGTCACTGGGCTTTGATCTGGCAAACAGGAGCACAAGTCTGCCAGGGAGCTACAAAAACTTTATGGTGGGGCTGCGTGAGCACCAGGGGATTACGCGGGGGGTGGGGGCAAGTGGATGGGAGCAGAGTCCCTGTTTCTTTCATGGGGTTGACCCTGTGGTTTGGGGCTCCGGGACACTCAGTACCAGGCACAAAGCCACGGTGTGCGTGTGAGGAGGGACTGACAGGCAGGCTCAGAAGTACAGGAATGGGACTGGCCAAAGCGCTGCTGGGTAGACAGGCTGGGGGAGCAGGGAGCTTCTGTCCACCCACCAGGGCTCCTGAAGTCACAGAGTCCTTGCTTGCCTCAAAATAGGTGCGATTTGATTCATTCATCCTCCCCGGAAGCAAGATGCCCTGTGGCTTGGGACACTTCCAGGTCATGCCGGCTGTCTTGGCATAAACATTAACGGGACCACCTTTCTTTCTTTCTTTTCTTTTCTTTTTTTTTTAGGCAGAGTTTCACTTCTGTTGCCTGGGCTAGAGTGCAATGGCGTGATCTCAGCTCACTGCAACCTCTGCCTCCCAGGTTCAAGCAATTCTCCTGCCTCAGCCTCCTGAGTAGCTGGGATTACAGGTGCCCACCACCATGCCCAGCTTCGCCGTGCAAGAGCCTGGGGCCGTGGGGGGCGGGGCGGCCTGCTATCGGCCCCGCCCCGCCGACAGGACCCGCCTCTCTCCCCAGGCCCGGCGGGGCCGACCCCGCCTCTCGCTCCCAGCTTGCCGTGCTACAGTGGCGGCGCGGCGGGCGGAGCCGGGAGGCGGGGAAGCAGTGGCCTTGTGAGCATGAGGAGCTGCCGCCACCGCCTGCTCCTCGTCGTCCTCGTCCTCCGGGGCCCCGGCGTCGTGGGCCGCGCACGGCCCTGGAAGAGACGTCGCCTCGCCTTCATCCGCCTCTCTCACCGCGCCGCTCCCGCCTCCTCGTCCTGCGCTGCGGGCTCAGGCGGAACCCGGAACGGCCGTCCTCTTACCCCGCCTTCTGCCGCCGCCGCCTCCTCCTCCTCCTCCTTCTCGGCTTCCTCTTCAGCCCCGGGCCGGAGCGGGGTGTCGGCGGCGGCCGGTTCGGGCGGCGACTCGCGCTTCTCTGGGCGGCGGCGCTTGGCCATGTCGTGTCGGGGAAGGTAATGAGCCGCAGAGCCCCGGGGTCTCGGCTGAGCAGCGGCGGCGGCGGCGGCACCAACTATCCGCGGAGCTGGAATACTGGCAACCCAGGTGGGTGACCGGCCCGGGACCCCGCCCCGACCTCCCGGGCTCCGCCTCGGGCGGGCCGAGGCCTAGGGCCGCGGGGCTGGGAGGCGCGGCCTAGGCCCTCCACCCACCGGAGCCGGGCGCGGCTTCCTGGGTCTCCTCCGCCCCGGCTGGGGGAGGAAGGCCGCGGGGAGGCGAGGCCTAAGTGCCTCTCCCCTCCCTGCTTGTTCAGCCCGGGGCTGAAGCCGAGACCCGGGGCTCCCGGCGGTGGCACTGGCCTAGGGTCCGGACCAGGAGGTGAGAAAGAGGCGGGGGTGGGGGGGCATTCCACTTACCGCCTCCCCCTGACCCCGAGTTGGGAGATCCTGAGAGTCCAGGACCCTCCCTGTTACTCATTCACTTTCTCAGTTCCCCAGTCTTTCAGCCGCCACGTGAGAGCTCTTCTAACCTCTGTTCCTTTCTGTGACCCCCACGTGTTAATATTGAAAAAACCAAAACAAAACTCCGGCTAAGGCATTGCTCTGACTTTAGGCAGAACATTCATTAGTGGAGCATGAGATGAGATTGTGTGACTGTTGATGGGATCGACCCACTCTGGTCTTGGGCGATGGAAGTTTTCCCTAAGTGCAAGGCCGGTTACTCTGGTGAATCGTAATTCATACCTGGACACTTGAGTGAACTCTTTGGGCACCCACTTAGAAGTCTAGAGAATTTCCTCTTTTATGGAGGATTTGATCTCAGACCGTTTTGGGGCTTAGTTAGATTTGAATATATTAGGAACATTAACTTTTTAAATAAATGTAATTTCCTGTCTTTTTGAGCAATGGGGGGAGGGCAGCTGTGCCTAATTTAGGATTGATTTATTCTAACCTCTCTTACTAAATAAATGCTTGTATCCAGAGTCTGTTTGGAATTTAACCCAATGCTTAGAACTCCTTAAATATACAGAAATATATTTTAGGGGCAATTGATTCATGGAACTCTCCTGCTTTGGAGCACAACTGTATTATAATTGTCCGGAAACTGGCCAGATAATGTAGAACGCACAAGTTGTTGAGAAGCCCTTTTGTTTCCTGATAGTTACATGTAATTCCAGCAGTATTTGGAAATAATTTGCTAAGATGTTAGAATGTAACGTTTGAAGACTCATTAGAAAAATCAATAAAATTATCTTTGGCTAATGGGTAGTACACATCTTAGTCTGTTTAATATGCCTTTCCAAAAAAAACTGTCTGTTGAGAATTGGTGTATATAACTAGATGACTTTAATAATTAGTGCCTGAGTCTAGAATTGAGATGTTTAGTCGTAAAAAAAAATATTGTTCGATAAACAGCGTTGACTTGTCTTGTACCACTTAAGAGTTTGTGAGTGCTTTAAATAAAATTAGTTAAGTATTTTTCTTCCTATGATTGACATGCTTAGTTTTGCCTTTTTATTGAAATGTGTGAAATTTGATTATCTGGCATCTAACAAATCAGGTGGTAAATGAATGACAATGGATTTTCTATTATTTTTCAGTATTGTGATCAGTATAAGTATATAAGAGAATTTAGTAACCTTTTAGAAGAATAAAGTGCCTTCCCAAATAGTCCTACAGCTTTTGTAAAGTGTAAATTGTAGTTTGTAGTTATAAATACATAGAGAAGAGTCGCAGCCACGTGCTAGGGCCAGCTGACTTCATTGCTGACAGGTATGAAGCCAAATGGCTTATGTAGTTATGGAATATGTACATGAGCTATTAATAAATATTATCCATGTTGTTTCTTTCAAGTGCTTTATTTCTTGGCTCTGGGGAGGGGCGATGGGGGAAGGGAGGAGCTTACAAGAAAGCTTGCAAGGTTTCTTTGAAGCTGTGCTTTTTGTAGGAAAGTTTCAGGATGTAACGCCTTGGTAGACGATACTGTGATACATTTGGTTACAGGGAGTAACAGTTTGTTAGGATGTTGGAAAGATTTGATTTTCTCCTGTTGTAGAGGGAACAGGGAAGTGTGGACATACCCCATAGCATAACTTGATTTGTTGCTAAGATTGTCATAGCTGATTTGTTAGTCAATAAAAATACCTGGGGTGTTTGCCAAGTCATAAATTTTTATTAGTTAAATTTGAGGTGATTCTGTCCCTTATTCAGAAAGATGACAGACTCCAGGTAACTGACGGAATGGATCTTGATCTTGCTTCTTACTTAAATGAAGGTTTAGAACATGTTCAGATGCAGGCACATTTATTATGGTTCATCTGAATAATTTTGGTGAAAATTTTTTTGCCTCTTATGTACCATTTTGTCCCTGGTGTTTTGGTTCTGTTTTCCTTGATGTAGGCTTTTTTTTTTTTTTTTTTTTTTTTGTCTTCCTGAGATGGAGTCTTGCTCTGTCTCCCAGGCTGGAGTGCAGTGGTGTAATCTCGACTCACTGCAGCCTCTGCCTCCCGGTTACAGGGAAAAATTCTCCTGCCTCAGCCTCCTGAGTAGCTGGGATTACAGGCGTCCAGCTAATTTTTGTATTTTTAGTAGAGACGGGATTCCACCATGTTGGCCGGCCTGTTCTTGGACTCCTGACTCAGGTGATCCGCCTGCTTTGGCCTCCCAAAGTGCTGGGATTACAGGTGTAAGTCACCGCACTCAGCCGATTTAGGCTTTTGAAAAAGCAATACTTGTTGATTTCTTTTAGTGTTAGTTTGCCAGTTGGTGTGGAAAATGACTGTTGAGTCAATTTTGACCACACATGATACTTCACACATACTGACAGGAAGTGTTCCAGGTGGCTGAATACGTGAATGTCATATGGCAAGAGAGCAAACCCCTGTTCCATAGAAGCATACCTCCAACAGTAAGCATTTATATGGCTCTGGCTTATAGTCTTCCTTTTCATTCACTGTGCTCTCAGTCAACTCTTCTGTCAATTTTTTTGAGACAGGGTCTTGCTGTGTCACCCAGGCTGGAGTGCAGCGGCACAGATACTTGGCTTACTGCAGTCTCGACCTCCCAGGCTCAAGCCTCCTGCCTCAGCATCCACAAGTAGCTGGGGCTACAGGCACTTGCCAACAGCCTGGCTCATTTTTGTATTTTTTGTAGAGATGGGGTTTTCACCACGTTGCCCAGGCTGGTCTTGAACCCCTGAACTCAAGCAATCTGCCCACCTTCAGCCTCCCAAAGTGTTGAGATTACAGGTGTGAGCCACCGCACCCGACATTTAAGAATGGTCAATAGGCTGGGGGCAGTGGCTCACGCCTGTAATCCCAGCACTTTGGGAGGCTGAGGTGGGTGGATCACCTGAGGTCAGGAGTTCAAGACCAGCCTGGCCAACCGACATGGTGAAACCCCATCTCTACTAAAAAATAAATAAATAAATAAATTAGCGGGATGTGGTGGTGCATGCCTGTAATCCCAGTTACTCGGGAGGCTGAGGCAGGAGAATCACTTGAACCTGAGAGGCGGAGGTTGTAGTGAGCGACATCACACCACTGCACTCCAGCCTGAGCAACAGAGCAAGACTCCTTTTCAAAAAAAAAAAAATTAAAAATTAAAAAAAGAATGGTTAAACAAATGAGTGGTCTTAGGTCAGTTGTATTATTTGAAATCTGTGGGTTCCTCAAGCGTAAAGTTGAGAAGGTTTTGGGAACCACTGGATGTCTCTGGGTTTTTTCATATGAAGAAACAGGGGTGGTGGCTTCTTAGAACAAAGGGATATCTGACCTATGGAGGTTGCCCTCTTTACTCCTCTTCCCTAAAAAAATGACCTATCATTGCCAATAGCTAAAGTCTGTCATTTTTTCCACCTTAGTTTGGAAGATAATCTTCTAGTATCAATCAAGACAGAGATCAGAATGATGTGTTTTAAAATTAAATGTGTAATTCATAATTGTACATTTTAATGTTCTAAAGTGACATTGATTAATTTGACATTGGAGTCAAATAGATTGATTAATTCAACAAAGAAGAGAAGGCATTCAACTCAACAGAAAACAAGTAGATTTTACTTCTCCACTCGGGGTGTTAGGACGTTAATTATGTACTTGGTCTTACTTGTTTAGTAGTAGATCTATATTGAGTGTCTTACTGTGCCCAAACTTAGGATCTTTCTATATTTCTAAAAGGATGAAACTGTATAATAAAAACACCTTCCAATTTTGGTAGATTGTAGACAGATCAGAGTATTCAAAAGTACACACATCTTCTCTATTGTGAAAGACCAAAAAATGGAAATGTGTTGTGAAATTAGAAAAGCTGTATACTAGTATGTCTGATGTTGTGAGAAGCTGGATTTTTGAAACCAGAGTTGTCTATTCAGCCTGCTATCAGTCTGTAGTAAGTTTGATGTCCATAGGTACATAATATAGGGAAATACATAAAGGATAAAATTAAGTGAAGTTACATATTTTATACATATTAGGTGGGTGCAAAAGTAATTGCGGTTTTGGCAAAAACCGCAGTTACTTCACACCAGTCTAATTTTAAATGGAACTAGAGTCAAATAGAATTTAGCGATTGCCAGTTCTGTTCCACAGATTTCAAAGTACACTAAGGAAAATTTCAGCAAATTGTGTATGGCTGTTTTACTTGGAGGAGAGTAAAACAGCCATAAGAAACTAAAAAATAAAAATTAAAACTAAAGGAATGTTTGTTTTTATGTTTTTCTTTTCTTTTCTTTCCTCTTTTTTGAGATATGCTCTTGCTCTGTTGCCCAGGCTGGAGTGCAGTGGTGCAATCACTGCTCACTGCAGCCTTGACTTCCTGGGCTCTGGGAATCCTCCTGCCTTAGCCTCCTGTGTAGCTGGGACCACAGGTGCATACCACCACACCTGACTAATTTATTTATTTTTCCTCTCTCTCTCTCTCTTTTTTTTTTTTTTTTGAGACAGAGTTTTACTTTGTCGCCCAGGCTGGAGTATAGTGGCACAATCTCAGCTCACTTGCAACCTGCACCTCCTGGTTCAAGTGATTCTCCTGTCTCAGCCTCCCAAGTAGCTGGGAATACAGGTGCATGCCACTATGCCCGGCTAATTTTTGTGTTTTTAGTGGAGATGGGATTTCACCATGTTGGCCAGGCTGGTCTTGAACTGCTGACCTCAGGTGATCCACCCGCTTCGGCCTTCCAAAGTGCTGGGATTCCAGGCGTGAGCCACCACGCCTGGCCGCCTCTCTCTTTTTCTGAAACAGAGTCTCACTTCATTGCCCAGGTTGGAGTGCAGTGGAACCATCTCAGCTCACTGCAGCCTCCACCTCCCAGGCTCAATAAGTCCTCCTACCTCACCCTCCCAATAGCTGGGACCACAGGTGCATGTCACCACCCCCAGCTACTTTATTTTTTTTTGTTTTCTGTAGAGACGGGGTTTTGCCATGCTGCCTGGGCTGGTCTTGAATACCTAGGCTCAAGTGATCCTTCCTCCTTGGCCTCCCAAAGAGCCAGGATTACAGGTGTGACCCACCATGCTTGGCACGCTAATTTTTTATTTTTATTTTTTTGTAGAGATGGGGCCTCCCCATGTTGCCCATGCTGGTGTCAAACTCCTACTCCATTATGAAATAAGTCATTCCTTATGAAACACTTAGTAATTGTATCTTTAAGTTGAACCTTCCCCTCACTCCAACTTTTTTTTTTTTTTTTGAGACGGAGTTTTACTCTTGTTGTCCAGGCTGGAGTGCAATGGTGCAATCTCGGCTCACTGCATCCTCCGCCTCCCAGGTACAAGCTGTTTTCCTGTCTCAGCCTCCCAAGTAGATCAGATTACAGGCATGTGCCACCACACCTGGCTAATTTTTTTATATTTAGTAGAGACGGGGTTTCACTGTGTTAGGCTGGTCGTGAACTCCTGACCTCAGGTGATCCACCTGCCTCGGCCTCCTAAAGTGCTGGGATTACAGGTGTGTGCCACTGCACCCCGCCTTTTTTTTAAAGACATAGTTTCACTCTGTCTCCCAGGCTGGAGTGCAGTGGCACGATCTTGGCTCAGTACAACCTCCACCTCCTGGGTTCAAGTGATTCATGTGCCTCTGCCTCCCGAGTAGCTGGGACTACAGGCGCGTGTCACCAAGCCCGGCTAATTTTTGTATTAGAGACAGGGTTTCGCCATGTTGGCCAGGCTGGTCTCGAACTCCTGACCTCAAGTTCCCACCTTGGCTTCTCAAAGTGCTGGGATTACAGGAGTGAGACACCGTGCCTGGACCCCCCAACCCATTTTGTTTTGATTCCTTTATAAATTAGTGTAATGGAAGGTTTTTTTTGTTTGTTTTTTATAACAGGTAATGAAATACTCTAATTCAGTAAATATTGATGGTTCTAGGGAGATTGTGTGTGTGTGTGTGTGTGTATGTATATATATATAAATTTTTTTTTTTTTTTTTGAGATGGAGTGTCGCTCTGTCGCCCAGGCTAGAGTGCAGTGGTGCAATCTCGGCTCACTGCCAGCTCCACCTCCTGGGTTCACGCCATTCTCCTGCCTCAGCCTCCCGAGTAGCTGGGATTGCAGGTGCCCGCCACCACGCCTGGCTAATTTTTTGTATTTTTAGTAGAGATGGGGTTTCACCGTATTAGCCAGGATGGTCTTGATCTCCTGACCTCGTGATCCGCCCGCCTCGGCCTCCCAAAGTGCTGGGATTACAGGCATGAGCCACCGCACCCGGTCACAAATTTTTTTTTTTTTGAGATGGGGTCTCACTTTGTTGCCCAGGCTGAAATGCACTGGTGCAATCTTGGCTCACTGCAACCTCGGCCTCCTGGGTTCAAGCGATTCTCCTGCCTCAGCCTCCCGAGTAGCTGGGATTACAGGCATGTGCCCACTACTCCTGGGTAATTTTTGTATTTTTAGTAGAGACGGGGTTTCACCATGTCGACCAGGCTGGTCTCGAACTTCTGACCTCAAGTGATCTGCCTGTCTTGGCCTCCCAAAGTGCTGGGATTACAGGCACAAGCTACTGCACTGGGCCATGGCCAGGATTTTTATGACTTGTAAAACCACTGTCTTCAAGGAGGCTATAAGTTATTATGGGAGAAAAGTAAAGGGCTTTGTAAAGGGGAGAGCATGTGGATTTTGTGATGTAATTCTCAGTATACCTTCCTTCCTTTCTTTCTTTTTTTTTGAGACAGTCTTGCTCTGTCACTTAGGCTGGAGTGCAGTGGCATGATTGACAGGGTTTCGCCAGGTTGGCCAGGCTGGTCTTAAACTCCTAACCTCAGGTGATCTGCCCGCCTTGACCTCCCAAAGTGCTGGGGTTACAGGCCAACATGGTGAAACCCCGTCTCTACTAAAAATACAAAAATTAGCTGGACCCAGCTACTTGGGAGGCTGAGGCAGGAGAATCGCTTGAACCCAGGAGGTGGAGGTTGCAGTGAGCCAAGATCATGCCATTGCACTCCAATTTGGGTGACAGAGTGAGACTGTCTCAAAAACAAAAACAAAAACAAAAACCTGGAGGGTTAGAGGAGGGAAATGGGGTGATGGAATTGGTCTGTACAATTTTCACTGTGAATTTGGGGGAGAATCCCCCCCAAAATAGAAGAAAATTAGGATAAGGCCAGGTGCAAATTGTCAGTGTGTAGAGGAATTGAGTACTTATGAGGAGTAATACAAATAAGAGGTGAAGCTGAAGCACTGGGTTGGGAACCCTATTGTAGACCTTTAATCATAGTTCAGGTGTCTTTTTGTTTGTTTGTTTTTGGAGACAGAGTTTTTGCTCTTGTTGCCCAGGCTGGAGCACAATGGTGCCATTTTGGCTCCCTGCAACCTCCGCCTCCCGGGTTCAAGCAGTTCTCCTTCCTCAGCCTCCCAAGTAGCTCTAGGGATTACAGGCACGCACCACCACACCTGGCTAATTTTTTGTATTTACTAGAGACGGGGTTTCACCATGTTGGTCAGGCTTGTCTTGAACTCATGACCTCAGGTGATCCACCCATCTCGGCCTCCCAAAGTGCTGGGATTACAGGCATGAGCCACCACCCTGGCCCAGTTTAAGTGTATTTGGAGTGACTTTAGGGAATCATTGAAATTTTACCTGCTGGAAAGTGGCACAATTTAGGAAGATTAAATCTAGTTGCTTCTTGAAAAAGTGTGTGGGCTGGCCGTGGTGGCTCATGCCTGTAATCCCAGCAGTTTGGGAGGCTGAGGTGGGTGGATCTCCTGAGGTCGGGAGTTCGAGACTAGCCTGACCAACATGGAGAAACCCCGTGTCTACTAAAAATACAAAAATTAGCCGGGCGTGGTGGCATATGCCTGTAATCCCAGCTACTTGGGAGGCTGAGGCAGGAGAATCACTTGAATCCAGGAGACGGAGGTTGTGGTGAGCCGAGATCGGGCCATTGCACTCCAGCCTGGGCAGCAGGAGCGAAACTCTGTCTCAAAAAATAAATTAATTAATTAAGGTAAAAGTGTTCAGCTCAATATGTGAGAATTTCCATAAGCAAAAGCCCCTCATTTGTTATCTGGTGTTGATTGAGGATGATTACTAAAGTGATACCTTTTATCTGCTCAATCTTCATGTTAGACACATGTATGGAATGTCATTTAAGTGTCATATAAAATGGAGTGTGGTCCATGGTGTCTTTTGGGAACATTGAATTGTTAAATTCTTTAGGATTTTCTGCCTTTGTTACCTGGCTCTTGTTCCTTATCCTATCACCTAAAACAAATCCCTGAGGCTCCTTTCATTGGACCACCCTTAATGATTTAGAGGAGCTGTTGTTTGTTAATCTTTTCACATTGTCATCATTTTGGTTACCTGTCTTTGACTATCTTGAAGCTTTTCAGAGCCCATTTTATTTTTGGAACTATAAAATGAAACATACTTCCCCTTGTGTAGAGGCCTAACAGTAAAGAGTACAGAAATTTTGTGGTTTCATATGTATAGGAAATGCTCCCTTATTCTGAGTTTTTGTTTTTTGTTTTTTTTTAATGTAGAGTATAACTTACTAAATTCTTGTGGAGTTCGCTCATGCAGAGATACTTGGTTTTATAATGTTATTCTTTTCCATCTTGTATTAATCGAGTGTACTTTTCCTCTTTAAATTGAATTCGTTTTTGAATTCTATTGTGGTGCTTCTTTGAGATAAAATTTATGTATGTATAGGTGGTGGTGTTTTTTCTTTTTTTCTTTTGAGATGAATTCTCGCTCTTATCCCCCAGACTGGAGTGCAATGGTGCGATCACGGCTCACCGCAACCTCCGCCTCCCGGGTTCAAGTGATTCTCCTGCTTCAGCGCCCCAAGTAGCTGTGATTACAGATGCCTGCCACCACGCCTGGCTAGTTTTTGTACTTTTAGTAGAGATGGGGTTTCACCATGTTGGCCAGGCTGGTCTGGAACTCCTGACCTCAGGTGACCCATCCGCCTCGGCCTCCCAAAGTGCTGGGATTACAGGCGTGAGCCACCATGCCCGGCCTGTATAGGTCTTAAATTCAGTAAATTTTGACAAATGTATACACCTGTGTAACCATGACCTCAGTCAAGGTACAGATATGCAGTGACTTTTTCCCTATCACACCCATTCCTGCCACTTTTTTTCATATCCTTACCACTATGTGGAATTTTTATGTGTGCCATCTCCAGTAAAATACAACCTGCATATGTGCATGGATCTGGTAAAATTGTTACTTTTGCTATCCCCTTCTTTCCTACTAAGTGCATCAATAAATAGCATCCACTCTATATTTGTGTCTTTCCTCAAGTAAATTCATGAAAATGAGATCCTGCAAGTTTGTGTTTTTATATTAAGTGTTAACTCCAGAGATTGCAACACTGTTCTTGTAGGATGTTTTTTTGGGGAAAGCATTCCTCTTATGGCAGCCCTGTTGGCCTGAGGCAGGGCTTAAACAAACTGATTGAGCAGGCTCAAAAGGACAGTATCGTAATGGACTGGAGTGGCCAGATCTTTCTACAGAAGAAAGAATACGGTAATTTGGCCACGCGCAGTGGCTCATACCTGTAATCTCAGCACTTTGGGAGGCCAAGGTGGGCGGATCATGAGGTCAAGGGATCAAGACCATCCTGGCCAACATGGTGAAACCCCATCTCGACTAAAAAATATACAAAAATTAGCTGGGCATGGTGGCATACGCCTGTAGTCCCAGCTATTCAGGAGGCTGAGGCAGGAGAATTGCTTGAACTTGGGAGGCGGAGGTTGCAGTGAGTGGAGATGATGCCGTTGCACTCCAGCCTGGGCAACAAGAGGAAAAAAACCTCCCTCTCAGAAAAAAAAAAAAAAAAAAAAGGAATATGGTAACTTAAGATTCATATGTTTTATCCATCTTGAAAAATACCTTGTGCACATATTTAAAGTCTTTTTACACATTGATTTATCTTGAGTCTATTGTATCTGTCTACATTATTTAAGCAATGTAATCACTAAAAATTTAAGCACTGGGTTGAGCCTTCTGGCATCCCATTAGAATGCCTGGGGAAACACACTTCTTGCCAATTGCATGCCTGCTGATTGGGGAATGAAACGCAAATATTCCAGAATCAACAGATTTCTTTATTTTATTTTATTTGTCACCCAGGCTGGAGTGCAGTGGTGAGATCTTGGCTCACTGCAAACTCTGCCGCCCGGGTTCAAGTGATTCTCCTACCTCAGCCTCCTGAGTAGCTGGGATTACAGGCGACTGCCACCACGCCTGGCTAATTTTTGTAGTTTTTAGTAGAAATGGGGTTTCTCCATCTTGGCCAGGCTGGTCTTGAACTCCTGACCTTAGGTGAGGAGGAAATGCCATTTTGTAAATCCCAAAGTGCTGGGATAACAGGTGTGAGCTACCATACCTGGCCTAGAATCAACAGATTTCTGAACATACTGAATTACTTCTTTCATATTAATTTTCAGACCTTTTCAAAAAAGGATTTGGATACCCTGTTGATATTCATATTCATATTATTATGTTGGTATTCATATAATATGTGTAGGACTTTATAGTCATTTAAAAACCTGTTATAGACTTTTTTGTTTATTATTTAAAACTTTTTTCAGAGGGACTTGTTGCTTTTTTTTTTTTTTTTGAGATGGAGTTTTGTTCTTGTTGCCCAGGCTGGAGTGCAAGGGCACGATCTAGGCTCACGCAACCTCTACCTCCTGGGTTCAAGTGATTCTCCTGCCTTGGCCTCCTGAGTAGCTGGGATTACAGGCATGTGCCACTTGCCTGGCTAATTTTTTGTATTTTTAGTAGAGACAGGGTTTCACCCTGTTAGCCAGGATGTTCTTCATCTTCAGACCTCAGGTGATCCCCCCTGCCTTGGCTTCCCAAAGTGCTGGGATTACAGGTGTAAGCCACCTCGCCCAGCCTCAGAGGGATTTCTGGTACCAGAATTATAGATTGTTTTTGTTACCGAACTTCCTAAGTTATGCTCGTTCTTTGTTTATTAAGGGGAGACACTAGATTTTTTTTTATCATCCTTTTTATCATCATAGAGAACTTTAGTAGTCTACAAGAATATTGTTAGAGGCTTAGCAGTGGCCTCACTGCACATACATGTATATGTCTTTGGGAACCTACAGGTTTTTAAGAAGTCGTTAAACTTAATATTTACTAGATATTTGTTTTTGGATGGCATCTAATATATTCATAGCCCAGAAAAAAGGCGCCACTAATGAATATGTCTTGGATTACATAGTGACATATATTAGCTTTTCGTCCACATTTGATAACATTGCTAATATTTTCTTTTTTTTTTTTTACTGAAGCTCTTTGAATTTAAAGTTTTCTCTCATTTAAATTTATTAATTGAAAACATACCTTTACTCTGTTCCCTTTAGCATTTCAACCTGATGTTAAAAGATGTGTATGTGTGATATGTGTGTTTGAAATTTTAACTTTCATCTTGGAGTATTTAATTCTCTGAAGCAGTGCATGACTCTTGCTCTTCAGCCTCTTGAGAGTGTCCCTGGTTTATATTCCTGATGATACAAACCCTGGAATTTCTTGTCTGAAGTGTTAACACTTTATTTCCAGGTCCTAATTTGATTTGAATAGTGGAAGTTCAGATTCAATGCATTAATGACAGATTCTATGTTGACTTCTTCAGATTTGCCAGACAGAAAAATCTACTTATGTGAGGAAATCATTAGGCTTTTTGACTATCCTCTTTGTATAATGAGACTCTTTTCTCATTAGATGAGTAAAAAGATCCAGAGATGATCACCAGTATCCCCCAGAATTCATATATATTTAATTGAAAAGAAAGCAAATCCTGGGATTCTTTCCTAAAAAGGTTGATTACATTTCTTGCCTGTCTGTACGTTCTTTGTATAAACGTGAAGAAAAATAAAAATATAGGTTTTCCAGCACTGGGACTATGAAATTTGAGATTTAACATTTATTCATTAGTCAGATTTAAAGGAATCTACCTTAAGTCATAGTTTATATTGTTTTTGAAGGACCTGAGTAAGGATTCTATTAAAAATGATTAATTCTGTCATTTGAAATATTGATAGGATTTTAATATGTTCCTTTTTTGAAAATACTAAAATTATAAATTACACTTAATAGCAAATAGGTCGTAAGTATGTGGTAATCAATTTATTGACTAAAAATTTTGTAAAAAATGCCTTTTATTTAAAGTGGCCTATCGTATAGTTACTATAATGCTAGTGCTCTCTACATTTTCATTGTAATCTTACTGAAGAAGTAAAAATTAATCATTATTGTTCTCCCCACTCTAATATTAATTCAGAAATCATAATTGTACACATAGGGTACAACGTAATGTTTATATATATGTGTGTAATGTAGTATGATTAAATCATGCTAATTAGCATACTATCGCCTTACTTTGCTTACTTATATTTTGTGGTGAGGCATTTGAAATTTACTCTTAATTGTTTGAAATACATTATTATTATTGCTATTGTTATCTCTGTCTTCTCTTTGCAAATAAATACATCATTATTTACTATGGCCACCCTGTTGTGCAAAGATTTCAAAAACTCTTCTCCTATGTGAAATTTGTTCCCTTTTCTTTTTCAAAAAAAAAAAAAAATCCACCTGCTGTCTTAGCATAAAAATAGAACCAGTGTGTTTTAGATTTCTCTCTAAGTGTCTTTATTTTTAAGAATGTATTTTTTTTTTTTTTTTTTTTTGAGATGGCGTCTTGCTCTGTTGCCCAGGCTGGAGTGCAGTTGGCACCATCTTGGCTCACTGCAATCTCCACCTCCCGGGTTCAAGCGATTCTCCTGCCTCAGCCTCCCATGTAGCTGGGATTACAGGTGCATGCCACCACGCCTGGCTAATTTTTGTATTTTTAGTAGAGACGGGTTTCACCGTGTTGACCAGGCTGGTCTCAAACTCCTGACCTCAGGTGATACGTCCACCTCAGCCTCCCAAAGTTCTGGGATTACAGATGTGAGCCACCGTGCCCAGCTAGAATGTGTGTATTTTAAAAAGTTGATCCTTCACAGATATTTATTTTAGGAGAGGCTGGTGTCATGAAAAAAGCTATGGACTAAGAATGGGAAGACAAAGATCTTTTGTATTGGCACTACCAGCTGTGTCCCTCTGAGGGGGTAATTTTTGCCTTTTGAAGACGTTGGGAGGGTTAAAGTTCAGGAAATTATTTTTAAAACTGTTTCAGTGAATATTTAGAAAAATATTAGTGGAGACAGAATTAATTGCTCTGCAGTGGAGTGGCTCTCTTTCTACATTTTCTTTTTTTCTTTTTTTTTTTTTTTGAGACGGAGTCTCGCTCTGTCCCCCAGGCTGGAGTGCAATGGTACGATCTCAGCTCACTGCAACCTCCGCCACCCGGGTTCAAGCGATTATCCTGCCTCAGCCTCCTGAGTAGATGGGATTACAGGCATGTGACACCGCACCCAGGTAATTTTTTTTTTTGTATTTTTAGTAGAGGCGGGGTTTCACCTTGTTGGCCAGGCTGGTCTTGAACTCCTGACCTTGTGATCCATTCACCTCTGTCTCCCAAAGTGCTGGGATTACAGGTGTGAGCCACCGTGCCTGCCCTCTTTCTACACTTTCTAGTATACTCCCATTAGGCTGTAAACCTATTTCAAGTTGAACAATAAGAAATTTCAGCATAGCTCTGCATCATCGTTTTTTCTCCATATCTTGTATTCACACCTTAAGAATTTGTTACTAGTTGAAATGATAAGCCAGCAAACATAATCTAATCTTTGTGACTGTTTGCATAGATTGGAGGGCAAGTACAATGTAAATGGAATGTATATAGAGAAAGGTTAGGTTAAAAGGTAGCTTATAACTTGCTTACCTTTTACTACACAGTTGGAATTTAAGAACTGATTCTTATAAGAACACCAGTTGAACGATGAGTTGCTTTTTTCCCTCTGGTGTAGTGTGTATGGGTGTGTATATACATATTTTTATTTTAATTTTTTTTTTAATGGGAGGAGGGAGGATGCCAGAAACATTTAGTTGTACTCTGCCAATGTGATAGTTTTAAGTACTTGAGGGGGTGGAGAAGAACCACACGCATCTTCTAAACAAAGATGGGAAATATCATATCATTATAAGAATGTATATACAGTATTAAGCAATTACAAGATTTTGGGCCAGGCATGGTGGTGCTTTGGGAGACCAAGGCAGGGAGGTGGGTGGATCACTTGAGCCCAGGAGTTGGAGACCAGCCTGGGTAACATAGTGAGACCTCGTTTCTACAAAAAATAAAAAAATTGGCTGGGCATGGTGGCTTACACCTGTAATCCCAGCACTTTGGGAGGCTGAGGCTGTCAGATCACCGAGATCAGGAAGTCGAGACCAGCCTGACCAACCTGGTGAAACTCCGTCTCTACTAAAAATACAAAAATTAGCTGGGCATGGTGGTGCATGCCTGTAATCCCAGCTATTTGGGAGGCTGAGGCAGGAGAATTGCTTGAACCCAGGAGGCAGAGGTTGCAGTGAGCCAAGTTCACACCACTGCACTCCAGCCTGGGCGACAGAGCAAGACTCTGTCTCAAAAAAAAAAAAAAAAAAAAATAGCTGGACATGGTGTCATGAGTTTCTAGTCCCACCTACTTGGGAGGCTGAGGTGGGAGGATTGCTTTAGCCCAGGAGGTCGAGGCTTCTGTGAGCTGTGATTGTGCCACTGTCTCAGAGAAAAAAAAAAAAAGATTCTGGTACTATTTGAAATTGTAGTACTGTAAATCTATAATAAATGATTGCTGTCTCTTAAGGAACTTAGTATCTGGAAACATTGTTTCTTTTTTTCTTGTAAAAGGGAATTATAAAAGTTACTTCTTTTAAATCACTTATGTCAATCTGATTAAAGTGTGTTTAGTATAAAATGTAACAAAAGAAAAAGATAGGGTTTGTATAGACTGTGGGTTTAAAGTGGCTTAAGTGATGATTTTGAAGTTTCCTAGGTGTCTTATACTTAAGGCTAAATACAAAGACCTCAATAAATTTCTGGCTACTGCTGAGCATGGTGGGAGCATCGTTTCCTGTTCTTACTAGTATGTTTCAGCAGCTAGTAAAAGCTGTCTTCATTTAATACATTTTCCTACAGTTAAAATAATAGTGTGATTATCTTGAAAGGCGTCTTCCTTTTTCAGTATTTGATTTGTGAGACCATATCTTCTGGAATTACTTGAGACCTCTAATTAAATTGACTTTTAAAATTTTTTATTTCATTTTCTTTTAGAGTTGGAGGTCTTGCTATGTTGTCTGGACTGGCCTAGGATGATAACGGTTTTTTTCTTTAGAGACACAGTCTGACTGTGTTGCCCAGGCTGGTCTCAAACTCCTGGGCTCAAGTGATCCTCCTGTTTCAGCCTCCTGAGTAGCTGGGATTACAGGTGTGAGCTACTGCAGCCAGCTTGGCCTAGGATTATTTTTATTTTTATTTATTTTATTTTATTTTTTTCCTGTTTTTGAGATGAAGTTTTGCTCTTGTTGCCCAGGCTGGAGTGCAATGGCGCCATCTCGGCTCACCACAACCTCCACCTCCCAGGTTCAAGTGATTCTCCTGCCTCAGCCTCCCGAGTAGCTGGGATTACAGGCATGCACACCACACCTGGCTAATTTTGTAGTTTTAGTAGAGACAGGGTTTCTCCATGTTGGTCAGGCTGATCTTGAACTCTTGACCTCAAGTGATCCACCTGCCTCGGCCTCCTAAAGTGCTGGGATTACAGGTGTGAGCCACCGCGCCTGGCCAGGATTATTTTTAAAGAGAAGATTTAACATATGCAATTGTTAGAAAATCTTATAAACATGTTATTCCCTGGGAATGTGCTTCAACCTGTTGGCTAAAGGAACTTTATCAGAATAACTACAGTTATTATCTGACTATTTTCAGGAGTTGAAAAAAATGGTTGCATACATTTCTTTTTTTTTTTTTTTTTTTTTGAGGCGGAGTCTCTCTGTGTCACCCAGGTTGGAGTGCAGTGGCGCGATCTCAGCTCACTGCATGCTCCACCTCCTGCGCTCACGCCATTCTCCTGCCTCAGCCTCCCGAGTAGCTGGGACTTCAGGTGCCTGCCACCACGCCCGGCTAATTTTTTTGTAGTTTTAGTAGAGACGGGGTTTCACTGTGTTAGCCAGGATGGTCTCGATCTCCTGACCTTGTGATCCTCCTGCCTCGGCCTCCCAAAGTGCTGGGATTACGGGTGTGAGCCACCGCGCTTGGCCCATTCATTTCTTATATTGGTAAACATTACTTCACCTTTACCTTGATTATAAAGTCCCAGTCTACTTTTGAGATTCTTTAGATTTCTGCAGTGTGTAACTCTTTTTTTTTTTTTTGAGACGGAGTCTCGCTCTGTCACCTAGGCTGGTGTGCAGTGGTGCAATGTAACTCTTAGTGATTCTTAATCTTGGTTGGAATGGGCTATGTTTGGCCTTTTTTTTTTTTTTTGGAGACTGAGTCTCACTCTGTTCTCCAGGCCGGAGTGCAGTGGCGAGCTCTCAGCTCACTGCAACCTCCGCCTCTGGGTAAGCGATTCTCCTGCCTCAGCCTCCTGAGTAGCTGGGATTACAGATGTGCACCACCACGCCTGCCTAATTTTTTTGTATTTTTAGTAGAGACTGGGTTTCACCATGTTGGCCAGGCTGATCTCGAACTCCTGAACTCAGGTAATCTGCTTACCTCGGACTCCCAAACAGCTGGGAGTACAGGTGTGATCAACTGTGCCTGGCCTATGTTTGGCATTTAACTGGTGGGGAAGGGATGCATATCTTTGTACATTTTCAGCCTTTTTTGTCCTTCATCTGTTAAAGAGGTCATAAAGTAAGACATTTCCTTTTAATCTTGGCAATTTCCCAGGCCAAAAGATAGGTTTCTAGGGTACTTCCAGGACTTAACTGACAAAAGGGGAAGATAAGCGATGCAATTGAGAGCTGAAGTAGGGTCTCTCTTTTTTTTTTTTTTTTTTTGGAGTCTCGTTCTGTTGCCCAGGTGGGAATGCAGTGGCGTGATCTCGGCTCACTACAACCTCCGGCTCACTACAACCTCCGGCTCACTACAACCTCTGTCTCCCGGGTTCAAATGATTCTCCTGCCTCAGCCTCCTGAGTAGCTGGGACTACAGGCACCACACCGCCAGGCCCGGCTAAGTTTTTGTGTATTTTTAGTAGAGGCAGGGTTTCACCATGTTGGTCAGGCTGGTCTCGAACTCCTGACCTCATGATCCGCCCGCCTTGGCCTCCCAAAGTGCTGGGATTACAGGCGAGAGCAACTGTGCCCGGCAAAGCAGCATCTCTTTTTAAGGTTGTAAGGTAGCTTGGGTTAGAAATAAAGGCAGAGAGCCACTCCATACCTGTAGTTCTAGCTACTGGGGAGGCTAAGACCAGAGGATCTCTTGAGCCCAGGAGTTCAAGGCTGCAGTGAGCTGTAATCACACACTGCACTACAACGTGGGCAACATAGAGTGAGACCTAATTAAAAAATAAATAAATAAATAAATAAATGCAAGGAGAAAGTCATGAGCTTGGTGCATTTAGGTGTACAATTAGTTGGCATAAACAATTTTTTTTTTTTTTGAGATGGAGTTTCTCTCTTGTTGCCCAGGCTGGAGTGCAGTGGCACAGTCTCGGCTCACTGCAACCTCCGCCTCCTGGGTTCAAGTGATTCTCTTGCCTCAGCCTCCCGAGTAGCTGGGATTACAGGTGCCCGCCACCACGCCCAGCTAATTTTTGTATTTTTAATAGATGGGGTTTCACCCTATTGGCCAGGCTGATCTTGAACTCCTGACCTCAGGTGATCCGTCCGCCTCAGCCTCCCAAAGTGCTGGGATTACAGGCGTGAGCCACTATGCCAGCCGAGAATTTTTAAAAAAGGAGTTGCATTCAGCCCACCTCATTCCTCTGCAGGGCACCTGTGTGCAGGGCAAAACTGCTCAACCCTACTCAGCAGCCCTGTGAAAGCTGCTGAAAGGATGAGCAGATTGAGGCCTGAACTGTATCTTGGATTTAGCAGCCTGGAGGTCATAATGGATTTTGCCAAGAGTGATGGGGCAGAAATTGGACCAGTGTGTGTTAAGGAGCTAGAAGAAGTGAAGAAATGGGAGAGGGGAGTCTAGACAACTTTAGTTTGGCTGCAGCAAGTAAAGGCAGATTGTTTGATGGAGGGACATGTGGGATTGATGGAGTTTTTCCTTTTTATATGTTTTTGTATTTTTCAGTGGGATACATTAGAAAGTGTTGCATGTTTATGGGAGGGATTTAGTTCAGTGGGAAAAGTATTTGAAAAGTTACAGTAAGGTGGAAGTAGATGGAATCCTCAGTAAGGTCTAGAATCGGGTGCAGGTATTTTATGGTATCTTCCCCACCCCACTCCGAGATGGAGTTTTGCTCTTATTATTGCCCAGGCTCTGGAGTGCAGTGGTGCAGTCTTGGCTCACTGCAACCTCCACCTCCTGGGTTCAAGCGATTCTCCTGCCTCAGTCTCCCGTGGAGCTGAGATTACAGGTGCGCACCACCACACCCAGCTGATTTTTGTATTTTTAGTAGAGATGAGGTTTCACCATTTTGGCCAGGCTGGTGTCCAACTCCTGACATCAAGTGATCCACCCGCCTTGGCCTCCCAAAGTGCAGGGATTACAGGCGTGAGCCACCGTGCCCAGCTGGTACCTTTTTTTTTGTTGGTGAAGTAGAATGTGTGTATGGGGAGGGGAGGTGGATAGGATATTTTGGAATTTGAAGAGAATGGGAATGTCTGGATAGTGCATGTATAGAATGGGAAGTAAACACTGGAGGACCTGGGAGTGTGGTGCTTATTGATGGATCGTTGGGTTTATCCAGGATTGGGGTTTTGCCAGATGGCTGTGTTAAGGGTATAGGCAAGAGTGTTGTTGAAATGATACACAATGAAATCTAAGCTGGTTAAAGAAGTGAAGAAGGGGCCGGGCACGTTGGCTCACACCTGTAATTCCAGCACTTTGGGAGGCTGAGGCGGGTGGATCCCTTGAGGGGTCAGGAGAACCTGACCACATGAGAAGCTGCCCTTTTCCGGTTCTACTGCTTACCCTCAACTTGGGGTGTCGGCAAATTTCAGAGCTTGCCAAATCTGCATCTTCCTGGCCTGTTTAAAATGAATGTGTCAGCCCCATTCTGGACAGCAGCTGACACCTCCTCTCCCGTGCCAGCCAGGACAGTGTGGTTGGGCGTAACTCAGCCCCGGTTAAAAATGGAAAAAAGTACAAAGACATGTGTTCAAGGCCTGGTGACAGAATTTGAAAATGTGACACCAGCCTGTTAGTAATTTGTTTTCACAGAAACCTGATTCAACACTGAGCAGACAGGTGGGGCCAGGGCCTTGGGATCATCTCTGTGCTTGCCCAGGGACATCTGTATGTCTGGCCCAAAGGGGGGGCCTTGTGCTCTGCAGAGATTGGACATCAAAATTGAGCCATTATAAGCAGACCATCCTGGCCAGGCACGGTGGCTCACTCCTGTAATTCCAACACTTTGGGAGGCCAAGGTTGGTGGATCACCTGAGGTCAGGAGTTCGAGACCAGCCTGGCCAACATGGTGAAACCCCCGTCTCTACTAAAAATACAAAAATTAGCCGGGTGTGGTAGCAGGGGCCTGTAATCTCAGCTACTTGGGAGGCTGAGGCAGGAGAATCTTTTGAACCTGGAGGTGGAGGTTGCAGTGAGCCAGTATTGCACCACTATACTCCAGCCTGGGCAACAAAGTCAGAGTCTGTCTCAAAAAAAAAAAAAAAAAGAAGTGAAGAAGGAGGAGAATACTTGGATTGGGATAAAGTAGAAAGAGTCACTGGATTAAAGTTAACTAAAAAACTCATAAACTTTAGAGTGGTATTGAGAAATTGTAAGGTGAACTGAAAAAGGCTCATGGGATTTTAGAGCCAAGAAGGCCTTGAGTGGCAGTTCCTACCTTAGTAGGAATAGCTTCAGTGGTGTGTTGCAGGTGGAACCCAGATTAAAGTGGGTTAAAAAGTAAATGAAGGCAAGGAAGATAAATTTTTCAACAGGTTTGTCTGTGAAGAGTCCAGGCTATTAGATTGATAGAGGGAGAAAGGCAGTTAAAGGGTTTTTTTGTTTTTTGTTTTTTTTGAGTCAGAGTCTCACACTGTTTCCCGGTCTGGAGTGCAATGGCGCGACCTCGGCTCACTGCAACCTCCGCCTCCGGGGTTCAAGTAGTTCTCCTGCCTCAGCCTCCCAACTAGCTGGGATTACAGGCGCCCACCACCACACCCGGCTAATTTTTTGTATTTTTAGTAGAGACGGGGTTTCACTATGTTGCCCAGGCTGGTCTCAAACTCCTGACCTCATGATCTGCCTGCCTCACCCTCCCAAAGTGCTGGGATTACAGGCGTGAGCCACCGTGCCCGGCCTTATTTTCTTAATTTTTAAATTTATTTTATTACTATTATTATTTTTGAGATGGAGTCTCTCTGCCGCCCAGGCTGGAGTGCAATGGTGCAGTCTCGGCTCACTGCAGCCTCTGCCTCCCGGATTCGAGCAATTCTCCTGCCTCAGCCTCCTGAGTAGCTGGGATTGCAGGCGCCTGCCACCACGCCTGGCTGATATTGGTATTTTTAGTAGAGACGGGGTTTCACTACATTGGCCAGGCTGGTCTTGAACTCCTGACCTCATGATCCACCCACCTTGGCCTCCCAACGTGCTGGGATTACCAGCGTGAGCCACTGCACCCGGCCTTTAGTTTTTTTTTGAGACAGAGTCTTGCTCTGTCACCAGGCTGGAGTGTAGTGGCACGATCTCGGCTCACTGCAAGCTCTGCCTCCCGGGTTCAAATGATTCCCCTGCCTCAGCCTCCCAAGTAGGTGGGACTACAGGTGCGTGCCACCACGCGCAGGTAGTTTTATTTTTTCTATTTTAGTAGAGACGGGGTTTCACCATGTTGGCCAGGGTGGTCTCAATCTCCTGACCTTATGATCTGCCTGTCTTCGCCTCCCAAAGTGCTGGGATTACAGGTGTGAGCCACCGTGCCCGGCCATTTTTTGTTTTTGTTTTTGTTTTTTTTAAAGTAAGACTTTTGAGAGTGCTCATATGTTGATGATGTGATAAGCAGTAGTAAAATGGGAGATTTTGCAACGTACAAAAGAAGCAGGCCGGGTGCAGTGGCTCAAGCCTGTAATCCCAGCACTTTGGGGAGGCCAAGGTGGGCGGATCACGAGGTCAGGAGATCGAGACCATCCTGGCTAACATGGTGAAACCCCGTCTCTACTAAAAATACAAAAAATTAGCCGGGCATGGTGGTGGGCGCCTGTAGTCCCAGCTACTCGGGAGGCTGAGGCAGGAGAATGGCGTGAATCCGGGAGGCAGTGAGTCGAGATCACGCCACTACACTTCAGCCTGGTTGACAGAGTGAGACTACATCTCAAAAAAATAAAAAGACAAGACATACCTTGGAAAATGGGGGGAATAGACAGATCCAGATGATTTCTATGGATAGGAGGTTTATTTGTTCCATTATGCGAAGATGATGGGAAGAAAAGCTGTATGTGGAGATGCAGGTGAATTTGTGGATATTTTAGAAGGAAGATGACAGGCAGCGATGGAGTGTTGAAGAGCTCAAACATTAGACAGTACTGGGTCTGAGTTCTGACTCTGCCTTTTACAAGCTGTGCAACCTTAGGCCAGTTATGAAACGTTAGTTATCAAGTTATAACTAATAGGATTGTGTTGAACACGAAATGACATGATAAACATATGTAAACTGCTTGGATCAGTTGCCCACTAGCTCTTGTTAGGAGCTAAAATGTTAGCTCTTGCTGAGGGTGCTGTCAAATGGCTTCTATTTCTCATGGAGCAGAAATCTATAAGGTCATCCACTGGTAGCGGTGGGAGAAGGAAGAAGGTGCAGAAAGTTTTACAGATGTTTTGGAAAGGAAAGAAACCTGGTGAGGGAAATGTGGGCAGCATCAGAGGCCCACTTGAAGTCAGAGAAAAGGAGCATTGGGGCATGGAGGTGAGGGGGTACTTTCTTCAGCTTTTCTCTGAAGACAATTGTGCATGTGAAACAAGGGTTAAAATCAGATCTATTGCCCTCCTGGATTTATTGGCTTCGTTTGCTCTTTCTGGCTAATTTGATTGGAGTTCTGAAAATAGAGAATATTAGAGGTTCCTTGGAAGGAAAATAAGCAACACTGAAGCCAAATCTTTATCATGTTTGCTAGAAATGTTATTAAAAAACAATATTTATGGCCGGGTGCAGTGGCTTATGCCTGTAATCCCAACCCTTTGGGAGGCTGAGGTGAGTGGATCACTTGAGCTCAGGAGTACGAGACCAGCTTGGGCAGCATTTTGGGAATGTTGTAGAGAATGGGACAAAAAAATACAAAAGTTGCTGGGCGTGATGGAGTAAGCCTGTGGTCTCAGCTACTTGGGAGGCTGATGTGGGAGGTTTGCTTGAGCTCGGATTGCGCCACTGCACTCTAGCCTGGGCGACAGTGTGAGACCCTTTTTCAAAACAAACAAGCAACTTCTTTTGAGCTACAGTATATTTAATGGTTTTAAATATGAATGCAGAGTAAGAGGGAGTCCAGTCCATAAGATGACCCTTGCTTCTAATACTAGTTGCAAGTTTGGGGGTTCCCAAGACCACTCTTTTTTTTTTTTGAGACAGGGCCTCTCTCTGTCACCCAGGCGAGAGTGCAGTGGCATGATCACGGCTCACTGCGCCCTGAACTCCTCCCTCCCAGGTTCAGGCAGTCCTCCTACCTCAGCCACCTGAGTTGCTGGATCTATGGGTACACACCACCTCGCCTGGCTAGTTTTTCTATATTTTTTAGAGACAGTTTCACCATATTGCCAGGCTGGTCTCAAACTCCTGAGCTCAAGTGATCCGCCTGCCTGGGCCTCCCAAAGTGCTGGGATTACAGGCTTGAGTCACTGTGCCTGGCCAAGACCACTCTTAGGTTGGATGATTTGCCAGGAGGACTCACCAGAACTCATTGAAAGCTCTCATACCCATGGTTAGAGTTTATTGCAGTTTAGGGATTTAGATTAGAATGAGCCAAGGGTAGAGGTGCATAGGGCAGAGTTCGGGGAAGTTCCAAATGTTGGAGTTTTGAATTGTCCTGTCCCTGTAGAGTTGTGAAAAATGACACCTTCCTGGTGGCACTGGTGTGCGACCATACTCATGGATTATTGCCAACCAAGGAAGCTCACTCTATTTTTTATGTCCAGCGTTTTTACTGGGGTTCCATGGTTGCATGCCCATGTGGCTAACCTTAGTCTCCAGCCCCACTGGAGGTCAAGCTGATCCATGTGACTCAAAGCCCCCACCATAAGCCACATTATTAGACTCTGCTGTGGCCTAAAGCCCCCAGATGAACAAGGACACTTTCCTCCCACCGCCGCCCCACCCCCCCTTTTTTTTGGAGATAGTCTTGCTCTGTTGCCCAGGCTGGAGTACAGTGGCATGATCTCAGCTCACTGAAACCTCAGCCTCCTGAGTAGCTGGGATTATTACAGGTGCCCGTCACCATGCCTGGCTAATTTTTGTATTTTTGGTAGAGACAGGTTTCACCATGCTGGCCAGGCTGGTCTCAAAATGCTGACCTCAAGCGATCTGCCCGCCTTGGCCTCCCAAAGTGCTGGGATTACAGGTGTGAGCCACTGCTCCTGGCCAGGACCCTCTTATTAGGTATGACATTTCAAGAGTTTAGAGATTACCTTCCAGAATTCACAGGTAAAAGCCAGACCTCTCCTTGGTGAAGATACAATTCTTTACAATTTTACAATAGTTAAGTATATTTTATCAGTCTATATTGGCTGTTTAGTTGACAGACAGTTAAAAATTGGTGACAGTCCAGATGTGGTCACTCATGCCTCTAATCCTAGCATTTTGGGAGGCTGAGGTAGGAGGATTGCTTGAGTCCAGGAATTTGAGAGCAGCCTGAGCAACATAATCAGACACCTGTCTCCAAAAAACATAAAAATAAAAAATTAGCTAAATGGAGTGGCATGCACCTGTGGTCCCAGCTGTTTGAGAGGCTGAACCCATGAGGTCGAGGCTGCACCCATGAGGTCGAGGCTGCAGTGAGCTATGGTCATGCCAGTGCACTCCAGCCTGGGTGACAGAGTGAGACCCTGTCTCAAAAAAGGAAACAAATCACCCATAAATGGATAATTAAGATTTGGTTATTATAGACACTTAATACTTAGGTAGCTAAGCTAGTTTTACCAATAAATTATATTAATTTAGTATCTCAGTATTGCAAAACTGATGCATACTCATTTACACTTTTGACGTGGAATGGTTTGTTTTGTTTTATTAAATTTGAACTTAAAGTTCTCTGCAAGAAGAGATTTGTATAATAAGTTCCCTGAGCCTCTCAAATTAATATTTTAGCCATAGACTCATATTTAGAGCAGTGTTTCTAATGTAATGATACAAGGCCCAGGGTTATTCATAGTTTCACCCTTTCTGTTATTCCTCATTAAAGCATGTTTGAATCCAGGTAAGAGGCATTACAGGGGAAAACCTTGAATTTATTTTTGAAGGGTAAATCATTTCCAAGTGGTATTAACCATTAGTATGGAAAGCAACATATCCTATAACTGCTCTGTGACAGTGAGACTATCTTTGCTACTTTAGAGAATAAGTACATTCCTACTTCATTGGCTTTAGTGCAAATCTCATTTCCTGGTTTATATCCATTACAAATTAGATCTCACCATGAGAGCAAAATCCCTTAATAAACCTAGGTAAAAGCAATTTGAAGTAATATGATGCTTACTCCAGTGACACCACTAGGTGTGGTGTTTGCATCAAGTCATTTTGGGGTGCTTTATGGAAATGCTTCCTAGTAGGGAAGTCCCTGACTTCACACTTTCCAGAGATGACGCTCTCTCTTTTTTTCTAATACTTAAAAGAATGGACTGCAAGGCTACATTTAGTCAGGCGATACCATCCCCAGCACATGGTGGCTTGTTGGTGTGAGGTCTAAGGATTCCGGTCATTTGAAACGAATGGCCTCCTAGATTTGTGGCATTTTTCTGTATATTGAGAAGTAACTAAAATAAGTGGTAACTATATTTGCATGTGATTTGTATGTTATAGTTAACATTTAAATTCTCTTATGTACTAAAAATTTTTTGGTTGCCACATTAAGCCTCTTTATCCTGTAAGGCACGGAGTGGCTTTCCACCTCAATTTTTGCTTTAATGTATGAACCCTAATGGGACCATAGTTCAACTAAAGGCACCTAACTCATGAATGATATTTGCTCCATGTTTGAACAACAAATGTTTTAACCCACTGTCTTCACTAATATTGTAACTACTGTCTTACAGATTGACTTGATGCAAAACATCACAAAGGCGATTTTTGAGGTATGAGCTTTAGAAACTTACCTCTCATGTGGCATGTACCTCAGGCTTTAACTTTAGTTTGATCGTTTTGGGGAAATTTATGCATTTCTTTTTTTTTCTCTCCATGATATTTTTAGAATATTAAAGGGGCTGTAGAAGTATTTTTGGATCCTTGTTAGGATTCTTAGACTTAACAGATAGATTTTCTTTTTTCACTAAATTGAGACACTAATTCTGGCAGATGATATCCCTTTCAGCTCTTCTGACTAACTAGCCTAACATTCATGCCTGCTTCTTGGAGTTCAAATCTGCAGTTTCTATTTTGTGGCTTTGATTGCCTCATTTTAAGTGCTCATTCCCGTTCTTTAACAGTTTTCTATTTATTGGACTGGGATGATCTTGTTGGTGCTAACAGCCTGACATTGACATTTTTTGAAACCTAAGCAGTCAAGATTGTATAAAAATAGAAATTTCGTATAAATGGTAAACCATTTTGTGCTTTTAGGTTCAGAATGCTTACAACCTGAGTTCTGGTTGGGGATGCTTTGATCAATTTGTATTAAAATAATTTGGCAACTAGGAAGTTTTCAGGTATTTCTGAGACAGTGGCTCTATTCCAGTTTTTTTGTTATATTTCTGAAAACACAAATTTTTTTGGGAAAAAAATCTCAGTGTTCATAACTGAGGGGATTTAGAAACCTTATTTCTAACCAACGGGGAAGCTGCTCCTGGTTTTACAGTTTAGTTGGAAATCAGATGCTTCCTAGTTGGAAACACATTGTTGGTAGCAACAGATTACCTGCTTTCTTCAGTGAAGTATTTAAGTTGCTCTATATTGACTGTAAAAACTTGTTTTGATTATATTCATATACTCATGAACTGTTTGTACATTGTCTTTTAGACTGGAAACTGAGTTTATTTTGTATTATGGTCATAATAACTTTTAACATACCCTGCAAACTGTTTCTTTATAATTCATTATCTTATTTAAGCCTCGCAACAACCTTATATGTTAGATAGGTATCATCCTCATTTTATGCAAGAGACAACCAAGGCTTGGAGATCAAGTAATTTGTGCAAAGGCACACATACTTTTCAGTGCTGGAGCTGGGATTTGAGCCCAGATCTTTTTTTAACTTGTATTCTCTGCTGCCTTATGGTACTACTGTGTCACCAGAAAATGATACAAACATTTAACTCTTAATAGTAAAGGTAGTATAGGAGATAAGTAAACATGATGAAAACAGGAAGTGAAGATATGTTTAAATATTGGCAGACTTCAGTTATCTTTGTGTTTCTGAATTAGTCAAGTGCTTATTTTATTCGCTCATCTAATAAGAGCTTACCGTGGCATACATATAAAGTTCAAACCCTGTCAGAAAAGATTATAAGCTCTCTTACGTTTCAGTCTCCTTTCAGAAAGTAATGGTATGCTATGATTTATATAGACGCATGTTAAATGTGCTATTTTTAGGTACATAAGGAATGTCTTTTCATTAGTTTAAAAAAGTTATGGTCCATTGAGTTAATATTTTAATTATAGACTTAGTATACTCAGAAAATATTCTCATACATTTTTCTTGAAATTCCATAGATTTTATTTTCCCTTATGTTCGAAGTACTTAGCTTTATGAATAAGTGAACTCTGAATATTAGAAGATACTCCTTATGGAGCCTTAGTCATTTTAGTATGCTAGGTTTTGAATTTCATGAAGTTTCAGATTGAGATCCTTTATAAGTAATGACTTGTACCAGTTAGATATCCAAGTTTAATTGGACCTATTGTCTGCATTCTGTATTAACAGTGATTGCAGTAAGTGCAGATCAAGGTGTCCAACTGATTGAGCTCATGCAAAGTTTTATGTTTAGTATTTTTGGGAGCAAGGAAAGACTAATAAACTCTAAACGAAATATATACAGTATACAAACACTGCTGTCACTTTTACACCATAGAGGGAGGGGCAAAGCGTAGAAGAATAGGTTAGTTTCTGGCCTTGCCAGTGTCCTAAACTTTTCTAAAAGATTCAGGTTCTAAAAGGTTGAGAAAGCATTTTTAGTAAATATCATAGAAGTGATTTTCTTTTTCTTTCTTTTTTTTTTTTTTCCTCAAAGTTGTTCCTCTCAGGAGAAAATCAGTAGGGGAAGAACTTACTTGGATTTTTCATATGCTATAACAGATTATTTTGTTGTCTTCTTTCTTGATAGTTTATGATTGATGGCTGAAAGAGTAACACTCATGAGAAGTCTTGTAACTCAGCTCTGTTTTACTTATGAGGCAGTTGAAGCATAGAGCAGATACTTAGATGAGGACACACTTTTACCCTGGGCTGTACCCTACTTGTTTACTAATAAGCATCAGGTATTATTCTAAACAGAACCTGAATTTTAAATAGATTACGAACTACAACTTTCCGATATAACTTTATTGCATTTCTGATACCTTTTATTTTCTTAAAATGTCTTCTTTTTTACTTTTTAAAATTTTGATTGCTACTCTTTACAATTAAGGCATCTTCAATGGGGTCTTCAATACTACAGTACCTAATCAGTACTTAGAAAATAACTTGGTAAGACATTGCCCGTCCCTGACATGCTGCCAGTGTTTTTTATTTTTATGACAGGAAAGGCTGAAATGTTTTGACTGATTAACCCTCTCCATGGGGGGAGAATTTAGAAAGAATTATTCTTATTATCAAGTCATGTGAGGAGAACACTGGACCAGAGTAACCAATTGTCCTGTTTTGCCTGGGACAGGAGACTTTCAATGCTAAAACCAGCAAAGTCACCCTAATCCCAGTAGTTATTCATATTTCTGAATGGGTCTTTAGAACAGTAGAAGAGACTGAAAAGTTGGCATTTCATCCATTGAGAATCTCTTCCCAGTGAAAGACTTCTTATTAGACGGCTGAGTGCTTACATATAATATATAGTACATATTACACTAAATACAATAGTAATGGTTAAATGTAAAATTTGGGAGAAGAGAGGCTTGTTTAAAGAAAGATTTATTTATGTTATTTAAAGTTCTAATAAACTTTTCTCTTTTTATAGAACTGATAGTGCATCAGCCGACCCAGGTAATTTAAAATATTCTTCATCCAGAGATAGAGGTGGTTCTTCCTCTTACGGACTGCAACCTTCAAATTCAGCTGTGGTGTCTCGGCAAAGGCACGATGATACCAGAGTCCACGCTGACATACAGAATGACGAAAAGGGTATATATATTTTCTTATTGCTACAAGCATGTTTTTTGAACCTACCTATCCCACCTTCCTGCCTTCTTACACCCCCAACTTTCTCGCTTTCTTCTAATATATTTAAAATACGAATAACAAATGCAGTGTTATTTCTGAAAACTTTATAGGACGTTTATCCACTTTATTATTTTTAAAATTTAAAAATTTTCCATACATAATTCATCAATGCAGTTTTCTTACAAAAAAGATACAATACTATTTTTGTTTTTATTTTCAAAAATATTTAGCTAAGGTTGAAGTTCCTCTTCGCTACTGTCTCTAAACTTCAAGAAAGTTTTAAAACAAGGTGCAAAATTTGATTTAATTTAGTTTTCATTTCTTTGCTTATTTTCCAATGAAGGGATCAAAATAAAATTAATTTAACTTCAAAGGTGTATTAAAAGAAATGAAAATGATTTTCAAGGCAGACAGTACAGGAAAAAGGTAGGAGAAGCAAAGGCTGGTTGAGCTGCAGATTGAGTAATAAGATCCTGAGCTATCAGGAAATTGACTGAATGAAACGAACAATCATATTTAAATGACGTACACATGGCTGTTTGTAGGTGGCTACAGTGTCAGTGGGGGATCTGGGGAAAATACTTATGGTCGGAAGTCGTTGGGGCAAGAGCTGAGGGTTAACAATGTGACCAGCCCTGAGTTCACCAGTGTTCAGCATGGCAGTCATGCTTTAGCCACCAAAGACATGAGGAAATCACAGGGTAAGGCTGGGAAAACGGGGACCAATCACATACACCTTCCAAAGACTTGTATCTCCTCTTATTCTGGATGCCTCTTACTAATGCCTTGCAAAGGCATAAGTTGATTAGCCTACTGTGCAGGTAAAAATTGTTTACATTCTTTTCCTGTGAATTGTTAATTTCCCACTAGAAAGGCTATAGTACATTTTAAAAGAGAATTCTCTTAAAACAAGATTAGAAGACTGGATAAGATCTTACAGAAAAGGTTTACCCAATTATCGTAGATATTGAATGTATAGTGCATAGTAGGCTCCTACTACAGCAAGTCCTTGAACTCTTGGGCCTGTGGAGGATATAGATATATATCGAGAGGGAGTACTTTTCTGTCTTTTTTTTTTTTTTTTTTCTCTTGTAAGTTCAGGGTACATGTGCAGGGTGTACAGGTTTGTTATGTAGGTAAACGTGTGCCATGGTAGTTTGCTGCACAGATCATCCCATCATCTAGGTATTAAACCCAGCATCCATTAAGCTATTCTTGCTGATGCTCTCCTTCCCCCCGCCCCCTAGAGTGGGTACTTTTCTGGTTTTTTTGTTGTTGTTGTTTTCAATATATTTTTTTGAGACAGAGTCTTGCTGTGTCACCCAGGCTGGAGCGCAGTGCTGCAATCTCTGCTCACTGCAACCTCTGCCTCCCAGGTTCAAGTGATTCTCGTGCCTCAGCCTCCCAAGTAGCTGGGATTACAGGTGCATGCCACCACACCCAGCTGATTTTTGCATTTTTAGTGGAGACAGGGTTTCACCATGTTGGCCAGGCTGGTCTCGAACTCCTGACCTCAAGTGATCACACGTGCTCATTACAGGCGTGAGCCACCAGGCCCTGCCTTGAGTGGGCACTTTTCTAAAGTTAAATACACTGATAGCATTTCTGCCTTATGACGTAGCCTCACTGTATAGGTGAGTGCCTTGGAAGTTCAGAGGATTGGCTGGGTGCAGCGGCTCACGCCTGTAATCCCAGCACTTTGGGAGGCCGAGACGGGCAGATCACGAGGTCAGGAGATCGAGACCATCCTGGCTAACACGGTGAAACCCTGTCTCTACTGAAAATACAAAAAATTAGCTGGGCGCGGTGGCGGGCGCCTGTAGTCCCAGCTACTCGGGAGGCTGAGGCAGGAGAATGGTGTGAACCCGGGAGGCAGAGCTTGCAGTGAGCTGAGTGCGCCACTGCACTCCAGCCTGGGTGACAGAGCGAGACTCCGTCTCAAAAAAACAACAACAAAAAAGAAAGTTCAGAGGATTAGAGGTAATGATAATTATTTTCCTTAAAGAGAAATTTATCGGTAAAGCTGAGTTATGGGCTTTGTCAGATGTAATTACTTTTTGGACATTTAGTTTTTGAGTTTTTTTTTTTTTTATACTGTGTGTGTGCTTCGTGTATCTTGGTGAAAATCTTTGTGCCTGTAGCTTTTATTGTTGGTATATAACTTTAAAAAAACGGATTTCTTTTTATGTTTTCACAAGTGGAATGAATTCAAAGGCTATGTATGCTGTTTGTTAAAATAGAGTGTTTGAAGCCTTAGACTTATGATATTATAGAAGCTAAACAGCGACTCTAAAGTAGTTCAGTAAAGAATTCCTCTTCTTCAAAGGCTCAGGGTCATGTAGTTTGCTAGTGACAGAATTGTAAGTAGAGCCTAATTTCCCAGCTGGTAACTTGATGACATTTTTGGTATCTGTCCTTATTGAAATACTCTATGGGCTAGGGATTTGTAAAAATCCTATTCTTCTCTCAGACATTGTAGTTTCTTTTTTTTTTTTTTTAACTTAAATTCAGGATACAAGTGCAGATTTGTTACACTGGTAAACTTGTATCATGAGGGTTTGTAGTATAGATTATTTTATCACCCAGGTATTAATCCTGGTACCCATTGGTTGTTTCTCTTGATCCTCTCCTTCCTCCCACCCCCCACCCTCCAAAAGGATCCAGTGTGTGTTGTTCCCCTTGTAGTTATTTATTTATTTATGAGATGGAGTATCTCCCTGTCACCCAGGCTGGAGTGCAATGGCGCGATCTCAGGTCACTGCAGCCTCCACCTCCCAGATTAAAGTGATTCTCCTGCCTCAGCCTCCCGAGTAGCTGGGATTACAGGAGCGTGCCACCACGCCCGGCTAATTTTTTCTATCTTTAGTAGAGATGAGGTTCCACCATGTTGGCCAGGCAGGTCTCAAACTCCTGACCCCGTGATCTGCCCTCCTCGGCCTCCCAAAATGCTGGGATTACAGGTGTGAGCCACCATGCCCAGCCTTCTGGTTTCTTTTATTATCAATTTTTTCTCATACCTTAGAAATGAAACTGTCAGAACCTTTGTGATTTGTTGTTTACGTATGTATTGGCTAATTATGGTAAATAGCACAGTTGAAAATGTTTTGCAAAAATTGAGTTTTTTGTTTTGTTTTGTTTTCTGAGACAGTCTCGCTCTGTCACCCAGGCTGGAATGCGCTAGTGTGATTTCACTGCAACCTTTGCTTCCCAGGCTAAAGCGATCCTCCCACCTCAGCCTCCTGAGTAGGTGGGCCACTGTGCCCAGCTAATTTTTGTATTTTTCGTAGAGATGGGGTTGTACCATGTTGCCAAGGCTGGTCTCGAACTCCTGGGCTCAAGTGATCTGCCTGCCTTGGCCTTCCAAAGTGCTGGGTAATTACAGGCAAGAGCCACCTCGCCCAGCAAAAATCTAGTTGTTAAAGGCATCGTTAATATACTAATAGTATTCACTATTGTTTGCTTGTTCTTGTGATTAAAAAATAAGGGGAGAAAAGTTGTGGTTTGCTACCTTTCTAGTGGAGGCATGCCTTGCATGTGGTAGATGATAATTAGACATTTGTTGAACTAAATGTGTGATTATGGCTCCCCAAAACTTCATCCCAGGGAAATGATGATAATGTGAATAAGAGGCTTTCCTCCAGTGGGATACCTAGATGATAAGTAGAAGCCTATATCCTGTTTTTACTCGATTGAGACTTTATCCATACCCCTTGGAAGTTGTTTAATTTACCTACACCCAGGCTCTTTACCTGCATGTTGAAAACAGTTTGGAATGGACCCAAAGAAAGTTGTTACTAAGGCCTTTCTTTTTTCTCTCCCAGCCAGTCCTCTGGAATGAGGTGTTCAGTTGGCCTAGGGTTATTCATTTCTCGTTTCCTTCAGCAAATATTTTTTTGAGGGTCTGTTATGTGCCAGGCACTCTGCTGGGATTTGGAATACAGAGTTGAACAAAAGAGCGATAGGACCTATATTCCCTGAGCTTTTATTGACCAGTGGACTGTGACTTTTGATGTAATTTTATTTTTGAGAGAGGGTCTTGCTCTGTCACCCAGGCTGGAGTGCAATGGGGTGATCTCGGCTCACTGCAACCTCCGCCTCACGGGCTCCAGTGATTCTCCTGCCTCAGCCTCCCGAGTAGCTGGGACTACAGGTGCACACCACCTTGGCTGGCTAGTTTATGTAATTTTTTGTGTGTCTGTGGAGACAGGGTTTCACCATGTTGCCCAGGCTGGTCTCAAACTCCTGAACTCATGTGATCTACCCGCCTTCCAAAGTACTGGGATTACAGGCATGAGCCACCATAATAATTTAATTATTATTTAAATAATTTTTAATTTTAAAAATTTAAAAATTATTTTAAAATTTAAAAATTCCTTTGCTTATGTATACTCAGTGGACAACAAAATGTTTATATATTCACAGAGAGATCGATGTCTTATTGTGATGAGTCTCGACTGTCAAATCTTCTTCGGAGGATCACCCGGGAAAACGACCGAGACCGAAGATTGGCTACTGTAAAGCAGTTGAAAGAATTTATTCAGCAACCAGAAAATAAGCTGGTAAGTATAGTATGTTTGGAAATAGGAGGATTTTTGTGTTTCCATAATAAACTAGGTAATGCTACCTTGAGTAGTTTAAGAATGGGGAAAGTCTGTATTATGATGATCAAGAACTTAATGCTCTCTAATATGTAATTTCTTTTCCTTCTTAAAGACAAGATCTTGCTCTGTCGCCCAGGCTGGAGTGCAGTGGCACAATCATAGCTCACTGCAGTCTCAAACTCCTGGATTCAAGCTATCCTCCCGCTGTGGCCTCCTGAGTAGCTGGGACTTCAGGCATGTGCCACTACACCTGGCTGAGGTGGAAGAATCACTTGAGCCCAGGAATTCAGGGTTGCAGTGAGATATGATCACACCTCTGCATGTCAACCTGGGCGACAGAGGGAGTCCTTGTCTCTTAAAACAACAACAGAAATGTAACAAAGTATAGGAAGGGTTAAATTTTTTTCTTCACTTTCTTTACACCAATTAAGAACTTGATATGGGCCAGGTGTGGTGGCTCATGCATGTAATCCCAGCATTTTGGGAGGCCAAGGTGGGCGGATCACCTGAGTTCAGGAGTTCGATACCAGCCTGCCCAACATAGTGAAGCCCCATCTCTACTAAAAATACAAAATTAGCTGGGCGTGGTGGCACATGACCGTAATTCCAGCTACATGGGAGGCTGTGGCAGGAGAATCGCTTGAACCCAGGAGACGGAGGTTGCAGTGAGCTGAGATCACGCCATTGCACTCCAGCCTGGGCGAAAAGAGTGAAACTCCATCTTAAAAAAAAAAAAGAACTTGACAATGAGCAGGAGAAAATTAATGAAAATGGTCTAGTGAGACAGATGACACTTGGATCAAAGCAAGTTTCTCCTCCTTCCAAATTTTATTATGAGTAGTTTCAAATATATAGCAAGTTGAAAGAATTTGACATTGAATCTGTTAAACCCGTCATCTAATTTTTGTCGTTAACATTTTACCCTAAATACTGCCTTGTCACATATCTCTCCATCTATCCCTCCATCCGTCAGTCAATTTTTCAAATGGATTTCAAAGTAAATGAAACAAGCTTTTTGAGTTTATTTTTTTGTTGATGATCACAGCTCTATGTTTCCAGTGGGTGAATTTCTTTCATAGGCTGAAAGGAAACATGACATTCCTGATACATGCTCATTGGTGAGTGGGAATAATAAAGAAAGTAAAGTACTGTTGAATTAGAATTTGGAGGGGAAGACAAGTAAAAAAGGACACAATGCTATTCTTAAAAGTATAGGAATTTGAAGTTTTTCTAAATGTGTTTTCTTTTAAAGGTACTAGTTAAACAATTGGATAATATCTTGGCTGCTGTACATGACGTGCTTAATGAAAGGTAAGTAACTAATAATGGTTCGGTTTAAATGACTTTAAAAAATATTTTTAGAAATTACTTAACAATACACAAGAAGACAAACCCACTGGCTTTGTTTATGAACATTTATTGACATTTCAGTGGGTCTTGTCATTTTTATCTGCATTAATTATGTGTTAATTACGGTTGAATACAAATGGAATCCACTTGAAAAGAATATTTATTTTTTGAGCCGGAGTCTTACCCTGTCGCCCAGGCTGGAGTGCAGTGGTGCGATCTCAGCTCACTGCAACCTCCACCTCCCGGGTTCAAGTGATTCTCCTGCCTCAGCCTCCCGAGTAGCTGGGACTACAGGCGTGCACCACAACTGCCAGCTAATTTTTGTATTTTTAGTAGAGACAGGGTTTCACCATGTTGGCCAGGCTGGTCTGGAACTCCTGACCTCAGGTGATCCACCCACCTTAGCCTTCCAAAGTGTTGGGATTACAGGCATGAGCCACCGTGCCTGGCTGGAATATTTTATTTTTTTAATTTGCTAGTCTCACTGGATAACTGAGTCTTGACTTATGGAATGGCATAAACTCTTGATGCAGGCATGAAGAATAAAATTAGTTTTTGGAAACTAGAGAATTTGAAACTGCTTAGAGAATAGAGGTAAAAAGAAATTTCCTTCTTTGGGTAAGAGTGGATCCAAACCATATATTCTCTGGCTATTAGAGTCTCCAGAGGTGTGTGGTCATTTTTTGTTATGGTGATTCCCAAAGATTTGCAGTGTTGGCAAGTACCCAAAATTTATCTCAGCTGGTCATAAACCTTAGTGCCTTTTGATGGTTTTGTTTTATAGAGTTACTTATTCAAGTTCTATGTAAATCATTACTGTTATCCTTTTAAGTTTCTGTATTTAACTATTACCATTTTTTATTTTATAGTCATTACATATTGGATATTATGTAGAATGCAGTTATGTATAGAGTGTTTTATGTAATTATTTGTTGCTGCCCTTTTCTGAGAGTTATTTAATACAGTTTGAGATGGAATTTAGCATTTTTGGGCCTTCCCTCACTGTTTGTAAATAATTGATTTTGTAAAAAGAAAGTAATGTCAGACAGATACTTGAGGGCAATGCAGGCTAGACAGAATGTAGTATTTAGAGTGGAGAAAATTTCAACCTTTTATGTAGTTTGAATAGAAATTTAAAAAACCACTTAAGACATTCTTTTGTAAGATGTATTACTCGTGTCATCATAGAAAACTTAAGCCTTTTGTGTGTGTTTTTTGTTTGCATTAAAATAAACACAGTAGCAAATTGCTTCAGGAGTTGAGACAGGAGGGAGCTTGCTGTCTCGGCCTTCTTTGTGCTTCTCTGAGCTATGAGGCTGAGAAGATCTTCAAGTGGATTTTTAGCAAATTTAGCTCATCTGCAAAAGATGAAGTTAAACTCCTCTACTTATGTGCCGCCTACAAAGCACTAGAGACTGTAGGAGAAAAGAAAGCCTTTTCATCTGTAATGCAGGTAAGAATGAAGGGGGAAAAAATGCATGATGTACTTGGGAAGAAAATTGTCCCTTTAACACATGTCCTTGGAGGGGAGCTTGAAGAAGGGAAACATAGAATAGGGGTTATCTACTGATAGGAAATATGTTTTAAAAATTCCTCTTTCTCAGTTTGAGTAAAGGATACACTGTTCAAGGATCAGTGCTACATACATATATGCATATATGTGGAGAGAGAGGGAGAGATTTCTTCTAAAAAATTGGCTTACACGCCGGGTGTTGTGGCTCACGCCTGTAATCCCAGCACTTTGGGAGGCTGAGGCAGGCGGATCATGAGGTCAGGAGATCGAGACCATCCTGGTTAACATAGTGAAACCCCATCTCTACTAAAAATACAAAAAAAATTAGCCGGGCGTGGTGGCGGGCACCTGTAGTCGCAGCTATTTGGGAGACTGAGGCAGGAGAATGCCGTGAACCTGGGAGGCGGAGCTTGCAGTGAGTCGAGATCGCACCACTGCACTCCAGCCTGGGGGACAGAGTGAGACTCCTGTCTCAAAAAAAAAAAAAAAAAAAGATACACGTTGAAGTTAGATTTGAAATAAGTTAGTTTTAAGATTTTTTTTCCTCAGCCAAGCGCGGTGGCTCATGCCTGTAATCCCAGTACTTTGGGAGGCCGAGGCGGGCACATCATGAGGTCAAGAGATCGAAACCATCCTGGCCAACACGGTGAAACCCCGTCTCTACTAACAATACAAAAATTAGCCGGGCGTGGTGGCACGCGCCTGTAGTCCCAGCTACTCAGGAGGCTGAGGCAGGAGAATCGCTTGAACCCGGGAGGCCGAGGTTGCAGTGAGCCGAGATCGCACCATTGCCTAGGAGACAGAGCCAGACTCTGTCTCAAAAAAAAAAAAAAAAGATTTTTTTCCTCTTTGGTTTTTAGAAATGTTGTTTTTGAGATTGCTTAGGACCAGAATGATTTGCAAAGTTGAAAATAGGAACTCCACTAGTAATGCCGGATAGAAGAGTGCTTCACATTTGTAGAGGGAGACAAGAACTAACTATCACAACTTCTTTCTGAGCCTTTTGGTTTGCTAATGTGCCCCAAATTCTTATTCCAAATGGTATAAGATAATTATGTATAAATGAATAGCAGGTCTACTTAGTTTTATTTCATATTTGTGTATCTGAATATATTAAAATATCATTCTTTTTTTTTTTTTTTTTTGATGCAGAGTCTTGCTCTGTTGTCCAGCCTGGAGTGCAGTGGCATAATCTCGGCTCACTGCAACCTCTGCCTCCCAGGTTCAAGTGATTCTCCTGCCTCAGCCTCCCGAGTAGCTGGTATTGCAGGAGTGTGCCATTAGCCTGGCTAATTTTTGTATTTTTAGTAGAGATGGGGTTTCATTGTGTTGGCCATGCTGGTCTTGAACTCCTGACCTCAAGTGATCCTCCTGCCTCAGCCTCCCAAAGTACTGTGATTAGTGTCATGAGCCACCACACCTGGCCTAAAAGATCATTGATTTAGTTTTGAGTAAGATTTTAAGTGATTAAATTATGGTATTGTTGTGTTTGGAATATCTGATATTAGGGTTTTTTTTTTTTTTTTTTTTACAGTTTTTGATATGCTTTATTTTGTGTATGTAGTTTAAAAAATATAAAGGAAATATAAGGAATGTTCTTTTTTTTTTTTTTAAATAAAAAATGTATTTTTAACTGGGCATGGTGGCTCACTCCTGTAACCCCAGCACTGTGGGAGGCTGAGGCTGGTGAATTGCCTGAGTCCAGGAGTTTGAGACCAGCCTGGGCAACATGGTGAAACCCTGTTTCTATCAAACAAAAAAAAAAAAAAAAGGAAAAAAATAAGTCGGGCATGGTGGCATGCACCTGTAATCCCAGCTACTTGGAGGCTGAGGCAGGAGGATCGCCTGTGCCTGGGAGGTTGAAGCTACAGTGAGCTATGGTCAAGCTACTGCACTCCATTATAGGCAACCATGTCTCAAAAAAGCAAAACAAAATGAAACATTTTCCCCCTTGATTATAGAGGTTTGAGAAAAATTTGAGGGAAGATTCATTAAATTACCTGTAACTGAACAGAATGCCACCAGCTTGGGCTTATTCTGCATGCATAATTATGAATATTTTCCCAGCTCTTGTGAAAATTCTCACATTCATAGAAAGATAGATGCACCAGTAAAATAAATACCTGTAAATACGATAATAATTTCATAATATATGCTTCACCTAGATTGACCAGTTACTAATATTTTGCTACAGTTTTATTTTCTCACAGACTTTTGTTGAGCATCTGAAAACCATACACATGATGACAGTTCACCCCATAATGTTTTAGTATGCATCTCCCAAGAATAAGGTTTTTCTTCTGTATAACAAGAATATTGTAATCATACCTAAGAAAATGAATTTTATTACATATGTGTTCTATATTCAAATTTCTGTAATTACCCCAAGATGTCTTTTAAATGATTTTTAGCATTGATAGTCTGTGCCTGTGTAGATTATAACATTGGCTATTGCAAAATAATGGTTTTTTTTTCTTTTTTTTTTTTGAGACGTAATCTTGCTCTATTGTCCAAGCTGGAGGGCAGTGGCACGATCTCGGCTCACTGCAACCTCCGCCTCCCAGGTTCAAGCAGTTCTCTTGCTTCAGCCTCCTGAATAGCTGGGATTACAGGCATGTGCCACTGTGCTCTGCTAATTTTTATATTTTTAGTAGAGACGAAGTTTCATCATGCTGGCCAGGCTGGTCTTGAACTCCTGACCTCAGGTGATCCACCTGCCTCGTCCTCCCAAAGTGCTGGGGTTACAGGTGTGAGCCACTGCACCCAGCCTAAAATGATGGTTTTCTGATTCTAGCATTTCTTTTATAAGATTGCTATGTAAAGCACAGCTTTTCCTTTTTTAGGGAAAAATGTTTTTTAACAGCTGCAAAATAAATATTCTTTCAATGGAATGACAAATAGTTATTTATTATTTTATTTTTGCCATATATTTATTTTAAAAATTTATGTATAATGGTAACCTGAGCCTGCATGTTATTCATGTGTGGTGCCATACTGATCTTCCTTAATTTTCATATGAAGCAAGTACTAATATACTAAAGCATAAATTATATAAAATTTGCTTTATATTTTGGATTGCAAAGTAATTGTTGCACTTTATAGAAAAGTTTCCCAAATCCATCTTACTTTTTTGTATTTGAAATTTAATCACAGGTAGAATCTTAAAGAGAGCATTTAGGGATATTGTAAACAGATGTTATTAAGGACTAATGTTAACTGATGTCAAAGGACTAATATTAACAAACATTGAAGAAGAGAAAACAGTATTTGTTTTTAGCTTAACAGCTTAGTGGAGCGAAATATTTTCAATTTATTTATTTTATTTATTTATTAATTTTTTTTTTTTTTTGAGATGGAGTCTGGCTGTATTTCCCAGGCTGGAGTGCAGCAGTGCAATCTCAGCTCACTGCAGCCTCTGCCTCCTGGGTTCAAGCGATTCTTGTGTCTCAGCCTCCCAAGCAGTTGGGATTTACAAGTCAATTCTTTTTTTTTTAACTAAAACTACAGAATCTATTTTTCTTGGTCTCATACTCAGTTTTTTATGTAGTCACTTAGTAAATAATGAACCTAATTTGCTTGTTTTCTCCCTATTTTGTTGAATGTTCACGGTTTGTAACTTTTATTTTTAAGCTTGTAATGACCAGCCTGCAGTCAATTCTTGAAAATGTGGATACACCAGAATTGCTTTGCAGATGTGTTAAGTGCATTCTTTTGGTGGCTCGATGTTACCCTCATATTTTCAGCACTAATTTTAGGGTGAGTTCCTCATTCCGCTGTTCAGATCATGGGGTGAGGGGGATGGTTGTGTGTGTGAGGAACTGAGGAATCAGATGGAAAACAATGCCTCTGCTCCTTTGAATATAATCAGTGATATTTGAGGTTCCAGGGTTAAATGCCGCATTTTTCTTTCTGACGTTCGTACCTTAAAATATTTGAAGAAAATAAACTATTTCATTGTTGTGAGAAATGTAGTTCTTTTATTTTCCTGCCCCTCTCCCCTTTCTAAGTTTCTAGAATGTCAAGTAGGTAGAACATAGATGCTCCTTTTAGGATCTTTTGCTGTGAAATGGTCCACAGGTGAATGGCAGTAATATCTTAAAATGATTGGCCCCCTCTCTCTTTGTTTCCATCAAGGATACAATTGGTATATTAGTTGGATGGCATAGAGATCATACTCAGAAACCTTCGCTCACGCAGCAGGTATCTGGTAAGTCTTGCAGCCTATACCAGTTATTTAAATACTGTCGGGGAGGAGCAGTGGTCCCCCAGTGACCATCTATCAATGCCATTTCTTTAATAATGCCAGAAAACTAATTCAGAGAAATGTTTTATTGTAAATGAACATGACTTGTTAGCTAAATATATATTTTCAGAGGAAATTACTAGTAGGTGGGTAGAGTAAGTACAGACAGGACTTCCCCAAGTTATTTGTAGTTTGTACTGGTAGGAAAGTATATGGTAAGAATATATTGCAGTGGCAATACCCTGAAGTGGACAATGGAAGATCCAAGTTATTTGTCACATTTTATTGTTTTTCTGGTTATTTTTTTAAAAAAGGAAATATAGGGTTAATTTGGAGAATTGTCATAAATGAGAAATGGTTTTGTTTCCCATTTTTTTGGAGTTAAGTGAATGACTAGCGTGGCTCATTTGCACATTTCAGCTTGTTTCAAGTGTCATAGTTTCTCGTAACTTACTTGGTGTAATAAACTTTTGAAAATAAGATATTCAGGTGATAGTGGTCTGTTTCATTTTCACTGAGGAGATGAGTATACACCTTTAATGGTTAGATGTGGCCCTGGGATTAGCCAGGCCAATGGTAGATTGTGGCATTTTAGTCTTAAGTCATGTGTAGTGACAATATAGATATGAAATTTACTGAAAAAGTAAGGAAATAACATTTACCTGTTAATTTCTGCAGAAATTAAAGAGGTATTAATTAAAGAGGTATTGGTTAATCGTGATCAGTATGTTTAGCAGTCTTAATTTTATGATATAGGACATGTTTTAGGGTATGCTGCTTGAAAACCAGATACTTTTTGAAAGAAGCCTCTTATATTTTTTTAATTTGGATTTTTTGGTGTTTTTTCTCCCCCCTACCCTTTCAGAATTTCTTATGCGATTCCAAGGGTGGTTGCAGAGTTTGGAGCCATTTTGGGTAGCTGATCTTGCATTTTCTACGCCTCTTCTTGGTCAGTTTCTAGAAGACATGGAAGCATATGCTGAGGTGAGTATATGGAAAGCTGTTTCTTAAAATTTTGGTTAAGAAAAAATCTTAAATTGTGCTAGATTTATTTTAAAATGGCTCAGACCTCCTGACATTTAAGCAGAAATTACAAGCCCATTGCAATATTTTGAAAAAAAATTTTTTTTTGAGACGGAGTCTCGCTCTGTCACTCAGGCTGGCGTGCAATGGCACGATCTCAGCTCACTGCAACCTCCACCTCCTGGGTTCAAATGATTCTCCTGCCTCAGCCTCCTGAGTAGCTGGAATTACAGGTGCCCGCCACTACGACCAGCTAATTTTTGTATTTTTAGTAGAGACGGGGTTTCACCATGTTGGCCAGGCTGGGCTCAAACTCCTGACCACTGGTGATCCAGCTGCGTCGGCCTCCCAAAGTGCTGGGATTATAGGCATGAGCCCCCGTGCCCAGTCAGTATTTTAAACATTTATTTCAGATGTGTTTAAGTTACCAGGAGAAATACTGGAGAGACTAAAAGAAACGTTGCAAGCTTCGTATTTCGCAAAGCTTTACATACTCTCAGTAGCTGGTATTTTTCTACAGACATATTTTGTTATTTATTTTTATTTTTTGTTCCCAGTCTTCAGAATCTTAAAGCAAATTGATGTTGTGTTATAAAAAAACACAAAACACCAAAAGCTCCTAAAGATTTTCCTCTTACATATGTACAGGAGATCTTGAATCGCACTTTGGAGGACAAGCCTTGGCTTCAGCCAGCTTTTGTGGCTGTACGAATATAGCATAGGAGCTTTAAGAGCGCTGCTGAAGCCTCTGTTACTGGTACTTGGCTTTTCTGGCCCCACTGTCATGGCTTAACTCTGTGCCATCTCTTATCTGAATCTCTTTGTGTTTCTCCCCTATTCAGATCAACCAGTCAAGGCTCCCATAAAGATTTTGGCCTCATCTTGTTTTTTTCATCTTTGCTGCTTGTAGTCAACAGGAATTCAGTACCTTTAGCTGTACTGATGTGTTTACTCTTTCCTAGAAAAGCAAGGAAATGTTTTGCTTCTGCGTTGTTTTTTCTTTGCCCCCACACCTAGAATGTCTTTTTTCACAGCCCACGTTTAAAGCTGATCTACCTCTCATAAGCCACACATTCTAGTTTGTAGAGATGCTTCCCCTTGTTATCCTTAAGATCTCATTCTCTTCTGTTATTTTGGTGCTTAATTTTAGGTAGATGTATACATTGGTTCTAGTATCCTAGTTTTTGCGAATCTTGTCCTTTTCATATATCGTACTTCTTCAGTTACACATCTGTAGACCAGGTCTTGTAATCTCCCTTTGCTCTTCATGTGCATGCTCTTGGTTTGGAGGACTTACTGTTGAGCTGAGTGGCTCAAAGAATAGCTAGAATGAGATTTTTAGCCAAAAACTAATTCAGGAGTGGCAAAAGCTTCCATCTTCATTTATACCTACATATAACTAGAGCATATGTGCTACAATTTATTTTTCCCCAACAGCCTTCTGAGTTGATTTAAGAGATTATTTCCTTAATTTGTTGTCTATTGGGTTTAATGTTGGCTTTTTGAAATAATTAGGTAAAACCCATTTTTATATTCAGAGTCATGAATATTCTCATGGGCCACAGTTCTCTTTCTAAAAGCCTAAAAATCTATTCTAAAGTGAATTGATTGAAATATTTTAGAGTTTTTTTTTTTTTTTTTAAACAATGTACTACTTATTAAGAATGCTGTGAATTCACATCTAGGACCTCAGCCATGTGGCCTCTGGGGAATCAGTGGATGAAGACGTCCCTCCTCCATCAGTGTCATTACCAAAGCTGGCTGCGCTTCTCCGGGTATTTAGTACTGTGGTGAGGAGCATTGGGGAACGCCTCAGCCCAATTCGGGCCTTCCAATTACTGAGGCATACGTAACAGATGTAAGTGCTTTTGGGCATTTGAAGTGTCATTCAAAAATAAAATTGTTTTACATTGTAAATGCTTCTCTTTACCAGGTGAACTGTTATTAATCCTTCATTTGTTTAGCATGTATGTATGTATGTATATATGTATATATCGTCTGACTGCTTTCTTAAATAACCAGAAAAGCAGGGAATCCTGTTATATCTCATCCTCCTTTCATCCAACTCCCCTACCCTCCCGTGACAAAAGGCCACTCTGAATTTTTAAATCTTATCCTTTCATTTTTAAATAATATTTCTTATAATTTTACTTTTAAATTATTGGGTTTCCTTTTAGTTTTTCAACATATTACGAATAGCACACTATAGGAGAAGCCTCAGAAAGTAATCTTCTCTGAGCATAAGATGGAACTCATATGAAAACTTGTGTGTCTTTATATTCTTTGATAGCCTGATATCAAAGAACATAAACAAATTAAAAATGAGGTAGCTAGATTGCCACACTTCAGCAGCCTCAGACATTAGCTGCACTGTATATAGCACATCCAATGAGGGTTCAGTGGAAAAGACACAAGAAATGAACCCCAGGCATTGTACTCTGCTTTGAATAAGGAGAAAGAAGCATGTGTGATACAGTCATAAAAAATTTAATCTAACTGATGAAAATTTTACCGTTAGGATAAAACTCGCTTTTAGGAGCATATACTTTTGCTGAACATGTTGCTAAATAAAATAGGATATTGATTATATAGTAAGTTGTGTGCTTGAGCAGAAATGTCAGAACTTAAATGAAACCAGCATATCGGTATTTTAAACCAATATGGTTTCAAAATGGTTTAATATCTTTGCTTCATTTTTAATGTCTAAAAGGTGGTTGTTTGAAGACTGTACAGAGTTGAAATAAAAAGCCGTTAATTCAGACATAAAATAAAAGGGACATAATTTATAGGATAGGTGTATATTGATTTATGAGGATCTTTTAGGCCTTTGAGAATGGTAGAATGGTGGGGTTTTAATTTTTTTTATTTATTTTTGGAGCTGGAACCTCACTCTGTCACCCAGGCTGGAGTGTAGTAGTGCGATCATAGCTCACTGTAGTCTTGAACTCTTGGGCCCAGGTGAACTTCCCACCTCACTCAGCCCTACAAGCGGGTGTCACCATACCCAGCTTATTTTTTTTATTTTCTTTTTAAAGTGGGGTGGTGCCATCACGACTCAGTGCAGACTCTATCTCTTGAGCTCAAGTGATCCTCCCAGCATAGCTCCTGCTAATTTTTTATTTTTGTAGAGATGGGGTCTCAGCGTTTCCCAGGCTGGTCTTGAACTTTTGGCCTCAAGCAGTCTTCCCACCTCAGCCTCCCAAAGTGTTGGGATTATAGACATGAGCCACTGTGCATGCATGGCCAAGAATGCTTCCCCCTCCGCCCTCTCCCCCCACACTCTTTTTTTTTTTTTTGAGACATGGTCTCTGTTGCCCAGGCTGGAGTGCAGTGGCACGATCTTGGCTCACTGCAGCCTTGACCTCCCAGGCTTAAGTGATCCTCCCACCTCAGCCTCTCAAGTAGTTGGTGGGACTACTGGTGTGAGCCACCACGCCTAACTAATTTAAAAACAAATTTGGTAGAGATGAGGTGTTGTTATGTTGACATGGCTGGTCTCAAACTCCTGGACTCAAGAGAACCTTCCAGCTAATCCTCTCAAAGTGCTAGGATGATCGATGTCAGTCACTATGCCCAACCTCCAAGGATACTTTTAATGAAAACTATGGGTAGACTAAATAAAATCCTGTATGTATTGGTTGTTAAATATTATAGAAATATTTTTTAACATTTGCTCTGTTTTCTCCCCTATTTTATTAGAAATTTAGTACACAATTGGCCATTATAGTGAAGTGGGGGATTTTGTTTGTGTGTGTATTGGAAATAATATGATTTTTGAAGATATTATGTGGTAAGCATGAGAGTGCTTATCTTTCAAAAGAGACCATCAGTAGATAGAAACTTTAATAAGCTTAAAGTGACTTGTATGTTCAGTTTTGAAAGATTGACTCCCAAAAGCCCAAGAGCTAGCTTGTAGTATGTGTGGGCAGGCTATTCCCATGCTGTCAATACCATTACTGTCGTGGTGTATTTCATGATAAAGATTCTGAGCTTCAGCCATTTAGTGACATTGGGAGAAACGAAGTTGGGTATATGGGAAATAGAGGATGGCAGATTCCATTTCCTGTCATAGTAGCACTTTAGGATTTTTTAGCCAAGATCATGTTTACATATTGTAGTAAAGGCATCATTATTATTCAGCTACTGAGAACTAGAATATTAAGAGACTGCTGGCAAGGCAAGCAGTTAATTTTCAGTTGAAATTGCATTAAATAAAAAGTATTTTCTTGCTTTGTGGAAGCACGTGAATTTTTTTAAAAAGCTGCTGGTTTTCCCCATTTACAGGTTCTGTACAGAGTAATGAGATGTGTGACGGCTGCAAACCAGGTGTTTTTTTCTGAGGCTGTGTTGACAGCTGCTAATGAGTGTGTTGGTGTTTTGCTCGGCAGCTTGGATCCTAGCATGACTATACATTGTGACATGGTCATTACATATGGATTAGACCAACTGGAGAATTGCCAGACTTGTGGTACCGATTATATCATCTCAGTCTTGAATTTACTCACGCTGGTATGTGAATTATTCTTTTCCTTTTTAATGTGTTGGTTTATTCAGGCCCTTAAATCGATATGTAAGAAATGAAGGGCTTTGTCTGGGTATGGTGGCTCATGCTTGCAATCCCAGCACTTTGGGAGGCCAAAGCAGAAGGATTGCTTGCATCCAGGAATTCTGGCACAGCTTGGGCAATGTAGTGAGACCCCATCTGTACAAAAAGTCAAAAATTAGCTTGGTGTAGTGGTGTGCACCTGCAGTCCTAGCTACTCGGGAGGCTGAGGGAGGAGGATCGATTAAGCCCAGGAACTTGAGGTTGAAGTGAGCTCTGATTGTGCCACTGCACTCAGCCAAGGTGACAAAAAAGGCCCTGTCTCCAAAAAAGAAAAAAAAATAAGGGCTTTGCTTTATTATATAATTTTTTTAGAGTACATTCATCAGTCTTATAATCTATGCTTTCATTTTAGTGTCTATTTACTTTTATTTTTAATGCAATTTTTTTTTGAGACAGGGTCTCACTCCGTTGCACAGGATGAAGTGCAGTGGCATGATTTTGGCTCACTGTAGCCTTGACCTCTTGGGTTCAGGTGATCCTCCCACCTCAGCCCCCCAGGTAGCTAGGACTACAGGCGTGCACCACCACACCTGGCTAATTTTTTATATTATTTTGTAGAGATGGAGTTTTGCCATGTTGCCCAGGCTGGTCTTGAATTCTTGGGCTCAAGCAATCCACCTGCCTTGGCCTCCCAAAGTACTGGGATTATAGGCATGAGCCACTCCGCCCGGCCTCTATTTTTAGTGGTTGATAGCTAGTCCTAGTGTAGCTTTACTCATTTTTTCTGAGGAAACATTGCTCTACGCACCAGATTCTTTCTTTCTTTCTTTTCTTTCTTTTTTTTTTTGGTCACAGGATCTTGCTGTATTCCCCTGGCTGGAGTGCAGCGGTACAATCAGAGCTCACTGCAGCCTCAAACTCCTGGGCTCAAGTGATCCTCCCACTCAGCCTCCCGACTATCTGGGACTACAGATGCATGCCACCATGCCTGGCTAACCTTTATATTTTTTGGAGAGAAGCGGTCTCGCTACATTGTCTAGGCTGGCCTTAAATTCTTGGTCTCAAGTAATCCTCCTGCCTTGCCCTCCCAAAGTGCTGGGATTACAGGTGTGAGCAATCATGCCTGGCCTCCTTTAATTTTTTTTTTTTTTTCTTTTTTTTTTTTTGAGACGGAGTCTCGCTCTTTTGCCCAGGCTGGAGTGCAGTGGCACAATTGTATTTTTAGTAGAGACGGGGTTTCACCATGTTAGCCAGGATGGTCTCGATCTCCTGACCTCGTGATCTGCCTGCCTTGGCCTCCCAAAGTGCTGGGATTACAGGTGTGAGCCACCGCACCCGGCCGGCCTCCTTTAATTTCTTAACCATAAATATCCTCCCCCCACTTTTATTATGGACATTCTGAAGCACATAAAAATAGGGAGCATAGTATAATAAATTTGTACATATTTAACACTCAGCTTCTATAATTAGAAACAAATGGCCCATCTGGTTTCATCTAGGCCTCTTTGCTATCCTTTCATCTCCAACTGGATTATTTTAAAGCAAATTCTAGATGACATTCTGCTGAGCATTTCTGCCGGAATTACACCTCTCTTTGCTAATGTGAAAAAATGCCCATGATAACTGTAAAATACGTGTGTCCTATTTAGGTGTCTAAACACTTTAATGTCACAGTATTAAGGCCTTAAAATATAGCTTAGATATATTTTTCTAAATTAAAAGACTTTCTTTTTTAGATATACAGAAAATTGAGCAGAAAACAATGAGTTCCCATATACCTTCTTCATCCCAACAGTTTCCCCCTCATTAACATATTGTGTTAGTGTGGTACATTTATTACAAAGGAGTGAATATTGATATATTATTATTAACTAATTTTATAGTTTACTTTGTGTTATGTATTCTATGGACTTTAACATGTGTAATGACATGTTTCCCCTATTACCAGTATCATACAGGATAGTTTCACTTCCCTAAAAATCTTTTATGTTCTACCCACTCCTTCCTCGTTCCCTCTCCCCACTCCTCCCTCCCCCCATCTTAAGCCCATGGCAACCCCTGATCTTTTTACTGTCTCCATCGTTTTGCCTTTTCCAGAATGCCATGTAGTTGGAGTCATATAGTATGTAGCCTTTTCAATTGGCTTCTTTCAGTTACCAGTGTGCCTTTAAGGTTTCTCCATGTCTTTTTGTAATTTGAGAAGCTCATTTTTAAAAAAATTTATTCTTTTAGATTGTTGAACAGATAAATACGAAACTGCCATCATCATTTGTAGAAAAACTGTTTATAACATCATCTAAACTACTATTCTTGCGTTATCATAAAGAAAAAGAGGTAAGTAATACACTGATAATGAATTTTGACAACTTGAGTCACTGAAGAGTTGGACCTAATGTTGCTTACCAGGCTATATAAGTGAAATTGAGTGAAATGTGAAATGTTTGATTTAGAATATAGTGATTGTATTTGTTCTTTTAAATTTATATTTCTTGATAATCATACTGAATACTTTCATGAATGGTGTGCCAGATACTCTTTTCAAACTATGCATCTTTTGCTGTTATTAAATTTATTAAATTTTCATAAGGGTAAAACAAGTTGACACATTTATAAAGTTATAAATTAAGAAGTACTGTATTTGGTAAACAAAAATGACTGGCTTTTCAACCACCCCCTAGTCAAATCCACCACAGACTTTCCTGGTAGATTTAAGAAACCCAGTCTTAAACTGCTGTTTGCATACGTCTTTTGATGTTGATTATTTAAAAAAAAAAAAAACAAAACGGCCATTTTGGAAATTTCCTATGGACAGTTTTCATTTATAGTACTCTTTATTTGTGATAAAACTTAATAGATTTGAAATAGCATACTGATCTGTGTCAGTTTTCTGATTGGCTTTTAAAAAATTAAATTATTAAGTGCTACGGACAGTGAATTGATCGATCTTAAATTTATTTGTATCATCAGCACTAATACAGATAGTGATTTATTTTCCATATAATTTTAGAAGATTTATTTTCCATTTATCACTTCCTTGAATTTTTTGTTTTTCAGGTTGTTGCTGTAGCCCGTGCTGTTTATCAAGCAATGCTCAGCTTGAAGAATATTCCTGTTTTGGAGACTGCCTATAAGTTAATATTGGGAGAAATGACTTGTGCCCTAAACAACCTCCTGCACAGTCTGCAACTTCCTGAGGCCTGTTCTGAAATAAAACACGAGGCTTTTAAGAATCATGTGTTCAATGTAGACAATGCAAAATTTGTAGTTAAATTTGACCTCAGTGCCCTGACTACAATTGGAAATGCCAAAAACTCACTAATAGGGGTGAGTCTTTAATTGTAATGACTTTGTTTTATCCACAGTTAAGCCTTTTCTCATTACATATTTATGTATTTCACTGTCATGTCAACATGTCTGCAGAATCACTGTATGTAACAAACAGCCATATTTAAGACATGCCTGGATAAATAAAATTGGTAGGAATGTTTTCTTGCCATTATATTTAACTTTTCTTCTTTTTCCTTGAAAAATCTTGGTAAGTTTTTTTATATTAGTTTTATTTGCTAGAAAACGTCTTATGAATTTCTCCTATTTGCTCTAGCATGCTTACAGAAAATGTCAGTGTTTCTTACAGCTCAAATTTGTATAGTTGTTTTAAAATGCGGTCTCTTTCTTCTTCCCCTGGTACTTTTTTCTTTCTGTCTACTGAAGTTAGTTCTTATACATGGTCTTATATTTTGGCTGTCTCTTTTTCCCTAGGAACATTCATACAGGTTGAATATTCCTTATCTGAAATACTTGGGACTGGAAGTGTTTTCGATTTTGGATTTTGGAATACTTTTTTTTTTTTGGAGATAGTGTTTTACTCTTGTTGCCCAGGCTGGAGTGCAATGGCGCGATCTTGGCTCACTGCAACCTCCGCCTCCCGGGTACAAGCGATTCTCCTGTTTCAGCCTCCCAAGTAGCTCAGATTACAGGCATGCGCCACCACGCCTGGCTAATTTTTTTGTATTTAGTAGAGATGGGTTTTCACCATGTTAGCCAGGCTGGTTGTGAACTCCTGACCTCAGGTGATCCACCTGCCTTGGCCTCCCAAAATGCTGGGATTACAGGTGGGCAGCACCATGCCCAGCCGGAGTTTGGAATATTTTCATAACACTTACTGGTGAGCATCCCTAATCTGAAAATCCTAAATCTAAAATGCTCCAAAATTTGAAACTTTTTGAGCACCAGTATGATGCCCCAAGTGGAAAATCCCACACCCGACCTCATGTGATGAGTCCAAACTGTTGTATGCACGAAATTATTTAAAATATTGCATTAAATGACCCTCAGGCTATGAATAGAAGGTGTCTATGAAACATAAGTGAATTTCGTCTTTAGACTTTGGTCCCATCCCCCACATATCTCATTTTATATGTATGCAAGTATTCTCAAATCCAAACATATACAAAGTCTAAAACACTTCTGGTCCCAAGCATTTTGAATAAGGGATACTCAACCTGTAGTCTTTCTTTTGGTGGTGGTGGGGGGGCTTTTTTTTTTTTTTTTTTTTTTTTTTTGGAGACAGAGTCATGCTGTTGTCAACTGGGCTGGAGTGCAGTGGTGCAATCTCGGCTCACTGGCACCTCTGCCTCCCGGGTTCCAGCAATTCTCCTGCCTCAGCCTCCCGAGTAGCTAAGATTACAGACACCTGCCACTACGATGGGCTAATTTTTGTATTTTTAGTAGAGACTTGGTTTCACCATGTTGGTCAGGCTGGTCTCAAACTCCTGACCTCAGGTGATCCACCCGCCTCAGCCTCCCAAAGTGCTGGAATTACAGGCATGAGCCACTGCGCCCAGCCCGTGTGTTTTTTTTTTTAAGTAATTCGACGTGGCCCTGCTCTTGATTTGTATTTATTGTTTATGGTTTGTGTATTTCTTCTTCCTATTGGACCACACAGAGTTGAAAAACATTATTTTTAATAGAAAATAATAGGTGTAGGCTGGGCACGGTTGCTGACACCTGTAAACCCAGCACTCTGGGAGGCCAAGTCAGGCTGATCACTTGTGGTCAGGAGTTTGAGACCAGCCTGGCCAACATGGTGAAAGCTCGCCTCTACTAAAAATAGAAAAATTAGCCAGGGGTGGTGGTGCACACCTGTAATCCTAGCTACTTTGGAGGCTGAGGTAGGAGAATTGCTTGAACCCAGGAAGTGGAAGTTGCAGTGAGCTGAGATCACACCACCGCACTCCAGCCTGGGCTACAGAACTAGACTCTGTCTCAAAAGAAAAAAAAAAGAAAGAAACAAAGAAAGAAAGAAATGGATGTAATTAGGGAATAAAGTTTTTAGGAGGAAGAAGGTAAAATTTGATGTTTGCGCTTCAATGTGCTCCGTGTTGTTTGATTGGATTGCCTTGTATAATTCCATAGCTGCTTCGCTTATTACCAGTTACAGCTTATGTTTGAAGTCACAATAAACTCTTTTTCAAACATGAAAGCTTGATTTTTGAGGAAAATTATTCACATTATTTACAGATTCAAAGATGTTTATGTCCTGTACTCTAGAAATAAGGAGAAAGTGGGTGGGGATGGGGCAGTCAGGTGGAATGGAGTGTCTTCGCAGTGTAAAGGAAAAAGATGGATGGAAAAGGTGTAGGGTGGCAGGGTGTGCCTTTGTTTCCTTATTGAACAGGGCACCTTGCCATTTGCAGTATATGGAAAATTGAGGAAATACAGTCTACTTCCACAAAAGGCACATACAAAGGGCTCTGTTTAGACCAGAGATCAGCAAACTATGGTCTGTGGGCCAAATACAGCCCAGCACCTGTTTTTTGTCTGTTATTTTAAGTGTATACTTCACTGATTTTTAGTATATTCACAGAAGTGTACAACCATCGCAACACTAGTGCCTGTTTTTGTAAAGAAAGTTCTCGTTGGGCTGGGCGCAGTGGTTCACGCCTGTAATCCCTCGGGAGACTGAGACAGGCAGATCACCCAAGCTCAGGAGTTCAAGACCAGCCTGGCCAACATGGTGAAACCCTATCTCTACCAAAAAAATACAAAAGTTAGCAGGGCGTGGTGATGGGCACCTGTAATCTCAGCTACTTGGGAGACGGAGGCAGGGAGAATTGCTTGAACCCTGGAGGTAGAGGTTGCAGTGAGCTGAGATCGCCCCATTGCACTCCAGCCTGGGCAACAGAACGAGAGACTCCGACTCAAGAAAGTTTTCTTGGAACACAGGTACTCTCATTCCTGTGTTTTGTGTGTGGCTGGTGTTTTGTTTTGTTTTGAGAGAGAGAGTCTTAACTTTGTCATCTAGGCTGGAGTGCATTGGTATGATCTCGGGTCACTGCAACCTCTGCCTCCCAGGTTCAAGCGATTCTCCTGCCTCAGCCTCCCGAGTAGCTGGGATTACAAGTGTGCGCCACCATGCCCAGCTAATTTTTGTAATTTTAGTAGAGATGGGGTCCCGCTGTGTTGCCCAGGCTGGTTTCAAACTCCTGGGCTCAAGTGATCTGCCCACCTTAGCCTCCCAAAGTGCTAGGATTACAGGTGTGAGCCACAACACCTGACCTGTGGCTGTTTTCTTACTGTAGCGATAGACGAGGAGTTGCTGCATTGCATAGAGATGCTATATTGCACGCAACGGCTTTACTGACTTCACAAAATATTTGTCCCAGGTGTAGTGTACTAGATCCCTTCCAATCTGTAATTTTAATTTAAAAGTGTCCAAATACCCCTGTTTTGAAGGATAAACTCTGTATGCTTGTGCTTATTTTGGAGAAGCCATAAACTTACTTTGTTTTGTACATGATCAGATGTGGGCGCTATCTCCCACTTTTTGTACATGATCAGATGTGGGCGCTATTCCAACCTTTTAAAGCAAAGATTAGATAAAGATTATTGATAGAAGGATTAATTGGACCTCACTCACCTTTTCTGTGCCATAAGGAAAGCAGTTAGGTAAAGCTGACCTTCTTTGGAGGGAAGACACAAGGTTAAGACATGCCCATCGGGATGCCCTTTGGGCCTAGACCTGATGTGAGAATGATGGGCTTGGAGTGTTCTGGAAATAGCTGGGAGGCCTGTGTGTTTAGGAGCGCCTTAAACAGTAGGTTATAAGGGCAGAGAAGTAGCTGGGAACTGAGAAAAGAACTTTGGCTGTTATTCTAGTAAGACTGAAAATTTCAGGTGGGATTTGAACAGAGATGTGTTGTGATCTGACTTGGTGGTTCATTCTGCTATGGTGAAGAGACTGGAGGTGGGGGGCAAGTATGGAAGCATGGAGACCATTAATTTGTGGGGGCAATGGTAGAGGGAAGAGAAACAATGCTATTAACTGGAGTAGGAGCACACAGAGAACAAGCCATGTTTTAAGATTTCTAATGAAATGTGCAGACGAGATTGTTGGGTAAGCTGTTAAGAATTGGATTTTGAACTAAGGAGAAAGTCTAAGCTTGAGAGATTTGCAGATGATTAGTACACAGAAAAGGCCCTCTTTCCTTTTCAGTCTCTATACTCTAGAGCCTTTGTAAGCAACCAAACCAGAGAGAAGCCTCTGGAGAATAGTGAGTGAAGAGGTAGGGAGGCCTGGGTCAGAATCCTAGTTTAGCAATTTTGTGAAAGGATAGAAGAGGAAGCCATTCAAAAAAATACAGGGACATTGAGAAGGTAAGTGTCCTAGATATAGGACATCCAGATGGGAGTAGTCAGCCTTGTCAGATGCTCTAGGGATTATAAGGCAAAAGAGTTTTGTAGAGAGACAGAAGAAGCTAGATTGAATACTATTGAGTGGTAGAGACATTTGAAAATGAAAAGCTTGAGGTAAGTTATTTGGTCAGTGAGTTTTTCTTGAAGTTGAGGATAGGAAGCTGTTGCTGGAGGGAAATATGAGATGTTTATTTTAAATGTTGGAGAGATTATGTTCTTTTGGCCAAGGGGAAGGAGCCACTAGAAAGCAGAGGTTGAAGAAACAGGAGAAAGAACATTGATAGATTAACTGGCCCTCACCTTTTCTCTGCCCCAAGGAAAGCAGTCAAAGTTGGTATAGACAGAATTTCAGCAGTGTATGGTGGATTGGGGGTAGGGGTAGAGGAAATTAAAGCCTGTGTTTCTTGTTTATTTGTTTGTTTTTCTGAGGACTGAGTCATTAGCTGAAAGCATAGGGCATTATAGAGCATAGTGGGGACTTGGGGAACCTGCCACTGGAGAGAGCTTAGGACCTTTTAATGGCAGAAATGATGACTGTGTTGGCAGCAGTTCATCAGTGCCCAGTACTCAAGAGTCCCCCTGAGAAGCCAGTGGTTGCACTGATCTAGGTGGAATCAGGCACAGAATAAGTCAGGTGATGTGCCTTTCTAGCACTGGCCTCAGGCTGAGTTATAAGGGAAGTTACACAGCGAGAGGGACAGGCAAAGATGGAAAAGAGAGAGTGAGAAACAGTGTCTTCTTCCTGGCTGGAGAGCCCGTGTCATGAAAATGGGGACAGGGTAAGGGATCTGAAAGGAGCAGCATAGAAGCTGGAAGGATGAGGCCTGTCTTCCTGGCATTGATGCTGCAGGACTACAGGAAAGAATTTCAGAGGTGTCATTATTTTTCATATAAGCAGATGAAAGAGAAGAATTCTTTGAAAAAAGAAAAGTAGGTGAAAAAGGGAGAGACGGACGGATGCCAGCAGTGAAAGAAGCCAGGACTGAGATACAAGATTGTGATGCTGGGAGAGCTGCAAGGGCTCATGCTGTAGGTGAGGAGTGAGGCTGCACAGGGAGCTCACTGGCAGCTTGGAGAGAACTGGATGTCAAAGTTGTCCTGCAGAGGTCTACTGTCAGTGTGTTAGGCTCTGAAGAGAACAGGCTGCAACACATGAAAACAGGAAGGAGACACAGGGGCGAGTCAGCTCCACCGAAAGTCTGTAGCTGTGACTTTCTGGTTTGCCACTCCAATTTGAGTACTAATTAAGTGGTAGTCACATCTTCAACATAAAAACCAAAATAATGGCATCCTCGTGGAAGGAATTTTGTCAGAAAAATGCTGTGTACTTTGCTGTCTTCCTAGGATTTGTTCTGTTTTTGTTTGTTTTTTTTAATGGTTCCACAGGCTGCATAGGAATACAAACTAACCAATATTTTAATTACAGATCATTAAGCAGCTTTGAGTCTGGAAAATTTGTTGAATGTACCGAGCAATTAGAATTACTCGGAGAAATTATCAGTCCTGGAAATTATCAGTTACCAGGAGAAAATATCAGTCTACTTGCTGGAGGATCAAAAGAGAAAATAGGTAGGTATTTGAGAAAATAGTTTTAAAGTTATTTTAGTGGACAAGTTGCTCAAAATGTTTGGCTTAGTATATTTTACTGGAAAATCTGGAAGTTATTTTACATTTTTGGGGGGGCAGAATCCCATGTGAAGCAACAAATTTAGGGCTGCCCTATTTATGTTTGATTTGGGAAATGAAAAGCACTTAAAATTAAGTCAAATAAAAAAAATGACCACCTTAATACTTTGAGATTTATCTAGCCATTTTGTTTGATAAAGGACAAAGTAGTGTTTCAGCTAAATATTTTTCTTGATTTTCATCTTGATGTGGCTCATTAATTAAGTTCTTTATCACAAATGGAACACTTTATAAAATGTTATTAAAAAGTTTAATGAGTATTCTGGATTGAGCAAGATTTGCTAATGCAGGTCTAGATTTGTCCCCTTAAATAGTAGATTGACTTACTGACTTTCTTTTTTGTTGAGACAGAGTCTCACTCTTTTGCCCAGGCTGGAGTGCAGTGGCGCGATTTCGGCTCACTGCAACCTCCGCCCTCTGAGTTCAAGCGATTCTCCTGCCTCAGCCTCCTGAGTAGCTGGGATTACAGGTGTCTGCCACCGTGCCCAGCTAATTTTTTGTATTTTTAGTAGAGACGGGGTTTCATCATCGTGGCCAGGCTGGTCTTGAACTCCTGACTTCGTGATCCACCCACCTTGGCCTCCCAAAGTGCTGGGATTACAGGCATGAGCCACCACGCCTGACCTCGACTTACTGATTTTTGAGCCTTTGAAGGCAACTGCTTTTTAGGGGTCTGAGGTACAGTAATTTTGTATGAAGTATGATTTTTATATAGCTCTCAGTAATGCTTATAGTGTTTAACTGCCTGAAATATTAAAGGAGCTGTTCATTGGTGATTAGTTTTTAATAATGCCAAACATAAATCAAAATTTATAATAAAAGCACATTAACTTAATGACATTTCATTTAACTTCTGTAGACATGAAAAAACTGCTTCATAACATGTTAAGTCCAGATCCAAGGGAACCTCAGAAATCCATTGAAGTTCCATTGTTAAGAAGTTCTGTTTGTTTGGCAACTGCTATAAACCCGATAGAACAAGATCAGAAGTGGCAGTCTATAACTGAGTAAGTTTACTCTTACGGAGGTAAATGTACATTGTGTATATCATGTGATAAACATACATGGGGTGAAGAGGGCTGGAAGGAGAGTTACTAGATTACTAAATACTAGTGCTAATAGCTTCATTTTAGTTGTAGAAGTCATATGATATATGAATGCTGCTTGCCAACAAAAACTGAGGTTGAAATGAAATAAAATGTAAAAATCCCCAAAAGCAAATGTCTTGACTTGCTAATATCATTTTATTATAGAGCAGGCTGCTCCTCTTACTGCCCCCTAACTTTGGATGTCAGTTTGATAGCATCTTACCAATTGCTTTATTCTTTGAGTGGTTATGAATTGTAATTTTGATTAATTGACAGTAAATATTTTGTTTCAGAAATGTGGTAAAGTACTTGAAGCAAACATCCCGCATCGCTATTGGACCTCTGAGACTTTCTACTTTAACAGTTTCACAGTCTTTGCCAGTTCTAAGTACCTTGCAGCTGTATTGCTCATCTGCTTTGGAGAACACAGTTTCTAACAGACTTTCAACAGAGGTCTGTATAGTTTTACAAGCACACTCTTATGACTATTAATGGTCATTACTGTAGAACAAAGACCTTATTTTTTGAGTTTTTTGGAATAGGATTTGTAGTTGGGCAAGCTGGTAAATCCAGAAATCTAACATGCTGTTTTCAGGCAGTCTTTCATTTGGGAAGTACATGGGGCAGATGGAAGAACCTGAGATAATCGCAAGGATGGCAAATTGCTCAGTTTTTTCTTCTATTTTTGGGGTGGGAGGTGGTGTATGTAAAGACAGTTCCTTTAGGCGGATTACGTAAATTTTAGATTTGCTGCAAACAAACATCTCTCCTCTTCATCCTAAATGGGGTAAAGTTCGACCAGAGATGGGGGCTTCTGAATGAATGGTGATCTTCGAGAACTTCATAATAAAGCATTAGTTGTAATGTTTTTCTGCAGTCTGCTTTATAGTAAATGTGCTGTGACTTTTTTTTTGTAATGTGCTTTATTAAGTATATTGATAAATGAGACTTAATATTCTGAAGAAGATTTCCCTTCAAAACAAAAGGCTTTCTCTTACTGTGTGCTTGCCTCTTGTGAGTAGAAGATAAATGATGTAAGGGTATAGTGTAATAGATAAAACTACTGCAATCAATCTGAAGTAGCCAAACTATATTGCAGTCTTGGACTTAAGACTTGCTATATATCTGCAAACATATCAACAGCCTGTTTTACGTTGACTAATTTTGGTTTTTCTCTGGCAGGACTGTCTTATTCCACTCTTCGGCGAAGCTTTACGTTCATGTAAACAGCATGACGTGAGGCCATGGATGCAGGCATTAAGGTATACTGTGTACCAGAATCAGTTGTTGGAGAAAATTAAAGTTAAGTGGTTTTCCTTTTTTTTTTTGTAAGAGAAAATTAAAGGTGGTTTTTTTTTAAATTTTGCTTTATTGAGGTTTATATTACACATTCTAAGTGTATGGTTTGATGAGTTCTAACATGTCTTCGCTTGTGTGACCACCAATACGATCGAGATACAGAACAGCGTCTTACCCCAGAAGGTTCCCTTGGGATCATCTCCTCATTTGCCCCTGTCAGCAGTTACTGATTTGCTTTCTGTCACTATGGATTAGGCTTGTCTTTACTAAAGTTTCATGTACGTGAAATCATAACAACATGTTCTCTTATGTTTGGCTTCTCTTGCTCAGCATGATATTTTTAAGGTTCACCCATATTGCATGTATCAGGAATATAATCCTTTTTATTATTGAGTAGTGTTCTATTGTATGTATATACCACAGTTTATTTCTCCCTTCATCCTTTGCTAGATTTTGGGGTTTTTTCACATTGCGCTATTCAGTATAAACCTGCTCTAAACATTCATGTGCAAGTCTTTGAGTGGACATATATTTGCGTTTCTCTTGAGTGAATGCACCTTGTTGGGTCACGTGGCTTAACTTAAAAAAATTTTAATCACTGTGGTGCATATGTAGTGAGTATTAGTGATTATCTCATAATTTTATTTTCTTGATGATTAATGATGTTGAGTGTATTTCATTTGTATTTTAGTTTGCAAATGTTTGTTCAAATTCTTCACCCGTTTTTAATGAAGACGTAAGACTTATTTTTGTGTTCTGAACATAAGTTCTTTGTCACATAAAATGTGCTATGAATGTTGAGTTTTAAATACTCCAAATGAATGGCTAGAGAATTACTATTTGTAGAAATATTTATATGTCAAAGGGATGCTAAGAATTTACTTTATTGCACTAAAATAGAAAAGTTGCCAGAATGCTGTGGAGTTTTAGTGGAAAACATGATAGCTGGTGTTACTGAGTAAATTTGAGTGTTAAATGTCAATGTAAGCTAACGGCCAAGATAGGGACCACTGCAGGGTGGTTACTTGCAGCTATGACTCAACTGGTCCTTCACTGCCAAACATACCTGGGGTTGGATCATTGGCCTGACGTTTGCAAATCGAGGAACCTTAGGGCAAATCAGTGAACTTCTGAACTGCCTTCGTCTTCAGTTATATGGGGATTTCCCCACTTTTGAGATACTTGTAAGGATTGTATGAGATGAAGAGATGAGACAAGGTATATAAAAGTCCTAGCACGGAGCGTGTCATATAATATGGCTTCACAAGTACCCTCATCTCCTTTCCAGTCGTTTTTTGTTTTTGTTTTTGTTTTTTTGAGACCATCTCACTGTGTTGCCCAGGCTGGAGTGCCTCTTCATTTTTATTTCTTTATTCAGCAAATATTGATCAAATGTGCTTTGTACCAGGTACTGAGCTCTACGTTGGGATATAATGGTGATCAAGGAGATTGTAGATTCTGGCAGGGAAAACTGACATCAAACACGGTGACCCGACATAGTGAGATCCTTTCTCTACTAGAAGAACTTTAAAAATCACCTAGGTGTGGGCCGGGCACGGTGGCTAACGCCTGTAATCCCAGCACTTTGAGATGCTGAGGCAGGTGGATCACGAGGTCAGGAGATCGAGACCATCCTGGATAACACGGAGAAACCCCGTCTCTACTAAAAATACAAAAAAATTAGCCGGGCGTGGGGGCGGGCATCTGTAGTCCCAATTACTCAGGAGGCTGCAGCAGGAGAATGGCATGAACCCGGGAGGCGGATCTTGCATCGAGTCAAGATCACGCCACTGCACTCCAGCCTGGGCGACAGAATGAGACTCCATCTCAAAAAAAAAAAAAAGAAACCAAGGACATAGAATAAAACAAGAGTGTAGATTTGGGCATTGAGGCCTTCAAATTGGATTGTTCCCAATGTCCAGAAGAAAAAAAAAATTTAGAAGAGACCCAAATCAGAAAACAAAAGTTGGGCTGAATTCAATGCAAATTATTTTCTAGCTCAATATTAATACTGCCTATGTCAGCTGAATTTCAGCCTTTCAATAACAGCTAGTCAAGTATTTTTTTAGTTGGTTCCTATTGATCGTCATCTTATTTTAGTGGAATCCATTATATTGAATATGTCAAGTTCCTCATTTCCCATACAAAGAATGTGAGATTCATCTTTCTTGAATCTTTGCTAAGTGTTTAAGGGGACTTTTGGCATCTTTTCAGGAGGACTATAATTGGGCCCTCTAACTAAAAAGTCTCCTATGCCCCTTAGATAGATGAGATTTTTTTTTTTGACCTTGTACCCACCAACATTGGTGGGAGGCTCAGAAGGGACTGTGTAACTTTGTAGCACTTTCTAAACAGTGACCTGTTGTATGGGCATTATAGGACAGTCCGTGGGGTGGGGCAGGGGATGGGGGAGGTGGACAAATGAGGTCTGGTTTAAAGAATGAGAAGTGTGACCAGGCATGGTGACTCATGCCTGTAATCCAGCACTTTGGGATGCTGAGGCAGGAGGATCACTTGAGCCCAGGAGTTTGAGGTTACAGTAAGCTATGATTGTGCCACTGGGCTCCAGCCTGGGTGACAGAACTAGACCCTGTCTCTCAAAAAAGAAGAAGAGGTGTGTATCCTTCTAAATGATAAAACAGATCACTCCCCTGCTTACATAAAACTTTCCGGTGGCTGGCAGGCACGGCGGCTCGTGCCTGTAATCCCAGCACTTTGGGAGGCCGTGGTGGGCAGATCACGAGGTCAGGAAATCGAGACCATCCTGGCTAACATGGTGAAATCCTGTCTCTACTAAAAACACAAAAAATTAACCAGGTATGGTGGCATGCACCTGTAGTCCCAGCTACTCGGGAGGCCGAGGCAGGAGAATCGCTTGAACCAGGGAGGTGGAGGTTGCAGTGAGCTGAGATTGCGCCACTGCACTCCAGGCTGGGTGACAGAGACTCTGTCTCAAAAAAAAAAAAAAGAAAAAAAAAATTAGATGGGTGTGGTGGCATGTGCCTGTAATCCCAGCTACTGGGGAGCCTGAGGCAGGAGAATCGCTTGAACCTGGGAGGCAGAGGTTACAGTGAGCCGAGATTGCACAACTGCAGTCTGCCTGGGTGACAGAGCTAGACTCTGTCTCAAAAACAGAAAAACACAAAAAAACAACTTTCCAGTGGCTTCTCACTGCTCTGAGTATAAACTCCAGGCTCTTCCATTGCAACCAACAGGATCTGGTGATTCGACCCCAGCCCCCCTTTCCAGGCCCTCATCACCTTGATCCTCTCTTAACCTATCCTGCTCCAGCTGCACTGGCTTCCTTCCCATTCTTCCAGTATACCAAGATTGTTTCTGCCACAGGGCCTTTGCATCTGCTGTTCTCTTCGCCTGGACTCCTCTTGGTTCTTTTTTTTTTTCTTTGAGATGGAGTCTCACTCTGTCGCCCAGGCTGAAGTGCAGTGGCGCGATCTCGGCTCACTGCAAGCTCCGTCTCCCAGGTTCATGCCATTCTCCTGCCTCAGCCTCCCGAGTAGCTGGGGCTACAGGCATCCGCCACCACGCCCGGCTAATTTTTTTGTATTTTTAGTAGAGACAGGGTTTCACCGTCTTAGCCAGGATGGTCTCGATCTCCTGACCTCGTGATCCGCCCGCCTGGGCCTCCCAAAGTGCTGGGATTACAGGTGTGAGCCACCGTGCCTGGCCATAGAGCAGTCTCTTCCTTTTCCTGTTGGGTCTCTGCTCAAATGTCATGTCAGAGAGGCAGACCTCTGGGGCGGTCTATCTGAGGGAATGCACCCATCTCCCTTCCTCTGACCAGTTAGTTACCTTGCTTATTGTTTCAAAGCTCTTACCACCACCTGAAGTCATCTATCTGGTTTGGTTATTTTATTGTTTAGTAGCAGTCTTTATTTTATTATTATTATTATTTTTTGATGGAGTCTCACTCTGTTGCCCAGGCTGGAGTGCAGTAGCATGATCTCGGCTCACCACAACCTCTGCCTCCCAGGTTCAAGCGATTCTCCTGCCTTAGCTTCCTGAGTAGCTGGGACTACAGGCACGTGCCACCATGCCCAGCTGATTTTTGTACTTTTAGTAGAAACGGGGTTTCACTATGTTGGCTGGTCTTGAACTCCTGACATCAAGTGATCCGCCCACCTCGGCCTCCCAAAGTACTGGGGTTACAGGCATGAGCCACCACGCCAGGCTGGTAGCAGTCTTTCCTAGAATGTGGATGCCTTGGAAAACAGGGGCTTTGCCTTGTTTCCCTAGAACCTAGAATGGCATCTGGCACACAGCAGATGCTACATCTATTGTAAACGAATGAATGAAAGAAGTGTCCTTGCAGCCACACTGGCAGCCGTAACGTAGTGGTTATAAATCTAGACTCTGGAGTCTCAAGTGCAAATGTCATTGGCCTCTCCTCCAGCCTCCTCAAGGGGCACTCAATGAAAGAACCTGGAAGCGCCCTGATATGACTGTGGTTGGACTGACATGACTGCCAGATGGTGGGACTTGGTCTGGAGCAGAGACTACTTGGAATGGTAGAGGCAAAACTCAACAGCCCCTGGAGCTGCGCTTGTGGTGGAGCTGGACCCTGATTTTAGCTGGACCTTGTTTTTAGAGACAGGGTTTCCTTCTGCAGTCTCAAACTCCTAGCCTTGATTGATCCTCCTGCCTTGGCCTCCCAAAGTGCTGGGACTACAGGTGCATGCAACCACACCTGGCTAATTTTCTTTTCTTCTTTCTTTTCTTTTCTTTTTTTTTTTTTTGATGGAGTCTTGTTCTGTTGCCCAGGCTGGAGTGCAATGGTGCGATCTCGGCTCACTGCAACCTCTGCCTCCTGGGTTCAATCCATTCTCCTGCCTCAGCCTCCCAAGTAGCTGGGACTACAGGTGTGTGCCACCGTGCCTGGCTAATTTTTGTATTTTTAGTAGGGACGAGACTTCACCATGTTGGCCAGACTGGTCTCGACCTCCTGACCTCAGGTGATCCACCCACCTTGGCCTCCCAAAGTGCTGGGACTACAGGCACATGCAACCACGTCTGGCTAATTTTCTTGAGTTTTAGTATAGACTGGGTCTCGTTATGTTGTCCAGGCTGGTCCCGAGCCCTATCTACTGGGACAGAAACAAGATGGTAAGATAGAGAAGGAAGAGTGGCCTGCTCAGATGGGGTGGTCCAGAGGCCTCTCGGGGGAGGTGACTCCTTTTTATTTTTTTTGAGATGAAATCTAGCTCTGTCACCCAGCCTGAAGTGCAGTCGTGTGTTTCATGTGCGTCCGTGTGAAGAGACCACCAAACAGGCTTTGTGTGAGCAACATGGCAGTTTATTTCACCTGGGTGCAGGCGGGCTGAGTCCGAAAAGAGAGTCAGCAAAGGGTGGTAGATTATCATTTGTTCTTACAGGTTTTGGGATAGGGGGAGAAGAACCATGTTTTGCGGGCAGGGGTGGATCTCACAAAGTACATTCTCAAGGGTGGGGAGAATTACAAAGAACCTTCTTAAGTGTTGGGGAGATTACAAAGTACCTTTTTAAGGGTGGGGGAGATTACAAAGTACATTGAACAGTTAGGGTGGGGCAGAAACAAATCACAATGGTGGAATGTCATCAGTTAAGGCTATTTTTACTTCTTGTGTGGATCTTCAGTTACTTCAGGCCATCTGGATGTATACGTGCAAGTCACAGGGGATGCAATGGCTTGGCTTGGGCTCAGAGGCCTGACAGTGTGATCTTGGCTCACTGCAAACTCTGCCTCCTGGGTTCAAGCAATTTTTGTGCCTCAGCTTCCCGAGTAGCTGGGATTACAGGTGCCCGCCACCATGCCCAGCTAATTTTTGTATTTTTAGTAGAGACAGAGTTTCACCAGATTGGCCAGGCTGGTCTCGAACTCCTGTCTCACGTGTCTGTGTGAAGAGACCACCAAACATGCTTTGTGTGAGCAACATGGCTGTTTATTTCACCTGGGTGCAGGCGGGCTGAGTCCGAAAAAGGAGTCAGCAAAGGGTGGTGTGATTATCACTGGTTCTTATAGATTTGGGGTTAGGCGGTGGAGTTAAGAGCAGTGTTTTGGGGGCAGGAGGTGGCTCTCATAAAGTACATTCTCAAGGGTGAGGAGAATTACAAAGAAACTTCTTAAGGGTGGGGGAGGTTATAAAGAACCTTCTTAAGAGTGGGGCAGATTACAAAGTACATTGATCAGTTAGGGTGGGGCAGAAACAAATGACAATGGTGGAATGTCTTCAGTTAAGGCTGTTTTCACTTCTGTGGATCTTCAGTTGCTTCAGGCCATCTGGATGTATACGTGCAGGTCACTGGGATATGATGGCTTAGCTTGGACTCAGAGGCCTGACATTCCTGTCTTCTTATGTTAATAAGAAAAATAAAACAAAATAGTGGTAAAGTGTTGGGGTGGCGAAAATTTTTGGGGGTGATATGGAGAGATAATGGGCGATGTTTCTCAGGGCTGCTTCGAGCGGGATTAGGGGCGGCACGGGAACCTACAGTGGGAGAGATTCAACTGAAGAAAGATTTTGGGGTAAGGGCTGATACTGTGGGGTTGTTAGAAGGAGCATTTGTCATATAGAATTATTGGTGATATAGAATTATTGAATTATTGGTCATATAGAATTATTGTCATATAGAATCATATGGTTTTGTATGAATTGAGAAACTAAACAGAAGACACACGGTCCGAATAAGAGAAGGAGAAAAACAGGTGTTAAAGGACTAAGAATTGGGAGGACCCAGGACATCCAATTAAGAGAGTGCCCAAGGGGGTTCAGCATAATTATTTGCTTGGTTGGCAAGTTTTTGGACTCTATCCTTGAGTTTTTTTATGTTGTCATATACCAGGCCAGATTGATTTAGGTAAAAACAACACTCTTCATTTAAAAATATACAGAGTCGTCCTTTTTCAGCAATGAGTAAATTGAGGCCTTGGCGATTTTGGAGGAAAGAGAATTGCAAAGCCAGCAATTGTTTCTTTTTTAATTTATTTATTTACTTATTTTTTTAAATTATACTTTAAGTTATAGGGTACATGTGCACAATGTGCAGGTTTGTTACATATGTAAACATGTGCCATGTTGGTGTACTGCACCCATTAACTGGTCATTTACATTAGGTGTATCTCCTACTGCTATCCCTTCCCCCTCCCCCACCACACAAGAGGCCCCAGTGTGTGATGTTCCCCTTCCTGTGTCCAAGTGTTCTCATTGTTCAGTTCCCATCTGTGAGTGAGAACATGCGGTGTTTGGTTTTTTGTCCTTGTGATAGTTTGCTGAGAGTGATCGTTTCCAGCTTCATCCATGTCTCTACAAAGGACATGAACTCATCCTTTTTTATGGCTGCATAGTACTCCATGGTGTATCTGTGCCACATTTTCTTAATCCAGTCTATCATTGATGGACATTTGTGTTGGTTCCAAGTCTTCACTATCGTGAATAGTGCCGCGATAAACATATGTGTGCATGTGTCTTTATAGCAGCATGATTTATAATCCTTTGGGTATGTATCCAGTAATGGGATGGCTGGGTCAAATCATATTCTAGTTCTAGATCCCTGAGGAATCGCCACACTGTCTTCCACAATGGTTGAACCAGTTTACAGTCCCACCAACAGTGTAAAAGTGTTCCTATTTCTCCACATCCTCTCCAGCACCTGTTGTTTCCTGACTTTTTAATGATCGCCATTCTAACTGGTGTGAGATGATATCTCATTGCGGTTTTGATTTGCATTTCTCTGATGGCCAGTGATGATGAGCATTTTTTCATGTGTCTGTTGGCTGCATAAATGTCTTCTTTTGAGAAGTGTCTGTTCATATCCTTTGCCCACTTTTTGATGGGGTTTGTTTTTTTTCTTGTAAATTTGTTGGTGTTCTTTGTAGATTCTGGATATTAGCCTTTTGTCAGATAAGTAGATGGCAAAAATTTTCTCCCATTCTCTAGGTTGCCTGTTCACACTGATCCTAGTTTCTTTTGCTGTGCAGAAGCTCTTTAGTTTAATTAGATCCCATTTGTCAGTTTTGGCTTCTGTTGCCATTGCTTTTGGTGTTTTAGACATGAAGTCCTTGCCCATCCCTATGTCCTGAATGGTATTGCCTAGGTTTTCTTCTAGGGTTTTTACGGCTTTAGGTCTAACATTTAAGTCTTTAATCCATCTTGAATTAATTTTTGTATAAGGTGTAAAGAGGGGATCCAGTTTCAGCTTTCTACATAGGGCTAGCCAGTTTTCCCAGCACTATTTATTAAATAGGGAATCCTTTCCACATTTCTTGTTTTTGTCAGGTTTGTCAAAGATCAGATGGTTGTAGATGTGTGGTATTATTTCTGAAGGCTCTGTTCTGTTCCATTGGTCTATATGTCTGTTTTGGTACCAGTACCATGCTGTTTTGGTTACTGTAGCCTTGTAGTATAGTTTGAAGTCAGGTAGCATGATGCCTCCAGCTTTGTTCATTGGGCTTAGGATTGTCTTGGCAATGCGGGCTCTTTTTTGGTTCCATATGAACATTAAAGTAGTCTTTTGCAACTCTCATCAGCCCAGTTTAATATTACCTATTTATTATAATGTAATGCTGCTCGCACAACTGAGAAAACACTGTTGCTTTACCCCCTCCAGCTCTGTAGCAGCCACGCAGAAATCATAGAACTGTAAACATATGCTAATTACACAACCTATGTAGGCAATCAATATTAAGAAAAATTTTTACTGCCCAGTAATTCTGTGGTTGAAAATGTAGAGTCTAATTTTGATCCGCAGTAACATCTAGGTTAATGTTGATTCAGAAGGAAAACGTTTGTTGTTGCCATGAGAAGAGGCATTGAAATGCCGAATCAGCACCACAAATGTTACCACTATTAATATAAGGAGATACATAGGAAGATCGAATTAGACCATCTCGGACCACCAGGTTTACAATTCCACCTGCAGATACATGCAAGAAGTATTGTCACAATACTTATGTCACGTTATTCCGTTGAGGTCGTCACCAACTAAGCTTATAATTAATGCGTGGTCAATTTGGTCAATGTCACCAGCGTAGCATACTAACAAAAACAAGGGTTGCAAACTCAAATGCCTATAAGGCAGAACGTAAGACGGTAGGAAGCAAAGTCTATAGGGAGCTATATAATAGAGGCTGCAGATTCATGGCAGATTCTAAAGCACAGCAGTCCCCAACATTTTTGGCACCAGGGACCGGCTTTGTGGAAGACAATTTTTCCACAGGCAGCAAGGGATGGGGCGCAGGATGGTAATGGTCTTGGGATGAAACTGTTCCATCACAAATCATCAGGAATTAGATTCTCATAAGGAATATGCAACCTGGATCCCTCGTGTGTGCAATTCACAACAGGGTTCATGCTCCTGTAAGAATCTAATGATGCTGCTGATCTGACAGGAGGCAGAGCTCAGGCAGCAATGCAAGCAATGGGGAGCAGCCAGAAATACAGACGAAGCTTCAATTGTTACCCACCATTCACCTCCTGCTCTGTGGCCCAGTTCCTAACAGGCCACAGACCAGTACATGTCCATGGCCCAGGGGTCAGGGACCCCTGCTGTGGCACATTGCTTAATAGAGGACTGTAGCAGCCATGTGCCCTGACCTTTCCTTTTTTTTTTTTTTTTTTGAAATGCCAGAAACCCAGAATTTTATTTATTTATTTATTTATTTATTTATTTATTTATTTATTTTTTTAAGACAAGGTCTGGCTCTGTTGCCCAGGTTGGAGTGTAGGAGGGCGATCTCAGCTCACTGTAACATCAACCTCCCAGGCTCAAGCAATCCTATCACTTCAGCCTCCCACGTTGCTGGGATTACAGGCACACTCCACTACACCCAGCTAATTTTTTTGTATTATTTGTTGACATGGGGTTTCGCCACGTTGCCCAGGCTAGTCTGGAATTCCTGAGCTCAAGCTGTCTGCCCATCTCAGCCTCCCAAAGTGCTGGGATTGCAGGAGTGCACCACCACACCTGGCCTGAAACCCAGATTTTATTTATTTATTTATTCATTTTTTGAGATGGAGTCTTGCTCTATTGCCTAAGCTTGAGTGCAGTGGCGCGATCTTGGCTCACTGCAACCTCCACCTCCCTGGTTCAAGCGATTCTCCTGCCTCAGCCTCCCAAAGTGCCGGGATTACAGGCATGCAACACCACACCCACCCTGAAACCCAAATTTTTAATATGAAATCAAAGTCTTCAAACCTCGTAGGTGTCATAAAAAGCACACTGAGGACCACTAGTTTGCAACTGCCAATCTAAAATATCATAGACATTATATCACTTTAACCATGAAAAAAAAAAGTATGTGAGGCAGAAAATGGAAGCAACCATGCCTAATTTATTGTTGAATACTTTTTCCGTATACCAAGAGCTTCCTTTGCACTAGCATCTGAAACTATATCCAGAATAACACTGGTTTCATAAAAGTGTTGATCCTCACACCTCTTTATAGTCTTGCACCTAGCACAGTGGAGTGAAACACTTTAAATAGCACTTGTTCCTTGAGTATATATGGAAAAAAGTGAAGTATTGATAAGTGTTCAGCTAATATGAGCAGCATCTCAGGAGTTTCCAATTCTTGGATTACCAGGGAGTATTTTTACCATTTTCCTCCAGTGAAAGGCCTATTTTGAGAGACTTACCCTCCAAAATGAATATATTAAGTCATGTTCCTTTTTTTTTTTTTTTTTTTTTTTGAGACAGGGCCTTGCTCTGTTGCCCAGGCTGGAGTGCAGTAGCATGATAGTTACAGGAAAGGGGTCCCAATCTAGACCCCAAGAGAGGGTTCTTGGATCTTGTGCAAGAAAGAATTCAGGGTGATGCCACAGTGTGAAGTGAAAGCAAGTTTATTAAGAAAGTAAAGGAGGAGGGGCACGGTGGCTCACTCCTGTAATCCCAGCACTTTGGGAGGCCGAGACAGGTGGATCACGAGGTCAGGAGATCAAGACCATCCTGGTTAACATGGTGAAACCTCATCTCTACTAAAAATACAAAAAAATTAGCCAAGTGTGGTGGCGGGCACCTGTAGTCCCACCTACTCTGGAGGCTGCGGCAGGAGAATGGGATGAACCCGGGAGGCAAAGCTTGCAGTAAGCCGAGATCGTGCCACTGCACTCCAGCCTGGGTGACAGAGGGAGACTCCATCTCAAAAAAAAAGAGAGAAAGTAAAGGAATAAAAGAATGGCTACCCCATAGACGGAGCAGCCGTGAGGGCTGCTGGTTGCCCATTTTTATGGTTATTTCTTGATGATATGCTAAACAAGGAGTGGATTTTTCATGCCTCCTCTTTTTAGACCATATAGGGTAACTTCTTGATGTTGCCGTGGCATTTGTAAACTGTCATGGTGCTGGTAGGAGTGTAGCAGGGAGGATGATGGGAGGTCAGTCTTGTCTCTATTTTGGTTTTGGTGGGTTTTGGCCAGCTCCTTCACTGCAACCTGTTTTATCAGCAAGGTCTTTATGACTGGTATTTTGTGCTGACCTTCTATGTCATCCTGTGACTTAGAATGCCTTAACCATCAGGGAATGCAGCCCAGTAGTTTCAGCCTCATTTTTCCCGGCTCCTATTTAAGATGGAGTTGCTCTGGTTCACACACCTCTGACATGATCTCTGCCCACTGCGGCTTCCACCTCCTGGGTTCAAGAGATCCTCCTGCCTCACCCTCCCAAGGTGCTGGGACTACAGGTGTGTGCCACCACGCTCAGCTAATTTTTGTAATTTTTGTAGAGACGGTGTTTTTCCATGTTGCCCAGGCTGGTCTCAAACTCCTGGGCTCAAGCAATCCTTCTGTCTCAGCCTCCCAAAGTACTGGGATTACAGGCATGTCCCACCATGCCCAGACTAATATTTACTTTTAATCAGACTAAGATAGGGTTACTACTTGAGTTGCTATGGCTCCAGCTGAAAGAAAGCCTGTGCAGTCATATCACGCATAAACATTTGCTTTATGCTAAAAATATGGTGGACCTGGCATTACAGCTATTACAAATCTCCTAAGGTGTCTCGGGTAGTGTATCAGTTACTTTTCATACTGCTATGAAGAAATACTCAAAACTGGGTAATTTATAAAGAAAAAGAGGTTTAATGTACTCACAGTTCCACAAGGCTGGAGAGGCCTCAGAATCATGGTGGAAGGCAAAGAAGGAGCAAAAAGGTATGTCTTACATGGCAGCAGGCAAGAGAGCACGTGCAGGGAAACTGCCCTTTATAAAACCATCAGATTTAGTGAGATGTATTCACTATCACGAGAACAGTATGGGAAAAACCTGCCCCCATGATTCGATTACCTCCTACCGGGTCCCTCCCACGACACATGGGGATTATGGGAACTACAGTTCAAGATGAAATTTGGGTGGGGACGCAGCCAAACCATATCAGGTAGCAACAACCTGGGGTCAGTTTTGCAGGTGGTAAAGCCATTTACCAAGATAGTTGTAGGTAAAGAAGGGCAGATTTATTAGAGAAATTATGAAAATATGTTGCAATGGGCAGCTCAGCAGAGAAGGGGCTACCTGCAAAGAGGCAAGGGCTGGAGGAAAGTTTTATAGGGTCCTGCTGAAGGGTGCTATGTGTGGAATGAGGTCATTGTGCCCGCAGGTTGTTTGTGATTAGCTGTCTCTAACAAATTGTTCATACAATAATTGTTCATTATTGTTCTCTACTTGGGGCTCTCCCCAACCTGGGGACCCTTCCTTATTGTTGCTTACTTATCAGGACTCCACATAAGGGTGTGGAAACTTCATTCATTCATATCTTCAACACAAATTGTAGGTAGCCTGTTTCTTAAAACATTTATTCAACAAATATTTAGTCCAAGCCAGTATTACTTATTACCTTCTCTACTACTTTATGGACTTTTAACTATCTCTGACACTATTCACTATTCTTCCACATTCTCTATTATTTATACCTATGGTAAAATTTGCCAGTTTGACCATACAACTAATACTCACAGGGAATATATAGAGTCTAGAAGAAAATATACAGGTCCTTAAAGGCTGCCCTGCCAACAAAACCATAATGCGGGAACAAACATCACAACTATGCCAAATAATCAATCCTACAATGTCCAAAATTTTACTTTAAAACTGGAATTTCCAGACTTCCTTTCTGCATTAACCAGTTTAACTAGACAGTAACGAAATATTCCTCCTACTTTATGCTGTGATAGTTTATTTATTTATTTATTTATTTATTTATTTATTTATTTATTTGAGACAGAGTTTCGCTCTTGTTGCCCAGGCTGGAGTGCAGTGGCACGATCTCAGCTCACCACAACCTCCGCCTCCCAGGTACAAGCGATCCTCCTGCCTCAGCCTCCCGAGTAGCTGGGATTACAGGCATGTACCACCACGCCCGGGTAATTTTGTATTTTTAGTAGAGACGGGGGGTTTCTCCATGTTGGTCAGGCTGGTCTAGAACTCCTGACCTCAGGTGATACCCCTGCCTCAGCCTCCCAATGTGCTGGGATTACAGCTGTGAAGCCACCACGCCCGGCTGCTGTGATAGTTGAGATGTAAACCAAAAATAAAATTCTAAGCCACCCAATCCGACTGAATGGACCCTTCCTGTTGACCAAGGACATTCCAAAGTAAACTGAAAAGACCAGCTTAGGCCATGATGGGAAGGGGAGGTGTCAACATGCCTCATTCTACCTTCCTCCCTCTGGAATCCAGACACAACTGACCAGCATTAACATTAAAACAGAGATCTTAAGCTGGGCACAGTGGCTTATGCCTGTAATCCCAGCACTTTGGGAGGCCAAGGTGGGATCACCTGAGGTCAGAAGTTCAAGACCAGCCTGGCCAGTATGGTGAAGCCATGTCTCTACTAAAAATACAAAATTAACCGGACATTGTGGTGCACGTCTGTCATCCCAGCAAGGCAGGAGAATCACTTGAACCCAGGAAGCAGAAGTTGCAGTGATCCAGGATCATGCCATTGCACTCCAGCCTGGTTAACGGAGCGAGACTCCGCCTCATTAAAAAAAAAAAAAAAAAAGCCGGGCGTGGTGAGCTACTAGGGAGGCTGAGGCAGGAGAATGGTGTGAACCAGGGAGGCGGAGCTTGCAGTGAGCCGAGATTGTGCCACTGCACTCCAGCCTGGAGAGAAATGCATTTCATAATGCATTTTAATTGCATTAGCAGTGATTTAATTTTTTTAGATGCTAAAACTTATGGGTGAAAGTGGATTAAATGTAGCCAAATGCAACATCAAAATCTTCAGGCACAAAAACCCATTAACTTTTTCATACTCTCAGAAGATGAACCTAATTTCAAATGAAAGCTGCCTCCAGAATATATTGTTAAGCGTATTCTAGATATAATTCATTTTGGCAAACATACTGTAGAAATTCACATAACATTTTACTGTACTAAAAGTAAATTGCCCATGTAACAAAAAATATCTTTTCAGAGCTTCAAATGAATTTTAAAGGATGACTGATGGTCCTTGGAAGAGAAACAGTAAAGGAATAAGGTTTGTAGCAATGATGTATGAGTTAGAAATTGCAGTTCCAGATGATCTCTTTATTAAAGAGACGATCTACACTTAATTTGGTCAACTGTTATGAACATAGTTCATGTTAAGTCTCCATTTAAATACAACCTGAAATACCAAAGTTAATTTTCTTTTCTTTCTTTTTTTTTTTTTTTTAAGACAGAGTCTTGCTCTGTTGCCCTTCCTGGTGTGCAGTGGCGTGATCTCGGCTCACTGCAACCTCCACCTCCTGGGCTTGAGCGATCCTACTGCCTCAGCCCCCCAAGTAGCTGGGAGGACAGGTGCAAGCCACGGCACTCAGCTAATTTTTGCATTTTTCGTAGAGATAGGGTTTCACCATGTTGCCCAATTTGGTCTCGAACTCCTGAGCTCAAGTGATCCGCCCGCCTTGGCCTCCCAAAGTGCTGGGATTACAGGCATGAGCCACCGTGCCTGGCCAGAAAATTGTAAACACACACAAACTCTCAAGTGGCCTAATTCCCTCTCACCAAACCAATGACAATACAGATAAAAGAGAATAACTTGTGTTCATTTTTGTACAAACAAAAAAGATATAAATTGTGAATGATGCATGATTTTTAATTACAAGTAAACTGGGCAAATGCTTCTGCATTATTTAAAGCTAAAAGGTGATCAGTGGAAACTTTCCTCTGTTAGTACTCTAATACTTTTTATATTTATCGGCTCACTACAACCTGTGCCTACCAGGTTCAAGCGATTCTCCTGTCTCAGCCACCTGAGTAGCCGAGACCACAGGCACGCACTACCATGTCCGGCTAATTTTGTATTTTTAATAGAGACAGGGTTTCACCGTGTTGGCCATGCTGGTCTTGAACTCCTGACCTCAACCGATCCGCCTGCCTTGGCCTCCCAAAGTTCTGGGATTACAAGCGTGAGCCACTGCGCCCAGCCTTATTATAATTGTTACTATTTAAATCTCTTTTGCTCTCTCCTTCAAGAGAGACCTCATCCCATTCAGTTGCATCCATTTATTTATTCATCTTCTGCCTCCTGGGCTCGAGAGATCCTCCAGCGTGAGTCTCCCAAGTAGCTGGGACTACAGGCTCACACCACCATGCTTGGCTAAATTTTGTAGGTTTTGGAGAGACAGGCTCTTGCCACATTGCCTAGGCTGGTCTCAAACTCCTGGGCTCAGATGATCCACCTGCCTTCGCCTCCCAAAGCACTGGGACGTGAGCCACCACGCCCAGCCGCAAGTACTTTTACACAAAATGCAAACACTATTCTTCCATCATAAAAGTGATACCACAGCTTCTGTGAAGTTTTGCCAGGTAGTACTCATAATTACCTTGGGTGAACTTTTTGATGTTAAACTGTATCTTCTTCTTACGAGTTTTTCCATTGTATTAACTGCTTTTACAACAACACAAATAACAAGTTATTTTACAAACCATTTAGAAATTTCTGTACTATGGTCCCAGTAATGTAAAATATATTAATGCCTATTACATTCAGATAAATTATACACTTGGAAACCACATACTTATGACTTACAGAAACTTACAGAAACAAATTATAGAAATTATATGCTCAATTTTTAGGTATATAGTCTTAAATTAAGCTTAAATATACATTCTCAAGATAAATTAACAGTTCAGGGCTTCACAACTTGAAATCTGTGGAAGATGACATTGGAGACAACAGAACTCTGGTGGAATTCTTAGATGGAATTTGCCGAAACTTTTTTTTTTTTTTTTTTCTGAAATGGAGTGTCACTCTGTCGCCCAGGCTGGAGTGCAGTGGCGCAATCTCAGCTCACTGCAAGCTCTGCCTCCCGGGTTCACGCCATTCTTCTGCCTCAGCCTCCTGAGTAGCTGGGACTACAGGCGCCCACCGCCACGCCCGGCTAATTTTTTATATTTTTAGTAGAGATGGGGTTTTACTATGTTAGCCAGGATGGTCTCGATCTCCTGACCTTGTGATCCACCCGCCTTGGCCTCCCAAAGTGAAACTTTTCTTTAAAATAGAGATGGGATCTTGCTGTATTGCCCAGGCTGGTCTCAGACTCCTTGCCTTAAGCAGTCCTCCCACCTCAGCCTCCTAAAGTGCTGGAATTACAAGCGTGAAGCATTACATCCAAGTGAAACTTCTTGAGATGGTTACGTAATGTCTAAATCTGCTGGTGTAGAAGTTAGTAAAGTGTAGAACTGAATAAATATTAAATATTAGATCAAGTTTCTCATGTTTACCTTAACGTATAAAGATTTATCTTAAAGCACTGATTTTCACAAAATAACATCAGTGTGAAATTGGAAAAGAAGCCAAATATTTTATTTCATGTATCTGAGAAATGAGGTGCTTTAGTCAACTGAATCTGCCCAAAACTAAAAAGCATTAATTAAAAAGTACTTAACTCAGAAATTATAAAAATAGGAGACATCAATAAAATACATTCTACACAGAATACGCCAACCATACACTACTCTTTTTTGATAATAAAAAATGTATTTACTGAGCCAGTTGTGGTGGCTCACGCCTATAATCCCAGCACCTTGGAAGGCCAATGAGAGGGGATCAGTTGAGGCCAGGAGTTTGAGACCAGCCTGGCCAACATGGCGAAATGCCGTCTCTACTAAGAATACAAAAATGAGCCGGGCACGGTGGCACGCACCTGTAATCCCAGGTACTCCGAAGGATGAGGCAGGATAATTGTTTGAACTCAGGAGGTGGAGGTTGCAGCGAGCCAAAATCATGCCACTGCACTCCAGCCTGGGTGACAGAGTGAGTCTCTGTCTCAAAAAAAAAAAAAAAGGAAAAGAAAAAAAGTCAGTTGCAGTGGCTCACGCCTGTAATCCCAGCACTTTGGGAGGCCGAGGCAGGCGGATTACAAGGTCAGGAGATCGAGACCACCCTGGCCAACATGGTGAAACCTCCTCTCTACTAAAAATGCAAAAATTAGGCTGAGCACGGTGGCTCACACCTGTAATCCCAGCACTTTGGGAGGCCGAGGCATGGAGATCACGAGATCAGGAGATTGAGACCATCCTGGCTAACACAGTGAAACCCTGTCTCTACTAAAAATACAAAAAATTAGCTGGACGTGGTGGCAGGCACCTGTAGTCCCAGCTACTTGGGAGGCTGAGGCAGGAGAATGGCGTGAACCCGGGAGGCGGAGTTTGCAGTGAGCCGAGATCCCACCACTGCACTCCAGCTTAGGCGACAGAGCCAGACTGTGTCTCAAAAACAGGAAAGAAAACAAAAGAAAATTTGGACTATTGCCAATTACAAATATTTTTAGAGAAGAATTCAAAACAGTAACTGTGGATGATGGAAACAATAGTTATGATAAAAGTCTGATGAAACTTCCCAGTTCACAAGGAAATTTAATTACTTATGTGCAGCATTTTAAGACAGTAATCAGAATCATGACTGACAGCATCATATCAGGGCCACCAGACTTTTATAAATTTCATACAATCTTCAGAAATAATTAATAACTTTTTTTTTTTTTTTAAGAAAGATTCTACCTCTGTCACCCAGGCGGGAGTGCAGTGGCATGATCTTGGCTCACTGCAACCTCCGCCTCCTGAGTTCAAGCAATTCTCCTGTCTCAGCCTCCCGAGTAGCTGAGACTACAGGCATGTGCCACCAGGCATGGCTAATTTTTGTATTTTTAGTGGAGACAGGGTTTCACTCTATTAGGCTGGTCTGGAACTCCCGACCTCAGGTGATCCACATGCCTTTGTCTCCCAAAGTGCTGGGATTACAGGCATGAGTGACGGTGCCCAGCCATTCATGACATGTTTGTACAAATATAACTTTAGCAAATATTTAGCATAACTATCAAAATTACAAATCATATTAAATTTGTATAAATGTATGCAATTTTTGGAACACGTATATCAACAACATACCCATAAATATAACTGAGATGAGATCTAATGTCACCTCACTTGACAGTGCCCTCCCATGCAGTATCGCCACATTTGACAATGCCTGCCCATTTAATCTACCAAATAAATCGAATCACTTAATACCTCTACAAGATGAGAGATACATTCTTTGGACTCCCCAAGGGATGCACCTGAAAAAATCCCAAAGTTAGTTTTAAGCCAAAAAGACTTGATTTAGGATTTTGACACTGGAGAAACCCATTAAAGACGTCAAGTTTGAAAACACTTGATCAAAACAGAATCACAGGTCACTATTAAAAGAGTATTAATTTAACCAGAGACTTCCAAAGCAATACAGAAACTTACATGGATATAAAAACCTTAACCCTTTTAAAGGTCAGATTTGCTAAGTGATCAAAAGGGGTACTTGAATCGAATCAACACAGGAAAAGTGTGTACAGGGTTATGAGTGTAGGCAGATGGTTACTTTGGTCATATCTCCATTTGCCACCTGATTACACATGAGAATGGCATCTTTACTCACCAGAAAGCCAGTATTATAGGAGGTGTAGGAGGCATTCTTGGACTTGAGACAAGAACATTGTTGTGTAGAAATTTCATTGACTGTGTTAAAATTATTCTCCATGGGCTGGAGAACACATAACATGGCCTTTAGAATGAGACGGGCATTGATTGGATGCAAAGTCTCCACACTTACTAGCTGTGTGACATTGGACAGAGTGCTTCATCATTCCGAGACTCAGTTTTTAAAGGAAAAACAACTAACTACCTTGCAAGCTTGCTAGCAGGTTTAAGTGTAATAATGTGTGGGAATGACTGCACCGTGACTAACACGTAGTGACAGCTTAATTAATGTTAACCCTTATCATTATCATATAAGAATGGGAGTTACATAAGAGAGGAATCCTGTCAGTTCGTTCTCTGCTGTGTCCCCAAGACCATGAATCATGGTTGGCATGTAGTAGGCATTTAATAATATATGTTCAACAAGTATTTGGCAGTCTCGGAGGGCAGAAAAGGAGGTGGGGAAGATTTTTAAATAACGTTTTTTAAAAAGTCACATTGTCGTACAATACCGATTTTTCTTGCATATTTAGGAAATTGAGGGTTTTTTCCTAAAACATGCGGACATATGGGAAATAGGATGCAACATTTGCACTAATGTTTCAGACACAGTTAGAGGTTTCCAAGAGATTTTGCGCTGGGGAGGCTGCTTGCTACAAGCTCCCAAAGCTCTGGGAGAACATAGTATTCATTCCTCCCTCAGCAGAAGCGGTGAGGCAAGAAGCTCTGGGGAGCACCCAGCCTTGGACTTTTAGCATAGTGTGTCAGGTCTTCATAGTTTGGGCCCAGGGCACAGAGAAGTCACAGCTCTCCAGCATCCTGTGACCTTTACCCTCTTTGCCAAGGGAAAATGTGGCCCACCAAAGCAAGAAACTTGAGGGCATGGGTCACTCCAGCCCTGGCATCTGCCCAGAGCCCGAGAAGGAAGGAACAATGATCCTCCAGCTACCTCACGGGGCTGGCACAGGTGACCACTGCCCTGGCATCACCCAGCTGTGTCCGGCAGCCTGAACCCCATCTGTGGGGATGTGAGGAGGAAAATACAAAAGTCCTTAGGTGAACACTGAGAAGGCAGATGCAGCAGAAACCTCCAGGCCAGAACTACCCAGTCTTGGACCTATGGTGGAGATAGAGCATAGCTGGTGATCATGTGTACTTACACTCTAAGGTCACCTGGTTGCACTATGGCCTCATCTGTGGCTCTGAAAATGAAGATTTGGAAGGAGATCATCACAGCTAATGTTTAACAAGCCCCTCCTGTGTGCCAAATCATTCACCCCTCACCACAACTGAATGAGCTAAGGATTCTCATTATATATAGTTTATGGAGAGGGAAGTGCAGACACAAAGAGGTGAATTATCTTACCCAGATCACACAGCTGATAAGTGGTGGAGGCAGAATAGAATCTAAACAGTGTGGCTCCGGAGCCCACATGCATTGATTCGACAAGTGTTTATTGAGCACCTGCTACGGACAAGGCCTTGTGTGATTAAATAGGGTTGTAATTAGTAATATAAAAATGAGAAATCACTAATGCTTTTTAGACTTAACATTTTCTTTTTTTGTAGGTTTCAGGCACAGAACTGTATATCCAATAATAGTGAAATGGATCCCACTAATTATGACCGAAATGATGATACATTTAAATGACTTGGATGTTTTATAGGTATGATCTCGTGAAACCTTGAGAGCAAGTGAATGACGAATGAAACTATTGTTCCTGTTTCACACAGAAGAAAACTGAGGTTAAAAGGGGTAAAGTAATTTTGCATGGCATGAAGTAGAAATTCAAAGTACAGGAATTTGAACTTGGTTCTGTCCTTTTCTGAAGCCCTTGACCACTATAGACTGAAACATCACCTTGTTTTTCCACTCATTCAACACGTTTTTTTAAAATTATCTAATAGGTTGGCACTCATGATGAGCCCCTGTTCTCATTCTGCAAATGGTGAAGCTCTCTATTGTCCTGACTCCACAGTTGCTGTCCCATGAGCAGGGCCAGCTCACCAAGGAGCTGCAGCAGCACGTAAAGTCAGTGACATGCCCATGCGAGTACCTGAGGAAGGTGAGTGAGTGCAGATGGGGCCTGGTGCCCTTGAGCAGTTCCCGGGTCTCAGCTGCCACACATCTCATAGCGGGTGATACTGGGGGAAGCTTATGCAGTCACAGTACTGGCTTCTTCCTCTTTTTCTTTCCATACAAGTGGCTTAGGGATGGGGTAGAGTAGTTGACTTATTTGGATGAAAACCACTATCTTCTGTCAGAAACTCAAAAGGAATCATTGCTGGCATGGTAACCTAAAGAAAAACAACCAGACAAGTGCCCAACGACAGTTAAAAAGGTTATTTATTATCTTGCCAAGTTTAGGCTGGGCGTGGTGACTCATGCCTGTAATCCCAGCATTTTGGGAGGCTGAGGCTGGTGGATCACCTGAGGCCAGGACTTCGAGACCAGCCTGACCAATACGGCAAAACCTCGTCCCTACTAAAAATACAAAAATTAGCCGGGCATGGTGGTGTGAGCCTGTAGTCCCAGCTACTCAGGAGGCTGAGACAGGAGAATTGCTTAGATTCAGGAGGTGGAGGTTTTAGTGGGCCGAGATCACGCCATTGCACTCCAGACTGTGCGACAGAACGTGACTCTGTCAAAAAAAAAAAAAAAATTATCCTGCAAAATTTGAAAAGGAAATTCAAATCAACAGCTTCTAAACTACTTTTTAACATGACTCATAATAAGAAATACATTCTATAGTACATATATATGTTCTATAATTTTGAATAAAAGAATTAACCACATCACATTTATTTTACAACATGTAATACATATTTTTTATTTTCCTTCATTTGTTTTGAATGCTCTGTGCAGTCTACAAAAAGTCCAATAGTAATAATTAAATTAGTCATTAAGTTGAACATTATCTTGTCTTTTAAAATGATAATCTCAAAAATGATCTTTTATTTTTGAGATTTATATAGATACACACACACACACACACACACACACACACACACACACACACACAGAGAGAGAGAGAGAGAGAGACAGAGTTTCACTCTGTCGCCCAGGCTGGAGTGCAGTGGCACAATCTTGGCTCACTGCAACCTCCGTCTCCCGGGTTCAAGCAATTCCTCTGCCTCAGCCTCTGAGTAGCTGGGACTACAGGTGTGCACCGTCATGCCCAGCTAATTTTTGTATTCTTAGTAGAGATGGGGTTTCACCATATTGGCCAGGCTCGTGTCAACTCCTGACCTCGTAATCTGCCCACCGTGGCCTCCCAAAGTGCAGGGACTATAAGTGTGAGCCACTGCACCCGGTCCAAGATAAAATTATTTTAACAATATACTATGAAGAGAAAAACACTGGCTATGAAAGAATATGCATAGTTTTACCCTGTTTAAAAATAAAGATTGAAAGAATACATATGCAAATAAGTTTACTTTTATTTTTGGTAATACTTTACTGGATTGTCTGAATATTGACAATCAGTATGCATCATGAAGCTACATGGCTAACATTGAGTACTCACTGTGTGTGCCAGGCCCTGGGTTCAATGCTCTACATGCACTTATATTTCATTTAATTCTCTCTGCAACCTGAGATGGTATAGCCACCTCATTTTACAGAGTTGAAACTGAGGCTCAGAGACTGAAAGTTAAGCCTGAGGTTACAGTCAATAAGAGGCAGAGCTGGAACTGAAACCTACGTGTGTCTGACCACCAGTTCATGTTCTGACAGCAGGCTAGTCTGCATCACAGAGTGTGGGGTAGATGGTGCATGCCTGCTAGGATGGGCTAGGTATCACTGTAGGTAAGAAACAGCCCCAAACGATGGAAATGTACACCACTGAAGGCTCTTTTCCTGCCCATGCTGCACATCCTCCATGGCTCTCCTGTGCCCCACATGCCCTCATCCTGCCACGAGAATAAAGGAGCAGCCTCCATATGGGAGCTGTCAGCTGCTCTAAGAGATGAAGGAGAGGGTGGCCAGTCTCAATGGCTCCCAACTCTTTTGCCTCGAGGTGACACGCTTCACTTCCACTCACATCTCTTGGGTCAAAGCAAATCCCATGTGTACATCCACTTTCAAGTGGCCGAGGAGAGAACCTGAAATACTCGGTGGGCTCCATTAAGGCCGTCATATGGTGTCAGCCTGCATGGGAGACTGTGGAGGGGCAGAGGAGGAGAGTGGGGAACTGACGGGAAATGACAGGAGGACTAAGTCACCGCAGATTTGCTTTATCCTCAGCCAGGTGGAGTTTGTCCCAGAGCTGCACAAAATCATCACCAGCATGATGAAACGGAGTAGACTTCAGAAAAAGCAGTTTGGTCAGATGTAATCAGCAGTGAACTGAGAATCAACTGAGTGACATTGAGTCAGTAAATCTCTGACTGCCTCAGTTACCCCATATGATAGTTTTGAGGATGGGAACATTGAGAGAGTTGATTTGGAAGGATATCAAGAGTAAAAATTCCAACATTTTAGTTCCTTTAAGTTAAATCCAGGCACTCTTTTTCCTGCAAGTCTCCTGTTCCTTTCAGATTGCACAGGTGAGAGTGCTCAGATTAGGGCTGGAGGTTGTAAACTATTGCTCCCACACTGACAGTGCCCCCGTGTCGTGCATGTATTCTGTGCATTTTCCTGTGCTAAACACTCTCCCAAAACATGGTGGGGCCTGATTCTTCCTCTTTGTTCCAATGGCCCTGGGTGACTCAAGTGCCCATTCAATGACCAGGACACAGAGGTCTTAGAGAGATGCTCCATGAGGCCCCATGTGCGAGCCTGTACCCTGCCGGAGCATGAGGCAAGGGACAGGGCATCGTCTGTGGGGATAGTGGGGGTAGTGGTCAGCCAGGCTTGGTGACTCTACTTGCTCACCAGATGATCCTACACCTGCCACCTCCGATGGATCCACTGCGTCTGTGCCTGCCTGTACTGCTGATGCTCCAGTGGATAACTCAGCATCCCAGCCTAGGCCCAATGCCACTGAAGATGGACCTGCCCCCTGGGGACCCAGGAGTCCTACCACTCAGCTGTCCCCAGGAGTGCCCAGACCCTCATTGTTATCCAGGACGTAGGAGCCCTACCCCTGGCCTTCCCTCATCAGCCGTAAATGATGATTTACTGCTGTTACCATCATCACTGCCTTCAGTGACCAAGGGCCTTCCAAGGTGCCAGCTCTGGAACGAAGGATGCCCTTGGGAGGTGATGACACTCAGGTACACGGGTGCTCAACAGATTGCTTCCTTCTATCCTCAGACGGTCTTTGCATGCTTGCAGCCATTGGCACTCCCATTGTATGGAAGGAAACCAGCCCAGGGTCACACAGCTGGTCAGCAGCAACATAGCTGGTCTCAAATCTAAGGTGCCTGGCCATGCCTCCATGAGGGACCGCCTGCAAGGGAGGTTGATCCTGGCTTTGGGGAGCCTTTCCTGGGCTGCATGAATAACCTCCATTGTTCGAGACCCCAAACTCTGCTCACATCTTCCTTTCCCTGTCTCTGCTTGGGCTATGATCACGGTGACTCTAGCAGCCCTTCATGGACATTATACTACTCTCTGCCATTCACTTTTGCTCTAATCTGACTTCAACCCCCACTTACTTGGTCTCTCCTTTTACAACCAACACAACCGAAATCTAGGGCTTCTTTTTTTTTTTTTTTTTTTTTTGAGACAGAATCTCATTCCATTCTGTCACCCAGGCTGGAGTGCAATGGTACGATCTCGGCTCACTGCAACTTCCGCCTCCCGGGTCCAAGGGATAGTCCTGCCTCAGCCTCCTGAGTAGCTGGGATTACAGGCGTGTGCCACCATGCCTGGTTAATTTTTGTATTTTTAGTAGAGACGGGGTTTCACCATGTTGGTCAGGCTGGTCTCGAACTCCTAACCTCGTGATCCGCCTGCCTCAGCCTCCCAAAGTGCTGGCATTACAGGCGTGAGCCACCATGCCCAGCCAAATCTAGGGCCGGAACATGGCTGCAGCATATAAAAAGAATTGAATTCCATACTTTCATTAACCCTGTTTTTTGTTTGTTTGTAGTTGTTGCTGATTTTGAGACAGAGTCTCGCTCTGTCGCCTAGGCTGGAGTTCAGTGGTGGAATCTCGGCTCACTGCAGACTCTGCCTCCCGGGTTCAAACTATTCTCCTGCCTCAGCCTCCCAAGTAGGTGGGACTACAGGCGCCCACCACCGCACCCGGCTAATTTTTGTATTTTATTAGAGACAGGGTTTCACCATATTGGCCAGGCTGGTCTGGAACTCCTGACCTTGTGATCCGCCCACCTCAGCCTCCCAAAGTGCTGGGATTACAGGCGTGAGCCACCACACCCAGCCCCTGTTTTGTTTTTGTTTTGCTTGCTTCTTAGGGTTGTTTTTCTATTTATGGTAAAGGCATTGGCTTTCCATTTGTAGCATCAATAGAATATTTCCTGTTTACAATAACCTTATGTCATAGTAAATGGTAAAGGGATTTAAAGCAGTGGTTTTCAGCTGCCAGAGGCCTGAGAGAGTTTGGGCACACTCTGTGTGATCGGGCAGAAGGCCTGTGGGAAGTTTAGCAGAGGACAGGGCCAGGAAAGGTGATGGACAATGGGGGTCTGTCCTGGTCACCAGGCCCCTGGGTCCTGCCCACCTGCTTGGAGCTCCCCACCCATCACACATGATGCTGCCAAGCCCTCTGGGTATTGTGGGCAAATACCTTAGGAGAGAAGCTGATGAACTTTGTTTCTTGAAATGCACAGATTCCTTGGACATCCCTGAGAGGTCAATCATGAAAGTCAACTTGGTTTTCTCCCCCTCATTTGGGTTCAGAATTTAAAGTCCACACACACAGGCAGTAAGATGATATAGATAAGGACATCATCACTCGGTTTCGGATGTTAAAATGTCTAGGTGGGTTAGGGGTGATTTGCGATCACACAACCTTGTGGCACAAAAAGGAATTCCCAGGCCAGAGGGAGACATTTTATTGCCATGTTACGATCTTATCATTGAGTTGAAAGGCAATCTTGTTTCATTTTGGATTCTTTCATATGTTTATGTCTTATAAGGGCACTTTGAATTTCCAAGCAAATAATAATTTTGAATTAGCTTTTAATCATTGACTTCTAGCACAGTTATATGATCAGAAACATGCTGTGTGATTTGATTGCTCTCAAATATATTGAGATTTGTTGGAACAAAATAAGTCAGGTTAATTTTTGTAAATGTACCATGCATGCTTAAAATGAATGTATCTACATTTGTTCCTGAGATACAGGTTGATGGACGGATGGCTACATGGATGTGATGGAGATGGTTTACTATCGGGACCTTCCGCATCCTGCTGATGTTTTGTTGCTTAGGATATGAATGGCTGAGCGGAGGCTGTAAAACCTGGCACCCTGCTTGGGTATGAGGTTCTTCCTGCCATCCTGCCATCATTTGTTTTTTATGTTTTGTCGCCAAAAGTGACCTTGAGGAACCCTGGGAGCTCAGGAAGGAAGGAGCGCCCAGAAGCAGGGACAGGGAGCTGGTTGGGGAGGACCAGAAATCAGGTTTGTGAAGGTTCCAGAGAGGACCTGTCCTTGCGAGGAGTGTGGGAGACTGAGATGGGGGAGGGGTCATTGGAATGATGCGGGCGCTACTTGGCATTGTCCATTGTGAGGCACCACTGGGGTCATCAGGGATTGGTGGAGAGGGAGTATAAAGCCCCAGGGTTGCCAAGGGAGGGCCCAGACCGAAGAAGGTTTGGTGGATAGCAGAACCTTTTTGTCTCCCTCTAATTGCTCCTAAGCCTCACGCTCCCTTGCCCCGCGTGTCCTGTTGCTTCCCTGATCTTCTCCGTGACCTGTAGCTAAACCTTCCACCAGCGCTTGAGAACTTAATTTGAACCGGATCCTTTCCCAGACCCCTTTCTTCTCCTCCTCCTCCTCCACCTCCTCCAGGTGCCCAACAGCCCCCTTCTCCTTTCCCTTCCCTTACTTCCCCCCTTCCCCTCCCCTTCCCCTCCCCCTCCCCTCCCCCTCCCCAACTCAGATCCGGCCCCGGTCCCCGTCCCCTTCCTTCCCCCGTGCCCTGAGCCACCTCCACCTCTGTCCTGGCCGCCTCAGGGCGCCCTGAAAGGACCAGGACATGCGTCTGCGGTGGTGGCTCCTCTTTTGGCTCCTGCTGGGATTTATCAGCCATCATCCCACCCCTGTGAGTAGACGCTGGACCCGCGGGGTTTCTTCCTTTTTACTGGGCTGTGTCACACGGCATGAAATTACACAGCTCAGGCCTGTAATCCCAGCACTTTAGGGGGCCGAGGTGGGCAGATCACTCGAGTCCAGGAGTTGAAGAGTAGCCAGGGCATCATAGCGAAACCCCATCTCTACAAAAAATTCCAAAAAAGATTAGTTGGGCCTGGTGGTGCCTACCTGTTATCCCAGTTACTGGAGAGGCTGAGGTGGGAGGATCGCTTGGGCCCAGGAGCTGGACGTTGCAGTGAGCCGAGATGGCCCCGCTGCACTCTTGTCTCTAACAAACAAAATGGACCAAAACAAAGTGAAATGTCATTTGATTTGTGTCATCTGGTTTGATGACTTTTTTTTTTTTTTTTTTTTTTTAGACAGAGTCTCACTCTGTCGCCCAGGCTGGAGTGCAGTGGCAAGATCTCGGCTCACTGCAACCTCTGCTTCCGGGGTTCAAGCAATTGTCCTGCCTCAGCCTCCTGAGTAGCTCAGATTACAACGCCTGCCTAATTTTTGTATTTTTAGTAGACCACCACGCCTGGCTAATTTTTGTATTTTTAGTAGAGACGGGGTTTCACCATGTTCGCCAGGATGGTCTCCATCTCTTGACCTCGTGATCTGCCTGCCTCGGCCTCCCAGTGCTGGGATTACAGGCGTGAGCCACCGCGCCTGGCCAAAATATATAACCTTAAGTGTAAGTTTACTAACTTTGGAAAGTACATACACCAGCATAAACCAACCCCCTTTCAAGATCTACATTATTTTATTTATTTATTTATTTATTTGAGACAGTTTCTCCCTTGTTGCCCAGGCTGGAGTGCAATGGGGCAATATCAGCTCACCACAACCTCTGCTTCCCAGGTTCGAGCGATTCTCCTGCCTCAGCCTCCCGAGTGGCTGGGATTACAGACATGTGCCACCACTCCCAGCTAATTTTGTATTTTTAGTAGAGATAGGGTTTCTCCATGTTGGTCAGGCTGGTTTTGAACTCCCGACCTCAGGTGATCGCCCGCCTCGGCCTCCCAAAGCGTTGGGATTACAGGCGTGAACCACCGTGCCCAGCCAAGATCTACACTATTATGTCACCCCAGAAAGTGAACTCTCACTCTTCCCAGCCAGTCTCTTTATCATAGGTTAGCTTGCTTATTCTGGAATTTCGCGTATACAGATGCATGCCATGCCATAGGTACTCTTTTGTGTCTGCTTTGTTCTGCTCAACACTATGTTTCTGAAATCATTACCATTGTTGTATGGTTCTCTAACTCCATCATTTCCATTTCAGACTCAGCATATGCTCAGTTCAACCTGATGAAGGGCTATCTCTGTTTAATTCACCATCTTGAAAGAAACATTTAAAATTGAGATGTTTTCAAGAATATATAGTTAAATCCTGAGGAATCGATGTAGAAATGTTATCACAAGCTGTCTGAACTTACTCAGGGGAAGTCTTCGTCTTCACTCACATAAGAGTCTAATGGAATTAATACCAACAATCTTAGAGAAATCCCACACTATTCATGCCATTTTCATGATCTCCGCCTTGGTACTTTTTTTTTTTTTTTTTTTTTTTTTGAGACAGAGTCTCGCTCTGTCACCCAGGCTGAAGTGCAGTGGTGCGATCTCGGCTCACTGCAACCCCTGCCTCCCGGGTTCAAGTGATTCTTCTGCCGCAGCCTCCCAAGTAGCTGGAACTATAGGCGCGTGCCACCATGCCCTGCTAATTTTTTGTAATTTTAGTAGAGATGGGTTTCACCGTGTTAGCTAGGATGATCTCAATCTCCTGATCTCGTGGTCCACCCACCTCGGCTTCCCAAAGTGCTGGGATTGCAGGCGTGAGCCACCATGTCCGGCCCACCTTGTTAATTTTTAAGCACTAAAATTTGATCCTTATTTGTGAATGAAGTAATCTCTTCATTGTATTTTTTTTTTTTTTTTTTTACTTATGCTGAGCTTTAAATGACAAAGATTCATATAATCCAAGAGAGAAGTATTATTTAGAGGGATTCTTTTACCATGTGATATATAATAAATGCATCCAATGTTATACATCAATTTAAAAAACAAGTAAATAACTTTAAAGAAAAGATAACTACTGGCCAGGTGCAGTGGCTCACACCTGTATTCCCAGCACTTTGGGAGGCCGAGGCAGGTGGATCATGAGGTCAGGAGTTGGAGACCAGCCTGGCCAAGATGGTGAAACCCTGTTTCTACTAAAAATACAAAAATTAGCCGAGTGCGGTGGCAGGCGCCTGTAATCCCAATTACTCAGTAGCTGAGGCAGGAGAATCGCTTGAACCCGGGAGGCGGAGGTTGCAGTGAGCTGAGATCATGCCACTGCAATCTAGCCTGGGTGACAGAGCAAGACTTTGTCTCCAAACAAAAAGAAAAGATAATTACTTTATACTTAGCTTGTCTTAGCCATGAGTGACGGGCTGCATGTGGCCCAGGACAGTTTTGAATGCAGTTCAACACAAATTTGTAAACTTTCTTAAAACATTAGGAGATTTTGGCCAGGTACAGTGGCTCATGCCTGTAATCCCAGCACTTTGGGAGGCTGAGGCGGGCAGATTACCTGAGGTCAGGAGTTCGAGACCACCCTGACCAACATGGCAAAACCCCATCTCCACAAAAAATACAAAAATTTGCTGAGTGCATTGTCAGGCACCTGTACTCCCAGCTACTCAGGAGGCTGAGGCAGGAGAATCACTTGAACCTGAGAGGCAGAGGTTGCAGTGAGCCGAGAGCACGCCACTGCACTCCAGCCTGGGTGACAGAGTGAGATCCCATCTCAAAAACAAAACACCAAACAAAAGCAAAAACAAAAACAAATGGCTGGGCACGGTGGCTCACACCTGTAATCCCAGCACTTTGGGAGGCCGAGGCAGGCAGATCGCCTATCAGGAGTTCAAGGCCAGACTGGCCAACATGGTGAAACCTCATCTCTACTAAAAATACAAAAATTAGTCGGGCATGGTGGCAGAGACCTGTAATCTCAGCTACTCGGGAGGCTGAGGGAGGAGAATGGCTTGAGCCGAGGAGCTGGAGGTTGCAGTGAGCTGAGATTGCACCACTGCACTCCAGCCTGGGCGACTGAGTGGAGCGGAACTCTGTCTCCAAAAAAAAAAAAAAAAAAAAAAAGAGTTTTTTTTTTAGATCATCAGCTATTGTTAGTGGTAGTGTATGTTATGTGTGGCTCAAGACAACTTTGCTTCTTTTAATATAGGCAGGGAAGTCAAAAGATTGGATATCCCTGCTTTATACCAAGAAAGACAGCACCCCACATTTGCAATGCCTAAAAACACTACCAGCCATCTGAAAAACATGAGACTTGTAACTTCTGTTCTTTTTTGTAGCAGTGGAATCCCACGGTGATATCTGAGGGATGTGGTTACCTTTTGGAGGAGGTTGACGGTTTCTAAGGATGATTCTTTCTGAGTGAAATATTGTCAGTGTCATTGACCTTTTCATTATTTCAACTATTATTATTCCAGGTTATCAATACTCTGGCTGTCTATCGTCATCGTGAGACTGACTTTTGTGGAGGAGTTCGAGACCACCCTGGCCAACATGGCAAAACCCCATCTCCACAAAAATTGGATAATTTGATAATTATCATTATTGAGTTTCTGAGACCTTACACATTTACCATTCTCTTCTGCACAAATTACCTTTGTGTGAGTATACTAACTTTCTGTAGAGGTATACTTGTAATCACAAATAAGAATAAATTATATAAAACAATTCACATTTCTGGACTTCATTATGAATATGTGGTTTTACCCAATCAGGGAAATGATTTATTAGCATAAGAATTATGAAAATGTCTGCCATTTACATTATGAAAATTAAATAGGTCGGTGTTTGTTTAATAGAATGTCAACAGAGCTTTTGGTCAAAAATAAGTTTTTTTAACCTTTGTGCTATTTATCACAAATGGAGTATGAGGTTTCATCACTTAAATAGGAAATTCTAAACTCTTCTGCTTTATAGTTCTATCGTATGGGTGGAAGGAAAGCTTCCAATCTCCTCTCTGAAGATTCACTGCAGAAATGAGCTGACAACAGACAGCTTAACAGGAAAAGAAAAACCTAGAACAGGCATAAACATGGGAACCAGCTGAAAAATGAGACTGCTAGAAGGGCCGGATAGTTGATGCTTAAAGAGCACCCTGTTGTGAGGGGAGAGGGAGATAGATGGAGATGTAGGCCATTTAGAGGGGCAGCAAATGATTTTTAGGGGAAATGAAAGAGCCCAAGGAACAAACAATTGGCCTGAGACAAAGTTCCTCTGAGGTCATAGGGACGAGGTGACAAACTGCCGGAAGGTGAAGGGCAGAACTGCACTGCGTCTCATGATGCAGAGAAAGCCCCAGAGAATCTCTTAGAACTGCCCTCCAAGAGAATCAATGAAAAGTGTGTCTGGGCAGGGTAATTTTGAATGACATCATTCAAAGTGCATGTTCCCACTTGCAACTGGAGAGAGATCAGTATGTCAAAAGTCTGTACTTGGTAAGAATTGGGCTGCTAAGTTGTGCCATAATTTGTCTTTTGAGCCTTTTTTCCTTTGGGTAAGTTGAGCTCTACATTTTGTCTTGCCATTCATGACAGTAAAAATGTGGTTGTCTGGGGGCTGAAACTCCTTCTGAACAATGATCCAAGATAAAAGTACTAATACCACAATGCTTTTTTATATTCAAAGGAAGATAAAGTATGTTTCAGTTTAACCACCTAGATAATTACACATCATTTGGCACTGCCTTTCAAGATATGTAGAAAACAAAATATATGAGTTATGAAGATATCTAGGCACATTTAACATTCTCTATGCCACTTAGTCCTGAACAGAGAATTTTCGGTATAAATTGGAGGAAGCTTTTTTTTTTTTTTTTTCTCACCCCCGAGACGAGTCTCCCTCTGTTGCCCAGGCTGGAGTATAATGGTGTGATCTCGGCTCACTGCAACTTCCACCTCCTGGCTTCAAGCGATTCCCCTGCCTCAGCCTCTCAAGTAGCTGGGATTACAGGTGCCCACCACCATGCCCAGCTAATTTTTGTATTTTTAGTAGAGTCGGGGTTTTACCATGTTGGCCAGGCTAGTCTCAAAACCCGACCTCAAATAATCCACCCGCCTCAGCCTCCCAAAGTGCTGGGATTACAAGCGTGAGCCACCACGTGAGCCAGGGGAAGTTTTTAAATTTACCACTTTTTAACAGTTCCATTTAGGAAAGTTCAGTTGAGCTGTTGGACTTGGACAACTTCGCACCTCTCATCTTTGTCGTTGTCATCTAGTCATCTATACCATTACCTCCTAAGCAAGGACATCATGGGTGCCATGAAGCATTCATGCGTGATGGCATTTCTTTGCTTGTCATTTCTTCATGTGTTTGACATTTCTCCTAGCTCCAAACTGGGCCAGCTACCTTTCCTATGAAATCTAGCAGTAGTTGTGGGATTGATGTGGTTTCTCTTTTCATCTTTTTAGATTACCCATTGCTTCTCTCGAAATCCTAGTACATGATTTTTTTTTTTTTATCCTATGTGCAGAAACCAGGAAAAAACAAATTCTGCAAAGAATTTGAAAGATATTATTTCAGGCCAGGTGTGGTGGCTCATGCCTGTAATCCCAGCACTTTGGGAGGCTGAGGCAGGTGGATCACTTGAGGTCAGGAGTTCAAGACCAGATGGGCCAACATGGTGAAACCCCATCTCTACTGAAAAGACAAAAATTAGCCAGGCATGGTAGCAGGCACCTGTAATCCCAGCTACTTGGGAGGCCGAGGCACAAGAATCGCTTGAATCTGGGAGGTGGAGGTTGCCGTGAGCCAAGGTAGCGCCACTGCACTTCAGCATGGTTGAGAGTGACACTCCATCTCAAGAAAAAAGTCATTTCAATGACTACCTCAGGAGATTCATAGGTATCTGACCCACATCTTAGATGGGATTTGCATTGCATTTTCGCTATGATGAGAACAAATATTTAATATCTTAGAAGATTAAAAGCATACTGTGATAATATGGAAATCTTGGTGGGAATTCAGTCATTAGTGAGAATGTTTTGCGTTAAGTTCAAACCAGCCTCAACGAAGCTGATGTGAGGGAAGGGAAAGTGAACTCTGAGTAGAGCAGGGACAGAAGGAAGATGCTCCAGTGCAGATCAGGAAGGAGCAGGGGGTGAAATGTTACAAATTCTAGATCTCAGAGAGCTGAAGGTAATTACTTCCTTTTCAAGTTGTGAAACGTGTTAACCTGTGGTAAAATACTTAGAAGATGATAATTACCATCTAACCGTGTTGAAGTGTACAGTTCCGTTGTGTGAAGTATATTCATGTCATTTTTTTTTTTTTTTTTTTGAGATGGAGTCTCACTCTGTCACCAGGCTGGAGTGCAGTGGTGGGATCTTGGCTCACTGCAACCTCTGCCTCCTGAGTTCAAGCAGTTCTCTTGCCTCAGTCTCCCGAGTAGCTGGGACTACAGGCGTGCATCACCATGCTCAGCTAATTTTTGTATTTTTAGTAGAGACGGGGTTTCACCATGTTGCCCAGGATGGTCTCCATCTCTTGACCTTCTGATTCACCCGCCTCAGCCTCCCAAAGTGCTGGGATTACAGGCATGTGCTACTGCACCTGGCCTATTTTTTTTTTTTTTTTTGAGACAGCGTTTCAATTTTGTTGCCCAGGTTGGAGTGCAATGGCACAATCTCAGCTCACCACAATCTTTTCCTGCTGGGTTCAAGTGATTCTCCTGCCTCAGCCTCCCGACTAGCTGGGATTACAGGCATGCACCACCATGCCTGGCTAATTTTGTATTTTTAGCAGAGGCAGCGTTTCTCCATGTTGGTGAGGCTGGTCTCAAACTCCTGACCTCAGGTGATCCGCCTGCCTCGGCCTCCCAAAGTGCTGGGATTACAGGAGTGAGCCACCGTGCCAGCCTCATGTCATTCTTTGTGTGTGTGTGTGACAGAGTCTCATTCTGTCGCTCAGGCTGGAGTGCAGTGGTGTGATCTCGGCTCACTGCAACCTCCGCCTCCCAGCTTCAAACGGTTCTCTGCCTCAGCCTCCCGAGTAGCTCGGATTACAGGCGCCCGCTGCCATGCCCGGCTAATTTTTGTATTTTTAGTAGAGACGGGGTTTCACCATCTTGGCCAGGCTGGTGTTGAACTCCTGACCCCGTGATCCACCTGCCTCGGCCTCCCAAAGTACTGGGATTATATGCATGAGCCACCGTGCCCAGCCGTCATTCTTATATTATTATTTCCTAGTTGTCTTTCCTGAAGACTATCTTCCAGTCTGAAAATGGAGATGATGGATCCACGGATGTACAGCAGAGAGCCTGGAAGTCCAACCGACGTAGACAGGAAGGTATGGCTCTGTTGGAGTCCCCATAGCGTGGAAATGAGTTTGCCCTGGAAAGGGAAAGAACAGCTTCTTTTCCTCAGGTTTCTCACCTTCTCCTCTCCTCACTCTCACCAAGGGCTGAGGTCCATTTGTATGCACACAAAGAAAAGAGTTTCTTCCTTTCCAGGAAATAAAATTGGCCTGAAAGACGTCATTACTCTACGGAGACATGTGAAAAGAAAATTTAGAGCTAAAATCCATAAGAGGAAGGTGACAACGAAAATCAACCATCATGACAAAATCAATGGAAAGAGGAAGACCGCCAGAAAACAGTAAGATGTGCCTTGACACAAATACTGTTGTATGAACCATGTGTCAATCAAAGTAGACAACTGTAAAGTCCTTGAGAATATTTTCTACAATATTTGTGGCAAATTCAGTGGGTTCAAAATTGAGTTTGTCCTTTCTGCTTCATTAGTTTAAGCTGTATAATTCCTTTCCCTTCCTACATTCTTGTTTGTCATTTTTTCGGGGGAAGAGGAGTTGCTAGTACTGGCATTGGTTTTCCTTTCTCTCTCTCTCTTTTTTTTTTTTTCCTGAGATGGAGCTTTGCTGTTGTTGCCCAGGCTGTAGTGCAATGGCACAATCTCAGCTCACTGCCTTTTGGGTTCAAGTGATTCTCCTGCCTCAGCCTCCCAAGTAGCTGGGATTACAGGTGCCCACCACCACGCCCAGCTAATTTTTGTATTTTTCCTAGAGATGGGGTTTCACCATGTTGTCCAGGCTGGTCTCGAACTTCTGACCTCAGGTAATCTACCTGCCTCAGCCTCCCAAAGTGCTGGGATTAGAGGCATGAGCCACCACAGCCAGCCTTTTTTTTTTTTTTTTAATTTTGAGATAGAGTCTCGCTCTGTCGCCCAGGCTGGAGTGCTATGGTGCAATCTTGGCTCACTGCAACCTCTGCCTCCCAGTTTGAAGCAATTCTGCCTCAGCTTCCCGAGTAGCTTGGATTACAGGTGTGTGCCACCACATTTGGCCAAATTTTTTTTTTTTTTTTTTTTTTTGAGACAGAGTCTCACTCTGTCACCCAGGCTAGAGTGCAGTGGCATGATCTTGGCTCGCTGCAACCTCCACCTCCCAGGTTCGAGCGATTCTTATCCCTCAGCCTCTTGAGTAGCTGGGACTACAGGCGTATGCCACCATGCCCGGATAATTTTTGTATTTTTAGTAGAGGCGGGGTTTCACCATATTGGCCAAGCTGGTCTAGAACTCCTGACATCATGATCCGCACACCTCGGCCTCCCAATGTGCTGGGATTACAGGCATGAGCCACCGTGCCCAGCCCAATTTTTGTAATTTTAGTAGAGACAGGGGTTCACCATGTTGGCCAGGCTAGTCTTGAACTCCTGACCTCAGGTGATCTGCCTACCTCAGCCTCCCAGTGTGAGCCACCACACCCAGCCTGGATTGTTGAATTCAATGCTTGGGTCACCTCCAGATTCATTTTCACAGTCTTTCATGTTTTGGTCATATTACATTGTATTTTGCTGCCATATGACTGATCTTTTTTTGTTAAATGTGAGATACTTGTTAAAAAATATTTAGCAATGAATTGAGGCCTAGTAGCATGTTATCTTGCTGCAGAAGAGATGGGAGTCTACTTCTGGGGGATGGTCAGGGGTCCTCCATACAGGCTGCAATTGAGGTCGTCGGTGCAGGCTCAGTCCCTACAAAGGCCAGGGTATTTCCTGTCCACCTCTATTCTGATGCATGACTCTTCTGGGTCTCAACCAGAGCCAGTGGACTTCAGTATGGGTCGCTTTCATTGGCAGACCCTCAATCCACTTGTTTTCCATCTAATCCCACGCATGTGTGCAAAAGCTGCTGTGCTTCTTTGCATCTCAGTAGTTCCTTCTGGAATTCAGCAATGAAACTCAGGGAAATGGGTTCCAAATGCGAGGCTGACTTTCGTCCTGGGTTTCCTTCTCCTCCATCTTCACCTCATGTCTGTTTACTGCCATGTTAGCAATTGGATGTATTCAATCATGGGTTTTATATTCTGTTTGGTGTCCCCCATTGTTCTCATCAGAGATCAGAAGCTTCAGATGCACTTATGTCAACTCAAGAGTAGAATGCTTCCTTAGCTTCCCTCCAGAGTCAGGTTTTGTGTTTCTAGTTCCCAAGTGCACAGCAGGAGTAGTGATGTCCTCACTGGCTTCTCATTTGCATTAAACTGTGAGCTTCTGTAGCGTGGGGACAGGACCCTGCTCCCATTGCATTCTCAGCACCTCACCACACACTCCTTGTTTGAGGCCACTCCAGACAGCATGTGCTGAAGGATGCCCTGTGGTCAGAAACAAGTTGATTAACTTTCTCTTTGAAGTGTTTTCGTCCCTGTTTCCTAGCGTTCTGGGAATTTTACACATCCTTCCTATAAAACCAAGTATCAGGTGAGATCCTTAGGATCAGGACCATGAATCAAGTGGTGTGAGGGCAACACAGCAAACTTACCCTTTTTAGGCCGTTTCCTTTTTCTGCCCTCAATCTCTGTGAACTGAACCTTGTTAAAGTCAGTCAACACCAGGGTGGATGGTTTGCCGTTGTCACCTATTTTCAGGACATAACACCCGACTTAGGAGCCATTCCGATCATGTGTAATTCAATAGATGCGCCCAGCATTCAGATTGCCTTTTCTGTCAACCAGGATCTTTAAAGTCGATGACAAGAGTTCCAGTCCTGAATCATGGCAAAGTGCAGTAGTGAACTGCGGGGTTAATGACACCATATTCTGGAAGGATCTCTCTATGGCTGATGGTCTCAGTTCCGGCATCAGCCTCTTACTGAGAATCAGGTCTCACACAGGAGGAGTCAGATTAGGAGCAATCCTCTGCTTCCGATGGAGTTAGTTGTGATGAATTGGTGAGGTCTGGTTTTTCACACTGAACTAAAATGAGCTTTCGCTGTGTCAAGCACAAGACTGACCCCAGAAACACATATAGTGCACCTCATAGAAGCTTTTAATAGTCTTTATATTTACTAAAGAATAGGACTAACTATGGAACTATGAAGATGAGCTGGAAATGACAGGTGACTTGCCAGCAGGCCAGAGTGTGACTTTTTTTTGTCCCTCAATGGGAGGTGTCCTTTCTCCCTTTGGTTGTGAGAATCAGTTGGTTCATTTGTGGAAAGGTTGCAGGGGGGATCTTTGAATCACAGCCTTCAGATGCCAGAAGGGCAGAGGGAATCCCACACGGGCTGGTGGATCATGTGTGTGCATTTCTCTCCCTTCTAATCTGAGGAAACTAAGCATGAAAGAATGTGAGCATGCAGAAAAGGAGAGGCAGGTATCAGAGGCAGAGGAAAATGGGAAATTGGATATGAAAGAAATACACACCTACAAGTGAGTTCAGAAACTGAACCCCACCCTCCTGGGAAACGCCCATTGGAGTGTTGTTTTTAACCTCTGTACAATGCTTAGACCCAGTAAATGCAGAAATAGAAACAAATGGTCAGAAGACATATCGTGAGAGAGAGAGAGAGTTCACAAAACAGAAAACAAAGTACCTTAATATTTACCAGTGACCAAAAGATGTGAAGCAGCAAAACGTCTCCTGACCCCATTGCCAGCTAGACTGTGTGGAAACTCGGTTCATACCAGCCATTCTAGGGGTGGGGTGAGTTGTTGTCATCCTTAGGAAAGTGTGTTGTTGTAGGATCAACCACATCCTTCAAAAGGACTATGCCTGTTTATAAACCCAGCTGTTTCTGCCCTGTGAAACACGGTAAGGATATTAATACAAAGAGAATACAGCTTTATGATAAAAGATGCTCAATGAAGGATGAATTAGGGATATACTGAGAATGGGGAAGGAAACTATCATCTCAGAAGTCAGCAGGCAGTAAGCAAGAGGAGGAATCAATATAGCAACAGTTTGGATCAGACCATACAGTTTTCTTGTTTTTGTTTTTGTTTTTCTGAGATGGAGTCTCGCTGTGTCACCCAGGCTGGAGTGCAATGACGTGATCTTGGCTCACTGCAACCTCCGCCTCCCAGGTTCAAGTGATTCCCCTGCCTCAGCCTCCCGAGTAGCTGGGATTACAGGTGCCTGCCACCACGCCCGGCTAATCTTTTGTATTTTTAGTAGAGATGGGGTTTCACCTTATTAGCCAGGATGGTCTCAATCTCCTGACCTCGTGATCCATCCGCCTCGCCCTCCCAGAGTGCTGGGACTACAGGCATCAGCCACCGCGACCGGCTCAGATTGTACTCTTATAGCCATCTGAAATACGTTTTCTAGGTAGAGATAGATTGTGTAAGGGTACAGTTGTGAGGATAACAGAAACATGGCAGATTATTTAAAATCATCCTGAAAGTGGTGCTTTATCTGATGAAAGTGATTGTAATCCATAGGAAAATGTTTCAACGTGCACAAGAGTTGCGGCGGCGGGCAGAGGACTACCACAAATGCAAAGTAAGGAGCTTCCTCCCCGCAGTTGCAGGATAGTTCAGTGCTGATGCAGATGATGCCACGGCTCTTAGACTCTCTCAACATTCAATTTCTCATGTGTTGGCTTTTTCAGATCCCCCCTCCTGCAAGAAAGCCTCTTTGCAACCGGGTAAGTTTGTTTGTTTTCCTTGCTTTTGAACATAGTCTGCCAGGTCAAGACATGGATACATTTTTCTCCCTACAGCTCTGTGCTCAAGCCCTGCAGAGGGAGATGGCAGAGAGAAAGGCTGCCTACAAGCATCACAGTCCCATCCCTGTTGGTAACCGTGTTGTGCAAAAACACCTTCATCCCCACCCAGTGGGGCCCCTGATCTAATATTCAAAGTGTCAGAGGTTCCATATTTGTAATAGCAAATGGGCCCTGACTGTAAATTAGTGAAGAGTGAATGTAACTTATTACCCACAGGGACAATTCCAAATGAAGGCCTTAAATGATGCTCAGCTAAGCTGGTTCTTGTGTGGCCTCTGTACCTTCAAAAGCTGCCGAGTCCTATGATTACACATGATGGGACTTGTACACTTGAAGTGAAACACAGTTTTAAAACTTGCTTTGTTTAGAATTCCCACCTCATTTTTCCATGGACAAAAGTATTCTTTATGTCCTAGTGCACTTACAATTTGGTATTACCTGGGAGTGAAAAGAAATATTACAGCCATGCCTAACTGACTTCTTGAGGTAAGATTGTTCTGTCAGAAAACCCTCTCCCAGTTCCCCTGCAGCTCTTCAGGAATCCACATGTCTCCAGAGCTCTTTGTTCTCATGGGTGGCACCTCCAGAGTGAAGAAGATCCTTTGTCAAGAAGGGAAACAGAGGGGAAATGAGAGGGTCCTGCAGGCAGAGCTGGAATCAACTTCCACTCTGCCTCTTGCAAGCTGTGTGACCCTGGGCACAATTTCTCCTTCCTCTGGAAACCTCTGTTTTCTTAGATTTGGAGCTGGGTGGTCACACTGACCTTGCAGAGTTCTGAGAATCAGAGACAGAACATAAAAGGCCTGGAAAACATTCTCCAAAAAGAAGCTGCAACATGTGTGGACAATGGGCTTTTCATGCCTCTCTTACTGTCTGTTGACCTGGTGCAAGAAACATGCTCTGGTGATGGCTGTGAGGGAGGAATGAGGATAGACATAGACACTCCTGTGTCTCAAACATGCTTCTTTATTACTCTGTTATGACTCTGTCTTCCCTGGGGCAGGACCCCAGCCTGCCTACATTTGCAGACAGACACAGTGGCATGTGGAGACAACAGTGTGTCCCAATGACTTTTCTTTACCCCCCAGCTGTCAGCAGTACTCAGTGGAAGGGTGATATTATGACAGTGATACTGCTATTTTGAAACCTGGAGGATGGAAAGGTGCAAAAATCTATCACCAGCAACAGAAGGTGCAGACCGTGTTGGTGGCAGTAATTTTGTCCATCAAATGCATATGTGTGAAAACATTCCCTTCTTCGGCCCTACAGGTCAGAATGGCGGCAGCGGAGCATCGTCATTCTTCAGGATTGCCCTACTGGCCCTACCTCACAGCTGAAACTTTAAAAAACAGGATGGGCCGCCAACCACGTCCTCCAACTCAACAACGTTCTATAACGGATAACTCCCTGAGCCTCAAGACACCTCCCGAATGTCTCCTTCATCCCCTTCCACCCTCAGTGGATGATAATATCAAGGAGTGTCCTCTTGCTCCTCTTCCACACTCTCCTCTTCCACCCTCAGTGGATGATAATCTGAACGAGTGTCTCCTTATCCCTCTTCCACCCTCAGTGGATGATAATCTGAAGGAGTGTCTCCTTATCCCTCTTCCACCCTCTCCTCTTCCACCCTCAGTGGATGATAATCTGAAGGAGTGTCTCCTTGCTCCTCTTCCACCCTCTCCTCTTCCACCCTCAGTGGATGATAATCTGAAGGAGTGTCTCCTTGCTCCTCTTCCACCCTCTCCTCTTCCACCCTCAGTGGATGATAATCTGAAGGAGTGTCTCCTTGCTCCTCTTCCACCCTCTCCTCTTCCACCCTCAGTGGATGATAATCTGAAGGAGTGTCTCCTTGCTCCTCTTCCACCCTCTCCTCTTCCACCCTCAGTGGATGATAATCTGAAGGAGTGTCTCCTTGCTCCTCTTCCACCCTCTCCTCTTCCACCCTCAGTGGATGATAATCTGAAGGAGTGTCTCCTTGCTCCTCTTCCACCCTCAGTGGATGATAATCTGAAGGAGTGTCTCCTTGCTCCTCTTCCACCCTCTCCTCTTCCACCCTCAGTGGATGATAATCTGAAGGAGTGTCTCCTTGCTCCTCTTCCACCCTCTCCTCTTCCACCCTCAGTGGATGATAATCTGAAGACTCCTCCCTTAGCTACTCAGGAGGCTGAGTCGGAAAAACCACCCAAACCCAAGAGGTGGAGGGTGGATGAGGTGGAACAATCACCAAAACCCAAGAGGCGGAGGGCGGATGAGGTGGAACAATCGCCCAAGCGCAAGAGGCAGGGGGAGGCCGAGACACAATTACCCAAACCCAAGAGGCAGAGGGCGGATGAGGTGGAACAATCGCCCAAGCGCAAGAGGCAGAGGGAGGCCGAGACACAATTACCCAAACCCAAGAGGCGGAGGTTGAGTAAGCTGAGAACACGCCATTGCACTCAAGCCTGGGCAGTAAGAATAAATCCGTGGGTCGAAAAAAAGAAAAAAATAAAAAAATAAAACAAAACCCACACTCCAAAAACAAACTAACAAAGAATAAATAAATAATATAAAAATAAAATAAATACTGCAGTCCTTATGTTATTGCTTTGTTTCAGTGTCTGGTATGATTGCCTGAGGGACCTGAGGTTTTTAATTAATTGTGGGGTTTTTTTTTTAATCTTTAGAAGTGGTTGGTTATGTAAAATATTATTATTATTATTATTTTTTTGAGACTGGGTTTTGCTCTGTCACCCAGGCAGGAGTGCGGTGGCTCGATCACAGCTCACTGCAGCCTCAACCTCCTGGGCTTCAAGCAATCCTCCTGCCTCAGCCTCCCAAGTAGCTGGGATCACAGATGTGTGCCACCACACCTGGCCAATGTTAAAAAATCCTTTAACTTTTTTGTAGAGATGCACTCCTGGACTCAAGCGATCCTCCTACTGGTCCCGACCACCAGCCTCTTTCTGATAAACATTTACACTCTTTATTATCTGATGCCATTTCTATCTTCTTCCTTGTCATCCAGACATCAAAGAATTAGGTTTCTTCAGGGTTTTCTTTTTCAAGTCCTCATTGTTAAAGATCACTCACATTAGGGCCAGACACCATGACTCATGCCTGTAATCCCAGCCCTTTGGGAGGCCAAGGCGGGCAGAGCACTTGAGGTGGGGAGTTTGAGACCAGCCCGGCCAACTTGGTGAAACCCCACCTCTACTGAAAAACATACAAAAATTAGCTGGGCGTGATGGTGCATGCCTGTAGTCCCAGCCACTTGGGAGGCTGAGGCATGAGAATCGCTTGAACCCAGGAGGCAGAGGTTGTAGTGAGCCAAGATCACATCAGCACACTCTAGCCTGGGTGACAGAGTGAGACTCTGACTCAAAAAATAAATAAAATAAATATCACTTACATTAGATATACCCAAGGGGTGGTCTATAGAGACTTGGAAGCAGTGGTTATTGCAACAGGGGCACGGAAGTCATCTGGCTATGCCAGGATGCCCAGGGGATACTCGGGGTGGGTGGCATAGTGGTGCTGGGGACTCACCGCACAGGACGCTCTGATTGACGCACTGCCGGGAGTAGCGCTCTGTCTTGGGGCTGCAGCCGGCCTCCTCAGCTCGAGTGTAAGAACAGTCGTGGCCATGGCAGCACCTGCGGATGTCACATGGGCAGGACAGCAGGTGGGTGAAGCTCTCTCCTGGCCCTCCTCTCTTGCCAGGACCATGGGTGACTGAAGACCCCCAGGGAGGCACAGCATCCTCTTATCTAAGTTTTTTTTTTTTTTTTTTTTTTTTAAGAGACAAGGTCTTTCTCTGTCACCCAGGCTGGACTGCAGAGGCACAATCATAGCTCATGGCAGCCTTGAACTCCTGGGCTCAAGCGATCCTCCTACTTCAGTGTCCCAAGTAGCTGAGACTACAGGCACACGCCAGCATGCCCGGCTGGTTTTTTAATTGGTATTTCCTTTGAGACAGCGTATCTCTCTGTTGCTCAGGCTGGAGTGCAATGGCTCAATCAGCTCACTTTAGCCTTGAACTCCTGGGCTCAAGTGATGCTGCCACCTCAACCTCCCAAGTATGCTACTACAGGAACACAAACTCCTTTTTTAAATTTTTTGTGGATATGGGGGTCTCACTATGTTGCCTAGGCTGGTCTCGAACTCCCAGGCTCAAGCAGTCCTCCTACCTCAGCCTCCCCAAATGCTGGGATTACAGGTGGGAGCTACTGTATGCCTGGCCTTATCTAAGCTGTTTCCCTGAAAATCCCCGACTTGGGTAATGATTCCATTGGCCCCACCATGCCCTGTCCTGCCTTCCTGGCTGTGCCCAAGCTTGGTCCCTGCCTGCCTGCCTGCCTCACTCTCTGGGTCTCGAGCTCCTGTGACACATGACTCCTCTCTCTTCCTGGAGTGATCCAAGCCCTGCCACTTCCTGACTTTGCCCACACTGTACCCTCTGCCTGGGGCAACTTCATGTCTGCCCATTGTCCCTTAGGCCTCAGCCCAGGCACAAGCCCCTGCCTCCGGAGGTCATCCAGGCCTCACCAGGCTACACCCTCTCGTAAAATTGGATTCCCTCCCTTCAGGGCAGGTTTATAATGAAATCCTCCTCAGAGGCCAGGTGCGGTGACACCCATCTGTAATCCCAGCACTTTGGGAGGCTGAGGTGGGAGGATCACTTGAGGCCAGGGGGTCGAGACCAGCCTGGGCAACATAAGAGAGACTCTTGTCTCTATAACAAATTTAAAAATTAGCTCACCAGGCCAGGCTCAGTGGCTCATGCCTGTAATCCCAACACTTTGAGAGGCCGAGGCAGGTGGATCACGAGGTCAGGAGTTTGAGAGCAGCCTGACCAACATGGCGAAACCCTGTCTCTACTAAAAATACAAAATTAGCCAGGCATGGTGGCACGCACCTGTAATCCCAGCTACTCGGGAGGCTGAGGTAGGAGAATTGCTTGAACCCAGGAGGTGGAGGTTGCGGTGAGCCAAGATCATGCCATTGCAGTCCAGCCTGAGCAACAGAGCAAGACTCTGTCTCGAGACAATAAAAACACACAAAAAATTAACTCGCCAGGATGGCACATGCCTATAGTCCTAGCTACTTGGGAGGCTGAGGTGGGAGGATTCCCTTCAGCCCAGGAGTTTGAGGCTGCAGTGAGCCACTATGATTGTGCCACTGCACTCTAACCTGGGCAAAAGCGAGACCCCAGGCTAGAGTGCATGATTTTGGGTCACTGCAACCTCCACCTCCCAGGTTCAAGTGATTCTCCTGCCTCAGCCTCTTGAGTAGCTGGGACTACAGGCATGTGCCACCACGCCTGGGTAATTTTTGTATTTTTAGTAGAGACAGGGTTTAGTAGAGACCATGGTGAAACCCCGTCTCTATAAAACAAATCTCTACTAACCCCATCTCTACAAAAGCAGCTGGGCGTGGTAGTGCACACCTGTAATTCCAGCTACTTGGGAGGCTGAGGCACGAGAATCATTTGCATCTTGGAGGCAGAGTTTGCAGTGAGCTGACATCGCACCACTGCACGCCAGCTGGGATGACAGAGCAAGACCCTGTCTCAAAAATAAGAAAAAGGAACAAACAACAGCAACGACAACAAAAACCCTCTGTGTCAATCACAGCGTTCAAGCTAGGGGAGAGGCGGCCGAATTCTGCCCTCTGCTAACGAACTATAGCTTTGTGGAAATGGGTGAGTGGCGTGCCCTTTTGAGCCTCAGGGCCCCATCTGTAAAATGGGCATAACTGTCATGCCCGTCTTTAAGAACAGCCTTGGGGGTAAATGAGTGGAGCTCATGGAAAGATCTCAGCCCACAACCTTCCACAGAACAGGAGCTTCTCACAAAGTAAGTAGCAGGAGTGCAGAGGCTGCAGGCATGAATGCAGCCAGACTGCCTGGGTTCAAGTCCCACCTCCCACGTCTTGGTAACTATGTGGCCTCAGACAAGTTACTTAATATTTCTTTTTTTTTTTTTTTTTTTTTCAGAAGGAGTTTTGCTCTGTCACCCAGGTTGGAGTGCAGTGGTGTGATCTCGGCTCATTGCAACCTCTGCCTCCCGGGTTCAAGCAATTCTCCTGCCTCAGCTTCCTGAGTAGCTGGAATTACAGGCACCTGCCACCACACACAGCTAATTTTTGTATTTTTAGTAGAGACGGGGTTTCACCATGTTGGCCAGGATGGTCACGAACTCCTGACCTCATGATCTGCCTGCCTCAGCCTCCCAAAGTACTGGGATTACAGGTGTGAGCCACCGCACCTGGACACGTTACTGAATATTTCTGTGCCTAGGTTTCTTCATCTGTGAAATGGGATTGTTGTGGGAACACAAAGGGATTCCCAGGGCAGTTCCTAGTGCATAGTCTGGCTGCCTGTGTGTGTGTGTGTGTGTGTGTGTGTGTGTGTGTGTGTGTGTGTGTGTTTGTGTTTAATATAGAGACAGGGTCTCACTCTGTTGCCTAGGCTCATTTCAAACTCCTGGGCTCCAGTGATCCTCCTGCCTCGACCCAAAGTGGTGGGATTACAGGCATGAGTCAACACACCTGGTCACTTTATATTATTATTATTTTTTTCTTTTGAGACAAGGTTTGGCACTGTTGTCCAGGTTGGAATAGAGCGGTGCAATCTCAACTCACTGCAAACTCCACCTCCCGGGTTCAAGCAATTCTCCTGCCTCAGTCTCCCCAGTAGCTGAGATTACAGATGCCTGCCACCACACACAGCTAATTTTTGCATTTTTAGTAGAGATGGGGTTTCACCATATTGGCCAGGCTGGTCTTGAACTCCTGACCTCAAGTGATCTGCCCACCTCGGCCTCCCAAAGTGCTGGGATTACAGGAGTGAGCCACCGCTCCTGGCCAATTTTTTAAGGCAACGTTTTCAGCCCATGGCCAGGGTAAGGGGCAGCTGGTACCAAGATCTGGCTTCACTGGCCATGTTATCCAAGAGGCCTCTGCCTGCCTGCAAAGTAGTACTGCACACTGGGATCTCCCTGGACCAAACCCCAGCTTCAGTTTTGGGTACTTCCTCATAAGCCTTGACTACCCCAGAGTGTGAGGGATTTTGTAGCCTGGTCCCAGGCATGCACTCACCAGTCAATGGCATCGTGGCGCTGGCCATGGCCTCCCAAGCCACAAAAGGAACCATATTTCATATAGGCGATGGGAGTCTAGGGACCAACACAACCCACAATTCCTGCCAGTTCCAGGATCCCACGCCGGTGCACACATAATATCCTGGAGGCTGGGGGGTAAACAAAGGTGACAGGCTGCAGGTCAGGGCTTCCCAGACCCCTGGGAAGGGCATGAGCCTGAGAAGAGCCTAGGTGTTACAGCCTGGCTGTCTGGGTTTGAATCCTACTTCCTAGCTGTGTGACCTTGGACAAATTCCTAACCTCTCTGGGCCTTGGTTTCCTCATCTGTGAAATGGGGGATAAGCTGACTTCAACTCATATGAATGAAATGAGATAATGAGTATAAAGCCCCTGGTGCATGAAAAGGCTATTATAATCCGGCTGGGCTCAGTGGCTCACACCTGTAATCCCAAGACTTTGGGAGGCCCAGGTGGGCAGATCACCTGAGGTCAGCAGTTCAAGATCAGCCTGGCCAACATGGTGAAACCCCATCTGTAGTAAAAATACAAAAATTAGCCGAGCCTAGTGGTGCACACTGGTAATCCCAGCTACGAGGGAGGCTGAGGAAGGAGAGTCACTTGAACCTGAGAAGTGAAGATTGCAGTGAGCCAAGATTTTGCCACTGCATTCCAACCTGGACGACAGAGCAAGAGTCTCAAAAAAAGAAAAAGAAAAAAAGGATAACTATTATAATCAAGGTACTCAAGGTAGCCAAGAAGGGAAAAAAGAGTCGTGCATGAAACGTTTGTCCAGTTCCCTGTGTTGGGCACTGGGCATCACGGATGCGTCTACAGGTGTCTGTCACCAAGGTGGGCTCCTCTGTGGCAGCTCCCGGGCCCTGGCACTGCCTTGTGCTCATGACTTCCCCTCCAGACTCAGGGCCCTTGGTATCTCCTCTTATTTTCACTGCCAGACAGGAAGGCCCCTTGGCCTGAGCCCAGCCATTTTTCTAGATCCTGGCACAGCTTGGACATGTAATGGTGCCCAATGCATGTGACTGGAACCCCTGCATTGGACATGAAGGAAACGAGGCCAGCCGGGAAAGGTAACCCCACATTCCCACAGCCAGCAGGAACCCGAGCAGAGGCTTCAACCCAGCCTTCTGACTTGCAAACCAGTGCTCCTTCCTCCTTATACAGTAACAACAGGGGAAGGTGGCCTTCCGGGTTGCCAGAGCCGAGTGATACCAGCAATAGAGTGGAAACTCACACACAGGCTTGCCTGCTTCCTGGGTTAGGGTTAGGGTTTATACGGCTCCGGGAGGTTGATGCATTGTGTTTGATCATCCCCCCTTTTTTTTTTGAGACAGAGTCTCATTCCTGTTGCCCAGGCTGGAGCACAGTGGTGTAATCTTGCTCACAGCAACTTCTGCCTCCCAGGTTCAAGCAATTGTCCCGCCTCAGCCTCCCGAGTAGCTGGGATCACAGGCGTGCGCCACCACACCCAGCTGAGTTTTGTATTTTTAGTAGAAACGGGGTTTCACCATCTAGGCCAGGCTGGTCTTGAACTCCTGACCTCATATGATCCACCTGGTTTGGCCTCCCAAAGTGCTGGGATTATAGGCGTGAGCCACTGTGCTCATCCTGATCATCTTGTCTCTCTTTTTTTTTTTAGAGACAGGGTCTCACTCTGTCACCCACACTGGAGTGCAGTGGCACAATCATAGCTCACTGCAGCCTCCAAATCCTGGGCTCAAGCGATCCTCCTGCCTCAGCCTCCAGACATATGGGCATGCACCACCATGCCCAGCTAATTTTTAAATTTTTAGTAGATCTGGGGTCTCACTATGTTGCCCAGGCTGTTCACAAACTCCTGGCCTCAAGTGATTCTCCTGACTTGGCCTCCGAAGGCGCTGGGATTCCAGGCATGAGCCACCATGCCCAGTCTCATTTCTGTTTTCATCACACTGACTTTTTTGAGAAGTCCAGGCCAGATTTAAATTCCATTTTGTCTTTTTATCGGTGGAAAAGTAGCATATATATGTTGCAGGACAAAGATGAATCAAATAGGAAGAAAATGTAAAACACATTTGGGGCCAGGCACAGTGGCTCATGCCTGTAATCCCAACACTTTGGGAGGCCAAGGTGGGCAGATCACCTGAAGTCAGGAGTTCCAGACCAGCCTGACCAACATGGAGAAACCATGTTTCTTTTTCTTTTTTTTTTTTTAATTGATCATTCTTGGGTGTTTCTCGCAGAGGTGGATTTGGCAGGGTCATAGGACAATAGTGGAGGGAAGGTCAGCAGATAAACAAGTGAACAAAGGTCTCTGGTTTTCCTAGGCAGAGGACCCTGTGGCCTTCCGCAATGTTTGTGTCTTTGGGTACTTGAGATTAGGGAGTGGTGATGACTCTTAAGGAGCATGCTGCCTTCAAGCATCTGTTTAACAAAGCACATCTTGCACCACCCTTAATCCATTTAACCCTGAGTGGACACAGCACATGTTTCAGAGAGCACAGGGTTGGGGTAAGGTCACAGATCAACAGGATCCCAAGGCAGAAGAATTTTTCTTACTACAGAACAAAATGAAAAGTCTCCCATGTCTACTTCCTTCTACACAGACACGGCAACCATCCGATTTCTCAATCTTTTCCCCACCTTTCCCCCCTTTCTATTCCACAAAACCGCCACTGTCATCATGGCCCGTTCTCAATGAGCTGTTGGGCACATCTCCCAGCTGGGGTGGCGGCCGGGCAGAGGGGCTCCTCACTTCCCAGTAGGGGCGGCCGGGCAGAGGCGCCCCTCACCTCCCGGACAGGGCGGCTGGCCGGGCGGGGGGCTGACCCCCCCCACCTCCCTCCCGGACGGGGCGGCTGGCCTGGTGGGGGCTGACCCCCACCTCCCTCCCGGACGGGGCGGCTGGCCGGACGGGGTGGCTGACCCCCCCCCCACCTCCCTTCCGGACGGGGCGGCTGGCTGGGCGGGGGGGCTGACCCCCCCCACCTCCCTCCCAAACAGGGTGGCCGGCCGGGCAGAGGGGCTCCTCACTTCGCAGTAGGGGCGGCCGGGCAGAGGCGCCCCTCACCTCCCGAACGGGGCAGCTGGCCGGGCGGGGGTCTGACCCCCCCACCTCCCTCCCAGGCGGGGCGGCTGGCCGGGTGGGGGGGCTGACCCCCTCCACCTCCCTCCCGGACGGGGCGGTTGGCCTGGTGGGGGCTGACCCACACCTACCTCCCGGACGGGGTGGCTGCCGGGCAGAGACGCTCTTCACTTCCCAGACAGGGTGGCTGCCAGGCGGAGGGGCTCCTCACTTCTTAGACGGGGCGGTCGCCAGGCAGAGGGTCTCCTCACTTCTCAGACGCTCCTCACCTCCCAGATGGGGTCACGGCCGGGCAGAGGCACTCCCCACATCTCAGACGATGGGCAGCCTGGCAGAGACGCTCCTCACCTCCCAGATGGGATGGCGGCCGGGAAGAGGCGCTCCTTACTTCGTAGATGGGATGGCGGCCGGGCAGAGACGCTCCTCACTTTCCAGACTGGGCAGCCAGGCAGAGGGGCTTCTCACATCCCAGATGATGGGTGGCCAGGCAGAGACGCTCCTCACTTCCCAGACGGGGTGGCGGCCAGGCAGAGGCTGCAATCTCGGCACTTTGGGAGGCCAAGGCAGGCGGTTGGGAGGTGGAGGTTGTAGCGAGCCGAGTTCACGGCACTGCACTCCAGCCTGGGCACCATTGAGCACTGAGTGAACGAGACTCCATCTGCAATCCCAGCACCTCGGGAGGCCGAGGCTGGCGGATCACTAGCAGTCAGCAGCTGGAGACCAGCCCGGCCAACATGGCGAAACCCCGTCTCCACCAAAAAACACAGACGGCGTGTGCCTGCAATCCCAGGCACTTGGCAGGCTGAGGCAGTAGAATGAGGCAGGGAGGTTGCAGTGAGCCGAGATGGTGGCAGTACAGTCCAGCCTCGGCTTGGCATCAGAGGGAGACTGTGGAAAGTGGGAGAGGGAGGGAGAGGGGGAGGGAGACGACAAAAAATTAAAATTTAGCCAGACATGGTTGTGTGTGCCAGTAGTCCAAGCTGCTGGGGAGACTGAGGCAGCAGGATCACTTGAGCCCAGGAACTTAAGGTCTATTTAAGTAAAGGGTACAGTGAGCTATGATTATACCACTGCACTCCAGCCTGGGGAATAGAGCAAGACCCTGTCTCTAAAAAAAGGTAACAAAATAACATGAATGGATTCCATTTTAAGAGAATGAAGCATCATCGTGTAAGAGTATGAAATTGGAAGCAAAGAGCATGAAGCCAAAAAAAAAAAAAAAAAAACCATCTGAAGTCAGGGTGCCTGGGGTGGGAGGTGGGGGAGGAGTGAAGAGGTGCAGATGTAAAAAACTGAAGCTACTGTGACCAGTGGATTCGGGAGTTGAAGGAGTCAAGAGTGACACATTCTCCTGACTGGAGGATAAACAAATATGACTGTTTTCAAGAAATAGCTGGAATATTCTTTGTGTTCAGAAGTACAAGAACAGCACATATGGAGGGCGGACTGATACTGAAGTTGAAGAGAAGCCTTCTGACGTGCACTAACTAGATTCTAGACTCAGCTTCTGTCACAAGGAGCCCCAAACAGTGACTCAGCAAAATAGCTTATTTCTCATGTGACAGTTCAGAGGTGATTGGTCCAGGGTTAGGGTTAGACAACAACCGTTATGCAAAATCATCTAGGGACCCAGGGCTGCGCTGTCATGTTGCTCTTGCATCCCCGAGGTTGTCATCTGTGTGGTTAAAGCGGCTCACCAGCCCCAAGTCCTCGTTCAAGCCCATGCAAAAGGAAGCGGAAATACAGGGCCTGGAAATTACACTGATCCCATTGGCCAGAACTTAGTCTCACCTTCTTACCACCCTATATGTGAGACTAAAATGCCTCTAGCTGGATAGTTACATGTTCATTTAAACTTGGGTCATTTTGTTTCTACATGAAGGGAAGGGGCACAAGTATTAGTCTGTCACAGAAGAGAAAGAACAGAGAGAAAGGTTTTGAAGGGAATGACTTATAAATAGTTACCCGAAGTCTGGTCATGGATGACATCAGAGCCAGCATGTTGACCACTTCCATACTGCGTGCTTTAGCTGCCTTATCTCACTTAATCTCAGAATAACCCTATTGTCATTCCCAACTTGTAGATGGGAAGACAGACCCAAAGAGAAGTGATTTACCTTCCACACAACGGGGAAGTAAGGGGGCTAGGTGCACGTCAAGGCAGCCTGTGCCTGGCTCTTATACCTGGTGCTGCTTACATTTCCAGAGGGGGCAGCCTAGAGGAGAGGGCTAGGGACTGGACTCAATGTGCGAGTGCTTGGTGGAAGGGAAGCCAGAGGATCGAGTGGCCAGAGGTTAAGAACCAGGGAGGAGCAGTGATGAAAAGGCTGGAGAGCTTATGCATTTCAGGGCTGGGCTGCCAAGTACCTCACTTGGCCAGTTCAGCATTCTTAGGCAGGAGGCACAGCCATTGTGTTGTCCAATGCCAGGGTATATACCTTTTTCAGTTTCCAATCTACCAATGGTGACCTTTGAACAGCATTGTCAAACCCTTTTCTGCCCAGGGCTAGATAGTATATATTTTAAGCTTTGTGGGCCACACGTGGATTGTCACTCCTTTTCTTAACTTTTTTTTTTTTTTTTGAGACAGGGTCTCCGCTCTGTCGCCCAGGCTGTTAACTACCGTTAACATTTTAATGCCTCTCTTTCTGGTGTGTGTATATTTATTACTAGACTGGAATCATCCTATATATATGTCATCTGTTGCTGTTTCCTGTCCCTTTACATAAAGTGAGCTGCTTTCTGAAATTTTATTTATTTTTTAATTTATTTATTTTATAATTTATTTATTTTATAGACAGAGTCTTGCCCTGTCACCCAGGTTGGAGTTCAGTGGTGCAATCTCAGCTCACTGCAATCTCAGCCTCCCGAGTAGCTGGGACTACAGACACTCGCCACCACACCCAGCTAATTTTCATATTTTTAGTACAGATGGGTTTTCACCATGTTGGCCAGACTGGTCTTGAACTCCTGGCCTCAAGTGATCTGCCCGCCTCAGCGTCCCAAAGTGCTGGGATTATAGGCATGAGCCACCATGCCCGGCCTCCCCTCCCTTTAAATAACATGAGCTGCTTTCCTAAATTTTAGCTAATCCCCTGGGTTGGGAGGTGGGAGGGCATAGGGGCCAAAAGGACAAGGCTCAAGTCAAGATGCCTGGGTTCACATTCCAGCCCTTCCCTTAGAAGCTGCCACCCTTGGGACAATCTCGCTTCTCTAAGCCTCAGCAGCTTCATCTGTGAAAGAATCATCTCTCTTTGTTGGAGTTGCTGTGCATTCCGTGAAAGGGCCGTATATGCCAAGTGACCCTCATGCCAAAGGAGCCAAAAAAAAAAAAGGAAGCAGACAAATCCAGTTTGTCAGTTTTGGGTGATTTATTAAGGAACTTACACACAAAAGCATGGTCTTGGGCTGCGCCATGACAGATCTCCACACCACAGCCCCAAGACCTACCGCTTATGTCTTGGAGCAAAAGCATAGTGCTCTGGAAGGAATGTATAGGTGGCTACAGTGCTCACAGCCTGTCATTTCTGCAACAACAGGGTGGTTTTGGAGGAAATTTACAATTAACAGACGTTCCTACATAAACAGTCATACATCCACCAGGCATGGTGGCACACACCTATAGTCCCAGCAACTCAGAAGACTGAGGTGGGAGGATCACCTGAGCCTGGAAGGTCGAGGCTTCAGTGAGCTGTCATCACACCACTGCATTCCAACCTGGGTGACAGACAGACTGTCTCAAGACACAAAAGCACGAGAAGAGAAGCAGTTTGAATAAAGTACTGTCTCTAATGAAAAGTACTTTAGGCTGGGCATGGTGGCTCATGCCTGTAATCCCAGCACTTTGGGAGGCTGAGGCAGGTGGATCACAAAGTCAGGAGTTCGAGACCAGCCTGGCCAACATGGTGGAACCCCATCTCTACTAAAAATACAAGAATTAGCCAGGCATAGTGGTGCATGCCTGTAGTCCAAGCTACTTGGGAGGCTAAGACAGGAGAATTGCTTGAACCCAAGAGGTGGAGGTTGCAGTGAGCCACAATTGTGCCATTGCACTCCAGCCTGGGTGACAGAGTGAGACTCCATCTCAAAAGAAAAAAAGTACCTAAAAAAAATTTTTTTTAATTAAAAAAACCAGATGTAGGCAGGTGGATCATGAGGTCAGGAGATCAAGACCATCCTGGCCAACATGGTGAAACCCCATCTCTACTAAAAATACAAAAATAAGCCAGGTGTGGTGGCACACACCTGTAATCCCAGCTACTCGGGAGGCTGAGATGGGAGAATCCCTTGAACTCAGGTGGCAGAGGTTGTAGTGAGCCGAGATTGCGCCACTGCACTCCAGCCTGAGCAACAGTGAGACTCCATCTCAAAAACAAACAAACAAAAAAAGCAAGCCAGGCACGGCTCACACCAGTAATCCCAGCACTTTGGGAGGCCAAGTCGGGAGGATTGCCTGAGCCCAGGAGTTTGAGACCAGCATGGACCACATGGTGATACTCGTCTTTATAAAAATTTTTTTAAAAATAAGAGGTAATACATCAAGACTGTGTACAGTGGCTCATGCCTGTAATCTCAGCACTTTGGGAGGCCAAGGCGAGAGTTGCTTGAGATCAGGAATTTGAGACCACCCTGGGCAACATAACAAGACCCCAACTCTACAAAAAAAATTTTAATGAGCAGGGGGCATTTGTTGAGCTGGCCTATTGTCCCAGCTACTTGGAGGCTGACAGTTCAAGTGCCAGGGTCCGAGCCAGAAGATGTGGGGTGTAACCTATGGTGAACGGGTTGTGGTCTGTATCACACCAGAGTTCATAGCCTAAGTAAAGGGGAGAGGAGGCAGCGACTGTGCTGCCGGGGTGGGAACCAGACTTCCCTTTCAGTCTCTTCCACTGACCTGACACTTCCCTTGTAGGGCCTCAGGATCCTCATCTTTCTAATGAAGAGGATCATTTCCAAAGGATGGCAAACTTCAGTACCTTCTAATCAGTTATCTAAATTTTTTTTTTTTTTTTTTTGAGACGGAGTCTTGCTCTGTCACCCAGGCTGGAGTGCAGTGGCGTGATCTTGGCTCACTGCAGCCTCTGCCTCAGATTCAAGCGATTCTCCTGCCTCAGCCTCCTAAGTAGCTGGGATTACAGACATCCACCACCATGCCTGGCTATCAGTTATCTAATTTTATTTTACTTAAAATTATTGAGGTGAAATAACATAAAGTAACCATTTTATTTATTTCTATTTATTTATTTATTTGAGATGGGGTTTTGCTCTTGTTGCCCAGGCTGGAGTGCAGTGGCACAATCTCAGCTTACTGCAACCTCTGCCTCCTGGGATCAAGTGATTCTCCTGCCTCAGCCTCCTGGGTAGCTGGGATTATAGGCACACACCACCATGCCTGGCTAATTTTTGTATTTTATTAGTAGAGATGAGGTTTCGCCATGTTGACCTGGCTGGTCTTGAACTCCTGACCTCAGGTGATCTGCCCACTTTGGCCTCCCAAAGTATTTATTTTATTTTGAGACAGGGTCTTGCTCTGTCATCCTGGCTGGAGTGCAATGATAACTCACTGCAGCCTTGAACGAACTCGTGGGTTCTCAGCCTCCATCTCAGCCTCCAGATAACTGGGGCTATGGCTAATGTTTTTGTTTGTTTGTTTGTTTGTTTTGAGACAGAGTCTCACTCTGTTACCCAGGCTCAAGTGCAATGGCGAGATCTTGGCTCACTGCAGCCTCCACTTCCCGGGTTCCAGTGATTCCCCTGCCTCAGCCTCTCGAGTAGCTGGGACTACAGGCGCTCATTACCACAACTGGCTAATTTTTTTTTTTTTTTAATACAGAGATGAGGTTTCACCATATTGGGCAAGCTGGTCTCAAACTCCTGATCTTGGGTGATCCACCTGCCTCAGTCTCCCAAAGTGCCATGCCCAGCTAATTTTTAAATTGAGACCAGGTCTCCCTGTGTTAACCATGCTGATCTTGAACTTCCAGGATCAAGTGATCCTTCTGCCTGGGCCTCCCAAAGTGCTGGAATTCCAGGCATAAGCCATCATGACTGGCCTGATTTTTTAAAAGAAACAGAAATTGGGATTTTATTGTGAAATCTCCTGATCTTAGTATATTGGATTTCATTATTTTTACATCAGGCAGATAATGTGTCAATCTCGAAACAAGGTTTGAGGGAGGTGCAACTCACGCATGAGCATGAAAACACAGTCATCATGTTTATGAACTACAAAAAGATGTGGCTTTAATTATTTGAAAGACATCTTGGCCAGGCCCGGTGGCTCACTCCTGTAATCCCAGCACTTTGGGAGGCCGAGGCAGGTGGATCACCTGAGGTCAGGAGATCGAGACCATACTGGTCAACATGGTGAAACCCTGTCTCTACGGGCCGGGTGCGGTGGCTCAAGCCTGTAATCCCAGCACTTTGGAAGGCTGAGGTGGGTGGATCACAAGGTCAGGAGATCGAGACCATCCTGGCTAACATGGTGAAACCCCATCTCTACTAAAAATACAAAAAATTAGCCGGGTGTGGTGGCAAGCACCTGTAGTCCCAGCTACTCAGGAGGCTGAGGCAGGAGAATGGCGTGAACCTGGGAGGTGGAGGTTGCAGTGAGCCGAGATCATGCCACTGAGCTCCAGCCTGGGTGAAAGAGCGAGACTCCGTCTCCAAAAAAAAAAAAAGAAAGAAAGAAAAAAAAAAGAAACCCTGTCTCTACTAAAAATACAAAAATTACCTGGGCATGGTGGTGGGAGCCTGTGGTCCCAGTTACTCAGGAGGCTGAGGCAGAAGAATCACTTGAACCCAGGAGGCGGAGATTGCAGTGAGCCGAGATCACGCCACTGCACTCCAGCCTGGTGACAGAGTGAGACTCTGGCTCAAAAAAAAAAAAAAAAAACATTTTACTGGTCAATACTATATAAGACAAGCAGGCCAGGCACGGTGGCTCAAGCCTGTAATCCCAGCACTTTGGGAGGCCGAGGCAGGCGGATCACAAGGTCAGGAGATCGAGACCATCCTGGCTAACACGGTGAAACCCCATCTCTACTAAAAATACAAAAAAAAAATTAGCCGGGCATGGTGGTGGGCACCTGTAGTCCCAGCTACTTGGGAGGCTGAGGCAGGAGAATGGTGTGAACCCGGGAGGTGGAGCTTGCAGTGAGCCGAGATCACGCCACTGCACTCCAGCCTGGGCAACAGAGCAAGACTCCATCTCAAAATAATAATAATAATAATAATAATACAACAAAACATTTGCTGGCCAGGTGATGAAAGGTGAATTCTGCTTTCATCACAGTTACTAAGTGTCAAGCATTCAACCACAATTTATTGAGACTTCCATGCAGAACTTTGTGGAAAGCAAAGCACTGGGGAGGGATTCCATGAACATCATTCATTTAAACACCCATTTGTTATTTTATTTTATTTATTTATTTATTTTATTTTATTTTTTTGAGACGGAGTCTTGCTCTTGTCACGCAGGCTGAAGTGTAGTGGCGCGATCTCAGCTCACTGCAACCTCCGTCTCCTGGGTTCAAGTGATTCTGCCGCCTCCTCCTCCTGAGTAGCTGGGATTACAGGTGCCCACCCCAACACCTGGCTAATTTTGGTACTTTTAGTAGAGATGGCATTTCGCCATGCTGGCCAGGCTGGTCTTGAACTCCTGACCTCAGTTGATCTGCCCGCCTTGGCCTCCCAAAGTGCTGGGATTACAGGTGTGAGCCACCACGCCTGGCTATTTTATTTTTTTTTAATTGAGACAAAGTCTCACTTTGTCACCCAAGCTGGAGTGCAGTGGCACAATCTTGGCTCACTGCAACCTCTGCCTCCTGGGTTCAAGCAATTCTTCTGCCTCAGCCTCCCAAGTAGCTGGATTACAGGCATGCACCACCACGCCTGGCGAATTTTTGTATTTTTAGTAGAGATGAGGGTTCACCATGTTGGCCAGGCTGGTCTCGAACTTCTGACCTCAAGTGATTTTTCTGCCTCAGCCTCTGAAAGTACTGGGATTATAGGCATGAGCCACTGCACCTGGCCTATGTTTATTTATTTTTGAGACAGAGTCTTGCTCTGTTGCCCACGCTGGAGTGCAGTGGCGTGATCTTGGCTCACTGCAACCTCCGTCTCCTGGGTTCAAGCAATTCTCCTGCCTCAGCCTCCTGAGTAGCTGGGATTACAGGCACCCGCCACCATGCCCGGCTAATTTTTGTACTTTTAGTAGAGACAGAGTTTCACTATGTTGGCCAGGCTGGTCTTGAACTCCTGACTTCAGGTGATCTGCCCACCTTGGCCTCCCAGAGTGCTGGGATTACAGGCATGAGCCACCACGCCCAGCCCCCATTTATTTTTTAGACTTTTATTATATTTTTTGAGACAGGGTCTCACTGTGTCTCCCAGGCTGGTGTGCAGTGGTACGAGCACAGCTCACCGAAGCCTCCCAGCTCAAGCAATCCTCTCACCTCAGCCTCCCGGGTAGCTGGAACGTGCCACCACACCTGGCTAATTTTTCTATTTTTTGGTAGAGATTGGGGTCTTGCTTTGTTGCCCAGGCTGGTCTTGAATTCCTGGGCTCAAGTGATCCTCCCACATTGGCCTCCCAAAGTGCTAGGATTACAGATATGAGGCACCATGCCCAGACTTAAACACCCATTTATTGTGCACTTTCTCTGTACCAGGCCCTGATCTGAGCCCCATGCACAGATGTGAACAAGACCTTACTCTCCAGGGACCAGGGGAAAGAAGTGCTACTTCTGTGCTCTGGAGAACCGAGTTCTCCAATCAGAAAAGATGAGAATGGAGGCCAGGTGCAGTGGTGACTAACGCCTGTACTCACACTTTGGGAGGCCGAGGCAGGAGGATCACCTGAGGTTAGGAGTTCGAGAGCAGCCTGGCCAACATGGTGAAAACCTATCTCTACTAAAAATACAAAAATTAGCCAGGTGTGGTGCCGTGTGCCTGTAATCCCAGCTACTTGGGAGGCTGAGGCAGAATTGCTTGAACCTGGGAGGTAGAGGTTGCAGTGAGCTGAGATCCCGCCACTGCACTCCAGCCTGGGGGACAGAGAGAGACTGTCTCAAAAAAAAGAAAGTTTTTTAAATTTAAAAAGGCAGCCGGGCGCAGTGGCTCACGCCTGTAATCCCAGCACTTTGGGAGGCCGAGGCGGGCAGATCATGAGGTCAGGAGATCGAGAACCTCCTGGCTAACACAGTGAAACCCCATCTCTACTAAAAATACAAAAAATTAGCTGGGCGCAGTGGTGGGCGCCTGTAGTCCCAGCTACTCAGGAGGCTGAGGCAGGAGAATGGTGCGAACCCGGGAGGTGGAGCTTGTAGTGAGCTGAGACTGCGCCACTGCACTCCAGCCTGGGTGACAGAGCGAGACTCCGTCTCAGAAAAAAAAAAAAAAAAAAAGCCAGTCACAGTGGCTCACGCCTGTAATCCCAGCACTTTGGAAGGCCAAGGTGGGTGGATCACAAGGTAAGTAGTTCAAGAGCAGCCTGGCCAAGATGGTGAAACCCTGTCTCTACCAAAAATACAAAAATTAGCTGGGCGCAGGGGCAGGCGCCTGTAATCTCAGCTACTTGGGAGGCTGAGGCAGGAGAATCATTTGAACCCAGGAGGTGGAGGTTGCAATGAGCTGAGATTGTGCCACTGCACTCCAGCCTGGGCAACAAGAGTGAGATTCTGTCAAAAAAAAAAAAAAAAAAAAAAATGGAATTGCTAGGACAGTCAAAAACAAATGGAATTGCTAGGACGGTCTAGACAGTTTTCACAAAGCAAGACTTTGGTCCCCTCTTCAGGACTCAGCATGGCCTCAGATCCAGCCACCAGGCCCCGAATACCTTCAAGTTTGAGTGTAGAAGGGCATATTTCGCCTTCTTTTTGTGCTCCCCCTGACACCCTGACGTTCTTGACTCATCTGTCTTCATCTTCCGAGCCAACTTTGCTTACCCACAAAGGGAGGGCACTATTCCCTCACAAAACACAGCCCAAGGCTCACTCTTTCCTCTTTTCCTATAGAAGAGCCACAGGGCATGACAGTTGCCTCTGCTCCTTTAACCTATCCACTCTTTCCTCACAGCCCTCCTCAGCCTTCACAGTCCATAATGCAGTCTTGAATTCTGGGCTTCATATTCTCGACACACTCTGCAAACAGAATCCCCTAGGAAGCTATATTGATTTCCTTTTTTTTTTTTTTTTTTGAGACGGAGTCTCACTCTGTCACCCAGCCTGGAGTGCAATGGCACGATCTCAGCTCACTGCAACCTCTGCCTCCCGGGTTCAAGCGATTCTCCTGCTTTGCCCTCCCGAGTAGCTGGGACTACAGGTGCCCACCACCACACCTGGCTAATTTTTGTATTTTTGGTAGAGACAGGGTTTCACTATGTTGACCAGGCTGGTCTCAAACTCCTGACCTCATGATCCTCACACCTTAGCCTCTCAAAGTGCTGGGATTACAGGCATGAGCCACCGTGCCCGGCCTATTTACTTATTTTTATTTTTATTTTGAGACAGGTTCTCACTTTGTTGCCCAGGCTGCAGTGCAATGGCATAAACATGGGTTATAGCAGCCTTGATCTCCTAGGCTCAAGCAAGCCCCCTGCCTCAGTCCCCCAAGCAGCTGGAACTACAGATATGTGCCACCATGTCCGGCTAATTTTTTTTTTTTTTGAGGTGGAGTCTCGCTCTGTTGCACAGGCTGTAGTACAGTGGTGTGATCTTGGCTCACTGCAACTTCTGCCTCCCAGAGGCAGAGGATTACTCACACCTGTAATCCCAGTTTAGGGAGGCTGAAGCGGGCAGACAGCTTGAGGCCAGGAGTTTGACACCATCCTGGCCAACATGGTGAAAGCCTGTCTCTGCTAAATAAAAAAATTAGCCAGGCATGGTGGCACATACCTGTGGTCCCAGCTACTCAGGAGGCTGAGGCACAAGAATCGCTCGAACCCAGGAGGCGGAGTTTTCAGTGAGCTGAGATCTCACCGCTGCACTCCAGCCTGGGCGACAAGAGACTTCGTCTCAAAAAAAAAAAAAAAAAAAAGATAATAAAGATGAGCAGAAATAAATGCAGCAGAGAATAAAAAATAGAGGAAGTAAGTAAAACCAAAATAATTTGGTTCTTTGAAAAATCCATAAAATTGATGAACCTTTAGATGGACTGACCAAGAAAAAAGCAGAGGAGACTCAAACTGCAAAACAGGAGCAAAAGAGGAGACATCACTACCAACATTAGATAAGTAAAAGAATTATCAGGGAATACTATGAATAGTTGTATGCCAACAAATTAGATGAAAGGAACAAATTCCTAGGGGAATTTAAACACCAACCTTAAGAAGAAATATAAAATCTAGGCCAGGCATGGTGGCTCATGTCTGTAATCCCAGCACTTTGAGGGGCTGAGTCAAGCAGATCATCTGAGATCAGGAGTTTGAGACCAGCCTGACCAACATGGTGAAACCTCATGTCTACTAAAGATACAAAAAATTAGCCAGGCAAGTGGCGCACGCCTGTAATCCCAGCTGAGGCAGGAGAATCACTTAAACTGGGGAGGTGGAGGTTGCAGTAAGCCGAGATTGTGCCATTGCACTCTAGCCTGGGTGACAGGGCGAGACTCTGTCTCAAAAATAAATAAATAAATACAAAAATTAGCCAGGTATGATGGCATGCGCCTATAATCCCAGCTACTCTGGAGGCTGAGGCAGGAGAGTCACTTGAACCCAGGAGGCTGAGGCTGCAGTGAGCTGAGATGGCGCCATTGCACTCCAGCCTGGGCAACAAGAGGGAAATTCCAACTCAAAAAGAAAAAGAAAAAAAGAAATATAAAACCTAAATTGATCTATTATAAGTAGACTTTTTTTTTTTTTTGAGATGGAGTCTTGCTGTGTCACCCAGGCTGGAGTGCAGTGGCGCAATCTCAGCTCATGGCAACCTCCCCCTCCCGGGTTCAAGCAATTCTCATGCCTCAGCCTCCCAAGTAGCTGGGATTACAGCTGCATGCCACCAGGCTCAGCTCATTTTTTTGTATTTTAGTAGAGATGGGGTTTCACCATGTTGGCCAGGCTGGTCTTGAACTCCTGACCTCAGGTGATCTGCCTGCCTTGGCCTCCCAATGTGCTGGGATTACAGGTGTGAACCACCACACCCGGACTATTCTTTTGCGTATGGATATCCAGTTGTCCCACTGCTATTATCGAAAAGGTTGTTCTTTCCCCCATTAAGTGGTCTTGGAACCCTTGTTAAAAATTAATCTTCCATGTAGAAGGTTTATTTCTGGCCTCTCTAATCTATTCCACTTGTGTCCGGAATTGGTGGGTTCTTGGTCTGACTGACTTCAAGTATGAAGCCGCGGACCCTCGCGGTGAGTGTTACAGCTCTTAAGGTGGCGCGTCTGGAATTTGTTCCTTCTGACGTTCGGATGTGTTTGGAGTTTCTTCTTTCTGGTGGGTTCGTGGTCTCACTGGTTCAGGAGTGAAGCTGCAGACCTTCGCGGTGAGTGTTACAGCTCTTAAGGTGGCGCGTCTGGAGTTCTTCATTCCTCCCGGTGGGCTCATGGTCTCGCTGGCTTCAGAAGTGAAGTTGCATACCTTTGCGGTGTTACAGCTCATAAAAGCAGCGTGGAGCCAAAGAGTGAGCAGTAGCAACATTTATCGCAAAGAGCCAAAGAACAAAGCTTCCACAGCGTGTAACAGGACCCGAGCGACTTGCCACTGTGGGCGCGGGCAGCCTGCTTTTATTCTCTTATCTGGCCCCACCCACATCCTGCTGATTGGTAGGGCTGAGTGGTCTGTTTTGACAGGGTGCTGATTGGTGCGTTTACAATCCCTGAGCTAGACACAAAGGTTCTCCACCTCCCCACCAGATTAGCTAGATACAGAGTGTTAGCACAAAGGTTCTCCAAGGCCCCACCAGATAGCTAGATACGGAGTGTCGACTGGTGCATTCACAAACCCTGAGCTAGACACAGGGTGCTGATTGGTGTGTTTACAAACCTTGAGCTAGATACAGAGTGCCCATTGGTGTATTTACAATCCCTGAGCTAGACATAAAGGTTCTCCAAGTCCCCACCAGACTCAGGAGCCCAGCTGGCTTCACCCAGTGGATCCCGCACCGGGGCTGCAGGTGGAGCTGCCTGCCAGTCCCACGCTGTCTGCCCGCACTCTCAGCCCTTGGGTGGTCGATGGGACTGGGCGCCGAGGAGCGGGGGACGGTGCTCCTGGGGAGGCTCCGGCCTCACAGGAGCCCATGGAGGGGGTGGGAGGCTCAGGCATGGCGGGCTGCAGGTCCGGAGCCCTGCCCGGCGGGAAGGCAGCTAAGACCCCGTGAGAAATCGAGAGCAGCGCCGGTGGGCTGGCACTGCTGGGGGACCCAGTACACCGTCCGCAGCCGCTGGCCCGGGTACTAAGCCCCTCATTGCCCGGGGCCGGCAGGGCCGGCTGGTGGCTCCTAGTGCAGGGCCCGCCAAGCCCACGCCCACTCGGACCTCCAGCTGGCCCGCAAGCGTGGCGAGCAGCCCCGCTTCCCACTCGTGCCTCTCCATCCACACCTCCCCGCAAGCTAAGGCAGCTGGCTCCGGCCTTGGCCAGCCCAGAAAGGGGCTCCCACAGAGCAGTGGTGGGCTGAAGGGCTCCTCAAATGCCGCCAAAGTGGGAGCCCAGGCAGAGGAGGCGCCAAGAGCGAACGAGGGCTGTGAGGACTGCCAGCACGCTGTCACCTCTCACACTGGTCTAATATATGTGTCTATTTGTTTCTCTCTTTCTTTATTTTTGAGACGGAGTCTCACTCTGTTGCCCAGGCTGGAGTGCACTGGCATGATCTCGGTTCACTGCAACCTCTGCCTCCTAGGCTTGAGTGATCCTCGCACCTCAGCCTCCTCCTCAGTAGCTGGGACTATAGGCGCAGGCTACCACGCCTAGCTAATTGTTGTATTTTTTGTAAAGACTGGGTTTTGCCATGTAGCCCAGGTTGATTTTGAACTCCTGGGCTCAAGCAATCCACTCACCTCAGTCTCCCAAATTGTTGAGATTACAGGCGGCCTTATATGTTTGTCTTTATGCCAGTACCACACTCTTTTCATTGTGGTAGGTTAGTATTTAAGTTTTGAAATCAGGAAATGAGAGACCTGGTTTCTTCTTTTTCTGCAGACCTTTTTTTCCGTCTTTTTTTGTGTTATTTAGGATGCCTTGTGATTCCACATAAATTTTAGGATGAGTTTTTGTATATCTGTAAAATATTAAAAATACCATTTGGATTTTGATACAAATTGCATTGAATCTGTAGATTGCTCTGGGTAGTACTGTCATCTTAACAATATTAAATCTTACATTCAGGCCGGGTGCAGTGGCTCATGCCTGTAATCTCAGCACTTTGGGAGGCTGAGGCGGGCAGATCACTTGAGGTCAGGAGTTTGAGACCAGCCCTGTCAACATGGTAAAATCCTGTCTCTACTAAAAATGCAAAAAAAAAATTAGCTGGGCGTGGTGGCACGTGCCTGTAGTTCCCGCCACTCAGGAGGCTGAGGCAGAAGAATCACTTGAACCCAGGAGGCAGAGGTTGCAGTGAGCCAAGATTGCATCACAGCACTCCAGCCTGGGTGACAGAGCAAGACTCTGTCTCAAAAAACAAACAAACAATAAATTTTACATTCTATAAACGTAGGATATCTTTTTATTTATGTCTCTTTAATTTTTTGTAGTTTTCAGTTACAAATATTTTGCCTCATTGGTTACATTTCTTCCTATTTGATTCCTTTTCATGGCTTTTTTTTCTTGAGATGGAATTTCACTCTTTTTGCCCAGGCTGGATTGCAGTGGTGTGATCTCGGCTCACTGCAACCTCTGCCTTCTGGGTTCAAGTGATTCTCCTGCCTCAGCCTCCCAAGTAGCTGAGATTACAGGCACCCGCCTCCACGCCCAGCTAATTTTTTGTTTTTGTTTTTGTTTTTTGAGACGTAGTTTTGCTCTTATTGCCCAGGCTGGAGTGCAATGGTGTGACCTCGGCTCACCGCAACCTCTGCCTCCCGGGTTCAAGCCATTCTCCTGCCTCAGCTTTCTGAGTAGCTGGGATTACAGGCATGCGCCACCACGGCCAGCTAATTTTATTTGTATTTTTAGTAGAGACAGAGTTTCTCTGTGTTGGTCAGGCTGGTCTCGAACATCCGACCTCAGGTGATCTGCCCGCCTTGGCCTCCCAAAGTGCTGGGATTATAGGCATGAGCCACCGCACCCGGCCAGTTTTTTGTATTTTTAGTAGAGACTGGATTTTACCATGTTGGCCAGGCTGGTCTTGAACTCCTGACCTCAGGTGATCCACCCACCTCAGCCTCCCAAAGTGCTGGGATTACAGGTATGAGCCATTGCACCCGGCCGCATGGTATTTTAAATAGAGTTGTTTTCTTAATTTCTCTTTGGGGTTATTCATCGTTAGTGTAAAGAAATGCAACTGATTTTTGTGTGTTGACTTTGTATGCTGCAACTTTGTTGAATTCATTTATTGGCTCTAATAGTTGTGTATGTATGTAAGCTTTAGGGTTTTCCACGTATAAAATCATTTCATCTGCAAGTACAGATAATTTTACTTTTTCCTTTCCAATTCAGGTACCTTTTACTTATTTTTCTTGCTTAATTTCTCTGGCTAGAAATTCCAATACTCTGTTAAATAGAAGTGGCCAAAGTGGTGGTTCTTGTTTTGTTCCTGATCTTATGGGGAAAATTTTCAGTCTTTCATCATTGAATATGATGTTAACTCTGTTTTTCATGTATGGCCTTTACCATGTTGAGGAAAATTCTTCTAGTTCTAGTTTTATTTTATTTTTTCTAGACAGGGCCTGGTTCTCTCACCCAGGCTGGAGTGCAGTGGCCTGATAATGGCTCCCTGCAACCTCCACCTCCTGGGTTCAAGCCGTCCTCCCACCTCAGCCTCCCAAGTAGCTGGGACTACAGGCATGCACCACCATACCCAGCTTAATTTTTGTTTTTGGTAGAGACATGGTTTTGCCATGTTGCCAAGGCTGGTCTTGAACTCCTGAGCTCCAGCGATCCACCTGCCTCGGCCTCCCAAAGTACTAGGGTTACAGGCGTGAGCCACCGTGCCCGGCTGAGTGTTTTTTTTTAAATCTTGAAAGAGTATTGGATTTTGCCGAATACTTTTTCTGCATCAACTGAGACAATTATAAGATTTTTCCCTTTATTCTATTAATGTGGTATATGACATTGATTAATTTTCATATGTTAAAACATCTTTGCATTCCAGGAATAAATCCAACTTGTTCATGGATAAAATACTTTTTTTTTTTCCTGAGACAGTCTTGCTCTGTCGTCCAGGCTGGAGTGCAGTGGCGCAACCTTGGCTCATTGCAACCCCCACCCCCTGGGTTCAAGCAGTTCTCCTGCCTCAGTCTCCTGAGTAGCTGGGATTTACAGGCATGCGCCACCACGCCCGGCTACTTTTTGTATTCTTAATAGAGATGGGGTTTCACCATGTTGGCCAGGCTGGTCTCAAACTCTTGACCTCATGATCCGCCCACCTTGGCATCCCAAAGTGCTGGGATTACAGGCATGAGCCACCACGCCTGGCCCCATAAAATCCTTTTAATATGCTGCTGAAATTGGTCCTCTATTATATATATATATATATATTTTTTTTTTTTTTTTGAGATGGAGTCTCACTCTGTTACCAGGCTGGTGTGCAGTGGCACAATCTCAACTCACTGCAACTTCCACCTTTTGGGTTCAGGCGATTCTCCTGCCTCAGCCTCCTGAGTAGCTGAGACTACAGGCACGCACCACCACACCCAGCTAATTTTTGTACTTTTAGTAGAGATGGGGTTTCACCATGTTTGCCAGAATGGTCTCGATCTCTTGACCTTGTGATCTGCCCGCCTCAGCCTCCCAAAGTGGCTGGGATTACAGGCGAGAGCCACAGTGCCCGGCCATATATATATACACATATATATATATATATATATTTTGAAACAGAGTCTCACTTGTTAACCCAGGCTGGAGTGCAGTGGCACAATCTTGGCTCACTGCAATCTCCACCTCCCAGATTCAAGCAATTTTGTATTTTCAGTAGAGATGGAGTTTCACCGTGTTGCCCAGGCTGGTGTCAAACTCCTGACCTCAAGTGATCCACCCGCCTCAGCCTCCCAAAGTGCTGGGGTTACATGCGTGAGCCAGTGCGGATACGTTTTGGTCCCCAGCAGGATATGTTTTGGTCCAATTTATGGAGGAGGAGGAAGGAGGAGAGTGAGGAGGAGGCGAAGAAGGAGAGAGGTCCCAAGAAGGCCTCCCATCAAGTTCTGTTCCCAAGGCAATGCTTCCCTGCTGATGCTCAGCAAGCAGTGAAAGAATGCAGCACGCCCAGCCATAAACACTAATGAAATCATATTCTTCGCTCTGACATGGATGTAGCTGGAGGTCATTATCCTAAGCAAATTAACCCAGGAACAGAAAACCAAGGACTGCGTGTTCTCACTTATAAATGAGATCTAAACATTGAGTACACATTGCCTGGGTGCGGTGGCTCACACCTGTAATCCCAGCACTTTGGGAGGCTGAGTCAGGTGGATCATCTGAGGTCAGGAGTTCAAGATCAGCCTGGCCAATATGGCAAAACCCTGTCTCTACAAAAATACAAAAATTAGCCAGGCATGATGGCAGGCGCCTATAATCCCAGCTACTTGAGGGGCTGAAGCAGGAGAATCGTTTGAACCCGGGAGGTGGAGGTTGCAGTGAGCCAAGATTGCATGATTGCACTTCAGCCTATGCGACAGAGCGCAACTCCATCTCAAAACAAAACAAAAAAAACATTGAGTACACACATGGATGTAAAGATGGGAACAATAGATACTGGGACCTCCTAGAGTGGGGAGGGACAGTGGAGAGTAAGAGTTGAAAAACTGTTGGGTATTATGCTTACTTCCTGGATGACAGGATCATTCATAGCCCAAGCCTCAGCATCATGCAGTATACCCAGGTGACGAACCCACACACGCCTCCCTGAACCTAAAATAAAAGCTGGGAGACCAGGCTCGGTGGCTCACGTCTGTAATCCCAGCACTTTGGGAGGCCGAGGTGGGAGGATGGCTTGAGCCAAGGAGTTCGAGACCAGACTTGGCAACATAGAGAGACCCCACCTTTACAAAAAATTAGCAGGGTGTGGTGGAACGTGCTATAGCACCAGCTACTCAGGAGGCTGAGGTGGGAGGATTGCTTGAGCCTGCGGGGCTGAGACTGCAGTGACCTGTGATCGAGCTACTGCACTACAGCCTGGGCAACAAAGCAACACCCCATCTCAAAAAATAATAATAATATGGCCGGGCACAGTGGGTGCCTCACACCTGTAATCTCAGCACTTTGGGAGGCTGAGGCAGGCGAATCACCTGAGGTCAGGAGTTCAAGACCAGCCTGGCCAACACGGTGAAACCCCGTCTCTACTAAAAATACAAAAATTAGCCAGGCATGGCAGCAGGCACCTGTAATCTTAGCTACTTGGGAGGCTGAGGCAGGAAAATCACTTGAACCTGGGAGGCAGAGGTTGCAGTGAGCCAAGACTGCACCACTGCACTCCAGCTTGAGCGACAGAGCAAGACTCCATCTCAAGAAAATAATAAGATAAAGGTTGAAATTATTTAAAAAAAAATGTGGCATGCCCTGCGAAACGCAGAGCAGCACAGTACGACCCTCTTCTGGGTCACAGGTGAGATTTCCTCATGCACCTGTCAGACCTCAGGTTTCTCTCATCACTTTTCCCAAGCTCCCCCGCCGCCTTTTTTTTTTTTTTTTTTTTTTTTGAGACTGAGTCTGGCTCTGTCACCCAGGCTGGAGTGCAGTGGCGTGATCTTGGCTCACTGCAGCCTCCGTCTCCCAGGTTCAAATGGTTCTCCTGACTCAGCCTCCCTAGTAGCTTGGATTACAGGCATGCATCACCACAACCAGCTAATTTTTTTTTTCTTTGAGATGGAGTTTTGCTCTTGTTGCCCCATTGGCGCAATCTCGGCTCACCACAACCTCCGCCTCCCAGGTTCAAGCGATTCTCCTGCCTCAGCCCCCCGAGTAGCTGGGATTACAGGCATGCGCCACCATGCCCGGCTAATTTTGTATTTTTAGTAGAGATGGGGTTTCTCCATGTTGGTCAGGCTGGTCCCTAACTCCCAACCTCAGGTGATCCGCCCGCCTTGGCCTCCCAAAGTGTTGGGATTACAGGCGTGAGCCACCGCTCCTGGCTCTAATTTTTGTATTTTTAGTAGAGATGATGTTTCGCCATATTGGCCAGGCTGGTCTCGAACTCCTGACCTCAGGTGATTCTCCCACCTCTGCCTCCCAAAGTGCTGGGATTACAGGCATGAGCTACTTTGCTTGGCCTCCCTGAGCCTTTTAAAATAGAATCAAAGGCTCTATTTCTCCAACCCTCCTTTGTCCACAAGATGAGAGTTCTTGGGAATAACCACTCCCAAGCTTTTAGGTTATTCTCACCATTGCCCTCAACTTCCTTGTAACCCCAACCTCTCCTAGAATTGCCTGCATATGAGATAGAAGGTCTCAGACAAATAGATGAAAGTGTTTATTTTATTTTATTTTATTTTTATTTTTATTTTTTTGAGATAGAGTCTCACTTTGTCACCAGGCTGGAGTGCAGTGGCGCGATCTCGGCTCACCGCAACCTCCACCTCCCAGGTTCAAGCGATTCTCCTGCCTCAGCCTTCCAAGTAGCTGGGACTACAGGCGCATGCCACCACACCCAGCTAATTTTTAGTAGAGACTGGTTTTCACCATGTTGGCCAGGATGGTCTCCATCTCTTGACCTCATGGTCTGCCCGTCTCAGCCTCCCAGAGTGCTGGGATTACAGGCATGAGCCACGGTGCCTGGCCAGGAAGGGTCTATTAATAATTAATAGTCCATCTGGCTGGGAGCAGTAGCTCACGCCTGTAATCCCAGCACTTTGGGAGGCTGAGGCGGGTGAATCACCTGAGGTCGGGAGTTTGAGACTAGCCTAACATGGAGAAACCCCATCTCTACTAAAAATACAAAATTAGCCGGGAATTGTGGCACATGCTTGTTGTAATCCCAGCTACTCGGGAGGCTGAGGCAGGAGAATCACTTGAACCCGGGAGGTGGAGGTTGTGGTGAGCCAAGATCACGCCATTGCACTCCAGCCTGGGCAACAAGAGCGAAACTCCATCTCAAAAAACAAAATAAATAAATAAAATAAAATAAAACACATTAAACTGGCTGGGCGCAGTGGCTCACTCCTGTAATCCCAGCACTTTGGGAGGCCGAAGTGAGTGGATCACCTGAGGCCAGGAGTTCAAGACCAGCCTGGCCAACATGGTGAAACCCTGTCTCTACTAAAAATACAAAAATTAGCCAGGCGTGATGGTGGGCACCTGTAATCCCAGCTACTCGGGAGGCTGAAGTAGGAGAACCACTTGAAGCCAGGAGGCGGAGGTTGTGGTGAGCTGAGATAGAGCCACTGCACTCCAGCCTGGGCAACAGAGCAAGACTCTGTCTCAAAAAAAAAAAAAAAAAAGGAGGCCGGGTGCGGTGGCTCACACCTGTAATCCCAGGACTTTGGGAGGCCGAGGTGGGTGGACCACAAGGTCAGGAGATCGAGACCATCCTGGCTAACACGGTGAAACCCCATCCCTACTAAAAATACAAAAAATTAGCCAGGCATGGTGGCAGGTGCCTGTAGTCCAAGGTACTCAGGAGACTGAGGCAGGAGAATGGCGTGAACCTGGGAGGTAGAGCTTGCAGTGAGCCGAGATCATGCCACTGCACTCCAGCCTGGGGGACAGAGCGAGACTCCATCTCAATAATAATAATAATAATAATAATAATAATAATAATAATAATAAAGGAGAGGATAAAATCTGTAAGTAGTAGGCAGCCGCCAGGCTAATGAAAACAGATTTTTTTTTCATTTTTTTTAATTCTAATTTTCACTTAAAAAGTAGAATTTTGGCCAGGTGCAGTGGCTCACGCCTGTAATCCCAGCACTTTGGGAGGCCGAGGTGGGAAGATTACTTGAGGTCAGGAGTTGGAGACCAGCCTGGCCAAAATGGTGAAACCCCGTCTCTACTAAAAATACAGAAATTAGCCAAGTGTGGTGGCACGCACCTGTAATCTCAGCTATTTGGGAGGCTGAGGCAGGAGAATCACCTGACCCTTCTGGGAGATGGAGGTTGCAATGAGCCGAGATCTCGGCAATGAGCCGAGATGGTGCCACTGCACTCCAGCCTGGGTGACAGAGCGAGACTCTATCTCAAAAAAAAAAAAAAAAAAAAAAAAAAGAATTTCATCATTGGTAGCACTGTCTGTTGTTTTTCTTGATGTGACCGACTCAGTTCATTGTTGAAACAATGTCTGCCAGCTACCCAAGTCTGAATAATAATAATTTGGCTGGGCGTAGTGGCTCACGCCTATAATCCCAGCACAACATGGTGAAACCCCATCTCTGCTAAAGGCACAAAAATTAGCCCAGTGTAGTGGTGTGCGCCTGTAATCCCAGCTACTTGGGATGCTGAGGCATGAAAATTGTTTGAATCCAGGAGGCAGAGGTTGCAGTGAGCCAAGATTGCGCCACTGCACTCTATCCTGGGAGACGGAGTGAGACTCCGTCTCAAAATAATAATAAATTGTTCTTGGTTCTTCCATGTATAAATGGTGTTCCATGACAGGTGGTGGTTGGTTCATCCCACAACTCCATGTCTGAGAGCCTTTCCAGAGGTAACCATTGGATTTATGATTAATCTCAACACTTTATCCATTCTTCTCATTTTGACACGCAGAATATTACGAAGAAATATATTCAACGGTTGAGATTTAATAAAATTGATCATTTTTACTGCTTCAACAAGGACATTCTGAAATGAAACTGTGGCCAGGTGTGGTGGCTCACACCTATAATCTCAACACTTTGAGAGGCCAAGGTGGGAGGATCGCTTGAGCCCAGGAGTTCGAGACAAGCCAGGGCAACATAGTGAGGACCTCATCTTTACAAAAAATACATAAATAAATAAACATTAGCCGGGCATGGTGGTACACACCTGTAGTCCCAGCTACTTGGGAGGCTGAGGTGGGAGGGTTACTTGAGCCTGGGAGTTCGAGGCTTCAATGAGCCCAGATTGTCACTGCACTCCAGCCTAGGTGACAGAGCAAGAACCTCTCTCAAAATAATAATAGAAAGAAAGAAAGAGAAAGCAAGCAAGCAAGAAGGAAAGAGAAACAAAACTTGCCTTTCCTTTTTTTTTTTTTTTTTTTTTTTTTACCATGAGCACATACTGGTGCCAGTTTTCTATCTGTTGCCTCCCAGTTCCAAATCCATTTATTGCACCGCTTGCTACCAGATGTGGAACTGGCAAACATTTCTTCTTTGCCAGTAGAGGGCACCGGAGGGACGCCACAGGAGGAAGGGGCTTGTCCTGGTTCCTCCTCTCTCCCACCCCCGTGGCAGGCAGCCCTGCACCGGACACACAGTGGCATTCAACTTCCTGCCTGCCAGCCCCAGTGTGTGGTTCCCAGCCTGACAACCTTGGCACCCCAGCACCCCAGCAGGAGGGGTTTCTGCTTGTGGTCCCCTGGCCACCAGCCTCAGCCAGCTGGTTGTGGACCAGCTGTGACCTGGGGCAACCCAGCCAACCTCACCGTCCAATGGGCTGCAGCCACCTCTCTCCAGTGAGGTCTGAGACCCAGCCTTAACGAGGCTACCCCCTTCCAGGTTTGTTCTTTCTCTGGGCTCTCTCTCTCACCCTTTGGGTGTTTTTTGATGGTTGTTGTTTGCGTGTGTGTGTGTGTGTGTGTGTGTGTCGAGACAGAGTCTCCCTCTGTCACCCAGGCTGGAGTGCACTGGCATGATCTCGGCTGACTGCAACCTCTGCCTCCCGGGTTCAAGCAATTCTCCTGCCTCAGCCTCCCAGGTAGCTGAGACTACAGTTGCGTGCCACCACACCCAGCTAATTTTTATATTTTTAGGAGAGACGGAGTTTCACTATGTTGGCCAGGCTGGTCTCGAACTCCTGACCTCGTGATCTGCCTGCCTCAGCCTCCCAAAGTGCTGGGATTACAGGCATGAGCCACCACGCCTGGCCCCATGGGTGTTTTTTTAGAGTTCTCTTTGATTCACACTTAGTCACAATCCCCTGTAAATAGTTCATTGTTCTGTTAAAACTTCCCTGTTTAAATGACTCTGTGGTTTCCGCCTTGTGAGTGGATCCCGATCGATGTAGCATTATTACAAGAGGGGTGCCTGGAGATAGATCCACAAGGATAGCATTTGGGGACTGGTTTGTCCATGCCCTTGGGTTTGAGCTTTGTGCATATAGAGGTGGCACAGCCCATAGCAGAGCTGAGGCCAAGGACAAGAAGAGAATGCAGGATGCCGCTTTCCACCTAGAAGAAGGTAAGTGTATGATTCCTTATTTGGAACTACATAAAGTGACCTTGCTCTACTTCTCTTCCCCATACCCTCCTTCTCCCCTCCCCAGCCCCACTTTCCTATTCCAATTAGGGCAATTCTATGAAATCACAGCATCAGAATCTTAGGCCTTAAAATCATTTAGTCTGGCCAGGTGCAGTGGCTCACGCCTGTAGTCCTAGCACTTTGGGAAGCCAAGGCGGGTGGATTGCTTGAGCTCAGGAGTTTGAGGCCACCCTGGGCAACGTGGCAAAATGCAGCCTCTACAAAAAATAGAAAAATTAGCTGGGCACAATGGTGTGCACCTGCTGTCCCAGCTACTCGGGAGGCTGAGGTGGGAGGATCACCTGAGCCTGGGAGGTCAAGGTTGCAGCAAACCAAGATCCTGCCACTGCACTCCAGCCTGGGCTGGAACCGTCATCACACAAACCCAAGAGGCGGAGGTTGAGTTAGCTGAGAACAGGCCATTGCACTCAAGCCTGAGCAATAAGAATAAAATTGAGTAGAACAAAATAAAAAAATCAAAAAACAAAACAAAACCCACACTCCAAAAACAAACTAACAAAGAATAAATAAATAATATAAAAATAAAATAAATACTGCAGTCCTTATGTTATTGCTTTGTTTCGATATCTGGTATGATTGCCTGAGGGACGTGAGGTTTTTAATCATGGGTTTTTTTTTTAATCTTTAGAAGTGGTTGGTTATGTAAAATATTATTATTTTTTGAGACTGGATTTTGCTGTGTCACCCAGGCTGGAGTGCAGTGGCTTGATCACAGCTCACTGCAGCCTCAACCTCCTGGGCTTCAAGCAATCCTCCTGCCTCAGCCTCCCAAGTAGCTGGGATCACAGATGTGTGCCACCACGCCTGGCCAATGTGAAAAAATCCTTTTAACTTTTTTGTAGAGATGCACTCCTGGACTCAAGCGATCCTCCTACTTTTCCCGACCGCCAGGCCCTTTCTGATAAACATTTACACTGTTTATTATCTGATGCCATTTCTATCTTCTTCCTTGTCATCCAGACATCAAATAATTAGGTTTCTTCGGGGTTTTCTTTTCCAAGTGCTCAGTGTTAAAGATCACTCACATTAGGGCCAGACACCACGGCTCATGCCTGTAATCCCAGCACTTTGGGAGGCCAAGGCGGGCAGAGCACTTGAGGTGGGGAGTTTGAGACCAGCCCGTCCAACTTGGTGAAACCCCACCTCTACTGAAAAAAATACAAAAATTAGCTGGGCGTGATGGTGCATGCCTGTAGTCCTAGCCACTTGGGAGGCTGAGGCATGAGAATCGCTTGAACCCAGGAGGCAGAGGTTGTAGTGAGCCAAGATCACATCAGCACACTCTAGCCTGGGTGACAGAGTGAGACTCTGACTCAAAAAATAAATAAAATAAATATCGCTTACATTAGATATACCCAAGGGGTGGTCTATGGAGACTTGGAAGCAGTGGTTATTGCAACAGGGGCACGGAAGTCATCTGGCTATGCCAGGGTGCCCAGGGGATACTCGGGGTGGGTGGCATGGTGCCGCTGGGGACTCACCGCACAGGACGCTCTGATCAACGCACTGCCAGGAGTAGCGCTCTGTCTTGGGGCTGCAGCCGGCCTCCTCAGCTCGAGTGTAACAACAGTCGTGGCCATGGCAGCACCTGCGGATGTCACATGGGCAGGACAGCAGGTGGGTGAAGCTCTCTCCTGGCCCTCCTCTTGCCAGGACCATGGGTGACTGAAGACCCCCAGGGAGGCACAGCATCCTCTTATCTAAGTTTTTTTTTTTTTTTTTTTTTTAAGGGACAGGGTCTTTCTCTGTCACCCAGGCTGGACTGCAGAGGCACAATCATAGCTCACGGCAGCCTTGAACTCCTGGGCTCAAGCGATCCTCCCACTTCAGTGTCCCAAGTAGCTGAGACTACAGGCACACGCCAGCATGCCCGGCTGGTTTTTTAATTTGTATTTCCTTTGAGACAGCGTATCTCTCTGTTGCTCAGGCTGGAGTGCAATGGCTCAATCAGCTCACTTTAGCCTTGAATTCCCGGGCTCAAGTGATACTGCCACCTCAACCTCCCAAGTATGCTACTACAGGAACACAAACTCCTTTCAAATGCTGGGATTACAGGTGGGAGCTACTGTACACCTGGCCTTATCTAAGCTGTTTCCCTGAAAATCCCCGACTTGGGTAATGATTCCATTGGCCCCACCATGCCCTGTCCTGCCTTCCTGGCTGTGCCCAAGCTTGGTCCCTGCCTGCCTGCCTCCCTCTCTGGGTCTCGAGCTCCTGTGACACATGACTCCTCTCTCTTCCTGGAGTGATCCAAGCCCTGCCACTTCCTGACTTTGCCCACACTGTACCCTCTGCCTGGGGCAACTTCATGTCTGCCCATTGACCCTTAGGCCTCAGCACAGGCACAAGCCCCTGCCTCCGGAGGTCATCCAGGCCTCACCAGGCTACACCCTCTCGTAAAATTGGATTCCCTTCCTTCAGGGCAGGTTTATAATGAAATCCTCCTCAGTGGCCAGGTGCGGTGACACCCATCTGTAATCCCAGCACTTTGGGAGGCTGAGGTGGGAGGATCACTTGAGGCCAGGGGGTCGAGACCAGCCTGGGCAACATTAGAGAGACTCTTGTCTCTATAACAAATTTAAAAATTAGCTCACCAGGCCAGGCTCAGTGGCTCATGCCTGTAATCCCAACACTTTGAGAGGCCGAGGCAGGTGGATTACGAGGTCAGGAGTTCGAGAGCAGTCTGACCAACACGGCGAAACCCTGTCTCTACTAAACATACAAAATTAGCCAGGCATGGTGGCACACACCTGTAATCCCAGCTACTCGGGAGGCTGAGGTAGGAGAATTGCTTGAACCCAGGAGGTGGAGGTTGCGGTGAGCCAAGATCACGCCATTGCAGTCCAGCCTGAGCAACAGAGCAAGACTCTGTCTTGAGACAATAAAAACACACAAAAAATTAACTCGCCAGGATGGCACATGCGTATAGTCCTAGCTACTTGGGAGGCTGAGGTGGGAGGATTCCCTTCAGCCCAGGAGTTTGAGGCTGCAGTGAGCCACTGTGATTGTGCCACTGCACTCTAACCTGGGCAAAAGCGAGACCTCAGGCTAGAGTGCATGATTTTGGGTCACTGCAACCTCCACCTCCCAGGTTCAAGTGATTCTCCTGCCTCAGCCTCTTGAGTAGCTGGGACTACAGGCATGTGCCACCACGCCTGGGTAATTTTTGTATTTTTAGTAGAGACAGGGTTTAGTAGAGACCATGGTGAAACCCCATCTCTATTAAACAAATCTCTACTAACCCCATCTCTACAAAAAACAGCTGGGCGTGGTAGTGCACACCTGTAATTCCAGCTACTTGGGAGGCTGAGGCACGAGAATCATTTGCATCTTGGAGGCAGAGTTTGCAGTGAGCTGAGATCGCACCACTGCACTCCAGCCGGGATGACAGAACAAGACCCTGTCTCAAAAAAGAGAAAAAGGAACAAACAACAGCAACAACAACAAAAAAACCTCTGTGTCAATCACAGCCTTCGAGCTAGGGGAGAGGTGGCCGAATTCTGCCCTCTGCTAACGAGCTATAGCTTTGTGGAAATGGGCGAGTGGCGTGCCCTTGTGAGCCTCAGGGCCCCATCTGTAAAATGGGCATAACTGTCATGCCTGTCTTTAAGAACAGCCTTGGGGATAAATGAGTGGAACTCATGGAAAGATCTCAGCCCACAACCTTCCACAGAACAGGCGCTTCTCACACAGTAAGTAGCAGGAGTGCAGAGGCTGCAGGCATGAATCCAGCCAGACTGCCTGGGTTCAAGTCCCAGCTCCCACGTCTTGGTAACTAAGTGGCCTCAGACAAGTTACTTAGTATTTCTTCTTTTTTTTTTTTTTCAGACGGAGTTTTGCTCTGTCACCCAGGCTGGAGTGCAGTGGTGTGATCTTGGCTCACTGCAACCTCTGCCTCCCAGGTTCAAGCAATTCTCCTGCCTCAGCTTCCTGAGTAGCTGGAATTACAGGCACCTGCCACCACACCCAGCTAATTTTTGTATTTTTAGTAGAAACAGGGTTTCACCGTGTTGGCCAGGATGGTCTCGAACTCTTGACCTCGTGATCTGTCTGCCTCAGCCTCCCAAAGTACTGGGATTATAGGCGTGAGCCACTGCACCTGGACACGTTACTTAATATTTCTGTGCCTTGGTTTCTTCATCTGTGAAATGGGATTGTTGTGAGAATGCAAAGGGATTCCCAGGGCAGTTCCTAGTGCATAGTCTGGCTGCCTTTGTGTGTGTGTGTGTGTGTGTGTGTGTGCATGTGTGTGTGTGTTTAATATAGAGACAGGGTCTCACTATGTTGCCTAGGCTGGTTTCAAACTCTTGGGCTCCAGTGGTCCTCCTGCTTCCACCCAAAGTGGTGGGATAACAGGTGTGAGTCACCACACCTGGTCACTTTATATTATTTTTTTCTTTTGAGACAGGGTCTCGCACTGTTGCCCAGGTTGGAATGCAGTGGTGCAATCTCAACTCACTGCAAACTCCGCCTCCCGGATTCAAGTGATTCTCCTGCATCAGCCTATTGAGTAGCTGGTACTGTAGTCACCCGGCTCCTTGCCTGGCTAATTTTTGTATTTTTAGTAGAGATGCGGTTTAGTGATTCTCCTGCATCAGCCTCTTGAGTATCTGGTACTATAATCACCTAGCTCCTTGCCAAGCTAATTTTTGTATTGTTAGTAGAGATGCGGTTTCCTTTTTTTTTTTTTTTTGAGATGGAGTTTCGCTCTTATTGTCTAGGCTGGAGTGCAGTGGTGCGATCTCACTTCACCACAGCCTCCACCTCCTGGGTTCAAGCGATTCTCCTCCTCAGCCTCCCGAGTAGCTGGGATTACAGGCATGCGCCACTGCACCTGGCTAATTTTGTATTTTTAGTAGAGATGGGGTTTCCCCATGTTGGTCAGGCTAGTCTTGAACTCCTGACATCAAGTGATCCGCCCACCTCGGCCTCCCAAAGTACTGGGATTACAGGCAAGAGCCACCACGCCAGGCTGGTAGCAGTCTTTCCTAGAATGTGGATGCCTTGGAAAACAGGGGCTTTGCCTTGTTTCCCTAGAACCTAGAATGGCATCTGGCACACAGCAGATGCTGCATCTATTGTAAATGAATGAATGAAAGAAGTGTCCTTGCAGCCACACTGGCAGCCGTAACATAGTGGTTATAAATCTAGACTCTGGAGTCTCAAGTGCAAATGTCATTGGCCTCTCCTCCAGCCTCCTCAAGGGGCACTCAATGAAAGAACCTGGTAGCACCCTCATATGACTGTAGTTGGACTGACATGACTGCCAGATGGTGGGACTTGGTCTGGAGCAGAGACTACTTGGAATGGTAGAGGCAAAACTCAACAGCCCCTGGAGCTGCGCTTGTGGTGGAGCTGGACCCTGATTTTAGCTGGACCTTGTTTTTAGAGACAGGGTTTCCTTCTGCAGTCTCAAACTCCTAGCCTTGATTGATCCTCCTGCCTTGGCCTCCCAAAGTGCTGGGACTACAGGTGCATGCAACCACACCTGGCTAATTTTCTTTTCTTCTTTCTTTCTTTTTTTTTTGATGGAGTCTTGTTCTGTTGCCCAGGCTGGAGTGCAATGGTGCGATCTCGGCTCACTGCAACTTCTGCTTCCTGGGTTCAATCCATTCTCCTGCCTCAGCCTCCCAAGTAGCTGGGACTACAGGTGTGTGCCACCGTGCCTGGCTAATTTTTGTATTTTTAGTAGGGACGAGACTTCACCATGTTGGCCAGGCTGGTCTCGACCTCCTGACCTCAGGTGATCCACCCACCTTGGCCTCCCAAAGTGCTGGGACTACAGGCACATGCAACCATGTCTGGCTAATTTTCTTGAGTTTTAGTAGAGACTGGGTCTCGTTATGTTGTCCAGGCTGGTCCCGAGCTCCTGAGTTCAATCGATCTTCCTGCCTTGGTCTCCCAAAGTGCTGGGCCTACAGGCGTGAGCCACCATACCCAGCCCAATTTTTGAATATTTTGTAGAGACACAGTCTTGCTATGTTGTCCAGGCTGGTCTCAAACTCCTGGGCTCAAGGGATCTTGCCTTGGCCTCCCGGAGCCCTTAATTACAGGAATGACTGCATGTGCTGTTGTGCCTATACTTTCTGGAGATACGTTGTTAGGAATTTATGTAGTTGGCCGGGCACGGTGGCTCACACGTGTAATCCCAGCACTCTGGGATGCCGAGGCAGGTGGATCACCTGAGGTCAGGAGTTCGAGACCAGCCTGGTCAACATGGTGAAACCCTGTCTCTACTAACAATACTAAAATTAGCTGAGCGTGGTGGCACATGCCTGTAGTCCCAGCTACTTGGGAAGCTGAGGCAGGAGAATGGTTTGAGCCCAGGAGCAGAGGTTGCTTGCAGTGAGCCAAGATCATACCATTGCACTCCAGCCTGGGCAACAGAGCGAGACTCTGTCTCAAAAAAAAAAAAAAAAAAAAAAGGAATTTACATAGTTGAACAACTATTCTTTGGACATCTTTCAGTCCAGTAGACGGTGTTAAACTTGAAGACAAATAACGATTTGACCTGTGATATTTGTTTTTCCCTCTTATCTTCTAAACCCATTCATCCAGGTCATTCATCACCTTTAAAGGCATCCCCAGAGGGAGGCAGGTCTGGACAGAGCTGAAGATTGCACAGGCCATTTGCAGGCTGGATTCGTTCTCTGGTGACCCACCTGTCTGACTCGAGTTATTTTTTTCCCATATCTGGACAAGACTGACCTCTGCCCAGCAACTCAGGCCTGTATTTAGTCCAAGGGCCCTCAGTGGCTTTTTATTGTTTGTTTTTTCAGGAAGTGAAGAATTTAGAGGGAAAAGGCGGAAATAACTTTTCAGCCTCTGACCTTTGTAACAATCTGATTTCCTTTTAAAGGAGCATTGTTTGGGCCTGGGGCCACCTAGACCTTCTGATGCTCTTTCCCCCCCCTTGGAGGAGGAGGAAAGGAAGAAAACGGGCCCTGAGCGATCACCACATACCAGGCCCTGGGGGTCTAGTGGCGAAGGAGGCAGGTAGGGTCTCTGCTTTCATGGAGCTTCTAGTCAAGCGAGATGCACTAAACAGTAAAGGGACAAATAGGATTACTGGAGGTAGCCCTAACTACTGGGACAGAAACAAGATGGTAAGATAGAGAAGGAAGAGTGGCCTGCTCAGATGGGGTGGTCCAGAGGCCTCTCGGGGGAGGTGACTCCTTTTTATTTTTTTTGAGATGGAATCTAGCTCTGTCACCCAGCCTGAAGTGCAGTCGTGTGTTTCATGTGCGTCCGTGTGAAGAGACCACCAAACAGGCTTTGTGTGAGCAACATGGCAGTTTATTTCACCTGGGTGCAGGCGGGCTGAGTCCGAAAAGAGAGTCAGCAAAGGGTGGTGGATTATCATTAGTTCTTACAGGTTTTGGGATAGGGGGTGAAGAGCCATGTTTTGCGGGCAGGGGTGGATCTCACAAAGTACATTCTCAAGGGTGGGGAGAATTACAAAGAACCTTCTTAAGGGTTGGGGAGATTACAAAGTACCTTCTTAAGGGTGAGGGAGATTACAAAGTACATTGAACAGTTAGGGTGGGGCAGAAACAAATCACAATGGTGGAATGTCATCAGTTAAGGCTATTTTTACTTCTTGTGTGGATCTTCAGTTACTTCAGGCCATCTGGATGTATACGTGCAAGTCACAGGGGATGCAATGGCTTGGCTTGGGCTCAGAGGCCTGACAGTGTGATCTTGGCTCACTGCAAACTCTGCCTCCTGGGTTCAAGCAATTTTTGTGCCTCAGCTTCCCGAGTAGCTGGGATTACAGGTGCCCGCCACCATGCCCAGCTAATTTTTGTATTTTTAGTAGAGACAGAGTTTCACCAGATTGGCCAGGCTGGTCTCGAACTCCTGTCTCACGTGTCTGTGTGAAGAGACCACCAAACATGCTTTGTGTGAGCAACATGGCTGTTTATTTCACCTGGGTGCAGGCGGGCTGAGTCTGAAAAAGGAGTCAGCAAAGGGTGGTGTGATTATCACTGGTTCTTATAGATTTGGGGATAGGCGGTGGAGTTAAGAGCAGTGTTTTGGGGGCAGGAGGTGGCTCTCATAAAGTACATTCTCAAGGGTGAGGAGAATTACAAAGAAACTTCTTAAGGGTGGGGGAGGTTATAAAGAACCTTCTTAAGAGTGGGGCAGATTACAAAGTACATTGATCAGTTAGGGTGGGGCAGAAACAAATGACAATGGTGGAATGTCTTCAGTTAAGGCTGTTTTCACTTCTGTGGATCTTCAGTTGCTTCAGGCCATCTGGATGTATACGTGCAGGTCACTGGGATATGATGGCTTAGCTTGGACTCAGAGGCCTGACATTCCTGTCTTCTTATGTTAATAAGAAAAATAAAACAAAATAGTGGTAAAGTGTTGGGGTGGCGAAAATTTTTGGGGGTGATATGGAGAGATAATGGGCGATGTTTCTCAGGGCTGCTTCGAGCGGGATTAGGGGCGGCATGGGAACCTACAGTGGGAGAGATTCAACTGAAGAAAGATTTTGGGGTAAGGGCTGATACTGTGGGGATGTTAGAAGGAGCATTTGTCATATAGAATTATTGGTGATGGCCTGGATACGGTTTTGTATGAATTGAGAAACTAAACAGAAGACACACCGTCCGAATAAGAGAAGGAGAAAAACAGGTATTAAAGGACTAAGAATTGGGAGGACCCAGGACATCCAATTAAGAGAGTGCCCAAGGGGGTTCAGCATAATTATTTGCTTGGTTGACAAGTTTTTGGACTCTATCCTTGAGTTTTTTTATGTTGTCATATACCAGGCCAGATTGATTTAGGTAAAAACAACACTCTTCATTTAAAAATATAGAGTCGTCCTTTTTCAGCAATGAGTAAATTGAGGCCTTGGCGATTTTGGAGGAAAGAGAATTGCAAAGCCAGCAATTGTTTATTTATTTATTTATTTATTTATTTATTTATTTACTTATTTTTTTAAATTATACTTTAAGTTATAGGGTACATGTGCACAATGTGCAGGTTTGTTACATATGTATACATGTGCCATGTTGGTGTGCTGCACCCATTAACTCGTCATTTACATTAGGTGTATCTCCTACTGCTATCCCTTCCCCCTCCCCCACCACACAAGAGACCCCAGTGTGTGATGTTCCCCTTCCTGTGTCCAAGTGTTCTCATTGTTCAGTTCCCATCTGTGAGTGAGAACATGCGGTGTTTGGTTTTTTGTCCTTGTGATAGTTTGCTGAGAGTGATCGTTTCCAGCTTCATCCATGTCTCTACAAAGGACATGAACTCATCCTTTTTTATGGCTGCATAGTACTCCATGGTGTATCTGTGCCACATTTTCTTAATCCAGTCTATCATTGATGGACATTTGTGTTGGTTCCAAGTCTTCGCTATCGTGAATAGTGCCGTGATAAATATATGTGTGCATGTGTCTTTATAGCAGCATGATTTATAATCCTTTGGGTATATATCCAGTAATGGGATGGCTGGGTCAAATGGTATTTCCAGTTCTAGATCCCTGAGGAATCGCCACACTGTCTTCCACAATGGTTGAACCAGTTTACAGTCCCACCAACAGTGTAAAAGTGTTCCTATTTCTCCACATCCTCTCCAGCACCTGTTGTTTCCTGACTTTTTAATGATTGCCATTCTAACTGGTGTGAGATGATATCTCATTGTGGTTTTGATTTGCATTTCTCTGATGGCCAGTGATGATGAGCATTTTTTCATGTGTCTGTTGGCTGCATAAATGTCTCCTTTTGAGAAGTGTCTGTTCATATCCTTTGCCCACTTTTTGATGGGGTTTGTTTTTTTCTTGTAAATTTGTTGGTGTTCTTTGTAGATTCTGGATATTAGCCTTTTGTCAGATAAGTAGATGGCAAAAATTTTCTCCCATTCTCTAGGTTGCCTGTTCACACTGATCCTAGTTTCTTTTGCTGTGCAGAAGCTCTTTAGTTTAATTAGATCCCATTTGTCAGTTTTGGCTTCTGTTGCCATTGCTTTTGGTGTTTTAGACATGAAGTCCTTGCCCATCCCTATGTCCTGAATGGTATTGCCTAGGTTTTCTTCTAGGGTTTTTACGGCTTTAGGTCTAACATTTAAGTCTTTAATCCATCTTGAATTAATTTTTGTATAAGGTGTAAAGAGGGCATCCAGTTTCAGCTTTCTACATAGGGCTAGCCAGTTTTCCCAGCACTATTTATTAAATAGGGAATCCTTTCCGCATTTCTTGTTTTTGTCAGGTTTGTCAAAGATCAGATGGTTGTAGATGTGTGGTATTATTTCTGAAGGCTCTGTTCTGTTCCATTGGTCTATATGTCTGTTTTGATACCCGTACCATGCTGTTTTGGTTACTGTAGCCTTGTAGTATAGTTTGAAGTCAGGTAGCATGATGCCTCCAGCTTTGTTCATTGGGCTTAGGATTGTCTTGGCAATGCGGGCTCTTTTTTGGTTCCATATGAACATTAAAGTAGTCTTTTGCAACTCTCATCAGCCCAGTTTAATATTACCTATTTATTATAATGTAATGCTGCTCGCACAACTGAGAAAACACTGTTGCTTTACCCCCTCCAGCTCTGTAGCAGCCACGCAGAAATCATAGAACTGTAAACATATGCTAATTACACAACCTATGTAGGCAATCAATATTAAGAAAAACTTTTACTATCCAATATTTCTGTGGTTGAAAATGTAGAGTCTAATTTTGATCCGCAGTAACATCTAGGTTAATGTTGATTCAGAAGGAAAACGTTTGTTGTTGCCATGAGAAGAGGCATTGAAATGCTGAATCACCACCACAAATGTTACCACTATTAATATAAGGAGATACATAGGAAGATCGAATTAGACCATCTCGGACCACCAGGTTTACAATTCCACCTGCAGATACATGCAAGAAGTATTGTCACAATACTTACGTCACATTATTCCGTTGAGGTCATCACCAACTAAGCTTATAATTAATGCGTGGTCAATTTGGTCAATGTCACCAGCGTAGCATACTAACAAAAACAAGGGTTGCAAACTGAAATGCCTATAAGGCAGAACATAAGATGGTAGGAAGCAAAGTCTATAGGGAGCTATATAATAGAGGCTGCAGATTCATGGCAGATTCTAAAGCACAGCAGTCCCCAACATTTTTGGCACCAGGGACCGGCTTTGTGGAAGACAATTTTTCCACAGGCGGCATGGGATGGGGTGCAGGATGGTAATGGTCTTGGGATGAAACTGTTCCATCACAAATCATCAGGAATTAGATTCTCATAAGGAATATGCAACCTGGATCCCTCGTGTGTGCAATTCACAACAGGGTTCATGCTCCTGTAAGAATCTAATGATGCTGCTGATCTGACAGGAGGCAGAGCTCAGGCAGCAATGCAAGCAATGGGGAGCAGCCAGAAATACAGACGAAGCTTCCATTGTTACCCACCATTCACCTTCTGCTCTGTGGCCCAGTTCCTAACAGGCCACAGACCAGTACATGTCCATGGCCCAGGGGTCAGGGACCCCTGCTGTGGCACATTGCTTAATAGAGGACTGTAGCAGCCATGTGCCCTGACCTTTCCTTTTTTTTTTTTTTTTTTGAAATGCCAGAAACCCAGAATTTTTTTTTTTTTTTTAAGACAAGGTCTGGCTCTGTTGCCCAGGTTGGAGTGTAGGAGGGCGATCTCAGCTCACTGCAGCCTCAACCTCCCTGAGCTCAGGTGATCCTCCCACCTCAGCCTCCCAAGTAGCTGGGACCACAGGTGCACATCACTGTACCCAGCTAATTTTTGTACATTTTTTTTAAGGGATGGAATTTCACCATGTTGCCTAGGTGGGTCTTGAACTCCTGGGCTCAAGGGATTCGCCCACCTAAGCCTCCCACAGTGTTGGGATTATAGGTATGGGCCACCATGCCTCACCCTAGAGACTATTTTTAAGACTAGTTTTAGGTTCTCAGAAAAATGGAGAAGATAGAGATTTCCCATATCCCTCTGACCCCATACACGCATAAGCTCCCCATGATCCCCCACCAAAGTTGTACATTTGTTAGAACTGATGAACCTATGTTGACATTATCGTCATTGGATTCTCATTATCATCCAAAGTCCATATTTTACATTAGGGTTCACTCTTGGTGCTTTACATTCTATGGGTTCAGACAAGTATATAATAACATGTATTCACCATTATAGTATCATACGGAGTATTTTCACTGCCCTAAAAATCCTTCTGGGCTTTGCCTGTTCATTCCCCTCTTACTCCTAATTCCTGGCAACCACTGATACTTTTGCCTTTTCTAGAATATCATATATTTGGAATCATACAGTAGATAGCCTTTTCAGATAGATTTCTTTCACTTAGTAATATGCACTTAAGTTTTCTCCAGGTCTTTTTTTGGCTTGATAGCTCATTTCTTTTTAGTGCTGAATCATATTTCATTGTCTTAATGAACCACAGTTTATTTAGCCATTCACCTACAGAAGGACATTTGGTTGCTTCCAAGTTTTGGCAATTATGGATAAAGCTGCTATCAACATCCATATACAGGTTTTCATGTAGACGTAAGTTTTCATCTCCTTTGTGTAAATACCAAAGAGTGTGTTTGCTGGGTTATATGGCAAAAACATGTTTGCTTTTGTAAGAAACCACCAAAATGTCTTCCAAAGTGGCTGTATGATTTTGCATTCCCACCAGCTGTCACTGCTAATTGGGCAGACCTCCTTCAGAGATGTCACCAAAGATAGTGTAATGCTCTTCACTGTAGGCATTTATGATCTATACAAGAATAACAGTGGATTCTGGGTCAGTGCCTTTATTTTATCCTGCCAAGTTCAAGAGAAAGGTTTTTTCTTATTCTAAGAGAAGACTGTTATGGTAAAGTAAAAGGAAGAAATATATAATTACTCTTCTATTGAGGAGGGAGAAGAAGGAAACACTGTGATGTAAATGGCAGAAATTCAATAATTTAATTCAAACTAAAGAGAATGGGAATGTATTGAATTCAGGAATGGAATGTAACGGGAAACTCCACTGGTGGTCTTCAGGCATGGCTGAATCCCGTGTCTCAAATGATATCATCAGGAATATGTTCCTCCCATCCCTCAGCTCTGTGTTCCTTGGTGTGGTCTTTACTTTTTCCACTTGGTAATATGAATGTCCTCCAATATCCTCCCCTACTGCCAGAGATACCAGAGAAAGGAGAGCTTCTCTGATAGTTCCATCAAAACTCCCAGGGATGACTCTGATTGGTCAGCCTGCATCACATGCCAGTTTTCTCGGTCAAGGAAGTGGGACCATGTGATTGACATGAGTATAAGACAATCTGTTCCTGAAAGAAAAGGGTGCTGGGGGAAAAGGCAACAGATGTCCACCACAGCATGTTTTTTCACTTTACTGGTTATTATCTCTTTTTAGACTCCCTCAGCACTGGACAGCCGAGACCACGAAGGACTTGGGACCCTTTCTAGTACTTTTCTCAGGAGATGAATTAAGCTCTATAGCCACAAAGGTGATGTTGTGCTCCATCTTAAGAAGGCTGAAGGAGTTTGAAGGGGAGAGAAAGTGTGGTCAGTTATACAGCATTGGGTTTACTGCTGTCTATGGTTCTGGAAGCTTCCTCCCTGCCTCCAAGGGCTAAGATGTTTCCAGCTCCATTCCAGGATGTGCAAGGTTCTGGAAAAGGGAGTGAGTCCACAGCTAAATGAACTCAGGCCCTTTTGTGTGGCCCCCCAGGCAGATGTGTGCAGGCAGATATTACTTAGCTACCACTCTGCTATTAGTGTACATCTCACACGCACGCCTGTTCTGGCTCTCACACTGGCTGGTGCCCTATGCACATGCACATGTATGTCCAGTGTATGCAGTCACATGTGCAAGCACATTTAATCCAATAACAAGTCTTTATTGATCATTACATTTGGGCATGACACTTTTCTAGGAGTAAGGCCCCAGAAGTTAGACAGTCTAGGCCAAGGGTCCTGCAAAATAAGCATGAGTTAGTCATTTGTGCTGCATAACAAAGCCACACAATCTCAAGGGCATAGAACAATTAGCATATGTTTCTTGCTGCCTGATTTGTGTGTCACTGGGGCAGCCCTGCTCTAGAACTTGTTTTTCTCACCATGAAGGTGTGAAACTACCAAAAAAGGGAAGGGATAAGTACAATTCTGCTTAAGTCCTAGGTTGGAAATTGGCACGCTGTCACTTCTGCCACACTCCAATGGCCAAAGTAAGTTACATGACCAAGACCAACTTTAATGGGGCAGGAAGGAGTCTCCTTCCATGGAGGTGGAGGGCAGGAAAGGAGTGAATGTTTGCTGAATGACAATCAGATACCCCACAAAGCACATCCACACACTCTCATACCTGCACTTGCAGGCACAAGGTGCACATGGACACACATGCTCAGCAGGGCCTGAACACACACAACTTCACCTAGGATCACACACAGCACACATTCTGAAGTCCAGTCACAGTAAAATCATATTCTGGATGTCTGAATATATAGTTATAAGCAGTTGATGCACAAATGTTTATTTTTATTTTATTATTTTATTTTATTTTGAGATGGAGTCTCCCTCTGTTGCCCAGGTTGGAGTGTAGTGATGCAATCTCAGCTCACTGCAACCTCTGCTTCCTGGGTTCAAGTGATTCTCCTGCCTCAGCCTCCCGAGTAGCTGGGATTACAGGCCCCTGCCACTATGCCCAGCTAATTTTTATATTTTTAGTAGATATGGGGCTTCACCATGTTGGCCAGCCTGGTCTTGAACTCCTGACCTCAAGTGATCTGCCCGCCTCGGCCTCCCAAGTGCTGGGATTACAGGCGTGAGCCACCATGCCCGGCCCTGATGCACAAATGTTATATATCCATCTGTTTCTTTTCCTTCCTTGTTTTTCTTATGTTTAGATGTTTATTATTATTTTTATTTTTCCATAAGGTATTGGGGTACAGGTGGTGTTTGGTTACATGAGTAAGTTCTTTAGTGGTGATTTGTGAGATTTTGGTGCACCCATCACCTGAGCAGTATACACTGCAACATATTTGTAGTCTTTTATCCCTTGGCCCCTCCCACTCTTCCATCCAAGTCCCCAAAGTCCATTGTATCATTCTTATGCCTTTGGGTCCTCATAGTTTAGCTCCCACATATCAGTGAGAACATCCATATATCTATCTAATCTTAAAAAAATCAACTTCTGAAATTGAAAAAGTCTTGTATCAACACTGTGAAATCTCAAAAACACAGTGTAGAGTTAAAAAAAACCCCAGATTGCAAAAGAATATCTGTAGTAGGATACAAAGTAAATAAATAAATAGTAGCTGAATTAATTTAAAGCAAATGTAAGCCAAGTTTATATGTAAGAGAAGTGTAAAAGTGAATGCCAAATTCAGAGTGACAGTTACTTCTGGGGAAGGAGAAAGGCAAAGAGTGAAGGAGGGACTTATTATTTATATTGTGATGTTTTATTTCTTAAGTTGGGTTGTGAGGACATGGGTGTTTTGTTGCATTATTCTGTATACTCTTTTTTTAAATACTGGAAATGTTTAATAAAACAAGTAATACATGCTCCTGGTTAACAAATCCCAATCGCACCAAAGGTAATAGGATGAGAAGCAAGTCTCCCTCCCACCCCAGACTTCTAGTTCCCTAGCCTCCCTCTTCAGAGGCAATTGCTGTCCCCAATCTCTTCTGCATCCTTTCAGAAATATCCTGAATACCTATATAACAAGTTTTATGTAGGTATAAAAATACCTATATAACAAGCCTTGCCAACATGGCGAAACCCTGTCTCTACTAAAAACACAAGAGCATACACACACTCTTCTTTACAAAATACAAAATGGAAAATGCCATTCACTCCGCTATGCACATTGCTTTCTAAAAGTTAACTGTCTTAGAGTGGTTGCCTTCAGCCTCAGCTGCACATTAGAATCACCTGGGGAGATTCCAAGAGGGACCAATCCATGGTATCCAGCCCAGCCCGACTGAGTCAGAATCTTTAGGGGCTGGCTCTGGGTGTCCCAGGTGACTCTTAGGTACAGCCAGGGTTGAGAACTGCTGGCCTAGACTGTGACTCTAATTCTGAAGATGAGACTAGAAAGGGGAGCTACATAGGCTGAGAGGCTTGCTCTCTGGGTGAGCTGGGACCCAGTGAGGCATAGCTGTTTGTAGAGCCTGATGGATTATCTGGGCCCATGGACAGGCCTTCTAATAAAATCCCAAGTCTTGACAAAGTGTATTCGTTCTAGATGAGACATGGCACTTTCTCCAAGGCAACCCAAAGTCCCCTAAGTCCCCTCATTGCTAGTCTCCACCCAGGATGTTGAGACAACCCTTCTTCACCTCCTTTTCATGACAAATGTTGTGTTAGGCAATTCTTTTCTTCTTTCTCTTTTTTGAGATGGAGTCTAGCTCTGTTGCCCAGGCCAGAATGCAGTGGCACGATTTCGGCTCACTGCAACCTCCGCCTCCTGGGTTCAAGTGATTCTCCCGCCTCAGCCTCCTGAGTAGCAGGGATTACAGGCATACATCACCACGCCAAGTGAATTTTTGTATTTTTTGTAGAAACGGGGTTTCACCGTGTTGGCCAGGCTGGTCTTGAACCCTTGACCTCAGGTGATCTGCCTGCTTGGGCCTCCCAAGTGCTAGGATTACAGGTGTGAGCCACCGCACCTGACCTGTGTTAGGCAGTTCTTGCATTGCTTTAAAGAAATACCTGAGACTGGGTAATTTATAAAGAAAGGAGGTTTACATGGAATACTATGTGGCCATAAAAAAGAATGAGATCGTGTTCTTTGCAGGGACATGGATGGAGCTGGAGGCCATCATCCTTAGCAAACTAATGCAGAAACAGAAAACCAAATACCGCATGTTCTTACTTATAAGTGGGAGCTAAATGATGAGAACACGTTGTCACATAGAATGGAACAGCAGATACTGGGGCCTATTGGAGAGTGAAGGGTGGGAGGAGGGAGAAGATCAGCAAAAATAACTAATGGGTACTAGGCTTAATACCTGGGTGATTAAATAATTTGTACAACAAACCTCCGTGACACAAGCTTACCTATATAACAAACCTGCCATGTACCCCTGAACTTAAAATAAAAGTTAAATTAAAAAAAAAAAATGAAAAGGGCCAGTTGCAGTGGCTCATGCCTGCAATCCCAGCAGTTTGGGAGGCCGAGGCGGGCAGATCACGAGGTCAGGAGATTGAGACCGTCCTGGCTAAGAGGGTGAAACCCCGTCTCTACTAAAAAATACAAAAAATTAGCCGGGCATGGTGGTGGGCGCATGTAGTCTCAGCTACTCGGGAGGCTGAGGTAGGACAATGGCGTGAACCCGGGGGGCGGAGCTTGCAGTGAGCCGAGATCGTGCCCCGCACTCCAGCCTGGGTGATAGAGCGAGACTCTGTCTAAACAAACAAACAAACACTGCCAGGCACAGTGGCTCACATCTGTAATCCCAGCACTTTGGGAGGCCGAGGTGGGTGAATCACTTGAGGCCAGGAGTTTGAGACCAGCCAGGCCAAGATAGTGAAACCTTGTCTACAATAAAAATAAAAAAAAATTAGCCTGGCTTGGTGCCGCATGCCTGTAATCCCAGCTACTCAGGAGGCTCAGCCACGAGAATTACTTGAGCCTGGGAGGTGGAGGTTGCAGTGAGTGGAGATCACACCACTGTATTCCAGCTTGAGCAACAGAACAAGACTCTGAAAAAAAAAAAAAAAGAGACAAGAAAAGAGGATTGATTGGCTCATGGCTCTGCCGACTGTACAGGAAGCATGATGCTGGCATCTGCCCAGCTTCTGGGAAGGCCTCAGGAAACTTACAATCATGGCGGAAGGCGAAGGGGGAGCAGACACATCTTACTTGGCCGACACAGGAGCAAGAGCGTGATGGGGGAGATGCTACATGCATTTAAACAACAAGATCTCGAGAGAACGCACGCACTATTGTGAGGACAGTACCAAGGGGATTGTATTTAACCATTCATGAGAAATCTGCCCCCATGATCCAATCACCTCTCACTGGGCCCCACCTCCAACACTGGGGATTACATTTCAATAAGATTTGGGTGGGGTACACATCCAAACTATATCAAATATAAAGTTTAGTAAAAACTTTGAAATAGCACCAAACCATAATAGGGGTAGGTACACATACTTTTTTTTGTTTTTTTCTGAGACAGGGTTTTACTCCCATCACCCAGGCTGGAGTGCAGTGGCATGCTCTCGACTCACTACAACCTCAGCCTCCTGGGCTTGGGTGATCCTTCTGTCTCAGCCTCCTAAGTAGCTGGGATGACAGGCTCATGCCACCACGACTGGCTAATTTTTGTATTTTTAGTGGAGATGGGGTTTCACCATGTTGGCCAGGCCAGTCTTGAGCTCCTGACCTCAAGTGATTTGCCTGCCTTGACCTCCCAAAATGCTGGGATTACAAGTATGAGCCACCACACCTGGCCTAACCTACATTTTTTGTCGATATTACCAGATTGCTCTGCTAATAGTGCACAGTTTGACAGTCCCACGGAAAAATGAATGTGCCCAGCATTAAGTATTAGCACTTTATTTTATTTTTGACAATCTGATGGGTGAAAAGTGATTTACTTATGTTTTTTAGACTTTATTGGATTTTTATTGAAGTTGAGTATCATTTTATAGGATTCTTTATAGAGACCACATTAGTGGGACTAGGGAATAGATTTATACGAGAAGTTGCTATAACAAAGAATGAAGGCAGTAAGTAGTGTGACAGTTTCAACTCTAATTTCAATCTGTATTTAAGGGGTTTTAATTATTATTCCTCTTCTTTCATACAGTTTCCTGAGATCCTTCTGCAAGCAGCTTCCAAGATGGCCAGGACCCTGCCCCCTAAAGAATTCCTCTGGGCTGTCTTTCAATCTGTTCGGAACAGCAGTGATAAGATCCCCAGCTCTGACCCTATGCCTAGTGAGTGTTTTCAGGGTATCTGAGCCATTGCTGACATAGTAATTAATGTTTTGGGCAGGATCCCTGACATCAAGAGGCCTCCTTATGCAGGGAACTGGATGAAATGTCTGCAAAGCAATAGAATGACAAAATCTATAGGCAAAAGAATTACACTTTTGGGTCAGGTGCGGTTGCTCAAGCCTGTAATCCTAGCACTTTGTGAGGTTGAGGCGGGCAGATCACTTGAGGTCAGGAGTTCAAGACCAGCCCGGCCAACATGGCGAAACCCTGTCTCTACTAAAAACACAAAAATTAGCCGGGTGTAGTGGTGCACACCTGTAGTCCCAGCTACTCAGGAGGCTGAGACACGAGGATTGCTTGAACCCAGGAGATGAAGGTTGCAGTGAGCTGAGATGGCACCACTGCACTCCAGCCTGGGTGACAGCGAGACTCTGTCTCAAAAAAAAAAAAAAAAAAAAAAAAGAGTTACACTTTTGTAAAGTGACGTGGAATCATGTCCCATACTCCATACCCAGGCTAGTAGGTTTAATGTGTGAATATGTGTAACAAACATTTCAGTAGGATTGACTTAAAGGACCAACATGGATTAGTGGTTTAACATAGCAGTGACAGGGCCGGGCTGGCTAGATTTCACTCCTGAGTCTGCCACTTACTGGCTGTGTGGCTTTGGGTAAGCTCTTTAACCTCTGTGTGCCTCAGTTTTCATCCTTTATCAAATGGGGATAATGAAAGTCTCTACCTCACTGGGTTATTGTGAGAATTAATGGGTTTAAACCCAGAAACATGTTTACAGGAATGCCTGGCATGTAGCAGATCTTTAATAAGTACTAGATATTTTTAAAATTTGATTTTTTTTATTTTTTGAGATGGAGTCTTGCTGGAGTGTCACCCAGGCTGGAGTATAGTGGCATGATCTCGGCCCACTGCAACCTCCACCTCCCAGATTACAGCAACTCTCCTGCCTCAGCCTCCTGACTAGCTGGGATTATAGGCATGTGCCACCACGCCTGGCTAAGTTTTGTATTATTAGTAAAGATGGGGTTTCACAATGTTGGCCAGGCTGGTCTTGAACGCTGGTCTCAGGTGATCCACCTGCCTTGGCCTCCCGAAATACTGGGATTACAGGTGTGAGCCACTGCCCCCGGCCTAAAATTTGATTTTATAGAGGCAGGGCCTCGCTCTGCCACCCAGGCTGGAATGCAGTGGTGCAATCATGGTTCACTACAGCCTCGACCTCCTGGACTCAAGGGATCCTCCCACCTCAGCTTCACAAGTAGTTGGGACTACAGGCATGCACCACCACATCTGGATAATTTTTTATTTTTTTGTAGAGATAGGGTCTTGCTGTGTTGCCCAGGCTGATCTTGAACTCTGAGCCTCAAGTGATCCTCCTGCCTTGGTCTCCCATAGTGCTGGGATTATAGATGTGAGCTACCATGCCTGTCCAAGTGTTAGATATTTTATTATTATTACCATGCACCTACTAAGTGCAGACTGGGGCCAGGCATGAGGAGACAAAGTTAATCACCCCCAATGATAGTAGTTGACAGTCAGTGCTTGCTTTCATCCACCCAACAAATATTCGTTAAGCACCAATTTTGTAAATAAAGAGCTTACTTTCAAATGGAGGGTAGCAAGACAATAAATTTCCATACATAAGTAAAATATATGGTATATTGTATGAAAAGTGCCAAGAAGGAAAATAAAGCAAGGGAATGCACCACGAGTGTTGAGAGGGGACTGTCATGTGAAAAGAGAATCATGAAGGAACGTCTTATTGAGAAGGTGACATTTGAATGAAGACCCAAGGGAGAGTGGGCCATGTGGATATTTTCAATTAGAGTCTTCCAGGCAGAGAGTGCGACAGGACCACTTCCATGAGTGGGAGGTAAGGGCCAGTGTGTTTGGAGGGGAGTGAGAGACAAGGCCAGCCATGTAGTGACTGTTAAAGGAAACCCTAATGACTTTGGCTTTTACTCTGGGTGGAGGAATCGTGTGACATCAAGCAAAGAAATATCACAATTGGATTTATGTCTACCTTGGGTGATTATTCCTCCATGCATTATCTTGTTCTCCCGTTTTTTTTTTTTTCTTGGTGAATGTGGGGTTTTATTGGGTAATGGAGGTGGCTCTCGGTGGGATGGATGGGGAGCTAGAAAGGGGATGGAGTGGGAAGATGATCTTCCCCTGGAGTTTGGCTGTCCTGTGACCAATCTCCTCTCCAACTGTCCCCAGCCAAACTCTTCTTGGCCTTCAGATGCTCCTTTCTCTGCCATGCTGCTCTTCTGCTCCTCTTCTCTTCTATTCATCTGCTCATCTGCTTGTATGCTCATGGAGCCTGGGGTTTGGGGTTTATATGGGTACAGGATAGTGGGATGTGGCAGGCCAAAACCTAACATTTGGGCGTGAAAACAGGAATCCCTATTCCCATTTAGGGCTGCAGATTTCCAGGCTTGGGTGTTCTCTTGTTTTTTAAATGAAGGAAACTGGGGCTTAGGAGACTAAGGGACTTGTCTAAAGTCACAGAGTTAGTAAATGGCAGTTCTTGGATTTGTACCCAAAGCTGGTGGTGACCACCACTGGCTCCCACTGCCCTCAAGGTCTAGCAGTCCATGTCATCACATTGCAGAGCTCTTACTGTGTGCATGTGGTACACAAAATAAGGCTTTCCATGCTCAGGGGAAGGAAGCTCTGGTATCAGTGCATAGTTTGAGTGTTCTTTAGTTGGTTCTGGGTATTAATTGCTGCTGTGCTTTAGTGATTAATGGATTAGCAGAATTACCGCTTGGTTTTATATTAATTTGTGTGTGTGTGTTCACTCACTCCACAGATATTTGCTGAACACCTACTATGTACCAGGCTCTATTCTAAGCCCTGGACAGACACAGTGATAAGACCAAGTTCCTGATATACTAGTCAACCATTCTGCCCTCTCTAGTTCTGTGCTATCACTGATGTTGTTTTCACTAGAGGGTGGGCTGGGGGTTGGCCTAGGGAGGGATGAGTCTTTAGTCCTCTCCAAGTGGCTTATGATAAAGATGTTTGAGGACCACAACTGGCATCTTTGATCTGGTCTACTTTTGCTTCTTGATTGGAATGCAGTGAATTTCCATTGAAGGTGCAATGAGAAGAGAGAGGCCATGGGGCTCGGGAAATACCCTGGCCTTGGGTGGGGTTGGTGCATCTGTCAGCATCAGTGGTGGTCTGCTGCTAAGATAAGAAATCCAGGGTTGCTCTTAAGGATCCTAGAGTTTTCTCCCAGGTTGGGCACATCAGATCCAGCAACGACAATATCTCACTTGCATGTTGGTTGGTAACTGGTTTGAGTAGGTAAGGTTCACATTATTCAAAGACCGAAATGGATGTTTTTCCTGTTGCCAAGAGAAATGCAATGGGCTCATTTCTCTTTTCTCTTGGGATGGGAAAGCCACAACCTCCACTATGATTTTCATGGACAGCAACTCATCTTCCTGGTTTTTATTTTTTATTTTATTTTGACACAGGGTCTCACCATTACCCAGGCTGGAGAGTAGGTGTGATCACAGCTCACTGCAATCTTGACCTCCCAGGCTCAGGTGATCCTCCCACCTCAGCCTGCTGGGTAGCTGGGACTACAGGCATGTGGCACCATGCCTAGCTAATATTTTGTAGTTTTTTTTTTTAGAGGTGAGGTCTTACCATGCTGCCCAGGCTGGTCTTGAATTCCTGGGCTCAAGTGATCCTTCTGCCTTGGCCTCCCAAAGTGCTGGGATTAAAGACATGCACCACCGCGCAGCCCATCTTCCCATTTTTATAGGAAGGCTGCTGCATAATTTTGGAATCTTTATGCTGGGTTGCAAACTCAAAGGCATAGGGGGTAAGATAGGCAACAGAAATTGTGTATCGAGTGCTTACTGTATGCGTGGCACTGTTCTAAGTGCTTTACATATAACACATTTAGTTTTCACAACCATCCTATGAGGTGATTTTATTTCCATTTTATAGACAAGAAAACTGAAATACAGCGAGGTTAAATAGCCTTGGATTTGAATCGAAAGTCAGGACTGTTCACCACCAGCTCTTACTGCCCTCAAGGAATTTGTAGTTTAATTGTAATGTTGCACCGCTCCTAGTTTGTGCATGTGGATGTGCAAAAAGCTGGCATTTCCATGACTTTGTTACCCAGTAATTAGCAAGAAATGGCAGAAGTGGGATTCAAACTGGTCCCTGGGCTCCTGCTCTCTGCTTTTACTCTGTAGTCCCTTCCATGCATAAATCTGACTGGCGAAGAATGTTACTCATTTCAATACACTAACATTTCCTGAAATTCTCTTTCCTCTTCTCCTTCCCTGCATCTCTCCTTTCTTCAGGTTGCCATGGAGTCGTGGCCCCCTCTTCTGATGACATCTTCAAGTTGGCCGAAGCCAATGCCTGCTGGGCCCTGGAGGACCTGCGGTGCATGGAGGAAGACACATTCATCAGGACTGTGGAACTGCTGGGAGCTGTCCAGGGTTTCAGCCGGCCTCAGCTGATGACCCTGAAGGAGAAAGCAATACAGGTGAAGCCCACCTCAGGGAGGAAACATTAAACAGAGGAAAAAAGAAAAACACCAAAACCAGTTCAGCATTTCTGCACATAGAGCCCTCCTCGAGCAGTTTTCTCATACATCATCTTGAAATTTTACTGCATCAGCTCAGTGATATTGTGATCTCCTTATCTGAGAAAGGAGGAAATTTCCAGTTCCTCCCTCTTAGGGCTGTGGCAGAGAATGGGATGAGATGTGTCTTGGCATCTAGCAGATGCTCAGTGAATCAAGTTCTGTGGATGTCCCAGTGCCTCTGACCAAGGTGGTTTGCAGGAATTAGGCTTTATTCCTTCACCTGGAGAGCCCCAGCTGCTGCTCACAGCAGGTTTTCTCAGAATCATTTGCAAATTTGTCTGAAAATATAACAGAAAGGAGTAAAAAGAGGACTGGAAGTAGCTTTCCATCTTTAAGAAGGTCCCTTTGTTGGCTGGGTGCAGTGGCTTATGCCTGTAATCTCAACACTTTGGGAGGTCAAGGCGGGCGGATCACGGGAGGTCAGGAGTTCGAGACCAGGCTGGCCAACATGGTGAAACCCTGTCTCTACTCAAAATGCAAAAATTAGCCAAGCGTGGTGTCATGTGCCTGTAGTTCCAGCTATTCAGGAGGCTGAGGCAGGAGAATGGCTTGAACCCGGGAGGTGGAGGTTGCAGTAAGCCAAGATTGCACCAGTGCACTCTAGCCTAGGCGTCAGAGCTGATACCTTGTCTCAAAAATAAATAAAAATAGGCTGGGTGCAGTGGCTCATGCCTATAATCCCAGCACTTTGGGAGGCGGATCACGAGGTCAAGAGATCGAGACCAGCCTGGCCAACATGGTGAAACCCCATCTCTACTCAAAATGCAAAAATTAGCCGGGTGTGGTGGCATGCACCTGTAGTTCCAGCTACTCGGGAGGCTGAGGCAGGAGAATTGCTTGAACCCGGGAGGCGGAGGTTGCCGTGAGCCGAGATTGCATCACTACACTCCAGCCTGGTGATAGAGCGAGACTCTGTCTCAAATAAATAAATAAAAGGAAAAGGTCCCTTTGTGGCCTGTTTTAGCTTTTCTTTCTTTTTTTTTCTTTTTCTTTTAAGACAGAGTCTTGCTCTGTCGTACAGGCTGGAGTGCAGCAGCGCGATCTGTGGTTCACTGCAAACTCTGCCTCCCGGGTTCAAGTGATTCTTGTGTCTCAGCCACCTGAGTAGCTGGGACTACAGGCACAAGCCACCATGCCTGGCTAATAATTGTATTTTAGTAGAGACGGGGTTTGTTTGGCCAGGCTTGTCTCAAACCCCTAGCCTCAATAGATCTGCTCACCTTGGCCTCCCACAGTGCTGGGATTACAGGCATGAGCCACTGCACCCAGCCCTGTTTTAGCTCTTTACATGGTTGTGGAATATCTAGTTACCCTCAAGGGTTAAACAATTCAATGTCTTAAAATTATAAATATAACTGTATTTATGTATTATATGAGTACTTCAAGTTTATTGTAGAAAAGTCAGAAAATAATAAAGAAGAAAATCAGTGATAATCTTTTACTCACTGTTGATATTTTGATAAGCACTGTTCAGCAGATAAGCACTGTTGATATTTTGGTATATTCACTTGAAGCTTACCACACTCCAAAACTATGTATATAAAAAATATTATTTTATCTATTTCATACATATATCTCATGTTTTACAAAAATGATATTATACTTACCTACTATTCAATAACTTGCTTTCTACACCCAACAGTACAGACTGCATATTTTTTCATATCCAAAATGTACATCTATGTCAGTATTTTATTTATTTATTTATTTTTTGAGATGGAGTTTTGTTCTTGTTGCCCAGGCTGGAGTACAATAGTGTGGTCTTGGCTTACTGCAACTTCTGCCTCCCAGGTTCAAGCAATTCTCCTGCCTCATCCTCCCAAGTAGCTGAGATTACAGGCATCCACCACCGTGCCCGGCTAATTTTTGTATTTTTAGTAGAGATGGGGTTTCACAATGTTGGCCAGGCTGGTCTCGAACTCCTGACCTCAAGTGATCTGTCTGCCTGGCCTCCCAAAGTGTTGGGATTACAGGCGTAAGCCACAGCATCTAGCCTATATCAGTATTTTAAATAGCTTTGTAATACAATTAGCCTTCCATATCAATGGGTTCCACATCTGCAGATTCAACCAACCTCAGGTAGAATGTATTTAGAAAAAATGCTCCAAATAACAATATAACAATAAAAAACAATACACATAAAAATACAGTAGCATTTTTGACATAACATTTTGTACATATTTACATAGCACTTATATTGCATCAGGTATTATAAGTAATCTAGAGATGATTTAAAGTATACAGGAGGATGTGCATAGATTATATGCAAATACTACACTATTTTATATAAGGGACTTGAATATCCATGGATTTTGGTATCTTTAAGAAGTCCTGGAACCAATCTTTGGTGGAGGTATCCACAGGGGCAACTTCATTTTATTTATGGTTAGTTCTTATTTATTTAGCTAATTGTTAGACTTTCAGGTTGCATTAAAAAAGTGCCTCAATGTACGCCTTTATACATATACTGTTGGGTACTTGTCTCATTTACTCAGGCTAAATTCCCACAGGTGGAATTCCTGGGTCAAAGAATATAAATACTTTAAAAGCTTTTGATACAGACAGCCAAATTGCCCTCTCAAGAGTATGTACCAACTTATATTCTCAACTACAACAAATGAGGGTATCCCTTACCTTGTATCTTTCCAGTATCGTAAATGGTGATAAGTCTTTATACTTCTTGACATGTGATGAATCAACATGGTCTGATTTTTTTTAATGTATATTTCTTTAATTATGACTGAGAATAAACTTTTCCCCATACATTTAATTTTTCTTTTGTGAATTCCTTGTTGATGTCTTTTGTCTATCTTTTTTTAAAACAAATATAGTCATCTTTTTATTATTGATTTAAAAGAGAGCTTTATATTAAGATTTACCCTATGTCTTTTTAATTTTTATTTATTTTTTATTAAGGGATAGTTGACAAATACAAATTATATATATTTATGGTGTATACATATATACAATATGATGTTTTGATGTATGTATACATTGGGGAATGGTTAAAGCAAGCTAACATGTCAATCACCTTTCATACTTGTCCGTTGTCAGTTTTTGTTGTGAGAATATTTAACATCTACTCTCTTCACAATTTTCAACCATTCAACACATTATTATCAACTGTGGTCACCATGCTGCACAATAGGTTTCCCTATGTCTGTTTTATTTTTATTTCTTTGAGACAGGGTCTCGCTCTGTCACCCAGGCTGGAGTACAGTGGCAACATCTTGGCTAACTGCAACTTCTGCAAGTGACTCTTGTGCCTCAGCCACCCAAGTGGCTGGGATTACAGGTGTGCGCCACCATGCACAGCTAATTTTTTTTTTTTTTTTTTGTATTTTTGGTAGAGGCAGGGTTTCGTTATGTTGGCCAGGCTGGTCTTGAACTCCTGGCCTCATGTGATCTGCATGCCTTGGCCTCCAAAAATGCTGAGATTCCAAGTGTGAGCCACTGCACCTAGCCTCCTTATGTCTATTTTAGATACTGCCTTTGTCCATTCAGGCTGTTATAACAAAATATCATAGACTGGTAACTTATAAACAGAAATTTATTTCTCACAGTTCTGGGGGGTGAGAAATCAAAAATTGAAGCACTGGCAGATCCAGTATCTGGTAAGGACTTGTTTTTCATAGATGGTGCTTTCTCACTGTGTCCTCACATGGTGGAAAGGGACTAGCTTGTAGCTAGCTCTCTGGGGTCTCTTTTACAAGGGCACTAATCCCACTCATGAGGGCTCCACCCTTATGACCTAATCATCTCCCAAGGCCCAACCTTCCAATACTATCACATTGGAGATTAGGTTTTAACATATGCATTTTAGAGGGGCACAAACATTCAAATCATTGTAAATACCATCACCAGTGTTCAGTCTAATCTATTTTCTTTTTTTGCCTAAAGGTTTGGGACATGCCATCTTACTGGAGAGAACACCATATCGTCTCCCTGGGGTGCATTGCTCTGGCTCTTAATGAGAGTGAGCTGGAGCAGCTGGACCTCAGCTCCATAGACACTGTGGCTTCCCTAAGCTGGCAAACAGAATGGACCCCGGGACAGGTGGGTGGATGTTTCTGGGTCTTTTAACTATTCCATATTTATAAGAGCTGCCTTCATATCCTTACTGTTAATTTCCTCATCATGGTCATTTTTGAGTCTGTTTCTGTTGACTGATTTTTCTCTTAGTTATGAGTCATATTTTCTTTTTTTGTTTGCAAGCCTAGCAATTTTGATTGGGTGATGAGCATTGTGGATTTTACATTGTTGAGTATTTGATTTAGTTGTATTTCTTTGAAGAGTATTGGGCTTTGTTCTGTCATACACTTAAGTTACTTTCAAATCAGCTTGATCCTTTTGATGCTTCCTTTTGAGTTTTGTTAGGGTAAAACCAGAGTGACCTTTATTCTGTTGTTAATTTATCATCATTACTGTGACATGATTCCTTTGAGGATGTTACCTAATGCTCCATGTATTTCAAGATCTCTCTACTTTGGCTGGTGAGAATGTGAACTATTTCCAGCTCCATATGAGCTCTGGAAGTTGCTCAGCCTAATCCTTTCTGATTACTGATGACTCTTTTCCTGCCTATGTGGAGTTTCACTCTTTGCATGTGCAAAATAGCAGTCAGTACTAGACATCTCTGCAGCTTTCTGGAACCCTCTGCAGTTTCCTCCTCTCCAATACTTTGCCCAAGTGATAAGTGCTGTGGCCTCTCTGAACTTGGATCTCTGTATCCTCAACTCAGCTGGGCCACTGGGCTTGTTTTGGTTCCTCTTCCTGATCCGTGTCTTGGAAACTGCTTTTTGGCAGTAAGTGAGGGTAATTTTAAGGCTCATCTTGTTTGTTTTTCTTCTTCTGGGATTATGATTCTGTTGTTCCATATCCAGATGCAGTTGTCTTATATATTTTGTTAAATTTTCTAGTTGTTTATGGTGGGTGGACAATTCCTATGTTAATTAATCCTTCATGGGCTAAAGAAGAAGTTCTTCCCAGAATTTTAATTGTTTTGATTGGGAGAGAAGTTTAGGGTGTCTAATCCACTGTACTGCTGGAAAGGGAAGTGTTAGCCCTTCCATGTTATCTTCATTCTTAGGCAGCTCTCTCAGTGGTCATTTTCAGCACTAGGCTTATATTCAACCTAATTAACAAGCCCATAAAAATGTGCCTCTTCTTTATTAGTTTTTGGAAAAGCCTCAGCATTGACTCCACTCATGTAGTTGCCCACCCCTGAGCAACCACTCTGGTCTGGGGTTGAATATGTTGGTTGGCAAGGCCTGCATCAGGGAGCGGAGTCCATCTTATCACCATCTCATGACCACATGAGCCAAGTGGGGAAGGATATGTGGTAGGCTGATTAAGGTCCCCCAAAGATGTCCATGTCTGAACCCCTGGAAGCTGTGACTATGTTAACTTATGGAGCAAAAGGGACTTTGAAGATGTGATTAAGGATCTTGAGATGGGGAGGTTATCTTGGATTATTTGGGTGGGCCCAATGTAATCACAAGGGTCCTTTTAAGAAGGAGCAAGGAGGGTCATAGATAGAGAAGGTGACATGATAATGGAAGCAGAGGGACCTAGAAAGAGATCTGAAGGTGCTCTGCTGCTGATTTTGGAGATGGAGGATGGGGCTATGAGCCAAGGAAATGCAGGTGGCCTCTTGAAGCTAGAAAAAGCAAGAAAATGAATTCTTCTTAGAACTCCCAGAAGGAACCCATCCTTCTAGTCCATTTTAGGACATACAGTCTCCAGAACTATTAGAGAATAAATGTGTATTTTTAAAGCCACTATGTTTGGGGTAATTTGGTAGAGTAGCAATAGGAAGCTAATAGAGGGTAATTTTCCAAAGAAAAAGTGTGGACGCTGAGCAGCCAAAATCAATGAATGTCCCCCTACTCTTTTGAGCTTTTTGTAATCACGGTGGCCATGTTTCATAATTCTGAGTGGCGCCATCCAAACAGAATACAGTGTGAATGGTGCACCCCTGGAGCTGGGCAACATGCAGATCCTGGCCATGAAGATTACATGAGTTAATACTTGAAAACATTTTGAACAATGTCTGGTACATAGTAGTCAATAAAAATTAGCTGTTTTTATGTTGATATTGACATCATTGCATTGTCATCATCAACATTATCATCATCATTACAGCCCCTTTCTCTGGGTTAGTCTCCTCCTTTGCAAGATGAGAGGGTTAGCCCCAACAATCTGAGGTTCCTTCCAGTCTGATATTCTATAATCCCATGGTTCTTTGACTCTAAAACTGGTTTTGACTAGTTTGAGAAGTGCCACATCACACTGTGCTATTAAAATCATTCTATTTGCAGTCTTGGAGAAACAGAAAAATACATCCGGAAACTAGGGTATCTCCTTCCCTTTGCACTGATTTTAATTCTCATGGATGGCAGTGAGATTTATCAATATGTTTGAAGAGGATATGAAAACCTAACACTTGCATGTATCATTTGTAGTCAGTTCTTCAACTTAAGCTCCCAATCAACCTTAAATGCATGTTTCTAGATTAATAGTCAGACCTGACGGAACTACATTAACAGATAGTTCAGCTCAAAAACCAATATAAGGGAAGAAACTATTATAGAAGCCAGAGGGATGAACAGAGAGATTGAAATCTTAAAGCTATTCATTTTTCAACGGTTAATATTGCCTAAAAGTGTTGGTATTAATTGTCTTGGAATCATTACATATACACTGGTCTCATCACTCAAGGAAATTTATTTTAACTTATCACCTTGCAGGCTGAGCTTGCATTTTCCGGGTTTCAGTGGCAAGGACAATTTAATACCATATCTTCAAAGTAATTTCATTTAAATTGTATTTTTGCACTTTCATTTTAAAGTGAGCGTGCCTGATAGTTGAGGAGCCCAAATTGCTCTGAGTCAACTAGTGAAACCTGATTGTGAAGACTTAATAAGAAAAATTTGAAAACTAACTTGAATCTCCATCTTTTCTCCATAGCCAAACACCTTCACTGGCTAAGAGTATAGGCCCTGGAATCAGACTGCCTGGGTTTTGATCCTAGAACCATCATTTTCTTTTCTCTTTCTTCTTCTTCTTTTTTTTTTTAGAACGAGTTTTGCTCTTGTTGCCCAGGCTGGAGTGTAATCTCCACTCACTGCAACCTCTGCCTCCTGGGTTCAAGCAATTCTCCTGCCTCAGCCTCCTGAGTAGCTGGGATTACAGGCATGCATCATCACACCCTGCTTATTTTGTATTTTTAGTAGAGACGGGGTTTCTCCATGTTGGTCAGGCTGGTCTCCAACTCCCGACCTCAGGTGATCTGCCCGCCTTTGTCTCCCAAAGTGCTGGGATTACGGGCAGGAGCTACGGCGCCTGGCCAGAACGATCGTTTTCTAGCTGTGTGATCTTGGCCTAGTTACTTAACCTCTCCTTGCCTCAGTTTGCTCATCTGCAAACTAGGGATACTATTAATACTTACCTCATAGTGTTATTTAGGAGGATTAGATGAGATAGTATGTGTAAAGTGGTCAAAGTGGTGCCAGCACACAGTATGCACTCAAGAAATGTTAGCTACAATAAATGTTAGCTATTACCACTTTGGATATACAGTCCCATTAAGTCAAAGACATATAAGTCTAAGCATGGTGTCACTGCATCCCCCGCCCCCATAGTAGCTGTGAGCTTTGTAATCATGGAGGACAACTTGATGAGGACACTGACCAGTCCGATTTTCAGAAACATGAGAAATCTTCCTGAAGCCAGTCTATTACATGAAGGCAGCAAAATGAAGCATGTCAAATAATATATATTGCCCACGACTTCTGTAAGTCACTCACTCAGATGTTGTTTCATTCATTCATTCATTCACTTACTCAAGAAGTACTTATTGAACTCCTACTGTGTGGCAGGCATTATGCTAGGTGCTGGGGACTCATTGGTAAACTACCTGGATATGGTCCTTTTCTTTTGGGAGCCTACTTGGTGATACAGACAAAAAAGTGAGTAATCAAAGTGAAAAATTTGAAAAATCACGATAAGTGATGTGGAAAATGGACAAGGTGCTCATGGGAATAGTGGGAAGAAGGGCTGTTTGAGATGAAAGAGTCCAGAGGGCAGTTTTCTCTGAGTAGGTAGCATTTAAACACACCTGAGGGGTGGGAAGCACCAGCCCATGAAGATGGAATTTCATTGCAACATTTCACAATCTTCCTCAACACTTTCTCTCAACACCTTAATGATCTATATTGTGTGATGGTGATGACTAACATTAAACGGAGATGGGGGCTGGGCATGGTGGCTCATGCCTGTGATCCCAGCATTTTGGGAGGCTGAGGTGGGTAGATCACTTGAGGCCAGGAGTTTGAGACCAGCCTGGCCAAAATGGTGAACCCTGTCTCTACTAAAAACACAAAAAATTAGTTGGGTGTGGTGGCGGGCACCTGTAATCCCAGCTACTTGGGAGTCAGAGGCATAAGAATTACTTGAACCCTGGGGGATGGAGGTTGCAGTAAGCCAAGATCATGTCACTGCACTCCAGCCTGGGTGACACAGTGAGACTCTGTCTCAAAAAAAAAAACAAAAAAAAACCAAAGAGAGTTGGGAAGATTGACTATAGCCTGTGATTTTCGCTTCCACTTAGAGGTCTGTCCTTGGATGTCTCCTCATCTTTGCCTTGTGAGGTCTTATAATCTCTTTTACTTGCTCCCATGAGCACTGAAGGAACCAGACTTTATTTTGTGAGACAGAGTCTCACTCTGTCACCCAGGCTGGAGTGCAGTGGCACAATCTTGGATCACTGCAACTTCCACCTCCCAGACTCAAGCAATCCTCCCACCTCAGCCTCCCAAGTAGCTGGGACCACAGGCACGTGCCACCACGCCTGGCTAATTTTTGTATTCTTTTGGTAGAGACAAGCTTTCACCATGTCGGCCAGGCTGGTCTTAAACTCCTGACTTTAAGTGATCCTCCTGCCTCGGCCTCCCAAAGTGCTGGGATTACAGGTGTGAGCCACCGTGCCCAGCCCAGACTTTATTTTGTAGCTGATCTTCATAGGATTGGCTTGGATGCCTCCTCAGGTCCTACATAGGTAGATAAAATGAATCAGCACATGTTTAGTTACAAGTAGCAGAAAACCCAACACAAACTGGCTTGAACAAATAAAGGGGCTGGGTGCAGTGTGCAGTGGCTCATACCTGTAGTCCTAGAACTTTGGGAGGCTGAGATGGGCAGATCACTTGAGGTCAGGAGTTTGAGACCAGCCTGGCCAACAGTGAAACTACTTCTCTACTAAAAATACAAAAATTAGCCAGGCATGTTCACGCCTGCCTGTAATCCCAGCTACTGGGGAGGCTGAGGCATGAGAATCGCTTGAACCTGGGAGAGGGAGGTTGCAGTGGGCAGAGATCATGCCGCTGCACTCCAGGCTGGGTGACAGAGTGAGACCTTGTCTCAAAAAAAAAAAAAAAAAAAAAAAGGAATTTATTGACTCCCATTACTGGAAAGTTCAGGGGTAGTGTTCAGATACAGCTGGATCCAGGATCTTCAACACTCTGGGTGGGAATCTGTCTCTTATCATGTTTTTGAACTTTGCTTTTCTTTGTGTTGGCTTCATTGAGAGACAGGCTCTATGCCTGCATGTGGTAGGTTCCAGCAGATCCTTGTGTATATCCTTCTAAGTTCAAGTCCAGAGTAAAGAAAGCTCTTCCCCTAATGCTCCACTCAAAGTTCTGGTTGACTCTGGTTAAATCACATGTCCAATCCAGAACCAGTGACTGCAGCTAGGCTAAGGTATGAATTGAAATTAATCACTCCTGGAACTTGGTGCAGTTAGCTTTGACTGAACCACATGAAGCAGGAATACAAGAGAGGTGGTTCTCCAGAGGAAGTTATGAATGATGAATACCCACTGTGCTAGAATTATGGAGACTTATGTGTCAGCCGCCTTAAATCAAGGCTTAGTTTAAAATAGTTTAACACCAAAGCATTTTGTGTGCTACTCTTGGAATTGAAGAGTAAACATTGGAATTGAAGGGGTAAACATATTTCTGTAGGACCATAGAGGAAGAAAAAATCATTAAGGGGTAAACATATTTCTGTAGGACCATAGAGGAAGAAAAAAATCATTCTGGCTGAAACCTCATGAAGAAGGTGACATTTGAGTTGAACCAAAAAAAAAAAAAAAAAAAGAATGTCTGCACTTGGAAGTGCAGAAGGGCATTTCAGATGAAAGGACTGGTTTGAACAAAGGCAAAGGGACAGGAAATTATAAGGTTTTTTTGGAGGTTGTGGAAAGGCTGGGTGCGGTGGCTCATGCCTATAATCCCAGCACTTTGGGAGGCCGAGGTGGGTGGATCACTTGAGGTCAGGAGTTTGATACCAGCCTGGGCAACATGGTGAAACCCCGTCTCTACAAAAAATACAAAAAGCCAGATGTGGTGATGTGCACCTGTAATTCTAGCTACTTGGGTGGCTAAAACACGAGAATTGCTTGAACCTGGGGAGGTGGAGGTTGCAGCAAGCTGTGCCACTGCACTCCAGCCTGGGTGACAGAGCAAGACTCCGTCTCCAAAAAACGAAAAAAAAAAAAAGGGAGAAGAAACGTTGTGGAAAAAGATGCTGGAAAAGTTTGGATCCTGATGCAGAAGAAGTTGTATGTCCAAACTGTTTGAAGGTCATAAGAGTGACTGAAGGAAATAAGCAGCAGACACACAGGACACAAGTGCCTTTAATATTGGTGAAGGATGTAAGAGATTCGTTGCCTGAAGACACTTCCATAGATTAGGGGACATACTCAGTTGAAGTAGTATCTTAAGGACATGAACTTGGATGCAGAGGCCAGGATGGTTTGGAGTGGGGATTCCAGAGGAGTAGGATGGGAGATCAGTCAGGAGACTACAGCAACAGCTTATTTATCCCCTCAGGCCTGGGGACCTTGATCATTCCTGGATGGTTTATCTTTTATTCTTACTATTTTTGAGGCTGAATCCATTTTGCAAGGGTACCTGGATGATTCAGGATACAGTATCCAGGACCTGAAGAGCTTTCATTTGGTAGGACTTGGTGCAACCCTGTGTGCTATAAACATCACTGAAATCCCACTTATAAAGATCTCAGAATTCAGGTAACTAAAATATGAATGTGCAAAATGGCAAATGGGTTAATTCATCCATCCATCCATCCATCCATCCAGATATTCCACCTCCTGACACTTGGCACCTTTCTGGGCTAAAATCCCACTGGGCTAATGGGATAAGCTGGATCTGCTGTCCCTGCTGAGCCTACTGTGCAGTGTGTGTGTGTATGTGTGTGTGTGTGTGTGTGTGTGTTTGTTTTTGGCTGAAGAGTCCAAGCTCATATTATATCCCTCCCTCTTTAACCACTACCAGGGTGGTAGTGGCCAGAATTGGGACCCTGCTCTGCAGCACACATGTCTTAGCCGAGTTTAAGAGGAAGGCTGAAGTTGTGTTTGGGGATCCCACTGAGTGGACCAGTTCTGTCTTGCAGGAGCTTGGGACCATTGCAGGTAAGACTCACCCTGAGCATACCTTTCTCTCCCTTTCCAAACTCAAATGTGGGGACACAAAATAAAACATTATCCTTGGCCATGTGTAGCAAACATCAGTGGTGTTACAGTAGAACCTACATTTCATGATTTGAAGTTGCAGAGGGTGGGTCTGCAAATCTGCTTTTAAAACAAGCTCTTTTGGAGATTCTTGTGTTCACTAAAGTTTGGAAAACCGCTAGTTTAGAATGTGATTTAATTGGCCCCTAAGTAGGTTTATACAAAATTTGAAAGTGTGTAAATTGAAGTTCCTTCTGGGCATGCGTTTCACTGTAGGAGGCCAATCAGGGCTAATGTGACCCACATTTTTTTTTTCTGAGTTGATGAAGGAACTTGATTCCCCAGTGTGATTTCCAGGGCCTTTTGTAAGGAATGATGCCTGCCTAGAACACTCAGATCTGAGCATTATGCAGCACCATTAATAAAACAAGCAGAGTTCTGATGGCTTGAACTAAACCCCCGTGATTCCTTTTTCTCCCCAGCTGGATTAACTAAGGCAGAGCTCCGGATGCTTGACAAGGATTTGATGCCATATTTCTAGCCATCAGCAATAAAATGCCTTCCTGATGAGATATTCAAAGTAGGTGCTCAGTTCTTCAAGGAGAAATGGGAGCTTGACCCCATTTCAAATCACACAGGGAAACAGGTGATGGGCCTTGGAATTTAGAGGCTTGTGACCAGGCTCTGCTGATGGGGTCAGAGGAGATCTGTGTGAGTTTAGGTGTTTTTAAAAAACATTTTTTCTTAAAATTACAATATGTAGTTTAATTATATTTATTTTTATGATCATCTTCTCTTCTAGCAGGTGGTACTGATTTTCTACTTATGGTGGTATGACAGGTTCATAAACCCTTACAAAAACCCCTGGGGACAGATATAGTTCAGAAATCAGAATTTCTCAGATTTTGAAAAGATCACCCTGTACATTTACTGTATGTAACTTCATACCCCCAGCAGTGTCTGGGGAAGCACCTTGTAAGCAAACACACTAATATTTCTGTGAAGAAATCTGTGACAAGCCACAGTAATTGGAATAAATAGAGACTATAAATAAATAGCCTCACATTACTTCAGGTCAAGTTTTGCCGATAAATAAGTTTGACTTAAACTTTGGGGGAAAACTTGCAGTTTTCAGATTATTTTTGGACTTCGGAATTGCAGATGAAGGATTGTGAACCTCTGTAACATTTCCTTTTAAGATATAATTAAATAAAAATATTTTAGTTGATTTAGGTCAGGCATGGTGGCTCACACCTGTAATCCCAACATTTTGGGAGGCTGAGACAGGCCAATCACCTGAGGTCAGGTGTTTGAGACCAGACTGGCCAACATGGTGAAATCCGGCCTCTATGAAAAATACAAAATTAGCTGGGCGTGGTGGTGGATGCCTGTAATCCCAGTTACTTGGGAGGCTGAGGCAGGAGAATCACTTGAACCCGGGAGACAGAGGTTGCAATGAGCTAAGACCACACCATTGCACTCCAGCCTGGGCAACAAGAGCGAAACCATCTCTCTCTCTCTCTCTATATATATATATTTTTCTATATATATATATATTTAGTTGATTTAAAGAAAAGTATTAGGAAAATCACAAGAGGACAGGTGAAAAACTGCTATGAAAAAATTGAGAGGGTGAAATTGGATCATTTGAAGGAAGGGAAGCAGGGTATCTAATGACCTTGCGACCCTTTTTTCTGTCTGTATACAAGATTAGGGGAGTGTTTGGTGGGAATAGTCTGCTCTGATGAGGAGGCAGTGATTCTGGTGTTCCTGTTCGCTGCATAATGTGGGAACACGTTTTGTCCAGCACTTCTGGATAAAACACACAAACCAGGCTCGACAAACTCCCCCAGTGCCACATCACTTGTTCATTTCAAGAAAGATAGCCGAGGCCGGGTGCAGTGGCTCACACCTGTAATACCAGCACTTTGGGAGGTTGAGGAGGGTGGATCACAAGGTCAGGAGATTGAGACCATCGTGGCTAACATGGTGAAACCCTGTCTCTACTAAAAATACAAAAAAATTAGCTGGGGTGGTCACGTGTGCCTGTAGTCCCAGTTACTCGGAAGGCTGAGGCAGGAGAATGGCGTGAACCCGGGGGGCGGAGCTTGCAGTGAGCCAAGATCGCTCCACTACACGCTAGCCTGGGCGACAGAGCGAGACTCTGTCTCAAAAAAAAAAAAAGAAAGCCGACCTTCAATCACTTCAGCATCCTGGACAGTTCCGAGCACATTGCAGGCATAATAGCTGTTTGAGGGCAATAAATAGCAGTCCTCAAAGCCATTGAGCAAATACCTGCTTCCCCTCTGGGGCACTCTGCATGGGACAAGCAGCTTGGTCTTGGATGCTGGCATTTTGCTAAGCACTTTCTCTTGGTCTTGTTTGGAGTGCTGTTGTGCTGCTTCCTTGTACAGGTATTTATCTATTCCAGAAATCCCTACTGATCACCTACATTGTGGCAGGCTCCAGGGTAGGTGCACCTAAGAATGCACAGGTGAAGGGGTTATCACATAGTGCCTTCAGGGGCCTAAAAGGTAACATAAGGTGCAGTAGGCTGGGTAGAGACCGAAGTGAACTGGAGAGCCCTGTCTAAATGTGGAGGCTGCTTCTCATTCCTAGCACATTCATGCAGTGTGGCCATGTGGGCCCAGGATTGCTGAATTTTCCTTTTCACTTTTTTCGAGAAGAAGTCAGAAATCTTCATTTTCATATGGAATTGCTTGATAATTAAATGTTGGCAGCCAATCTGAATTTATTTTTGAAAACACAGTGCTGTAGGCCTAGAGATTCAATCTGGCCTGTGGGTCTCAAGTCAGCAACATTGATAAAAGAGATAATTTTTAGAATACAGACTCTGTGTTAATGGTATATGGAAGCCAAAAAAGTACCTCTGTGACCACCCCACCGTGTGTGTGTGTGTGTGTGTGTGTGTGTAGTGAGAGGAGAGGAGGTGATGCTGAATTTTAATTTTTTTGAGACAAAGTCTCACTCTGTTGCCCAAGGGAGTGCAGTGGCACAATGATGGCTCACTGCACCCTTGATCCCCTGGGCTCAAGCAATCCTCTCACGTCAGCCTAAGTAACTAGGACTACACACTTGGCTAATTAAAAAAACTTTCTGTAGAGAAGGGGGGTCTCACTGTGTTGCCCAGGCTGGTCTCGAACTCCTGAGCTCCGTTAATCATTCTGCCTCAGCCTCCTAAAGTGCTGGGATTGTAGGCATGAGCCATGGCACTTGACCGACCAGATGCTGAATCTTGGAGAACAGCTGGCGATGAAGAAGAAACAGTGTTCCAGGCAGAAGGAGGTGCACAGAAAGATGCTGCCTCTAGGGAACTGTAAATATTGGCACCCACTCTCCTGGAGTGAAGAATGCCATGTGTGAGGCTGGAGAGGTGGGCAGAGTTTTTTCCAGGAGCCTGAACTGTGTTCTGGAGTGGGGTTCCTGGAAGGGCTTTACACAGAGGGATATGATTCCAGGGAAGTATCTACCTGGACAAAAGAGGAGGAGAGGGTGACTGACAGGAGTGGAAGGGATGAGGGAGCATAAGCATCTTTCCCAGATTCTTCAGGGCCTTTAGAAAATAAACATGATGATATAGAGTCCCCTTCGTATTCCAGTCCCATTGGAACGAGTCACCAAGTCCTTTGATCTGGAAGTGACTTCAGAAGACACCTTGTTCACAGTCCTTGAAGACATAGTCTGGCCGGCAGAATTTCCAACTCGTGTTGTCCATAGCAGATATCACCAATAGATGACTGCATTTTCCCTCCATGGAGCCCTCACAGAGCTCATCACATGGTGCTCAGGCAGTCAAACCAAAGGATCAGAATCAGTCAGCAGAGGAGATGAGTTCTCTATGCTGTCTCACATTTATCCCCAAAGCCCAGGGAGGCTGTGTAATTTCTTCAAGGTGACACAGCAAGTATGTGGCAGAGCAGGGGCTCAAATTCAGGCCTCTGATCTTTAAGGCCTGTGTTTCCCCCTCCACATCAGTGTTTCAGGAGGTGGAAGACTTGAAGCACTGGGAAGCTGTCTTGCATTGCATTAAACAACATTGCCGCATAGGGAGGAAATCATGCTTCCCTTTTCAACTCTCCATTAGTACTTCTAAATACCTCAAGAAGGAAGTGTCAATTTAACCCTGTATAATACATTTTATATTCTCTCTCTCTCTCTTTTTTTTCAAGAGGCCAGGGGTTCAGATATTGTTGGCGGACAAATCTAGCTAGGATTCAACAATATTGTTTTATTTTTATTTTGCGGCTCCTATTTAATGCTTGCTTATGGCAAGTCTGCCGGCTTTCCGTTTTTGGAAACTTCCATTTTAAATTTTCTATTTTTAAATGCATTTATTTTGGTAGTGCAAGAGTGATCTAATTTTAAGGAAATATCTTAAAGAGGACCACACATGATACACACAAGGGGATGACAAAGTTGTGTGCATCCTGCGCGGACGCCCGAGATGTGGGAAATCCGGGGAGGGGCCCCGTGTGAGGGTGCTGCCCCTTTGCCTCCTGCAGGAGCTGTCCGCGGAGCAGATCGCCTCCCTGGGTCCGGAGAACGCCGCGGCGGTGACCCACGCCCAGCGCCGGCGGCTCAGTTCACTGCAGCTGCAGAGCCTCCAGCAGGCGCTAGATGGCGCCAAGACTCACTCCTGGCAGGACGCGCCCGCTAGCGCCGGTCCCACTAGAACCTCATCCTCGCGTTCTCCCGCAGGTGAGCGGAGCCGCCCTCTGCCCCGCGTCCCAGCCCCACTCTCCTTCCTTGTCCTCCCTGTCAGGCCTGGGGTGGGGAGGTTCTTAAGATTCAGAGCGAGGTCTCTGACAGTCACTGGGGATTCTGCCCTCAGTGAAAAACCCAAAGTCCCTATCAAGCTTCCCTACCAAGCTTCAGAATTAGTGATTCTCAACTATGGCTGCCCTTGGGTGGGGGGCATTAAACATCTTCCAGTTCTCCCGCCCCTACCCAGAACGCATAACATCAGAAACTCAGGACTAATTTCATTTTAGCCGCTCCTTTGCAAACTCCCTCCTCACTATCCAATAATAATGAACTATTATTATTATTATTATTATTATTATTTTGACTCAGAGTCTCGCCCTGTCGCCCAGGCTGGAGTGCAGTGCCGCGATCTCGGCTCACTGCAACCTCCACCTCCCAGGCTCAAGCGATCCTCCCACCTCAGCCTCCCAGTAGCTAGGATCACAGGTGTGTGCCACCATACCTGGTTAATTTTTGTATTTTTAGTAGAGATGGGGCTTCACCATGTTGGCCAAGCTGGTCTTGAACTCCTGACCTCAGGTCATCTGCCCACCTCAGCCTCCCAAAGTGTTGGGATTACAGGCGCGAGCCACCAAGCCTGGCCTGTCCAATATTAATTAATTCAACCCATGTTTACTGGGCACCTACTATGTTCCAAGTCTGCAGTAGGGGCTGGGAATACAGAGGTGAGCAAGATAGATAAGGCCCTCTTGTAAATGAAGAAGATATTTCAAATCTGACAAGACCAGGGAGGGTGATAGTGACTGAGGGCTGAGCTAAGATAGAGAAGCCTCCCCAGGGAGTGGCATTGGATCCTGGGAACATGGCCTTCTTTCCTTTTTCTCCCCCATGCCTTTCTTACAGCTCTCCCCATTTCCCCTTCACTTTCTCACTTCTTTGTGGTGCCTTCTGTTCTTAACACCACATTTGGACCATGCTCTGGGGAGATAGCTTCTAACAAGATGGGGAACAGAGATGTTCCCTGCCCTCATTGAGCTCTCGGTGCAGCCTGGCGGGGAGGGAAGACATGTACCCTGGTGAACATGAGGCAGGTGCTGGGTGCTGAGATGGGGAACACACATGGGTCAGGAAACCTCCTAAAGTCAGTGATGTCTCAGGTGAGACACAAGGTGAGAAGAAGATGGGCTTAGCGAGGTAGACAGTGTCTCAGGAGTAGGTACCGGCATGGGCAAGTGCCCAGAGAAGTCAGAGGACTTGGTGCTTGACTAAAACCTCCACTCCACCTTTTCCTGACTTGAATGTCTCCCTATCCTGCCTTCACATAGGGATGGTGAATTGGAGTATTCCCCATTTCTGCAGCCAAAAGTGGCCAGAGGTGGCACTTGAAAACATAAATCATGCCTTTTGATGTATTATATTATTACTTTAAAACACTTTTCATTGAGGCTGGGCACATTGGCTCATGCCTGTAATCCTAGCACTTTGGGAGGCCGAGGTGGGCGGATCACCTGAGGTCAGGAGTTTTGAGACCAGCCTGGCCAACATGGCAAAACCCCGTCTCTACTAAAAATACAAAAATTAGCCGGGTGTGGTGGGTGGCACCTGTAATCCCAGCTATTCGGGAGGCTAAGGCAGGAGAGTTGCTTGAACACTGGGGGCAGAGGTTGCAGTGAGCTGAGATCATGCCAGTTCACTCCAGCCTGGGCAAAAGAGCAAAACTCCATCACAAACAAACAGCAACACAAAAAAACTTTCCATTGAAATATGATATGCAAATATCATATTTGTATGCATGTATCTCTCATATATGAGAGATATATATCTCATATACAGATAGATATAGATCGTTCCATCACCCAGGCTGGAGTGCAGTGGCACAATCATAGTTCATTGCAGCCTCAAAATTCTGGGCTCAACCGATCCTCCCACTTCAGCCTCCTGAGTGGCTGGGACTACAGGTGTGTGCCACCAGGCGGGGGCTAATTTTTCTTTTTTTGGAGACAAAGTCTCACTCTGTTGCCCAGACTCAGATGTAGTGGTGCAATCTCAGCTCACTGCAACCTCCACCCCCCAGGTTCAAGCAATTCTCCTGCTTAGCCTCCCAAGTAGCTGGGACTACAGGCACGTGCAACCACTCCCAGCTAATTTTTTGTATTTTACTAGAGACGAGGTTTCACCATGTTGCCCAGGCTGGTCTTGAACTCCTGAGCTCAGATACCTGCCCGCCTCAGCCTCCTAAAATACTGGGATTACAGGAGTGACCCACCCACTGCCCCCAGCCTTTTTTTTTTTTTTTTTTTTTTGGTAGGGACAGGATTTCCCTATGTTGCCCATGCTGGACATGAACTCCTGACCTCAAGTGATCCTCCTGCCTCAGCCTCCCAAAGTGCTAAGATTATAGGTATGAGCCACCACGCCTGGCCCAATATTTCTAAAGGCCCCTCAAGAGGCAAAAGTGGGCAAAGGACTTTTAAGGACAAAAAATGCCTAGTATTGAATATTAAGTTGTTTACTGTGTTGTAACTCTCTTCCATGACTTCAGTAAAGCAGAGTAAACACACACATGCCCCAAGACACAGTAACCTCTGTTTGGTAGTACAGCCCATCACAAGCAGCTGTGGCTGAACCCCTGGGTACCAGGACTAGAGAAGATAACTTCATTGTAAGTTCCACTGGATGTTAGGCTGAAGTTGCAGCCCCCATCAAGCCAGGCTTGGTGTCTGGAGCGGGCCTGAAGGTAGAGATTCTGCAAAAGGATCTAACTGGGGTGATATTCAAAAAATTTAGAAGCCAGAATGGCACAGGTCCTGACCAATAAGAACCAAAGCCAACATGCTGTGATCTGCATACAAGTGCCAGTGATCCCTGCCTCCAGCTGAGGAGGGCTGTGAAGGATGGAGGCTAGAAATCCATCAGGAGAGCTGACATTGAAAGGTGAATGGGAGCAGCACCTGCCAGCGTGACCTGCTGCTTTCCTGCATGCAAAGGACTGCGCATTTCAACCTGAGACCCTGGGGTTCCTGCAGGGCATCAGCTAGATTTGTCTTCCTGCCTGGGGTGATCACCAGTTATATGTGCTGTGAGGCAAACTGTCCTCCCGCCAGAGGAGGAGGTGAAGGGATTTACAGAATCTCTCTCTGATCTGACTTATTAGAAAAGTTAAAGGACACCCGTCCAGGAGGCAGCACAGTGCAGAGATAAAGAAGTCAGGATTCAAATTTGTCCTATCTGGGAAGCTTAGACAAGAGCTCCTTAACCTCTCTCACACTCTGTCCCCTCATCTGGAAAATGGGAATCCTAACAGTGCCTACCCAGCAGGAGCATGGCCACAATGAAATGAGCTAATGACACAGTGAAAGCCCTTAGACAGCCTGACCCAGAGTCAGCCCTCTGTAATGGGAGTCATTATTCAAGATGGGAGGAAAGAAACAGGAATTAGATCAGAAAGAGAGATGAAATACAAAAGCTACATGAAGTTGGCAGTGTGAAGCCTGACTCGCAAGAGAGTGGATTTTGTTACTGTTTGCTTTTTCTTGTCCAGGATAATCCAAGACCGGCAGAAAGTGAGAATACCGATTGAGATCCAAGGACATCCTCATGGGAGTCTGTGCAGACACGTTCTCATCAAGAACCCCTCTCCAAGCAGCTGGTCCAGCCCAGCTAAACTGGGGGCTGCTGTTTGTAAGAAAATTAATGTTCTGGACCAAGCACGGTGGCTCATGCCAGTAATCTCAGCACTTTAGGAGGCCAAGGCAGGCGGACCACTTGAGGCCAGGAGTTCAAGACCAGCCTGGCCAACGTGGTGAAATCCCGTCTCCACCAAAAATGCAAAACTTAGCTGGGCATGGTGACGCGTGCCTGTAATCCCAGCTACTCAGGAGGCTGAGGCAGGAGAATCACTTGAACCCAGGAGGTGGATGTTGCAGCGAACCAAGATCATGCCACTGCACTCCAGCCTGGGTGACAGAGTGAGGCTCCATCTCAAAAACAAAAACAAAAAAAATTAATGTTCTGTACCTAAGGAGCACCCATTTGCTGCCACTTCCCTGCCAGGATGAAGGAAAACCAAGTCAGACATTAAATAACACATGCAGGATCACACCTTTCACACTGCAGTCTTAGTTTTCTATAAAACCACGTGACCTCTGAAAATACACTCCAGCCTCTGCAACACCTACTCATGACGCTTTGTAAAATCCACCGCCTTTTAGGGACACCAAGATTTTCAGAAACATGCAGTTTTCTTACCTCCAGATGAGATGTCTACTGTGGATAGGTGACTAGGAGGAGAACCCAAGGTGTGCTGATGGCAGAACAGAAGCACCTAGGATGCCACCAGGGAAACGCCCTGACACGCAGCTGTGATGCTGTCTTCGAGAAGGTGTTTGCAAACACCGCTGCTGCCCCCCTTCCCTGAGCCCTGACTTCCTAAACCTAAGGCTAAAAACATCCTGGCAATTCCCGGAAGTAACTTCATTCTAGCAGGATAGAGCCAGTGGGTGGAGTTTTCTCAGCCCGCCAGGATCACATCAGTGACTGACTTACCCAATGTACTTTTATTTTTTATTTCAACCAATTCCCCAAAGCCCAGAGCAACTTAAAACCAGAAGAGCCACCACCATCTCCACCAAAAACAGGGAATATTTTGAGAGTTTAATGATAACTTCACAGCCATCCATTCAGCTGAGTCCCAAGGAAATGGAAGACACCTGAAAAATGTATTTTTAAATTGATTTAACGTTGAGCCATGTTAAATGTTTTAATTTCCAACCAATGCAGTGCCCACCAAAACATCAATTAGTCCCAGCAATCAGGTAAGAATACTGGCTTCTGCTCAGGGATTCATGTATTTCAGCTCTGCTAAATATCGTAGAGGAGAAATCCAATGTAGCCTGTAGCTTCAAGAAAGTGAAATTAAGCCCAAGTAGAAACTAGATGAGGCCCTGGCTAAAATGGTGCCTTTTCTTGCACTGCCTCTCTCTGGTATCTCTCTAAAGTGAGGGCAGCAACTTGATTGTAAGGGTCTCGTGCTGTTAACAGAAAACACCCTTCCTTCCCCACAGGTTCTCTGTCTCCAAGCTGGAAAACAAAAGAGGCTGCAATGGGACAGAGAAGGGCTTCCTGCTGAGGAGATGAGTGGGCTTAAGAATTTGCAAGATCAAAAATCAAAACAATTAAACCCATGGAGATAGAGTAGAAGGAGAGTGAACAGAGGCTGGGAAGGGTAATGGGAGAGTTGGTGGGGAGGAGGCAGATGGTTAACGGGTACAAAAAAAAACAGAAAGATGAGTAAGACCTACTCTTCCATAGCACAACAGGATGACTAGAGTCAACAGTAATTTTTTTTTTTTTTTTTGAGATAAAGTCACTCTGTCACCCAGGCTAGAGGGCAGTGGCATGGTCTCTGCCCACTGCAACTTCTGCCTCCTCAGTTCAAGCGATTCTCCTGCCTCAGCCTCCCGAGTAGCTGGAATTACAGGCGCACACCACCATGTCCAGCTAATTTTTGTATTTTTATAGAGATGGGGTTTCACCATGTTGGCCAGGCTGGTCTTGAACTCCTGACCTCAGGTGATCCACCTGCTTCGACCTCCCACAGTGCTGGGATTACAGGCGTGAGCCACTGCACCCGACCCTATAGTCAATAGTAATTTAATCGCACATTTTAAAATAACTAAAAGAGTACAGTTGGATTGTTTGTAACACAAAGGATAAAGGTTTGAGGTAATGGATACCCCATTTTACATGATGTGATTATTACACATCGCATGCCTGTATCAAAACATCTCATGTACCCCATAAATATATATACCTACTATGTACTAACGAAAATTAAAATTTAAAAAAATTAAAAATAATTTGCAAGATCATTTTTAATAATTATTTTTCATTTGGGGTGCATTTTCACCATCAAGGCCCCAGGGTTTCCCTGCCCTAGATGAGGGTCTGGATCCAGGGAACGGTGTCCCACCATCTGGAGCATCCTGTCTCTACACACGTTGGCCAGCTGCTTGGGGCAACACAGGACGATGCGCTCAGGCCACTCACCACAGGAGCTTGGCCATTAGAACCAGCAGGGGACAACCAAGCCAAAGACCCCACGACTGGAGAGCTCCTAAAAGCAAATACAAAATAAGAGTACACATGAAGTTCTGGCAGCAAGCAGAAGGTAGACACATCATGTCCAACTCCCCGAGTCTGTCTCTGGGACCACTTGATGCAGAGCCTTGATTTGTTCGTCTCTTAAATGGGAACAATGACCCCCAAAGAGGAGGAGGGGTGGGGGAGTGAGAATTAAATGAGATTGTGTCAGTCAACATGTACTAGGGAGCTTGTTAGAAACACCAATTCCAGGATCCCCTGGAGATTCTGATTTAGCAAGTCTGCCAGGAGACCCAGGAATTTGTATTTTAAGCATCTCTCCCAGGTGATTCTGATGATTAAGCAACTTTAGGAAAGAAAAGATTAGGGCTCTGGTCCATAGGAAGGGTTCATCCAATGGCAGCCCTCACTTAGGCCCTTGGGGTGAATGAAGGAGGGGCATCCAGGATCTTGCCCAGCCAGGGACATGCAGGGAACATCTTTTTAAGGGGCCCTCATCACTTTCTGACACTGCTGTTTCAAGGGAAAACTGGTCACACCTTTCTGCAGGGGATTTGACAACATCCATTAAAAAAAAAAAATTGAAGACAGAGTCTCGCTCTGTCACCCAGGATGGAGTGCAATGGCGCCATCTCGGCTCACTGTAGCCTCTGTCTCCCAGGTTCAAGCGATTCCTCTGCCTCAGCTTCCCTAGTAACTGGGACTAAGGCATGTGCCACCACACCTGGCTAATTTTTGCATTTTTAGTAGAGACGGGGTTTCACCATGTTGGCCAGGCTCATCTCAAACTTCTAACCCCAAGTGATCCACCTGCCTCAGCCTCCCAAAGTGCTGGGATTACAGGCATAAGCTGCCACATCCGACAAACATCCATCAAAATTATAAATGCAGACCCTGTGATCTAGCAATCTCACTTTGAAGAGTTTATCCTACAGACATACTGCACAGATGCAAATTATATCAGGCCAGGAGCTGCAGCATTGTTCATAACAGCAAAAAAAAAAAAAAATAGAAACAACTGCAAGGTCCATCTACAGACCTCTGGTTGAATACAGTTACGGCATAGCCATAAAACCAACAATGGCACAGCTCCTGTGCACAGATACAGAACTCCCTCCAAAGTATATGGTTAGGTGAAAAATACAAGGTGCAGAATAAGGTGTATAATAAGCTTTTGTGAAAAGTGCAGAGATCATCTATATTTGATTTGCTGTGTATGCATAGAATATCTCTGGACAAATACACAAGAAGCTGCTAACATTGGTTGCCTCTGGGGAGGGAACAGGGTGGCTGGGGGACAGGGGCTGGAGGACAAGGTTTCACCACATGCCTTTCAGACTTTATATATTTGGAACCCTGTGCATTATCTATTGCACATATTACCTATTCATGCAAAACGCTATACAAATATATATGATATGCATTGAAATATGATATGCATACAAAACGCTGGGAATATAGATGTAGATAGATATCTATAGCTATCTGTATATGAGATATATAGCTCTCATATCTTATATATATGAGATATATTTCATATATATAAGAAAATAATATATATGAGATACATATAACTCATGTATATGATAATATATATAAGATAATATATGAGATATATATCAAAGATTATATTTAGATATATAATATATCTATATATAAGCTATATATAATCTTATATATGATATATATTTCTTATAAATATATTATAACATAATATAATTGAAAAAAAGTAAACATTGCGGAATTCCCAGGCCACACAGTATCTAGTTGGGACATCTACAAAGTGTGTGTCTTAAAGTAGTCTTGAACTGAGTACCCTCTTCAAATTCATTCAAGACCTCCAACAATTCCTGGGATTCTTCCAATACCATAGGTAGTTTGTATTACGCTTTTCTGTTGTCACTTCCCCAATTACTGATTGTTTCAGAAAGAGACATGGGCTTGGCCGATCCATGGAGATATCTGCAGCTTGCCAGCAGCTGAAGTCTTTATTTGCCTTTATCTCCGTTGTGGCCTCTGATGAGCCAGACTACAGAGATGCTGATGAAATCTGGGAGGCAATGGTGGAGGCTGTAGTTTCCCAGGAGAACTCTGGCCCTGGGGAATTCCTTCCAGTCTCTGAGTCCCTGTGGCACATCTCCATGTGTGGCGAACTAGGTGATTGCTCCTAGTGATTCTGCTTAGTTCCTTTATTAGAATTATAAGCTTTTTGCCATGTGACTTTGTAGTACATCTCAATAGGTAGAGTCTAATTCCTTGCCCTTCTAACTTTGGGCTTTGGTCATTGGAATGTGAGCAGACACAACATTTTTCCCCCAGCAGAAGTTTTAAATGTGCTGCATGATTTGACTTGACCTCTTGGCAATTGCTTCTCATGTGAAGGGACATGTGGAGCAGACCTGAACTCAGCCCAAACCTTGGAGCCAAGCTGAGCTCAGCAGAACCTAGCTGAGCTCAGCCAAGCCAAACCCAGTGTAATCATAGCCAACCTGAAGACTCAGAAGCAAGAAACAAATATTTGTTATAGGGATCTATTGGGATTTGAGAGTTATTTCTCTTTTTTTAAGTTATTATTTTTTTTTGAGATGGACTCTCACTTTGTCACCCAGGCTGGAGTGCAGTGGAGTGATCTCGGCTCACTGCAACCTCTGCCTCCTGGGTTCAAGCACCACTAGTGCCTCAGCCTCCCGAGTATCTGGGATTACAGGCATGTGCCACCTTGCTTGGCTAATTTTTGTATTTTTTGGTAGAGACAGGGTTTTGCCATGATGGCCAGGCTGGTCTCAAACTCCTGACCTCAGGTAATCCACCCGCCTTAGCCTCCCAAAGTGCTGGGGTTATAGGCATGAGCCACCGTGCCAGGCCTAGGGAGTTCCTTGTTATTGTAGCAAAAGCTGTCTTATATATCATGTCATTAACATGCCCACCTTACACAGTGCTGGTCCCATTCTGATGACAGGAAGATGATACATTTTATCCTTTACCCTTACCATCATTTACTATGTACACTATGCCCATTTGTCAAGCTCTTCTGCCTCCAAAAAGTGCTATGGTACTTGATACCCGATAATGGTCTTTAACTTCTGTCATGCACCCATTTAGTGCTGGGATGGTGGTGTGTACCTGTTATCCCAGCTACTCAGGAGGCTGAGGCATGAGAATTGCTTGAACCCAAAAGGTGGAGGTTGTGATGAGCCTAAATCATGCCTCTGCACTTCAGCCTGGGCAACAGAGCAACACTCTGTCGCAAAAAAAAAAAAAAAAAAGAAGAATGCTTCCTTCCCAAGAATTTCAGATCGAGCATGGTGGCTCATGCCTGTAATCCCAGAGCTTTGGGAGGTCAAGGCAGGAGGATCGCTTGAGGCTAGGAGTTCTAGACCAGCCTGGGCAACATAGTGACATCCTGTCTTTACAAAAAAGTAAGAAATTAGCCAGTGTGGTGGCACGCATCTGTAGTCCTAGCTGCTTGGATCACTTGAGCCCAGGAGATCTGGGCTGCAATGAGCTATGATGGCGCCATCAGACTCCAGCCTGGAAAGAATTTTAACTCGTCTTGGGAGTGCCTCAGATTGGCCAAATTAGTGTCACCTGACCTTCCCTAAACCAATTACTGTGGCCATGGGAATGGAATATTCTGTTACATTGCAGTATATGATCGGGCCATCTCTCTGATTATGCCTGTTGGTATCTAAGTAAGTCTGCTTTTTTTTTTGAGACGGAGTCTCACTCTCTTGCCCAGGCTGGAATGCAGTGGTGTGATCTTGGCTCACTGCAACCTCCACCTCCTGGATTCAAGCAATTCTCCTGCCTCAGGATCCCGAGTAGCTTGGACTACAGGCACACACTACCACAGTCAACTCACATCTACTGGGAATGGGGCAGGGATATTTTCCTGAAAGAGATGCTGATTAGCTTAAAATCCTGTGACCAACACAAGACATGATCTTAAGGCTTGGAAGATGGAGGAAGATTCCACATTATAGTGCTTTTCAGTGTCCAGTCAGGAGCTGCATAGAAGCCTAGAGACCTCAGGATCACGTGGGTTCTGGGGAACTAAGTTGACCCTGGAGCACACTGGAAACAATTACCAGATATCACTTACTGGTGGGGCTGCAGCCCTTTGCCACCTCCATGCTGAGCTTTCATTAGCTGAGTCTTCATTGGCTGAGTCCTCCTGGGCTGAGGGCACAGCTATCTGGAGCCTGCCAAGAGCATCTTCTCACTGCTACACTCTGCTTGTTGCTAGCCCTGGAGAAGGGCTGACAGTCTTGGGGATGCAGGTCCTCAACTGCTTTCCATGCTTTTCTTCAGCCAAGAGCACAGGCCACATTTGAGTTGGGTTTAGGACGTGGTCTCTGCCCCAGCGCCCTGGGGTGGGAAATGGGAGAAGTGTACAATTAGCAATTAACAGCTTTATCTCTACTCACATGTAAGAGACATAACTAGCTGGTTCCATCTGTTCCTGATACCTGCTGGAGTCAGCCATTCACACCTCAGCCAGATATTACAGGGAGTGGGAGGGCCTGAAAAAGAAACATTGCAAAAATAACTCACATTTTGTTGTTTTAGACATCTTGCCCCTTTGGAGTCAGTCTCCAACTCTGCTCCCTTCAGGTGCATACAATTTGCTGTCGGTTGGCAAGGAAAGGTGTGAGCTAACAAATATGGAAGCTGAAGATCTGTGTGATTTTTCCCAGGAGCTGAGAGCTTCAGTTTAAAGAGACAAGACTTGTTGTCTCAATTGGGGTCACATCACAAATAGGAGTTGAGCCTGGAAACTGGCATGGGAAATTTTTTTTTTTTTGAGATGGAGTCTCACTCTGTTGCCCAGTCTGGAGTGCAGTGGCATGATCTCCGCTCACTGCAACCTCCGCCTGTAGGGTTCAAGGAATTCTCCTGCCTCAGTCCCCCAAATAGCTGGGACTACAGGTGCACGCCACCACGCCTGGCTAATTTTTTGTATTTTTAATAGAGACGGGGTTTCACTGTGTTGGCGAGGATGGTCTTGATCTCCTGACCTCGTGATCTGCCTGCCTCGGCCTCCCAAAGTGCTGGGATTACAGGTGTGAGCCACCGTGCCCGGCCTGGCATGGGAAATATTTTCAGAAAGAAAGTCCAATTTTAGAAGGACCAAAAAAAAAAAAAAAGAGTCAATGGCTGCAGTCTCTACACCCACTGGAGCAAGCAACTTGTCCAAAGTCACACAGCAAGGAAGAAGATGAGCTGGGATTTGCATCTAAGTCTATCTAATTCTAAGCCTGTTTTCTAAATCATTATCCATCACTGCTGCTTTGTCGACATCATGGTCTCAATGGGCATTAGGAAAGGCCAGGACAACTTTTAATTTTTTTGAGGCCAAAACAGCCATGCCCCAAAAATGTGGTATTTAAAAAGAAATGTGCCCATATACATAATTAATGCATTTAATGTAAAAATGTATGATGCAATATAGTTGGGTTATTCACAAGATAATTACAGGGCTCATAAAATATTAATTCATAGTACTCTACAAATGGCAGAGCCTGGATGAGGGACATATATTTATCAGGGTCTCTATGGAAAGAAGATGGCATACTCAGAAGAAGATTATTCAAAGAAAGTTTATTTACAAAGGGCTTATTTACAGATGTTTGGGTGTAGAAGAACCACAGAAGACAGTGTAATTATCTAGGTTAGTAGCAGACAACAGTTACCACCTCCAAGCTCTAAGGGACAAGTTAAAGTAAGAGCTTTGTATGGCAAGGGCATTGGGTGCAGCACTGATGTGTCAGGAGCTGCAGCCAACCAGGGAAACAAATAACCTTAAGGTAGGAGGCAGAACTCAATCCTGGACCAGAACTAAGACTGGCTGAAACAGGGAAGAGGCACCACCACCTCTCCATAAGATACGCCCACCAGTGCCATGACAGTTTATCATTGCTGTGGCAACACCTGAAAGTTATTGCCCCTTTCCATGGCACCCTGTTTCTAGAAATTTTGAAATAACCCATCTCTTAATTTGCATGTAATTAAAAATGGGTATTAATATGGCTGGAGACCTGCCCCTGAGCTGCTGCTCTCCACACACTGTCTAGGATGGGGGAGCCCTGCTCTGCAGGAGCAGTCAATGGAGCTGTAACACTGCTGCCTTCATACAACTGTCTTCGTCTACTACTGGCTGGCTCTTGAATTCTTTCCTGAGTAAAGCCAAGAATCTTCCCAGGCTAAGCTCCAGTTTTGGGGCTTGCCTGCCCTACATCAACCTGACTTCATAGTTGACCCTGTCTCTGACTTCCTACCAGAAGGAAGTCCCCACTGATAGAACCAATAAGGATACGGTGAGTGACACATCTGGGGATCAACAATTAAGGAGGCCCTCACTGTCAGGACTGGGCATGGAGCACTTGCACAGCCCTGAGAATGACAGCCTTCTTAAATGTTCCACCCTCAATGCCTCACTCTCCCTACCCTAGCCCCAGCCTTGGTCTCGGGGTCTGGTAATGACATCTACACAGCTTAGCCTTTAGCAGTCCTGACTGGGTGGAGAAGGGGAGAGAGAATTTACAGGAGAATGGGAAGATATCCAGCACAAAGAAACAAGTTTAAAATTTAACATAAACATTTTCCTTTCCACCATATGCTTCTTTCCAAGACTGTTTATTAACCTTATTTGAAGAGAAAGCCCAAAGTTGAAATATGATCCCTCCTTTTCACCCTGTGATAAGCCGTGGTGGATCTCAGTTTATTGTAGTGATTGGAAATGAAGCTGTTTCCCTTTAGGGACATAGACAACCAGAGACAAAAGAAAGCTTCCCCATAGAAGGCTCCTCTTTGGCTTGTATTGCATTCCAGGCAAGCATATTCCCATTTTCCCACTCTTTCGTGGATCTCAGAATATTCATCTTCCCTTTCAACCCAGCCCACTCACTGGATCCCACTGGCTTTAGCTCCTGCTGCTTCAGCCATTCCTGTGACCAAGACATTTCAGACAAAATGAGCTTTTCATTCAGTATCATCAGAGGCAAGGAGCTGAATTCTCCTGCCTACCTTTTTCTGCCCACTGTCTTTGGCCTTACCATAATTTGGTTCCCCTGCCAGGCCATCTGCATAATGAGTTCCTCCTATGGGTTTTGCTCTGTCAATCTGGATGCCCCACCACCCCCCATGGTGCAGCTTGGCCACCACCACCCTGACTGTCAGCTAGATCTTGGCAATCATTGGGCCTCTCTTCCATTCATGCTCTACTACTATGCTACTTTTTTTTTTTTGAGGTGGAGTCTCACTCTGTTGCCAGGCTGGAGTGCAGGGGCAAGATCTCGGCTCACTGCAACCTCTGCCTCCTGGGTTCAAGCGATTCTCCTCCCTCAGCCTCCTGAGTAGCTGGGACTACACGTGTGCACCACCATGCCCGGCTAATTTTTGTATTTTTAGTAGAGACAGAGTTTCACCATGTTGGCCAGGATGATATTGATCTCTTGACCTCGTGATCCACCTGCCTTGGTCTCCCAAAGTGCTGGGATTACAGGCGTGAGCCACCGTGCCTGGCTAGTACTCTGCTATTTTAATTATTGAGGGCCTCTAATAGATTTCAGTCATCTGGTGGAAGTAGTTGTTGATCTCCCATTACATTTCTTTTTTTTATATTGTCCAAGATTAAAAGTTTTTACGAAATTCTGCACCAAGAAAGACATTTCATGGGGATGTGACATGGATTTGGAAGGCAATATGGCAGAGTTCTTAAATATACATGCTCTGGTGTCTGACTTAATCCAACCTTTGCTACTAACTGTTCTAGGCAACTTACTTAATATCTCTTAGCATCAGTTTTATCCCCTGAAAAACAAGGATAATGAGAGTATCCTTTGTTATGAGAGCTGTAAGAATAATAATTAAATTGTCTCTACACTTTACTTTGTTATAAATTTACATTTTATAATATTTTTAGCCTTCTTATCCAGGGGTATAATTTGTAGCTACGTTTAATAAGGGTTATTTACACACATAACAAGAAATATAGTTTTATAAGTAGCATTTTTTGGGGGGGTAAAATTTATTAACTTTTTTTTTTGCTGTGGTTCAATTATGTTGGGAATAGAATTTCTCTTTTCCTTATATATACTTTTTAAGTGGTGAGTGGGAATATGATTTATTTTTATATATTTACCCTGCATCTATCCTTTTGGTTCATTTAAAAATCAATTATAATGTTCTTTAGACTTCATAGGTATGCAAATAAATAATTTACAAATAATCATAATTTTGTCACTTCCTTTCTAATATTTAGGTCTGCAAACATGTTTCATGTCTTATTGCATTGGCCCAAACCTAAGTCTTAGATGCATGAACAACTCCAAGTCTTGTTCTGTTATTTCTTCTTCTTCCCACCACTTCAGACTTTTGCAGAAGATCTTTGGGGACTAAGCTTAACTGAGGCACTTTTAATTTTATGGCAAAATAAGCACACTTTGTTTCCAGTTTAAAAAACTTGTGCAGAGGGTATGGAGCCAGAAAGTCCTAGACATGCCATGTGACTTTACATTCTAGTGGAGGGACCCATTCCCTTATTGCTTGCTCTTTCTGTAGGCAGACATGTGAGTGGGGGAATAAACAGAACACAAGTTGCTCCAGCTGTTGACAGGAGTTTGTCTGGCAATACCAGCCCTCAGCACTTGGAGACCCTGGGGACTCCAAGTCATAAGTCCTTTCTGCCAAGGTTGGGGAAGACGCTGTTGGTCTTGTGGCATGGCCCTTTGTTCTCACCTAGAGTAGGTAGGTGTCTGGTCTTAGTTATCTCTTTGTCCAAGGCAATCCAGCATGAACTTCTGGGGTCACTTTGAGACAGTTTGGCTGTTTTCATCACAGTCATAGATTATTTAGTGTACACCCATAAGACCCAGATTTGACAACAGGAAGTATACAGAACAGTGCTATTGAAATGCAGCAAGTTAATGAGGAACAAAAATATGATAATCAACCTGCACATTTACTTCAGACTGACCTTCACCAGATTTGAAAGTTGCATTTGTCTGATAAAAAGTCTTATAAGGTATGCTGAAATATCCTTCAACGCTAATGTTAAAAATAGAAAATATAGTGACAATTATATCCAATTTGGCTTTTCATTTATTAAGAATAATGGCTATCCACACCTGCAATGTGTTATTTGTAGAAAAGTGCTTGCAAATGTCATCTGGAACGTTTTCTTGCATCTTATCATTTAGAACAATTATGTGTTACAAAAAATCAGCACAAAATTTAGAACTCCAAACATCGGTTCATAAAAGGAGCTTTTGTCTTTTTTAAATGTCTTGCAACATAGTAAAATTCCTTCCTGAAATAAACTCAAACATTTTTCTTTCATAAATAATTTAAACTAAATCTGCCAGATTTACATCACATGTTAAATGGGGACAAGTCAAAATTTGTCTTAATATTATAAAGATTGTAACATGATCTTTACAGCATACTATTTGATAATATAGTGCTATAATAGAACCTTCTATTAAAAGTCGCTTCTTTGTCAATGCTGAAATGATTCAAAAATTCCCAAAGGCCTAAAATAGTTTATTTATTTATTTATTTTTTGAGATGGAGTCTCACTCTGTTGCCCAGGCTGGAGTGCCATGGTATGATCTCAGCTCACTGCAACCTCCACCTCCTGGGTTCAAGTGATTCTCCTGCCTCAGCCTCCTGAGTAGCTGGGACTACAGGCATGTGACAGTATGCCTGGTGAATTTCTTTTTGTATTTTTAATAGAGGTGGGGGTCTCACCACATTGGCCAGGCTGGTCTCGAACTCCTGACCTCAAATGATCCACCTTCCTCAGCCTCCCAAAGTTCTGCGATTACAGGCATGAGTCACCACACCCGGGCCTACAATAGCATATTTATTTATGAGAGAGGTTCATGAGTCAAAAAGAAATTGGAAAAATCTGAGGCTGTGGGAAAAGTTTGTCCATTTGCTAGCTGTTTGCATTTGGGCAAGTTACTCAACTTCTCTGATCCTTAATTTTCCTCACCTTTCAAAAGGGAAAGTGACACCAGCTTTGCAGTTTTGTTTTGATGATTACATAAAATATGTAAAGTGCTTTGCACAGAATAAGTTCTCATTAAATGATTGTTATTATTATTGATTCATTCATTTAACACATTTATGAAGTACCTGCAATGTATCAGGCATGAAGTTACATATCTTAGTTGAAAGAATGAACAAGATAAAATTTCAACACTCTGATGTTAAATTAAAGATGACAACAGTTTGTGAAGTTTGATAATTGAACAGGCTAGGCACAGTGGCAGATGCCTCTAATCCCAGCACTTTGGTAGGCCAAGACAGGAAAATCACTTAAAGCCAGGAGTTCCAGACCAGCCTGGGCAACATAGTGAGACCCTGTCTCTATAAAAAATTTTAAAAACTTAAAATATTAGCCAGGCATGGTGGTGTGTGCCTGTAGTCCCAGCAATTTGGGAGGCTGAAGCAGGAGAATTGCCTGAGCCCAGGAGTTTGAGGCTACAGTGAGCCATGATTGTGCCACTGTACTCTAGCTTGGGTGACAGAGTGAGATCCTTTCTCTTAAAAAATAAATAAATAAAATAAAATAGATAATTGGACATTGCTTTTTGGCTAGTTGATTAGGGAAGTGAGATTTTTCTGATATTCCTATACCACAGTAGTGGCTAACATGTACGGAATGCTTCTTATGTGCCTAGAACTGTGTTGAATGTTTTATTTAGATTGTCATTTCAAGCACACAAAAATCTGCATAAAATATCATGATGATTAGCATTATCTCTATTCTACAGATGAAGAAACTGAATCCCAAAGAGATTCAGTAATAAATAAGAAGTACAGCTGGTACTGAACCCTGGGAGTTTGACTTCAGAGAGCACACACTGGGCAACATAGCAAGACCCTGTCTCTAAAAAAAAAAAAAAAAAAGTGAACAATGAGCTTGGCATTGTGATGTACACCTGTAGTCTCAGCTCCTTGGGAAGCTGAGGTGGGAGGATTGCTGGAGCCCAGGAGTTGGAGGTTGCAGTGAACAGTGATTGCTCCATTGTACTCTAGCTTGGGTGACAGAGTGAGATCTTTTCTTTAAATAAAATACATTAAAAAAATAAAGAAGTTGACCGGGGCAGAGAGGCAAGAACAGGATGGAAGGAGTTTGAGAAGGTGAAGGAACACTGATGATGGAGTAAGATACAGAGAAATTACACTAAAGGAGTCCGAGAGAGGGGCTGAGACTAAGGGGCTACAGTTTGGAGAGCAACAGCAGGGTTAGCAATATATTCAGCATAAGTAATAACAGGCAGCAGATGGAACTTTCCAGAAAACACTGACCTGGGGTATCAGAAACATGGTGGCCCTCCTATTTTGATGTTGGAAGTTGGTTCTAGGGTTGGCAGGTGTAGGTAACATTAGAAGTATTTTACCTGGGAATATGCTCTAGCATGAAAAATAATTCAGTGTATTCCTCCTAAGGTCAGGTGAATCAGATCCATCTGAATAGATGAACTTGTTGTCTTCAGAGCACAGGGCTGTGGCATCCTGGAACCTCACTCCCGGCCAACTGAAGAACTAAGGAGTTGTGCAGTTGGTCTGGCCCAGAGTGAATATGAGATCGCAACCTGGACAAATAGGAGTGTTCCTTTTAGGAGAGCCATTCTGAAACTCAAAGGCTAAGGAGCATGGGCCTGACAAACTTATGTGGAATCTGAGCTGGGATGAACAGAGCTGGACTTGGAGAACCACGTCACGGATAGAATTACAGGCCCTTGAGTCAGGATATGTGTGCGTCTTTTCACCCAGTGCTGATGTCCTTGTCAGAAATCTCAAGTTCATGATGTTTTTATAGACGCTGAAAGGAAAGCGTATCAGTAAGGAATCTGTCTGTTCAAAGCAGAAACACCAAATCAAAATGTTTCAGATTTTAAAAAGGTGGGGGGCAGGGTGGTGAATTTCTTGACTCACCAGCAAAGTTCTGGGTCTACTAGTGTTTAGGTGTGACTGGCTCCAGGGGTTTCTTTGGACAAAATTGTCAGATCTTTCTCATTCCTTCCCTTTCTCCTTCCTTCTTTCCTTTTCTCTGTATTGGTTCTGTGTTAGTCTCCTTTCAATGGGCTACAAAGAAAGGCACTTGTAGCTTCAGAATTACATAGTCCTTAGCACAAAGGACCTTGGAAAGAAGGAAAGAGTGTCTCTTTGCCAACATCTACGTGGGCTCTGAGTGACCTCAAGCCCACTATTGGAGGAATTTGGGTTTTGTGGGATAGGGTTTGCTGATTGAACAGCTTGGCTCATGGCCCACCCTTCTAGTAGAGTAGGCAGGCACCCTAGTTTGACAGTCCCGGTAAATGTCAGGGAGGGGCAATCCTCAAAAGCCACACAGTAAGAGTGGTCTATGGACCGCCAGTATCAGAATCAGCTGGGAACTTGAAAATTCCTGGGCCCTAGGAGTCATTGAGAGCTGGGTGCAGAAATCTGTGTTTGAACACTCTTCCAGGTGAGTTTATGTGTGCTAAAGTTTGAGAACCTTTCTTCCATTTGTTGAGTCACTTTTACATTCTCCCTATCTAGTTTCTTCCTCATCTAGTTTCATGAAATGTGGCCAGAGTTCCAGGAAGACATCCCTCCTGTATACTCGGGTGAGACTGTTGTCTCTATCAAGTCAACAAAGCCGGATAATCCAGAAGGAATTATCCACTAGAGAGAATCCTTTACTAAAAACTCTATTCTTTCATCTTGGTGGCTGAGAAAGAGCAGGATGTTTTTTAGTATTTGTGCCTGGTAACAGGTACCACTTAGAAATCCATCTTATAATCATTTAGACTGGTTTGCTTTGGGTCTATTTACGTAATTCCATGAGATGCACGGAAAGAGAGGCGGCGTGTTATTTTTCTGCAGCCGAATACTGGGAAAAACCACTTTCTAAGGTAATTACCACTTCAGTGCTCCCCACACGGTTGGAAGGCGCTGTGAAGAAGTGTGCCTTCTGGGCCCGGGGCCACCAGAGTGTGGAAAGAATGTGCTTTCTGCCTCTGAAAGGGAAACAACACCCTTTGTGGGAAGTCTCTTTGCTTATATGCATAATTTGCATGAAGGCTATGGCACAGTGGCTTCAGGTGGCTTACTTGGAACAAACAGAACTCTTTCAAGTCCATCCAAGTGCAGCATCCTGGGGAGGAAGACTTGACCTCCCACCAGCAATCCTGGAGATGAGAGTCACTCTTGCTGAGCATCAAATCAGAGAGAGTTCTCTCTCCCAGTGGATATCAGTGGGGAATTTTAAGGTGAAAGATCTACTTCTTCAGTCCCAGATGTGCAGAATTTTGCATGTATGTCACACTTCTCCAGGAGTGGTGAGCAGAAGCTTATTCCTGAGTGCTCTGTTTTCTGCATTCATCTAGACTTTAGATCTCTGACCCCCTTTTTCCATCATGTAGATTTCATCATTTTCCTGCCATTTTTCAGCTGCTAATGCTTCTAACTCTAATCCTACATAAAGCCCACGTTCTGGTACCCTGTTCACACCCTGCCAGCATCTCGAACACTGCATGTATATCCCTGCTATGTTCACTGTGCCCCTACCATATGCTATGTGCTAGTTGGGTACCAGTGACACAAACATAAATAAGACACTAACTTTAACCTCATGCCACTCAACAAATAGGCTTATTTTAACACATGGTCTTGGAACAAATGACTTGGAGTGGCTCTGCAGTGCCCGCATCTAAAGCAGGGGTTTAGATGGAATCTCCACTTGGGGCTCATGGACCCTAAAGGGATCTGTGGATAGAATTTAGGTGTTCATAAGGATGGGCAAAATTCCATGTTCATTGTTACTTATCCCTTGCCCTTGTGACCTTTCTGGGTGGCCTTTTTTATCTGTATGGATTGCATTCCATGTCTGTCTGTCCCTTCCTTCCTTCCCTTCCTTCCTTCCTTCCTTCCTTTCTTTCTTCCTTTCATTCTTTCTTTCTTTCTTTCTTTTTTGACAGAGTCTCTGTCGCTGGGGCTGGAGTGCAGTGGTACGATCTCTGCTCACTGCGACCTCCACCTCCCAGGTTTCAGTGATTCTCCTGCCTCAGCCTCCGCTGGGATTACAGGCACCTGCCCCAAGGCCAGCTAACTTTTGTATTTTTAGTAGAGATGGGGTTTCACCATGCTGGCCAGGCAGGTCTCAATCTCCTGACCTCAAGTGATCTGCCCACCTTGGCCTCCAAAAGTGTTGGGATTACAGGAGTGAGCTACTGTGCCCAGCTTTGCATTCCATTTCAAAACAGCGATTCACAGCTGTCTCCATAGATTAGGTAGATTAGGGCAGCCTCCCTGGGCTTGCTTATATGAGCTGTGGGGCTAGTTGCCAGGATCTCGGGCTTTTATCAAAATGCTACCCTACCTCGCCCACAATTCCTTCTCTCACCACAACTAATTACCATCCTAGCCCCTTGTATCTTGTTCCTCCTATCTTCTGATCCAATCAATATTTTCACTTATGTCTTGTCGGCTTATTTTTGTTCATACTTTGAGGTCAGCTTTGCCCATGAAATGTTGAATAAAATCTTATCTCATTGGCTCAGTGTCCACTCATTCTTGTCCCCCGGGCTGTCTACTGAAGGAGCCTAGTGAATATCACCCCCAAATATGGCACCTTGGTTCGCTGATTGTAAAGACACTTGGGGTTCAGCAAAAGGGTGGATGAGGTTGTTCTCTAAAGTTCTCTCATCTACCTAGAGACCAGGTCTTCCATAGAAGAAGACAATTGCTTTTGATGTCTTTCCTGCAATTTTATTAACCAGGGAAGGTTAAACTCATATCACAGGAAGAAAGACTGAGGAATGTCATCACACCTAGGCAGGCTTTGTCATAAGCTATTGTCTGTTTTTACCATTAACTTTCCAATGAGAATTTATAAACTATTGTCTGTTCTTCGGGCCCATTTTACTCTTTAAAAATAATTTACTACCCATCTAAAATTGCCTACATCCCCTACTTTCCTCTCCCCTATGAAGAAGGGTATACAACCTTCTAACCTCATTGGATTATTGGGTACTTACTTCCTGTGATGCTCCTGTGCACATTAATAAATCTGTATGATTTTTCTCCTGTGGATGTCTTTTGCCACTTTATTTCAACAGACTTAAAAACTCCAACCTTCAAGGCGGGAGGGAAAAACTCCCTTTGCCCTCATGCTCTGTAATGCTCAGGACCATGTCTGCCACAATTTTGGGCCTTAGCTGACTCCACTGCACTTGCCCCCCTACCTCCAGCTCGCATGCCTGACTTACAGAATCTGTCTTTTCACCTTTGAGTCTGTCCCGCCTAAACCAACTTTTCCTTTGGGTCCATGTAGAGGCACACTTGATTCAAATCCCGACGATGCCACTTTCTAGCTGTGTAGCATTGTGTAACTTCTCATAGCTTTATTTTCATAATCTGTAAAATGAGGGTAGTAACAGTAACTACCTTATAGGTTATGTGGATTAAATGAGATAGTGCCCCGTCAATCTTCACTATATATTAGTTATAATCATTTTTTTTTTCTTTGAGACAGGGTCTCATTCTGTCACCCAGGCTGGAGTGCAGGTGTGTGATCATAGCTCACTGCAGCCCCGACCTCCCAGGCTCAAGTGATCCTCCACCTCAGCCCCACCTGAATAGCTGGGACTACAGGCGCGTGCCACTACACCCAGCTAATTTTTTGTATTTTTAGTAGAGATGGGGTTTTGCCATATTGCCCAGGCTAGTTTTGAACTCCTGAGCTCAAGTGACCCTCCTACCTTGGCCTCCCAAAATTCTGGGATTACAGGCGTGAGCTGCCCTGCCCAGCTACTATGTGTTAGTTATAACCATTATTGGTGTTTTTAGTTATAATAATTATTAGTTAGATGTACCATATGTGTTAGGTGTAATAATTATAATTCGTGACCTGAGAAGACTGGATAAAACACATCAGTATATTAGTACCTATAGCTTTGAATAAATAGTTCTGAGTAATACATGAGGTATGTGATTAACAAAGACACGTTTTAGGGAATACTACATTGTTGCAAATGAGAGCACCTTGTGGTACAAGGAGGCTGGAGTGACAGCTTGTGGTCTTTTGGGGTCGTAGCAGGCTCAGGCTGCAATGGGTTCTATCTGCAGAATTAATTCCCACTTTGGGAGGGACTTTTTGTGTTGTCTTTAGCTGAGTTCAAGTGTCCAGGCTTTTGAGCTTCCTGCCAAAAACTCATGAACTTTTAAAGTCCCTTGTTTATTGCTTCAGTGCTCTGTGATATCAGAGGCTAACCCACGATTGATAGCAAAAGATATGTAAAATTGATACATCACCACTACCTCCGTCATCATCCCCAATCAACATAATCTACTTCTCTTACTATTTCTGCTTCATCACCTTCACTGCTGTTGCCATAATCATCACCATCCTCTTCCTCCTCATCACTGCCTCCTCTTTTTCTTCCTCCTCTTCCTTTACTTCTTCTTTTTCTTTTCACCCTTTCCCTCCTCCTTTCCACATGGTCCACTTTTATCATGGGATGCTTTTCTGTACCCTGTTATGAGGGATGCTTTTCTGTCCCCTGATATGAGGAATAAGGATGCATGCTTATGAGCACTCCGTGAATGACGTTGTATCTTTATGGAACATGGAACTCAGAGACACTTTATAAAATTAACTGTTTGGCCAGGCGTGATGGCTCACAACTGTAATCCCAGCACTTTGGGAGGCCGAGGTGCGTGGATCACCTGAGGTCAGGAGTTCGAGACCAGCCTGGCAACATGGTGAAACCCAGTCTCCACTAAAAATACAAAAATTAGACAGGCACGGTGGTGCATGCCTGTAATCCCAGCTACCTGAGAGGCTGAGGCAGGAGAACCACTTGAACCCAGGAGGCTGAGGTTGCAGTGAGCTGAGATCACACCACTGCACTCCAGCCTGGGCAACAGAGCTGAAACTCTGTCTGAAAACAAACACTCTTCACCTTCACCATCTTTCTAAAGGGAAAGATTTGCATCTGAGCTCTCGTACGTTTGTTTTCACCAAAAAGTAATTGGAGGTGACAGCTGCTTATGCTTTCATTGATCTTTTGACCTGAAGCCAGAAAGGTTTTTCTTAGCAGTGGTAGGTGCAATTTGCTGCTACCTTTGGCTATATATTTTTTCAGTTGTTAATGATAAAACTACACAAGAAATTCATGAACACATTCTTTTGGTAAAAGACTTAAGTGAGACCGATGTACATATAATGTGAGTCTTCATTCAAATCCCTTCATCTTTGAGTGCATCCCATCCCCAGAGGTAACCATTGTTAACAGGTTGACATGGATGCTTCCAGTCTCATTTCTTTTAACGTGCATGCATATATCTCTATATATTTTTCTATAATCTACATATTATTTTTAATATGTTTATTGAGGAATAATTGACCTATAATAAATAAGCTACATAAAATGTATGATTTGATATTTTAATTTGCATTTCCGTGGTGATCAGTGATGTTGAGCGTTTCTTCATGTTTCTTGGTCATTTGCATATCTTCTTCTGAGGAATATCTGTTCATACCATTTACTCACTTTTTAATGGGATTATTTGCTTTTTTTTCTTGCTGATTTGCTCCAGTTCCTTGTAGATTCTGGATATTAGTCCTTTGTCAGATATATAGTTTGAGAATATTTTCTCTCATTCTGCAGATTGTCTACTTACGCTGTTGATTATTTCTTTTGCTGTGCACAAGCTTTTTAGTTTAATTAAATCCCACTTATTTATTTATTTTTTGCATTTGCTTTTAGGGTCTTTGTCATAAATTCTTTGCCCTGGGTCAATGTTCAGAAGAGTTTTTTTCTGCATTTTCTTCTAAAATTTTCATGGTTTTAGGGCTTCCATTTAAGTCTTGAACCTATCTTGAGTTAATTTTTGTATATGGTAAGAGATGAGGATGCAGTTTCAGTCTTCTGCATGTGGCTATCCAGTTTTCCTAGCACCATTCATTGAATAGGGTATCCTTTCCCCAGCGTATGTTTCTGTCTGCTTTGTTGAAGATAACTTGGTTGTAGCTACTTGGCTTTATTTCTGGGGTTCAAGGCATGAAACAAAATTCATTTTATTTTATTAATATTAGCTTTTGCATATGAATATCCAGTTCAGCACCATTCATTGAAAAGACTGTCTTTTTTCCCCCCAGTTGCTCTTGTAACCTCGTTGAAAATCAGTTGCCAAAATGTGCAGATCTATCTCTGGACTCGCTATTCTGTTCCATTGGTTTATTATGCCAATACCATACTATCTTAATTATTATGGCTTTATAAGAAGTCTTGAAATTAGATAGTCCTTTAGTGACTTTTTTCAATGTTATTCTGGTTATTTGAAGTCCTTTCCATTTCCATATGAATTACAGAATCAGTTTGTCAATTTCTACATAAAAATCCTGCTGGGATTTTGAATGGGATTGCGTTAAATCTACAGATAAATTTGGGGTGAATTTACATCTTAAAGATACTGAATTTTTCAACCCACAAACACTATATGTCTCGCCATTTCTTTTCTTTAATTTCTCTTAACAAAGTTTTGTAGTTTTCTGTGTACAGATCTTCCACATTTTTTTCAGACTTAAGAATTTCATTTCTTTGTGGTATTACAAATGCTATAAAAGTCCAATTGTTCATTGCTGGTATATCAAAATACACATGATTTTTGTTGTTGGTCTTACACACAGCAACTTTGCCAAGCACACTTATTAGTTCTAGTTCGCTTTTCTATAGATTCTGTCAGATTTTCTTTTTCTTTTTCTTTCTTTTCTTTTTTTTTGAGACGGATTCTCACTTGTCGTCCAGGCTGGAGTGCAGTGGCGTGATCTTGGCTTACTGCAAGCTCCTCCCCCGGGTTCACACCATTCTCTTGCCAGTGCCTCCCGAGTAGCTGGGGCTACAGGTGCCCGCCACCACGCCTGGCTAATTTTTTAATAGAGACCGGGTTTCACTGTGTTAGCCAGGTTAGTCTCAATCTCCTAACCTCGTGGTCCGCCTGCCTCGGCCTCCCAAAGTGCTGGGATTACAGCTGTGAGCCACTGTGCCTGGCCGATTCTGTCAGATTTTCTACATAGACAATCATGTCATTTGTGAAGAAAGGCAGTTTAAATTTTTTCTTTCCAATCTCAATGCCCTTTATTGTTTTTCTTTGCCTTACAGTACTGTCTAGAATTTCCATTTTAATACTGAATGGAAGTGGTGACAGTGAATATTTTTGCTTTGCCATGATCTTAGAGGTAAAACATTCCATCTTTAACCATTATGTATGATGTTAGCTGTAGATTTTTGTAATGCTTTTAATCAGGCTAAGGAAGCTCCATTCTATTCCTAGTTTGCTAAATTTTGTTTTCTTAAATCAGGAATGGATGTTGGATTTTGTAAGTGCCTTTTCACTGTCTACTGAGATCATAATTTTTCTTTCCTTTTTAGTTTAGTTTTTTTCTTTCATTTTTCTTTCTTTTTTTTTTTTTTTTTTTACATAGATTGATTTTTGAATGTTGAATCAATATTGCACTCCTGGGAAAACCTCATTTGGTCATGATGTACTATCTTAATTATATATTTTTGAATTAAATATACTAAAATTTTCTTAAGAATTTTTGCATCTATGTTCATGAGAGGTATTGGTCTATTGATTTTTCTTATGCGTTTGCCTGGTTTTGCTGTTAAGATGACGTTGGCCTCATGGAGTCAATTGTGAAGCATGTTCTCCTCTTTAATTTTCTAGAAGAGTTTGTGTAGGCTTACTATTATTTTTCTTAAATTTTTGATAGTATTCACTATTAAAGACATTTAGGCCTAGCATTTGTTTTTGTGTTTTTTTGTTGTTGTTGTTTTGGTGGCAAAGTTTCTAACTATAATTACACTTTCGTTCATAGATTTAGGGCTATTAAAATTGTCTATTTATTCTTAAGTAAGCTTTAGTAGTTTGTGTTATCAAGAAATTTGTCTATTTCATCTAAATTGTCAGATCTATTGGCATAAAGTTATTCATACTGTTTCCATAATTATTCTTTAAATATCTGTAGTCTCGTTAGTAATTTTACCTCTTTCATTCCTGATGTTTATTTGCATCTTTTCTCTTTTGTCTGACTAGAGGTTTATCAATTTTATCAATCTTTTCAAAAGAACAAGGTTTTGGTTCCATTGAATTTTTTTCTATTTTTCAGTTTTCTATTTCATTAATTTTCATTTTGATTTTTATGAGTTTCTTTCTTATGCTACTTACTTTGAATGTAATTTGCTTTTTTTGTTAGCTTTTTTTTTTTTTTAATCTTACTCTGTCACCCAGGCTGGAGTGCAGTGGTGCAATCTCAGCTCACTACAACCTCTGCCTCCTGGGTTCAAGTGATTCTCCTGCTTCAGCCTCCTGAGTAGCTGGGATTATAGGTGCGTGCCACCATGCCCAGCTAATTTTTGTATTTTTAGTTGAGACAGGGTTTCACCATATTGGTCAGGCGGTTTTGAACTCCTGACCTTGTGATCCACCCACCTCAGCTCCCAAAATACTGGGATTGCAGGTGTGAGCCACAGTGCCCAGTCTTTTGTTAGTTTTTTAAGGTGGAAGCTAACTATGCCAGACAGTTCTAAATACTTTATACTCATAATCTCACTTAATGTCTACAATAATACTTTAGAGGTAAGCATTGCATTATTACTCCCATTTCATAAATGATGAAAATTGAGGTTAAAAAAGTTGGTACAATTCAATTGTGGGATTGGCACCTAGACTTGTCTGATTTGGAATACTATTCTAACTGCTTCAGTATTTTTTCTCTCTACTTACAAGCAGCCGTATGCCTGGGCATTTTCCAAACCTATGTAATAAAGATTTCAACCTCTCTCTCTGTGAAAACAAAAACAAAAACAAAAAAAACTGTTATTCTTAGAGGACATAAATTCAATATTCACCTGCCTGAAGGAAGATGCATACTTAAAGTTTTTATGTTAGGTTCATTCTGTATTTTTGAGGATTCTAGCACACTTGAAAGGTTTGAAATTTAATATCTCATTGTAAAGTATGTATATTTTCTATCTTGCCTCCTTTAAAGCTTGTGTGTGTGTGTGTGTGTGTGTGTGTGTGTGTGTGTGTGTATACGTCTTGGGCCTTCCACTGATTTGCTATCTCTTGATGGAAACTAACTCACTAGAGTTCATAATCTTTAGTTGAACTAAGCCATCAGCCTAATTTTTGAGATTACAATAGTGTGATCCCTTAGCTTTTTTCCCCTGAATTCTCCTAATCTTTCTCCCTCTTTATACATCCCAGTTGCATGGAAATCTGCTGTTAGGGAGGTATTTGATACCAATAACTTAATTCATGGGGTATGTTTTCCTATGTGCATTGCCTGGTAGAGGGGATTAGAATAAGGCATGTCAATCTATTAAAGAGATCTCAGATCGACCAAAGTGGAAGGGAATTTTCTAAAATTATCTGTGATCAGGGTATAAAGTTAGAGGAGTAAAGCCCACCCCACCCAATATGTCCCTTCTTTGAAAACTTCTGCCTCCATCCCACAGGGATGGGATCAGAAAGCCATGTTGGAACCATGCAATTTTGCTTCCGTTGCCATGACTTATTGAACCAGGGCTGAACACTTGACCCTAAATAGAGCAGTGATATTAAATGGACCAGTGATATTCTTTCTCCCAGGAACTTGGAACTGGATTTAGAGTTATGATTTATTTCCTGCTGGTTATTTTGAAACAAGAATATGCAAATTTGGGAGATATGGGGCAGCCATATTTGACTGTTTGCTCTCCAAGTTAGCAAAAGCCAATCTGGGAGACGAAATAAAGTGGACACATGGAAGAGACAAAAGGCCATCTGGCCCCAAAAAGGGAGTGACAAAGGGAGAGAAGGAGGGAGGCTGGGAAAGAGAAAAAAGGAAGGGACCGAGGGGAAGGAGTAGGGAGACAGGAAGAGAGAGAGGCATCCTGCAGGATTTCTGACCACTTTCCCACTCCTAGTTCCAGTCTCTTATTGGGAGGCTTGGCTGCACTCTCTCACCTTCAATTTCCAGCCTTTCCCCGGTAGCATTTTCATTTCTCTCTTTTGTTTTGAGACAACAAAAGAACCTTGATGGAGACATATTTGCTATTTAGCTCCTCTCCAATTGTGGAATGGCCAATACCCAGACATCAGTGAGCATGCCGGAGTCATTGTTGGATATGTGTGGATGGGGACTCCACACAGAAGCTTACCCCAGAACTGCTGCAGTCAGTGTGTGACAACGTAGATCCCTTTGTAAAAGGGGTGTGTTGGGGAGTTTCTGATCCTCCGCAGACAGATGTGGTATCTATAGACACGTCAGCATTTCAGAGAGATGGCCCAGTTGGGGGTGGGGGTGGGACAGGCCCTAGATGTATCCACTTGGTGGGAGGGAGGGGGGTATCCTGAATGGGAAAATCTCAATGTCAAGGAGGTTCAGTGATCTTGCAACACAATCGACAAAAATGAGGACTAAACTACAAGGGTCTGAGATAAAAGGGGACAGGATGTTCTATCAGGTGGGGCTGAAATGATGCTTAAAAGCCTACACATTAGTAAGCACAAAGACTCAACAGCACTGACCTGAATCATTGTTTCCAGAGGGGTGCGTTATGATGTTTCATAGAAAGTATCTTATGTTGTCCAAAGGGAAGACCAATTTTTTAGCCCAGACCCTAAGTGAGAGGTCGCTTCTTTCTCCAAAGGGTGTTTTATCTGAACCCTGTCTACAGCAATGATCATGTAATATTGTTTATAGCAGAAAGAATTCATCCGGTAAAGCAATGAAGTTAAAAAGTTTTTATAACAGTTCCATGAGAACATTCAGTAACACATAAATAATAAATTGTAGCTACTACTACTGTGATTTCTCTTTCTCCTCCTTCTCCTACCCCTTCTCCTTCTCCTTTCCCTTCTCCTTCTCTTTCTGCTTCTCTATCTCTTTCTCCATCTTCTTCTATTGCTAATGCTATTAAATATGGCACCCAGAACACAGGAGATATTTGATGCCTATTATTTTTCTTAGACAATGACAAAAGGAAACCACTGACTTTTTCTTTTCGTATTCCCCTTATTCCAATCATTTGCAACTGACCACACAGAGATGTTGCTTTTTGTTTCTTGACCACTAGAAATGGCATCTTTGTGGTATGCCCTGTAAAATGCCCCTTTTGTGGTGTGTCTCCTAGCGGGATACCTGGAGAGAATCATTGTCATAGAATCATAGAATCTTAGTTGAAAGGGACTTTAGAGGTTAGTTCCTTTCTAAAAGCTAGCATCTCATCTAAGCCTCTTGGAGAGGTATTCTCGTTTATTACCAGTTACTCCAAAGAATAGAGAACTTCCTCCAGGGCTGACTATTTTATTGTTGAATGGCTTTGATTAGTTCCACTGACTTGAAACATGCTTCACTGGGAGCCTCTGGAGCCACATAGACTCAATCTCATCTCTTCCTCACAATAGAAGCCAGCTCAGGTGTGTTCTACGAGTCTACTGTCTGCAGTGTACCTGCTCTCTGCTCTTCAGCCATCTACATCTTACATGATTTTTGGACTCTGACATTCTGCTTCTTCTTCCCTGGGCTTGTTCCAGTGTACCTGTGTCCCTTTGAAAAGATATGTCATTTAAAATTGGACACCTGCGTTCTGAGCTGCTCAGATAGTACAGATCAAGTGTGATTCTATTCGTCCCTTATCTGGACACTGCTCTATTTATATTAATGCAACCTAACTAAGTTTGAATTAACTTGTTTGTTTCTTTGACGTCATGTAACATGCTGGCTCAATGAAAACCTTGAAGCACTTTTCATATAAAATATTATATTTTCTCTCATTCCTGTATAGCAGATCTTTTGAACTTATGGTTATTAATCCACTGATTTCTATTATAAATGATTTCCTTCGTGTGTCATCAAAGTGTGTTATTAAAAACTTTGCATTAGTAGATCCAAAGGTTCCCTGTTGCTTATAAGATAATACTAATACTATAATGCTCATGAATTATGTAAAAATTCTCTTATGAATTGAATTCTGGCATCATGACATAAAGTTTCCCCTCATCCTACACTTCAACCATTCTAAACTATAAGTAGGTCACAAAGCATATTCTACGTCATGTCTTTATATCAGAACACATGCCATCCCTTCTGCTAAGAATGTCTGCACTCCCATTGTGCACCCAGTGAACTCCTACCCATCCTTAAAAATCCAGTTCAAATGTCACCTCCTCCATAAAGCCTTCCACGATTTCACCTTCTGCACTGCTCAATAAGGCATAGAGTACAGTGGACTTCCTTTTGCCAAATACTTGGGATCACAATTGGATTCCCATGCTGAGGAAAGCTACTTTCCTAGATTTGTATATTCCCAGAAATGATTTTCTCAACTATTACTGATAGATGGACTTATGCTGTGCCAGTAATAGTACTAAGGACTTTACATGTATTATCGCTCTTTGACATTACAATGAAGCCCATCCCCTGTAGTGGATGCCATTGTGCTGTGCCATGTTGCTGCACGCACAGGGCTTTTTACTGAAAGTGGCCAGCTACTCTATTTGGAGGTGTTCTCTGGCATCAGAAGGACACTCAGCCAGTGTTGTGGCCAACCTGAAGTGCCACAGAGTGAACACCCCTGGACCAATAATGAATGGCAGTTGGTGGAGAAATGCCTAAGCTCCTTGCTTCTTGGGTGGGACAGCTCTGGTGAATGTTCTACTCCATCTCCCAGAGGTCCCCAGAGGGAATGAACACCAGTTGCCCACGACAGTAATCTGCTCCCGAATGCATCTCATATTTGCTTCTCCCATCCCTTTCTTGCTGCCTCGCTGTCTTACTATCACTTGCTACTATCACCTCCCCAATAAACACTTGCACTCGAATCCTACTCTCAGCATCTATTTTGGAGGGAACTCAAAGCCAAGCAACTCTTTGGCATAAGGAAACGAAGGCTCACACAGGTTAAATGACTTATTCAAGTCTATTATTCCAGTAAGCGGCAGAGCCAGGATGAAAGCTCAGCCATGTTGAAATTTCATTCTTATCCCTCCTGAGACCTGGGAGGAGAGGGATCTTGGTAAGTTGGTTCTCAGAAATACCTTGGAGGGAAGGTATTCATGGGCTTCAATCCTGACCAGATCACCCCTTTCTGCCTTTATCCATTACTTGAACATAAGCCAGTGCACAAGCCTCCGAAGGGCAGTAAACAGACATTGAATAATTGAATTCTGAACAAGCCACACTAATGCAAATATCTTACAAATTGATTTAATTGCATTCACATACAATAAAGCTGAGCGCTAAAAGGTCAGCTAGAAAATGGGAAAGGACCCCTGGGAGCCTTCAGGGGGAGGCTGAGTTTAATACACATTCATCACATTTTATCATCTAATTAGTCCACACAATGCCAAACTGATAGACGGAGACTTAAGCCAGTGTATCGATTGATTATTTGCTTGGCATCTATCATATCACCTTAAGGCTGTCCCTGTCATGGGCAAACAGAAGTATTTAGTGGTTCAGCAAAAACAGTTGTGCATTTGGAGAAATTGTTTTCCTATAAGGGATTTGAGGCTCCAAAAACACTTTACCTAGATACTGAGGCTATCTCTGAGTGTTACTATTGAATAGTTTGCTACAAAGGCAGTCACCAGAAACCAAATTTCCCTTGCTTCCTCTTGCCTGCAGAATGAATATTTATAAATCATGTAGTCTAGCAAACCCTTTTAAGCTGTAAAATATTTAATTCAGGCAATTAACTAGTATCATCCTTGCATGGAAATACCTGGGCAGGGAAGATGCTCTGGAGGAGTTAATAGAAAGCGAACTGGACTCTGCAGTTTTATTCCATTGGAAATGAAAGTATGCATTTCAATCTAACAATTTGCATGGTAACTTTGGGCTCAGGTGAAATATTGACTCTATTTTGCGCTAAGGATGTGGAAACTGACTTTGACCTAGGATCTTTGTTTGTTTGTTTGTTTTCAGAGATATGGGGTCTTGCTATTTTGACCAGACTGGTCTAGAACTCCTGAACTCTAGCAATCCTTCCATCTTGGCCTCCTAAAGTTCTAGGATTACAGACATGAGTCATGGCACCAGCCTTGACCCAGGATTTGAATGATGGGGTTGTGCTCAAGCTGGGGTCAAAATGATGTACTGGCCAGGTATGGTAGCTCACATCTGTAATATCACCATTTTGGGAGGCGGAGGCAGGCATATCCCTTGAGCTCAGGAGTTCGAGACCAGCCTGGGCAACATAATGAGACCCCCCGCCTCTTCAAGAAACACAAAAATTAGCCAGGTGTGGTGGCATGCACCTGTAGTCCCAGCTACTTGGAAGGTTGAGGTGGGAAGATCATTTGAGCCCAGGAGGCAGAGGTTGCAGTGAGCTGAGATTGCACCACTGCATTCACCATTGGCCAACAGAGTGAGACCCTGTCTCAAAAAATAGTACTAATTTTCTTATTTTATTCTTTAGAGAATTGTTTTATTGTTATCTCTCTGAGCCTTAGTTTCCTCATGAGTAAAGTTGAGATAATTTAGTGAGGTGAATTTGAAATGAGCTTAGGTATGCAAAAGCCCACCTGAACTAAATTTCTGTAGAAATATGATTTATTATTGCTCTTAGGGCATCCTAAAGCTATGCTATATGGCATATCATTATACAAGAGGTTTTCCTTGAGCTGATTCTACATTCTATTTCTATATTTACCTCCGTGTTTATAGTCAAACTTCTTTAGAGTTTCCTGTATTCTTTAACTATACTTTGAAATGTTCTGTTCACACCTCAGTCCTCTGATATCAGGTTTCCCTTTTCACTGTTATTGATACTACTCTCATAACAGTTACCAATGATGTTCATGCCATTAAATCCAATGTCAATCTTTAAGACCTTATCTTGCACCAATTCCTGGAATCACTGGGCACCACTGACCATCTCCCGTTTGGAAACACTCTTTGCCCTCGCACTATTTCATTATTTTCCTCTTACATTTTCAGTATCTACCTCTCATTGCCTTTTACAGGAGAATCTTTGGCTTTCCATTCCTAAGTGCAGAATTCCCAAGATTCAATTTTAGCTCACTTCTCTTTCCTGCATGTCTCCATCCAATTTTGTCACATAAATTGGACTAGAAACTTGTCATCAAGTGTCATCAGTGGATGGATGACTCCAAAGACTTAGGTCTTCTTTCTCCCCTTTTCTTATCTTTCAGCCCTTGACCTTTCCTAGACCTCATCATCTCTCTTTTGCATAAATATATTAGTTTTCTTAATGGTCTTCCTGTCTGTTTCCAGGCTTGAGCAACCTCCAGTCTCATACATCCTTTCCCCAACATGGTCTTCTACGATGTTTCTTGCTGAAGCCAATATGATCTTTCTAAAATACAAATGTAGATTCTCCAAAATCTTTTATGAACTAAAATTGTTTTTACCCACTCTCTTTCTTGAAATTGACTGAAAGCAAAAATAAAAAAGCAATAAACACAACTCTGTATTCAATAAAGCTATAAAAGATTTGCACCTCTAATGTATAACCTATGAAGAATGTCTGCTAAAGATAGTTACACATGACCAAATCAAGACATTCCTTCTAGAGAAGATGTGTCTCTACACATCTCAGTCAGCATGCAGGGTTTTCCAAATGTAAGCACCACGCGATGTGTCTGCAAAGACTGGGAACATGAGTGGGCTGCAGAACCATCCATGAGTTCATTCAAATGCCACTCATTGGTGGGGGGTGATTTAGAAACTGTGCAGGCATATGATATTACCAAGAAGCAAGATATTGGTACAGAAGAGAGGAGAGAGAAGAGATGGACAGGGGCAGAAGAAAAATAAACACTGGACCATAAGATAAAAGTATGGAAGAAAGAGTACTTCATTGCAAAATAAATAGGATGACCTCCCTCAACAGACATATGCAAAGCCACCACCTAAAGAAGGATAAAAATGCTAACAGCCTGGAGAGGAGACTAAATAGCACAGTGGGGAGGAAAGTGTTCTGAGACAGAATCCCCAATTCTGAGTGGTCAGCTCTCCCTGCTCACTTGCCCAGCTTGTCATACACAGTTATCTTTTAGCTTACAGCTTCTCTGAAGAAATGACTCCTATTCTAAGATAAATAAAATTTAGAAAATAAACTAAAAGGCAAATGTAGTCTATAGCCTAGAAAGTTCATGTAGCATTTCAGGGAAAAATGATACAAATACTTCTCTACAAAATCAAAGAAATGAAAGAGAAAATCAAGTAAGATAAAATGGCTCAAAGAAGACATTAAGAGTAGAAAAATGACTTAGTAGAACTTAAGAAACGTGGAGGAAAAAATAAAACAACATAAAATATATGAAAGTCATGATGGAAGTATTGACAAGAGTTAGCATTGCTGAAAATATAATTAAGAATATAGAATATAGGGTTTGGAAAGTAAAAAAAAATAAATAGAACAAAGAGTTAGAAAGGATTGGAGGGCAAAGGAGTGGCGATACATGTATACATGTATAATTGGCAGCCCTGGAAAAGCTAACAGAACAAATGGAATGAAAAAAAAATCATAGAAAAGAACTTTCCTGAATAAAAGGGACTCTTTATTTGCAAACTGGAAGGAAACAACATGAACTAGGAAACATTGATACCAAATAATTAACACACATTCTAGTGAAATTACTCAACATCAAGGGTGAAGGAAAAAATTCAAAGGACCTGTAAATATAAGAAAAAACCCTAGTAACTGAGAAAGGGTTCAACTATTACTATCAGCCTTCTAGCACATGATTTGACAGGCATATTTTGAAAGCATCCAAGTGGAAAGATATGGAATCCAAAAACAATAGATTCACCATGTTTGGTGACAAAACCATTCTATTTAGAATTTCACCATACAAAGCTCAGAAAAAGGGAAGTTATGTAAGAAATATGAATATACATATGAATATGTGATGTAAAATAAAATAAACAAGAAGTAAAAGAGAGTATTATAAACCTACTGAAAGAAACAAGTCAGTTTTAGAAAGTTTCTATTTTGTTCATCCGAAATGTAAAAGTGCTTGCATTTTATGAAACATGAAATTCAAAATAGCATAATAAGAATTTAGTGAAGAAGAATCTGGCTGTGAGAAAGTTAGAAATAAAAGATTCAGCATAAAAGTGAGATACTACAAGATAGGGTAAATGTATTTTATTTTAGTTTTTTTTTGTATTATACTTTAAGTTTTAGGGTACATGTGCACAACGTGCAGGTTAGTTACATATGTATACATGTGCCATGTTGGTGTGCTGCACCCATCAACTCGTCATTTAACATTAGGTATATCTCCTAATGCTATCCCCCCCCCCCCTCCACCCCACAACAGGCCCCGGTGTTTTTAGACTTAAAATCTTTTATTTTATTTTTTCTTTTTTGAGACAGGTTCTCACTTTGTCACCCAGCCTGGAGTGCAGTGGCACAATCTCAACTCACTGCAACCTCCACCTCCTAGGCTCAAGTGATTCTCATTCCTCAGTCTACTGAGCAGCTGAGATTATAGGCGTGCACCACCATGCCCGGCTAATTTTTGTATTTTTAGTAGAGACAGGGTCTCACCATGTTGACCAGGCTGGTCTCAAACTGCAGAACTCAGGTGATTTGTCTGCCTCAGCCTCCCAAAGTGCTGGGATTATAGGCGTGAGCCACTGTGCCCAGCCAAAAACTTTTATTTTAACAAACACACTACAATAGCACCGTAACTATACAGCCAAATTTTACACATACAGTTAATTATCTCATTCTCATTAAATCAGATATGGCTGGATTCAGGAAAAGAAAACAAGCCAAAGCAGTTGAAGAGAGTAGTATTAAGAGAATGTTCAGGTTTAGGAGTTGAGCCAACTCAAAAATTTTTTTCTCATGCATTTTGAAGCATAATTGACAAATAAAAATTGTATATATTTAAGGTGTGCAACATGACGTTTTGATGTACATATTCATTGTGAAATGATGAACACACTCAATCTAGTTAACATATTCATCGCCTCACATAGTTGTCTTTTTTCCCCCTGTGTTGAGAACACTTAAGATCTACCTTGTCAGCATATTTCAAGTGTGCAATACAGTATTATTAACTATGGTAACCATACTGTACATTCGATTCTCAGGACTTTTCTGCATAACTGAAACTTTGTACTCTTTGACAAGCATCTCCCCATTTCCCCAACTCCTTAGCCCCTGGCAACCACCATTCTAATCTCTGCTTTTATGAGTTTGACTTTTTTAGATTCCACCTATAACTGAGATCACGCAGTATTTGTCTTTCTGTGAATAATATTCCACTACATATATTACATATATATACTTACTGCATTTTCTTATTTGATGATGGGCATGGAGGTTTTTTCTATATCTTGGCTATTGTGAATAATGTAGCCATGAAGATGGGAATGTAGATATCTCATTGAGATACTGACTTCATTTTTTTTTAAATTATACTTTAAGTTCTGGGATACATGTGCCGAATGTGCAGGTTTGTTACATAGGTATACGCGTGCCATGGTGGTTTGCTGCACCCATCAACCTGTCATCTACATTAGGTATTTCTTCTAATTTTATCCCTCCCCTAGCCCTCCACCCCCTGACAGGCCCCAGTGTGTGATGTTCCCCTCCCTGTGTCCATGTGTTTTCATCGTTCAACTCCCGCTTGTGAGTGAGAACTTGTGGTGTATGGTTTTCTGTTCCTGTGTTAGTTTGCTGAGAATGATGGTTTCCAGATTCATCCATGTCCCTGCAAAGGACATGAACTCATCCTTTTTTATGGCTGTGTAGTATTCCATGGTGTGTATGTGCCACATTTTCTTTATCCAGTCTACCATTAATGTGCATTTGGGTTGGTTCCAAGTCTTTGCTATTGTGAACGGTGCTGCAGTAAACATACATGTGCATGTGTCTTTATAGTAGAATGATTTATAATCCTTTGGGTATATACCCAGTAATGGGATTGCTGGGTTAAATGGCATTTCTGTTTCTAGATCCTTGAGGAATCACCACACTGTCTTCCATAATGGCTGAACTAATTTACACTCCCACCAACAGTGTAAAAGCGTTCCTATTTCTCCACATCCTCTCCAGCATCTGTTGTTTCCTGACTTTTTAATGATTGCCATTCTAACTGGCATGAGATGGTATCTCATTGTGGTTTTGATTTGCATTTCTCTAATGACCAGTGTTTCCTTTGGATATATACCCAGACGTGGGATTGCGTGATCATATGGTAGTTCTATTTTTAATTTTTTGAGGGACCTCCATATTGTTTTCCATAATGGCTGTACCAATTTACATTTTGATAGGATATATTTTTAAATAGTATATTAGAAACAGTAAAGTATAGAACTGACAGAGAGGGAAATTTAATTGAAAATAAAAAGAACACATTTTAGAAGCTTTCTAGTTCTTAGAAAAAAATGATAAGGATTAAGAACTGAAAACAAAATAAAATAGTAAGAATATTAAATGAAAGTTGATAACTACAGTGGACAAATAACTTACTTTCGGCTGTTGAATAATTTTCAATTATCAAAGAAAAGACACAAAAAAAGGTAAATAAATATTCAAAAAATATAGAAGATTGCATAGAGCACAGTCAGGATGTAAGATTGAAAAAGACTTGTCAGAGATGGGGACACTATAACCCTCATGCATTGCTTGTGAATACTGTACTGGCACAGCCATTGAGAACACACCAGTGATACATCGTCATTAAATATACAGGTCTCATGTGACCAAAAATTCTCACTTCCGGATGTTTTTGCAGAGAAGTTATCACTCACACAGGTTTTTGAGGTGACAACTCTGAGAACGTTCATCAAAGTGTTGTTTGTGGTAGTGGAGATTTAAAGGCTATGATCAAATGAATCTAGGTTCAATCAACGAGACATGGATAAGCAAAAGGCATGGTATGCACACCGTGTAATAATATTCAGGTCAGAAGCAACAGGTGAAATGCACCCAGAGCAATGTGTAGTTGAGTGTAAAAATGTAAGAATCAAATGAGGTCCACAGCGTGATGCTATTTATGTGAATTAAAAATATGTATGCATAAAACAACACTACTAGTTTTACAAGGACATAGAAAATAGAAGACCACACATCTAACACCTTCAAATAGTTGCCAAAGGCAGGAAGACGTAGAGAGGAATTGAAGAGTATATAGAATAAAAGGCAAGAAATAAACATATAATGTAAGAACCACACAAACAATGAAGGTCTATCATGAAATGAGGAGCATTAGTAACATTCTACATACATTCCACTAGCAAAAATAAAAGACCCATTCAGGGAGCAGAAAAATTATGAAGAGCCCAACTCCTAGATATAACCTGAAAGATAAAGAATACTTCAACTGTCAGGCAGGACGGGGAAATAAACTATCTGCAAAGTAAGAAATGAAGGCTGACCTCAGATTAAGTGCCAAAAAACAATGAAGGATTAATTTAGTTGTCTATGATAGCTTTCTTGTACAACAGGATGTTTTCAGACTTATACATTTCCTCCCTCAGATACAGAATCAACCCTTTCTCCGAAGATCAAAGATCTCTGGTTCTTTTTTGTGGGAAGAAAGACTACGATCTGGGTACCCGGGATGCCCCGTGCCCTGAGTTAGTTATTATTTCTAGGACTCTTTGGTGGACAGGGCTAGGACATATGTATGTTTTTAGATACAGTACATCCTAAGTTTATATCCAATTCAAAATCAGGCTTAAGGGATTTTATTTGACCTCATCAATTTCATGTCTGTATCTCCTTCCCACCAAGCCCCAAATCTCAGTTCTTGATGACACCGATGTAATTACTCATTTGATTTATTATCTTACAATAACAGTATCAACACTATCACCTACAATGCTGTGCTATTACTGGAAACAATTTAAGACTTCCTTTGCCTTTTCTTTTGTTCTTAGGATCTATTCCATTAGAGACGCAGAGTTAAATTACTATGTTTTAGAGCCACTTGGGCTATTTCCTTTGCGGTGAGGTTAGGTTACCGACTGAGTTCACAACTTCGCTCATCTGTTTAAATGTACTTTTGTAGTCTGGGGATTGTATTTTTCTTTATTTAATTTTGTTTTATGATTATGTAAAGTACAAACATAGCTTCAAAGACAGAGCTATAATACTAGGTCCATTCAAAGGAGTCTGTTTTCAACCCCCGAATCTTTCAAAATATTTCCTCTCTTTTTTAATTTAAGCATTTTAAGTGTTAAGGTTTATTCTGTTTTTAACATATATGTTAATTTCATACATTTAACATACGATAATATAATATGCTATAATGTATAACAATAAATGTATAAAACAATATATTACTGTGTGATAACATTAACATATGCTAATTTAATATTATTCAGTATACAACATGTAATACTATATTAACACATTATATTAACACAGTTTAACATATTATAACGTATATGTCTTTAACATGTTAATTAGATATATTGTGTACATGTGTGTATCTCCTCTTTTCTTTTTTTCCCCGTGTTTTTCTTTTTAATTATCTTAAGTCTTATGATCACACATAATCTTAAAATTTGTGTATATCGCCTCTACTTTAATCCTTTTAAGTTGGCAAAAGCACCATTCCCGATCACACACAGCAGTTCTACAGTTTTATGTTTCTGAATGGCTGTTTAAAGACAACCCTAAATTATAACTTAGTTTGACTTAGATTGTAAAGAATTCAAGAGTGAAGTTTAACTTGCTACTATTTTAAATGCATGTGACCTTACAGATCTATAAAATGTGAGAAGTGTTAAATAATCTTTGATATTACACATAAACCACACTAAAATGCCTTTCAATAAATAAAAGGAACTATTTTAAATACAGGGAATTCTAATTAGATTGGCACAGTTAAGCCCAAAAATATAAAGTAGACATTGCTACCTTATTTATCTTCAACCCTTGCCTTTAAGAGGCAAATGAACGCAAAACACAGGTGAATTTTGCTTGGTTCTGAGACAGTGAAGGAATTTCCCCAGTATTTAAATATATTCACATAACCAGTTATATAAATCTAAATATAAAACCAACCTCCAGTCAGTTTTAAGATGGCACTCACCATCTTTGCGAAAAATTGAACATTACTAACAAAGTCTAGTTCTATCTTTAGAAGGGGTAAACAGTGATAGCATTTACTGAATTGGAATTACAATTCAAAAACTGAACATATTCATTTAACCACAACCCAGTCTTAGTTTTAAATCAGGACTGCCCAACAAAATATTCTGTCAGTCATTCATGATCTGAATTCTGGTGTATGAGATCTATTAAAGTATGGTACACATAAAAAAGTCACGAGACATTTTTGTGTTGTAATAAATAAGGCAGTGGCCAATTATTACTCATTAGTAGCTTTTTTGAGATAAGCTAGCAAGTCTGCCCTTTCTGCCTCCTTTTTAATGCCGGCAAAGATCATTTTTGTTCCAGGGATGTACTTCTTGGGATTCTCCAAATACTCCATCAGTGTATCCTCTCCCCAGGTGATGCCTTTGTTCTTACTGGTGTCTGTGTAAGAGAATCCAATGGCCTGACCTGTCTTCCACCCGAAGAGATTAGGCCCTGTCTTATGCTTGCCCCCCTTTTCCACGGTGTGGCACTGGGCACACTTCTGAACAAAAATCTTCTTGCTTTTCTCAACATCACCCATATTTAGTTCTGTTTTTCGTCGCTGGCGCAACTAAGGTTCCTGCTCTGAAGCTGGACGTCTCCAGTCTCTCGTATCTCCCCTTTTTTTTAGAGAAATGGTGGTATGATATAGACATATTTCTCTACCTGGCTTTTTCATTTCACAGTATATCCTGGAGGAAACTGCCCATATACAATTTTGAGGAGAAAAGGTTGTAACTCAAAAGTAAATTTGCTATTTAAATTTGAAAGCAATAGAAAGACAATTTCCAGATGTGCAAGGCCTTAGAAGTATCTTACTAAAAGCAAACCAACAAACAAACTCTACAAAGAATTTATTGTTCAGTGTATAGATTAATTTAAAATGAGTAAATCTTAGAAAAGAAAACTTGAGGCCTAAATGACTGCCAGAAAGTGATGGAATCAATTGAACACAGAGTGAAGACATAGAATTGTCATTTAGCAGGATGCAAATGTGAATAAACTTGAAAGATTCCCATGATAAAGGAGTAACATTATGAAAATACAAACTTGAGTTTAGAAAACCCTAAAGGCTCATCCAATAAGCTCCTAAAATTCATAAATGAATTCACTAAAGTTTCAGGATACAAAATCAATGTACACAAATCAGTAGCACTGCTATACACCAATAGGGACGAAGCCGAGAATGAAACCAAGAACTCAATCCTCTTTACAATAGCTGCAAAAATAAATAAATAAGTAAATAAGCAAATAAATAAATAAATAAATAAATAAATAAATAAAATACTTAGGAATATGCCTAACCAAGGAGGTGAAAGACCTCTACAAGGAAAATTACAAAACACTGCTGAAAGAAATCATAGATGACACAAACAAATGGGAACACATCCCACCCTCATGGATGGGGAGAATCAATATTGTGAAAATGATCATACTGCCAAAAGCAGTGTACAAATTCAATGCAATTCTCATCAAGATACCATCATCATTCTTTACAGAACTAGAAAAAACAGTCCTAAAATTAATATGGAACCAAAAAAGAGCCTGCATAGCGAAAGCAAGACTAAGCCAAAAGAACAAATTTGAAGGCATCACATTACCTGATTTCAAACTACACCATAAGGCCATAGTCACTAAAATACCACGGTGCTGTTATTAAAATAGGCACATAGACCAGTGGAACCAAATAGAGAACCCAGAAATAAAGCCAAATACTTACAGCCAACTGATCTTCGACGAAGCAAACAAAAACATAAAACAGGGAAAGGACACCCTATTCAACAGACGGTGCTGAGATAATTAGCAAGCCGCATGTAGAGGAATGAAACTGGGTCCTCATCTCTCACCTTATATAAAAACCAACTAAAGATAGATCAAAGACTTAAATCTAAGACCTGAAACCATAAAAATTCTAGAAGATAACATTGGAAAAATCCTTCTAGACATTGGCTTAGGCAAAGACTTCATGACCAAGAACCCAAAAGCAAATCCAACAAAAACAAAGATAACTAGACGGGATTTAATTAAACTTAAAAAGCTTCTGTACAGCAAAAGAAATAATCAGCGGCATAAACAGACAACCCATAGTGTGGGAGAAAATCTTCACAAACTACGCATGCAACAAAGGACTAGTATCCAGAATCTTGGAGGAACTCAAATCAGCAAGAAAAAACAAACAATCCCATCAAAAAGTGGGCTGATGACATGAGACAATTATCAAAAGAAGATATAAAAATGGCCAACAAGCGTTAATTAATTAATGGTTTTATTCAACATCACTAATTATCAGGGAAATGCAAATGAAAACCGCAATGTAAATACCACTTTTCTCCTTCAAGAATGGCCATAATTTAAAAAATAAAAAAAAATAGATATTGGCGTGGATGTGGTGAAAAGGGAACACTTTTACACTGCTGGTGGGAACGTAAACTAGTACAACCACTATGGAAAACAGTGTGGAGATGCCTTAAGGAACTAAAAGTAGAACTACCATTTGATCCAGCAATTCCACTACTGGGTATCTAGCCAGAGGAAGAGAAGTTATTATATGAAAAAGACACTTGCACACTCTTGTTTACAGCAGCACAATTTGCAATTGCAAAAATATGGAACCAGCTCAAATGCCACTCAACGAGTGGATAAAGAAAATGTGGTATACATATGTCATGGAATACTACTCAGCCATAAAAAGGAGTGATATAATGGCATTTGCAGCACCTGGATGGGATTGGAGACCATTATTTTAAGTGAAGTAACTCAGGAATGGAAAACCAAACATCACATGTTCTCACATATAAGTGGGAGCTAAGCTATGGGATGCAAAGGCATAAGAATGATACAATGGACTTTGGGGACTCGGGGGGGAAGGGTGGGAGGGGGTGAGGGATAAAAGGCTACACACTGGGTACAGTATACACTGCTTGGGTGATGGCTGCACCAAATCTCAGAAATCACCACTAAAGAACTTATCCATGCAACCAAACACCACCTGTTCCCCAAAAACCTATTGAAATAAAAATAATAAAAATAAAAATAATAAAATTTCAGATAATAAACTGCCAGAAAGAATGGAGAGGAATAAAATCAAAGTGTGCTATTTTTTCTCATCTATAGATACTCTGTATTCTCGATTTTAATAATTGAAGCAATAAGGCCGGGCACGATGGCTCACACCTGTAATCCCAGCACTTTGGGAGGTCGAGGCGGGACAATCACTTGAGGTCGGGAGTTCAAGACCAGCCTGGCCAAAATGACGAAAGCCTGTCTGTACTAAAAATACAAAAATTAGCTGGGCATGGTGGTGAATGCCTGTAATCCTAGCTACTTGGGAGGCTGAGGCAGGAGAATAGCTTGAACCAGGGAGACGGAGTTTGCAGTGAGCCGAGATCACGCCTCTGCACTCCAGCCTGGGGGACAGAGCGAGATTCCGTCTCAAGAAAACAAACAAACAAACAAAAAAACAAGTGAAGCAACAGATATTTGGTTTTTAAAATTGAACTATGAGCATGCTTTCTTAATTGCTAAAGAAAGCGTGAGCCACAGAGAGATTGCTATGGGAGATTTGGAGGCTGAAGTGAAGCAGCAGTGATTTTGTAGATCTGCTGGTGCATCTCCTTGGCTCAAGGCAGTGTCAAGGCCTTCTTCTGGATCCTCCTTCAACTTCTCTGACTCGTGGGCCACATGTGTGCTAATCCATGACAAAGCACCTCCTTTATGCTCTCTAGGACATCTACATGACTGAGGTCAGCAATGACAAGAACAGATATGGCTGCAATCTGTTCTCATGGGCTCTAGTTTATTTCTGTTCTTTGTGAACTTCAAGTTCCAGCACCAGATATGAAGTCAATAGCTTTCCAGAAACTAGTTAACCTCTTAATTTTAGCCTGTGTAAAGTCAAATCTCTATAATAAATTTATGTATATTATATGTATACACCTCATACATATACACAAACATATATGACATAGATACAAATCTATACGTATGTGTATGTATGCTAGCAGTCTGCTTCTTTACTGAACCCTTACTTATACACATGTATACTATGCATTTAGGGATATAAGTACATTAGGGAAATGGTCTTGACTTGATAATTAGCTTTAGATTTGGCTCTACCATTTGCCTTGTGTAATATTGGACAACTCACAGTATTCTGTGAATCTCTGTAAATCTCAGTTTCCTTATCCATAACATAATGAACTGGTTCCACTAATCTCTGAATTGGTGTTTTTTTTTTTTTCCAAGCTGTGGCTTGATATCCACTGACAGGTTGTAACATAAATGCAAGGAGTAGTAATGATCAGTGTCATTAAAAAATTAAATGGAATAAAATAGAACAGAAAATGTCAAAGTACATTATGTATAGTAAGGATAACATTTTTATTTCAGGTAGATAAATATGAAAATGTGTATGATCCCAGCACTTTGGGAGGCCGAGGCAGGCAGATCATGAGGTCAGGAGATTGAGACCATCCTGGCCAATATGGTGAAACCCCATCTCTACTAAAATACAAAAGTTAGTTGGGCATGGTAGTGGGCGCTTGTAGTCCCAGCTACTCGGGAGGCTGAGGCAGAAGAATGGTGTGAACCTGGGAGGTGGAGGTTGCAGTGAGCCGAGATTGCGCCACTGCGCTCCAGCCTGGGCGACAGAGCGAGACTCCGTCTCAAAAAAAAAAAAAAAAAAAAAAGAAAAAAAATGTATATGTTGTAATGTAAATATATTTCTTGCTGGGAGTCAGGTTAGAAAAACTCAAAAAGCATTTCCTTTTGTAATGATCAAAGACATTGTTCCTGAGACCTAGAACTATGTGTTTATGCTAGTGTGGCCAATTTCAGTGGGGTAGGCATGGGAAAATGTAGGTGATATTCTGCTGCAACTCTGCTTGGCTGTTCCATTTTCTATTTCTTTTTCCTTAGCTCTCCAGTGTTTGAGTACACACATGAACAACACAACATTTTAAATCAACATTAAACCTTTGGAGGCTAATAAAATCCAGGCTTCTAGCTTCTCTAAAAAAAAAAAAAGTCACAGGCCGGGCGTAGTGGCTCACGTCTGTAATCCTAGCACTTTGAGATGCCGAGGAGGGTGGATCATCTGAGGTCAGGAGTTCCAGACCAGCCTGGCCAACAGGGTGAAACCCCATCTCTACCAAAAATACAAAAATTAGCCAGGCATGGTGGTGGGCACCGGTAATCCCAGCTACTCAAGAGGCTGAGGCAGGAGAATTCCTTGAACCTGGGAGGAGGAGGTTGCAATGAGCTGAGATCATGCCGATGCACTTCAGCCTGAATGACAAGAGTGAAACTCCGTCGCAAAAAAAAAAAAAAAAAAAAAAAAAAATCAGAATGTGGGCTGGGCACAGTAGCTCATGCCCATAATCCCAGCACTCTGGGAAGCCTTGGTGGGTGGATCACCTGAGGTCAGGCATTCAAAACCAGCCTTGCTAACATGGTGAAACCTGGTCTTTACTAAAAATACAAAAATTAGCCAGGTGTGGTGGTGGGCGGGCTCCTGTAATCCCAGCTACTCGGGAGGCTGAGGCAGAAGGATGGCTTGAACCCAGGAGGTGAGGATGCAGTGAGCTGAGATCATGCCACTGCACTCCAGCCTGGGTGACAGAGTGAGACTTTATATTTAAAAAAAATCAGAATGTATTATTGGGCTGGTTCGTGGCTGGCAATAATCATCGAGAAACGAGTAGGGACTCTTTCCCTCTATGTGGGCATATGTTTTTAAATGTAGGTTTTGATTATTATTATTCACATATGGTAAGGCCAACAGATTGGGGATGATTGCTATTGAAAATGCACTTTGTGGCTGGGTGGGGTTTGTGCCTGAAGTCACAGCTACTTGGAGGCTGAGGCTGGAGGATCGCTTGAGCCCAGGGGCACTAGGGTTGGGCAGGAGGTAGAAAGAGTGAGGGAAAATTTAGGCAAGAATCTTTATTGAGGTTTTCTTGGTCAAATGTGAGGCAGGGCAGGGTAAGCAGGTTTAGAATTGGCTAGTGGGAATACTTTCAATGGGCTTTGGGGTGTAGGGGTTGTCCCTAGTTGTCTAGTACTTGACTCTGGGGTGATCAGGGCAGGGAATAGTGGCCCAGAGTGAAAGGATCTGGTGTTTGGGGTACAACGGAGATGTTTGGGGGTATCCACTCTGGATTGGTTAATTTGCATATAAAAGGAGCTCACAGGTGAGTCATTTACTATCTCTAGGAATTGACAGTACCTGGGAGAGACAGTCTTTCCAGGGTCAGCAAGACCTGAGCTGTCAAAGCATCAGAAACACAGAAAATAAAAAGGTATGATTAATAAAGCATGTGGGCCAGGCACAGTGGCTCACGCCTGTAATCCCAGCATTTTGGGAGGCCAAGGCAGGCGGATCACGAGGTCAGGAGATCAAGATCATCTTGGCTAATACGGTGAAACACTGTCTCTACTAAAAATACAAAAAAAATTAGCCGGGCGTGGTGGCATGCACCTGTAATCCCAGCTACTAGGGAGGCTGAGGCAGGAGAATCACTTGAACCTGGGAGGTGGAGGTTGCAGTGAGCCAAGATCACATGACTGCACTCCAGCCTGGGTGACAGAGCAAGACTCTGTCTCAAAATGAAAGAAAAAGAAAGAAAGAAAAGGAAGGAAGGAAGGAAGGAAGGAAGGAAGGAAGGAAGGAAGGAAGGAAGGAAGAAAGCAGGCAGGCAGGCAAGCAAGCAACAAGCATATGGCCTATAGTTTACCCTACTCCTCACTCAGCCAAGTTCCCTCATTTATGTGACAAGCATTTGAATTTGGGACTTCTGGCTTGGCATCAATTTCCCACTGGTATGGTGATGAGGAATATTTTTTGACCTAGAAAACAACTATCTGTTTTCAGGTACACACTGTGAATAGCAGAGAATGTAAAAGCATGGGGAGTTAGTTGTCCTATGTAAGAAGTTAACACTGCAGAGCGGGAAGCAGCCACACTGGCTGCCGGTGCTCCCTGCTCATGGCTGATGGATTTGGGCTGACAGAGGAGAATGTTGTCTCTATAACCTCTGACTAGCAAATGATCCAGCCAACAAGGCAGAATTTTCCGGCTGGCTGATCGATAGGGTTCAAATCCCTTTGGACAATAATTGTCCTTGGTCAATGCTGTCTAAAGCATTGCTCGGACCTTTTGTTTTTACATTTCTAGATTGAGACCAGCACTCAGATTCATCTCCCCCAATACTGGAGCCTTTGGAGACTGGACAAGGAGTCAGCATTTGGAGACTTTGTTCACCGGCACAATAGGCCAAAATGTCATCCCATCTCATAAAGCCTCCCTGCCCTTGAAACAGAAATTTTTGTAGTGATTGCCTTAGATTCCGAATAACATAAGAGAAACAGTCTTTTGCTCCTTGATTCTTATCCAGTGTAATATAGTGGGAATAGTCACGTTGTTCAGTCATCCACACAGGGTCCTGCATCAGAAGGACCCAGGTTCAAATCCCAATTTTTGCCACTCTCATTGTGCGATGTTGTGGGATTTACCTAGTGCTTTTTAGTCTGTTCTTTATCTATAAAAACTGAGGTAGTAATATTTGTATAGGTTGTTGTGAGGGCTAAATAAGTCCACTCAAGTAAAGTGCATAGAATCATGCCTGGAACAAAGGAAATGCTCATATAGATCGGCCATGAGTTTACTATTCATCAAACACACAATGCCAGTCATGGTGCTGGTGTTACAAAGATGATAAAATATAGTCTCTGTTCTAAGAAAAAAGCAACCCAGTGCAATCAATGCTATAATGAGGAAAGGTACAGAGTTTTCACGAGGAAGGAATGACAGACTGTTCTTGGGGAAGGAGTGGAGTATATCTGGGGAGGCATTAAAGAGCTGGGCTAGGTGCGGGGTAGGGCAAAGGAGGTGCTGAGGGGCACAAAATTAGCACTTTGGACACCTCACTTGCCTCATCTTAGTCCTTGCCCTATTAAAAAGAAGGAGCTATTGGAAATAGATCTTGAAGATAAGAAGGGAATGTCCGGATGCATATCTCAACAAAGGGGAAGGCATCTATAAAAATAAAAGGCAAACAATAGAATAAAGCATATTAAGGTTGTTCATGATGAATGAAACATACTGTGGCCACAAGAAAGAGTGAGAAATGAGGCTACTAAGGTAGGTAGGGGTCAGATCATGAAGAACATTTATAGGCATGCAAAAGAACTTGACATTTATGCTTGGCCATGGGGACAGCCATACACTTGATAAGAAACACTCCAGGGCCTGGGCACGGTGGCTCACACCTGTAATCCCAGCACTTTGGGAGGCCGAGGTGGGCAGATCACTTGAGGTCAGGAGTTCCAGACCAGCCTGGCCCACATGGTGAAACCCCATCTTTACTAAAATACAAATATTAGCTGGGTGTGATGGGGGGCACCTGTAGTCCTAGCTACTTAGGAGGCTGAGGCAGGAGAATAGCTTGAACCCAGGAGATGGAGGTTGCAGTGAGCTGAGATCATGCCACTGCACTCCAGCCTGGGTGACAGAGCAAGACTCCATCTCAATAAAATAAAATGAAATAAAATAAAATAAAATAAAACGAAACATTTCAGGAGTTGTATGTTTATTGCAGCACTATTCATGATAGCAAAGACATGGAATCAATCTAAGTGTCCATCAGTGGTTGATTGGATAAAGAAAATGTGTTATATACCACATTATACACCATTGAATACTACAGAGCTATAGAAAAGAATAAAATTATGCCCTTTGCAGAAACATGGTTGGAGCTAGAGGCCATTATCCTAAGTGAAATAACTCAGAGACAGAAAATCAAATACCACTTGTTCTCACTTACAAGGGGAAGTTAAACAATGAGTACACATGGACACAAAGATGGAAATAACAGACACTAGGAACTCCAAGAGGGAGGAGGGAGGAGAGACAGGGTTGAAAAACTACTCATGGGGTACCATGTTAACTATTTGGTTGATTGGTTTTCTGAAAGCCCAAACCTAACCATTTTGCAATATACTCATGTAACAGACCTGCACATGGACCCCTGAATCTAAAATTTAAAAAAGGAAATGAAACATGCTGGACCTCAACAAACACAAATATAAAATTTTCAGAGACAATTAGTCAGGTGTGGTGGCTCACACCTGTAATGCCAGCACTTTGGGAGGCCAAAGCGGGAGGATCACGAGGTCAAGAGATAGAGACCATCCTGGCCAGCATGGTGAAACCCTGTCTCTACTAAACATACAAAAATTAGCTGGGTGTGGTGGTGCTCGCCTATAGTCTCAGCTACTCGGGAGGCTGAGGCAGGAGAATTGCTTGAACCTGGGAGGTGGAGGTTGTGGTGAGCCGAGATAGCACCACAGCACTCCAGCCTGGGCAACAGAGCTAGACTCTGTCTCCAAAAAAAAAAAATTTTTTTTTCAGAGAGGCATACAAGTAGTCTTGAACAAATGGAGAAACACAGAGCTGACTTTGAATTCCTCAGATCATCTAGACGTAGTATAAACTCTGTGAACTATATGGCCATCAAACTATTCTTTTTTTTGTTTTGTTTTGACACAGATTCTTGCTCTGTTGCCCAGGCTGAAGTGCAGTGGTGTAATCTGGGCTCACTACAACTTCTGCCTCCACCTCCCGAATAGCTGGGATTACAGGAGTTTGCCACCATGCCCTGCTAATTTTTGTATTTTTAGTAGAGATGGGATTTCACCATGTTGACCAGGCTGGTCTCAAATTACTGACCTCAAGTGATGCACCTGCCTCAGCCTCCCAAAGTGCTGGGATTACAGGTGGGAGCCACCGCACCTGGCCCAAACTATTCTTTTTTTGTTTTTCTGAGACAGGGTCTCACTCTGTCACCCAGGCTGGAGTGCAGTGGCGTGATCATAGCTCACTGCAACCTCAACCTCCCTGGGCTCAGGTGATCCTCCCACCTTAGCTTTCTGAGTAGCTGGGACCACAGGTAAGAGCCACCGTGCCCGGCTAATAATTGTATTTTTTGTAGAGATGGGGCTTAGCCATATTGCCCAGGCTGGTCTCAAACTCCAGGGCTCAAGTGACCTGTCCGCCTTGACCTCCTAAAATGTTGAGATTACGGGCATGAGCCACCACAGCTGGCCCAAATTATTCTTAATGTCAGACTCAATATCATCCAAGGACTCTCAACTTGGCCTAACCTGGTCAAATCCTGGATAGTGTCAAGCAGTAAAAAGTAATATCTCCATTTCATCAGTGTGATTTCTGAACTTGCCTACAGTAGCAATGAATACAATGAAATTCTAGAGTAGTGAAGGGGCAATGACAAAAATAGGGACCCTCTTGCCTTGGTCCTTCCTCCATGAGTCTGGAGATACATATGTCCAAGACTTTTTATGAGATCATATATTGTGATGGGAGTCTACTACTGAGGGGTCTTGGACATGTCATCAGGGAGATAAAGAAATAGAACATTTCTTGCTTCATATATTGTAGAGAAATTCTTACCTGCCACCTGCAAAAAAATCAAGAATCTTAAAACAAAACAAAACAAAACAAATAGGCCCTATAATTTACAATCACTGCTTCTGGTGAAAGCAACTGCATCAGTCAATTATTTGCAGCAATATTTTGCATAACAAACTATCCCTAAAGCAGAAGCTTAAAATATCCAGCATTTATTTCATGCTTATGGGTCTATGGCTTGGCTGCAGTTTGGTCAAGGTAGGGCTCCATGCTTTGAGCAGCAGGATGGAGTTTGGGTTCAGGCTTTCTCCAAGTGTCCTCATCCTCTTTGGAGTAGCCAGTTCCTCGGGCGTCTCTTCTTGTGGTAGGTCATGTTGCAGGAAGAGGATACGTGGAAATACATGGTGCCTCTTCAGGCCTTGGCTTGGAACTAGCACACATAATTTGTGGGGTAAAATAAACAAATGGCCAAGCCTGAAGTCTATTCTGCCTCAGAAGGATATGTTGGACAATAATCCAATTTATCACAGCGACATAACAGGATGACTGGGTTTGTTCACGATTCAAATAATAAAACCTCGTTAGTCGCGTCTTCTTTGGGAAGTCATTTCTAAGAATGGTATCAATCTACCTTCAAGGCTTATTTTTGAAACTCCAGCAGGTGTAGAAGTGCTCTTTAAAAGCCAAAGCACCTGAAATTTACTCTTCATAATTGTTACAATAGCGATGATAAAAACAAATTTGTCTGTGAACCTCAACCTGAGCATCCTACTTGGACATTAATTTTCTGCAGGATGGCTCCAGGGATAGTCTAATGCTGCCGCTGTTGATATGCAGAGTGCAGATCTCACAGCTGATGCTGACTCGAGTTGTAGGATGGCAGAAAGAAGATGATGGGATTGGGGCACATGCTCTAAAAATGTACACTGAATCTCTTTCAGCATTTAACATTTATCTATTTCTGGTTTTTAACCTGCCCTCCATTGCAATTGAGAAACTCTGTAACTCTCTATTTTTTTCCTAGAAAGCCCACTTGTTAGTCCAAAATGAGCATTGCAGGCCAAATATCTTCCAATGAGCTCAAACCCTGCGACAGCTCTCAACGTTATGACTGACAGGTGTACTCTACTGTTTTGCCTGTGTCATCTGCACAGTGGGTAGGGACCAATTACCTACAAATATACTGGAGTGAGTCTGGGGTTGGAAATCAGGACGCCTGGCTTCTAGGGCTGGCTTTGTCACTTTTCCTTCTGGTTCCTCATCTGTAAAAATGGAGATAATAATAACTGCCCTACTTTCTCACATGGTGGCTGTGAAGACAAAAATGAGAAAAGCATGTTGCAAAATAAGAAACACTATTCAAATGCAAGACAGTTTTAGATTCTTCGATTCCTCTCTAAATTAATGATAGCTCGTCACATTTGTACAATGCTTCTCAATTTTCAAATCACTTCCACTTGTGTTATCTCATTTGGTCTGCCCTACCATGCTCAGTTTTTCAGGGTAGGACACGGAGGATTGAAGAGGTCATATGGCTTGCCTAGGGTCATCCAGTAAGTAGCAGAGTTGGGAGAATAGCCTGTTTTCCCAATGCTAATTCTGCACTTTTTACATTGGAATCCTCTGTTTCAGCTTCTCTGTCAAAGCCAGCCCCGGAAGCTCATCTGGAAAGTGTTTGCGAGGCGGAATGTGCACACAGGGTTATTGAGAGTAACTGTGGAGTCTGTCCAGTACTGGGAAATACTGATGGGCTTTGTGGTCAAGCTTCTGGGTCACCTGCGGGGCTCTCCCCAATCTCGTTCCGCTGGTGTCTCCTTAGGATGGTAAAAAGCTGGGCACCAGGTCAGATATCCAAGAGGGATTTCTTGAATTCTTTACAGTGATGGGACAAAATCTCCTGGGACATAGAGCTATACACTTACTTAAAATGAAAAGCAACTCGGAGATCTTTCTAGCTCAAACTGCACGTGCTACAGATAGAAAATAAAGGGTTGCAGAAGAATAGAAACTTTCTCATGAGTAAAGAATGGGTTTTGGGGCCGGGCGTGGTGGCTCACGCCTGTAATCCCAGCACTTTGGCAGGCCGAGCCTGGCAGATCATGAGGTCAGGAGATCAAGACCATCCTGGCTGACACTGTGAAACCCCGTCTCTACTAAAAATACAAAAAATTAGCCAGACGTGGTGGTGGGCGCCTGTAGTCCCAGTTACTTGCGCCACTGCATTCCAGCCTGGGCTACAGAGCAAGACTCCGTCAAAAAAAAAAAAAAAAAAAAAAAAAAAAAAGAATGGGTTTTCACAGATCTGGGGATTTATTCTCAGCTCTTCCACTTACTGGTTGAGGAGCCAGGATGGTTGGGAGGATACCATGAGATAAATGTATTTAAAGTATTATTTAAAGTATTGAGAATATAGTGGGCACTGCAGCTATAGTAAAGTCTGAGTTAGTCAATGTGCTTGGCTGCAGACAACTGAACTAATTCACCTGAGGTTCTCTGAGCAGAAAAGGGATCTTTTAAATAGGATATCAGATAGCTCCTTCATGGAGTCTTCAAGGGTGCTGAGTCAAACTTCGAAACAGCCAGGAACAAAGTCTCTACCTGGTGAGACTGCTCCAGTGAAAACTTAATGCTGTCACTGCTCAGTGCAGATGCTAACAGCCTCTCCCATCTCCAATGCATCCCTAAATATTCTCATCAGAAAATGACTTCCATGTGGTATCTGCTCCCCAGGTTGCTGTCATTCAAACTGAAATCTCAGGAGAGCCTGTATGATTGGCAGAGCCTAGGTCACATGTCTGTGCCATGGTTGCAAGGGAGGCTGGGAAAGTTAGTTCCAGGCTTCTGGATTGGGAAGGAAATGTTTATAATGCGGAAAATTCCCTGAACATAGGAAGGATTTTCAAAAGATGGTAGAGTGTTTAAGACATAATCACTGAAGTTCCCTGTGTTTGTTTCTTTTATTCCTTGATGCTTTATGTGCACAGAGATTGTAGCAGACTCAGGCTCCAGAATTCCAAACCATTTCATTTTATTACACTGTTTCCTCCATCCTGGCTTCTGAACTGGCCCAGGTCCTCTCATTTAAGGCACATAGCACTTTGTATCTTTCCTGGGTACAACCCCACATTCATTGCTAGCCCAACATTACATTGCAAGTGTTTTTCCATGCCATTAATTTTTATTTTACAAGATGATTTTTATTAGCTAATAGTATTCCATAGTGTGAGGCATCAAAATTTATTTAACCAATTGCAAATTGTACATTAAAAAGTAGGAATTTTTGCCAATTTTTTTGATATTACAAATGATTTACCAGTGAATATTCTTACACAATAATCTCTGTGCATACTTCTGATTATTTCTTTAGATTAGTTTTCTAGAAATAGAAGTCAAATGGTCTTTAGATGTTCTTGATAGATATTGCCAAGTTGGGATCTAGAAATGTGATATAAGCTTTTATATTCTCAATTGCTGTGGCAACCCACATTTGATCATATCCTTGCAAACACTAGATGTTATCATTCTTTAATTTTTATAATTTTATAGATGAAAAATGTTTCTCATTAGTATTTTGGTGATTTTTTGACCAGTAGCGATATTACATATTTATTTTTATGTAGTCAAATTCATTAATTTTTTCCATGTTTTCTTAAAAATATAATTATGCTTAGAAAGATCTCTTTCCCAAGGTCAGATGACTTTTCTTATGTATACATATTTACATTTTTGTATATGTTTACAAAACATGTAACTCTTTCATCTATCAGGAATTTAAAAAAACATTCATATGGGACTATCAAGTATTTTTCCTACTGGTTTTCTCAGGACCATTTCTGTGATGTAGCAATCTTTATACGTCTCTCATTCATTCTCCATGGCAGTTATTCCAGACTATTTCTAATCTCTTTAATTCTTCCTCATCTCTTTGAGCTGACGTTCTTGCCTCCCAATTTGCAGAGAAAATAGGAGCCATCAAGCAAGAAATTTCCTGACTTCCTGCCATAAAAGGATACAAAAGATTCTATATCCTTTTTCAAACTTTTTTCCTTTCCCTCTTTTGTCACATGGTTAATTTCTTGATCTGCACTCTAAATCTCATTTCCTACCACCTCCTTCCACCAGGAACATCGCACTCTTTCCTTGAACTTCTTCTTTATTGGTTTTTTCTCAAGTTCATTTCAGTGTACTCAAGTCATTCCCGTTTCACACAGTCTCTGAAGCCATCTGATCCAAGCTAGTAATTTCAGCCAAGACATCTGTTGTGAGCCAAATTGTGTCCTCTGTTTCCAACCAATTCATAATGTTGAAGTCTTAACCCCAGTACCTCAGAATGTGAGTTGATGCAGAGATAAGGTCATTGAAGAGGTAATGAAGTTAAGATGAGGTATTCAGGGTGGGCCCCAATCCAATACGATTTATGTCCCTATAAAAAGAGGAAATTTGGACACAGACACACACAGGGGGGAAGACCACATGAATACAAAGGGAGAAGAAGGCCATCTACAAGCCACAGAGAGTGGCCTCAGAAGAAACCAACCCTGCCAACACTTTGATCTCTGGCTTCTAGTCTCCAAAACAGTGAGCAAATAAATTTCTGATCCTTAAGCCACTCTGTCTGTAGTACATTGCCATGGCATCCTTAGCAACTAGTCACGCCTAATCTCCCCTTTTCCAAAATAGTATGCCATAGTATATTTGGATGTGCTATTGAAATGTTCATTTTTTAAAAATGAAAAACCCTATTCATATTGGAAACCAGAAAACGAGGACATGCCTAGGTTAAAAAACTTTGAAGAATTTCAGTAAGTTAAATTGCAATGGGACAAACCTAGTGAAGTATCATGAAGCCTATGATATAAAGCCTTTGGGGGTGGGGCATAGCAGCAAGGAAAGAGTTGATCCTGAATTCCAATCGCATTGTTGGCCTCTGTAGCAGAAGCAAAGCTTAGAGGAAGATTTGAGTGTTGGGAGTTTAAAGGATGCAAAAGATTCAAAGCTCTTCTCTGCTCACCCTACTCCCTTTCTCTCCAGTTCTATTTCCATTCCTTCTCAGGGAAGTTAGTTAGATTTCAGAAAATGGATTTGGATGTGCTTTATAGCACATGGAGTCTTGGGAAATGAAAATTCTTTCCTTAGGCTGTAGTGGATTGGACATTCCGTGCAGAGGTAGCATCAGATATGCAGGGAGAGAAAGAGAGCCCCTTACGGCTCCAGCCTTCTAAGCCATATGGTTCGGCTCGTTTTACCCAACTTCTGCATTGAGATTTAGGATCAAAGCCAGATCAAACAATGGATTGCCATTTTCCTTGAATTTTCTGTTCATTTTTCTGTGCATACATATTCCTTTAGGTCGTAATGGGGAAAAGTGATGGTTTATGGGCAGAATTAGGTGGTCTGGCCATGATAGCATCTTAAAAAAACAAACCTCTTTATTGTAAACTTTTCCCCAAATACATACAAAAAATTTATAAAAGTCCCACGTACCTATTACATAGTTTCCACAATGAATAACTAATAGCCAATCTTGTTTCATCTGTATTCAAATGAATTTTAGAGATTGCTTTTTTTTTTTTTTTTTAAATACACAGTTTCAAAGTCAAATATACAGATCATCATATATTTGGAGAGGTCTGTTTTCTACTCCTGTCTCCTCCATTCTCTTTTCACTGTTTAAACAATGAGTTTTGGTTTATACTTACACACACACACGCTCGCACACACGCACACGCACGTGCACATGCACACACGCGCGAACACTCACACACACACAGATGCAGTTTCTTGTTTTTGCTTTGCTTAACAATATATCCTAGAGATGATTACATAGCAGTATGTGTAGATATTTCATATTTTTTCCAGAGCTTCATAGCATCTCGTTGTGTGTTGACACATCATTGTTACGGAACCCAGCCCCCTACTGGTGGGCACTTGGGTTTTTTCCAGTCTTTTTCTATGACAAATCATGCTGCAATGAATAGCTTTGTGTTATGTCCTTTTCATGCTTTTGTCTGTGTATATTTGAAATAGATTCCTAGAAATGGGATTGCTGAGTCAAATAATAAATTCACATACAATTTTGACTCTTATATTTCTTCTTATTTAGACTTCACTTCTGAGATGATTTTTTAAAAAATTTAAACTCTTGTTATATTCTGATCTAAGTCTATCAGCTTTCTGCTAAAATCTTCCTCTAGTCCAATCATCTCATTTCTATATTTTTTCCAATTATAATTTATATTGTTCTTTCACGGTTTCAGTCTATTTTGGTTTGGCTCTGTGAAAAAAGGGCCCTGTTATTATTATATTTTTATTGTGTCTTCTCTTCCATTCTTCAGTTCTCTTCCCCAGAACTCTTTTTTTTAAAAAAAAAACAAAACCAAAAACAAACCCAAACCAGCACACTTTTCCATTTAAAGCTAAAATTACCATTCTACCTCCCTTCCAACCCTCCTGAAAATTTCCCCACAAACTATCTTTGCTATATCAGACATCATTTGATGGGTAGTGCTAATCAGCACAAATCTATTTTAACAGAGTAAGGAAATAGATTGAATAATAGGAATATGAAAAGATATTTGGTAAGAGATTTTTGTAATGGGTATATGTACTTGAGAATAATTAGTATATACTATTTTGTCATTAAAAATAAAAGTTTGAATCAATAGAGTTAGAGGGACAGAACTTGCTGGCAAAAAGAACATGCCACAATCAGCATGCTACTGGAATTTGGATGCAAACATGACAAAGAGGAGGACACGGTGTACTTTTTGTTTGTTTGTTTCTTTGAGATGGTCTCTCACTCTGTTACCCAGGCTGGAGTGCAGTGGCAAGATCTCTGCTCACTGCAACCTCCACCTCCCAGGTTCAGGTGGCCTCCTGCCTCAGCCTCCCAAGTAGCTGGGATTACAGGTGCCTCCCACCACCCCCGGCTAATTTTTGTATTTTTAGTACAGACAGGGTTTCACCATGTTGGCCAGGCTTTTCTCAAACTCCTGACCTCAAGTGATCCACCCGCCTCGGCCTTCGAAAATGCTGGGATTACAGGCATGAGTCAACACACCCGGCCCAGACATGGTATACTTTTAAATTTGTGGTGACCACAAAAGGGAAAGAAGACTGCTCTCCAGCCTGGGCGACAGAGAGAGAGTCTGTCTTAAAAATAAAAAACAAAACACAGCAAACTGAAGCAATTAGATAACATTAAGTGTAAAATGACATGATATAGAATTTTACAGATGAGGATCTGAGGGATGTTTGCACACAGCCTGATAGGTTAAAACATATGGGGAAGGCTTAAATATAAATGAAATAGCATGCAGGGACCCCGTCTTCCTGGGTATGGCACCTGCTTTCTGTTTCTTCTGCTGGATTGGAGATGTAAATATTTTTAGAAAACTACCAACACCGGAAGAAAATAATATAATCTTGAAATATAGGAGGAATTTCTAATCCCTACTTGAAAGACCAACACCAAAAGAAAAAAAACAAAACTTGTGCAGATCTAGCTACATAACAATCAGGAATTTGGTATTTAAAAAATCACATAAGCAAAATCGAAAAAACAGTAATTTGGGAAAATATTTGCATCATACATGAAAAATAGTTAAGTTCCTCAATATATAGAAAGCATCCTCAAAACTACAAGAAAAATACAAAGACTTCAACAGAAAAATGAGCATAAGACATGCATAAACAATTGCCTTAAAAAAACACTGAGATAATAAACATGAAAAACTGCTCAGTCTTTGCTATAATTAAAAGAAATGCAGGCCGGGCACAGTGGCTCACACCTGTAATCCCAGCGCTTTGGGGGGCCAAAGCAGGCAGATCACTTGAGGTCAGGAGTTAGAGACCAGCCTGGCCAATATGGTGAAACACTATTTCTATTAAAAACACAAAAATTAGCCAGACGTGGTGGTGCACACATGTAATCCTAGCTACTCAGGAGGCTGAGGCAGGAGAATTGCTTGAACCCTGGAGGCAGAGGTTGCAGTGAGCCAAGATTGCACCACTGCTCTCCAGCCTGGGCGACAGAGCGAGAGTCTGTCTCAAAAAAAAAAAAAAAAAAAAAAAAAAACACACACACACACAGCAAACTGAAACAATTAGATAACATTAAGTGTAAAATGGCATGATATAGAAGTTGCATAATTTACATGTTCTCAAAAATAACAAAACATCCATGATCATATACTGCCTCCCATGTAGGTAGTTGTTATATTTGAGTTGTGGAATTATGTATTATTTTTCTGTTTTTTTCATATATTACCTTTAAATTTTTAGACAACAAACAATTGCTTTTGAAATAGGAAGACCTGTTATTTATGTGTTTACTTATTGTTAGAATAATAATACCCAGTGCTGGCATGGTTGTGTGAAAATGAGTACTCTTATGTCCTCCCAGGAGAAGTATAAATAAGTTTAACATTTCTGGGAAGCAATTTGTTAGGAGAGAAACCTTCAAAATCTACATTCATCTTTCAGCTGACAATTCTGCTTTATTAAATTTATCTTAGAATACATGAAGGGTATATAGAATACTATGCAGCCATAAAAAAGAATGAGTTCATGTCCTTTGTAGGGACATGGATGAAGCTGGAAACCATCATTCTCAGCAAACTAAACACAGGAACAGAAAACCAAACACCACATGTTCTCACTCATAAGTGGGAGTTGAACAATGAGAACACATGGACACAGGGAGGGGAACATCACACATGGGGGCCTGTTGGCAGATTGCAGGGAAGGGGAGGGAGAGCATTAGGACATTAGCCCCGCATGCATTAGGGAGAGCATTAGCATTAGCTCCGCATGCATTAGGACAAACACCTAATGCATGCAGGGCTTAAAACCTAGATGACGGGTTGATAGATGTAGCAAACCATCATGGCACATGTATACCTATGTAACAAACCTGCACGTTCTGCATATGTATCCAGAACTTAAGGTAAAATAATAATTATATATGAAGGGTGTAAGACAGAGACAAAAATGCTCATTACAATGCTGATATTTGTAGGTAAAAATTATGACAACTAATGTTAAAGAAGACAGGACTCGATATACAGTAATTAACATGCCTCTGCAGTATGTTGTTTGAAGTGCCTCAAAAAAGTAAATTGTGCTCAAATAAATTTGAGAAAACCCATGTTAAACAAAGTCAATTTTTTTTAGTTGTAGGGTTTTCAGACTTTAATAGCTAATGTGCACAATAATGGTTCAAACGGGCAGCATTTTCCTAACTTATTTTACAATGAAACGTATTTTTCTCAATGTGCCTATTAGAATGTTTTATAGTAATATTTAGAGATCATCAGTTTTGGAAGCACTGTCATATAGAGTTACTCAAATGCTGTTGTAGAAGAGCATTGTATGACAAGGAAAGGTGTTCACAATATGTATAAAATGATAACACAGGTTTCACAGGAGTATGAAAAATGTGGTCCCATTAATGGAAGACTGTGAGTGCATTGAAAAGAAATTGGACAAAAAAAAAAAAAAACATTGACAGCAAAATATTAAAAGTGGCTATGTCTGGGTAATGGAAAGTGGGTAATTTTTATTTTTTCTCTTTGCTTGTACACATTTAATAAGATCTCACAATGAACATATATTACCACTGAAATAAGGAAAATGACAAAACAACAAAAATCGTGTAGAAGAATATGTAATATATTGTTCACAATGTGTTCTGTGGGAAAAGGAGATTATAAAACAGTGTGTTCATTATAATTTCTTTTTAAAGATACTTACCTATATGGATAGCTGTGCAGAGAAAAAGGAAATGTACCAAGATACTAACACTTATAATTTTGGGGTTATATCTGGGATTACAGATAATTTTATGTGCTCTTGGTCAGAAGAATATATTGAAATGTTTCTAAAATGAATGTTTCATGTCTTTAAGTTAAATAGGTACATAATATATACTCCTAGAAACATGGACATTTAAAAATAAATACATATCCCTTTTTGATTGATCTCTTGTTCCTAAGAATGAGACTTAAACCTCGTGGTCATTTAAGGGAGAAGTTCTCCAAAACAGGGTGCAGACATCCCAGGGAAGGTGTGATATTGAATGGGAAGCATATTAGAGCATACATGTATTTCTCTCATCTTATCTTTTTTTTTTTAATTTTTATTTTTTGAGACGGAGTCTTGCTCTGTCATCCAGGCTGGAGTGCAGTGGTGTGATCTCAGCTCACTGCAACGTCTGCCTCCCAGATTCAAGCAATTCTCCTGCCTTAGCCTCCTGAGTAGCTGGAACTACAGGTGCGTGCCACCATGCCAGGCTAATTTTTGTATTTTTTTTTTTTTAGTAGAGACAGGGTTTCACCATATTGATCAGGCTGGTCTCTGACTCCTGACCTCAGGTGATCCACCTGCCTCAGCCTCCCAAAATGCTAGGATTACGTGTAAACCACCACTCCTGGCCTTATTTTTCTCATATTTTCAATGTCTGTTTTTGTATGTTTAGTAATGTACATAATGTATTAGCATAGTAGTACATGTATGGAATTTACAGATATGTGAATACACATTGGTGGTCCATTCTCCAAAAACTTTTTTCAAAGGATATTATGATCTAAAATGTTTCTTAATGATAGCTCTAAAACACTGAAATGCTGGCAAGTGACATCTTTGACCACACTTCCACATTCCCAGGCTTCTAAAACAGGGGTCCCCAATCCCCTTGCCGAGGACTGGTACCAGTCCACGGCCTGTTAGGAACCAGGCCACACTGTGGGAGGTGAGTGGCTGGTGAGTGAAAGAAGCTTCATCTGTATTTACAGCCACTCCTCATCACTCACATTATCACCTAGGCTCTGCCCCCTGTCAGATTAGTGGCGGCATTAGATTCTCAAAGGAGCGTGAACCCTATTGTGAACTGCGTGTGCGAGGGATCTAGGTTGCATGCTCCTTATGAGAGTCTAATGCCTGATGATCTGAGGTGGAACAGTTTCATCCTGAAACCATACCCCCTTCTCCCCACCCATCCATGGAAAAATTGTCTTCCATGAAACCAGTCCCTGGTGCCAAAAAGATTGAGCACTACTGTTCTAAAAGGTACTCTCCTGACCACGTGGGTGCAGGTTCAGGCCTAACTGCTGCAATCTCTCTGGATTTGCTGACCAAGTAGTCTGATGATCCCCATCTTCCACTCTGCTCATATTCCCAGGTCCCAGTCTGTGTTCCCTGGACATGGGAAAGGACATTGTATTGATACAGTAGCCAGCAATGCTGCACACTGACTGTTTCTGGTTCTGCAGTCTTCTAGGTGCATGGTAGGATGGCTGTTCTTGGCCCTCTTGGGTTGGAGTCATGTGGCCAGTTCTGGCCAATGAGCTGTGAGGTGTAGAGTCTTGTGTTGCTCCTAATTAAGGCATTAGATTACTAGTGTAAGAGTCCCCTTTCCACCACCATGATGGACAATGTTTGATAGTGTGGGGGCTCCATCAGCCTGAGTCCTAGAGAGAGGACAATGATGGTGGACAACAGAGCCACCTTTTTCCCCTTGCTGCGTGAGTGAGAAGTACGCTCCTATTGTTTAAGCTTCTGAAGTGTGGGGATTATTTGTTATTATGACACAACTTAGTCTATGCTGACTTTGAGATCAGAGTTCCCCAGTTAACTCCAAGAGGGTTCCTGATGGGCTCAAACCAATCCTGCATTAAAGTCCTTTCCTTGATTCTTATGAGTGAATGGCAAATAATCATCTAGATTTTTATTTCTTTGTCTAATTAAGAACCACTTATTTGTGACCCAAGGGTGTTATTAAGCATCTAAAAATTGTTATATATGGAAACAAAACTTAATAGATTTTTCTGAGGAATTTATTCATTATTCTACTAAGAAATCTTTGATTCTCTCCCCATTTCCACAACGGACTCTCTGTAGACTCCTTTTCTAATTTCTACCTTGTTGTTAAGAGATTTCAGTAGAGCGATAGTTTATGCAGGAGTGAGGTTTTAAAGTCAGTGAACAGAAAACAGTATATACAAATAGGTAGTTGAGTCTCAAAAATTTTTTCCATGGGTTTTATGATTACAAAAAGTGTTAATTACAGCTCTGAAGCATAAAAAAGCCTTGAAAATTTCTTAAATTGCTTTTTAAAGAATAGTACACATGATTTTTCTATGAACAGACCTGCACAGAGGCATAAATATTAACATATATAGTAATCTAAACTATGTAATCAAGAGTACCTACATGGCCACATCTACACACACTAGAATCACACTTGGTGTTGCAAATGCTTGCACTGTGAGAGGCTCAAGGGAGCTGAGATTGGTGGGGACAGTGAATTAATGTCATCGACCTCATGCTTACTTTCATATATAAGCTTGTGGAGTGCATGGTGGGCAGGATTTCCTGTGCTGCTGCTTAAACATGTTCTTTTTTCCCTTTCTGCCACTCCTGCAACATATTTGAATTTTCATATATTCAATGAATGAATGTTATGGTTACACTATGCTTCCTAATTATAGCACTTGATCTACTTCTTTCTTCTCTATATTTTGTCGATTGACTTTTCTTCTCTATGAGAAGCAAAATGAATATACAACTATTGAAGAGATTTCCTGTTTTAGCCAAATGGATGCTTGTTCACTTTGGGAATGCTAGATATGCCGTATGCTACATGTCAGCCTCTACCATCCCCTTTCTGACATCTGACTGCTGAAGAAGGTGGCTGTTGTCATACGACCTCGGCTCTCTGGCTTCTGAGCAGGAGATTCACTTGGCCTCTCCAGACCCATGCTCCACTCTTCTCCAGCTGCTCTGTGCTCTGGGAGGCTCGCCTGGGAGGTCGCATTACCCAGTGTATTAGTCTGTTCTCACGCTGCTAATAAAGACATACTTGAGACTGGGTAATTTATAAAGGAAAGAGGTTTAATTGACTCACAGGTCCATATGGCTGGGGAGGCCTCACAAACATGGTGGAAGACAAAGGAGGAGCAAAGTCGCATCTTACATGGCTGCAGGCAAAAGAGCTTGTTCAGGGGAAGCCCTCTTTATAAAACCATCAGATCTTGTGAGACTTATTTACTACCATGAGAAAAGTATTGGGGAAAACCACCTCCATGATTCGATTATCTCCACCTGGCCCTGCCCTTGGCACGTAGGGATTATTACAATTCAAGGTCAGATATGGGTGGGGACACAGCCACACCATATCACCCAGGCTACCTCTCCTTCAGCTCCTGGTTGTGTCAGGCCAATGGGACGCAGCAGCAGGAGCTGGGAAGGTGAGATGAGAATGATATTCAGCCCTCGCTCCACAGTCAGGCTGCAGGAGTCACATTCCTGAATAGAGGCCACATGCCTCTCTGCCAGGCCTCTCCACGACTCTCACCAGGTTTCCCTAAGTGCTCCCCACTCTTGCGCCTTCTGACCTAGGGGCAGTAATGGCTCTCATGTTGTTAGTCTTGAGGTGCTGCACCGTACCCATGCTGATTTCCCTTATCCTGCCCAGCCCTTTTAATTTTTTTTTTCATTTTAGAGACAGGGTCATGCTGTATCACTCAGGCTGGGGTGCAGTGGCATGATCATAGATCCCTGCAACCCCAAACTCCTGAGTTCAAGGGATCTTCCCCTGCCATTCTACCAAGTAGCTAGAACTATAGGTGCACACAACCACACCCTGCTAATTAAAAAAAAAAAAAAAGTGTGTGTAGAAACTGTGGGTCTTGCTGTGTTGCCCAGGCTGATCTGAAACTCCTCTCGGCCTCAAGCAATCCCCTTGCCCTCAGCCTCCCAAATAGCTACCCACACCTTTTTCAGTAGCCCCTTTATTAAACTCTCTTCAGTAACCCCTTCTAAGTGTGATATGTGTTTTCTGCTAGGACCTCAACCCTCAAAGACTTGTGGGGAACTAGGGCATTACTAAGAAATTGAAACTAGAGTCCAGGCTCGGTGCTCACACCTGTAATCCCAGCACTTTGGGAGTCCGAGGTGGGCAGATCACAAGGTCAAGAATTCAAGACCAGCCTGACCAACATGGTGAAACCCCATCTCCACTAAAAAAAAAAAAAAAAAAAAAAAGCAAAAATTATCTGCACGTGGTGGTGTGTGCCTGTAATCCCAGCTACTCAGGAGGCTGAGGTAGGAGAATCGCTTGAACCCAGGAAGCAGAGGCTGCAGTGAGCTGAGATTGCGCCACTGCACTCCAGCCTGAGTGACAGACTGAGACTCTGACAAAAAAAAAAAAGAAAGAAAGAAAGAAAGAAAGAAATTGAAACTACATAAATTTTCCAAGAAACTAGGATATTTCAGGGGAAAAACAATGCCTCCCTTTAAAAAAATTATTTAACAATTAAGATGTAAAGGCAAGTGAGGTACAGCAATGAATTCCCATGCATCTAAAGAAATAAAAATATCAATATTGGTAAAATCTTGTTTTTTATCTCTTCTGAAGTATATCCCTACAGTGCTTCTGAGCTGAGAATCAAGAATCAGACCAGGACCTACCTTGCTCATAAAAGACCCAATTTCAAGGTGACGGATACCATCTGGGGGATTTAGAAAAGTCAGTGTTGAACTCGTGAGTGAGTGTGTGTGGTTGAGAGAGAAATATTTGAAATAGGCTTTATGAAACAACACGCTGACCCAGCAGGAATACTATTTAAGCAACTGCTCTTTCTTGAGTCATTAGGTGTGAGCTGAAAGCACCTGCTTTGAAATGGGACAGGCTTGTGTCTAAATGTTGACTCTTTGATTCATTCCTTCTGTGACCTTGAAGGAGCCTTTTCAAGGGTGGTCTTCGAATATAGAGGCCCATTCTCTATGGTAAGACATGCCCCAGATGGCATGGTGTATATGGCGTATAGTGGTGTGTAAAAGAGCATTCACTTACTACAGGGCTTATGGTCTAGCAGGGGAGATGGCATATGTAGGCTGATGAATATAATCCAAGGCTACATTTCATAAAGGCATTGAAATCTTAAGAGCCAGCCCATTAAGGTTGCTATCGAAGAAATAGAAGAAAGGATCTTAGAGCTACATTCATCTAGCTTCCTTATCATGGAGAAGAGGAAACAGACAGTACCACACTACCAGTTCTAGCTCAGCCCTAACTCCCAACTTCTATTTAAATTGTTATCTCTGCACTGTATTGCCTTTTAGGCCTATTCTGGCTCAAAGTGGCTGCTTTTTTGTTTTGTTTGTTTGTTTGTTTTGGTAGACAGAGTCTCACTCTGTCACCCAGGCCGGAATGCAGTGGTGTGATCTCAGCTCACAGCAACCTCTGCCTCCCAGGCTCAAGTAATTCTCGTGCCTCAGCCTCCTGACTAGCTGGGATTACAGGCACGTACTACCACATCTGGTTAATTTTTTGTGTTTTTGGTAGGGACGGGGCTTTGCTATGTTGGCCAGGCTGGTCTTGAACTCCTGACCTCAAGTGATCTGCCTACCTTGGCCTCCCAAGGTGCTGGGATTACAGGCATGAGCCACCATGCCTGGCCCAAAGCGGCTGTTTTTATTCTAGTTACACTAGGCATCAGCAGTTTCTTATTTCCCCTTTTCAGAGTTTTAAAATAAAACACATTGTATGGGTAAGAAAATCCAGATAAATGAACAAGTATGTTGTTGGTGTTGCCACATCAATGCAGTTTTTAGTGCGCTTCTATTTGTTGAGTAGAGTAGACAAGAATATGGGCTCTAGAATGCTACAAACTGGGTTCAAATTCCAGGCCCACTATTTATTGTCTGTGCATTAGTCTCCTTATTTTCAAAATAAGAATAATAATAACACCTATCTCATAGGATTATATAAGTATTAAATGAGGTACTCTCTCTATGTGTACATGTGCACACATACACACACACGCCCCTAGGACAGTGCCTGGGACATATGACACTCAATATCTTTTAGCTGTCACTATTTTCCTGCAGTAGAATATAAGCCCCTGAAAGTAGATTTTGAATTTATTTGTTTCATTGCTGCTTCTCTAATGCTCAGGACAATGCCAGTTATACAGTGAGCTTTCAGTAAATATTTGTTGAATGAATGCATGGATTCCCTTATTTTCCTTTCCCAGAGTTTAGAGGGCATGGTGAAGTTCTCAAACTTGCTCCAGGTGAAAGAACAAAGCCACATGTCCTTTTCTCCACTCACCCCTGTGCAGTGGCCATTTAAGGATGTTCACAGTGACAGTGAAGACTTTAGGGTGTTCACATTCATTCATTCATTCAACAAATGTCTAATGGTAGCTAGTGACAGAGATAAAAAGATGATTAAGACTCTTTTTCTGCCCTCTGAGTAAAGGCATAGAAAGATTACATGCTTTGTGCAGGTGATTTCAAGTGTCATTTCGATGTTGCTGGCACATCAAGGGTGAGGCACCTGTTGCTGGCAAGAGATGAAACTGGAGAATTAGGCAAGGGCCATGTCTTGGAGGACTTTGCAGTCTGTCTTAGGTTGAGTTCCCCCAGAAGCAGTCCCTGAGACTAGGATTCAGATACAAGTGATTCATTGAGAAGTTCTCCTAGGAAAACCTGCCAGGCATGGTGGCTCATACCTTACATCACAGCACTTTGAAAGGCCGAGGTGGGCAGGTATACCTGAGGTCAGGAGTTTGAGACCAGACTGGCCAACATGGTGAAATGCCATCTCTACTAAAAATACAAAAATTATTCTACAGCCATACTATCCTGAATGTGCCTGATCTCAGAAAAATACAGAAATTAGCTGGGCATGGTGGCTTGCACCTGTAATCCCAGCTACTTGGGAGGCTGAGGCAGGAGAACCACTTGAACCTGGGAGGGGGAAGTTGCAGTGAGCTGAGATCGCACCATGGCACTCCAGCCTGGGCAACAGAGCAAGACTCTGTCTCAAAAAAAAAAAAAAAAAGTGCTCTTAGGAAAACCTGATAAGAGAATGTGAGGAGCAGGATAGAGAAGGGGAAGAAGTGTGGTCTCCAGCATCCAAGACGGTCCTCAGCAATCCTCACTTCCTGCCTTTTTTGTAATCCCCCTTGCACGTTGTACCAGGACTGACCTGTGTGGCCAACAGCCTATAGCAGAAGTGGTTGCATGTCACCTCTGAGGTTCGGTTCTGTTTTGGGTGCTGTCTTGCTCATTTCCTAGCTCTCTCCTTCTCTTGGATCATTTGCTTTGGGAAAAGACAGCAGCCCTATAGAGAGGCCCATCTGGCAAGGAACTGGAGCCTCTTGCCAGCAGCCACGTGAGGTGATCTTGGAAGCAGATCCTCTATTCCCATCAGATGACTGCAGCCCCAGCTGACAACTTGACTGCAACCTCATGAGTGACCCTGACCACAGCTAAGCCGCTTCCAGATTCCTGGCCCTCAGATACTATGCAAGATAATAAATGTTTGTTTCTTTCAGACATTAATTTTTTGGGGAAAATGTGTTATGCAACAATAGATAAATAATATGCCAAGTAATGGTGTGACTTTAGGCAAAGTCTCAGCATTAATCTGGTGCTGCTGGAGAGCTCTGGAATGTAAGTGATACCTCAGACTTTGTCCTTATTTGAGCCAAGGGAGCTGGGCTTTAACACCTTGGCATCAGTCACTCATTGGTTGTAGGCCGCCCTGACACTTCTGACTCTTTGTACCTGTGAGCAAAGGTGGTCAATTCATGTAGGGGCAGCCCTCCCAAGAGAATCTAAGGTGTGGGCCCTTAGAAGCAAAACACACAGAAGCTGGGGTTGGGGGAATAGGTACCCAGAAATAGTAGAGGGGACTCAAAGGGCTATGGAGTGTGCCCTTGCAGTGTCCACAACCCAGTCCATACTTGGCCTTGAACTTAGGCCTGTAGGTGATAGGGAGCCACTGTAGAATGTCAAGCAAAAACTTGATGGTAATTTATTTTCTATTCTGGCAGTAATCACAAGAGGCAGCCAAAGAGGAAGATAGCATTATGAAGCTGTCATATGATGATTTAGGGAAGAGGTGCCAAGGATTGGAAGGAGGTAATGGACGCAAGAACATTTGGAGGTAAAAGTCAGCACGACGGTGATGGAGAATCGAGGGAAAGAAGAGAGAGGAATTATGGATGCCTCCTAGGTTCTTAACTCTGGTGTGAGAGAGAGATACAGAGAGAAAAAGAGAGTGGGGGTAGGGGAGGGAGACATAGGACAAATTGAAATAGAGAAGTGGCCAGGAGCAGTGGCTCACCACCTGTAATCTCAGCAGTTTGGGAGGCCAAGGTGGGAATATTGCTTGACCTCAGGAATTTGAGACCAGCCTGGGTAACATAGTGAGACCTTGTCTCTACTAAAAGTCAAAAAGAATTAGCCAGGCATGGTGACACATGCCTGTGGTCCCGGCTACATGGGAGGCTGAAGCAGGAGGATCAGTTATGTCTGAGAGATTGAGGCTGCAGTGAGCTATGACTGCAGTGAGCTATGATTGCATCACTGCATGCCATCCTGGGAGACAAACCAATACCCTGTTTCAAACAAACAAGCAATCAAACAAAAACAATAATAACAAAGAAATAGAGAAGAAAGACTGAAATCTAAGGGGAAAGCTCAGTGAAATGCTGCATTTAAGACTGCAAAAATATGGAAGCAACCTCAGTGCCCATCAGCTGATGAGTGGATAAAGAAAATGTGGCATATATATACAATTCCATAGTGTGTATATATATATTTCACAGTATGTATATTCCATAGTATATAGAATCTATAGATTCCACATACATATATATATACACACACACACACATATATGTATACTATGAAACGCTACTCAGCCATAAAAATGAATGGAATAACATCTTTTGCAGAAACTTGGATAAAACTGGAGGCCCTTATCCTAGTGAAGTAACTCAGGAATGGAAAACCACATACCACATGTTCTCACTGATCAATGGGAGCTAAACTATGGATACACAAAGGCAAACAGAGTGATATAATATAATGGACACTGGAAACTCAGAAAGGGAGGGGTGGGTGGGGGTGAGGAATGAAAAATTACCTACTGGGTACAACGTACACTGTTTAGATGATGGGTGCATGAGAAGCCCAGAATTCACCCCTATATGATTTACTCATGTAATGCAAAACCACTTGTACCCCCTAAAGCTATTGAAAATAAATAAATAAATAAAAGAACCGCAAGCCGTAAGCTCCTTTGGCTGGATTCCTTTTCTTCTCTACATTCATCTTTATTAAACATCTACTCCAAGCACCTTGCTAATGCTGTGAAAGTTACAGTAGTGATCCAGTTTTCCTCTCTTGAATTTAAGGCAAAATCAGAGATGTAAACAAATAATTATAATACTACATGATACAAACTACAGTTTTGGAAACTAGAAGATTTCTTATTTATATTATTTCTCCATCATAAACTAACTTTCTTTCTTTTCTTTCTTTCTTTCTTTCTTTCTCTCTGTTTCTTTTCTTTTCCCTCTCTCTCTCTCTCTCTTTCTTTCTTTCTTTTTTTGAGACAGAGTCTCGCTCTGTCACCCAGGCTGGAGTGTAGTGGCACTATCTTGGCTCACTGCAACCTCCGCCTCCTGGGCTCATGTGATTCTCCTGCCTCATCCTCCTGAGTAGCTGGGATTACAGGCGCCCGCCACCATACCGGCTAATTTTTGTGTTTTTAGTAGAGATGGGGTTTCGCCATGTTGGCTAGGCCGGATGACAGGCGTGAGCCATCACTCCTGGCCCTTTCTTCCTTTCTTTCAGCCTCTGTTTTCTTCCTGTCTTAGGTTTTCCGTTCCTTCTTTTCCCGCTCTCATCTCCACTTTCCTTTCTTACATTTATTCTGAGTCATTTAGCATCTTGACTAAAAGTTTCTCTGTGTCCTGCCTTGGTTTCTGTATTCCCTGCTCTGTTACTGTTGCTGTGTTACTTAACTCTGCAGTACCTGTAGAAAGCTTTCCTGTTGAATCAAACTGTGCGTGTGTCTGCATTGATGTATTTTGTGTTGGTTGGGTTCCCCTGAATGTCTGAAATGTAGAATTTTATATTCAGCAACACTGCCTATAGGGTTCACAATGTCCTGTGTCTCAGGTGTTCAAATGACAAGGTGTTTAGGTTTCAGGGAACTGTCACTCCTTAGCAGACAGGCATAGTTCATAGTGATCATCATTATCTATTGAATTTTCCAGTTCCAAGTCCTCCCAGATTCCCAGGACTCTTGCCTGTGTTCACAGTAGCCAGCCAGATGCTCATCTGTGTTGCTCTCCTGGGGAGGCAGGCTTGATACAGGCAATGGGATTGGTAAAAATACTGCTGGCACTAATGGGCTCCTCAGCAGGCTCTCCACCTCCAGTCTTGTTACTTGAGTGGCCTCAAATGTCCCTTTCCATCCTACTCCCTCCTTGCAGCTATCCTATTCCTGTCCAGATCTACCCACATTGTCCCAGCAACTTTACATAAGGTAGTGAGAGAAGGGCTGGAATGTGAAGATACCTCGGATTCCTGGCCCTTTAGTCACTGCCAACTCTGAAATGACTAGCATGGGTGAAACACAGTGGCAGCAGCTAACGCTGTTTGTGACCTGATTGCTAAGGAGGTGCAGATTAAGTTCTTCCCTTTCTCCTCTTCTGCAGGTCATAAGGGCTTGGTTTTTCTCTTGTGGATTTGTTAAAGCAAAACTAACAACTTTATTTTCCTGCCACAGGTAGTAAACAAAAAGGAGACACTGCTTTGGACTGAGAAGATTCTTGTGACAAAGGGAATCTTCACAAGTCTTCTAACCCATTTATGCCGGAGGTTCTTTTTTTTTTTTTTTTTTTTTTTGCGAAAAATCAGACCTTGGCGATGACTTTGAGCAGTAAGATATAAAGAACTCCCACAAGCTTAGCGTTCCAATAATGGAACACTAGGCATAAATAGCTACAGTCCAGCTTTGCAGATGGGCAGTTTCTGCTCCGCACGCTTCTGCCTGTTCTGATACCTCCTATGAGATCAGAATGTGGCTGAGCATGGTGGATTCAGGTATTTGGGCTGAATATAGCTCATGAAGTAGACACAACAAACAATTTCTTTGAGCAATTTTAAAAAGTGAACACAAAGATGACATGTGGACCACCTATTCATTAATCTATCCAAGCATGTTCTATTCAGCTTTTGCTTGACCTTCAGGCAAGAATGTTGTTGATATTATTGTCAACATTAAATCGTATCACAAATGGCCAAGAAAAGCTAGGTTTTAAATTTACTGAATTGTAAAGGTGCCTAGCATATCTCTCTAATCTTTATTTTAACTCATCATTGAGACTTTAATTTCAAGGACTATATACTTTCCTATAATCTCTATTTAGCCCTTTTTCAAATATTCTTATAATGTACTCCACTAGACAAAAGATACACCAACACATCTGTTTGAGATAAGACCTTTGCTATTTTTGGCTTTCTGTAACACTGCTGTGGGAAAACATCCTTCAATTTCTTAGAAGTCCCATTGTTTAATGGAAAAGATCTCTGAGACATCTTCTTAAGATTCTTGAAAGATTACTGTACATTAGATCTTTCTAATGTCTTACTAAAGGATCTTACAGTCCCTCCTTGGACTTGATCCTTGCCCTAAGGCCCATTCTTTGAGAATCTTTTGCTGGGAGAGACTGGAATTGTAGTTTTATTTTTGAACTCCAAAAGTCTTGGATCCTTTACAATTCTTCTAAATTCTGCTTGAAAATTGAGTAATTCACTCACTAGTTAATTTCTCTCATCTTGGATTTTTTTTTTAACTTTTATTTTAGGTTCAGGGGTACGTGTGCAGGTTTGTTACATGGGAAAACTGCATGTCTCAGGGGTTTGGCGTACAGATTATTTTGTCACTCAAGTAACAGGCATAGTACCAGATACTAGTTTTTTGATCCTCACCCTCCTCCCAACCTTCACCCTCACGTGGGCCCTTTGTGTCCACATGTACTTGATGTTTTAGCTCCTACTTATGAGTGGAACATGCAGTATTTGGTTTTTTGTTCATGTGTTAGTTCTCTTAGGATAATGGCTTCCAGCTTCATCCATGTCCCTGCAAAGGACATGATCTCTTTCTTTTTATGGCTGTATAGTATTCCGTGGTGTATGTGTTCTACATTTTCTTCATTCAGTCCACCATCAATGGGCATTTAGGTAAATTCCATGTCTTTGCTATTGTGAATAGTACTGTGATGAACATATAAGCACATATGTCTTTATGGTAGAATGATTTATATTCCTTTGGGTATATGCCCAACAATGAGATTGCTGGGTCAAGTGACAATTCTATTTTAAGTTCTTTGAGAAATCTCCAACTTTCTTTCCACAATGGCGGAACTAATTTACATTCCCATCAGCAGTGTATAAGCATTTTCTTTTATCTGCAACCTCACCAACATCTGTTAATTTTTGACTTTTTAATAGTAGCCACTCTCACTGGTTTGAAGTAGTATCTCATTGTGGTTTTGATTTGCATTTCTCTAATGATTAGTGGTATTGAGCATTTTTTTCATGTGCTTGTTGGCTATATGTATGTCTTCTTTAGAAAATTTTCTGTTAATGTACTTTGCCCTTTGTTAATGAGGTTGTTTGTTTCCTGCTTGTAAATTTGTTTAAGTTCCTTGTAGGTTCTGGATATTAGATTTTTGTTGGATGCATAGTTTGCAAATATTTTCTCCCATTCTGTAGGTTGTCTCCCATTCTGTTTGCTCTGTCAACAGCTTCTTTTCCTGTGCAGAAGCTCTTTAGTTTAACTAGATCCCATTTGTCAGTTTTTGTTTTTGTTGAATTGCTTTTGGCCTCTTTACCTGAAATCTTTGCCTGGTCCTATGTCCAGAATGATATTGCCTAGGTTATCTTTCAGGGTTTTTATATTTTTAGGTTTTACATTTCAGTGTTTAATCCCTCTTGAATTGATTTTTTTTATGGTGTTAGGAAGGAGTCCAGTTTCAATTTTCTGCATATGGCCAGCCAGTTATCCCAGCACTATTTATTGAATAGGGAGTCCTTTCCCCATTGCTTGTTTTTCTTGACGTTGTTGAATATCAGATGGATGTGTGTGGCATTATTTTTGGGTTCTGTATTCTGTTGCATTGGTCTATGCATCTGTTTTTCTACCAGTTCCATGCTGTTTTGGTCATTGTAGCATTGTAGTATAGTTTGAAGTCAGGTTCCATAATGCCTCCAGCTTTGTTCTTTTTGCTTAGGATTGCCTTGGCTATTTGGGCTCTTTTTTAGCTCTATATAAATTTTAAAATAGTTTTGTCTAATTCTGTGAAGAATGTCATTGGTAGTTTGATAGAAATATCACTGAATCTATAAATTACTTTGGGCAGGCAGTATGGCCATTCTAACCATATTGATTCATCCTATCCATGCACGTGGAATTCTTTTTTCATTTGTTTGTGTCATCTCTAATCTATTTGAGCAGCATTTTGTAGTTCTCCCCCTAGAGCTCTTTCACCACCCTGATTAGCTATATTCCTAGGTATTTGATTCTTTTTGTGGCTATTGTGAATGGGGTTGTGCTTTTGATTTGGCTCTCAGCTTGGCTGTTATTGGTGTACAGAAACGGTAATGATTTTCATACATTGATTTTGTATTCTAAAGCTTTGCTGAAGTTGCTTATTAGATCAAGGGGCTTTTGGGCAGAGGCTATGGGGTTTTCCAGGAATAGAATTACATCGTCTGCACACAGGGATAGTTTGACTTCCTCTCTGCTTATTTGGATGCCTTTTATTTCTTTCTTTTGCCTGATTGCTCTGGCCAGGACTTCTAGTACTATGCTGATAGAAGGCATCCTTGTCTTGTTCTGGTTTTTAAGGGAAATGCTTCCAGCTTTTACCAGTTCAGTATGATGTTGGCTATGGATTTGTCATAGATTGCTCTTATTTTGGATTTTATTCCTTCAGTGCCTAGTTTATTGAGGGTTTTTAACTTGAAGGGATATTGAATTTTATTGAAAGCCTTTTCTGCATCAATTGAGATGATCATATGGTTTTTGTCTTTAGTTCTGTTTATGTGATGGTCACATTGATTTACCTATTTTGAACCAACCTTGCATCCCAGGGATAAAGCCTACTTGATCATGGTGGATTAGCTTTTTGATGTGCTGCTGAATTCAATTTACTAGTATTTTGTTGAGGATTTTTGCATTGATATTCATGAAGGATATGGATCTGAAGTTTTCTTTCTTTCTTTCTTTTAATTTTGGGTCTCTGCCAGGTTTTCGTATCAGGATGATGTCAGCCTCATAGAATGAGACAGAGAGGAATCCCTCCTCCTCAAGTTTTTGGAATAGTTTCAGTAGGAATAGTACAACATCTTCTTTATACATCTGGTAGAATTCTGCTGTGAATCCATCTGGTCCTCGGTTTCATTTTTGGTTGGCAGGCTTTTTATTACAGATTTCACTTCGGAACTCATTATTGGTCTATTCAGAAATTCAGTTTCTTCCTGGTTCAGTCTTGAGAAGTTGTATGTGTCCAGGAATATGTCAATTTCTTCTAGGTTTTCTAGTTTGTGTGCATACAGGTGTTCAAAGTAGTCTCTGAGGATTTCTTTTTTAATATCTGTGGGGTCAGTCATAATTTCCCCTTTATCATTTCTGATTGTGTTTATTTGGATCTTCTCTCTTTTCTTTATTAGTCTAGCTAGTGGTCTATCTTATTAATTTTTTCAAAAAACCATTTCCTGGATTTGTTGCTCTTTTTATGTTTGTTTGTTTTTCCTCTCAGTTTCCTTCAGGTCAGTTTTCATTTTGTTTATTTCTTGTATTCTGCTAGCTTTGGGGTTGGTTTCCTCTTGTTTCTCTATTTTCTCTAGATGTGATATTAGGTTATCAATTTGAGATTTTTCTAACTTTCTGATGTGGATGTTTAGTGGTATAAATTTCCCTCTTAACACTGCTTTAGCTGTGGCCCAGAGATTCTGGTATGCTGTATCTTTATTCTCATTAGTGTCAATGAATTTCTTGATTTCTGCCTGAATTTCATTATTTACCCAAGTCATTTGAGAGCAAGTCGTCCAATTTCTATGTAATTATATGGTTTTGAATGTTTTTCTTAATATTTATTTTTATTTTTATTGTGCTGTGGCCTGAGAGCATAGTTGGCATGATTTCAGTTTTTTTTGAACTTGCTTATTGCTTTATGTCCAATAGTGTGGTTGCTTTTAGAGTATGTGCCATATTCAGTTGAGAAGAATGGGTAGAGTTCTGTAGATGTCTATTAGGTCCATTTGGTCCAGTGTTGAGTTCAGGTCCTGAATATCTTTGTTAGTTTTCTGCCTCAATCGTCTGTCTAATACTGTCAATGGGAGTGTTGAAGTCTCCCACTATTATTGTGTGGCTATCTAAGTCTCTTCATAGGTCTCAGAGAACTTGCTTTATAAATGTTGGTGCTCCTGTGCTGAGTGCATATATATTTATGATAGTTAGGTCTTCTTGTTGAATTGAGCCCTTTATTATTATGTAATGTCCTTCTTTATATTTTTTGACCTTTGTTGGTTTAAAGCCTGTTTTTGTCTGAAATTAGAATAGCAACGCCTGCTTTTTTTCTGTTTTCGATTTGCTTAGTAGATTTTTTTCCATCCCTTTACTTCAAGTCTATTGGTGTCATTGCATGTGAGATGGTTCTCTTGAAGACAGCATACTGTTGGGTCTTGCTTCTTTATCCAACTTGCCACTCTGTGTCTTTTAATTGGGGGAATTTAGCCTATTTAGATTCAAGGTTAGTATTGACATGTGCAGGTTTGTTCTTGTCATCATGTTGTTGACTCGTTATTATGCAGACTTGTTTGTGTGGTTGCTTTATAGTGTCACTGATCTATGTACTTAAATGCGTTTTTGTAGTAGCTAGTAGTGGTCTTTCCTTTCCATGTTTAGCACCCCCTTCAAGACCTCTTATAAAGCAGGTCTGGTGGTAACAAAACCCCTTAGTATTTGCCTGTCTGAAAAGGATCTTATTTCTCCTTTGCTTATGAAGCTTAGTCTGGATGGATATGAAATTCTTAGTTGAAAGTATTTTTCTTTAAGAATGCTGAACATAGGTCCCTGATCTTTTCTGGCATATAGGGTTTCTGCCAAAAGGTCCTCTGTTAGCCTGATAGGGCTCCCTTTGTAGGTGACCTTCCCCTTTTCTCTACCTGCTGTTAATATTTTTTTCTCTCATTTCTACCTTGGAGAATCTGATGATTATGTGTCTTGGGGATTTTCTTTTCATTCAGCATTTCATAGGGGTTCTCTGCATTTCCTGAATTTGAATGTTGGCCGTTCTAGAAATGTTGGGGATATTTTCATGGACAATATCCTGAAATATGTTTTCCAAGTTTCTTGCTTTCTCTCCCTTATCTTTCAGGGATGCCAATGAGTCATAGATTTAGTCTCTTTACATAATCCCATATTCTTGGAGGTGGTCTTTGAGCTCTGAGGTGCTTTCGTCAGCTTAATTGATTATGTTGTTAATAATGCAATTGTATTCTGAAATTCTTGAAGTGAGTTTTTCAGCTCTATTAGCTCAGTTTAGTTATGTCTTAAAATGGCCAGTTTGTCTTTTATCTCCTATATTATTTTATTTTGTTCTTTAGAATCTTTGAATTGGGTTTCAAGTTTCTCCTGAATGTCAATGAACTTCATTCCTATCCATATTCTGAATTATATTTCTGTTATTTCAGCCATTTTAGCCTGGTTAAGAACCATTGCTGGGGAACTACTGTGGTCATTTGGAGGTAAAAGGACATTCTGGCTTTTTGAATGTCCAGAGTTCTTGAGCTGGTTCTTTCTCATCTGTGTATTCCTTCAATCATTGAAATTGCTGTCCTTTGGATTTTTTTTTTTTTTTTTTTTGCTTTATTTTCTTTGATGTGCTTGGGGTTTTGATTGTGGTATAAGGTAGAGTGAATCAACTGGCTTTGTTTCTGGTACAATTTTTGGTGTTCAAGGCTTAGCTCAGCACTCCTTGGCTGTGTGTTCTAACTCTAGGGGGCTGGTATCAGGCCTCCAGCTTTGTTCTCTGGCCCCTCAAGGTTGGCAACCTATTGCCCTGGAGGGGCTGAAGTGTTCCTGGACTGCTGGCTACAACACTTTGAAGGGCAATGCCAGCTAAAGTGCTTCATCAGGCAGTGGCAGTGGGATCTGTGCACATTTGCACATGTCAGCAACAGCAGCTGTGTGGCAGGGTGCATGCTTGTCAGCTAGGGTGGGGCACTGGCGGGCCTGGGATTGTTGGCCTCAGTGTGGACCTTGACAGCAGCAGCAGAGGTGGCAGTGCTAGGGATGGAGGAAGAGGGAGTGGGGCCACTGGAATTTGTGTGCATGTTCATGTGTGTGGCATTGTTGAAGTGAGGGTGGGGTGCTGGCAGGCACGGGGCTGGTGACCTCCATGCATGTGTTCATGCCAGTGGTGGTGGTGGCATGGAGCAGAGGGTGGGGCTGCTGGTTTTCCTGGGTGTGTTCATGCCAGCAATGGTGGCACAATAGCACTGTTGTGGGGGTGTGTGGGTGCTGTCATGCAGGCAGCAATGGGGAAGGGGTGAGGTCTCCCTATGCACACAGGTGCCAGCAAAGTGATGGTGGAGTGGCCATAGGTGAGTGCACACCAGTGAAGTGGTACAGGAGAGGCTGCTATGGGGGGAGGTTGTGGGTAGGCTGGTGCATGTCAGAGGGGGCCACTCTGCTGGAGCTCTCCAATTGTCAGGCATGGTCTGCCAGCACAGGAACTATGATGTGGGCCCCTGGGAAGCACTTTGATTGGGCATCTGAGGCTGCACTGCAAGCAGGCATGGTGAGGATGAGTCCCAGGGAGAGGCCAGTGGGCAGAAGGGTGCCCAGGTAAGACTGGACCCATCTCATGGACAAGATTGCCCTACTCTGTTCAGGTCTTACAGTTCCCCTAAGGTTAGAGTCTCCTAGAGCAGTATGATGAGCCTTGAGGGAGGGACATCCCTGGCTGTGCTCCTCTGCAGACATTCCTGCACCAAACCCTCTGGGCTCCACACAGGCTAGAATCCTGTCCCTACCACCTCTTTAAGCAGCTCTCCCTGCCAGCTCAAGTGTCCATGGGAATCGTGGGGTCTCTTGTAGCCAGAATTCCTGAGGTCCATGGTGAGAATGGGTTGCTCCTCTCCTGCTCAACTCACCCCTTCCCCAGTTGTTAGGGCCCAGGAACAAGTCCTGGAGCATGATTGCCTCATGCAGGGTTCCCAGCTTCCTCTCACTTCAGCCCAGTGTCTGTGTTCTCTCTCCATTCACTGTCAGTGTCTTCTTTCCAAAGATCTGTTCTTCCTTGTGTTGTGGCAGATATTCCTCCTAGCTATGTCTAGGATTTTTCTATAGGTGGTTAGTTGAAGCAAGTTGGTGTGTTCAGCAGCCTCTCTCACCCTTGGTTTCACCATTCTGATAATTTGCATCCACAGCTACACATGGTAATATGTCTGAATCTCACAAACATGAAGTGAAATTTTAAAAGCCAAGCATAAAACAAAATGTGCAGTCTGGTTCCTGTTGATATAAAGCTTAAAAACAGGTGAAACTCATTTAAGTTGTTAGAAGATGGGATAGAGGTACCTATCAGAGGAACTAAGGGGCCTTCTGGGGTGCTGGTCATGTTCTGTTTCTTAGTCTTGGTGCTGGTTACAAAGGTTTGTTCCCTTTGAGAAAACTTTTGAAGCTGTATACTCATGATTTGTGCACTTTTTTATAGATTATGCTGAAAATTTCAAAAAATATTCTCTCTCAATCTCTCTTTCTCCTTCTCTGTGCCATCTTTCCTCACAGTACTTGGTTGAGAACTGTCCCCATCAGAGACCCCTTGTAGCCAACTGACATGACCTGACCTATAGTCAGATGGATCCTGCTTTTGGTTTAAGACTCTTTTTACAAAAAAATTCTTTTATGCTTAGATTTTACTTTTTAAAAATCATTTTTATCTTAGAACAGTTTTAGGTTCACAGCAAAATTTTTTTTTAAATACAGAGATTTCCCATATAACTCCTGCTTCCATACATGTATAGCCTACTCCATTATCAATCCCCTCAGAGTGGTGCATACCACTAGAGTGTTAACATTTGTTACAACTGATGAACCTGCATTAATGCATTATTATCACTCATTGTCCATAGTTTACATTAGGGTTCACTTTTGGTTTTGTACCTTCTATTGGTTAGAACATGTATCCACCACTGCAGTATCCTATATATTTCAAATTACTGAAAGTTTTTTTTTTTTAAATCATGAATGGGTGTTGGGTTTTGTCAAATGATTTTTTTGCATCTATTGATATCATCATGTGATTTTTCTTCTTTGGCCTATTGATGTGATATATTACATTAATTGATATTTGAATGTTGAATTAGGCACGCATACTTGGGATAAATCCCACTTGGTTGTGATGTATAATTCTTTTAATACATTGTTCGATTCAATTTGCTAATATTTTGCTGAAAATTTTTGCATCTATGTTCATGAGAGATCTCCATATATAGTTATTTTTCGTGTAATACATCTGTTTGATTTTGGTTTCAGGGTGATTCCAGTCTCACAGAATGAGTTGGGAAGCATCTGCTGCTTTTATCTCCTGAAAGAGATTGTAGAGAATTGGTAACTTTATTTCCTAAATGTTTGATAGAATTTATCAGTGAATCCCTCTGGGCCTGTTGCTTCTGTTTAGGAAAGTTATTAGTTATTGATTCAATTTCTTTAACATATATATGCCTATTCAGATTGTCTATTTCTTCTTGTGTTAGTTTTGGCAGATTATGTCTTTCAAGGAACTGGTCTATTTTGTCCAAATTTTCAAATTTGTGTTCTTAGAATTTCTTTATTATCTTTTTAAAGTCCATGGATCTGTAGTGATGTCTCCTCCTTCATTTCTATTAGTAATTCATGTCTTCTTCCTTTTTTACTTAGCCTGGCTAGTAAAGAACCAGCTTTTGGTTTGCTGATTTTCTCTATTGATTTCTTGTTTCCAATTTCATTGATTTCTGCTGTAATACTTATTTCTTTCCTCTGTTTACTCTGAATTTAGTTTGCTCTTCTTTTTCTGGGTATAAACTTAGATGATTAATTTTGATTTTTTTTCTAATATATGCATTCAATGCTATAAATTTTTCTGTTAAGCACTGCTTTCTCTGAATCTCACAAATTTTAATAAGTTGTGTTTTCCTTTTAACTTTCTTCAAAATATTTTAAAATTTCTCTTGAATTTTATTCTTTAACCTGTGTGTTATTTGGAAGTGTTTTGTTTGATCTTCACATATATTGAGATTTTCCAGTTATTCTGTTATTGATTTCTAGTTTTTTTCCAGAATATGGTCTATCTTGGTGAATGTTCCATGTGAGCTTGGGAAGAATGTGTATTCTACTGTTGTTGGATAAAGTAGTCTATAGATACAATTTATATCCAGTTCATTGATGGTGCTGTTGAGCTCAATTGTGTCCTTACTGATTTTCTGCATGCTGAATATGTCCCTTTTTGCTAGAGGGATGTTGAATTCATTTATTTCTCTTTGCAGTTGTGTCCATTTTTCCCTCATTTAGTTTGATGCTCTGTTGTTAGGTGTATACATGTTAAAGATTGTTATGTTTTTTAGAGAATCCTATATCATTACATAATGCCCCTCTCTGTCCCTGGTTAAATTTCCTTCCTTTTAAGTTTGCTCTGTCTGAAATTAATATAGTTATTCTTACTTTCTTTTGATTAGTGTTAGCATGGCATATCTCTCTCCATCCATTTACTTTTAATCTAAGTATGTTTTTACACTAAAGTGAATTTAAAGAGGCTTGTGTTTTTCCATCCACTCTAACAATATCTTTTAGCTAGTGCATTTAGACTATTGGTGTCTAAAGTGACTATTGATATATACTGCATATGCTATTTACAGCATATAAACTCCTGTAAATAGGTCTCTAATAATGTAGTGGTAAGGCATGGAATAAGGAGAAGCATTCTCTAGTCCCGTTATTAGGTTTCAGTCTTTTAGTAAGCCTATGTCTCTGGACTTTGAACTTTACGGGTGTGTCTTAATTTTTCTCTCCCTGCTCCCTTAGGGGGAACAGGATAACTACAATGGTCTGCAGTTGGGTAATTCTCTTTTTCCACATGGAAGGCTGGAGGGGGTTGGAGTTGGATATTTCCCTTCTCCCAAGTCAGTAAGACTTTGAAAAAACCTCAGCAGGTTAAGCTCTGGTTAAATAGTTTTACTGAAGACAGATTTTGTTATGAAAAACAAATTGCTCTTGTGTATTTTCAAATGGTTCCATTTTCCCTCCTGCAGCCAGAAGCACAGGGGAATTTTTCTTTGCTATCCACTGTGAGAACTTGGTTGAGCTCCTGGAGGTAAAACTCACAATATTGTGGAGTCCTCCATGACTAGGTCTCCTTGGAATTTTTAACCCTCAGATTTGTTCATATTGAGCCTCCAGCAATTTGTCAATTACAGTTCAGGTTTCCCTCCCTTGGCATTGGGCTTCTGCAGTGATTTTTGCTTGTGAGTCTCTGCTCCACTAAGATGCGACTCCAGTAAGCAGTGAGTCTCTGTTCCAGTATACCTGTTGGTCTCTCCAATGTTGGGGGCAGTGGTTTGCCCCATGTCCTCACCTTTCTTACATATCTAAGAAGAGTTGTTGATTTTTTAGTTCATTGAGGCTTTTACTTGTCAGGATGAAGTGATGACTTCTAAGCTCCTTACATGTTGAACTGGAAACCAGAAGTCATATGTATATACACATATGTGTGTGTGTATATATATATAAACATATGTGTGTGTGTATATATATACCCATATGTGTGTGTGTATATATACACATATGTGTGTGTGTATATATATACCCATATGTGTGTGTGTATATATATACACGTGTGTGTGTGTGTATATATATATTTACCTCCTCCCCCCTACATCTCCCCTGTCCACACACACAGCCCAATCTTTTGTTTTCTCATCATCTGTAAGTCAAGAATTCAGGCCGACCTCAGTTGGCAGTTCTCATGAAATTGTAGTCAGATGTTGGCATACTGGCAGGTGCTGTGGTGATTTAAAGGCTTAACTGTGCTGATGTCCAAGATTACTCACCCACACGGCTGGCAGTTGATGTGGGCTGCTGGGAACTCAGCACAGAAAACTGATCGGAATACCTATGCCGTGGCCTTTCCAAATGGTTTGAGCTTCCTTACAGCATGGTGGCCTAAGGTCAGCCAAGCTTCTTAAATGGTGGCTCAAGCCCCCAACACAAGTGTTCCAACAAGCAAGGTGAAACAGTACTGTCTTTTTTTTCTTCAGATGTAGCTTCAGAAGTCACATTACTTTTCCACATTCTGTGGTTACAAATGACTCACAAGTCTGCCCAGATTCAAGAGGAGGGGACATAGACTCCACCTCTTTATGGAAGGACAAAGAGTTATGAACCTATCTTTAAAATGCCACAATATCTAAGCTTTAAAAACATTAATTCATGATAGCTCCAATCCAACTGCAAGATACAGTATTTCCCTAAAAATGGAGAGACAGTGAGCTGTGCAGAAGACAATTCTCAGCTCAGGGACCTGGAAATATCTATCCTTAATATATTCAAAGAACTAGACCAGGGTTGACAAACTTTTTATGTAAAGGGCCAGGTTGTAAATATTTTAGTCTTTTCAGGCCACATGGTCTCTGTCACAACTCCTTAACTGTATGCAAAAGCAGGTATAGACAATTCATAAACAAATGAGTATAGCTGTGTTTCAATAACACTTTATGCATTAAAAAAAAGCAGTGAACACATTTGCTCCCAGGTCATAGTTTGCTGACCCCTAGGCTAGTTTAAGTGATTCTCCTGCCTCCGCCTCCTGAGTAGCTGGGATTACAGCTGTGCACCACGACACCCAGATAATTTTTTGTATGTTTAGTAGAAACGGGGTTTGACCATGTTGGCCAGGCTGATGTCGAACTCCTGACCTCAAGTGATCCGCCTGCCTCGGCCTCCCAAAGTGCTGGGATTACAGGCGTGAGCCACTGCGGCCAGCCTTAGACTGCTGCTCTTTACTGAGCTCTAGGTTAGTCATGGAGGGGGCATCACTTGGTCGTGAATTTCTATAAATGTGATGCTGATACTGGCAAGTTTGGACTCAGTTAGCTCAAAAGCCTTTCTCTACTGGCCTCTGATATTGGCTAATTTACAGTCTGAAGTTACTCCTAAACTTCCCTTGTGACTAAAGCTCTGGACACTCAGTGACTGTTCAGTCTTGGCTGGTTTACAGCAAAATCAGGCCTGTCAGAAGGTCCTTGAAGAATCTTTTGGAGTCATGCTTAGTGATGAGAATGAGGCAGGTTCAAGTCCAGCACTTTAGTCCCAGGGAAAAGTCTTGGTCAGATTAGAGCAGTTTCCCAGTCTCCAGAGCTAGAATTATCAGAACAGCAACTTTCAGTGAGAACCAAATGAGAAACCCAGCATCAAGATTTAGGGCACAATAAAAGCTGATAGGAAGACTAGGCTACCTCATTATTATAGGAAGAACATCAGAGGAATCAATGATCTCTCACTCAGGGCCTAATTCATCACCTATTCCTTTCGGCCAGTGTTATTGCCAGGTCTCGCTCTTTCTGGTTAGGAATCTGTGTTAGTTCAAAGAAGAGAGAGTGACATTTGCCTTAATGTCATGGACTTGTCTGCTCTATCTGAACTCCCAAGTTAAATGAGCTCCAGTTATTTATATGATCTCTGGGGTTGTGTTTCAAGAGAAGAAGTATTCACTCTTATTTATGGTTCTAACTTAAAGGCTAAGCTGTAATGTAAAACAACTGACATGTTACCCAATAGTTGCACACTATTATTTTGGCACAGAGTTTTATTTTTATTTTTATTTTCATGATTTCTGGGCAAGCACATATGGAATGGGATTTCTGCCATGGTCTTCCTCCTACAGTTCTGTTTACCCTTCTACTCTGTTCCTTTTGTTTTCTTTAATCACAGAGGTTTGACCATGCAGGTGTTTGACCATAACTGTCATTGTCTAACATGCAGACATAGATCAACTGTTGATATAATGACACATTTTGTGGCTCACAAATATATTGAGCTTCTGAAAATAGGCAATAACATTTAGAATGAAGAGAGAAAAGATCCAGCATTGCAGAGTGTCGGTGTGCACTGGTGACCTCTTTTCAGATTTATGCTGCCACTTACTAGTATATGTGGCATCTGTCCACTTGTTTGATCTCTCTGGGTCTCAATATTTTTATCTGTAAGATGGAGGTGATTATACATACCACGTAGAATTCTCATAAAGGTTACATTTAACAATAATGAAGTGCTTGATACAGTGCCAGACACAATATTCCCTCAATTAGTGGTAGCCATGATAGACATGATTAGTGTTCCATATATGCTCACCGCCTCCTCCCACCATGACCTCCATAAGATTATGTGCTTCTCTGCCCCACTGATATTGAATGTTTCCAGATGACTTGCTTTGGCCAGAGGGATATAGGTGGAAATGAATTCTGAGTCTAAGCTTTAAAGGCACTGCATGTTTCTGCTTGATCTTCTGAGATCTGTTTGGTCATCACCATGAGAAGACTATACCTCAGGTAGACACTATTCTTTCTCCCAGGTAACCTGGATCCCAAAATGAGAACAGAAGAACCACTTCATGTGACTTGAACCAGATCTGAAATCTGAAGTGAAGCCCAGAAGAGTGTAGCTGAAGACAAGTGAACCTACTTGACCTGCAAACGCACATGTGAGCATGCTGCTGATATTTTTGGAGTTGTTTGTTATGCAGAAACAGCTAACTGATACAGCCAAAAAGAAAAACAAGTTAAGCCCACAATGAGCTTTCAGCCCAGACACGAGGATGACAAAGGAGTGAGGGCCAGTAAAGCTAGGTTATCATTCTCTGCCAGAAATTGGCTGTATGACCTTTGAACATCTACTTTGTCCATCTGGCTCTGATTTCTTCTAATGTGAAGAGGTTTTAGTGATTTTAGATGACCCAATATAATATCATTTTTAGACATAAACTTTTCTGTATCTATGAAAGTATTATCCTATAATAATAATCTGTAAAATTAGTTTAGAAACAAGAAGACTGAAAGGAGCTATGATTAAAGTCAATAAAACCACAAATGACATGGATAAATTGAAAATGGCATTGTTCTTAAATTCCTGGAATCTTATGAGAAGGATCATGAGATATTTGGAAGCATTAGATTTAGGACCAATGAAAAGAGCAACTTTTATAAATGAAAGAGGCTTTTGGAACTGTCTCTCACTAAATTATCTCAAAGTGATAACACAAGACAAATATATAAATCTTCAGCTTCAAGAAGCTTTGAAGTCCAGGGGTCACAAATGAGTTTCATTGTTTAGTATTCTTTTTTTTAAATAAGTTTCTTGTCAACATGTAAAAACAGGACTTTCTTTTGCAAGAGCCAAAAATCTGGCAACACAGATCTTCCATGAAAGCATGAGAATAATCATTTGAAGTAAGAGCTTTTTTTTTTTGATGGTATTTAAACTTTCTAATTTACTCCAGTCCCCGCCTGACCTGAATCATCTGCCTTGCTTCAAGAGGCCTTTGAGTTTATATCTATTGAATTTGGCAAATCCCAATGACTGATCCTGACTTGATATAAAAGGAGTCTTCACCAGTTGGACTCAAATGTGGTTCAACTGTCTATGTTGTGTGAAATTTGACTTTTTAAATACGTTTTAATCAGTTCAGTTTGGGGAGGTCTCTGCTATGGAGTACACTTCAGTTTCCTTGTATTATCCTCCTGATAGTCATTATAATAGTCTTGCTGGCACACCGTGTCCTCTTAAGAGTCTTAAATGTTTGCTTGTAGCTATCCATTGTTTGTTAAGCAGTGTGATTATGACTAGGTCAGCAACAAGGTCAATAATCATTTGCCTAATCCACCATTGTGACTTGTGAATTCCATACTGAGACCAAATGAGTGTATTATGTTAGTGACAGAGTGGTCACAATTCCCAAGGTTTTTGGTCAATCTCTCAAAATTGAGAGGGTGAACAAAAGGGAGAAATTGTTAAAAAAAAAAAAAGAAAGAAACAGGAAGGCATTGTCCTGACACTGTCTGCATACTTTGAGTTCCTACGTAACAGCCTGCAACTGAATTTAGTACACAAACAAATCAACACTTAAGTTAGGAGTATCATTTTTGAAACAGATAACCGAGTCTCAGCATCTGAGCTTCAGCCATTTCTAGACAGCCAACTGATTAGACCATGCCCAGATAAGGCATGTACCTACCTGTAATCAATCCAGTTGTTTCTGTACTTTACTTCTGTGTTTAGACTATAAAAGCTAATGCCCATGTTAAGCAGGGATTACCTCTCTAAACTTTTGGTTCTAGGTGCTGTTTAATTCACGAATCACTTTTTGCTCAAATAAACTCTATTACATTAAAAAAAAATCCAGAAGGGGTCTTGAGCATGTGAAAATTACCATTAATAGCTTTAAGTTGCTCTCATGAAAGGTAAACAGATCCTTTCCCAAGGAGCTCTTGGTAGTCTGCCTCCTGGAGAAACTCAGAGATCTGTTTATCTATGTGCTTTTTAGAGAGCAAGTTAGTTGAGGGTCTTTCCCTTTCAATGGTTGGAAATAGGATGGTTAACTTTACATCCAGAACTGAACCCACCATTAACTCAAATTAATCAATCAAAACTCCATTAGTCCACATTTTGGCTCATGGTACCACCCATTCACTCAGGCTAGAAACCTAAAAATCATTTCTGATTTTTAAATTTATTTTCTTCACTATAGCCATGTTATCAACTTCTCTAAAATCTTCCCTGTGTTAGTCTGTCCCACTTTCCTCTATTCACATGGCCACTGCTTTAGCAAGGGTTTACACCTAAATTATTGTAATAACCAACTGGTAGATCTTATTTTTATGCATTCCTCCTATACTCAAAATTCACGTTATAGCCAGGAAGATTTCTACAACACACATGAATCTGCTCTTGTCACCCTCCTTTTAAAAACTTTCACTAGTGACATGCCACATTGTCCATCAAGTACAAAATTCTCAATATAGCATTTCCCTCCATCTTACCTTGTCAACACTATCTTCTGCTGTTCTTGGACACATACCCTACACTGTAGCCACTCTGACACAACTGTCAAATCAAACCCTTCATGGGTATGACTTTATTTTTTCTGATCTCCTTGCTTAGAATGTTTCATCTTCCATGGCTGCTCAGGAAACTTTAATTCATACTTGAAGCTTCTGCTCAGTGATCATCTTTTCTTTGATGTCTTTTCTGGTACCCTTCAATCACAAGTCAGACTTAATGGTATCATTCCCTCCTCCTTGCTCCAACAGCGATTTGAAAGTTTATCTTTCTGCAGATTTACTCTGAGGGACGTAATTAGTCACTTATATATCTTTTCCCACCACACTATTGACTTCTGGAAGGCAAGATTAGGTCTCATAAATCATAGCTCTGCTATCCGTCACCATGCTGTGTATGTTGTAGGTATGGGGCAAGACTGGTGTGATAGTTTGGGGCTTTTCCTAGAGCCTTAGAGAACATCAATATCTATTTCATCCTGTCCAATTAAACAGTCTCCTGAATGTTATCTGCACATTGTCACCCTCGGTTGTTTTCCCTTTTCCTAAATCTTTAACTTCCTTAGCTTTCTATCACAGTTCACAATGCTCACCTTACAATTGCCCACTCAACCTTGTCTGCAAATTGGAAGTATTTGGGAAGCTTTAAAAATATTAAGGACTAGATTTCACGCTCAGAAATATTGCTGTCACTGGTCTAGGGACAGCTGGGACATTGGTGTCATTCTAAGATGCAACCAAGGTTCAGGCTTCCTGTTCCAAGTCTTGAATTGGTACTTTCTTCCAGCTCCATGTGGCAAAGCCACTGACAAAACATTGTCCTCACTGTGTCACTGGCGCCTCTATGTTCTAGGTTGGTCATATCAGTATTAGCCAGCATCCCACTGTGCAAGGGGAATCAGATATGGGAGTTAAAATGTTAAAACTTAAAAATGAGGCCGGGCACCAAGGCTTATGCCTCCAGCACTTTGGGAGGCCGAGGCGGGTGGACCACTTGAGGTCAGGAGTTCAAGGCCAGCCTGGCCAACATGGTGAAACCCCATCTCTACTAAAAATACAATAATTAGCTGGGTGTGGTGGTGCACACCTGTAATCCCAGCTACTGGGGAGGTTGAGGCAGGAGAATCGGTTGAACCCAGGAGGCAGAGGCTGCAGTGAGCCAAGATCACACCACTGCAGTCCAGCCTGGAGAAACAAACTTAAAAATAATTTCAGTTATTCACTATCCTTTGAGTATTCCTGTTATTTTTCTTGATTTATAAAATAAGGCTTGTCCATAGGAAAATTTAAGCATCTCTTTGTATTCTGCAGTTTTTCTATCTCCTGAACATTTTGGTTAAGGGATCTGAAAGCTATGGCTCCAGTGTCCTTTCTAGCTTTTTGCTCTACAGAATTGCTGTGTTCCATTGAAAACAAGCATCCTTCACTTAGCATCAAAATCGCATGCTAAGAGACTTTTTAGCATCCAAATTGTACGCCAGGGTGAATCTGGAAATTGGCTCTCTACTGAAATATAATCAGCGTGATCCAGGGGTCTTTCCAGCTCCAGTCCAGCTGGAAACTCCTTTTAGGACAAGCATTGTGAGTATATGCCATATGTCAGGGAGTGAGGGCAGTCATATGGATGTGGAGGAAGAAAGATGAATAGTAAGAAGGACTTTCTGGAGGAAGGGAACTCTTTCCAAGCCTAGCTGACAAATAGGACTTAAGAAGGAGGTCATTTCTCTACATTTGGCCTCAAGCCTTTTTTATAGGGGAAAAAAATATGTTGAAATCCTTCTTGAATTTCATCCTTGAGTTGAACTGATGAAGTTCTCTTCCATAGTAGATAAAAACAGTACCTCCTAAAATCAAATTCAGAGAAAGTGAAAGGAGGAATTGGCTCCTGAGGGTGGAAGGAGCAGACACAGATGCATCCTTTGCCTTCAAAATTTCTTGAAGGAATAGAGGAGCTGTGAAAAAGAATAAATTCATAATGGCATGGAAAACAAGGAGGGTTGCCATTAGTAGATAAGAAAATTTGAGGCATTGCTAATGTATAGAAAGCAGAAATGATCAGATTTATGGAGAGACAAATTTGGAGGCAACAGCTCACAACATACGGGGGAGTAGACCGTGGCCAAGTAGACGCAATTTAAGAAAAATTCAAAAGCTAGAGTCAATAAAATGGAAAGAACCTTAGGAGTACACACTGAGTATCTTCAGTTCGTATTTGCATAATACCACATTTCTCTCTCCTTTTTATTGGGGATACTTGATCAGGATCCAGAATTCTTCATCACTTGTCTACCTCTGACACAGGTGAAAACATATACATTGTTTATTCCTACAAAGAGAGAGGTTCTCAGTTTCTAAGTTGCACAGTTACTTGTGGACATTTAAAAAATATACAGATACCTGTGCTTCAATCAAAACTTCCTGAATCAGAATCTTTGAGATTCCAAAAATCTGGATTTTCAAAAATTTCTCAAGAAGATTCTGATGCATTGAGAGTCAAAGACCACTTTTATAGGACATTTTCTCCATACTGCAGTTTAGATTTGGGGTGATTAGGCCATACCAAGATGGTATGATATGTTTAACATGTGTTTCATGACAATAGATAGAATGGAGAAATGCAAATAACTAAATAGATAACATAAGAAAACTCCCCAGAGTTGAATAAAGATATTATTTTCAGATCAAAGGGCCCCCTGGCTACTAAGGAAGATGAATGAAGAAAGGGCCCATACATGGACACCTACTTCATAGTAAAATTTGAGGACATGAAGTATAAAGAGGACATTCTGAACAGTTCAAGAGACAGCACCCTTAGCTAGGCATGCAGGTGAGCACCTGTAGTCTCAGCTACCTGGGAGACTGAGGCGGGAGGATCACATGAGCCCGGAAGGTCAAGGCTGCAGTGAGCCATGACTGTGCCACTGCACTGCAGCTTGGGCAATGGAGTGAAACCGTGTCTAAAAAAAAGGGGCGGCGGGGGGGTATCAACTTACCTTGGGTGTAGCTAAAGTTGTGTACTTCAGAAGAAGAGATATTGCAAAAGCTTCATGTTTATTACTTGTGACTCTATGCCTTAGTTTCCCTTCTACTGTAAAGTAAGAAAAACAATAATTTGGAGAGTTAAATGAGTTACTACATAGAAAATTATTATAATATGAACTGGCATGTAATAACTGTTCACTCAATGTTTAATTTTATCATTATTACTCCACAATAAGTATGCCTTTTAAGGTTATTCAATACTTTTCTTATGCAACACCTGGAAGATATTTCAGTAATTCCAGGAAGAGGGGTTCCAGTGGTAACATTAATTGTGTTGTTACTGTTGTAGCCATGCTTCTAGAAGTGAGTTAGACACAGTGGGAGGATGCATTGGATGCTCTCCATGGTCCTGCCCAGCATAGCCATTTTGGAGAATTTAAAGATGCTTCAAGCGTACTTACATAGACAGAATAATATAGAATTATATTATTATTTACTCTAAATATAATAAACTATTCTAATTGTTAGTTCTGACCAGAAAATACAAATGTGAAAACTGAAGGCAAGAATGTGACTTATTGAGGTACCCAGTTGACACCCATGGAAGCATCTGAGACCCCAGAGAAACCTGGCTTAGTTCCATGGAATGAGCCACAGATCCTAGTCTATGGCACAGAGTCCGTAGCCAGATTGAGGCAGCACTGTGGGAGTTTGGGAACAATCCCAGGAACTTGGCAGCCTGAACATACTCAATGACCTTCTTGAAACTGACAGTTCACTTGAGCTCCTCATCCTCCTCCATTCAGCCCTGCATCCCTCTTTCACTTGCAAAGCTGAAAAGGACAGCTTGAAAATTTATTGTCTGCATCTAAGACCCTGTGTCTTGCATGCTTATAGTCCTCAACATGAATGGAGCAAATGACACAAAAACTACTGTGCGTCAAAAGTAATAAAGAAGGTCATAGGAGAAAAAGGGACTGAAAAATTCTTTAGCCACTCATTTTCCCCAAATATTTTCAAAGAAGTCAGGTTTGATAAAACCAGGGATAGCAGTCAGGGGTCAGAGCAGCATTTGTGTTCTCACAGTGTCCCAGGGCTAAAATGTAGTTATCCCTAGTGATTTTGGAATACTTCAAAGCCAGAGCAAGTAGAGAAGAAGCCAAAAGCCATTCAGCAGTGCCAGTGTCCAAAATGCAAGGTCAAGCGTTAGTTAGTAGGTTGCTGTATTCAGCAAGGAATTCAGAGGCAAGGAGATGGAAGTAAGTGCAAACAATTGAGAATCATACTAGATTCTAAGCTTCTCAAGAGCAAGATATGTATATTGTTTACCACTGCATTCCCTGACTCTCATGTAGTGCCTGGAAAATACCCACACATTTATATAATGACTGATATGACTGATATAGTGATCAAATAGATTTTTCTTGTTTGTTTTGAGATAGGGTCTCTGTCACCCAGGCTGAAGTGCAATGGAGAAATCATGGCTCACTGCAGCCTCAACCTGCTGAATTCAAGCAATCCTCCCACCTCAGCCTCCCAAGTAGCTGGGACTACAGATGTGCTCCACATACCCAGCTATTTTTTTTTTTATTTTTTGTAGACACAAGGTCTCAGTATATTGCCCAGGCTCGCCTCGAACTCCTGAGCTCAAGTGATCCTCCTGCCCTGGCTTCCCAAAATACCGGGATTATAGTTGTGAGCCACTGTGCTTGGCACTCAAATAGTTTTAAAAGGGAAAATGTTGGGAGTTAAGAGAAACATTATCTATTGTTCATGACTTTTTAAATGTGCTCACTGGGGCTTATTCAGTGGTTGAGTTGACTGTGCTTCAAGAACTTAGAGTGAAGCACAAACATTCAATTTTTCTTTAATCTCCTGCTGATTTCCAGGTACCATGCAAGGCAGGAGTGACGCAAAAATAATAAAGACAAGGCCTTTTCCCTTGAGAGGGTCAAAACTTCACAAAACAAATGATGTTCTTGCTCTCCATTTAATATGTAGGAGTTTTCCAGGTAAAGAGAGGGAGAAAATTTTCCAAGAAGATGGACTTTTATGTTCTAGGACCTAGCTGCAAATTTCCTAAGATAGTTTCATGTAGTTAAAGTATAAAGTGTGTGGGAAGTGGTGGTGGTATATTACGTTTGTAAGGTACTCGGGCTTGAGCCAATTAGTAAAAGGACCTTATCCTTCATCTTTAAGTCTTACCACATTATGTTGGGGTTGATGAATAGCCATGAAATGATTTTAGATGATCTTAGTTTTTGTTTTGTTTTGTTTTGTTTTTAGACAGGATCTCACTGTCACCCAGGCTGGAGTACAGTGGCTCGATCTTGGCTCACTGCAACCTCTGCTTCTCAGGCCCAAGCAATTCTCCCACCTCAGCCTCTCAAGTAGCTAGGACCACAGGTGTAAGCCACCATGCCCAGCTAATTTTTTTTTGTATTCTTTGTATAGATGGGGTTTCACCATGTTGCCCAGGCTGGTCTCAAACTCCTGAGCTCAAAGTGACCCTCCCACTTCGACCTCCCAAAGTGCCCAGCTCCATCTTAGGTTTTGCAGCAATCACCCTGGGTACACATATGGAGAATGGAATGAAGAGGTAAGCACTGGAGGCAGAAAGACCAGTTATGGAATCATTTGTTGTCTCTGTAAGAAATGATGAAGTCCAGAACGAATTTCCAGAACTGGTAGTGGGTAGGAAATAAGAAGACAAATTTGACAGCAATTGGGAGTTGAAATCAAGAATTGATGAGACATTCAGGATGACTATAAAGTCTGGAAATTAGGTGGATGATGATGCTTTCTATTCAAGATCAGAACACAGGAGGTCAGTCATTAAGGTAAGGAATTCATTTTGATATATTGGGGTTAAAACACCAGTGGACTTCCAAATAGATTTGTCCTGTACCAGTGGGAAGTGTGAACCTGGAGCTCAATAGAGAGCAGCAGATGTTGGAATTCTGCTTTTCCTAAGTGTGCAACTGCGTGAAGGAGAAAAGCACTTTTGGGCTCTCTTCAGTCAGGTTTCGGGGAAGCTGAAGTTTGCTCCCCTCCATGAATATCTTAGTTCTGAAAATTTACGTCTGCTGTGTCAAATGAGGTCCGACTGCTAGACTCAAAGCCCAGGTGCTCTTTCTCATTGGCCAAGGACGATTCAGGGTCTGTTATCTGTTTCATATCCTTCACCAAGGGGCATAACAATGTATGCTCCTCAGTAGCCATTCATTCCCCAAATTTGTTCTCTCTCCTTCCACTCTTCCTCCCTTACCTGCTCTATTCTGACTCCTTCCCCAGCTCCTAAACTGAAACCTTCCAAGATCACCAAAGAACCAATTGTTAACTGTAAGGGGAATATATTGATCCTTTTCTTAATTGACCTCTCTACAGCATCTGAGTACTCCATTTCTTACTGAAAATTGCTTCGTAACTTTCTTAATTGACATTTTTCGTAACTTTCTTAATTGACATTTTTCTATTGTTAGTTTTTTTTGTTTTGTTTTGTTTTTCTCTTAACTCTCACTACTTCCTTTGTAGTTCTCTTAGCCAAATCCTTATTCTCTGGAAATTTATTTTTATTGCTTTTAACGTAGTGGAATTATTTTTCTGATTTTAAAGTTGACAGATAATTACTAAAAATTTAAAGCAATGCCCAGAATAGTGCAAAGTGGACTGATAAAAATTATCCTAATATTCAGCTCCTGTAGATAACTAAGGCTAACATTTCATTTTTTAAAAAAAGTTATTTTATTTTATTTTTTAAGTTCCGGGGTACATGTGCAGGACGTGCAGGTTTGTTACATAGGTAAACATGTGCCAGGGTGGTTTGCTGCACCTGTCAACCCATCACTTAGGTATTAAGCCCAGCGTGCATTTAGCTCTTTTCCCTAATGCTTTCCCAGCTCCTGCCCTCCCCTGACAGTCCCTGGTGAGTGTTGTTCCCCTCCCTCTGTCCATGTGTTCTCATTTTTCAGCTCCCACTTATAAGTGAGAATATCTGGTGTGTGGTTTTCTGGTCCTGCATTCGTTTGCTGAGGATAATTGGCTTCCAGCTCCATCCATGTCCCTGCAAAGGACATGATATCATTCCTTTTTATGGCTTCATAGTATTCCATGATGTATATATACCACATTTTCTTTATCCAGTCTATTATTGATGGGCATTTGAGTTGATTCCTCGTCTTTGCTATTGTAAATAGTGCTGCAATAAACATACACATGCATGTATCTTTATAATAGAATGATTTATATTCCTTTGAGTATATATCCAGTAATGGGATTCCTGGGTCAAATGGTATTTCTGCTTCTAAATCTTTAGGAAATCGCCACACTGCCTTCCACAATGGTTGAACTAATTTACATTCCCACCAACAATGTAAAAGCACTGGCGAAGTTGCAGAGAAAAGGTTAACATTTTAATAGCCATCTTTTCTCCTCCCAGCCTGTCTCTCCAACGTGGACTCAAAACTGTCTAAACAACGATTTGTCCTTGATTTTTTTGGAATTGCTCCCGTTTTGGAGGCAACTCTACCAAACATGATTACCGAAGGAACTGTTATTTTGTATACATCTTGAAAGAAGATAACAAAATCCTCCTTCCACCTAACACATGTTCACAATTAGTCGTCCCAGTAGTGGGCATCTTGTATAGAAATCTTAGCTAGCCTTCAGAAGCAAATTAAGATCAAATATGCCTTGCTGAATGGCAGGGAATGGATTCTTTGCTATATTATAAACATAATATGGGGGTTAAGAAAATGGACTACTTGTACTAGATTGGGGATATTAGGGAAAAGGCGGGAAAAGTCAGGAAAGATGGACAGTTTTATTTCACCCCCACAAAACACTTATTACAGTATAATTCATGTTGGATGAAGGATACTGTGTAAAGCACACTTGATTGGAATAAAAACTGAAGATAGGGGCAACATTGTAGGAAGATCCTGTCCTGCCGTGAGTGGCCAGGAACGTGAGACAAAACACTGGATGGGTGTTCAAAGGGCACACCTGATAAACTGTCTGTCGTAGGCTATCAGGAAAATAGGTTCTTTTTTTATTTTTATTTTTATTTTTTGAGGCAGAGTCTCATTCTGTGGCCCAGGCTGGAATGCAGTGGCGCAATCTCGGCTCACTGCAACCTCTGCCTCCAGGGATCAAGCAATTCTCCTTCCTCAGCCTCCAGAGTAGCTGGGATTACAGGCTCGTGCCACCACGCCTGGATAATTTTTGTATTTTTAGTAGAGACGGGGTTTCACCATGTTAGCCAGGCTGGTCTCGAACTCCTGAATGATCCACCTGCCTTGGCCTCCCAAAGTGTTGGGATTACAGGAGTGAGCCACTTCTCCCAGCCGGAAAATAAGTTCTTAATAAGGAGACTGATAGGCAGCTTATTGATTCTTTTAGGGAGTTGTATATTCAGAAGAATTCCAAGCTTGGAAGACAATGACCTGGACTTGCCTCTTCTCAAGGCAGCTCCTCCTGGTCCCAAATACCTACAATAACAGGGAGTATACTGCTTAGTTGACATCATTTCCCTGATAGGAAAATCATCCCCAATTCCCTCCTCACAGAGGTGGTTCCTAACATAACTAGGCAATGGAGGTGTTTTCCTTAGGAAGACTTTAGGGTAGAAACATTTCAGAACAAGACACTTATTTTCCCATTATGAGATCTTCTGCCCCTGTCGCTTAATTGTTACAAACCATCCCTGACTGTTCTAATAGACCAATAGACCTGTTCTAATAGAGTGTTCTAATAGACCACCTGGTCATGATTTTGCCCCACGGGATATTTGGCAATGTCTGTAGTCATTTTCGATTGTCATAACTGGGGAAAGTGTTCCTGGCGTCTAGCAGGTAAAGGGCTGATGTAACCAAGTCCCCACAGCAAAGCATCATCTGGCTCAAAATGTCAATAGTGTCAAGGTTGAGAAACCCTGCAATAGAGTGTGTGCTCTGCACCAGTGGCCAAGAAATAGTTGGTACATCACTGTCATTTTTAAATGATAGTCTTTATTGTAGTTATGCCATTTTCCTCCATTTTTTTGTATTCAGTTTTGGATTTTTCTTATAATAATGGATAGTATGGATCGGTTAGATGTGGTACTGGAGAAAAAAAGATGCATCACCCAGAGAGCTGGATCTTGACAGCACGTAGGAAGTAGCTACTCTTTCCTACTGTGTTTCCTACTGTGTTTCCTGCTTGTGTTTGCAATGTTGTAGTTTTAAAATGTATGGGGGGGCCAGGTGCAGTGGTTCATGCCTGTAATCCCAGCACTTTGGGAGGCGGAGGCGGGCAGATCACCTGAGGCCAGGAGTTCAAGACCAGCCTGGCCAACATGGCAAAACCCCGTCTCTACTAAAAATACAACAGTTAGCTGGGTGTGGTGGTGCATGCCTGTAGTCCCAGCTACTCTAGAGGCTGAGGCAGGAGAATTGCTTGAACCTAGGCGGTGGAGGTTGCAGTGAGCCCAGATTGTGTCACTGCACTCCAGCCTGGGTGACAGAGCGAGATTGTTAAAAAAAAAATTATGGGAGAAAGTGACTATTTGTGTTTTCTAGGCAGCAAATGGTACAGTATACTGAATGCCAGTTGCTTTATTTGACTAGTTCTTCCATCTTGGATTTTCTGGGAATTATCCTCATCTTATAGAAACAAGCTTCCTCATCTCCCTCTCCCACTTCATTACCACTGGGAACAATTTTAGACAGTATGACATTATTATCCAATTAACAGTTATTAAACCAGAGCTGGATTGGGCCAATCAGAGTGGATTCTTGAGGACTTGGAGTTGAGGCCAAAATATTCTAGTCTAGCCTGGCTGCTTGGTTGAACTGAAGAAATGCAAATTTGGAATATGATATAAGTGACAAGTTTTCTACCATATGGACTAGAAAACAGAAGAGATTAGTAGACTGAGCCTTAAGAATATCACCTGTATTCAGGGAAGAAGAGCAGAAAGCCTGAGAGTTTTGACAATACGTGCGGCTGGCTCTGGCTGTAGTTCTATTCTGAGAGGCTGTGAGAATCCCCAGTGTCTTCATGGAAAACGCCCCTTTTTGCATAAGATGATGATTTCATCTTAAACATAAAGTTGTACATTTGTGATCAGACAATAAAATACTGTAGCTTTATTTTTTATTAAACAATATGATTTAGCCAGCTTTGCAAGTCAATACATTTACATCTACAAGGGCTGTATTTCATTTTTAATGAATATACTATAATTTATTTAACAAGTTCTCCTTACTAATGAGCATTAAGAGTTCCAACAACATTTCTACAACAAATATCCTTAAACATACTTTTAATATAAAGTAGTTGCACAACTGCCTTCTTCCCATAAAGCCCTTAATGTCAGATTGGTCAGATTGCTGGATCAAAGGTATTTTCATTAAAAATTGTTAAAATATTGTCATACTTCCCTCCAGAACAATTATATTAGTTTACATGTTCATTAACAGTGATTAGGAGTATTCTTTCTTCAAAATGATTGTCAATGTTAGGTTTTGTAAATATTTTCAGTATTTGTAATCTCATGGAAAAGGCTCATGCCACATTTAAAATTTTGAATTTATTTGATCATTAGTGAAAATAAATGTTATATATTTATTGGTGATTAGTATTTTTTATTTTGTGAGTTGCCTTTTCATGTCTTTTGACCAGTTTTGATTTAGGAGTTCACATTTTATCATTGATTTGTAACCAATCTTTACATATTAGGGACATTCACTTTTATCTGTGCTGCAACCTTTATTCCCCACTTGATACTTTGTTTTCCTTTGACTTTTAACCTTGTGCACATATATATGGGAAGAATGCAGGCACTTTTAAAACACTTGTAGTCAAATTTCTCAATTTTTATCTTTTTTTTTGTTTCCTACTTATAAAAAGAAAGGCAATAACTTTTACCCTTATTTTATTTTTGGATTTAAATTTTTCATTTTTAGAATATTTGATCCACCGTGATTTATTTCGACTTGTGGAATGTGTTGTGATGCAGTTTTTCTCCCTTGATTTCTGACTTTTTGGATTTCCCACCTGCTACCATTTGTTCCTGAAGTTCTTTCAATTCTGTCTCCAGAATATCTTTGGAATGCATTCCCTCATTCCACCTCCAACTTCCCCACCCTGGCCAAGAATTCATTATTTTTGGCCCACATTACTGCAATAGCTTCCTATCTGGTCTCCCTGCTTCCAATCTTAGAACTGTAAAATTCAGTCCCAGATGTTGCCAGAATGGTTTTTCAAAAAGAAACTCCTGGGGGACTTCTAGGAAAGATTTTGATTTGGGCATAGTCATTTCATTTTTCTCTCCAAGATTTCTATGGAAAATACTAGCTTAAGTAGTTTGAACTACTCTACAATATTCAGAATGCCACTCTGGCCATATTTTAAACATTTCTCAAAAATTAAATAAAAATTCCACTAGGACTCCATGCTTCAAAAAGACAGGAGATTTGGTAATGCCTTGTCTTGGGTCTTCTGACTTGAGACTCAAGGAATTACTGACCTTTTAAATAGCCCTCAGAGCAAGATGCATTTCTATAATATTGATAATTTTCCCCCTGACACACCAGGGCCTGTCGGGGAGTTGGGGGCAAAGGGAGGGAGAGCATTAGGACAAATACCTAATGCATGCAGGCTTTAAAGCCTAGATGATGGTTGATAGGTGCAGCAAACCATCATGGCACATGTATACCTAGGTAACAAACCTGCATATTCTGCACATGTATCCCATAACTTAAAGTAAAATAAAAGAAATAAATAAGATATAAAGATATGGGCTTAATATTCAAGAACTCCCGCACATATCCAAGTCTCCTTGCAGTTAGACACAGGCCACATGACTGGTTTTTGTCAATGGATTGTGAGCAGATGTGCAGTGTGACTTGTCCAAGGAAAAGCTCCAGGAGCCAACATATGGTTACTCCATGTCGTTGTCTCCCTCTGCCACAAGCCTCATATGGTCCAGATACAAACAGTCTACTTATCCTGCTCCCATAATGAAGAAGATGTGGGCCAGAGTTGCAGTTAACTCAACTTGAAATAGGAGTAAGAAACAAATCATGGAGTTTTGGGGATCATTGCTTCTGCAGCATAACTCAACCAGACTTCCAAGAGTCTACGGTGGAAACTACTAGTTTCCACCTCTTAAAGCCTGGGCTCTGAACTGGCATAGCTTACTTCTACCATACTCTAGAGATCAGAGAAGTCACAGCCTACCCCAAATTCAAAATAGTAGGAAGGCATAGATGGGGTGAGTGTCAAAAAGTCTGTGGTCATCTTTCATTTACCACAATCTGCCCTTTGGCCACAAATATATTCTTCTCTCTTGAAAAACACATTTACTACCTTCATCTTCCAAGACTACCAAAGCCTCACATCATCATGGCATTGGCTCATATTCCAGGATATCATAATCAAAATCAGGTCTTGGCATGGATGCAGGTCTTTGGATGTGGTTCTTTGAGAATGATTCCTCTTGATCTGAAGACTTGTGGATTAAACAGCTAAGCTCTTTATTGCCCAAATACATCCAACATGTCATAGAAATACAGATAGAATAATCACAATGGAGGAATATGGGGTCCATAGTGATTCTGAAATCCTGTTAAGAACATGTTGCTTGTCAAAGAACATGGGCTCCGTTTTACTCCCTGAAAATGATTTGCCATGGCTCTTGGTTCCATGCTCTGAGACCACTTTCTCACATAAGATAGATCAGGTATGCAACTGAATAGCTGTATCTCCCTTTTTCCTTCCCAGAATAAGTTGGAGATCCATAGGCTTCTTTTTTATATATATATACTATTTTTCTCCCTTTCTGTATAAGTTGCTGGTACTTCCACCAATTTAATCATCATACAAAAATAAATAAATAAATAGCCAGTTGTGGTGGCTCATGCCTATAATTCCAGCACTTTGGGAGGCCAAGGCAGGAGGATCACTTGAGCCTGGGAGTTCAAGATGAGCCTGGGAGTTCAAGATGAGCCTGGGCAACATAGCAAGACCCCATTCCTACAAAAAATAAAAATAGCCGGGCACGGTGGTGCATGCCTGTAGTCCCAGCTACTCGAGAGGCTGAGGCAGGAGGATTGCTTGAGCCTAGGAGATCGAGGCTGAAGTGAGATTTGGCACACTACTGTAACTCTAGCCTGGGAAACAGCAAGATTCTGTCTCAAAAAAAAATTATTGCTGGGTGGCTCAGCTCGTGCCTATAATCCCAGCACTTTGGAAGGCAAAGGTGGGCAAATCGCTTGAGCTCAGGAGTTCAATAACAGCCTGGGCAACATGGTAAAACCCTGTCTCTACAGAAAACACAAAAATTAGCTGGGCGTGGTGGCATGTGCCTGTAGTCCCAGCTACTTGGGAGGCTGAGGTGGAAGGATCACTTGAGCCCAGGGGATCAGGGCTGCAGTGAGCCAAGATCATGCCGCTGCACTCCAGCCTAGGAGAGAGACTCTGTCTCAAAAAAAAAAAAAGAAAAATTATCATAAATACTATGTGAGTTTTCTGTAAATCTTATTGGGTTTCACCTCATTAGACAAAAACAATACCCACAAATCTCTTTATGACATTTCCCTCTCCAGCTTTATTTTAGAGTCAGAATATTGTGAGACAACACCCTTAAGATGCTTAGAAACCTTTTTGTCTCTTTGAGAGGGTCCATGAGGCGTGCCTATAAATCTTTCTGAGGTATTAACAAAGGGTCTCAGTTTTATCCTTGAGATGATCTGTACCCTGAGGCCATTTCTTGTGTTGAGATCATTTTGCTGTCTTGAAAGTCTGGGAATGAGGAATGATTTTATTTTTAAAATACAGGTCTTTGTTCCTTTATATTTCCTCTAAATTCTTATTGAAAGCTACAGAATTCCTTTTTTTTTTTTTTTTTTTAGCTCATCTGTCTCTATTTGTACTTTCTTACATGTAGCTAAATAAAACTAACTGGCACTTTCCACATTCTTCCTGGGAATCTCCTTAGCCAAATCTGTAAGTTCATCATGTATATTTTCTGCTTTCCACATTACCTCAGGCAAAAATGTTGCCAAACATTTTACCATTAAGGACACTTATCCCTTTTTCTCCAGTCTTTAATAACAAATTCCTCACTGAACTTCAAGCCTTCACTAAAACTTCTTGAGGCTGCTAAATCTCTGGGCTGCAACTCAGTCCTAAAGACAATGTGACATGTCTTAGTTTATTTTTATTTCTCCTTCTAATGGCAACACCCCACTCCAAGTAGCAAATTATTTTCTGGTCTGTTTTTGATGTATTCCACGCTCCTCCAAATCTTAGAGGCTGAAAACAACAACCATTTTATTATGGTCATAATTAGTTGAGTTAGCACATAACTCAATCTGCACCAATCACAGAGGCCAACTGGATCTCTGTCTGACTGTGGGAAAAAGAGCTCATGAAGACCCTCATTGAATTTGTAGCAAGAACAGTAAATGACTGGTCACTTTGTTAAACCTCTAAGATACGAGAATGATGCTTAAAACACACACACACACACATGCACGCACACAACTACAACATAAGCCTGTTTTGATAAAAATACATCTCTTCTTTTTAAGTATCAATCCTATCTTTATTTAAAATTTTGGCATTTGTTCATTGTAGATTTTTCCATTAATTTTGATTTTTTAAAATATTGCATCAAAGGCCAGGTATGGTGGCTCACACCTGTAATCCCAGCACTGTGGGAGACCAAGCGGGAGGATTTCTTGTATTCAGGAGCTCCAGACCAGCCTGAGCAACAGGACGTTTTTAAGTGCTCAGCAGAGTATCTGAAACAAAGAAGACCACCAGTTAATCTGTACGTTTCATGAATAAGTCACGAGTGAATATAGATAAGAAAGCTGAGACACAGAGAGGTTAAGCAACTTACTCAGAGTCACGGAGAGTTATCTGTAGTGCTAGGACTGGAATCATGACTGCCTGATTTAAGTAAAGCTGTTAATCAGGCAGAAATTGCCCATTCATTCTCCTGAACTAAACTCACAGAAAGCTGACCATTTATTCCACTTTAGCAATGACTGGTCATATGAGAGCTGCCTACAAAAAAATCAAAAATTAGTCTAGCGTGGTGGTGTGCTCCTGTAGTCCCAGCTACTCAGGAGGCTGAAGTGGGAGGATGGCTTGGACCAGGGGGGTCAAGGCTGCAGTGAGCCATGATCGTGTCATGGCACTCACCCTGGGAGACAGAGTCAGACTGTGTCTCAAAAAAAAAAGTGCATCAAAAGATGATTTATCTTGATTACTGAGTTTTTTTGAGGGTGCCCTTAAATTTTGCATGAATGTCGAGTGTTTTACTTGCTCCACCTTAATCCTGTCTCTGCCCTGAGGTGATGCAGATGAATACAGTTTTGTTCTCGAAGGCCACATGATAACTGTATTATCTATTATAACCATAAGGCTCTGAATCCTGGGATGTCCTGGCAAGAATATGATAGTACCATCAGAAGCATAAGGTGATGGAATTTTATGGATAAAAAGGATTTTTGAGATAAAATATCCCAACCCTTTCTGTTAGAGACAAGGAGACAGAAACACAAAGGGATAAAATAATTTGGCTAAAGTCATACAGCTGATAAATTATAGATCTTGTATCCAAACTCATTATATTTTGCTGGAAGTTCAGCATTCATTTCACCACAATGAAGAAGCCAACTCTAGAATCCTTTTCCTCACAAAAAGAAATCATCTCCTTGTTAAATTTCATTTGGGTATTCTGGGGAAAATGTTGAGAAATAAGAAACATCTGGATTTCTCTTTCTTATAACTCCAGAGCACGATTTTACTTCAGTTTAGTCTATAAATTGACATGGATTATGAGGTTGTGTGGTATTTAGCTTTATGGTAATTTCCTATTTGAATAGCTGATAAGAGTTAATTTATCCTGAAGACAACTAGAAATAAAATAATAATTGGGTTATAAAATTAAAGCAATAACATCTGTAGTTTCTACTACATTGAACATATTTGATGTAGAGAATATTTCAATTAGGCTGAAAAACCTGTGAATGCTTTTTCTCCCTTATATTCTCCCTCAAAAGGAAAAAAAAAAAAAAAGGCCTACAACCCTAAAAATAATTAAAACTAGGAAGCGTTTTCAGCTTCTGATATTTCACATTGAACTCAAGAGGTTGAGAAAATTATGCAACCTTGACCTTGGCTGCTCTCATATGACCAGTCATTGCCAAAGTGGAATAAATGGTCAGCTTTCTGTGAGTTTAGTTCAGGAGAATGAATGGGCGATTTCTGCCTGATTAACAGCTTTACTTAAATCAGGCAGTCATGATTCCAGTCCTAGCACTACAGATAACTCTCTGTGACTCTGAGTAAGTTGCTTAACCTCTCTGTGTCTCAGCTTTCTTACCTATATTCACTCGTGACTTATTCATGAAATGTACAGATTAATTGATGGTCTTCTTTGTTTCAGATATTCTGCTGAACACTTAGGAAAGTGGAAAAGATTCAGTACCTGGTCTCAAACAGCTTATGATGAAATATGGACACAAATATCCTCCTCACAAGATAAAATGTGATAAGTCACATCTAAATGGCATAAAAGAGATCATAGATAAAAAGTAAGAAAGTTGGCACCTCCAACTACACTCAGTGGCACACCAATGTGAGATTGTAGGGGGGTGCAACGGGGGCCCAGAAGTCAGCTCTGGGAGCAGGTAATTGGGGATAACTCAAAAACAACAAAACAACCAACTCAAAACCAGCCTGCCCTCTCATCTCACTGTATGCTGGCATTTCTCAAAGAACTAAAACTAGAACTATCATTTGATCCAGCAATCCCGCTACTGGGTGTGTACCCAAAGGAAAAGAAATTATTATATCAAAAAGATACCTGCATTCATGTGTTTATTACTGCAGTGTTCACATTGGCAGAGATATGGACTCAATCTAAGTGTCCATAAGTAGATAACTGGATAAAGAAAATGTGGTATACATACACAATTAAATAGCATTCAGCCATAAAAAAGAGTAAAATAATGTCTTTTGCAGCATCATGGATGGAACCAGTGGCCATTATCTTAAGTGAAACAACTCAGAATCAGTCAAATACTTCATGTTCTTACTTATAAGTGGGAGTGAAACAGTGTGTACTCATGGATATGGACCATGGAATAATAGACACTGGAGACTCAGAGGGTGGGATAGTGGGAGGGGTGAGGAGTGAGAAATTACTTAATGGGTACAACGTACACTATTTTTTTTCTTTTTTGAGATGGAGTCTTGCTCTGTTGCCCAGGCTGGAGTGCAGTGGCACTATCTCCACTCACTGCAACCTCTGCCTCCCGGGTTCAAGCGATTCTCCTGCCTCAGCCTCCCCAGTAGCTGGAATTGCAGGTGCATGCCACCACTCTCAGCTAATTTTTTTGTATTTTTAGTAGAAACAGAGTTTTGCCATGTTGGCCAGGCTGGTTTCAAACTCCTGACCTCAAATGTTCCACTCGCCTTGGCCTCCCAAAGTGCTAGGATTATGGGCGTGAGCCCCCATGCCCGGCCACGATGTGTACATCTATAAGAAATAGAATATTTATAAAACAAATAGTTAATATTTAGGAGTTTATTGTTAGCTTTTAAACACATGCAAATTTATCTCTCAGTGTAATTACCTGGCTAGAGAAGAAATATGTGTAAGACAAAATGCTGATATAGTGAAATGTCTTCAAGAATTGCTATGATTACTTTGTCTTGGGAGAGAAAATAAAAATTGTAAGAAAGAAGAAAACTTTTAGGTTTGAAAGTGTCCTCTTGAGTGAAGGGACAAGTCTAAAGCTTGTATTTAATACATAGGTTTCTTTTGTTTTCTTTAAAAAGATGTTTAATTTTTAATTATTATGGGTATGTAATAGGTGTGTGTATTTATGGGGTACATGTGATATTTTGAGGCGGGTATATAATGTGTAATAATCATATTAGAGTAATTGGGGTATCCATCACCTCAAGCATTTATCATTTCTTTATGTTAGGAACATTCCAATTCCACACTTTTAGTTATTTTAAAATATACAAGAAATTATTAACTATAGTCACCCTGTTGTGCTATCAAATACCAGATCTTATTCATTCTACCTAACTTTATTTTTATATCCATTAACTATCCCCACCTTACCCTCCCCTCCTAGCTACCCTTCCTAGCTTCTGTTCACCATCATTCTCTCTATCTCTATAGGTTCAGTTGTTTTCATTTTTATGAATGATAACATGTGACATTTGTCTTTCTGTGCCTGACTTTTTTCACTTAACATAATGTCCTCCAGTTCCAGCCATGTTTTTGCAAATGACAGGCTCTCATTCTTTTTTATGGCTGAATAATATTTCATTTGGGGTATGTTTTGTTTTCTTGTCACTACAATTTCCTTCATTAATCAAGATAAAATGTTGAGCCGATTAGAAATAGAGTCCTACCTATGGAGTCTATTTCTTATTTAATGTGTTTAACATAAGAGTTAACAAGACTGTTAGAAAGTTAGGAGGTAACTTTCAATTCTGATATATTGATCCTGGGGCAGTTGGACCAAGGATGGATAACAGATGGAGAATCGACAGATGGTAGAAGGCAGAGTTGTGATCTCAGGGATTATTTGTTAGGGGTGCACATTAAACTTGTTTAGCTATTACTTCAGTTCTAACCGTGATTTTTTGGTTTTCCTTTTGAAAAGCTGCTGTAGTCAGTAACCCAGCTGTGGCATAACCATGGTCCAGGAGGAATCAGTAGCTAACATCTTTTTTTTTTTTTTTTTTTTTAGACGGAGTCTCGCTCTGTCACCAGGCTGGAGTGCAGTGGCATGATCTTGGCTCACTGCAACCTCCACCTCCCGGGTTCAAACGATTCTCCTGCCTCAGCCTCCTGAGTAGCTGGGAGTACAGGCGTGTGCCACCAAGCCCAGCTAATTTTTTTTTGTATTTTTAGTAGAGACGAGGGTTTCACCATGCCAGCCAGGATGGTCTCAATCTCTCGACCTCGTGATCTGCCTGCCTCCGCCTCCCAAAGTGCTGGGATTACAGGCGTGAGCCACCGCGCCCAGCCGCTAACATCTTGTGTAATGTCAGCTACCACCACCTCAATGGGGCACACCTTTGGCATTTAGACAAGAGTTGGGTGGAACTACAACTTTCTTCTTTAATCACCGCCACCTTCCATCACCATTTCAAGAGCCTAAAAGTAATGAGCACTTAATTCATCTGTCCATGGAAGTGGGTTAGGAAGGACTGGGTGAGTCTCTTCATACTCCCTTATTCCTTAAGCTAATTTAGGGACCAACCTGGAACGGAGGTCAAGGAAGAATGGCATATCCTGAAAACCATGAGTGGCTCGGTAAGGCTGAAACACAGAATGAATGTTCCTAGTGCAGTGGAGAACCTGAGTCCAGTGAGTAAGGGGGGAAGGATGTATGATGTAGGAGAAAGCCAAGAGGAGCTATATTTGTTACTCTAAGGAGTTTTGTTGGAATCTGAAGATAATAGCGACCTTTGGAGGATATACTCCAGGAGATGGTGGAGAATCTTAGGAATGTAAACATATTGAAGACTTTCCCAACCATGAGCTAGATTCAAAAAACAGTAGGCAGAGTTGACATTTTTGAAAAGTACAGTCGTTCCTTTTATGAGGTTTCATTGTGGTACTCCCTAAGTCAAGGTGGAGTGTTGGGTAATCTCTTCATGTCCCTCGGGAGTGCAAGGAAAAATGTCCTATTGACAAAGATCATGGCATCTTGGGAAAGACCATCACAATGGTTGGCCTATCTGTCCTCATGTTTGTAGATGTAATTAGGATGTGCTTAGATTTCAAGGATTGGATTGGATACCTGTCAAGTAATCAAATGGTTTACTTCATAAAAAATATGCTACCATTGGCCAGGCACAGTGGCTCACACCTGTAATCCCAACACTTTGGGAGGCCAAGGCAAGAGGATAGCTTGAGGCCAGGAGTTTGAAACCAGCCTGGGTAACACAGCAAGACCTCACCTCTACAAAAAACAAAAAAATTAGCTGGGTGTGGCAGCACGTGCCTGAGGTCCCAGCTACTCAGGAAGCTGAGGCAGGAGGGTCGCTTGAGCCTGGGAAGTAGAGGTTGAGGCTGCAGTGATCCCCCATCATGCCACTGCACTCCAGCCTGGGTAACAGAGAAAGGACTTGTCTCAAAAAAAAATTTAAAAATCCTGTCATTAAATTTCTTGCCATTCAACTCCAAAGACTGAATTTATAATTTTCAAAGATATAGAACCCAATGGTTTTGCTGGACAAAAATAAGCGCTTCAATTTTCCAACCATTTCCAATATCAAAACTCCTCTGGTCTTCATGTCCTCTTTCAGAATCCTCTGTGTATCCCCGCAAAGCTGCACCTATGGTTGTACTGGTGTGTTTGCTACATTGTGTGCCTTGCCATGTATTTTTTCTCCAGCATGAAATCAAACTGGCAAGACAGTTTTATGTGTTTTGTGATGAAGGATCTCTGGTGTGAGATTCATAATATTGCATTTATCTTCAGAGGAGCTATGTGCGGGCTAACTCCTGAGAGCATGGTATAGCCACTGCTAGCATCTTGCCTTCTATCTATGCAAAACTTTTGTAAAAGGATCCATAAACACACAAACTATCTCTGTACACAATGCAATCTCCCCTAGCTTTTCCTGCTCCCCAGAGTCTGTGCATGAAGGAGAATCCTGCTTTAAAATGCAATAACTTTCTGTGACACTTTATCATTCTAATAGCCATAAAATTACCAAAATACGGCATCTTCTATTGTTCTACATGGTAGCTAGGGAAACAAATTCATATGCACATCCTTTTTTCAGAAAGCAAAATGGACTAAAGGGCAGGGGTTTTCCTTTTTATTTCAGTTTGTTGCTATTTTTATTTGGAACTTATCCTGTTTTCACTCTCTCCTTTTCTATCTCATATTGTCAAAATATAAGATGGTCAGTAGCTAGGACTGGAAAAATTCAGATGAATTTATAGTGTGCAGAAAATGGTTGACATCTTTTAAACACCTCCACAGAGAGTTAAAACTCTCCAGCTATTTTCCCTGTAAGGAGATATTCAGGGTTCACACATTCTACACCTTCATTTTTTCAGAAACAGGGTCTTACTCTGTCGCCCAGGCTGGAGTGCAGTAGTGCCCAGGCTGGAGGGCAGTGGTGTGATTATAGCTCACTGTAGCCTCAAACTCCTGGGCTCAAGGGATCCTCCTGCCTCAGCCTCCTGAGTAACTGGTACTACATGTGCATGCCACCATGCCCAACTAATTTTTAAATTACAAGAAAATAAAAATCTTTTTAGAGATAGGGTCTCACTATGTTGCCCAGGCTGGTCTCTATCTCCTGGCCTCAAGCAAGCCTCTGCCTTGGCCTCTCAAAGTGCTGAGATTATAGGTATGAGCCACGGTGCTGGGGTGCTGGACCTACATTCTTGTTTTTTTGTTGTTTTTGAGGCAGGGTTTCGCTTTGTCGCTCAGCCTGGAGTGCAATGTTGTGATCATAGCTCATTACAGCCTAGACCTCCCAGGCTCAGGCAATCCTCCCGTTTCAGCCTCCCTAGTAGCTAGGACTACAAGTGCATGCCAATAAGCCCGGCTAGTTCATTTTTCTTTTTTTTTTTGTATAGATGGGGTCTCACTATGTAGCCAAAGCTGGTCTTGTTCTCCTGACCTCAAGGAATCCTACCTCAGCCTCCCAAAGTGCTGGGATTATAGATGTGAGCCATCATGCCTTGCCTACATTCTCATTTTTAACAAATTACATTAATATCAAACTGAAATTACCAAGATTCAACTCTGGTTAATCGCTCCTCAAAGCCCTTAATGGATCCCCATTGCCTGGGAAGCACATCCTGGGCTCATTCTTTTCAGCTTCAGCTCCTTTAACCACGAGCTATTTGGCCTAATTACTCACGACTTATTTTTGTAACACCCCATGTGCTCACCTGCCCATATATCTTTGTACCCTCAGTTCTTTCTGGCTGGGGTACTCTTCGGTCTAGTTCTTCAGAGCCAGACTATAAACTCCATAGGGGCAAGGATCATGGACCTCTAGTGTCTAGTCCAGTGTCTGATGTACAGTAACCATTCAATAAATGTTTGTTTACTGACTGCCTCAGCCAGCTCAAAAGTTGTCTCTTTCAGACCTTATGCGGTGGCTTATGTCTATAATAACAGCACTGTGGGAGGCCGAGGCAGGCAGATCACTGAGGCAAGGAGTTCAAGACCAGCCTGGTCAACCCGGTCTCTACTAAAACCCCGTCTCTACTAAAAATACAAAAATTAGCTGGGCATGGTGGCATGCGCCTGTAGTCCCAGCTACTCGAGAGGCTGAGACAGGAGAATCACTTGAACCCGGGAGGCAGAGGTTGCAGTGAGCCAAGATCGTGCCACTGCACTCCAGCCTGGGTGACAGAGCAAGACTCTGTCTCTCACATACACACACAAAAATTATCTCTTTCTGAATTACGTCTTTGCATAGTGCCTTCAGTGAGTATCCAGGAGGGGCTGGAGGCAGTGTATTCTTTTAATCTTTGTCTATTTGAAAATGCCTTTATTTTGCCTTCACATGCAAGGACAATCTAGTCAGATATGAAATTTTAGGTTATTCTTATTTTCTCTCTGCACTGTGACGATATAATGTTACTCCATTGCCTTCTGGCATCAATTGTTTGTTGATGAGAAGTTTGCTGACAGTGTAATTGTCATTCCTTTGTGGATAATCTGCATTCTCTTTTGTAGCTTTTAATATTATCTATTTTTTCTTGATATACTAAAATTTCTATAGGATGTGTATGGATGTGCATTTGTTTTCCTTTATACATCTGCATTTGGTGCATCTGTAAAAAAATCTGGAACATTCTCAACCATTATCTTTTTAAATATTGTTATTCTACCACTTGTGATATTCTCTTTTACATCTCCTATTGGACATATTTTGCAGCCTGTCAATTTATTTTCCATGTCCCTTAATTGTCTAATGAAAAAAAATTGTTCTCTATGCAGCATTATGGTTGAATTCTCAGTATTATCTTCCAATTGACCAATTATTGCTAACAATATCCAGTTTAGTGTTGATATCATCTATTGATTTAAAAACTTTTAATGACCATAGTTTTCATTTCCAACATTTCTTTTTTTTTTTCTTTTCTTTTCTTTTCTTTTTTTTTTTTTTGAGACGGAGTCTCGCACTGTCGCCCAGGCTGGAATGCAGTGACGCGATCTCGGCTCACTGCAAGCTCTGCCTCCTGGGTTCACGCCATTCTCCTGCCTCAGCCTCCCGAGTAGCTGGGACTACAGGGGCCTGTGACCACGCCCGGCTAATTTTTCGTATTTTTAGTAGAGACGGGGTTTCACCGTGTTAGCCAGGATGGTCTCGATCTCCTGATCTCGTGATCCGCCCACCTAGGCCTCCCAAAGTGCTGGGATTACAGGCTTGAGCCACCACGCCCGGCCCATTTCCAACATTTCTAAGTGACATTTTAAAATAGGCATTTTGTCCAGGTGCAGTAGCTCATGCCTTTAATCCCAGCACTTTGGGAGGCTCATTTGAAGCCATTGGTTTGAGACCACCTTGGTCAACATAGTGAGACCTCATCTCTACAAAAAATTTTTTAAAAAGTAGCCAGGCATGATGAGGCACTACGACTGAGTCCCAACTACTCAGGAGGCTGAGGTGGGAGGACTGTGTAAGCCCTGGAGTTTGAGGCTGCAGTGAGCTATGATCACGACACTGCACTGCAGCCTGGGTGACAGCCTGTCTCCAAAAAAAGAAAACAAAACAAAACAAAACAAAAAAACCTCAAAAAACAACAACCAAAAAAACCCATACACATACACATACACATACATTTTATTATTATTAGTGGCTGGGCACAGTGGCTCACACCTGCAATCCCAGCACTTTGGGAGTCTGAGGTGGGAACATCATTTGAGGCCAGGAGTTTGGGACTAGCCTCGCCAACATGGAGGAAACCCATCTCTGTTAAAAACACTAAAATTAGAGAGGTGTGGTGGCGGGGACCTGTAATCCCAGCTAGTCAGGAGGCTGAGGTAGGAACATCGCTTGAACCTGAGAGGCAGAGGTTGCAGTGAGCCAAGATCACACCACTGCACTCCAGCCTGGGTGACAGAGCGAGACTGTATCAAAAAAACAAAACAAAACAAAACAAAACAAAACAACAAAAAGTAATATTATCCCTTTATTTCTTTCAAGGATATAAAACATAAATATTTTAATGTTAACTTCAGATTAGTCTATTATTTTCATTGTTGTTATTTTCATTTATAATCACCTAATTGTTGATGATATAGAATTCTTTACTTAACATTAGATCTCGCGTATCTTATTATTTTGTACTCCAGGTTCATCTTCGGTGAAAACATTTTTTTCTCTCCTTTTTCCTCTGTGCTCATTCCTCCCTATTGACAATTGTGCAGCTGGCCCTTCAGGGGCCCCCAGTCCAGAGCCCCACTTTCTCTTGTTGGGTGAAGGCTACTGTTGGTGATGTTGAGTGAACACAGATGCAGTTACTGAGCCATCTGTGTTGGCTGCTTGGCTGTGTTTAGTGGGGCGCTGTGTCTGATCCCTCCTGCCTGTCTCACTACCCCTTTGATTAACTCTTAGCTTTTCCAGCTTTCTTTCAGAGGTGGGAAAAGCCAGTCTAATTCCTGGGCTCAAGCAGTAACTGAGGCTTTTGTCCCCTTCCCATTGTGGGGAATGTTTGATTTTCATTGTATTGTAGAAGGCCAAACTCCTGGCTTCCTTTTGCCTGGTCCAGCAGCCCCATGGCCACCTTGGGTTACTGATGCACATACCTGTTATCTGTGGATGTTTTGTGGCTGGCGTGATGCAAGACTGGAGGGAGGGATTTTGTGGTTAAAGGGGATGTTAATTTTCCCACTCACTCTCATAGCATATGAATAAGGAAACCTGTTGCTCTAATTGCCACAGGAAGTTCTTTTTTATCACTATAAGAAAGTTACTATTGCCTGGGCACGGTGGTTTATGCCTGTAATCCCAACACTTTAGGAGGCTGAGGCGGGTGGATCACGAGGCCAGGAGATCAAGACCATCCTGGGTAACACGGTGAAACCCCGTCTCTACTAAACATACAAAAAATTAGCTAGGCATAGTGGTGGGCGCCTGTAGTCCCAGCTACACGGGAGGCTGAGGCAGGAGAATAGCTTGAACCGGAGAGGCGGAGGTTGCAGTGAGCTGAGATCGCACCACTGCACTCCAGCCCGGGCAACACAGAGAGACTCCGTCTCAAAAAAAAAAAAAAGTAACTATTAGGGCAATATGCCAAGTACACGAACACTCCTTCCTAATTTTAATTTTTTATATTTTATATGAATGTGCATTTTTGCTTATGACTTTTTATCATTTATCTTTTATTGCCATGTGTTTGGAGTAGCAGTAGGGGCTTCAAAACATGTACATCATAATTCACCCCTCTTTGACCAGAAGTCAATTTGATACTTTTTTCCCCCGTTTCTTTTTGTACTTTTATTGATATATCATAGTTGTACATATTTTCATGGTACGTGTGATATTTTGATACATGTGTACAATGTGTAATGATCAAATCACGGTTTTGGGATTTCCATCAACTCAAACATTTATCTTTTCCTCTTGTTGGGAACATTACAAATCTTCTTTTCTAGCTTTTTTGAAATATACAATAAATTATTATTAACTATAATTTCCCTGCTTTACCATCAAATACTAGAACATATTCCTTTTATCTAATTTTTTGTTTGTTTTTTTAAGATGGAGTTTCACTCTTGTTGCCCAGGCTGGAGTGCAATGGTGCAATCTTGGCTCACTGCAACCCCCACCTCCTGGGTTCAAGCGATTCTCCTGCCTCAGCTTCCCAAGTAACTGAGATTACAGGCACGCACCACCATGCCCAGTTAACTTTGTATTTTTAGTAGAGTAGGGGTTTCACTATGTTGGTCTGGCTGGTCTTGAACTCCTGACCTCAGGTGATCCACCAGCTTTGGTCTCCCGAAGTGCTGGGATTACAGGTGTGAGCCACCGCACCGGGCCTACCTAATTGTATTTTGTACCCATTAACCAGTTTCTCTTCATTTCTCCCCTTCCCTTCCTAGCCTCTGGTAACCATTCTACTCTCCACCTCCATAAAATCCACTTTTTTTGATCCCACATATGAGTAAGAACATGCAATATTTGTCTTTCTGTGCCTGGCTTATTTCACTTAAGATAATGAACTCCAGTTCCATCCATGCTGCTGCAAATGACAGGATTTGATTTGTTTTTATGGCTGAGTAATATTCTATTGTGCATATATACCATATTTTCTTTATCCATTAATCCCTTGATGGACATTTAGGTTGATTCCATATCTTGGCTCTTGTGAATAGTGCTGCAATAAACAAGGGAGTGCAGATATCTCTTTGAAATACTGATTTCTTTCTTCTGGATGTATACCCAACAGTGGGATTGCTGGGTCATATGCTAGTCCTATTTTTAGTTTTTTCAAGGAGCCTCCATCTCCATACTGTTTTCCATAGTGGCTGTACTAATTTATGTTCCCACCAACAGTGTTTTCTCTGCATCCTCACCAACATTTGTTATTTTTTGTCCTGATATGTTTTTAAGTCTGAGACCTGTAGTTGATGCTCTGGTGAACTGCCTGGATTCCCTCCAGGACAAGCACTCCTTGTCAGCTGTCAATGCACTGAGAAGGCATTGCTCGCAGCTGAACTTCCGTCCAGGAATTTTCTTCAGCTGAAGGGAGCTGCCATGCTTAAGATCATGACCGTTCCTCAGAAGCTGCTGCATTCTAGTGACCGGTCAAGTGGGGGTACCGAGAACTGACCTCCTTGTGTCAATTCAGGACAGTGATAAAGGGCCAGCCTGCATCTAGCGCTTTCCGTGGAGTGGCCTCAGGCCTCTGTTTCAACTGCATTGCAGTTCAACCTCTTACATTTATGAATCTTGCTTCACTTACTACCTCATAGGCATTAACTCCAAAAGTGCCTCCCATAAGCCTCCTGCTCACAAACTTCCATATTAGCATCTGCATCCTGAGGAGATGAATTTTAAGATACCACCCTATAGGTGGAGAACATCTAGGTTTCCCTAAGGGCTTCTTCCAGCTGTTTCCCCAAAGTAGATACTCAGAAACATCTGTGGGGCTGGGCACGGTGGCTCACACCTGTAATCCCAGCACTTTGGGAAGCCAAGACAGGTGGATTGCTTGAGGCCAGGAGTTTGAGACCTGCCTGGGCAACATGGCGAAACCCTGTCTCTACTAAAAATACAAAAATTAGCTGGGCATAGCGGTGCGTGCTTGTAGTCCCAGCTACTCAGGAGGCTGAGGCAGGATGAACCACTTGAACCCAGGAGGCGGAGGTTGCAGTGAGCCGGGATTATGCCATTGCACTCTAGCCTGGGTGACAGAACCAGACTCACTCTCAAAAAAAAAAAAAGAAAGAAAGAAAGAAAGAAACATCTGTGGAATGAATACATGAATGAAAACAAAGCTGCCTGAATTTAACCTGCTCAGATTTCCCAAGCTACATAATTTTTCTTATTTTATTCTTTTTTACGAACAAAACTAGGACTTCCAAAGTCTGAGAAATTAATCTTGGGTCTAGGTAAGATAACACTCCCTCACTTTGCAAGTTTCTATTTTAATTGAACTTTAATGCTGCTTGGATGAACTTAGCATGGTTGTCGCTTTTGTGATGCATTTGAAGATGAATTACTTGAGCACAAAGTATTAATGTGGAAGGTGAAGGCAGATAGCAGCATGATCAGGAACAGAGCTTGGGCTGTAAATTGAAGTTTGGCATCAGAGAGGAATGGCAGTGTTGGAGAATGACAATAAAAGTAATTCCTTTTCAAACATCACTGATGGTGGGACAGCATGGTAGCTTTACCTCCCACAAAGCTGTCTTGAAACCTTTGCTGGACACTCTTTTCTCAGGATTGACAATTAAGATCTCCCAGACAACTTTCATCTCAGAGGGCACAGTAAACTGAGCCTGCTCTCTGTAGGGAGGGTAGTGAGGTAGATTGATGGGGAAGCTCACATTTGGAGAAACAGTATAATGTGGTCAGGTGTAGTGTTTCATCAACATGTGGTCAGGTTCTGGACAGTTCTCTAAGAGAATATTTAAATGATACATTGCCATGTTTGCATTAATAATAATTAAAACATTAGCATATTCTGTGTCATTGAGATGACTACTAATGGTGCACACTGTGGTTTACCTGCCCTGCATCGTATTTCACATATTTCACATTCATCTTTTTTCAAAGCTCCATATTTTCAGGTATTCTCACCTCTTACATAGCCCATGTTCTGAGGGCAGATTCTGGTTTCTTTATGCAAATCATGGCAATCTTAGTTCCTTTGTGTCTTCGTCCATTTAGTGTTGCAACAGATTACCTGAGACCAGGTAATTTATAAAGAAAAGAGGTTTATTTAGCTCATGGGTCTGCAGGCTGGGAAGTGCAAGAAGCATGGCATCAGCATCTGCTGGGTTCCCGGGGAGGGACATAAAACACAGTGGAGAAGGGAAAGGGATGTGTGCAAAGAGGGGAAAACCTGAGGGGCACCCTGACTTTATAACAACCCATGTTCGAGGGAACTAATCCATTCCCTTGAGAAATAATCCAGTCTTGAGAGAGCAAGAACTCACTACTTCAAAATGGCACCAAGCTTTTTATGAGGAATCAACCCCCATAGCCCAACCACCTCCCACTAGGCCCACCTCCCAATCCTGCCACAGTGGGGATCAAATTTCCACAAGAGTTTTGGTGGGACAGACAAACCATAGCACCTTGCAAGTAACTGCTTCAGAAACGTAGAACCTAGACTTAAATACATGAGACTTCTCTAGTGACTGTTAAAGGTGTGGGGCAGACACAAGGTTGCTAGGATGACCTTTAGTTTTGTGGCTGAGAATTTTTTTCCTTTCTTACAGGATATAAAAATGAAAAACCAGTTGCCCTAGTTGCCTCTAGTGATGATACAGGATATTGTCTTGTTACCACGATGGAAGCTAATGTAAGTCTGCATGCAGAGAAAAGCAGAGTGAACCGAACCTCAGAGAACTTGAGACAGAGCCCTGATTTTACTAACCCAGGATCCTACCTACCTCTGACCTAATGATTTATGAAATAATAAGTGTCCTTATTGTTTAAACATATTGTGTCAAGGTTTCCTCTTACTTACAGGTGAAAACATCTTATTTGGCACATATCCCTATGCTCAAGTACTGTCTATGTAAATAGTTTATAATTATATTGGCACCAGGTAATTATTGGCACCAATTAAAGGCAGAATTTACCTTTAAAGATGTAGGTAAACAGGTCGGCCTCCCAGCAGATTGGTATTTTCAGTGCTAGATTGATAATAATGACTTCTGGTTAGAGTTGACTGGTTGATCACATAAATTCATTTCCTTTCTGTACCAACACTCTCCATAAAATGATAATAAATAAACAGGAACAAAGTCCAAATACTCAATGACAGGAAAATGGGAAGACAGTCTTCAGAAAAAAAGATTTCATCACATTTCCGGAAGGTGGATAAAATAGAGGGGATCAAAAACTGGCGAAGCAGGATCAAGGAATTCACTGTGCAGAGTATGTGCAGAAGGAGGTTCAGGTGAAATGCAGCAGAAGGAGGTTCAAGTGAAAGGCAGCCAGTATGCCCTTCATGCATCGAAGGGCCTCAGCAACATGAAGTACCAGCTCCAAGAGAGGGTAAGATGCTGATATGGAGCAGAAAACCAGGTGATATGGTTTGGCTGTGTCCCCATCCAAATCTCATCTTGAATTGTAGATCCCATAATCCCCAGGTGTCATGGGAGGGACCCAGTGGGAGGTAATTGAATCATGGGGGCAGTTGCCCCCATGCTGCTGTTCCCATGATAGTGAGTGAGATCTCATGAGATCTGATGGTTGTATAAGGGGCTTTCCCCTCTTCGCTCGGCACTTTTCCTTCCTGCCATTATGTGAAGAAGGATGTGTTTGCTTCCCCTTCTGCCATGATTGTATGTTTCCTGAGGCCTTCCAAGCCATGTGGAACTGTGAGTCAATTAAATCTCTTTCCTTTATAAATTACCCAGTCTCAAGTACATCTTCATAGCAGCATGAGAACAGACTAATACACCAGGCGATTAATCAAAGTCTATATACGAAACAGTCAAACTTACTTTACCCGGAGAACATAATGCCTAGAAGCCAGGCTTCGATTCCCAGACTTTGAAAAAAGGAGTATTCTCTTCCAGAGAAACTGGCAGCCTCCAGGGGAATGCTCTTTACCTTCTACCATTTAGAGACTATCTTAGTTTTTTCAGGCTGTTAAAACAAAATACCATAGATGGGGTAAATGATAAACAACAGACATTTATTTCTCACAGCTGTGGAGGCTGGGAAGTCCAAGATCAAGACATGTCAGATTTTGTTTCTGGCGAGGGCCCACTTCCTGGTTCACAGGGGGCACATTATTGCTGTGTCCTCATATGGTGCAGGGGGAAGGGAGCTCTCGGGGGCTTCTTTTATAAGGGCACTAATCCTACTCATGTTGGCTCCACCCTCAAGACCTAATCAGCTCCCAATAACTCTACCTCCCAATACCATCTCATTGGTGATTAAGCTTCAACATACGAATTTTGGGAGAACACAAACATTTAAACCATAGCGGGGTTTACCAGGTAGTGGTTCACTTGCTTCTTAAAACTGGTCTCACTTAGAGCAAATTGGCAAAATCAGCAAGTTCTGTCCAGGCTACACGGCTCTCACCAGATTTACTCGTCTTGTTCCTCAGCATGAATACACTTCTCCAAATGGGAACCTCCAACATGGAAGAGAGGTGTCAAAACAAACAGGCACAGAAAACAATTCTGGAGGAGGCAAATGTTGTGCCAGGAACAGAAGAGAACATGAAATAAATCCTAAAATGTGTTCTCAGAGAGACTGGAGATGTTGCAATATTAAAACAAGCGTAGGACACAGTGAAAATGTGTCCTAACCCTGTGCTAGGAAATACCTTCTAGATAGTAAAGACATGTTTGTCAGAACAGAGAATAATTCAATGGAAAAGCTGGAAGATTAGACTTAAGAAATCTCTCAGAAGTAGAGCAAGAAAACAAGGAGGTGATGGCTATGAGAAAGAACCCCAGAAAATCAATGCAGGAACATCAACATCTGATGAAAAGACAAATAAATGATGGGGAAAGGTATCAAATAAGTAATGGGGGAATTTTTCCAGAGTGGAAGGACCTAATACTCAAATTGAAAATGTACACCTAGTGCCCAGCATAATGAATACAAAAAAACCAAACACTCACCTAGCACACATTATCACCAAATGTCAGATGGTCAGGGATAAAAAGAAACCTGAAAAGCAAAAAAAGAGAAAAATCCAAAATGAAAACTTAAAGTCAGCATCAGACAATTCATCCACAGCTCTAGATATTGAGAGGCTTTGACTTTATGAGGGAAAATCATACCAATTTAAAATTCTGTACATAAAGTATCAATAAACAGAATGGCAGAATAAAGACATTATCAGATACGTAGGCCCAGGAGGAACTCTCCAGGGAAACCAGAGGATTCGACAGAACACTAAATTTCTGCAAGAGGTTGAACAAAATAAAAAACATGTCCAAAGTAATTAGTTCCAAAAAATTTGAACTCCAGGCAAAAAGTCATACAGGAAAGAACATTTAATCATGGAGAGTAATAGCTGCGTGGTGAACCACAGTTACACAGTCATAATAATGAAATCACCATTGATTTTCAATTTTTAGAATCAACATACTGATAAAGCTCAGAAGATTTAATTAACATTGTAGAACAAAATATAAATATTGTAAATTTGACATTGTGAAGGTAAAAATTCAGACGACACTGGAAAGTGGAAACAGGGATAGAACTGAAGAGGGTACTTATATTATTATGTTAGAAAGTAGTGAGTGCAAAAATACACTGTTTTAATGGAAGAAAAATAAAGGCTTATTATTATTTGAAATCAACAAACAAAATGGCACAACTTTACATCTTCTGCCTCTTACATTCATTTAGAATTCTGTTGGCAGGAATGAAAACAAAGATTGTCTTTTGCAATTGAAAGATATTTTTATGAAAGAAGATGTCAGCTTATGTTGTTACTAAATAAAGATTTTGATTTGATGTTACCAAACAGTAACATATGACTTCAATTTTGACAGGTGGATGCAAAAATAGGAGAGGTGGCCATAATAGATCAAGGATGCTTTTGAATAAAGCAAGGGCCAAATCACATCATAGTGAGCTGTATAAAAATAGGTTTTGCAGGCTGGGCACGGTGGCTCACGCCTGTAATCCTAGCACTTTGGGAGGCTGAGGTGGGTGGATCACAATGTCAGAAGTTCGAGACCAGCCTGGCCAACATGGTGAAACTCCGTCTCTACTAAAAAAAAAAAAAAAAAAAAAAATAGCCGGGCATGGTGGAGCGCGCCTGTAGTCCCAGGTACTCAAGAGGCGGAGGCAGGAGAATCGCTTGAACCCAGGAGGCAGAGGTTGTAGTGAGCCAAGATCGCACCACTGCATTCCAGCCTGGCGACAGAGCGAGACACCGTCTCAAAGAAAAAAAAAAAAAAGGTTTTGCAGTAATTTATGTTAGGAACAGCTCACTTGCTAAAACGAAAAGAACCCTGTCTATAGTAATTTATATCACACTCACTTAATGCATGTTGTTTTACCAGGATATTAAATATATTACCATCATATTAATTTAACGTTAAACATTTTATTTGATGAGTTTTATGGTTTTGCTTACATTTAATTTCCTTTTTTTTTTTTTAGTTATATGATAGCTAAATGCACTTTAAATTCTTATGGTGAGGCCAGGCGTAGTGGTTCATGCCTGTAATTTTAGCACTTTGGAAGGCTGAGGTGGGAGGGTTGCTGCAGCTTAGGAGTTTGAGACAAACCTAGGCAACAAAGCAAGACCCTGTCTCTATAAGAAAAATAAATGTAGATGAGTGTGGTAGTGTGTGCCTGTAGTCCTGGCTACTCAGGAGGCTGAGGTAGGAGGACGGCTTGAGCCCAGGAGGTCGAGGCTGCAGTGAGCCATGATTGTGCCACTGCACCCCAGCCTGGGTGACAGAGTGAGACCCTGCCTCAAAAAAAAAAAAAAAAAAAAAATCAAATGGAGAACTAAGGAGAGACCCAAGTGGACAGCACTTTTTCTTTGCTCATTTTCTCTCTACTGTCCCCATTGCTGATCTAGCAGGAATTTGGCTCAGCAGGTTGGAGTAAGCTCAGTGGTAGGACTGAGACCAGAGCCGAGCTGCTCCTCCCGACACTTCACTAAGCAAAAGCACCATTGTTGTGCACTTGCGTAGGTCCTTGCTACTCATAGTGTGATCTGTGATCTGTGGGCCAGCAGCCTTGGCCTCCCCTGGAGAATTTTAAGAAATGCAGCCTCTTGGACCTCACCCCAGTCCTACTGAATCAGAATCTGCATCTTTAACAAGGTCCCCAGGTGATTTCCCATGCAAATTAAACTGAGAGACTGGCCCTCCTTTTTCCCTACAACTGTGGACCCAAAGCAGGGGAAAGCACCTGTCTTAATAGACTTCTCATCCATGGCACCTCCATCCTAGCTCAGCTCAGACTATGCACTCCTTCTCTGGGGATCATATGTGATCTGTCGCTTCTCTACTTGTGTTTCTTGATAAACTCTCTCATGGCTGAGGCCCCTTTCTCCAATATGTGGTGGATGTTTGTTGTTTTCTTCTGTCCAGATTCCTTATCTGTAAATCAGAAGAATAATATTGCTTTTCTCCTAGAGCTGTTGTGAAACTTACACATAATCATCTCTAGAAAGCACTCAGCATAGAGTAACATCTCAATAAATGCGCTTGTAATGATTGGCTGTTATCAAAGAGTCCCAAGTGAGAACACTCAGCAGGAAAAGCCTCAGATGTTAATGGTCTCCAGCCCTAGCTGTCATCGGCTTCATTTCCCTCGTCAATAGCTCATTACTTGATTGTCGAGTCACAGATGCTATAAGCTCCACACCATCACACCGAATAATAACAATTATTGCAGGTCTCATGTGTAAAGCATTGCCGAGCTGTTATCTCTTTAATCCTGAGAGGGTTCTGTCTGTTGGAGATGGTGGTGGTAGGGAACAAGGCTGTGTTAGGGGGAAGATGGTCCGTCTTACCCTCATAGAACAGTGTAGTTTGTCTCATGAGCATCTAAACCATCTTGCCCTGTGTCCTGATGTTTTATAAAGCTCAAACAACTCTTTTCCTTTTTTTTTCCTTCAACCCATTTATTTTTAAAATTTTTAAATTTTTTTTGCAGAGATGGGGTCTGTGTTGCCCAGGCTACACTCCAAATCCCAGCACCAAGTGATCTTCCTGCCTCGGCCTCCCAAAGCACTGGGATAATAGACTTGAGCCACTTCACCTGGCCCTTTCCCCCATTTCTTAATGCACTGCCTTCTCCTTAGAGACTCAGGCATGTAATCATATGAGCTGCCGCACAAATCTCATATGCTGCACTAAGGAAGACCCTTTTCCCTATGCCCCCCTCCCACCCACAAATTGAAGCATCATAAGTGAACAAAACCCTTTTCCCTTGGGACCATCTTCCTAACATGGCCACTCTCTCAGGTTGATCCGTAGTTCCTCGAACAGACTTCCAGAAGCCCGTCTCTATCAAAACTGCAAACATAACTTACCATGCCTGGCATCCCGGGAGTGGCAGGGCTTAATGTCCATACAGGACCCATATATACTTGAAATGACTAGTTCTATTGAATCTGGAAAAGAGAAGACATGGGAGGATATGAGTGTGATCTCTTAATCTTGAAAGACCGTAACGAAAGAGAGATTCAACATATTCTGGATGGTTTTGGAAAGCATTCCCAGGAAAAATGGACAGGGAAGTAATAAAAAGAAGGGAAACTACCACTGTGACCCTCTTACTTACCCTGTGGCAGGTACAATACACTGACCCATGTTACCACATTTAGTTCTCTAAACAAGACTTTGTTTAACAGATGAGAAAACCATGGCTTACACAGGCAGAGCGACCAAGCTGGAATCTAAACTCATTTGTTTTACTTTGAAATCCCCATCCTTTCCACTATGTTACATGGCTCCTTATTATGAAGGCATCTGATGGGTGATAGAAAATTCCCTGTCATGGAAAGCATTCAAACAGAGGTTGGAGGCTGGGAGATCTGCAGTGAGGTCAAGGACACTTGACGATTGGAACCTGGGGTAGTTCCTAGAGCAATACCATAAAGCAATGCTACCCAACCTTTTGGGCACCAGGGACCAGTTCCATGGAAGACAATTATTTCATGGATCAAATCGTTGGGGGATGGTTTCAAGATGATTCAAGTGCATTACATTTATTATGTGCTTTATTTCTATTATGATTGCATTGTAATATATAATGAAATAATTATACAACTCACAATAGTGTAGAATCAGTGGGAACCCTGAGCTTGTTTTCCTGAAACTAGATGGTCCCATCTGGGGGTGATGAGAGGCAGTGACAACTCATCAGGCATTAGATTATCATAAGGAGAGCACAACCTAGATCCCTCGTATGTGCAGTTCACAATAGGATTCACTCTCCTATAAGAATCTAATGCTGCCTCTGTTCTGAAGGGAGGTGGAGCTCAGGAGGTAATGTGAGCAGTGGGGAATGGCTGTAAATACAGATGAAGCTTTGCTTGCTCACCATCCACTCACCTGCTGTGCGGCCTGGTTCCTAACAGGCCATGGACTGGTACTGGTACCATGGCCCCGGGGTTGGGAACCCCTCCCATAAAGCAAGTGGACTAGGAGGTTATCAATTCCCAACAAGGCAAGAGAATAAGGATGAACTGGCCAGGCGCAGTGGCTCACGCCTGTAATCCCAGCACTTCGGGAGGCTGAGGCGGGTGGATCACTTGAGGTCAGGAGTTGGAGACTGGCCTGGCTAACATGGTGAAACCCCATCTCCACTAAAAATACAAAAAATTAGCTGGGCATAGTGGCAGGTGCCTGTAATCCCAGCTATTCAGGAGGCTGAGGCAGGAGAATTGCTTGAACCAGGGAGGCAGAGGTTTCAGTTAGCCAAGGTCATGCCATTGCACTCCAGCCTGGGCAATAGGAGCGAAACTCCATCTCAAAAAAAAAAAAAAAAAAAAAAAGAATAAAGATGAACCAAAACATAAAGCTCAAAGTATGCAGAAGCACAGCAGGCTGATTCGTAGTGAGATGCATTGGAGAAAAGGTGAAGGAAGAAGACCCAGAGTTGAAAACCGACAGTCCACAGGCCAAAACCTTCCCAAAACAGTGTTGATTCCTTTGTAGTTAATTGCCAACATCTAAAAAGTGGTAGCTTTCACCTACAAATCCAGATTTCAAAACTTGTCTTGAAAAAACAGAAAGATCTGGCAGTCGTGGGCCAGCATTCTGCATGGAACAGCCAATTGGTGGCTGGGTCTACGGGAAGGGTACAGAGGCTCCTGGTCATAGGCTTCCAACACCTTAGACATCTTACACCAAGCCATCTTTCCTTGTTTGCATTATCTGCCTGGACTCTAAAAATAACCAGAACAATTTATGTTTTCTGCTGCCATGTAGGAGCTTAGCTTAGAAAGAGCCAGACTGCTTTTGAGGTGCATCTAACATTCCCTATAGGAGAATAGGACTGGAAGCTACAATACACAGAGAGTCTGAAAGACAAGTTGTTAGGATATTTGCACTGCTGCAAAGCAATTACTAAATAGAATGTAGGAGCTTGTTCCCAACAGTGGGCTATGTTTACACAGTGGGTAAGTTTAAACAAGGAAGAAACCAAAATAGGTGAGAACTAGGGCCACAACTGCCTATTTTCCTAGCCACTGCTGCCTGAGAACTACATCAATATTATCCTAATGAGAAGACATTGATAGTTATCATTAAAACTGTACTTTAGATATTACAATTTCAGGAGGAAGCATTGAGAGAGAAGTGAGAGAGAAAGAGGCAAACTGCATGAAATGTATTCTATAGCATGGGTTTAATTATTTCCACCTGGTTGTTTTTGTAAAACTGATTTTAAAAAAAGCACTCTAGGTTTTGATAAGATGAGTGATAAAGTTTGGGTATTTGTCCCCTCCGAATCTCATGTTGAGATGTGATCCCCAGTGCTGGAGGTGGGGCCTGGTGGGAGGTGTTTGGCTGTTGGGGGTGGATCCTTAATGAATGTCTTGGTGTCATCATCCTCGTGGTGGTGAGTGAGTTCTTACTCTGAGTTCAGCGAGATCAAGTTATTTAAAAGAGGCTGGCACCTCCCACCTCTCATTCTTGCTCCTGCTCTTGCCATGTGACACACCAACTCCCCTTCCTTTCCACCATGAGTGGAAGAGGCCTAAGGCCTTCACCAGAAGCAGATGCTGGTGCCATGCTTCCTGCACAGCCTGCAGAATGGTGGGCCAAATATACTTCTTTTCTTTATAAATTACCCAGCTTTAGGTATTTCTTTATAGTAACACAAGAATGGACTAACATGGAAAATTGATATCAAGGAGTGGGGCATTGCTATAAAGATACTTTAAAATGTGGAAGCAGCTTTGGAACTGGGTAATGGGTAGAGGTTGGAAGAGTTTGGAGGGCTCAGAAGGAGACAGGAAGGTAAAGGAAAGTTTGGAACTTCTTAACAGACTTAAGGACTTAAGTAACTGTGACCAAAATGCTTAAAGGAATATGGACAGTGAAGGCCATGCTGATGAGGTCTCAGATGGAAATGAGGAACTTATTGGGTACTGGAGCAAACGTCACCATAACAAAGAGCTTGACTGAATTGTTCATGTCCTGGGGATCTGTGGAAGTTTGAACTTAAGAGTGATGACCTGGGGTATCTGGCAGAAGAAATTTCTAAGCAGCAAAGTGTTCAAGAGGTGGCCTGGCTGCTTCTAACAGCCTATGATTGGTGCCCAGACAGGAAGGCTGGAGGCATCTTCCAAAACAGTAGTGGCTCTTTGTTTCCAAGCAATAAAAACTGACACCAGCAAACAAAAACCAAAAGGTTTATTGGAAGTATATTGAGTACTTGTGGATGGATGGGAAGGCTGGAAAATGGGAAATAGAATTATGGGTAAGCACCCAGGAATCCCTGCGGATAAAAATGTAAGCAATTCTGAAGGGTCCAAGAATCAGGGACTTCCACAAAGTCCCCCAAAGAGTGCCAAGCTGGAATAGATGGGTTCAAACATTTTGAGCTATTGTGTTCTCCTAATTCCAGAGAGGGAGTTTACTAATTAGCCTAGCCTAGGTCAAGGGAAACTGGATTGTACGTTCACATGTAAGCTTTATGAAGTCAGAAGTGAGAAGACAACAACTATTATCAATCAATGTTTTCAACAGCCAGGTCAGTGTCTGAAACAAAGATGTTCAATAAATATTTGTGGAATGAACCAACGAAGGAGTGACAACACGGTTCCACCCTTTGACTAGGGTAAAATAAAGCATCTGGAAAAAAAATCCCCCATATCCAAAGCCCAAAGGAAATCAGGGTAATATCACAAGAGTAGTGCATTGAATGGGCAGCCAATAGAGGGGGGTACATAGAGAAGTACTTTTGATTTCCCAGCGAGGTTTAGATGACAAATGTGGAAAACTTCAAATCTCTCCCAGTGTTTTTCACATTTCAACATAGCAATGAGGAATCAAGGTCATATGGTATCTAAATCCTTTCTTGCTTTCTTGCCTACACAATGGTGACCAGATTTGGGGTGCTGTTGACTGTTAACCCAAGGACCCGTATCTATCCACCTGTTCTTGTTCTGATGAAAAAGGTCATATGCTGGTGGCAACCATGCCCTGAGTGAGTTCCCTGAGATGCAAGCACATCTCCAAGAACATGCCATATGTACAAGAGGCTGTTCCAAGGAGAAGCAAATTTGCACATCCCACTCAAAGGGGGGATGGCAAGGATGGGTGTGAGAAGCCCCCAGATTTTCTGCTGCTTCTCTGAGGTGCTTTAGGAAGGAGCACATGTCTCATTTCAAAGGATCAAGGAAAGAACATCACCTGGGAAATGGGAAATGGTCAAGAAGGCTCGATTATGAAGCAGCTTCAGTGTTGATGATGAAGCAATGCAGCTTTCCTAAGTGGATCCAACTGCTCGTTGCTTTTACAGTGCAAGCCATTCATTTTGCCAGTTGGTCTTTACCATGGTAGCTCTTAAATATCTTGTCTTGTGAGGTCCTCAACACACTTAATGTGTGAGTCTCATACACTCAGTTGGAGCACAGGCTAGGACTGGCCTTTCGAATGTTCCTTATAACAAAAGCAGGTCTAACGTTTCACCTCTACGTTCGCTGTAAGTTGGAGCCCTTTGTAGTGTTTCTATTACTTGGGGTTGGAAGCATTGATGCTGAGTGTTTGGGATGAACCTGTCTGGAGAGGAAAGGGGAACAAAATGTCTAGGATAGACCTAGAGCAGAGGTCAGAGGGCCCTTGGTCCTAATCTGACTATATGCATTTTTTTTTCATCCCACATAGAATTAACTTTATTTATTTATTTATTTAGAGACAGATTCTTGCTCTGTTGCCCAGGCTGGAGTGCAGTGGCGTGATCTCGGCTCACTGCAACCTCCATCTCCCAGGTTTAAGCGAGTCTCCTGCCTCAGCCTCCCGACTACTGGGATTATAGGCACGTGACACCACGCCTGGCTAATTTTTTGTATTTTTAGTAGAGACGGGGTTTCATTGTGTTAGCCAAGATGGTCTCGATCTCTTGACCTTGTGATCTGCCCGCCTTGGCTTCCCAAAGTGCTGGGATTACAGGCATGAGCCACCTCGCCTGGCCAGGATTAACTTTTTACAATGTTATTTTTGGAGTCTTCAAAATTGGGAGGCTTTACGTACAAATCTGGATTTCCAATTTGTCTTGAAGCTGTGCAAAGTCTTATGATACTAGGCTTTCCCATAAGACAGTAGAGCTGAGCTGAGCAGTGGCTGCCCCCTTTGGGCAGGGCCTGAGCTGCTGAGTGGAGGCTCCAACAACTTTGATCACAACGTAAAGTTTGTATTTGTAGGCGGTATCCTGTAGGTGTATGAGTTTGCAACCCTGAATCTACCTTTATTTCTCATCGGGAATGCCTGAGGTCTTAAATCTCTAGACTTTTCTTTGCCCTTTTGGATGTGGCTAGAGACTATTATGGGATATGAATGGGAGGCTGTTAGTGCCTTGCGGGCAGACTGGGAAGATGTAACATGGGGCTTGGTGTCTGCATGCTTTAGGGAAAGTCAATCATAATTTGAGTTCATCTTGGTGACTCTTATTGTCTGCTCTCAAGTTTTTTTTTATTTTTTATTTATTTTTATTTTTTTATTGATCATTCTTGGGTGTTTCTCACAGAGGGGGATTTGGCAGGGTCATAGGACAATAGTGGAGGGAAGGTCAGCAGATAAACAAGTGAACAAAGGTCTCTGGTTTTCCTAGGCAGAGGACCCTGCGGCCTTCCGCAGTGTTTGTGTCCCTGGGTACTTGAGATTAGGGAGTGGTGACGACTCAACGAGCATGCTGCCTTCAAGCATCTGTTTAACAAAGCACATCTTGCACCGCCCTTAATCCATTTAACCCTGAGTGGACACAGCACATGTTTCAGAGAGCACAGGGTTGGGGGTAAGGTCATAGATCAACAGGATCCCAAGGCAGAAGAATTTTTCTTAGTACAGAACAAAATGAAAAGTCTCCCATGTCTACTTCTTTCTACACAGACACAGCAACCATCCGATTTCTCAATCTTTTCCCCACCTTTCCCCCTTTTGTATTCCACAAAACCGCCATTGTCATCATGGCCCGTTCTCAATGAGCTGTTGGGTACACCTCCCAGACGGGGTGGTGGCCGGGCAGAGGGGCTCCTCACTTCCCAGAAGGGGCGGCCGGGCAGAGGTGCCCCTCACCTCCCTCCCGGACGGGGCGGCTGGCCGGGCGGGGGCTGACCCCCCACCTCCCTCCCGGACGGGTCTGCTCTCAAGTTTTTGAGCAGAGGTTTGGTTTGTAGATGGAGCCTAAATCACCTTAGTATGTGAAAGTTCAGATTGTAAAAGGCCTTGAATGCTACACTAAGGGTTTGTATATAGACAATAGGTTTGAAAACACCAAAATATCCCAAGCTCTGCTGCCCTGCATGTAGTGCCAGGCTACGTGATGCCAATCCTTGTGTTGGGAGCTGGCTGCTCCCCACTGGAGCCCAACAGGGCCATGGGGAATGAATCACAAAGCCAGGGATCAACCATCCACAGAAAGACCTTAAAAAAAAATAGACCATTTTTTTAAAAGTTTATACTTTCATAACATTTTGTAGAGACAGAAACCCACTCTGCCACCCAGGCTGGAGTGCAGTGGCACAATCATAGCTCACTGTAGTCTTGAACTTCTGGGTTCAAGTGATCCTGAAGCCTCATGCTCCAGAGTAGCTGGGACCACAGGTGCATGCCACCACACCTGGCTAATTTTTTATTTCTTATTTTTTGTGTAGATGGGGTCTCTCTACATTGCCCAAGTTGGTCTCAAACTCCTGGCCTCATGCAATCCTCCTGCCACAGCCTCCCAAAGCACTGGGATTACAGGAGTGAGCCATCACACCTGAACTCTTTCATAAATTTTGACCCAGAGTCTTTTGTGAACGTATGTCACAGATACTGATATATGTGCACAATGACACATGTGTGACCTGTTTGTGGCAACAATTTTAATACCAAAGACTGAAAACAAAATAAGCCCCTATTGATAGGGAAGCTGATCTAATTATGGCACAGCCACACAACTGAATACTGTGCCATTATAAAGGACTAAGATGTCTATGGGCTTATGTGGAACGATCTTCAAAGTATATCTTAAGTATAATTTAAAAATTGCAAGGTGCTGGCCAGGCACGGTGGCTGATGCCTGTAATCTCAGCACTTTGGGAGGCCGACGAGGGCGGATCACTTGAGGTCAGGAGTTGGAGAGCAGCCTAGACAATATGGTGAAACCCCGTCTCTACTAAAAATACAAAAATCAGCCAGGCATGGTGGTGGGCGCCTGTAATCCCAGTAACTCGGGAGGCTCAGGCAGGAGAATCGCTTGAACTCAGGAGGCGGAGGTTGCAGTGAGCTGAGATTGCGCCATTGCACTCCAGCCTGGGCGTTGCAGCAAGAATCTGTCTAAAAAAAAAAACAAAAAACTGCGAGGTGTTGATTAGTATTTTTACTGTGTTTCCATTTATTTAAAAAACGTGCAGATGCTTATTTTTGTATAAGGTAAACACTTACTTTGTATTTTTGTATCTTTAGGAGGTCCACAGTAAGTGCTAGGGCACCGGAGTTGAGAGACAGACGTTCTTTTCATTGTACATCTTTATGTATTGTTTGCCTATTAGACCATGTTGATATATGCTATTCTTTTTCGATAATAAAAATCGAGTTGTGTGCATGTAATTTTGAGCTTCATTTCTCCTGGAGGCTGCTAAGTTCTTTTTTCTACGAGCTGCAGTACAGTTTTGAAGGAAGAATCCCTAGTCCTGTTTTCCTAGCAGGACAGAGCAGGTTGTCCTGGGCCCCTGATGAGAGCTGGGATTCATTTCCTGGAATTCTGGGTGAGAACAGTGGCCAGCTGCTACGTGGGGCTTTGGGGAGCTGCTTAGCAAGTGGGCAGGAAGGATACAGGGCCAGAAAGCAATTCTGTGCTGCTTTTTGCATCTCACCTTGTATAATATTTTCAGCCTGACATGTCCCCTTTCACTACTTCACATATTGAAAGCACACAGTGTTATTTGTCCTTTCCTCTCTGGGGACCTTTCAAAAAATAAATAGCAGAGATAAAACTCTATCTTGGAGGACTGTGTCCTCTCTTGCAGCTCCCAAAACACAGGCCATGATGGGTCTCTTGCCTCAGTACTGAGGATATAGACGGGGTGAGTTAGGGCAAGGGGGACCCAGTTCAAGACCCACGAAGGACTGTCAAGGGGGTCATAGGAGATAAATTGCTCTGTCAAAAAGAGGGAAAAGGATTCTGGAAAAAGGGAGGCAAGAGCATGAAATCATCTTGGGAACACGACACATTCATTCTGAAATCAGAGAGATGCTCAGCGTGGCTGGGATGTCAGTTAAAAATGGCAGAAGTAGAAGTGGATGAGACTGGAAAATTCTGTAGGGGCTTTAAAATTTATTTTGAAAAAAATTAGATTCCTAGGAGGTTTTTTAAAAATAAGAGAGTAAAGACTCACTTTATTTGACAAAGGTAATTAGTAGTATAGAATATGGTTACCAGAACAAATCCCTCCTAGCTAAAACCAGAAGAGAGACAGTTATCCTTCCTAGCCCGAGGTGATAAACCCTAAAAGAAGGCAGTGACAGTAGCAATATAAGGTTGAGGGCAGATCTGAAAGAGATTTGTGAAATAAAATCAAATAGCTTGATTTAGGGACTAAACGAAGAAGCAGATGGAATGTCAACAATGACCGAGTGTCTGGCTTGGAGTGAATGGTGACTAGGTTGGGGAGGTAATTTTTTTTTTTAAGGCAGGATCTTGCTCTGTCGCCCAGGCTGGAGTGCAGTGGCGTGATCATAGCTCACTGCAGCCTTGAACTCCTGGGCTCAAGTGATCCTCCTGCCTCAGCCTCCCAAGTAGCTGGGACTGCAGGCACACACCATCATGCCTGGCTAATTTTTTAACGTTTTGTAGAAATGGGATCTTGCTATGTTCCTCAGGATGGTCTTGATCTTCTGGGCTCAAGCAATCCTCCCACCTTGGCCTCCCAAAGTGCAGGATTACTGGCATGAGCGACCGTGTCCTGCCCCAGGCAGTAACTTTACCTCTTACAGCTGGAGGAGTAGTTTTTGACCTTGAAGTTTTTATCTTTGTATTTCATCCACAATAATAAGAGTTGTTTGTCAGTGAATGTCCTCTAATTGCATGAATTTACTTGACTAAATATATATGACGTCCTCACGCCGGGGCTGGCACAAGGGACCTTGTAAGGTACAAAGGTCACATTAATTTTTGGAGTAGGATATTTTAGATCTCTCTCCCTCTCCTCCAAGAGAACCAGCAAAGGTTCTTCCTCCTATCTGAAGAACAATGAAAGCATCAATAAAAATTAAAAATAAATAACACTATTTTCTTTTGAAGATCAATTTCAAGTCCTGCCACTTCAGTAATTTTCCCTGTATACCAGTACAATGTTTTTTTCTACATAAACAGCAATAACTTGGGGGTTACTCAGGGAAGACAGTGAGGAGATGACTAAATTATGAACAAAATCATTAATCAAAGACTGCACAAGACTAACAAGTATCATAGCTGCTGAGTGTGACGATACTTTTGTTTTGTTGTGAGCAGCTCAGACCCAAGGGGAATGGATGAGCCTTTGGAATTGCTTGGAGGGAGGAACAATGGAGGATCAATACTCACTGGCAGTATGGCTTCTCTGGCCACCGCAAAGCCTGCTCAATGACAACCTGGCTAGGTCTCTTGGCCCTGTTGGGATGAGGCTGTTGTGCTGTCTTGGGGAGGGCAATCCTTCCTCTTGACAGTTTCCTGGAATTTGCTAGGCTTAGAGGCTGCTTTCCTTTGCCTCAAGCAGGATTTAACAAGCTGTGGAGGTTTTCGGTTCTGCTGCTTTTTCTGCAACTCTTTTCTTGTTCAGTTGCCAGCAGGCCTTCGTCCTTCTAGGATTCCAAGCTGTGGCTTCTCTGAAGGCTGATGTAATGGTTCTAAGCCTCAGAATAGAAGACCCACTTTTTGATATGATCTCTCTGTTGTCAGCCTGTATGTTCACCTCACTGACTCCTCTTTTCCCTCTTAGCAGCCCTTCTAAATGTCCTACCAGCATCTTTAAATGTCTTTCCCCATGAGGATCTCTCCTTGGTTCTCCTTTGATCTCTATTTACTCTCTTCTTAGGCTACTCCATTAAATTGCATGGTTTCAGCTAATGAATCTATATAAAAAGACTCCAAAGCATTCATCTTTAGGTTCAACTTCTTGCTTGAATTCTGGTCCAGCATTCATTCATTTATTCGTTGATCAATTCATTCAGAAAACATTTATTGCCCATCTGTGCTATGCCAGACCCTGCCCTAAGCAGTGGGCATAGAGACGAGACAGACACAACCCCGGCCCTCATGAAACCTCCATTCTAGCTCTTCCAGTTTTCTGTTAGACATTTAGACTTACATGTGTCTCAAACCTGTCCCAGTCTGGATATATAACCTGTGCCATCCAACCTGCTCCCTCAGCCTGCCAGACTTCTGTTAAGGGCCTCACAGTCTCTGGGGCCACCCAGTTACACACATCTCCTCTCTGTCTTATCCCCAACACTCACTCTCCACTGTGTCCCTACCACCAAGGTTCTGTGCCATTCATGTTTGTTTCCAGCTCCCCTTAAAGGCAGGAAATGAAGAGTAGAGAGAAGACACAGCGAGTTTCAAGACCTCATATTTTATTTGGGATGCAAGCAATGATTCTTCATTTTTCTTTTCTTTTTCTTAGAGTTGGAGATGAGGTCTGGAGATGTTTCCCAGGCTGGATTCGAACTTCTGGGCTCATGTCATCCTCCTGTCTCGGCCTCCAGAGTAGCTGGGACCACAGGCACATGCCACCATGCCTGGCTGGTTACTGTACACGTTTAAAGATTAAAAAAAAAAAATCAAGGGTGTTTGAAAAAAAAAAATACTACCCTGTCTGTGTGTTTATTTACATACCCCTATAGGCACTGGAGTTTTTGATATCTAGGTAGGTCGACAGAAAAAAAAGGCTCCTTTCTCACCTACCCCAAAGCCCAGATCAACAAAACAGTTAAAAAAAAAGAAAGAAGAAAAAAAGAAAAAAGAAAAAAACCTCAGCTGCGCAGACAAACACAGAAACTGAGGACGGGGAAGAGAAGAAAGTTGTGGATTCTATTCCAGATGCAATTTCCAATCTCCCATGCATAGTAACAGACAACTCCTTCCTAACGTAAATTGCCAGCCATCAAGTATTCTTAGGTGGTATTTGAATTTAAGTAAAATGACTCCTTGGGCAACTACCTGACGGCCAACAGCTTTTACAACAGGTTTTCTGATATAAAGTGTTTTACAGAGAGCTTGTATCTTTTTCCTACCGAGCATTACATTCTGAACAGAAACTTCATAAGATTTTTCAGCAGAGAGTTTTAAGAGTTTCCATCATAGGACCTAACAACAACTGTGTTCTATTATTTTTAGTGCAAGAGTAAAGACCCAAGAGAAACAGCATTTTCAATTTGACTTTATGGCCCCCCAAGTTGTGCTCGAGGTAAATGAAAGTTAAAAACTGGTACTGGGAAAAGAGCAAGGACTTTCGACTCCAACTTGGGTTTGAAATCCACTACTACTTATGAGCTATTGCACTTTGGGCAAGTTGCTTAAGTCATTTGTGTCTCAGTTTTCTCATCTATTAACAAAAGTAATTCTACTCTATAGAATTGATGCAGCAAAGGTTTATAGTATGGAGCCTCATACATAGTAGGGTATCCCAAATGCTTTAGTTCTATGTAACTCAACTCAAACCAGCTTAAGAAAAAATGAAAATTTCTTGGCCTGCCTAACTGAAAAGTTCAGCGTAAGGTGGCTTCAGGCATAGCTGGATCCAGGAGCTCGAACAATGTCATCAGGATACAATCACCCCCAACTTTAGGCTTCATTCTTCATTGAGCCCAGTAGACTAGCTAGCTTATTTCTGGAGCAAGCAAAACAGAAAACTCTGAAAGAACAGAGGCTGAGATGCAGAAGGCCTGGATGAACCCTTTCTGGACAGGAAAAAACAGGTTTGGACACCATAGCCCATGTGATGTGTCCTAGTGGGAATGGCATTCAGGCCAGCGTAAGGACACATTTCATCTTTGAGGGCAGCAAAGATCCCCTGGTGGCCATCAAGCAGACCACCCGGAGGCAAAACTCCTTAGCTGAGGAATTCAGAAGTAATTAGACTTTTCTATTATCTGAAGCAGACACCTGGTACCAGGCTTCTTTTCTAAAATGTGTAAGAAACTAGAATTTCTATACATCTCTGCATAGCATGCATGTCAGAACTCATTGTGCAAAACTTGCTGACATCAAGGCACCAAAATGTCTACAAATGTAATCATTTATCATGACCAACATGGATGATAGGGCCCAAATTACCCTTAGGCTCTGTATTAGTTCATGCTCATGCTGCTAATAAAGACATACCTGAGACTGGCTAATTTATAAAGGCTAGAGGTTTAATAGACTCACAGTTCCACATGCTTGGAGAGGCCTCACAATCATGGCTGAAGGCGAAGGAGAAGCAAAGTCACGTCTTACATGGTGGCAGCCAAGAAAGCATGTGCGGGGAACTCCCCTTTATAAAACCATCAGATCTTGTGAGACTTATTCACTATCATGAGAATAGCATGGGAAAGATCCACCCCCACGATTCAGTTACCTCCCACTGGGTCCCTCCCATGACATGTGGGAATTATGGGAGCTACAATTCCAGATGAGATTTGGGTGGGGACACAGACAAACCATATTAAAGTAAAAATCCACCATGGCACCCTCAGTCCTCTCTTCCTGGGGCACCTTGATGCCCTCTTCTGCAGGGTTCTTTCTTTTTAAAAAAACCTATACTGTTGTTGGGAAATTCTTCTTACTACCGGTGAGCCAATCACTTTCCATTGCCAGGGCTCTGATGCCTCTCCTGGTAATCATCATCAAAGTCCCATGGAACAGGCGGGTCCAAGATTATAATTTCCATTTGGCAGATAAGGAAACTGAGGCTCCGTCTGAGTTTTCTCTTGCTGCTATTACACATTACCATAAACTCAGTGACTTGAAACAATACAGGTTTATTATCTTGCAGTTCTAGAGGGCAAGAGTCTGGAATAAACCTTACTGGGCTAAAATCAAGGTGTCACAGGCCTGTGTTTCCTCTGGAGGCTGTGAAAGAGGATCTGTTTCCTTTCCATTTCCAGCTTCCAAAGGCCACCTGTATTCTTTGGCTGATGGCCCCCTTCCATTTTTTTTTTTTTTTTGAGACAGAGTCTTGCTCTGTCGCCCAGGCTGGAGTGCAGTGGCATGATCTCAGCTCACTACAACCTCCACCTCCTGGGCTCAAGCAATCCTCTCACCTCAGCCTCCCAAGTAGCTGGGACTACAGGCACATGCCACCATGCCTGGCTATTTATTGTATTTTTTTTAATAGAGATGGGGGTCTCACTATATTGCCCAGGCTGGTCTTGAACTCCTGAGCTCATGTGATCCTCCTGCCTGGGCCTCCCAAAGGTCTGGGATTACAGGCATGAGCCACCATGCCTGGCCTCCCCTTCCATCTTTAAAGCCAGCAGCATAGCATCGTCAACTTTCTCTCTGACTCTGACCCTCCTGCCTACTTCTTTCCTTTATAAGGACACGGTGATTGTATGAGGTGCACCCTGATAAAGCAGGATAATCTCCCATCTCACATCTGAAAAGTATTTTTTGCTGTGTAAAGTAATATATTTACAGGATCCGAAGATTAGAACATGGGCATCTTCATCCACTATGCAGCCAATCACAGGCTTATAAGGTAGAAGCCCTGCAACCACTCCTTAACAGCTCAGCTGAGATTTTAACTGAGGTTAATGGTTCTGAATTAAGAGACTTCAGATAAGAATGCTGGCTCTCCTGCAGAGTTGCTGTGTGACCTCAGTTAGGCCTCTCTGACCTTCTCTCCTTTTCTGTAGAATGGGGGTGTGGTTTTTTTGTTTTTGTTTTTTTACAGACAAGGTCTTGCTCTGTTGCCCAGGCTGGAGTGCAGTGGCACAATCATGGCTCACTGAAACCTTGAACTCCTGGGTTCAAGAAATTCTCCAACCTCAGCATCTCCAGTAGCTGAGACAACAGGCATGTGCCACCATACCTGGCTAATTTTTAATTTTTTGTAGAGTTGGGGGTCTCATTATATTGCCCAACTGTTCTCGAACTCCTGGCCTCAAGTGATTCTCCTGCCTCAGCTTCCCAAAGTGCTGGGGATATTGTTTTAATGATTCAGTGAGACGCTGGCATTAAGTGTCTAGCACAGTGGCTGGCATGGAAAATGAGTGATGACAGGCATTTCCGGTGTTTTTAACAGCCTTGAACTTGCCCTTTTGAACATCTGGCTCAGGAAAAACAGGGGAAGAGCCAATGGCATATTGGAGTAGAACGAGCTTGGGCTTTGACTCAGCCATATGATGATAAAGAACTTGAACTTTCTCTGACTTTCAGTTTCTTTATTCATAAATGAATGCAGGAGGCCCTTCTGTCACAGAATTAAGCAGAAAACGTCTGCCTCATAGCTGGTACCCTCAAGAAATACAAACTTTTTCTCTCACTGCCTTCCATTCATCCTCCTTTCTAATTGATTTCCTTCACTTTTTCTCTTCTCCGTCTCTTCCTTTCTTCCTCCCTCCATCTGGCCCTTCTTTCTTTCCTTCTTCCCTACTTCCCCTCCTTTCCTCTCTCCCTCTCTTCCATTTCCCATATGTGAGACCCCTATTTAAGAGCAATTGGCCTATCTCAGGGACTTCTGGTGTCTGCTCTTGGTCTCCCCTCTTATGTGTCACCGCAGCCTGTACTTTGCATTCATCAGTTTCTTAGTCGTACAATCCAAATGCTAATGACCCCTGCCCAACCTTCCCTCTTATCCTCCTCCACTAACGCGAGTCAACACACCCTAGAATAACTGTACAGATGCAAACAGGATCCACTCTCCCCACCCCATCCCCTGTGCAGGAAGTGGACTCAAAACCGTGCCATCGTTGGAAACCTCTAACGGTCCAGAAAGGGGAGGGACAGTCTTTTGTAAGGAGCCCCCAGAGCTCCTTTCCTCCCTAGCAGGGCCCTATCTATTGAGCCAGCTGATGCCCACGCTGATGCCCTCATTCCCTTTCATGCACTGGTGGTTTTCAGTCTGATATTGAAAGTGCAATATGCTTGCCAGTAATGATGTCTTATTGGAGTGTAAAGATTTTCCCATTTTGCTGCTTTATCCTGAATTTAAAGTATTTTGAAATTCACTTACATCAGAGAGGACCAGAGGCCCGACATTTGCTGTAAATAAACTCATGCCTTCAAAGGTGTTATCTATGAAATGGGAGATGGGATAGGTTACTGTTTCTGTGGCTCATGCGCCAGCTGGCAGAATTGGTCACAGAGCTTTTCCATCATGAGAACTGGCAGCCTCTTTTCTTCCAAGTGTTGGTCACGGGTGTGAAGACACTCTGACCTTGCGTTGTGAATCTATTCAATTGAAGTTTGTCCAACATGTGGAGTTGGAGGATCATTTAGCTCTTCAGTCTCTGCTTGGAAAATCTGAAAACCCTGAAGCTACAGCAGAGACTAACAATATAATGGATTCAAGCAGGGTTTGGTGGGGTGGCTGTTATTAGTGGAGTGGTTACTGTGCACACAGCACTCTGCCAAGGGCTTTTTGCAAGTTATCTTAACTAAACCTCTCAACAACCCTGCTAGATTGTTGCAAGACCACTCAGACAGTTAGATGTTCCTGAAACTTTCTTGCCATCTACCATCATGATATTCATAAAAAATAAATCAGGAAAACTTCTCACATAAGTTGCAGTAGGTGTCTAGATTTACTAATGTGTTACAGTGACCCAGTCACGACCAGAGATTCCTTGGATCCAAAGGCAGTGTTCTCTATAGTCACAGTTGTTAAGAGCCTGCACAGGCTGGGTGCGGTGGCTCACGCCTGTAATCCCAGGACTTTGGGAGGCCAAGGTGGGCAGATCACCAAGCTCAGGAGTTTGAGACCAGCCTGGTCAACATGGTGAAACCCCGTCTCCACTAAAAATACAAAAAATTAGCTGGGCATGGTGGCGTGCATCTGTAGTCCCAGCTACTCGGTAGCCTGAGGCACGAGAGTCATTTGAACCTAGGAGGCAGAGGTTGCAGTAGCTGAGATCGCACCATTGCACTCCAGCCTGGGTGACACAGCAAGAGTCCGTCTCACTCAAAAAAAAAAAAAAAAAAAAAGAGCCTGCACACTGGGGTGCATCTTGGCTCAGCTACTTCCTAGCTGTGTGACATTGGACCAGTCATTTAAACTCTCTGGGCCTTAGTCCCCGCATTTGTAAAACGTGGATACTAATGGTACCCTCCTCATAGGGTTGCGTGAGAATTACATGAGTTCTTGTATGTGAAGCACTTAGAAGAGTAGCCACCGATGGTAAATGCTGTATAAATATCCACCAACTAAAACCTTTAAAAACGGCTTTACCTTCCCTGTGACGATGTTCTCAGCTGTCTCCCACAGGTCTGGGTCACTGGTATGCCTCAGATGACAAGCAGTAGAAAATGGAGCTCAGGTTCAGAAGGGTGGGAGGGTGGAAAAAGATGAGAGATTCCTTAATGGGTAATGTACTTTATTCTGGGAATGAATATGCTGAAAACTCTAACTTCATCACTACACAATATATCCCTGTAGCAAAATTTCACCTTCTACTGCATACATTTACACACACACACAGACACACATACACACAAAAAATCATGTTTAAACCTAATCTTTACTGTGGTGGTAGTAAGGGGTAGGGCTTTAGGAGGTGATTATTTCATGGAACTCCACCCTCATGGATGGGATTAGTGCTCTTTTTGTTTTGTTTTGTTTTTTCTTGTTTGAGACGGAGTCTCTCCCTGTCACCCAGGCTGGAGTGCAATGGTGCAATCTCGGCCCACTGCAACCTCTGCCTCCCTGGTTTAAACGATTCTCCTGCCTCAGCCTCCCTAGTAGCTGCGATTACAGGTGCCCGCCACCATGCCCAACTACTTTTTGTATTTTTAGTAGAGATGGGGTTTCACCATGTTGGCCAGGCTGGTCTCGATCTGACCTCATGATCTGCCCATCTCAGCCTCCCAAAGTGCTGGGATTACAGGCATGAGCCACCGTGCCTGGCAGGATTAGTGCTCTTATAAAAGAAGCCAGAGGGAGCTGGCTCACCCCTTCCACCATGTTGGGGTGTGGCAAGAAGGCACCATCTCTGAGGCAGAGAGAGAGACCTCACCAGACACCAAATCTGCTGGCATCCTCATCTTGGACTTCACAGCCTCTAGAGCCATCAGCAATAAGTTTCTGTTGCTTATAAATTACCCAGCCTAAGGTATTTTGCTATAGAAGCCTGAATAGACTAAGACAGGACTCTACCCCTCAACATCATTACATGGCTGTCTCATTATTCAGAACTTGAACCAAATGCCATTTCCTCACTTCCTCAGAGAGGCCTTCCTTAGTGTTCTGGTCACCTCACGCATTCATCACATTAAACTTCTGCCACTTTTAGAGGGTGGGAGAGATTAGATGGGTCAATGTGTCTGTTAAGTATTTATCGAAATCTTCACTATGTACTAGGCAATGGGGATTCAGTGATTAGCAAGATACATTCCCTTCTTCCCAAAAGAATTTATGTTTTGGAGTGGGAAGGCAGGAAATAAACAGATAAATATAAACATCTGAATACAGTAATTTCTGGTTTAGTTGAATACTTTAAAAAGGAGCCTTGTAACATATGAAAAAAAGCTCAACATCACCGATCATTCGAGAAATGTAAATCAAAACCACAGTGAGATACCATCTCACACCAGTCAGAATGGTGATTATTAAAAAGTCAAGAAAAAACAGATGCTGATGAGGTTATGGAGAAATAGGAATGTTTCTACACTGTTGCTGGGAATGTAAATTAATTTAATCAATGTGGAAGATGGTATGGCAATTCCTCAAAGGTCTAGAACCAGAAATACCATTTGACCCAGCAATTCCATTAATGGGTATATACCCGAAGGAATATGAATTATTCTGTTACAAAGATACATGCATATGTATGTTCTTTGCAGCACTATTCACAATAACAGAGACATGTAATCAATGCAAATGCCCATCAATGATAGACTGGATGAAGAAAATGTGGTACATATACACCATGGAATACTATGCATCCATAAAAAGGAATGAGATCATGTCAATTGCAGGGACATGGATGGAGCTGGGAGCTATTATCCTCAGCAAAGTAACACAGGAACAGAAAATCAAACACCACATGTTCTCACTTATAAGTGGGAGCTGAACAATGGGAACATATGGACACAGGGAGGGGAACAACACACACTGGGGCCTGTCGGGGTTGAGGGAGGGAGAGCATTAGAAAAAATAGCTAATGCATGGTGGGCTTAATACCTAGGTGATGGGTTGATAGGTGCAGCAAACCACCATGGCACACGTTTACCTGTGTAACAAACCTGAGCATCCTGCATATGTACCCTGGAATTTAAAATAAACATTTAAGTTTGAAAAAAGAGGCTTGTACAACTATTAGTCTTTCTGGAAAATTTCTGGACTGTCTTATATGGCCTCAATATCTATTTCTAAAGTCTCACTGGAGCACATAAGTAGTATGTTACTCTTGAGTTGGTTTTTAAACGGGAGTCATTGGGCAGAATACTTTCTTTCTTGTCAGAAGTCTCAAGCTAATTTCATTTAGAAGGGGTCTTGGGCTGTCAGGCCATTTCTTGATCTAATATTCAAGCACAGTGCTATTGGTGGTGGAGGGAGGAGGAGGATGGCCCAACAAGTCTCTCTCTATATAGCTTTCCTGGATTCAAGGCATGGAGCATACCTCAATAACGATCAGAAGGAGAGAGATCTGATCTCAGCAAGGGGAAATAAATAAATAAATAAAGTATTAGTTTCATGCAAACGTAACTGTCGTTTTTGTCATTAAAAGTAATGGCAAAAATTAAGCAATGTTATTACTTTTAATGACAAAAATCACAATTACCGTTGCACCAACCTAATATTTTTGCAGAGAAATAGTGCCCATCTGAGAGTCCAGCAGTATGGGAACAGGCTTATATTCAGGATGGCTTGCATCATTGATAAGAATCTCTTGAGTTTACACAGAACTTTTCACATATGCACCTGAGTCTGGCTTAGGTTTGTGCACTTGTTTCTTTTGAGCTTGTGTAGTTATATTTTATACTGCCCTGGAGAAGGCAGAAGAGTTTGTATGTACACAGAGGAAAGCACAGTGTTTTTAACAATAACAGTCTGCTCAGCCTGTATCTTCCCCCCACTTTGGAGACAGGGTCTCACTCTGTGGTCCAGGTTAGAGTGCAGTAGTGCAATCACAGTTCACTGCAACCTCCACCTCCCAGGCTCAAGCCATCCTCCTGCCTCCTACTCAGGAGGTTTAATAACCTCCTAAGTAGCTGGAACTACAGGCATGACACCACTGCACCCAGCTAATTTTTGTAGTTTTGGTAGAGACAGGATTTCACCATGTTGCACAGGCTGGTCTCAAACTCCTGGGCTCAAGCAATCCACCTGCCTTGGCCTCCCAAAGTGTTGGGATTACAAGTGGGAGCCATTGTGTCCACTCAGCCTATATCTTAATGATGAGGATGGATCCCTTGACACGTGGAGCCCATTTTCTAACAGGTGTCAGGGGACTCCTCTTTGCAGGACTCCTGGCTCTCAATTGGATATAAGCTTGCTATGGACTGGATTATGTCCCTTAGAATCTGTATGTTGAAACTCTAACCCCCAATGTAATGGTACATAGAGATGGGATGGGGCCTTTGGGAGATAATTAGGTGTAGATGAGGTCGTGAGGCTGGGATCCTCATGGTGGGATTAGTGACCTTATAAGAAGAGATACCAGAGAGCCATCTCTCTTTCTCTCTCTCTACCATGTGAGGAGCAGCTGTCTGCAAGCCAAGAGGAGAACCTTTGCCAGATCCCGACCATGCTGGTTCACTGATCTCAGACTCTAGCCACCAGAACTATGAGAAAATACATTCATGTTGTCAGCCACCCAGTTTATGGGATTTTGTTACGGCAGCTGGAGCTAAGAATTCAGGTCGGGTGTGTTGGCTCACGCCTATAATCCCAACACTTTTGGAGGCTGAGGTGGAGGTTGCTTGAGCCCAGGAGTTCAAGACCAGCCTGGGCGACATAACAAGACCCTGTCTCCACAAAAAGTAAAAAATTAGCTGGGTGTCATGGTGTGTGCCTGTAGTCCCAGCTACTTGGAAAGCGGAGGTGGGAGGATCACTTGAGCCTGGAAGTTTTAGGCTATAGTGAGCCATGTTTGAGCCACTACTTCTCTGGAGCAGGACCCTGTATCAAAAAAAAAAAAAAAAAAAAAAAAGGCAGAACTCAAGTCAGCTAACATTTACAGTGTGCCTTTCATGCACCAGGCAATATGCTAAGCCCTGGAGACATGAAGAAAAAGAAGATTTAATCTTTGCCTTAAGGGAAATCATAGTTTAATAGGAAAGACTGCAAATTAGATTACGTTATCACATAGAATTGTTATTTGAGTACTTAATTCTAATAGCAACTGAATCCAAAAGCCTCTTCATTTAAAGCCCAGGTGGTAAATTTCCAGATTTTTTCCATATAAGCAAGACTTATTCCTTGAGAGCGCATAAAGGAGGCAGTCCCCATGAACCCCCTAGATTTTTTTGTCTCACAAATAGACCTAAGATAGCAAATACGGCAAAAGCTTCTTAAGAATGAGACCCTTTTAAGACAAAGTTCCCCTTAAAGCTTGACATGTTCAGAATGACAAGTGTGCTGCTTAAAATCTTACCTCTCAGATTCCCAATCTTTTCAGACTGGCCACCTGATGTTGTTACAGTCTTGCCAGTGCACCACAATAAAGCAGTCTCTCTTTGCGAAGTTTCACTCAGAGTTAATTGTCTCAGGACCAAGAGAATTAAGGAGCATGGACACAAAAGGTGAGGTTGAAGTGAAAGTTTAATAAGTGAAAGAAGTAAGTTCTTTGCCACAGAGAGGGGACATGGAAGAAGGCTGCCATTTTTACAGTTGAATACAAAGGCTTTTATAAGAAACCAAGGAGGGCTGGGTGTCTCATTTGCATAATGCATGAATTTCTGGTAGCTCCACCCCATCCTTCTAGTGCGCATGTGGGCCCTTAGCTCAAATTACTCCATATTGCTTTGCTCCTCTTACTGCACATGTGTCAGGGAATGGAATTTTCCATTGCAGGGCATGTCTGGGCAAGTCACCTGTGTAGCCTTTCTTATCTGTGCAGCTGTGGACATGTCTTAGGCAAGCCCCCCTGTGCAAGTTTCTTTATCTGTGTCTGCAGGCAGTTCTTTTGCTTGAACTGAGGAACCACCCTAGCTGCCCCCCGACCAGCTTCTTCCTTTCTCCTCTCTCAGTGTAACCCCAAAAATCATGCCCTCCAGATAGCAGAGATTAAGAAGAAGTATCTGCACTTAATTACAAGTCAAGATCTCAAGGACATAAAACAAGAAGAGTGGAAAATCTCATCTGGTTTTCATTTCAGGGACCCATAGCAAAGTTTATCTTAACAGACACAGGTCTAGTCAGAACTGCAAAACTGACTGATCTGCAGAGCCAGCTCAAACTGCAGGCTTATAGGCTTTCCAGGTCCATGTTCTACTCCATGCCCCTCTTTACAACAGAACAACACAGAAGGACAAGGACAAAGAAAAATGGCAACAACAAAAAAAGGCTGTTTCTGAGGGGAAAGGGATCAAACGATATGAATATTCATACCACAAAATACCAAAAGTACACCAGAGACATCACACCCCAAGACTAGCCACACAGATCCTTTTTTTGCCGTTAATCAAACTTTGCAGAGGAGACAGATAGTGATTTTTACTGTTTGCTCAACTGGATTACACAGAGAACCAGGCCAGGAGCCTGGCTGGCACGAAATTCTTACACTTTTGCCACGGTGTCAGTTTCCTGGGTTCCCTTTGCTGTGGCTTCCTGAAAAAAAAGAACAATTTTGATGATCTTGCTCACAGTGCCATAACTGTGGGGCCCAGGGCCCTTTGCCCCCTAAAGTTTTGCTGAAAGTTACTGAGGCAGATTGATGAATAGAAGAGTGGCATACAAATTTATTTCACGTGTATACACAGACGCCTTCAGAATGAAGACTCAACTTCCCAAAAAGGCTGTAAAAGGAAGATAAATCTCGAGACCCCAAACTCACTAAGCCAAAAGGAAAAGTCAAGCTGGGAACTGGGTGACACAAACCTGCTTCCCATTTGGTTCCTAAATAAGATGGCTACAAAGATAAAAAGCTACATACCTCCCTCACATTTTGCCCATAAGGAAATTCCTTGTAGGCTCCAAGATCTTTACCTTAAATCATTTCTGTTGAATTTCACCTTGGCAATGTAAATTAATAATTTGTCTGCCCAAGCGAGGACCATAAGACAGAACTCAAAGTCATCCCTCCACTCACCTGAGACAAATGCATATCTGATTACTTCCCCTGACCTACTGTCTATGTTACTGTATGTAAAACTGCAGATTCACTGAGCCAGAGGAAGGCAGGAATGACTATTTCCTCTACCCCCTCTCACATGAAAATTGTGTATTCCCTCAATATCTGCCCTTTCTCCTTGAAGCCCTCAAAATCGTCTTTGGAGAAAGACATAGACCTGTCTCCTGGTGCACATCAAGAGCAATTTTGGCAAATCTTTGCCAAAAGTGGGCAACTCTGGCAAATCTAAAAGGATTGAGACTTGCCTCAATCAGTTTTTTCAATTTACAAGGTACACAAGCTTATACATCATCTTGAGATTACAGAAAACAGGTTATGGGAGTAGGGAGAAGAGGAATTCTATTGAGGGGCAGTATGATGACCAGGGAACAGAAATTAACAGGTGAATAGTTCTGTTTGGAATTTACATGGTCCTTGGAAACAGTGCTTATCTTCAAAGGGGGTCTGTTCAGATGTGGTTACATTTTTGGTCTTCTTTTTGCAATGGAGAATAAGAGGCAGGGGAACTAGAACACTTGTCCTCAGCGGGTCAGTCCTGTCTCTGCATAGATAAGGAAAATTCTCTTCCAGTACTTGATGGTCTCTAAGAGTTTTTAGTTTAAAACACTCATTATACCAGGGAGCCATATTTTGGGGTAGAATATTTTGATATCCTTCCAGGTGGCTGGCAAGATGGTCAAATAGGAATAGCTCCGGTCAGCAGCTCCCAGTGAGATCAACACAGAAGGTGGGAGATTTCTGCATTTCCAAGTGAGGTACCTGGCTTATCTCATTGGGACTGGTTAGACAGTGGGTGCAGCCCACGGAGGGCGAGCCAAAGCAGGGTGGGACATTGCCTCACCTGGGAAGCACAAGGGGTCGGGGAACTCCCTCCCCTAGCCAAGGGAAGCCCTGAGGTACTGTGCCATGAGGAACGGTGCTATCCAGCCCAGATTCTATGCTTTTCCCATGGTCTTTGCACCCGCAGACCAGGAGATTCCCTCAGGTGCCTACACCACCAGGGCTCTGGGTTTCAAGCACAAATCTGGGTGGCTGTTTGGGCAGACATTGAGCTAGCTGTAGGAGTTTTTTTTATACCCCAGTGGCACCTGAAATGTCAGTGAGACAGAACAGTTCACTCCCCTGGAAAGTGGGCTGAAGCCAGGGAGCTGAGTGGTCTAGCTCAGCAGATCCTACCTGTACAGAACCCAAAAAGCTGAGATCTACTGGCTTGAAATTCTCGCTGCCAGCACAGCAGTCTGACTTGGGGTGCTGGAGCTTGGTCAGGGGAGGGGTGTCCGCCATTGCTGAGGCTTGAGTAGGCAGTTTTCCCCTCACAGTGTAAACAAAGCCGCGTGGAAGTTTGAACTGGGTGGAGCCTACCACAGCTCAGCAAAGCTGCTGTAGCCAGACTGCCTCTCTAGATTCCTCCTCTCTGGGCAGGGCATCTCTGAAAGAAAGGCAGCAGCCCCAATCAGGGGCTTATAAATAAAACTCCCATCTCCCTGGGACAGAGCACCTGGGGGACGGGGCGCCTGTGGACGCAGCTTCAGCAGACTTAAACTTTCCTGCCTGCTGGCTCTGAAGAGAGCAGGGGATCTCCCAGCATAGCACTCAAGCTCTGCTAAGGGACAGACTGCCTCCTCAAGTGGGTCCCTGACCCTCGTGCCTCCTGACTGGGAGACGGCTCCCAGCAGCGGTCGACAGAAACCTCATACAGGAGAGCTTCAGTTGGCATCAGGCAGGTGCCCCTCTGGGACGAAGCTTCCAGAAGAAGGAACAGGCAGCAGTCTTTGCTGTTCTGTAGACTCCGCTGGTGATATCTAGGCAAACAGGGCTGGAGTGGACCTCCAGCAAACTCCAGCATATCTGCAGCAGAGGGGCCTGACTGTTAGAAGGAAAATTAACAAACAGAAAGGAATAGCATTGACCTCAACAAAAAGGATGTCCACACAAAACCGCTATCCAAAGGTCACCAACATCAAAGACCAAAGGTAGATAAATGCACAAAGATGAGGAAAAGCCAGAGCAAAAGGCTGAAAATTCCAAAAACCAGAACACCTCTTCTCCTCCAAAGGATCACAACTCCTAACCAGCAAGGGAACAAAACTGGACAGAGAATAAGTTTCACGAATTGACAGAAGTAGGCTTCAGAAGGTGGATAATAACAAACTCCTCTGAGCTAAAGGAGCATGTTCTAACCCAAAGCAAGGAAGCTAAGAACCTTGAAAAAAGGTTAGAGGAATTGCTAACTAGAATTACCAGTTTAGAGAAGAACATAAATGACCCGATGGAGCTGAAAAACACAGCATCAGAAATTTGAGAAGCATACACAAGTATCAATAGCCGAATCAATCAAGCAGAAGAAGAAAGGATATAAGGGATTGAAGAACAACTTAATGAAATAAAGTATGAAGACAAGAATAGAGAAAAAAGAATGAAAAGGAACGAACAAAACCTCCAAGACATATGGGACTATGTGAAAAGACCAAACCTACGTTTGATTGTTGTACCTGAAAGTGAGGGGGAGAATGGGACCAGGTTGGAAAACACTCTTCAGGATATTATCCAGGAGTACTTCCCCAACCTAGCAAGACAGGCCAACATTCAAATTCAGGAAATACAGAGAACACCACAAAGATAATCCTTGAAAAGAGCAACCCCGAGACACATAATCGTCAGATTCACCACGGTTGAAATGAAGGAAAAAATGTTAAGGGCAGCCAGAAAGAAAGGTCAGGATACCCACAAAGGGTAGCCCATCAGACTAACAGTGGATCTCTTTGCAGAAACCCTACAAGCCAGAAGAGAGTGGGGGCCAATATTCAACATTCTTAAAGAAATGAATTTTCAACCCAGAATTTCATATCCAGCCAAACCAAGCTTCATAAGTGAAAAAGAAATAAAATCCTTTACAGACAAGCAAATGCTGAGATTTTGTCACCACGAGGCCTGCCTTACAAGAGCTCTTGAAGGAAGCACTAAATATGGAAAGGAAAAACCAGTACTAGCCACTGCAAAAACATACCAAATTGTAAAGACTATCAACACTATGAAGAAACTGCATCAACTAACAGGCAAAATAACCAGCTAACATCATAATGACAGGATCAAATTCACACATAACAATATTAACCTTAAATGTAAATAGGCTAAATGCCCCAATTAAAAGACACAGACTGGCAAATTGGATAAAGAGTCAAGACCTATTGGTGTGCTGTATTCAGGAGCCCCATCTCACGTGCAAAGACACACATAGGCTCAAAATAAAGGGAAGGAGGAATATTTACAAAGCAAATGGAAAGCAAAAAAAAAAAAAAAAAAAAAAAAAGCTGGGTTTGCAACCATAGTCTCTGATAAAACAGACTTTAAATGAACAAAGATCAAAAAAGACAAAGAAGGGCATTACATAATGGTAAAGGGATCAATGCAACAAGAAGAGCTAACTATCTTAAATATATATGCACCCAATACAGGAGCACCCAGATTCATAAAGCAAGTTCTTAAAGACCTACAAAGAAATTTTGACTCCCACAGAATAATAGTGGGAGACTTTAACACCCTACTGTCAATATTAGGCAGATCAATGTGACAGAAAATTAACAAGGATATTCAGGACTTGAACTCAGATCTGGACCAAGCAGACCTAATAGACATCTACAGAACTCTCCACCCCAAATCAACAGAATATACATTCTTCTCAGCACCACATTGCACTTATTCTAAAATTGACCACATAAGTGGAAGTAAAACACTCCTCAGCCAATGCAAAAGAATGGAAATCATAATAAATAGTCTTTCAGACCACAGTGCAATCAAATTAGAACTCAGGATTAAGAAATTCACTCAAAACCGCACAACTACATGGAAACTGCACAACCTGCTCCTGAATGACTACTGGGTAAATAATGAAATTAAGGCAGAAATAAATAAGTTGTTTGAAACCAATGAGAACAAAGACACAATGTACCAGGATCTCTGGGACACAGCTAAAGCAGTGTTTAGAGGGAAATTTATAGCACTAAATGCCCACAGGAGAAAGTGGGAAAGATCTAAAATCGACACCCTAACATCACAATTAAAAGAACTAGAGATGCAAGAGCAAACAAATTCAAAAGCTAGCAGAGGGCAAGAAATAACTAAGATCAGAACAGAACAGAAGGAGATAGAGACACAAAAAACCCTTCAAAAAACCAGTGAGTCCAGGAGCTGTTTATTTTAAAAAGATTAACAAAATACATAGACTGCTAGCCAGACTAATAAAGAAGAAAAGAGAGAATAATCAAATAAGCATAATAATAAATGATAAAGGAGATATCACCACTGATCCCACAGAAATACAAACTACCATCAGAGAATACTATAAATACCTCTACCCAAATAAACTAGAAAATCTAGAAGAAATAGATAAATTTCTGGACACATATACCCTCTCAAGACTAAACCAGGAAGAAGTTGAGTCACTGAATAGACCAATAACAGGTTCTGAAATTGACGCAGTAATTAATAGCCTACCAACTAAAAAAAGCCCAGGACCAAACGCATTCATAGCTGAATTCTACCAGAGGTACAAAAAGAGCTGGTACCATTTCTTCAGAAACTATTGCAAACAATAGAAAAAGAGGGACCTCTCCGTAACTCATTTTATGAGGCCAGCATCATCCTGATACCAAAACCTGGCAGAGATGCAGCAAAAAAAGAAAATTTCAGGCCAATATCCTTGATGAACATCAATGTGAAAATCCTCAATAAAATACTGGCAAACCGAATCCAGCAGCACATCAAAAAGCTTATCCACCATGATCAAGTCAGCTTCATCCCTGGGATGCAAGGCTGGCTCAACATATGTAAATCAATAAATGCAATCCATCATATAAAGAGAACCAATGACAAAAACAACATGATTACCTCAATAGATGGAGAAAAGGCCTTTGATAAAAGTTAACATCCCTTCATGCTGAAAACTCTCAATATACTAGGTATTGATGGAACTTTATCTCAAAATAATAAGAACTATTTATGATAAACCCACAGCCAATATCATACTGAATGAGCAAAAGCTGGAAGCATTCCATTTGAAAACTGGCACACAGCAAGGATGCCCTCTTTCACCACTCCTATTCAACATAGTATTGGAAGATCTGGCCAGGGCAATCAGACAAGAGAAATAAATAAAGCGTATTCAAATAGGAAGAGAGGAAGTCAAATTATCTCTGTTTGCAGATGACATAATTGCGTATTTAGAAAACCCCATTGTCTCAGCCCAAAATCTCCTTAAGCTGATAAGCAACTTCAGCAAAGTCTCAGGATACAAAATCAATGTGCAAAAATCACAAGCATTTCTATACACCAATAATGGACAAATGGAGAGCCAAATCATGAGTGAACTCCCATTTACAATTGCTACGAAGATAGTAAAATACCTAGGAATCCAACTTACAAGGGATGTGAAGGATCTCTTCAAGGAGAACTACAAACCAATGCTCAAGGAAATAAGAGAGGGCACAAACAAATGGAAGAACATTCCATGCTCATGGATAGGAAGAATCAATATCATGAAAATGGCCATACTGCCCAAAGTAATTTATAGATGCAATGCTATCCCCATCAAGCTACCATTGACTTTCTTCACAGAATTGGAAAATACTACTTTAAAGTTCATTCATATGGAACCAAAAAAGAGCCCATATAGCCAAGACAGTCCTAAGCAAAAAGAACAAAACTGGAAGCATCACGCTACCTGACTTCAAACTATACTACAAGGCTACAGTAACCAAAATAGCATGGTACTGGTACCAAAACAGATATATAGACCAATGGAACAGAACAGAGGCGTCAGAAATAATGCCACACATCTATAGTCATCTGATCTTTGACAAACCTGACAAAAACAAGCAATGAGAAAAGGTTTCCCTATCTAACAAATGGTGTTGAGAAAACTGGCTAGCCATATGCAGAAAACTGAAACTGGACCCCTTCCTTAAACCTTATATAAAAATTAACACAAGATGGATTAAAGACTTAAATGTAAGACCTAAAACCGTAAAAACCCTAGAAGAAAACCTAGGCAATACCATTCAGGACATAGGCATGGGCAAAGACTTCATGACTAAAACACCAAAAGCAAGGACAACAGAAGCCAAAATTGACAAATTGGATCTAATTAAGAAACTATCATCAGAATGAACAGGCAACCTACAGCATGGGAGAAAATTTTTGCAATCTATCCACCTGACAAAGGGCTAATATCCAGAATCTACAAGGAACTTAAGCAAATTTACAAGAAAAAACCAAACAACCCCATAAAAAGTGGGCAAAAGATATGAACAGACACTTCTCAAAATAAGACATTTATGTGGCCAACAAACATATTTAAAAAAGCTCATCATCATTGGTCATTAGAGAAATGCAAATCAAAACCACAATGAGATACCATCTAATGCCAAGTAGAATGGCAATCATTAAAAGTCAGGAAACAACAGATGCTGGAGAGGATGTGGAGAAATAGGAATGCTTTTACACTGTTGGTGGGAGTGTAAATTAGTTTAACCATTGTGGAAGACAGTGTGGCAATTCCTCAAGGAAGTAGAACCAGAAATACCATTTGATCCAGCAATGCCATTACTGGGTATATACCCAAAGGATTATAAATCAGTCTACTATAAAGAAAGATACATGCACACGTATGTTTATTGCAGCACTGTTCACAATAGTAAAGACTTGTATCCAACCCAAATGCGCATCAATGATAGACTGGATAAAGAAAATGTGGCACATATACACCATGGAATACTATGCAGCCATAAAAAAGGATGAGTTCATGTCCTTTGCAGGGACACGGATGAAGCTGGAAACCATCCTTCTCAGCAAGCTAACACAGGAACAGAAAACCAGACACCACATGTTCTCACTCATAAGTGGAAGTGAACAATGAGAACATATGGACACAGGGAGGGGAACATCACACACCGGGGCCTGTTGTGGGGTGGGTGGCTAGGGGAGTGGTAGCATTAGGAGAAATACCTAATGTAGATGACAGGTTGATGGGTGCAGCAAACCACCATAGCACGTATATACTTATGTAACAAACCAGCACATTCTGCACATGTATCCCAGGACCTAAAAAATGTATAATTTAAAAAAATATATATTTTGATATCCTTCCACTACATTCCAAAGTCTTCCCTAGGTGACCTTTAACTGAAGCAAAATTTTGACATTCATAATGACCCAAAGTATCAAAAAGAATAGAAATTTTTAAAAAATCAAATATTTATAAACACATTTATTATATTTTCAGAAAAAATAGAAAATTCCTGAAAAGCAGAAAGAAAAATTTAAAAATAATCCATAATTTTACCATCTATGGATAATGACTATTTACATTTTAATGTCTCTTTTCTTCAGGGCATTATTTTATGCACAGTTTTATTTACATAATTATACCCATTGTCTATATGTAATTTTTATTTTTTTCTAGTTACTATTATATCATAAGCATTTTCTGCATTATACAGTCATTGTGAACACTGCCATTTATGATTTCATAATGTTCCACACAAGGACTGTGGCCTGGATTATTTAACCAAACATTCATAATTTAAAATGCTTATCTCACTGTTACTTATGCTGTTATGATGTTGATCTTGATGAATAAACTCACACGTCCCCTACCCCCACCCACCATCAAAATTTTGGGTTATTTCATTAAGTGATACATTTCAGTGTGTAATTACTGCTCAATGGATGTGACCATTTTAAGACATTCAATACACATTTACAAATTACTCTCTTAAAAAAAGCCTATGCCAGTTTACACTGAGCTGCAGTGTAAGAAAATTACTGCATTTTGCTACATTTTTGCTAATATGCCTATTATCATTTAGAAAGACTAGCTAATTTGAAAGGCACGAAATGTTGTTTTTATTTGCATGGCTTTGATCAGCAGATATTTTGAAAAAAAAACTGTCCATGTTTGTTAAACAGTGGCATTTCCTCTTTGGGAGAAATATCTGTGATGTCTGTTCTTTACTCATTTGTTGGCTTATTATTATTATTTTTTACAGATTTGAATTAACTGAAAATTATAAATACATGATTCTTTTTTGTATTGCTTCAAATGTATCTCCCTGCTTGTTGTTCTCCTTTTAAGTTTGATTAAGCTTTTTATGTACAGAAGATTAAAATTTTTTGTAATCACATCTGCCCATCTTTTCCTTTGTGAATTTTAAATCTCTTTTAATTCTAGACACTCCCTCTCTTTCCAGAAGCTTGACAATATTCATTTCTATTTTTTTACAGTTTATTTATTCTTTGATTTAAAAGAAGTCTTTGATCTGTTTGGAAATTGTTTCGGTACATAACGTTGAAGGGAGTTTTCACATGGCTAGTCAAAGTTTCCAGTATAATTTATTCAACAATTTTGTTTTTTCTCTTATCATAGGTTAAATTTTCACATGTAATGAAGTATAATCTAGGCTATCTGTTATGTGTGGTTGGATCAATATACCACACTGTTTCAATCACTATATTTTCAAAGTCTGTTTAATTGTCTGTTCATGTGAGTTTTAGGGTATGTATGGTTTGGCTCTGTGTCCCCACTCAAATCTCATCTCATGGGAATTGTAATTCCCATGTGTTGAGGGAGGGACTTTGTGGGAGGTGATTGGTTTATGGGGTTGGTTTCCCCCATGCTGTTCTCATGACAGTGAATGAGTTTTCATGAGAGCTAATGGTTTGAAAGTGTGGCACTTCCTTATTCTCTTGGTCTATTTCCTGCCGCCTTGTGAAGAAAGTCCTTGCTTCTCTTTTGCTTATGCCATGATTGTAAGTTTCCTGAGGCTTCCCAAGCCATGTGGAACTGTGAGTCAAGCAAACCTGTTTCCTTTCTAAATTACCTAGTCTAGGGTGTTTATTTATAGCAGTGTGAAAATAGAATAATACAGCGTGGTTCAAGTTTAAGGAGGGAAAACTGTTTTGAATGAGTTACGCTTCATTTTACTCTTTTTGCTTGACTCATAGTAAGAAACTGTTCAAAGACAGCACCCATGACAATGAGATCCTTAACTGAGCGTCCTGTTTTTATTTTTGTTTATTTACTTATTTATTTTTCAGACAGGGTCTCACTGTATCACCCAGGCTGGAGTGCAGTGGTGCAATCATAGCTCACTGCAGCCTCTACATCCAGGGCTCAAGCAAACTTCCCCCCTCAGCCTCCCATGTAGCTGGGTCCACAGGCATGTGCCACTATGCCCGGCTAGACTTTTGATTATTTTGTAGAGGATGGGGCCTTGCTATGTTGCCCAGGCTGGTCAACATAACCAGACCCCAGGCTCTACAAAATCTCCTGGGCTCAAGTGACCCTCCTGCCTTAGCCTCCCAAAGTGCTGAGATTATAGGTGTCAGCCACTGTCCCAAGCCCCAATTTTTAAATATATATTTTCTCTTTTTTCCCTTTTTCTCCTTGCTTACTTTATGTTTACATTCTTGAAAATAAAATGGTAACCTTTGCTCTCTTTCCTTCCACCAGGTGCTCCCTTGCACAATGTCATTTTATCTAATTATATGTTTGTTTAGATGTTCCAGGGACTGAGTCTTAAAATAATCCAGGCCCGAGGTATGGAATTGTTCCCCACCAGGCAATTACCTCAAGGCTGCAGTTAATTTACAACTTGATTGTGCCTAACATGGTGCCAGCCCATTCATCATGTGGGGCAATAACTCAAGATAAGTCATCGGAGCAAGTCATGTAGACCAGCACCTCCTCAGGCCTCCTGCATGTCCCCCATACCCAGCTCCCCTTTTTAAGTTCTTGCATTCTGTCCAAAATTCTAAATGATTTCTTTAAGGCATGAAGACTTGGCCATTTCCCTACTGCTAGTTCTGTATTAAAGTCACTTTCCTCTCACCACATTTCATCCTTGTTATTTGACTTTGCAAGAGGTGAGCAGCCAAACCTGTGTTTGGTTACGCTCAGCACAAAGATAAAGAAGGAAGCCAATCCCAACGAGCCTCATATCCTTCTAATCTGATCTCTGACTCTTGAAGAGGATTTTGTGTCTAGATTTTCTTCTGCAGGCCACCTTGACTTGTGGGAGCTTAGTAGAAAGGATGACCTTCCTAGAGGTGGGTTTTATTCCTACCCCTATGATGGGCAGTCACTGTAGATCCCTTAGGCAACCAGAGGTTGTCCCTTTACTAACCATCCTTTTATTTACCTCTAGCTGAACTTTCTGCTTTCCTCTCCAGCCAGCAAACACTTCACCATTGGGGGTACTCACTGATATGCTTTATTTTCCAGAGGATTTCATTTCTTCTCCATTTGAGGCTGATGCCCCTCCCAAGGTCAAAACCTTATACTTTAATCCTTTGAATACATTCTTATCTACTTTCTTCCAGACCTGATGATTTTCAGCTTTTTGTTACTTCTAATCTTGCTCATGCAATCTCAGGTCCTTTGCTACATACAGTGGGGCTTGGAAGAGCTATATTGGGAGGATACAGAATCCCTGATAGGGAGAGGAACCAAAGAGGTATTACAAAAGAATTCCCCCCTCCCCAGGCCATCTGAATGCAACTCCAGGTGTCCCAGAAGTTAAAGGAGCAATGTTCAATATACACACGGTCCACAATACTCAGGCAGGAGCCTCCTGCCGACAGGGCAAACAAACTGTGGGAAATTAATACTCCACACTATCTGCAGGCCAGCTCAGACATGTCATCCTCTCATTTAGCTATAGAACCTGCTCTTCTCTGTTTATTGTTTTGAAAGTTTAGGGTTCAGATTCTAAGAAGATATGCCTTTAAAAATTCTTCAGAACAGGTCCATGAAAAATCTGAGCAGATCGTATCACTGAGGATGAGGGTCGGCAAAGATACCATGTGCAGTAAATGTCCTGGGTAGGATTCATTCATTCACTTCTTCACTCATTCATTGGTTTGTTCGTTTATGTGGCAAATACTCCCCAAGTCCCTGCTGTATGGCAGGCATCATTCTCATTCTAGGAACTTGTGATCTAGTGGTAAAATTATTTATTACCTGGTGTAATGCCTCATGACATAGCTGAATTTCTACCCTGCCCTAATTCTGTTTAAGAAACAGGATACCACTGGGGGCGGGGCTGCCAAGGGAGGAGGAAGATGGCGGCGGGGGCGAGGTGAGGTGTTGGCAGTGGAAAGGGGTTCGGGCTCGGGGGGCGGGGGGACGCGGAGCGATGGCCCGCGCCGGCCGCAGGGGCGGATAAAAAGCCGTCGCGCCGCGGGAGTGGGCGGGAGGGAGAGGGGGTGTCCGAGGGCCACAAGAGTATGACGGGGCTGTACGAGCTGGTGTGGCGGGTGCTGCACGCGCTGCTCTGTCTGCACCGCACGCTCACCTCCTGGCTCCGCGTTCGGTTCGGCACCTGGAACTGGATCTGGCGGCGCTGCTGCCGCGCCGCCTCTGCCGCGGTCCTAGCGCCGCTCGGCTTCACGCTCCGCAAGCCCCCGGCCGTCGGCAGGAACCGCCGTCACCACCGGCACCCGCGCGGGGGGTCGTGCCTGGCAGCCGCACACCACCGGATGCGCTGGCGCGCGGACGGTCGTTCCTTGGAGAAGCTGCCTGTGCATATGGGCCTGGTGATCACCGAGGTGGAGCGGGAACCCAGCTTCTCGGACATCGCGAGCCTAGTGGTGTGGTGTATGGCCGTGGGCATCTCCTACATTAGCGTCTACGACCACCAAGAATACTCACCAGAATTTGCAAATAGTAATGACAAAGATGATCAAGGTATTTTCAAAAGAAATAATTCCAGATTGATGGATGAAATTTTAAAACAACAGCAAGAACTTCTGGGCCTAGATTGTTCAAAATACTCACCAGAATTTGCAAATAGTAATGACAAAGATGATCAAGTTTCAAATTGCCATTTGGCAGTGAAGGTGCTGTCTCCGGAAGATGGAAAAGCAGATATTGTAAGAGCTGCTCAGGACTTTTGCCAGTTAGTAGCCCAGAAGCAAAAGAGACCCACAGATTTGGATGTAGATAAGTTAGGCAGTTTACTTAGTTCAAATGGTTGTCCTGATCCTGATTTAGTATTGAAGTTCGGTCCTGTGGACAGCACATTAGGCTTTCTTCCCTGGCACATCAGATTGACTGAGATTGTCTCTTTGCCTTCCCACCTGAACATCAGTTATGAGGGCTTTTTCTCTGCCCTTCGTCAATATGCAGCCTGTGAACAGCGTCTGGGAAAGTAGTGGTCATTGGTTGCATAATTTGATTTGAGGCTTGTGGAGGAAAGGACCCAAGTGACTCTGATGTTTACAAAGCACCTATGAAACCCTGTACACACCTAGTTCATAATCCTCATAATTTATCAACAAACACAAAAAAGTGTCTTACTTGAGAGTGAGTGTGTGTGTGTGCGTGTGCACGTGCACACATGTGCACGTTTGTATGTATGGAAATAAACTTATAAATGGGGACGTATTGGAGAAGGAAATACATAGACCTACAACTTTGAGCAAATAGCAGTGATGTTTTAGGAACTGAAATGTCACACTTAAAGTCTTCAGCCCAGCTACTTCCCTATTTTTGTGGGGAGAAGAGGGCCTGATTAGAACTGTTCTGGTTGTGTTTGGCGGGAGGGGAATAATTTTTGTTCAGTCCTTCTTAGTGACCAAACTTTAATTTTTAAGAATAATATATTGACTTACTGAACTGAAGCATTCTGAGTTGAAAGGAGCTCCAGAGGAGTGGAGTTCTGTGTTGCTCACATGTTAAAATCTTGCTCACCTTCAGAGCAGAGGGAATACCTATCTTCAGATATCCGTCCATTTTCATCTCTTAATTGTAGTCAAAAGTATGACTTGAGAGTGTTGCTCTGGTATTCTGGGTTCTGAAGTCTGGTATTCTGGTATTCTGGGTTCAAAAGTATGACTTGAGAGTGTTGCTCTGATATTCTGAGAGTTGCTCTGTATTCTGGGTTCTGAAGATTATTTGAAAAATAACTCCTACTACATTGAAATGCAGACTTTTAAAAATTTAAACATTGGATTAGGCAGTCAAAAAAACCAAGCAAGCATAAAAGGTCAATAAGTTGTAATCTTGATAGTAAAGGTGGAAAACTTATTATAAATGGAAAGAAAGTTTTGATTTCCTTTTTTGTTTGATGGGCAGTATGCCATATTATACCCAAAGTTCTTTTAAAAAATATTTCCATCAACTATTTTTATTTAAAATAAACATTTGAGGGAAGTTACCAAGGCAGCTTTTTTCCTCAAAAGTAACCTGTTCCTCTTTGGAATAGCACATTTTAGGGGCATGGTTAATACCTGAGATTTTTACTCAGTAAATCCTGATGGTTACTGTGTGTAAAATATCTTTAAGTAGGATTGAAGGCCTCTGTGGGGGAATAAAATATTACCAAAGTCTATAAAAATAAATTTTACATGTTCTCTTTTATGACAGAGAGCAGCACTGGTTCTGTTATTTTTAAAATGAATAATTGATTTCTTGATAGGTGTTTAATATTTCTTCCCTCACTGCTGATTCTTAGATAGAAACCATTCTTTATATTTGATAGACTGTTTTCAGAAAACCCTTATCAACAAGTGTACAATACTTATCTAAAACTATACATTTAGAATGGAGCAGTTTAATACTAGATCTCAGAAGTTTTGAAAAATAGCAAAGAAGACTGGATTTGGAAAGCATGGTCTACAATTGGTTGTTAAATTCTGAAGCTATGAAGAATAAATGTTTCAACTTTGGATTATGAAACCCCATTTATGATTTTTTAAATACACTTGAAATAAAAATGATTAAACTAAAAAAAAAAAAAAAAAGAAACAGGATACCTGTGATTAAAAAGTTCCCTTTGTAACCAGACCAACTGAGACTGATTAGTTGACTGAATGACCTGAAAAAGACCTCAGACTTCATTATAATCTCATTTCCATGCTAAATGACACTCCCACCAGCGCCATGACAGTGGATAATTGCCATGATGACTGGAAGAAGCCGTAAAAGGAGAAAAAAGAAGGCAGCACCCCAGTTTTAGGAAGTTCACCACCCATTTCCAGAAAAGACATGAATATTCCTTCCCTCACTTTTAAGTCCAACGTCTTCATCAGAAAAACTGTATATTCTGAGTCCCTCACTCCTCACTAGTCAAGAAGTTGATTTGTGAACCAAGTTCCTGCTTCTTTTATTTTTATTTTTTATTTTTGAGACGGAGTCTCGCTCTGTCACCAGGCTGGAGTGCAGTGGCGCAATCTTGGCTCACTGCAAGCTCTGCCTCCTGGGTTCAGGTGATTCTCCCGCCTCAGCCTCCCAAGTAGCTGGGACTACAGGTGCCTGCCACCACACCCAGCTAATTTTTGTATTTTTAGTAGAGACGGGGTTTTACCATGTTAGCCAGGATGGTCTCCATCTCTTGACCTCGTGATCCACCCATGTTGGCCTCCCAAAGTGCTGGGATTACAGGCGTGAGCCACTGCACCGGGCCCAAGCTCCTGCATCTTAATTCCATGGCCATTGAGTAACGCCTGCACTGCTTGACGCTCACTTTAAGTTTTGTGTATTGTCTTCATGGCGCCAAACAGGGAAAGACCCAATTTTGGGGGAAAGAATGGCTTTGTCAGTAACAAAATCAGGCTAGTCTAGTCTCTAGTCAAATCAAATGGAGGAGACAGGTAATACAATATGCTGTTTCTCCTTTTATTTTTTACTTTTCAATGATCTACGTACTTATAAAAATATGGAAATAAATTATTGTGGTTTATTGATAACCAGTGGGGATACCTTCCACACAGGCAACACTGTGGGGAGCTGCGTGGTGTCTATGTCTGGTGACTCTTCTATAAATGATTCTGCTCATCACTGCCTTTTGAGAAGGAATGGTTTCACACCCACTGGGAATCTGTAGCTGGAGTACTTTGCTAATAAAACAACCAAATAACAGATAATTGTCCAGCAGTTTTCCCCAAATGAATCAGAGAAACTGGAAGCTTTCAAAGCAATGGCAGAATCTTTGCTTGTAGATCCACCCAATGTGTCAGCTTGTTTGAAAGCAAAGAAAATATCTTATTTATTTCCCCTAAGGTGCTAAAAAAAAAAGGGAAAAAATTGCTTGAACATTTAAACAAGGAACTTTCAAGATGAGTTATAAATGCTTTATGAGCTTTTATAGTTGGGAAATTCTTAATAACAAGCTACAATCTCTTGACTTCTTTATTTGATTCAAAAAATCTTTACTTAGCTGGGTGTGGTGGCTCATGCCTGTAATCCCAGCACTTTGAGAGGCTGAGGTGGGTGGATCGCTTAAGCCCAAAAGTTTGAGACCATTCTGGGCAACATCATAAGACCTCATCTTTACTAAAAATTTTTTAAAAGTAGCCAGATGTGATGGTGTGCACCTGTGATCTCAGCTACTTGGGAGGCTAAAGTGGGAGGATCACTTGAGTCTGGGAGGTCGAGGCTGCAGTGCACTGTGATTGTACCACTGCAGTTCAGCCTGGGCAACAGAGAGAGACCTTATCTCAAAAAAAAAAATCTATTTAGTCATAGCTTATTATTAGCCTTGCATAGTGTTGGGCATATAGTAGGCCCTAAGTAAAATTTTTTTGAATAGGTCACTGTGACAGATTCTGAAGCTGTAAGACACTGCCATCAGCCTTAAGGAAATAATAACTTAGGATGGAAGATAGTCATGGAACAGCTAACTCTAATGCAATAACGGCTGATATTTATTGAGCTCAGACTGTATTCCAGGCACCATGCTAAATGCTTTATGCATAGTACCTTATTTAATTTTCCCGAAAATCTTATGAAGTAGGGACTAGCGTTTTAGGAATGAGGACACAAATGCTGAGAGAGGTTTAAACAGCCACGATGTAGCTGTAAAATTAACCCAGACCTTTATGATTCAAATGTCCACGTGCTGGGTACCCGGTTGTATGGGCTCTCCTGTTGCACCTGTCACCTCCCAGCTATGAATGGCATCTTCAGGGAGTAGGACAGAGAGGGTAGTTTGTTGTCTTGGCACACGGGTTTAGAAAGCATTCATAGGAAAAGTGCAATTTCACTTGGCTGCTTGAAAATTCCCAGAGGGGGGTGAGCTGGGTAATTCAGCAAGCCATGTATTGAGATTTTTAAAACATGGGAAAGTGGATACCGTATTACATGATTTTGCTGCTAGTCTGGTTTTGACCTGGTGATCCCATCCTGGTAACTGTAAGTTCATCCATCTAACTGGGCTTCCTCAATCTCTGGGTTCAGAGGATAATTTGTCACCCTTTCAGCCCCTCTTCCCTGATTAGTGGCCAAGACTGTGTCCCTGACATCAAAATTTCTTACTTATCTAGATGATGGGGTGTGTCCTTGTTACAGTCTCACCAATGCACCACAATGTAGCAGTCTCTCATTGTGAGGTATCACCCGGAGTTCTTTGTCTCACAACCAAGAGAATTAAGGAGCATGGACACAAAGGGCAAGGTTGGGGTGAAAGTTTAATAAGTGAAAGAAGAAAGCTCTTCACTGCGGAGAGGGGACCTGGAAGAGGGTTGCATTTTTACAGTTGAATGCAAAGGCTTTTATAAGAAACCAATGAGGGCTGGGCATCTCATTTGTATAAGGTGCAAATTTCTGGTAGCTCCACCCTGTCCCCCTAGTGTGCATGCGGGTCCTTAGCTTGAGTTACTCCATATTGCTTTGTTCTCCTTACTGCATATGTGTAAGGGAATGGAATTTTCTATTGTGGGCATGTATGGGCAAGTCACCTGTGTAGCCTTTCTTACCTGTGCAGCTGTGGGCATGTCTTAGGCAAACCCTTCTGTGCAACTTCCCTTATCTGTGCCTGCAGGTTGTTCTTTTGTTTGGAAGAATTCAACCAAGGACCCATCCTAACTGCCCGCCTGACCAGTTTCTTTCTTTCTCCTCTCTCACCCTGCTCTGACCCTCCCTAGTCCATTTCTACCAGCAGGGAAAGGATGCTCCCTGCTCTGGTCATTTTGACCTTCCTATATCCATTTTTACTTCATGCTGGGCGTGGATGGCTTTGGACAAATCTCCCATTTCAGTCACTGATATACCCATACTGGAAGACATGCCCAGTCAACTAGGCTTCCTCTCAGAGTCTGCAGCCGACTCCACTCTGCAATCCCATCATTGTGGACACCGGCCCAGTGGCTCCATCAAGTCCCAGCTAATGGTCTTTTCATTTCCTCTCTATCATGCACACAACACCACTTCAAGCACTAATAGCTACAGCACTGCCCTGGGACCTGAGCAAGAAGGATTGTGGTGGTTCGAGGGCCCCGTCATGGTTCTCTGGCTGCATATCATCCTCCCTTTCCCAGGATGAAGAGTTGTAATGCCAAGGGAACATACATACTTGGGGACTCTTCTAGACCATAATCTGCTCATGAGAATTCTGCAATTTCTTATCCACATAGCCCCACGATCAATCAGTTTCAGCCCTGCAAAAACTTCTTCCTGTGTCTGACTTCTGGAGAGTGGACTATGCTGGTGTGTTCCTTCCTAGGCCTGATGGCTGGTAAAAGGTGCAGTTGTTTGAAGGGTGAGTGCAGATGGAGCTTGGACATGCAAGCCAGGGTATCCACATGCTTCTATGTGAGGCTGTTGTGTGGGACAGAGCCGGAGGTGGGCCAAGGGCTGAGCGTTGGCTTTCCCAATGCACGGATCAAGTCTGATAATTCTACCTGAGGACCTGGCCTTCTAGGCTGTTATGAAGGTATATGTTGAGAGGAAAACATTTCCTCTACCAACTTAGGTTTAATGATCCAGGACCTGCCAATTAACTCACAGTAGACAAATTAACAGGAGAGAAGAAAAATTTATTTACATGTGCAGGCAAGAGTACTTAGTGATGAGTAATTCACTGAATAGCCAGAGGTAAACGTTGTATACCAACTTAACAAAAGAAGGGAAAGAGTGTGGCTTGGGGCTTAGGTAGGAAAGTATAAAGGGTTCTATTGGGATTTTTGTTGCTAATGGCAGCTGAATTTGCACTTCCCAGTGCTAATGATTAGTCTTCTCCCAAACAGGAAACTCCCTTGGAGGTGGGTAAAGAGCAGTTTTATTTTTGGGAGGCTCTGCTCAAGTTCAGATAATTTTTCTGTGGCTGCTTTTTATTCAGATGTTTTCAGCTTAAGGTAATTTTTTTTACTACTTTGGTGGGCTGTTAATTCTTTCATATATTTATCAAGGAAGGAGACTAGAATATATTTTATTTAATAGTCAATAGCTTGATTTTCATTTTATAACTATTTGGACACATAGTATATGGGCCTCTATTTTTTTTTTTTTTTTTTTTTTTTTTTTGAGACGGAGTCTCGCTCTGTCGCCCAGGCTGGAGTGCAGTGGCGTGATCTCGGCTCACTGCAAGCTCCGCCTCCTGGGTTCACGCCATTCTCCTGCCTCAGCCTCCCGAGTAGCTGGGACTACAGGCGCCCGCTACCACGCCCGGCTAATTTTTTGTATTTTTATTAGAGACGGGGTTTCATTGTGTTAGCCAGGATGGTCTCGATCTCCTGACCTCGTGATCCGCCCGCCTCGGCCTCCCAAAGTGCTGGGATTACAGGCGTGATGGACCTCTATTTTTATTCTTGCTCTATGTCTTGAAAACGTTAGAGGTGGGCTTGGTGATTACATGGTTATCTTTCATGAATGGAATCCAAGTCTTGCTAATTTTATTTTCTACCAGGGAGGAGCATTTCATGGTGTGTGTCTTGACAACATGACAATGCTAGTCCTGGGCACTGCCACAAGAAGCCAGGTGGTACCAAGGCACCAGTTGTTAGATATTGGTGCATTCTGTCATTTGAAGATTGAAAAATCCTGGATGATTTTCTGTGTACATCCAGGAGCTACCGGTAGCTCATGGGACAGGGAAAAGATTTACTGCCTTGTGTATACAGAAAGGACCACATATCAAATGAGCAGGGACATCTCCCTCTCAAAGATCATCCCCTCCCACACAATACCACAAATCCCTACCATATATTAGGCATTATAGTAAGCTAAGCACCTTCCTACATAAATCATATCTCATGTTTATGGAATATTATTGGGCAACATATCATTCTCTCTTTTGAGTTAGGAATTCAGCAAGACTTGTTTCACAAGATACAGATCACAAAGACCCCACTGATAAAACAGGATGAGGTAAAGAAGCTGGCCAAACCTGTCTCACATGTCCGTGTGAGGAGACCACCAAACAGGCTTTGTGTGAGCAACACGGCTGTTTATTTCACCTGGGTGCAGGTGAGCTGAGTCCAAAAAGAGAGTCAGCAAAGTGTGGTGGATTATCATTAGTTCTTATAGATTTTGGGATAGGCGGTGGAGTTAGGAGCAATGTTTTGCGGGCAGGGGGTGGATCTCACAAAGTACATTCTCAATGGTGGGGAGAATTACAAAGAACCTTCTTAAGGGTGGGGGAGATTACAAAGTACATTGATCAGTTAGGGTGGTGCAGAAACAAATTACAATGGTGGAATATCATCAGTTAAGGCTATTTTCACTTCTTTTGTGGATCTGCAGTTGCTTCAGGCCATCTGGATGTATATGTGCAGGTCACAGGGGATATGATCACTTAGCTTGGGCTCAGAGGCCTGACAAAACCCACCAAAAACCAAGATGGTGACAGAAACAACCTCTGATCATCTTCACTTCTGATTATATGCTAATGATAATGGATTAGCATGTTAAAAGGCACTCCCACCAGCACCAAGATAGTTTACAAATGCCATAGCAATGTCTGGAAGTTACCTTACATGGTCTGAAATGGGGAGGAACCCTCAGTCCTGGGAACTCCCTGCTCCTTTCCTGGAAAACTCATGAATAGTCCACTCCTTGTGTAGCATACAATCAATAAATAACCATAAGGAGAGTCAGTTAAGCCGCCCATGCTGCTACTCTGCCTATGGGTTAGCCGCCCTTTTATTCCTTTACTTTTTAATAAGTGTGCTTTCACTTTACTCTGTGGTTCACTCTTGAATTCTTTCCTGAATGAAACCAAGAACCCTTAATGGTCTCCTGGACTGGGCCCCAATTTTGGGGTTTGTCCTGCCAACATTTTCTCCCTCAACCTCTTGGAAATAGCTTATATATAGGTCATATACTCTTATCACTTTGCTTTTGCTAAAAGATATTGTATTAGTTATATGTTGCTATATAACAAATTACCCCAAACCTAGTAGTTTTGAACAAGAGTATTTGTTATTTTATTTTATTTTTTAGAGATAGGGTCTCATTCTGTCACCCAGGCTGGAGTGCAGTGGCATAATCATAGCTCACTGCAGCCTGGAACTCCTGAGCTCAGGAAATCCTCCTGCTTGAGCTTCCCTAGTAGTTAGGGCTACAGGTGTACACCACCATGCCTGGCTAATTAAAAAAGACTTTTTTTTTTTTTTTTTTGTGGAGATAGGATCTCACTATGTTGACCAGGCTGGTCTTGAATGCCTGCCCTCAAGTGATCCTCTTGCCTCAGCCTCCCAAAGCATTGGAATTACAGGTGTGACCCACTGCATCCAGCCACATCAGCATTTAGAATAGAGAAAATGTGGTATATATACACAGTGGAATACTATACAGCCTTAAAAGACAAGGAAATCCTATCATTTGTGACAACACAGTTGAACATAAAGGATATTATGTTAAGTGAAATCATCAGACACAGAAAGACAAATACTGGCTGGGTGCAGTGGCTCATGCCTATAATCCCAGCATTTTGGGAGGCTGAGGTGGGCAGATCACTTGAGGCCAGGAGTTCAAGACCAGCCTGGCCAACATGGTGAAACCTCATCTCTACAAAAATACAAAAATTAGCTGGGCGTGGAAGCACATGCCCGTAATCCCAGCTACTCAGGAGGTTGAGGCAGGAGAATCGCTTGAACCTGGAAGGTGGAGGTTGCAGTGAGCCAAGATGGCACCACTGCACTCCAGCCTGGGTGACAGGGCGAGTCTCCATCTCAAAAAAAAAAAAAAAAAAGACAAATACTGCATAATGTCACTTATATGTCAAAACCCACAGAAGCAGAGAGTGAAATAATGGTTACTGGAGGCTGGGGTGAGGGGAAATTAGAGAGATGTTCGTTGAAGGACATAAAATTTCAATTAGATAGGTGGAATATGTTCAAAAGATATACATCATAGTGACTATAGCTAATAACAATATATTGTATACTTGAAAATGGCTGAGAGAGTAGATTTTAAGTGTTCTCACTACAAAACTGGTAAGTATATGAAATAATGCATATTTAAAATTGTTTGATTTAGCCAATCCACATTGTGTATATATATATATATGAAAGTGTCATGTTGTATACTCTAAATATATACAATTTTAACCTGCGAATTTAAAAAATCATAAAAAACAGGCTGGGCATGGTGGCTCACGCCTGTAATCCCACCACTTTGGGAGGCCGAGGCGGGTGGATCACGAGGTCAGGAGAAAAGAGACCATCCTGGCTAACACAGTGAAACCCCGTCTCTACTAAAAATACAAAAAAATTAGCCGGGCGTGGTGGTGGGCGCCTGTAGTCCCAGCTACTCGGGAAGCTGAGTCAGGAGGATGGTGTGAGCCTGAGAGGCAGAGCTTGCAGTGAGTCGAGATGACGCAACTGCACTCCAGCCTGGGCGGCAGAGCAAGACTCCGTCTCAAAAAACAAACAAACAAACAAACAAAAAAACCAAAAAACCCATAAAAAACAAAAATCATAACAAAAAACACAATAGCGTTTATGATCTTACAATTTCTGCGGATAAAGAATCTGGGTGTGGCTCAGCTGGGTCCTTTCACCAGGAGACAATGAAGGTGTGAGCCAGGGCTGCAGTTCCCACAGGGTTTGGCTGGCAGAGGGTCCTCTTCTGAGCCCACCCACACTGTTGCTGGTGGGATTCACTTCACTTCTTCATTGGCTATTGGACCGAGGGCCTCTGCTCTTCATGGGCTCTTGGCTGGAAACTGCCCTCAGTTATCATTTAAACTCTAAACTAAATTTATCCCAAAATTAGCTTCTTCCAAACCCAGGAATAAGTAAGGGCAGTTTGGAGGTTAAGGGCAGGATGGGAGTTGGTTAGACCAGATCTCTTTCACTGTCATCATTTTCTCACTGTTTTAATTTTTTATTTATTTTATTTTATTTATTTATTTATTTATTTATTTATTTATTTATTTAGAGATGGAGTCTTGCTCTGTCGCCCAGGCTGGAGTGCAGTGGCGCGATCTCGGCTCACTGCAATCTCCGCCTCCCGGGTTCAAGCGATTCTCCTGCCTCAGCCTCTGGAGTAGCTGGGACTACCGACGCCCGCCACTACGCCTGGCTAATTTTTATATTTTTAGTACAGACGGGGTTTCACCATGTTGGCCAGGTTGGTCTTGAACTCCTGACCTCAGGTGATCTGCCTACCTCAGCCTTCTAAAGTGCTGGGATTACAGGCATGAGCCACCATGCCCAGGATCACTGTTATAATTTTTGCAAAGGTGGTTTCACTCTTACCAGGTATATGGCCCTGAGCAAATGATTTGTCTATTCTGAGCCTTTGTTTTCTTGTGTGTAAAATGATCATAAGACAAATCCTTTACTCACAGCATTGTTAAGAGGAATACATGGGTTCATGTATGCAAAGATGGAAGCACGGTGCCTAACATGTAATAAATGGTTCACAATATTAGCTGTTATCACCATGACTATCAAGAAGTTCTCCCTGATTACCTAAAATGCCACAGATATATATTGATAGCTGCTATTCATTGGAGTAAACAGTTCACCTTATTCATATATTTTATTTTATTTTTAGGTGTTTAATATCCCTAACTTACAAATAACACAACTCTCTAAGCCCTAGGGAGGCTAAGAATTTGCATAATATCATATCACCATTCAGCAACAAAGCCAGGATTCAAACCCAGGTTTCTGGTTCTAGCTCTCATTGCTTTCAGCTTCACGGACCTGCCTTCACCGCTTTCTATGGGTGTGAAGTAGCTCAAGCCTTCAGCACCACCGGCCTGATACCAGCTTATATAAAACATCTCATTTTCTTAACTTGGGGAGCACGGTTAGCCCAAGCAGAGGTTTCTCTTCATCCAGGATTCCCAGGACACCAGGACAACTGAAACTTTTAAAATTTGTAGTATTCCTTAATTTTCCTTTTTAAATTCTAACACTGCAGACTGAAAAAGCCAGGCCTCTCTTTGGAGGTCCACATAACCCTCAGTGAGAGCATGTGAGAGATTGGAAGCATGGGTTTGCAGTCAAATTCTCTGGGTCTCCCGCAGCCTGGCCAGCGTTTCATCACCTACAGCCTTGGGACTGCATGTCTGAGGCTGAATCATGGGAGAGGGAGAGGGCTGGGTATAAATTCCCCCACTCCCTGTCAGTGATGCTGGGCCTCCGGGGGCACTGTAGAGATGTAGTTCATTAAGGAATTACCTCGGTGTTAATGTCTTCCACTGAGAAGTGCTATTCTGCCGGGGCCTCCTAAGGGGTAGCTGAAAGTGTTTCATTTCTATTCATTCTATTCTCTGGATGCCTCCATTTAATGAGGTCTTTACTTTTGCCTTTAAAGACTGCTCTCACCCCTGTGGAGTCTAGCTGTTAGCTGGAATTTGAATACAGAAGGGAGTCAGGACAGAACAAGGAAAAAGCCCTGAAGGTCAACCCCCCACACACTTAGAAGGAGCTGGCTGCCTCTGGCTCCCCATCTCTGGCCAGTCCCACTTCTGCCTTTCATGACAATCCAAATTTGGTGTCTCAGAGGCTTCCCACTTACTGGTTGTACCTGTCCCAGTTCCAGGGCAGACTTCCTCCGGGGCAAGGAGTTTATTAATAGTCTCCACCTATGGGACCAGTGGAGATCAGAAGCATTCACATTTTCAGAAAATAGAGCCCACATGACAGCTGGGCCTCTGGCTGCCTCCCTTGTCCCTGCAACTTCCCCAGCTCTCTTGCTGGCAGTCAGACACCAGTTACTGAACTCAGAGCTGTGGGAGACCCCTGGATGCTCACATAATCTCAAAGGCAGCACTTTTGAAATGTGGGGCTGTATGGCAGGTGCACCTGACAACAATAACTTAAGCATACCCTGAGAATGACCCTATGGTCTAAGAAAATGTGTGTTTGGGGTCCCAAGCTAAGGAATCCAGGAGTGGTCAATCTGGAGAATCACTCTTTATGCATGAAGGACATCGGAACCCCCTGGTCCATTCCTTGCAATGCAGGTCATGCAGGGGACAAAGGCCCTGTGTTTTCCATTAAATGGAGGTTGCTAGGTGGAGGGTACTAGGGGGAGGGTGCTAAGTGAAGATTGCTGTAATCACCCAGTGGGTTCACCTTGCCCGCTGCGTCGACAGAACCGATTTATGAAGACAGGGGAATTGCAATGGAGAAAGAGTAATTCATGCAGAGCCGGCTGTGTGGGAGACTGGAGTTTTATTATTACTCAAATTGGTCTCCCTGAGGATTCAGGAATCAGAGTTTTTAAAGATAATTTGGTGGGTAGGGGCTCGGGAAGTGGGAGTGCAGATTGGTCAGATTGGAGATGGAATCATAGGGGGTTGAAGTGAGGTTTTCTTGCTGTCTTCCGTTCCTTGGTGGGATGGCAGAACTGGTTGAGCCAGATTACTGGTCTGGAAGGTGTCAGCAGATCCATCGAGTGCAGGGTCTGCAAAATATCTCAAACACTGACCTTAGGTTTTACAATAGTGATGTTATTTCCAGGAGCAATTTGGGGAGGTTCAGACTCTCGGAGCTACAGGCTGCACAACCCCTAAACTGTAATTTCTAATCTTGTAACGAATTTGTTAGTCCTGCATAGGCAGACTGGTCCCCAGGCAAGGAGGCCTTTTTGGGAAAGGGCTGTTATCAATTTTGTTTCACAGTCAAACCATGAACGGAGTTCCTTCCCAAAGTTTGTTCAGCCTATGCCCAGGAATGAACAAGGACAGCTTAAAGGTTATAAGCAAAATGGAGTTGGTTAGGTCTGATTTCTTTCACTGTTAGAATTTCCTTAGTTATAATTTTGCAAAGGCAGTTTCATGGCTAAATAAACTGAATGCTTTTTACAAACGGCAGTGGTTTTCCTGTCCAGCCCACTGTTCCTGGACTGCCCTGTCTGTAACTCTCTAATAAACTCTATGTCTCTGTCTCCTTTGCATGTTTAGGTCTCTTCTCCAGTTTCTTGGACACAGTGTTGGAGTCAACAGGGATGTGGCACAACAGGAACTTCACCCAATGCAGATTCTGTTCGAGAAACTGGGCCTCCAGCTTGTTCTACCAGTCATGTGCTGGTCCTCCCAGGGCCCTGCTCTGTGCCCCCAACCCAGCTCTAGCCTCAAACTCCACCTGGGCCTAACTGTCTAGAGTGCTAGGATACCCTTCAATCCTCAGCAACTGGGTCAACAGGGAGGAGAAGGAAGTGAAGAGCAGGCATGATGGAAGACAGAACACTACCATGAAGTTAGGCTGACCCCTTGTCCATCTACAAAAGAGTGACAAACTCAGGTGTGGGTAAACCTATCAGGAGCCGTTTAGGAGTTAATGCAGAAAGCCAGGCAGGCGTTGGCATCAGAGGTCTTGGAGAAAGACTTTTTCTTAACGTCACTTTTTTTTTTTTTTTTTTTGATACAGAGTCTTGCTCTGTTGCCCAGGCTGGAGTGCAATGGCGTGATCTTGGCTCACTGCAACCTCTGCCTCCCTGGCTCAAGTGATTCTCCTGCCTCAGCCTCCCGAGTAGCTGGGACTACAGGCACATGCAAGCATGCCTGACTAATTTTTTTTTTGTATTTTTAGTAGAAACAGGGTTTCACCACGTTGATCAGGCTGGTCTTGAACCTCAAATGATCCTGCCTGCCTCAGGATCCCAAAGTTAATGCTACTTCTCAATACCGCTATCATCTGATGCTAAATACATGGCTCTTCATTCTATCTTCATTCTGGCATTACCCAGGAAGCTTTTGAGATTTCAGAAGTCTGGTCCCCACACCCAGAGACTGGGAATTAATTGGTCTGGAGTAGGGCCTGGGCACTAGCATTTTTGAAAAACTCCCCAGGTAATTCTTTTTTGTTTTTGTTTTTGAGACAGAGTCTTACTATATTGCCCAGGCTGGAGTGCAGTGGCACGTTCTCAGCTCACTGCAACCTCCACCTCCCAGGTTCAAGCAATTCTCCTGCCTCAGCCTCCTGAGTAGCTGGGAGTACAGGCGCCCGCCACCACACTCAGCTAATTTTTTTATTTTTAGTAGAGATGGGTTTCACCACGTTGGCCAGGCTGGTCTCTAACTCCTGACCTCAAGTGATCCGCCTGTCTCGGCCTCCCAAAGTGCTAGGACTACAGGTGTGAGCCACCACGCCCAGCCCAAGTACTTTTGGTGTCAGGAAACCACCAGGAGTCAGCAGTGTCAAGCTCCCCAAGGCATTCGTCATGCGCTCAGTGCTTTCCTGGCTTTTGCCACAGCGGGAGGTGACATGAGCAAGGCGGGTGACACGAGGCTCCTCCACAGCTACGGGAGGCACTCGGGCCACCGTGAATTCGTGATCAGTGCTCCAGTTCTGCTGGCGCCTTCCAGCCTTGCCCAGCCATCCCAGGAGCACACTGTGCTCCTTTCAATGAAAACGTGTGGAATAGGTACCACATTTGTAGCAGCTGTTGATGGAAATCTGTTAGTGACAAAGTGCTTAGACACAGGAGAAGCCACCCACATCAGAACCCCCGGGGAGCTCATTAAAAGGCAGACTCCCAGCACTACCTGGACCTGGGGATGGCAGCCATGACTCTGTGAGGCAGAGCCAGAGGCCTCAGTGAGCGATGCTTATGGCTGAGCCCCACGTGTCAGGAGAAGGAAGCTCCTGGGAGGCTGCACCTGGCACTGTGCCATGGAGAGGGGCACCCCAAGGCCTGCAGGTGGAGAGCGCTGACTCCAAGGTGAGTGTTTAGGGTGACTTAGGACGGAAGGAGTGTTCCAATAAAAGCTGGCCCTGTGGTGGGCCTAGATTAAGCAGGGACTGCCAGAGATCAGGACTGATGCTATAGCTCAGGGTCTGCTTATTTAAAAACCTTGCTCACCCAGGAGCGGTGGCTCACACCTGTCATCCCAGCACCTTGGGAGGCAGAGGCGAGTGGATCACCTGAGATCAGGAGTTTGAGACCAGCCTGGCCAACATGGTGAAACCCCGTCTCTACTTAAAATACAAAAATTGGCTTGGCCTGGTGGCACATGCCTGTAATCCCAGCTACTCAGGAGGCTGGGGCAGGAGAATCACTAGAACCCAGAGGTGGAGGTTGCAGTGAGCTGAGATCATGCCATTGTACTCCAGCCTGGGCGATAGAGTAAGATTCTGTCTTAAAACAAAACAAAACAAAACAAAAACTTTGCTCATTGTGTTATTTTATAATGTTATTTGGTGATAGGATTTAAGCTGCTTTTAAAAAATATTTGGAAGACATCTTTTTTTTTAAATTAAAGTCTGGAAATCTTATAGGACAGGCAGGCATCTCAGAAACTTTCTTTACCGATTTCTGCCTGCAGGGAGATGAGGCCCTCACCACCACCCAGTGGCAGCACTGGGACCCTGCCTTCATTCCACATTTACTGTGAACCTCTGGGCAGGCGCTGGGCTGGCGGGGGGCAGAGTGAATGGGACAGACAGAGCCCACATTTCACGGAGCCCACCTTTGGCTTGTCACTTCAACCATACAGCAACCCCTTGCGAGTGAACTCATATAACCCTAATGTAGACAATGCCTCAGGTAACACCACAGCTCAACAAACAGACAAAATGACACACACGTCTCGCTGCCTTTATTTCCAGGAATTAGTGGTGGGCCCTTGGAAAACCACTACAGACTGAAGCAATTTCACTTCCACTGGGGAGCAGTGAATGAGGGGGGCTCAGAGCACACAGTGGACGGCCACGTGTACCCCGCAGAGGTTTGTAGACGTGGCCTAACAGCACATATCTGGACGCTTTCTATGTCTCCGGCTCTATGGTGTGGGGTGAACAAGCCATGCCCGCTGCTCAGATGTGAAGGATTTCCTGGGGCCTGGGACTGTCAGTGCTCAAACCAGAACCGTCGGCCGCCCCACCTGTTTAGTCACACCCCTCTCCTACGAAGAAGGCACTGTAAGTTCTCTCATTTAACGGAAGAAGAGACAGGTTCTGAATGGTTACGGAACTTGCCAAAGCCAGACAGCTGGGATTCAAAGTCAGAGCTTGAGCTCTTTGCCACGCTTCACTCAGCTGTGTGCTTGCAGCTGTAGGGACTAGCAAATCCACAAGGCCCTCTGCTGAGAAGCTGAACATCTTTGCAATAGAGATCATCTTCTTTTGTTTGTTTGTTTTCTGTTTTTTTGAAACAGGGTTCACTCTGTCACCCAGACTGGAGTGCATTGGTGCAATCTTGGCTCACCACAACCTCCATCTCCCAGGCTCAAGCGATTCTCCTGCCTCAGCCTTCCGAGTAGCTGGGATTACAGGTGCGTGCCACCAGGCCCTGCTAATTTTTGTATTTTTAGTAGAGATGTGGTTTCGCCATGTTGGCCAGGCTGGTCTCGAACTCCTGACCTCAAGTGATCCACCCACCTCAGCTTCCCAAAATGCTAGGATAACAGGCGTGAGCCACTGCACCCGGCCAAGATCATCTTCTTAAAGCAGTCTTATTTTCAACATTCCAAAGTGGGAGTCAGTAGAGAAAATGAGTGCGGATCAATGCTGGGAATTGGTTTTTGTAGTTTTTTTGGGTGATAAGTGATGCCTTATAGATTTCCCCAAATATTTTATTATGAAATTTTTGCAACATACGAAAAAATGAAAAGAAATGAACGAGAAGAATCTGTGAGTTTGACGTCTCAGTCCTGTGATGATCATTTTTGCCATATTCACTTTATCACACCTCTGCTCACCCACTCACCTGACTTCTTGATGCTTTTTCAAGTTGAGGACTCTTTCTGTTTTTTGAACTTGTTGTTGTTATGAAAGTAATGCTGCAGTTAATGTGGAACTAGAGTGCACCCAAACCAAAAAATGAAAATTGCTTGTAATCGCACACCCAGAGGTGACCTCCGGACATTTTATAAATAGGGAGTGATATCTATTGTCATCATCATACACATATTTATAAATAGTTCCAAGAATGAGCGCAACAATGGCTTCTGTGTGCTTCCTTTCATTTAACAACATGCCTTTTATTTTAGTATCTCTATCTGCAACTTTGTTTTTGATGAACAGATATTTTATTTATTTATTTATTTTTGAGACTGAGTATCACTCTGTTCCCCAGGCTGGAGTGCAGTGGCATGATCGCACGATCTCGCGATCTTGGCTCACTGCAACCTCTGCTGCCCAGGTTCAAGTGATTCTCCTGCCTCAGCCTCCTGAGTAGCTGAGATTACAGGCACCTGCCACCGCGCCCAGCTAATTTTTGTAGTTTTAGTAGAGACGGGGTTTCACCATCTTGGCCAGGCTGGTCCTGAACTCCTGTCCTCGTGATCCACTCGCCTCAGCCTCCCAGAGTGCTGGGATTACAGGCGTGAGCCACCACGCCCAGCTGAGGCCTGAGTTTTTTCTGGTAATCCTTGTCCAAGGATAACTAGGAAGTAGAAAATAATGAAACCACCCATTTCTATTGGATGAGGTTAACATGATCCTCTCCTTTTTCCCACCACCAGGAAGACAGGCTCTTCCTTCCCATGGCTTCGTCAAGTGCCTGGGAGCTCAGAGGTGCTGCTGGTGCTGGGATCTTACACATCTGGCTGCAACAACTTAGATCTTTTTTTTTTTTTTTTTTGAGACGGAGTCTCGCTCTGTCACCCAAGCTGGAGTGCAGAGGCACAATCTCAGCTCACTGCAAGCTCTACCTCCTGGGTTCATGCCATTCTCCTGCCTCAGCCTCCTGAGTAGCTGGGACTACAGGCGCCCGCCACCATGCCTGGCTAATTTTTTTTTTTTTTTGTATTTTTAGTAGAGACGGGGTTTCACCATGTTAGCCAGGATGGTCTTGATCTCCTGACCTCGTGATCCACCCGCCTCGGCCTCCCAAGGTGCTGGGATTACAGGTGTGAGCCACTGCACCTGGCCATTTCATTATGATTAAGTGGACACAGGTCAGCCATTCAGAAGGGGAAGTGACTGTCTTATTTCTTGCTGATCAATTTAAGTTCTCTTTCCATTGTGTTTCAGCTGCATTTAGTTCACTGGAATTCTGTGAAATACCAAAATTACAAGGAAGCTGTTGTGGGAGAGAATGCTTTCTGTGATAGGCGTGTTTTTAAAGGTAATCACTTGCTGGGGTGTAGATCTAATGAAGAAAGTGGTGATCCATCATTAGGATTGCTTTTTTTTTTTTGAGACAGAACTCGCTGTGTCACACAGGCTGGAGTGCAGTGGCGTGGTCTCGGCTCATTGCAACCTCCACCTCCTGGGTTCAAGTGATTCTCCTGCCTCAGCCTCCCTAGTAGCTGGGACTATAGGAGTGTGCCACCACACCCAGCTAATTTTTGTATTTTTAGTAGAGACAGGGTTTCACCATATTGGCCAGGCTGGTTTCAAACTCCTGACCTTAGATATCTGCCCACCTCGGCCTCCCAAAGTGCTGGGATCACAGGCGTGAGCCACCGTGCCTGGCCTAGGATTGCTTTTAAAACATAGTGTATTTACAGTGGAGTGAGCTTCCCCCCGCCACCCACTGCCTTTTCAGGTAACCCCTTGTGTGTCTGCCACGCAGCTCGGGGCCCATCATCAGATGCTGCAGAGGCTGGTGGACATCTTGCTGGAAGTAAAACATAAGGTAAGCTGCATATTTGAAATCAGCAGGCCGGGCGCGGAGGCTCACGCCTGTGATCCCAGCACTTTGGGAGGCTGAGGCAGGTGGATCACCTGAGGTCGGGAGTTCGAGACCAGCCTGACCAACATGGAGAAATCCCGCCTCCACTAAAAATACAAAATTAGCAGGGTGTCGTGGCACATGCCTGCAATCCCAGCTACTCGGGAGGCTGAGGCAGGAGAATCGTTTGAACCCAGAGGTGGAGGTTGCAGTGAGCTGAGATCGCGCTGTTGCACTCCAGCCTGGGTGACAAGAGTGAAATCCTATCTCAAAAAAAAAAAAAGAAAAGAAAGAAATCAGCATAATTTGACAAGCAAAATTGTTTAGTGCAGCGATTCATTTGCAAGGAAAAAGAAATCTCATAGTGGAAAGAGCCCCGCCGAGGCACTGTGATTCCAGTTCTGGAAACAGGATTCCGCAGGGTTGATGCTCGTGTGTCCACAGCTAGCTCTCTCTGACTTTGAATGCGTCACCACTGCTCTGGGACCCTGTTTCCTCCTCCATAAAATAAGGGTGTTGGGCTCAATGGAAGTTCCCAAAATTCAGTCATGCAGGCAAGATCCTGAAGACTGACATATCTGCCTGCCAATGGGACAACTTTCTACTGAATATTTTTCTTTTCTTTTTTATTTTTTCGAGGAGTCTCCCTCTGTCACTCAGGCTGGAATGCAGTGGCGCGATCTCGGCTCACTGCAACCTCCGCCTCCCGGGTTCAAGCAATTCTCTTGCCTCAGCCTCCCATGCAGTTGGGACAATAGGTGTGCGCCACCACACCCAGCTAATTTTTGTATTTTTAGTAGAGACGGGGTTTCACCATGTTGGCCAGGCTGGTCTCAAACTGCGGACTTCAGGTGATCCGCCCGCCTTGGCCTCCCAAGGTGCTGGGATTACAGGCGTGAATCACCGCGCCCAGCCTACTTAATATTTTTCTTTAAATTGATTAGCTCGAAAAATTTTTAGCCTTGTCCTGGGTGATGATATTCACTAATGATAAAGTTTGTTTTAAAACAGATTGAAACAAAAACCTCAAATCCCTAACTAATAACATTTAAGAATGTTGACTCATGTACCACCCAGCATCTCCTTGAACAGTCCCTGTCCGACCCCAAGCCCAAGGGCAGAGAGAAACCTGCCCAAACCGCGGCTCTCCGGCCCAGCTCTCCACACGCTTCCCTGCATCCAGCGCCCAGCTCTCCATACGCTTCCCTGCATCCAGCACAGCTCGAAAAGATGGCGGGGACAAGAGTGTGGCCTTTCCCCAAGATCAGCTGAGAAAAGGCTTTGAGGGAGAAGGAGAAATTCCAAAGAAATGTAGTTTATTTATTCAGCAGCAAACAAAAGAATTCCAGGGCAGAAGGAGTCAACGCAAGCCTCAGATGTGCGGACGGATGAGGCTTCAACCTGTGTTAACAATGGTGCGGGCTGGTCCAGATGGAGCTGGGGCGAGCCCTTCCTCGCGGTTCAAGGAGCCGTTTGATCTGTACGTGGCCTTCGCCTTGATGCTGGCTTCGGGGCAGCCTCCTGGGACTGGGACCAGATCACCCCCCGCCGCCCCATCTGCCTGCTCAGAAACTTCACAAGGCCACGGTTCTGAGAGCTCTGACGCCCCATCCTCTTCCTCCGCGCGGCTCCACAGCCAGAGGAAACCTGGGGAGGGGTTGTTTTCCCAGCCAGCCTCCACCTCCCACACCAGGTGGTCCCACCTCTTGGTGGGAAAGAAAAGAGCTGGCTGTGAAGGACCCTTTACCCAAGGGCTGTTTTCCTCCTGGGGAAGGTTCTGGAGCATTTCTTCCCCATGGGGTACGTCAGAATTTTCTAGGCAAACCACAGGGGAGGAATGATGCCCGGGACAGGGAAGTGCCACCGCGGACTGAGCTCTGGTCCTGATGCTGATCTCTGGGCTCATCCCCTCAGCTGAAAATAAAGAGTTAGACTCTTTTTTTTTTTTTTTTTTTTTTTTTTTGAGATAGAATCTCGCTCTGTTGCCCAGGCTGGAGTGCAATGGCGCGACCTCGGCTCACTGCAACCTCCGCCTTCCAGGTTCAATTGATTCTCCTGCCTCAACCTCCTGAGTAGCTGGAAGTACCGGCACCCACCACCATGCCTGGCTAATTTTTGTATTTTTAGTAGAGACGGGGTTTCACCATGTTGGCCAGGCTGATCTCAAACTCCTGACCTCAAGTGATCCGCCCACCTTGGCCTCCCAAATTGCTGGGATTACAGGCGTGAACCACCGCACCTGGCCGAGTTAGACCTTTGAGAAATTAAAAAACCTTAAGAGGCTGAGTGCGGTGGCTCAAGCCTGTAATCCTAACACTTTGGGAGGCCAAAGCAGGCAGACCACCTTAGGTCAGGAGTTCAAGACCAGCCTGGCCAACATGGTGAAAGCCTATCTCTACTAAAACTACAAAAATTAGCCAGGCATGGTGGCGAGTGCCTGTAATCCCAGCTACTCGGGAGGCTGAGGCAGGAGAAGTGCTTGAATCTGGGAGATGGAGGTTGCAGTGAGCTGAGATTTTGCCACTGCACTCCAGGCTGAGTGACACAGCGAGACTCATCTCAAAAAAAAAAAAAAAAAAAAGACCTTAGGAGGTAAAAGACCCAGCCTTGGGGGCAAGAGTCTATGCTTCATGGGTCAGGGAATGGGAAGAGACTTGAACAACCCTCTCGCCTAGAGGCTCCTAGCCTAGGACTTCTGGGAGCTTCTTCCATAGCACAGTGTATCAGAGAGCCCCACAGTTGGACTCCTGGGTCCAGAGCCCTGATCCACCACTCCTGAGCTGCGCACCTCTGAGCCTCAGCTTCCTCGCCTGTGAAATGGAGATGTTAAACATCCCCAGTAGCCCGGGCGTGGTGGCTCACACCTGTAATCCCAGCACTTAGGGAGGCCGAGGTGGGTAGATCACCTGAGGTCAGGAGTTCAAGACCAGCCTGGCCAACATGGCAAAACCCCATCTCTACTAAAAATACAAAAATTAGCTGGGTGTGGTGGCACACTCCTGTAATCCCAGCTACTCAGGAGGCTGAGGCAGGAGAATCGCTTGAACCCAGGAGATGGAGGTTGCAGTGAGCCGAGATCATGCCACTGCACTCCAGTCTGGGTGACAGCTCAAGAATCCGTCTCCAAAAAAAAAAAAAATCCACACTAGAGCAGCATTCTCACCATGTAATGGAATAAGGAGCATGTCTGGTTCTTGGTGAAATGTGCAGTTGAGTTTAAGGCCCAGCTGTGGCCAACACTCACACACACACGTCTGCTGTGGAATGCACAGGCTGCTCCTGCCTGTCACGAAACGAAAATCCACCAGCCCAATCACTAAGGTTAAAGTCGCTTTTTGTTGCTGCGGGTGCTTTCAGTCAGCTGATTCCCAGAGAGAGCTATTACCTTTTGGGAGTCCATGAAACTTTAGAATGATGGCCTTCTGATGGAAAATGCTAGAAGTGTGGTTGAATCTAACTCCTGATTGGTGGGCAGTGCAGGGCAGGACGGGGCCGTGGTGGCCTCAGGCTCAAGGGCAGATGGCCTTGGCTTCAAATCCCAGCTCTGCCTCTCACCCCCGCGGACTCAGCAGTCCTCACCCAGGGATGGGCTCACCTGCAGCTTCTGGGCTGCTTTCCTGGTTTCCTCCAGTTAAGGAACAAGCTGTCCTGAACTAGGGCAGGAAAGACCAGAGTCACGTAGTCCCCATCATCTCTCCTAGTTCCAGGCTGGTCCGGGCCCTGATGTGGGACTGACTCGGCAGAGACCCTCCAGGAATGCCTGCCACGGTCATTCCCTGGGGACCCAGCTGGCTTCTATGCAGTGCTCAGGGCTCCAAGGGTGCATTTCCAGAAAGAGCCAGATGGACACGATGTCTTTTCTGCCCTGGCTTCCAGAGTCACAAGGCACTGCTCCTGCGGCATCCTGTTCACCACTCCCGCCAGGAGCACCTGCCCAGGCTCAGGGCAAGGCGACATCACCCCACACCTCGGTGGGAAGGGTTCAAAGAAGCGACAGCCCTCCATATAAATTATCACACTGAATCTTCCAATCACTCCACGGGGCAGGGCCTGTGATTCATCTGTCTTGCACACACAGGGAAACCAAAGCTCAGAGAGGCAGAGAAGGCCTTGCCCGGGCACACAGGTGGCAGGTGAAGAGCCCGTTTTTAAACCCAGGAAGTGGGTCCACGCAGCCTGAACTCCCAGTCGTCCCAGCGCCCACCTCCCACATGCAGTCAGAACCCAGGCTGAGCTCCAGGCCCTGCTGCACATTTCTGAGCTTTTCAGCAGCTTAGAGGGAAACACAGGCAGTGTCTATAACCAAAACCACATTAGGCGCTGCCTGGAAGCCCGGACCCCCACCCCCACCCCCAGCGCCGTCCCATCTGCACAGGCCCCTACCAGTGCTGACCTGTCACTATGCACTCAGCTCCCAGCACGCAGGCACAGCCCCAGTGTGGCCCCGGTGACCCTGGGCAGACAATCCCAAAATGGAGACCTCAAGGCTTTGCCTTTGACCCTCTCACCATAGCCAGAAGTTTTGGCAAAAACTGCCCACAGAGGGTCCCCACCCTCCATGTCTGGACAAGCTGCAAGCTCCTCAGGCTGCTGGGGCCCCCCCTCCTCCCTGCCTTCGCAAGAGTCAGGGCTACAGGGGAATTGGCTGCCTTGTGGAGTTGGAAACAGCCCACCAGGTCCAGGGGATCCAGGGAATGGCTCTATGCCCTGTGGGGGCTCTTCTAGCTTTGGCAGCAGCAGTGGCAGCACCTACTGAGCCCCACGCCCATGTGGCAGGCACTGATGGAAGCCCATTACAGCCACCACACTGCCTGTCGCACACCTGGGGAAACTGAGACTCTAAGAGGACAAACCAAGGGTGGAGTTAGGCTGGGTGGGGCTTGACGCTCATAAAATGTGGGGTCCTGTTTAAGAGAAAGAAGACAAAACCAGGAATAGAGCGGTGGCTCACGCCTATAATCCCAGCACTTTGGGAGGCTGAGGCGGGTGGATTACCTGAGGTCAGGAGTTTGAGACGAGCCTGACCAACATAGAGAAACCCCATCTCTATTAAAAATACAAAATTAGCCAGGCGTGATGGTGCATGCGTGTAATCCCAGCTGCTAGGGAGGCTAAGGCAGGAGAATCGCTTGAACCCGGGAGGTGGAGGTTGTGGTGAGCCGAGATCGTGCCATTGCACTCCAGCCTGGGCAACAAGAGCGAAACTCCGTCTCAAAATAAATAAATAAATAAGAGAAAAGTGGAACAAGTCACCAACCCACTTCCGCCAGCAAAGGCTTGTGGTGCTTTCCACAGGTAGCTGGGCCATCCGTGCTCAGATAATGGATGTGATGGTCTTCAGCCTCATTGGTGTGCTCACCGGTGTCCCATTCTAGCTGCCTGGGGCTCACCACATGCATAAAGGAAGGGCCCTGACTTCCTTTGGGGGCCCTGAGGGGGAGCAGCTTTCTGTAACCACATGGCTGCTCCAGCCCTCATGCATCTTAGAGACAGGACAGGAACTCCTGGGGATGATGAGGCAACACACAGGCATCCTCTTCTCAGCCCAAGGCTGGAAAGCTTAATTGGCAGGAAACCTGCATGCAGTGGAATGGCTGGGGCCTGCCGCTCCCCCGACTGATTCCTGCAGTCCTGGGGAGGGAGAGAAGAGCCCGCACCTTGGAACGGGCCAGACCTCAGTGGCCCTGACTGCCAATGTGGCTTTGGGCAAGTTGTTTATATCTGTCTGTCTGTCTTCATCAGTAAACTAGAAATACTTCTTGAAGGGTTGTTCTGAAGATTTGAAGTAGTTGCTCAGAAAGTGACTGGCACATCTGTGCCCTGGGAGCGGGGACGTGTGGCCGGCAGGAGGAGAGGACATTTCACTGCACACCTGCCTGTTACCCATGTGCACAGACCAACGTCTCACTGCACACCCGCCTGTTACCCACGTGCACAGGCCGACATCTCACTGCACACCCGCCTGTTACCCACGTGCACCAGACTGACGCCTCACTGCACACCCACCTGTTACCCACGTGTACAGACTGACGCCTCACTGCACACCCACTTATTACCCACGTGCACCAGACTGACGCCTCACTGCACACCTGCCTGTTACCCACGCGCACCAGACTGACATCTCACTGCACACCCGCCTGTTACCCATGTGCATAGACTAACACCTGACTGTGCACCCACCTGTTACCCATGTGCACAGACTGACGTCTCACTGCACACCCGCCTGTTACCCACGCGCACCAGACTGACATCTCACTGCACACCCGCCTGTCACCCATGTGCATAGACTAACACCTCACTGTGCACCCACCTGTTACCCATGTGCACAGACTGACGTCTCACTGCACACCCGCCTGTTACCCATGTGCATAGACCAACACCTCACGGTGCACCCACCTGTTACCCATGTGCACAGACTGACGTCTCACTGTACATCCGTTACCCATGTGCACAAGCAGCCTGCTCCTTCACAGCCCAGCTAGAGTGTGCAATGGGATGTCAACCCAGCTAGACCATGCAATGAGATATTACTTGGCAATCAGAAAGGACACAGCTCTAACTCACGCTGCGGTGTGGGTGAGCCTCAAAAGCACCGTACTAAGTGACAGACGCAAGACACAAATGTTCCACATGTTATATGACTCAGTTCCTATGAAACCCACAGAGACAGAAGCAGCACGGCGGGGGTGGGGGCAAGAGCTAAAAAGTACCAAGCTTCCTCCTTGAGGTGCTGAAAATGTTCTAAAATTGACTTGGGATGGCTGCACAACTGTGAATATACCCAAAACCATAGAATTGTACACTTCAATTTTTATTTACTTTTTCTGGGTTTTTTTTTTTTTTTTTTTGAGATGGAGTTTCACTCTTGTTGCCCAGGCTGGAGTGCAATGGCATGATCTCAGCTCACTGCAACCTCTGCCTCCCAGGTTCAAGCGATTCTCCTGCCTCAGCCTCCCGAGTAGCTGGGATTATAGGCATGCACCACCATGCCTGGCTAATTTTGTATTTTTAGTAGAGACGCGGTTTCGCCATGTTGGTCAGGCTGGTCTCGAAATCCCGACCTCAGGTGATCCACCCGCCTTGGCCTCCCAAAGTGCTGGGATTACAGGCATGAGCCACCGTGCCCGGCCTATTTACTTATTTTAAGAAAGGATCTCACTCTGTCACCCAGGCTAGAGTGCAGTGGTATGATCACAGCTCGCTGCAGCCTCAACCTCCGGGGCTCAAGCCATCCTCCCACCTCAACCTCCCAACTACCTGGGACCACAGGCATGTTTTTGTATTTTTTGTAGAGTCAGATTCTTGTTATGTTGCTTAGGCTGGTCTCAAACTCCTGGCCTCAAGCAGTCCTCCCACATCGGCCTCCCAAAGTGCTGGGATTACAGGCATGATTCATCGCGCCCAACCAGGTTGTACACTTTAGATGGGAGAGTTGCATGGTATGTGAATTCTATCACAATAATGCTGTGGGTTTTGTTGCTGTTGTTGTTGTTTGAGACCGAGTCTCTCTCTGTTGCCCAGACTGGAGTGCAATGGTGCAGTCTTGGCTCACTGCAACCTCTGCCTCCTGTGCTAAAGCAATTCTTGTGTCTCAGTCTCCCGAGTAGCTGGGATGACAGGCACCTGCCACCATGCCTGGCTAATTTTTGTATTTTTAGTAGAGACGGGGTTTCGCCATGTTGGTCAGGCTGGTCTTGAACTCCTGACTTCAGGTGATCTGCCTGCCTTGGCCTCCCAAAGTGCTGCGATTACAGGCATGAGCCACTGCGCCCAGCCTATAATGCTGTTTTTTTTTTTAATTAACTGGATAATTATAAACGTGAACATGTGTGCACAGAACTGATGCATGTGTCTGCCGGCGTGGACACTCCTGGGCTTCCTTCTGGTAGCTCAGCCGCCTCTCTTGACCCTGACCCTCACTGCTTGATGTTAGGAGACAAGCCCAAGGCATCTAGGTTGCCAGCTTCCACCTTGGAAGGCCAGGGCCCAGCAAAGTCAAGGTGATGTGATGTGGCTGAGCAGGGAGGCCATCTTCCTTGCAGACAGGGACTCTGTCACTTTGGACTGGACTCTTGTCCCACAGTGCTGGCCAGGGACAGGTGCAGAGTTGTGCTTGGTTGGCATGGGACGCTGATGAGGGCTGTGTTGCGGCCAGGCCCAACCACCATGAGCCGAGATCATGCCACGGCACTCCAGCCTGGAAGACAGAGTGAGACTCTGCCTCAAAAAAATAAAAAAAATAAAAAGTTATAAATAGAACTACTCTATGATTCAGCAATCACACACTTCTGGGTATATATCCAAAAGAGCTGGCTGGGCACAGTGGCTTATGCCTGTAATCCCAATATTTTGAGAGGCCAAGGCAGGAGGATCACTGGAGCCCAGGAGTTGGAGAACAGCTTGGGCAAGATGGCAAGACCCCCTGGCTACAAACAATTAATTTTAAACCCTGGTATGGTGTCCTAGCTACTTGGGAGACTGACGCGGGGGGATCGCTTGAGCCCAGGAATTAGAGACTGCAGTGAGCTATGATGGCATCATTGCACTCCTGCCTAGTTGACAAAGTAAGACCCTGACTCTTTTTTTGTTTTGTTTTTTGGCTGTGAGTGTATTCAATGCAAAATAATCCTCTCTAATTTTACTGAGGTGGTTGGCCATGTCCACGACCAAATCTGCCTCTAAACTGGAATTCGGTTGCTGACCCAGCCTGAGCCTCGGCTTTCTTGTCGGCACCAGGGGCACAGCACTCCGTCTGTAGGTATGTCTGTCGGCTTCCCCTCCTGTGAGTCTTGCAGGTCGCCCACCCTCCAGACCTTTAGGCCGAGGCCTGCCAGTCCCTGGACGGCTGCAGCGTAGGGTGGCAGGCACAGTTTCCAGGGACAGATGAAGGTAATCACGGAGATACTGGATACCCTGATCGGTAAGGTAGCAGTAGAAATGTCTCCAGGCAAGCCAGGCACGGTGGCTCATGCCTGTAATCCCAACATTTTGGGAGGCTGAGGTGGGCGGATCACGAGGTCAGGAGATCGAGACCATCCTGTCTAACATGGTGAAACCCCGTCTCTACTAAAAATACAAAAAATTTGCCGAGCGTGGTGGCGGGTGCCTATAGTCCCAGCTACTGGGGAGGCTGAGGCAGGAGAATGGCATGAACCCAGGAGTTCAAGCTGGTCTTGAACTCCAGGAGGCGGAGCTTGCAGTGAGCCGAGATCACACCACTGCACTCCAGCCTGGGTGACACAGCCAGACTCCGTCTCAGAAAAAAAAAACCAAAAAACCCAACAATGCAGGGACTCCTGACACATGCTCCAATGTGGATAAACCTGAAGGCCATTATGCCCAGTGAAATAAGCCAGATACAAAAGACAAAAACCACAGGATCCCACCCACATCAGGTCCCCAGAGTCCTCAGATTCAGAGAGATGGAAGCAGAATGGTGGGTGCCAGGCCTGGGGGAGGAAGCTGGACATAGTGTTTAGTGGGGTCAGGACAGAATTTGAGTTTGGGATGATGGAAAAGTTCTGGAGACGGATGGTGGAGATGGTTGCACCACAATGTGACTGCATTTAACACCATGAAACTTTACACTTAAAAATTGTTAAGATGGGCCGGGCATGGTGGCTCATGCCTCTCATCCCAGCGCTGTGGGAGGCTGAGGCAGGTGAATCACCTGAGATTGGGAGTTCAAAACCAGCCTGACCAACATGAAGAAACTCCGTCTCTACTAAAAATACAAAATTAGCAGGTGTGGTGGCGGGTGCCTGTAATCCCAGCTACTCAGGAGGTTGAGGCAGGAGAATCACTTGAGCCTGGGAGGCGAAGGGTTGCAGTGAGCCAAGATCGCACCATTGCACCCCAGCCTGGGCAACAAGAGCAAAACTGCATCTCAAAAAAAAAAAAAAAGGTTAAGATGGTAAATTTTATGTTATGTATATTTTATCACAATAAAAAGTAATATTTTTTGCAGCCAAGGTATGCTAAAAGAAATGGCTTTTTTATTTTTTATTATTTATTAATTTATTATTATTATTATTATTATTGTTATTATTATTATTATTTGAGACAGAGTCTCACTCTGTTGCCCAGGCTGGAGTGCAGTGGCATGATCTCAGCTCACTGCAACCTCTGCCTCCTGGGCTCAAGCAATTCTCTTGCCTCAGCCTCCTGAGTAGCTGGGACTACAGGCGCCCACCACCACATCTGGATAATTTTTGTATTTTTAGTAGAGACAGGGTTTCATCATGTTGACCAGGCTGGTCTTGAACTCCTGACCTCAAGTGATCCACCCACCTCGGCCTCCCAAAGTGCTGAGATTACAGGGGTGAGCTACTGCGCCCCAAGAAATGACTTCAAAAGGAAAAATGTAAGCACCAACATAAGCTGGTGTAATGTAATGTAATTCCCACCAATGTAAGTTGGCAGGAATCCTTGCTCTGTATAGAAGGGTCACATTTTCTTATCACTGCTTCCAAGTGTGACAGCAGTGGCCTCATGGCCTTATCTCGGGGAAAGCACTTCCTTCCAAGCACCATGAAGGCCTCCCGTGCTGAGACAAGATGGAAGCTCCTAGTCCCGCCTGAGGACTGACACGGCCTGTGCTTCTCGGTCTCTCAGGACGCGCGGGCGGCCATGCGCCCCTTCGACCCCTCCACTCTGCTGCCCACCTGCTGGGATTACTGGACCTATGTGGGCTCGCTCACCACTCCGCCGCTGACCGAGTCGGTCACCTGGATCATCCAGAAGGAGCCCGTTGAAGTGGCCCCAAGCCAGGTGAGCCATGCCCGTAACTGGCATGATGGCGCTTCATGGAAGGCGTCTCTCTTGCTTGGCAGCGTCACTAAGATGCTGCATAAGAGCCTTGAGGAGTTATATATATTCTTTCATGCATTTGGGGTGTTCTTACACAAGAAGAAAGTTCCAATTGAAGTAGGAGCTTGTTGAGATTGGACAGCGGTTCCAGTGATCACAGCGAGCATGTTCTGAGCAACGCCCTAATCTATCACACACAGACACACAAGGCATCCATGGGAGTTGTCCCAGGGTCATGGGTCTGCATGGTTTTTGTTTTCTTCCTTTTTCTTTTCTTTCCTTTTTTTTTTTTGAGACAGAGTCTCGCTCTGTCGCCCAGGCTGCAGTGCAGTGGCTCGATCTCAGCTCACTACTACCTCCACCTCCTGGGTTCAAGCAATTCTCCTGCCTCAGCCTCTCGAGTAGCTGGGATTACAGGCACCCATCACCACGCCTGGCTAATTTTTGTATTTTTAGTAGAGACGGGGTTTCACCATGTTGGCCAAGCTGGTCTTGAACTCAGGTGATCTGCCCACCTTGGCCTCCCAAAGTGCTGGGATTCCAGGCATGAGCCACCGAGCCCGGCCTCCTTTTTCTTATCTAAATAGTTTCATTGCTTTTTTTTTTTTTTTGAAAATTAGTTAATAATCCTTGTTTACATTTTTAAAAGTTATACTATTGGGCTGGGCGTCATGGCTCATGCCTATAATTTTAGCACTTCAGAAGGCTGAGACAGGCAGATCACTTGAGGCCAGGAGTTCGAGACCAGCCTGACCAACATGGTGAAACCCCGTCTCTACTAAATCTACAAAATTAGCCAGGCGTGGTGGTGCACGCCTGTAATATCAGCTACTTGGGAAGCTGGGGCAAGAGAATAACTTGAAGCCAGGAGGTGGAGGCTGCAGTGAGCCGAGATCGCACCACTGCACTCCAGCCTGGACAACAAGAGCAAAACTCCATCTCAAATAAATAAATAAATAAATAAAAATACAAAAATTAGCCGGGCATGGTGGCGTGTGCCTGTAGTGCCAGCTACTTGGGAGGCTGAGGTAGGAGAATCACTTGAACCTGGAAGGCGGAGGTTGCAGTGAGCTGAGATGGCACCACTGCACTCCAACCTGGGCGACAGAGTGAGACTGTCTCAAAAAAATAAAATAAAAAATAAATAAAAGTTATACTATCATTTTTTTCTGGAAATCGTAAGAATCTATAGCAATTCTGTCTGTCCAAGGCAGTTCAGAGCCACAGGCATGCTGCCTATGCCCCGCCCCCGCCCCCGCCCGGCAGACGTTTCTCAGCAGTCGCAGCAGGACTTAGCATCTCTGGCTCATCTCTTTCCGAGGGCTCCAGGTGAGCTCTTAGAGGGTCTTTCAGTCTCCTGGGCCTGTGAAAATATTCCCTTATATACAAATCATGGCATGATGTCATTTGCACGTGGAGATGTGGGATGCAGAATATCTGCCTACCTCCAAACCAGAGCTGTTGGACGTGGGGAAGGCTTTTGTTGAAGGTGGCCCCTTGTCAGCAAGGCCCTTATGCTACTCAACAAGCATATATGTGACAAGTGCCCATTCTGGGTCTGTGCCACCAAGAGAGGGTGGGAGGGGGGCAGGTGTGGAGGGGCGGCACAGGAACAGGGCATTCGTCTCAGAATACTGCTGTCTGGCAGGAAAGTAGAAACGAAGCCAATAGTATTAAGCCAGGGTGGCTGGTGTCATATAAAAATGCAGGGCAGGAGCCCCTTATCCTGAGCAGGGGAGCCAGGGAGGCACATGTCCTGGAAGGCGGGGAGTTTTCCAGGGGAGGAGAAAGGCTGCCTTTCTGAGACAGTCAACAAATGTGCAGACCACAAATGTGGATGAGCACACTGTGGTCATGGCCCAGGAGGCCACGTGCACCATGCGCGCGCAATTCTAGGGGGCGCTGGATCATCACGCAGGGCTAACTGGCCCAGTATGCTGTCAGCATGTAGACATAATCTCACTTCTGAATTTAATTAAATGCGTGAGTTGCCTCACAGAGTTCATAAGTATATTCTGTGAACAAGTGAGATAATACATAAAAAGTCTTTTTTTATTTTTTATTTATTTTTTTTTTGAGACAGAGTTTCCCTCTTGTTGCCCAGGCTGGAGTGCAATGGCGTGATCTCGCTCACCACAAGCTCCACCTCCCAGGTTAAAGCGCTTCTCCTGCCTCACCCTCCCGAGGAGCTGGATTACAAGCATGAGCCACCACATCTGGCTAATTTTGTATTTTTAGTAGGGATGGGGTTTCTCCATGTTGGCCAGGCTGGTCTCAAACTCCTGACTTCAGGTGATTCACCCACCTCGGCCTCCCAAAGTGCTGGGATTACAGGCATGAGCCACCACACCTGGCCTCCCAAAGTGCTGGGATTACAGGCATGCGCCACCACACCTGGCTAATTTTGTATTTTTAGTAGAGACAGGGTTTCTCCATGTTGGCCAGGCTGGTCTCAAACTCCTGACCTCAGGTGATTCACCCACCTTGGCCTCCCAAAGTGCTGGGATTACAGGCATGAGGCACCACATCCAGCCATAAAAAGTAGTCTTTTAGTTCCTTGAGTGAAAAGTAAATTCAAATGTTACTTTAGCATTTACATTATAGGTGTTAGTTATCTATTGCTGTGTAACAAATAGCTCCAAAACATAGTGGCTTTAGAAAACAATCATTTGGGCCGGGTGCAGTAGCTCATGCCTGTAATCCCAGCACTTTGGGGGCCGAGGCGAGTGGATCGCCTGAGGTCAGGAGTTCAAGACCAGCCTGACCAACATGGTGAAACCCTGTCTCTACTAAAAATACAAAATTAGGCTGAGCACAGTGGCTAACGCCTATAATCCCAGTACTTTGGGAGGCTGAGGCAGGTGGATAACCTGAGGTCAGGAGTTTGAGAGCAGCCTGACCAACATGGAGAAACCCCATCTCTACTAAAAATACAAAATTAGCCGGGCGTGGTGGCGCATGCCTGTAAGCCCAGCTACTCAGGAGGCTGAGGCAGGAGAATCCCTTGAACCCAGGAGGCGGAGGTTGCGGTGAGCAAAGATCACACCATTGCACTCCAGTCTGGGCAACAGGAGCAAAATTCCATCTCAAAAAAAAAAAAAAAAATTAGCCGGGCATGGTGGCTCATGCCTGTGATCCCAACTACTCGGGAGGCCAAGGCAGGAGAATCGCTTGAACCTGGGAGGCGGAGGTTGCAGCGAGCTGAGATCTTGCCAATGACACTCCAGCCTGGGAAACAAGAGTGAAACACTGTCTCAAACAACAACAACAATGACAACAAAAACCAATCATTTATTATCTCCCATAGTTTCCTTGGGTTGTGAATTTGGGTGGCTCTGGCTTACCATCTTTCATGAATTGTAGCCCAGTGTCAGCTGGGACTCTAGCGATCTGAAAGCTCAACTAGGGCTAGAGGATTCATTCCAAGGTTGGCCCTCTCAAGTGGATGGCAAGTTGGCGCTGGCAGTTGGCTGGGAGCCTCAGCTCCTCTCCCTGTGGGCCTCTTCTCAGGGCTGCTTGAGTACCCTCCCAATATGGTGACCAGCTTCCCCCCAGAGCAAGTGATCCTAAAGACCAAGGCGGAAGCAGCAATGCCTTTTATAACCTGGCCCTGCACACACCATCACTTCTACCATCTTTACTGGTCATTTCGGGCCATCCTGATTCAGCATGGGAGGAGACCACACAAGGCCTGAGGGACACCCGGGGGCTGGCTCACCCTGCATTCATACCAAGCTCACCCTGGCTGCCCTTTATTCCAGCTCTCTGCATTTCGTACTCTCCTGTTTTCTGCACTTGGTGAAGAGAAGAAGATGATGGTGAACAACTATCGCCCACTTCAACCCCTGATGAACTGGAAGGTCTGGGCGTCCTTCCAGGCCACTAATGAGGGCACAAGATCCTAGAGACATTAGGTCCACATGAATAGCAGAACTGACTTTGAAGGAAGGAAGCGTTGTTTCCCAAGTTTCACAATGTGATTGTACGTGACTTCTGAAATTAAAAAGAGAGAATGAGGTTATTGTTTTAGTCAAAGTACTTTTCAGCTGCAAGTGAAAGAAAGATGTGTAAGTACCGTGGGGAACATAACGCTGGGATGGAGGGGTGTGCCATGGCACCCAACGCAAGTGCAGGGTGCTTAGTTTCACTGTAACAAAGTACCACAAACTTGGTGGCTTAAAACAATGGAGACTGATTCTCTTACGGTTCAGTGAGCCAGAAGCCTGACACCAAGGTGTCCGCACGGCTGCTTCCTTCTGAGGCTCTAGGGGAGGATCCTTTTCCGTGCCTTTCCAGCTTCAGCTTCCTCCTTGTAAAAACTCCTGGCCGGGTGCATTGCCTCACGCCTTTAATCCCAGCACTTTGGGAGGCCGAGGTGGGTGGATCACGAGGTCAGGAGATCGAGACCATCCTGGCCAACACGGTGAAACCCTGTCTCTATAAAAAACACAAACATTAGCTGGGTGCGTGTCTGTAATCCCAGCTACTTGGGAGGCTGAGGCAGGAGAATTGCTTGAACCCGGGAGGCAGAGGTTGCAGTGAGGCAAGATTGCACTATTGCACTCCAGCCTGGGCAACAAGAGCAAAACTCCGTCTCAAAATAAAAAGGAATTCTTGTGAGGCCAGGCACAGTGGTTCACGCCTGTAATCCCAGCACTTTGGGAGGCCGAGGCAGGTGGATCACTTGAGGTCAGAAGTTTGAGACCAGCCTGGCCAACATGGTGAAACCCCGTCTCTACCAAAAATACAACCAAAAGTAATCTGGCAGGATAAAACCAGAAAACATACACAATTTGATGTCAAGACCTATTTCAAAAGCTATAGTAGGCCAGGCACAGTGGCTCATGCCTGTAATCCCAGCACTTTGGGAGGCCGAGGTGGGAAGATCACCTGAGGTCAGGAGTTCGACACCAGCCTGGCCAACATGGCGAAACCCTGTCTCTGCTAAAAATACAAAAATTAGCTAGGTGCGGTGGCTCATGCCTGTAATCCCAGCTACTCAGGAGACTGAGGCAGGAGAATCACTTGAATCCGGGAGGCAGAACTTGCAGTGAGCTGAGATCACGCCACTGCACTCCAGCCTGGGCGACAGAGCGAGACTCCATCTAAAATAAATAAATAAATAAAAATAAAAAGCTATATTAATTAAGATAATGTGGTACCTGTCAGAGAAGGACAAATCAACCAATGAAAAAGAATAGCATGTCTAGAAGGTTCCACACATTTGTGATCCCTGAGTCATGCTGTAGGGAATGGATGGGCTTTTCTGTGAATAGTTTTGGATCATTTGGATACTTATCTATCTACGTATTGATTGATCGATCAATTCATCTGTCGATCCACAGGGTCTCACTATGTTGCCCAGGTTGGTCCTGAACCCCTGAGCTCCAATAGTTCTCCTGCTTTGATCTCCCAAAGTGCTGGGATTACAGGCATGAGCCACCCCACCGAGCCAACGGGATATCCAAATGGGGAACCATGAATCTTTTTTCTCACCATACCTCACACCCCTACCTCACACCACACACAAAAATTAATTCCTGACAGACTATAGATCTAAATAGGAAAGGTAAAACAATAAAGCTCCTAAAAAATAACATAGGAGCCAGGCGCTGTGGCTCACACCTGTAAATCCAGCACTTTGGGAGGCCAAGTTCCAGACTAGCCTGACCAACATGGAGAAACCCCATCTCTACTAAAAATACAAAATTAGCCGAGCTTGGTGGTGCATGCCTGTAATCCCAGCTACTCGGGAGGCTGAGGCAGGAGAATTGCTTGAACCCGCGAGGCAGAGGTTGTAGTGAGCCGAGATCGTGCCATTGCATTCTGGCCTGGGAAACAAGAGCGAAACTTTGTCTCAAAAAAAAAAAAAAAAAAAAAAAGACTTGATCCAGAACTCAATGTTGGGTCTGAGTGTGGCTTTTCTGTCTCTCTTTTGTGATGTTGTGTCTCTCTTGGCAAGCTCATTCTTTTGGGGGAAAGAGAGCTACCACTCGTGCCAGGATGGTTTCCATTAATTCATGTAACATTTATTGAGTGCCAATTACGTGGCAGGCTCTATTCTAGACTCTGGGGACAGAGCCTAGACTGTTTCAGGTCTGAAGAGCCTTTGCCTCGGAGCTCACGTTCTGACGGAAGGAGGTAGACCACGATGCATCAACACAGAAAGTCTGGGGTGGTAAGTCACAGGGAGAGGACATGGCTGGGTGGGGAGGTCTCTTGTACAGGGGCCATTTGGGCAGAGACCAAAGGAGGAGTGAACCACATGGCTACCCGAGGGCAGAGAATTCCAGGCAGAGGCTGGAGGCAGGAGCGCCCTTCTGGTGTTCAAGGTGCAGCCCGAGGGTGAGGGCAGCCAAGTGCAGGGGTGAGGAGAGAGGCATGGGAGGCAAGGGTGGGTACTGGGGCCCCATAGGCTGGGTGGAGACTTTGGAGCTGCTGCTGGGTTCTGAGCAAAGGGCATTTTCGAGTGGAAAGGCTCAGTTTGGCTGTGCTGCCAAAGAGTTTTCCAAAGTGGTCGTTCCTGTCCTTGCCAGCAGGTCATTGTGTGCTTTCTGGAGGGTGTGCCCAGGTGTCTCCAGTGGATTTAATTTGCACTTCCCTAATGATTCATGATGTGGAGCACTTTGTGCAGATTCATTGGCCATCTGCATATCCTCTTTCACCAGATACCTACTTGAGCCATTTGCCCATTTTTCTCTTGGGCTGTCTGTGGTTTTCTTAGTGATTTTTAGGAGTTCTTTATATATTCCAATTATAAGGCCTTTGTCCATTTTACAAATCTCTTCTCCCACTCTGGGGCTGCCTTTCACCCTCTTTTTTTTTGTTTGTTTTTTGTTTTGTTTTGTTTTTGAGATGGAGTCTTGCTTTGTCACCCAGGCTGGAGTGCAGTGGCGTGATCTCAGCTCACTGCAGTCTCAACCTTCCCCAGCTCAGGTGATCCTTCTACCTCAGCCTCCCCAGCAGCTGGGACTACAGGTGCACCACCACCACGCTGGGCTAGTTTTTGTATTTTTTGTAGAGACGGGGTCTCCCTATGTTGCCCAGGCTGGTCTTGAACTCCTGGGCTCAAGAGATTTTCCCACCTTGGTCTCCCAAAGGGCTGGCATTACAGGCGTGAGCCACCGCGCCCAGCCTCCAAGTCATCTTTGACACGCAGAGCACGCCTGAGAGCAGCAACAAGACTAACGTTGGGGCCAAAGCTAAGAAGTGGGGCGGAGCCTCCCTGGTGGCCAGTCGTCAGCCCAGTGCCTGAAATGCATGCAAAGTCTATTTTTATTTTGCGTAGTTGAACCTAAGCAAAAAATCTGGCCCTACAATCTCTAACCTTGCTCCTAACTGGCACCTACCCTATTGCACAAGAAGCTATCTAGGGGAGGACTCAGTGAGCACTCGGTGAGTTTGTCCAGCCGTGGTAGTACTGTCTCCTTCCCTCTGCAGGCACAGCGGGAAGAATAGGGCGGATGGAGGGCTCTCTGCACCTTCCACAGCCAGCAGCGTGGACGGCAGATTACAAGTTAGTATCTGTGCGACCTCCGCATTCCCCTGCCGGTGGCTGCCTGGGCTGCTGAGATTTCGCTTGGTTTTATCACTGCAGAGGAATGCCCGCCATACCGGGGGGCGAGCAAGGTCCAGAATGACAAGCCGTGGCATTCCTCAGCCGCCCCCTCCCCGGGGTGGGGCCTGGACATTCCTGGCTGCAGCTAGAGGTCCCAGCACGACAGGGATTCTGACCCCCCCTCCACCACGGCTATTGTTCAGAATTCTGTGGATTCCAGAGGCATCTGCCCAGCAGACTGTCTTGCTGTGAACACCCAGCTCTGCAACCGGTGTTTGCGTGTTTGCCCTAGGAGGCTGAACGCTCACCCAGAACAAAGGCCTCCCCACATGCCTGCTGTGAGCTTCCAAGGACTCGTTAGGACACACGCCAAGGAACCCCGGGTGGGGGGTGATACCGAGGAGCTTCCTCCCTGACCCACACACACCCTTTGAACAGGTCTTTGGCTGCTCACCAGTCTGGTCAATCTCGGGGCAGTATTTATATTCCTTCCCGTTTCCAGGCCTAGGAGCCTTGGCATCCTGCTCTCGCCTCTAACTGAAATTACCTCTCAACCCTTTTTAGCTAAGATGCCTCTCGCATTCCCCAGGAATAACAAGCTTTAAAGCCCCTTCACACTGAAGCCTGCCTTTGAATTCCCCAGCTAGATTTGGGGGTGGGGGTCTTATGGCTCCCGGTGAACCCCCGGTTCTGTTGATTAAATTGAGCTCAGGCAGATTGCTGGCTTCCCAAAGCCAGTGTTATTACTGCTTCTCAAAGCTACGGGCACCGGATCGCCATCTTTGGCAAGATTCTTTTGGGATACAATGGGAATTACTGGGTGGCCTCGGTTCGGTTCTTCCCTCGTCTCAGTTCGCGGCTCACCAGCCACATTGATGCAGCCCCCAGGCTGGAAGGAGGCTGCAGGAGCTTCCCCTCAGGTCATCCTCTCATCCCTCCCCCGTGCCCCAGGAGCTGGTTGTGGGGGCGGTTCCATCCCCTCGGCCCATCCGGGAAAGGAGCCTAGGTTCCCTTCGGGGGGTACCCCAAACCCCATCCTTGGCCTCAGGCCAGCCCTGGTACACTGCCCGCTCCCAGGCTTGACGAGAGGCTGCGGGCCAGTGGGTGAAGAGGCTCGCCCTGAATGCCAGGCCCCGCCCAGGCGCACCCGGGAGGACGGGCTGGGATGACGCGGGCGCCGGGGGGGTAGGTCGCGAGGCCGGGGTCTCCATGGCGCAGGAGGACGGGGGCCTTCGAGGACCACGCGGGCCTGGGAATCGCCTGCCAGGCTAGGCCGGACGACGCACGTGCTCCGAGCTGGGTCGAGGGGGCGGGGCTGAGGGCCGCCGACGGGCCACAGGGCGGGGAGGAGCCGCGGACGGTGGGCGGGGCCAGTGGGCCGGGGCCTAAAAGGCGGCGCGGGCGGCGGGCGGCGGGCTGCGCGGGCGGCGAGCGGCGCGCACAATCCTCGCTCGGCTGCGGCTCCCGGGTGTCCCAGGCCCGGCCGGTAAGCAGAGCATGGCGGGTGCGGGCCCGAAGCGGCGCGCGCTAGCGGCCCCGGTGGCCGAGGAGAAGGAAGAGGCGCGGGAGAAGATAATGGCCGCCAAGCGGGCGGACGGCGCGGCGCCGGCAGGCGAGGGCGAGGGCGTGACCCTGCAGCGGAACATCACGCTACTCAAGGGCGTGGCCATCATCGTGGGCGCCATCATGGGCTCGGGCATCTTCGTGACGCCCACGGGCGGGCTCAAGGAGGCAGGCTCGCCGGGGCTGGCGCCGGTGGTGTGGGCCGCGTGCGGCGTCTTCTCCATCGTGGGCGCGCTCTGCTACGCGGAGCTGGGCACCACCATCTCCAAATCGGGCGGCGACTACGCCTACATGCTGGACGTCTGCGGCTCGCTGCCCGCCTTCCTCAAGCTCTGGATCGAGCTGCTCGTCATCCGGCCTTCATCGCAGTACATCGTGGCCCTGGTCTTCGCCACCTACCTGCTCAAGCCGCTCTTCCCCACCTGCCTGGTGCCCGAGGAGGCAGCCAAGCTCGTGGCCTGCCACTGCGTGCGTGAGTACGGGGCGCGGGCCGGGGGTTGGGAGGTCGTAGTCCCTGGGTCCCTGCATCCTTGCGTCACTACGCCCCTGGCTCCCACATCTCTACATTTTTGCGTTCCTGGACCGTCCCGGCAGTTCTAGGCTAAGGTCATTGGTCCCAGAAACCACGTGCGTTTCTTTCATTCATTCTTTTACACTTCTCCCCACAGGCTGGGAATATCTTCAGTGACGGGACAGCAGGGTCCCTGCCCTGCCCTTCGGTGGGCATTTCATTCCCCCACTTAAGCGGTTCAGGCAAGTGCCAGCCTCCCGTTGGCCCCGCTGAGCAATACTCCCAGCCTCTTGCGTGGCACCCACGTGGAGTAACTGAGCAACCGGTTTATTGTTAAAGCTCCGATTGCTGACTGGTTGGTGAAAAGGAAATTGCAGTTAAAAAGAAAATTATTCATTTCTGCTCTCCACACCAGCTCGTCAGGAATCAGTGACACGGGCTGACTCATAAGAAAACAGTAGTAATAAAATCGTGTGCGGGTAGTGACTGGTGCTGGTTCAGGCTAAGGGATCCCCCCTGAGGATTGCCCAGTAGTGAGAGAGCGGAGCTTGGCTGCAGATTCAGTCTGTGTTGCAGTGAATGGACGTGCGGGTCCCAGGTTACTCTGGGAAACAGCCATGGGGCTCCTGTTTTGGTGGGCATGGTGCTGGTGTGTTCTTCACCAGGCCAGAGAGAACTGCTTTTCAAAATAGTTTTCTTTTCTTTTTTGAGATGGAGTCTTGCTCTGTCGCCCTGGCTGGAGTGCAGTGGCGCGATCTCGGCTCACTGCAAGCCCCGCCTCCCGGGTTCACGCCATTCTCCTGCCTCAGCCTTCCGAGTAGCTGGGACTACAGGCGCCCGCCACTACGCCCGGCTAATTTTTTTTGTATTTTTAGTAGAGACGGGGTTTCACCGTGTTAGCCAGGATGGTCTCGATCTGCTGACCTTGTGATCCGCCCGCCTCGGCCTCCCAAAGTGCTGGGATTACAGGCGTGAGCCGCCGTGCCCGGCCTCAAAATAGTTTTCTTGTGGGATTTCAGGGGGAAAATCACTTGTACCAGATACCACATGATTTGGTTGGGTGGCGTGGGAAGGCGGGTCTTGGCAATTCTCAGGTTCATCCCATGGCAAGGATCGGCCTGGATCTCTGTAGTGTGTGTACATATTCAAGGTGGGAAGGGTTAATTTATAGTTGGGGGTCTTGAGCCATGAAATCAGGGGAGTGGCTTCTGACTGGCAGGACCTGTTGGCGCTGTTTTCTGCCACACCGTACTTTGGGGAGAAGGGGGAGGGGGAGGCATTTCTTCATAAATGTGAGAATGCCCCGAGGGCAAGACTCAGCAGGGCTCTGCGTCGTTTCTCTGAGGCTCTGAGCGGAGCAGCCGCACCACCATGCAGGTCAAAGCCGGGAAAAATCGTAGTAGGACAGGAGTGGGGAGAGCCTGTGGCTTCCAGCTGGGCGTTGGACATGTGAATGTAAGGGATGACTCTGATTTCTTTTTTTTGTCATAAGAATTTCACTAGTTCAGTCTCCCTCCCGCCTAGGTACATGTCCGCCTGGTATGTAACGACATGGATAATAGCTTATGCAGCCTGCACTCTTACCTTTAAAAAATGAATCCCTGTTGGCTGGGTGTGATGGCCCACGCCTATAATCCCAGCACTATGGGAGGCCAAGACGGGCAGATCTACCGAGGTCAGGAGTCCGAGACCAGCCTGACCAACATGGTGAAACCCCATCTCTACTAAAAATACAAAAATTAGCTGAGCATAGTGGCTCACGCCTGTAATCCCAGCTACTTATGAGTCTGAGGCATGCTCCGGGACGTGGAGGTTGCAGTGAGTTGAGATCCTGCCACTGCACTCCAGCCTGGGTGACAGAGCAAGCCTGTCTCAAAAAAAAAAAAAAAAAAAAAGCAGCCCCTGGGTGCTGAGTGTCTGACTTCCTGTTGGTGCCAGGAGTGAGTTGTGGGAAATGCTTCATTGGCCACCAGGAAGGAGACATAGGATGGGGCGCTGCCTAGTTTTCTCTTTCTAATAAAAATCACGTCAGTCATACACGAATTCATCATCATTTAAAAATTCAAACCAGCCAGGCACTGTGGCTCATGCCTGTAATCCCAGCACTTTGGGAGGCCGAGGCAGGCGGATCACCTGAAGTCAGGAGTTCGAGACCAGCCTGGCCAACATGGTGAAACCCCATCTCTACTAAAAATACAAAAAATTAGCCAGGTGTGGTGGCAGATGCCTGTAATCCCAGCTACTCGGGAGGCTGAGGCAGGAGAATCACTAGAACCCAGGAGGTGGAGGTTGCAGTGAGCTGAGATCGCACCACTGCACTCCAGCTTGGGCAACAAGGCGAAACTCTGTCTCAAAAAAAAAAGCAAAAATCAGCTGGGCGTGACGGCGCACACCTGTAGTCCCAGCTACTCAGAGGCTGAGGCAGGAGAACTGCTTGAACTCGGGAGCCAAGATGGTGCCATTAAGCTCCTGCCTGGGTGACACATTTCTCCTCCTTTACCACCCCCCAGCCCCAGAGTTTCTGTGGCTGACAGTGTACGCTTCCAGAGCTGCTTCTGTTACACATATATCGCTGGCCTATTTATTTAAAAGATCATAATGTACAACTTGTTCTCCACCTTTTTTTTAAGCCTAAAATGGTTTTGCCATGTTCCCAGGCAGTACGCAGAGGCTACCCTCTTTAGCTGCTAGGAAGACTTCCCTGTGTCGGCAGGAACAAGTGTGCTCACCGCCCCCACCCCCCAACCCCCCGTAGACCCCTGTGGAGGGCATTTGGGGTTTCCCAGCTTTGTGCAAATGGGAAAAGGTTATGTGGTTTTTTGTTTTTTGTTTTTGTTTTTGTTTTGAGACAGAGTCTGTCTCTGTCGCCCAGGCTCGTTGCTCACTGCAACCTCTGCTTCCTGGTTTTAAGCAATTCTCCTGCCTCAACCTCCGGAGCTTAGATTACAGGCATGTGCCTCAGCCTCCCAATTTGCTAGGATTACAGGCATGAGCCATCGCACCCGGCGGGGTGTGGATTCTAATGTAATAGCTAATGTGCCTTCCAAAGAGGCTGTACCAAGTCACACGTTCCTGGATTTATTTTGTGGTAATAGGGCTTTAAAAAGTATTTTTATTTATTTATTTTTATTTTATTTTATGTTTGAGATGGAGTTTTGCTCTTACCCAGGCTGGAGTACAATGGCGCGATCTCGGCTCACTACAACCTCCACCTCCCGGGTTCAAGCAACTCTCCTGCCTCAGCCTCCCGAGTAGCTGGGACTACAGGTGCCCACCATGCCCAGCTAATTTTTTGTATTTTTAGCAGAGACAGGGCTTCACCATGTTGGCCAGGCTTGTCTTGAACTCCTGACCTCAGGTGATCCACCCGCCTCTGCCTCCCAAAGTGCTGGGATTACAGGCTTGAGCCACCGCACCCGGCCTAAAATAGCTTTCCAGCAGTCCTTTTGGTCCCAGTAGGTAAAGCCTCAAGGCAGGCTCTAGAGTGCCAGCCCTCTCTGACCCAGAGGTGAGGGTTAATGTTAATAGGATCCCTTTCAGCGAAAGTTAGGGCCACACTTCTCATGTCCCTAAGCCATTTGTACTTGTTTTTTTTCTCTGACCCACCTGTGTATGTGGTGAGTATGTGTGTATGTGTTGCTTTTTTTTTTTTTTTGGAAAGTGATTTTCAGTAACAGAAAGGGATGTGCTCTCTGCAAGAGTGAGTCTATTCTTGCCCCTGTGTGTAAGGCAAGAAGGAGAAGTTGTGTTCTCTGAACAGGCAGACCCTGCTGAGAGAGGGAGGTGTGTTGGGGTTCAATCATTCTGGTGGGAAAGATATTAGAGATAGTTATAGAAATAGACACAAATCTTGGAAGGCCGAGAAGTTGGCATAACTTTGGTAAGTACCTCTGGCTGAAGGCGGCCTGATCCCTTTACCTTTAGTTAAACAAATAAACATAGAAATAAAAGAAAGTCAGAGTAGTTTACCTAGCTAGCTTGTTTACTCATATAATCTTAAGACCCTGGGTGCTTAAATGCTTTTTACTCGGGAAGTCCACAATGTCTGTTACACTCTAATGGTGTTGACTCAAGCTTTTGTTAATTAATCATACTGAATAAATGCGCGTCTGACTAGCTGATCAGGGCCAAGTAGCAACTGTTTACAGGACTCAGCCGGGAGCCTATAAACGGCTGGGACCCTCAGCTGCACTGGCAGAGCAGAATATCTGTGTGTCTGTACTTTATTCATCTGTCATGGGGTCACGGGTCTGTAACGGACAGACTCCCTGCAGCTGGTGCCCCCTCGAAAGGAGTGCTGTCGCAGAGGTGGGCTTGGCTGAGGCTGGTAGAACTCCAAGCTGATTCTCAGGTCATTCTGACTTCAGTTCGGAAAGGGCAGTGGATGTCCCAGGAAGGGAGACCCTGCCCTTATAGGGGGACTTCTGACAGGTGCAGGGGGCAGCCTGGAGCCCGGACCAGTGGGCAGGATGGGCGCTCCAGGGTGTGAAGGAGAGGCTGGGCGTTTGATCTGTGGACATTGTTCCTGGAGCAGTGAAAAGCCATAGAAAGTGATTTTATTTATTTATTTATTTATTTATTTTGAGACGGAATTTCGCTCTTTTTGCCCAGGCTGGAATGCAATGGCACGATCTCGGCTCACTGCAACCTCTGCCTCCCGGGTTCAAGCGACTCTCCTGCCTCAGCCTCCCGAGTAGCTGGGATTACAGGCATGCACCACCATGCCTGGTTAATTTTGCATTTTTTAGTAGAGACAGGGTTTCTCCATGTTGGCCAGACTGGTCTCGAACTCCTGACCTCAGGTGATCCGCCCACCTCGGCCTCCCAAAGTGCTGGGATTACAGGCGTGAGCCAGTGTACCCAGCTAATTTTTTTTTTTTTTTTTAAATGATCACACATAAGGTTGGGTTCCAGAATTTTCTGCTTAGGAAGGGAAAGGGCACCTTTTACCCCCTTAGTCCTTGAGCCTGATCCTACAGAAGGTACAGTGGCTTTCGGGTCTGGATCCTCAGCCCTCGGGCCTCTGAGGCTGCCTTGGGAGAGGGTACGGATTTGAGAACAAGGTTCTCAGTTTTGCTGGCTGTCTTTTCAGTCGCCCAGGCACGTCCCACAGAAAGTTTCTTTTTGTGAAATAATCGTGTGAAATGGGTTGGCCTCGGTGCTTAGAACCATCCCACTGACGGTGAGTGGAAAAAATCCCTTGCTTGTCAGTCTGGTTAGGAGATGAGGTCCTTTCACGTGTGTCTTCATGTTGGTGCGCTTTTCACTGGTCATAAAGATGAGAGGAACCAGCTCCATGTGTCTCTTTCTGGATGGCCATATGGAACTTGGCATGACAGTAGGGTTGTGTGGGTTATTTATTGCTTGATGAAGACTTGGCAGCGTGTACTGGAAATTCAAGCGATGCTGGGTTTTATCAGAAGGCGCAAAGGCTGGAGTTGAGATTCTGGCTGGGCCTGGATTTGGTTTGGGCAGTTTATCTGACCTCCCTGGGCCCCAGCTGGCTCTGCATAGTGAGTAGGGTAGCCTCTACTCAAAGTCCCGGCCACAGCCGTGGACCGGCACTGGCCAAGGCGAGCTCTCAGTAAGTGGGAACTCACAGGTTCAGAAGATGCTGTGGGCCTCAGGGGCTTCCACCTCCAGGGAGGTGCTCTCAGAAGAAGGGCCTGATGGGCTCACCGCATCGTGGAGAAGATACCCCGGCTCAGTCTCAGTCAGTTCCCCAAGCGCACAGGTGTTCGGGAAGTGGCCTGCAGACAGCTCCTCCATGCCTTGAAAGCAGAAGTAGCCCCCTCCTGTTTCCCTGTCCCAGTTGGGTGAAGCATGGGAGCCTGCTGGGACAGTCCCAGGCGTGCCGTCACGCAGGGGCAGGCCGTCCATCGGTCTCGCGGGACTCTGGCTGCGGGTGGCTGAGGACACCTGGCCTCATGGGAGACGGTGCCAGGGTCCCTGGAGTGAGGTGGGTCTCCTCCCCATGGCTGTCACTCCTCGGCAGATTGGTGTGGGCGGGTGTGCGTTTAGGAACCTGTGAGCTGAGACATTGTCCAGCTAGCATCAGGCCAAAAGCAACCAAGGCTTTGAGAAATCCACCTGGCCCCGCCGAGCCTGTTTCTGGTTGTGGAATGGGATTTGCCCCAGCGCCAGGTGTCTGGGAATCGCAGGCCTCCGCGTGTGAAGGTGCCAGTTGCACGGGCTGTGACCGTCCCTCCACATGCTTGTATCTCCTGCTCACTGTGCACGTTGAGCAGCCCTCAGCCTCACTGTCTTCTCCTTTGGCAAAAAGAAGGAAGGAGCAAGGGAACAAAGAGAGGGAGGGAAGAGCCAGAGACAGGAGCCAGGGTTTCCTTTAGTCTGGAGCTCTGGGTGTGAGATGATGTCACCCACCCACACTCGGCACAGGCCCAGGGTCGGGGGGCTGTGGGTGGAAGTAGGAATCGCCACAACTGTCTCTGAGCCCCTCCCTAAAGGGTGAAGGGTGTAAGGGGTGGGTTTTGATGGCTGTGGGCTTAGCTGTGGTCAGTGGACTCAAAGGCCAGTTGGCCAGTTAGCAGTGACCAGAGAGCAGAGGGGGCCTGTGTGTGTTTTGTCCCAGGGTCTTCAGGCTGCCTGGCTGCCTCTATCCGCCCCCCTGGGGTGTCCAGCACCCCCCTGGGGTATCCAGCACCTGTAACCTGTAGCCCCGCTTCTCAGTCCAGGCCTGTTCCAGGGCCCCCCCGGGGTATCAAGCACCTGTAGCCTGTAGCCCCACTTCTCAGTCCAGGCCTGTGTAAAACCTGGCCCCGGGTTGGGTTTTGGGATCCCTGCACCCCTCCATCCCCAACCCCGCACAGCTGGGACCCTGGCTCAGCTAGCAAAGGTTCTGCGTGTTTAAGGAGCTGGGTGGGCCCCAGAGCTCAAGCCGTGGGCTCATTGCAGGCGGCAGCCAGTGATTAGTGCTGAAATCCGACTTTCCCAGCCAGACATGAAAGTGCTGCCGGCGCCTGGGCAGGTCACGCTGCATCACGGGATTCGGGGCAAGGCCGTAGGGGGAGTTCACAGAAGCACATGACCTGAGCCACACAGGAGAGCCTAACGGGCACTTCTGACCCTTTTTTCTTGGGTCACAGACCTCTTTCATAATCCAGCAGAATGTGCAGAATCTTGTCCAGCAATGTGTACCAGCCACCTTCACACAGAAGGGTGGGCTGCGCAGACCCCCGAGGGCCCAGGCCAGGGTGAGAGCCACCCCCTGGAGAGGGGTGTCCAAGGTAGGGCACATGCTTGCACCACCTCTTGGCACCTCTTGGCCACCACTTTCCACTCCAGCCTTTGAAGCCAGTGATAATCCCCAATTTACAGCTGGGGAAACTGAGGCAGGAGTGAGCCAGGAGCCAGGGGCCACAGTGCCCACCTCTACACTGAGGCCGTTTGTCATCAGGCATAGGGGAGCACACAGCCACGCCTGGGGAGTCTGGTGGGTGCCAGGGGTCTGGGGAGGTGTCAGCAAGACTGGGTGGCCCAGTCGGCCCAGGTAAGGACACAGGTGGGTCAGAGGCTCATCTGTGTTCCCCAGCAACCCCTAGGGGCCCTTCGCACTCCTCCACCCTTCTCCATCCTTCCCAGACTCACATCCAGGTATCCTGGACAGCCACAGGGTTCTGCCCCCCAGTAGGCCTGGCCCTCCCTGGAGCATCACCTGGATGGCTGGCCATGGGCAGGCCTTGCCTGGCCCATCTACAGGGACAGGGCATGTGTATGCACGCAGATTGGCACTGTGTGCCCGCGTGCTCCCCAGAGGCCCTGTGGCAGCACCCCCTTCCCGCCGCTGCGCTTTTCCAACAGGAGGCCCCCCCGCAGCGTCTCCTTCCCTGATTGTGGCCAAATCCTGAACTCTCCCTCTGGAAGGCGGACCCTCCGGGGTGGCCACAGCACCTGCCCTCCAGGAGCGTGGGAGGCGTCTCTTTCTCTGCATCCCTGGCCGTCAGACCGCCCCAGGTGGGGACCATTCTCTGGCATTGCCCCCCCTCCCCTGCCCTAGGATTTGCCCACTATGTGAGGAATGAGCACCAACCTCCTATTCCGGGCCTTGGAGCGTGACGCCCGCAAACTCAATCCCTGCTGAGTCATCCTGACCTCGGGGTGGGCCAGCATCTGTCACTGCTGAGACACTATATGTGTGAGCTGCTTGTTAACGAGAAAGCCAGAGTCTGTAAAATATTTGAAGAGATTTATCCGGAGTCAAACGTGAGGACCAAGGCCTGGAGGCCCAGAGGACATGTGCCCCAGGGGGTGGGCCACAGCTGGAGTTCATACCTTGTACAAGGACAGAAGTTACAGGCAGACATCAGTCAGTATGAAAGGTATTTGTTGGTTCTGCCAAGAAAGGCGGGACAACTCCAAGGCGGGATGGGCTTCCTGGTCACAAGTGGGTTCAAAGATTTCTTTTTTCTATATATATATATATATGTGTATATATATATATATATATACATATATATATATATACACACACACACATATATACACATATATACACACACATATATACACATATATATACACACATATATATACACACATATATACATATATATATATTTTTTGAGATGCTTTTGTTACTCAGGCTGGAGTGCAGTGGCATGATCTCAGTTCACTGCAACCTCCGCCTCCTGGGTTCAAGTGATTCTCCTGCCTTAGCTTCCTGAGTAGCTGGGACTACAGGCATGCACCACCATGCCCAGCTAATTTTGTGTTTTTAGTAGAGACGGGGGTTTCACCATGTTGGTCAGGCTGGTTTTGAACTCCTGATCTCAGGTGATCCACCCACCTTGGCTTCCCAAAGTGCTGAGATTACAGGCATGAGCCACCGTGCCTGGCAAAAGATTTTCTGATTCACAATTGGTTGAAAGAGTTATTAGCTAAAGACCTGGAATCAATAGAAAGGAGTATGTGGGTAAGACAGGAGGTTGTGGAGACCAATATTGTGTTTTGTTTTGTTTTGTTTTTGTCACCCAGGCTGGAGTGCAGTGGCATGATCTCGGCTCACTGCAACCGGGTTCAAGTGATTCTCCTGCCTCAGCCTCCCAAGTAGCTGGGATTGCAGGTGCCTGCCGCCACCATGCCTGGCTAATTTTGTATTTTTAGTAGAGATGGGGTTTCTCCATGTTGGTCGGGCTGGTCTCGAACTCCTGACCTCGTGATCTGCCCACCTCAGCCTCCCAAAGTGCTGGGATTACAGGCATGAGCCACTGAGCCAGGCCAAGATCTGTGTTTGAATGTTAGTGCTGGTCAGCTGTACCTGAATTCCAGAGGGAGGGGGTATAACAAGGCCTGTGTGACCTTCTTCCCATCATGACCTGAGCTCGTTTTTCAGGTTAACTTTGGAATATCCCTTTGGCCAATAGGAGGGGTCCCTTCAGTCAGTTACGGGGCTTAGAATTTTATTTTTGGTGTACGTGCTCAAACTGCAGCTGCTACAAAACCAAGGCCACGGTGACCCCGGGGCCAGTCCAGCTTTGTCCCTGTGCTCTCGAGCTGCTGGAGGCCAATGCAGGATTCTGCCCACGGCTCACATGTGTGGCTTCAGAGCCTGAGGGTTCTTGGGGCTGTGTCTTCACCTGGTACCGTGTAGGGGCCCTGTGAGCTGAGTCAACTGGAAGAGCCCAGAGCCTCTGCAGAAGGCCTGAGCAGGGCCCGGGCACTGTCCCTGGAGCTCTGAGTCCCTCAAGCTGTGTGGCCTGGAGCGAGGCGCTTGACTTCTCTGGTCGTTTGCTTCAGAGCTGGGAGCCTGGGGTGGCGTAGGTCTTTGGCAGGGGTCAGGTAGGGGAGGGGCCAGCCAGGAATCAAACATCCCTGACAGGTGAGGGGGCAGGTGAGGAGGGCAGGGCAGGAGCCCCTAGAGCACTTGTGCAGCAGCATCTGGACCAGTGCAAGCCCTGAGATGGCTTCAGGTCCTGCTCAGAGCTAAGGGCTCCCCGTCACCAGGGATTCTTCCATCACTGCACCTGCAGAGCCCATCGGGATTGGGGAGAGGCCCTGGCCTTAATTTGGAACAGCTGCATCCGCCTGTCGGGTGTACAGGCTGTGCACTGGTTAAGCCTGAGCGCAGAGTCTGTTCAATGAGTTCACTGTGTGGTATTTGCTTCCGCTTGCTGTTGAGTTGGACTGGCCTGGACGCTGGCCAGGAGCCCAAGTAGACTTGGTGCTTCTCTTTGACAGCCAGGATTGAAAAGCCTAGTTAAGTGGGCAGAGCACGAGGGTGAGATTTAGGAGACCTGGATGTCCTCACTTTGCTGCCCAGGAACTGCTGTGTGACTTTCAGCAAGTGGGACAACCTCTCTGAACTACGTTTACTCCAGCTATAAAATGGAGGTGTTGGATTGGCTGCCACAAGTGTCCTTCCACCTCCACAATACCGTGACTGGAGCGGGTTTTCACTCCTTTTTCTTGTTAGCATAACTGTTGGAGCTATAGAGGGTTTGGAGTGGGGTATGGGTTTCTGGGCCACAGATGTGTGAGGCTCCGCACTTAGCCAGCAGTGGCAACTCCTTATCACTGGTGCCCATGGCTTCATCTGTGCCCTGAAGATACTCATGCTGCGGTGACTGGTCAGATTAATGGTGATGCTTTCATGGGGCGCCGTAAGACATGTCCGCGAGGTATTTCGCCCATGCAACGGGAGGCAGTGTTCCAGTCTGTTGGAGACATGAAAGGGAGGCTCAGTCCCTGCAAAGGAACTTGCCCGAGTTCACACAGCATTTCAGCACCGGGTGGCCTGGCTTCAGAGTTTCAGAGGGAGGGGTGGCCCTTCCTGTCGGTCCTGGGGGTCTCCTGGAGTCAGGACCCTTGGGAAACCCAAATCCACCAGGACGCTTGCATCAGGAGAACCTGACTACATGAGAAGCTGCACTTTTCCGGTTCTCCTGCTTACCCTTGACTTGGGGTGTCGGCAAATTTCAGAGCTTGCCAAATCTGCATCTTCCTGGCCTGTTTAAAATGAATGTGTCAGCCCCATTCTGGACAGCAGCTGACACCTCCTCCCCCATGCCAGCCAGGACAGTGTGGTTGGGTGTAACTCAGCCCCGGTTAAAAATGGAAAAAAGTACAAAGACATGTGTTCAACGGCTGGTGACAGAATTTGAAAATGTGACACCAGCCTGTTAGTAATTTGTTTTCACAGAAACCTGATTCAACACTGAGCAGACAGGTGGGGCCAGGGCCTTGGGCTCATCTCTGTGCTTGCCCAGGGACATCTGTATGTCTGGCCCAAAGCGGGGGCCTTGTGCTCTGCAGAGACTGGACATCAAAATTGAGCCATTATAAGCAGACCATCCTGGCCAGGCACGGTGGCTCACGCCTGTAATCCCAACACTTCGGGAGGCCAAGGTTGGCGGATCGCCTGAGGTCAGGAGTTCGAGACCAGCCCGGCCAACATGGTGAACCCTTGTCTCTACTAAAAATACAAAAATTAGGTGGGCGTGGTGGCAGGTGTCGGTAATCCCAGCTACTGAGGCAGGAGGCTGAGGCAGGGAGCAGGAGAATCACTTGATCCCCGGAGGCAGAGGCTGCAGCTACTCGGGACGTAGAGGTGAGAGAATGGCTTGAACTCAGGAGGTGGAGGTTGCAGTGAGCCAAGATCGCACCATTGCACTCCAGCCTGGGCGACAAGAGCGAGACTTTGTCTCAAAAAAAAAAAAAATGGAAACACTGCCTTTGCTTCCCTGCCCCGGAACTGCTTCATTTTTCTTGGGGTTTCTGGACCACTTTGACCTCTCTCTGTGGCCAGCAATGGTGGGGAGGTGGGTGGATCTGGAGCTGGCATGGGCAGGCTCAGCATTCCAGCCCATTCTGGGGTGAGGTTGGCCTTGGGTGAGGACAGGCGTCACTGGGTCAGACATTCATTTTCTGGAGCCCAGGGGCGGTGACGTGTCCATCAGGGAAGCACGCGCCTATGCTGGAGGGGGGGGGGCTCCCTGGACCAGCAGCGCCGGCCTCCCTGGGACCTTGTTCTGTGCAGATGTGTTGTCTCCCTCTCCCCCGACCTGCCTGATCAGAAGCTCTGGGTTTCCATCCCACTCCCCCACCACTGCTTTTACAAGTCCCCCCAGGGGATGACACGGGAGATGGTGGGGGCTGTCTATCAGTGGAGAAGGTGGGGGCTGTCTATCAGTGGAGAAGGTGGAGGCTGTCTATTGGTGGAGATGGTGGGGGCTGTCTGTCGGTGAAGATGGTGGGGGCTGTCTGTCAGTGGAGAAGGTGGGGGCTGTCTGTCGGTGGAGATGGTGGGGGCTGTCTGTCGGTGGAGATGGTGGGGGCTGTCTGTCGGTGGAGATGGCGGGGGCTGTCTGTCGGTGGAGAAGGTGGGGGCTGTCTGTCGGTGGAGATGGTGGGGGCTGTCTATCAGTGGAGAAGGTGGAGGCTTGTACTCAGAGCAGGGGATATTTAGACTTGAAGGGGCCAGGGAGGAAGGTACTGGTTCTACTAAGCCCCATGTTCACTGGGCAGCCACTAAGTTTGGGACTGTGTGTGTACCGAGTGGATTCCGACAAAGAAGCTGTCTCAGGAGCCCCAGCCAGCTGCAGAGGGGGGCCCAAGCTCCAAGGCTGGGTGTCAGGTTTGCCAGGTGCTGGCTCGGCTAGGGGCCGCAGGCTGCGCTGGGCGGGACTGGGCTGGGCTGGTACCTGTGCCCGGTGTCAGGCCAGCTGTAGTTGCAGCGGTCAGCTGCCGCTCTCTGGCCCCATGCGAACTGCTGTGCCAGGTGCACCCTGGGGGACCAGGCTGCCTGGGCTTTCTGGAACTGGTGAAGCTGCCGCCACTTCCTCTATGCTGTCTCCAGCAGGCAATTCTGGGTAAACGATCTTCATTTGCCTATAAAGCTGCACAGCTCACAGGCCTTGGACCGTTTCTGCCCAGCCCCAGCATTGGCCCTTTGGACAGACTCTGAAACCGTGCGCAGAACGCACCCTGTCATTACAAATGACTCCTGGAGGCAGTCCCCGGGGGCCTGGCAGGAGCACCTCTGTTTCTGTTGGGTCTGAAAATGACAGACCAATCGCTTGAACCCGGGAGGCGGAGGGTGCAGTGAGCCGAGATCGAGACATTGCCCTCCAGCCCGGGCAACAAGAGCAAAACTCCGTCTCAAAAAAAAAATCTTCACAAATGTAATTTGTAATGGCTGCAGAAAATTTCAGCTTTGAATGTACTGCATCCTAATCAGTTTCCTATTGTTGAGAATTAGTATAATTTCCAGGTGTTTTGTTTTTGTTTTGCTATTAATAAGTAAAACTGAGATGAATACTTCTGTATCAATCTTGATCCTTATTTTAGATAATTTCCATTTCATTCCTCCCATTTCTTGAGTGCTTCCTATGGTCAGGTGCTGTGCTGTGTGCTGAGTATGGAGGAGGTAGGCTGAGATAGACGTGACCTTTGCTCTTGCAAAGCTGATATCCTAAGGGTTGGACAGATGCTAAATGTGCAAAGAAACCCAATACTTGCAGATGGTGCTGGGTACTACCAAGGAAAGAAATAGGGTATATGACAGAGTACCTGGAAAGAGCACTGGCCAACTTTTATGGGCAGGGAGGTCAAAGCAAACCTGTCTGGAGATGAGACAGGCCAGGAAAATCAGGGCAGGGGCCAGAGTAGGGCAAATGTGGTGTCTAGAGCCTCATTTTTTTTTTAGACGGATTCTCGCCCTGTTGCCCAGGTTGGAGTGCAAAGGCAGGATCTCGGCCCACTGCAACCTCTGCCTCCCAGGTTCAAGCAATTCTCCTGCCCCAGCTTCCTGAGTAGCTGGGATTACAGTACAGCCTCAAATTTAAGGAGGGACTCACTCACAGGATTGTGCAAATGCAAAGTTGGCTTTTGCATGACCCTGGGAGTAGGTGCCTCCTTAAATTTTGCACCCTCAGCAACTCCATCCCCTGTCACTTTGCTAGTCCCAACCCTGATGGGAACAAATGCAGGGAAGGCATTCCAGATGGCGGGAAGAGCAAGTACAAAAATCCAGAGGCCAGAAAGGCTTGGTGTGTTTCAGGAACAGAAACTCGGTTCCCATGACTGAAATGGAGTAGGGAAATCCTAATGGAGCCAGAGAGGCAGAACCACCAAAAGGAAGAAGAAAAAAATGTTGGAAGTTATGAGAGTTGCTCACGTTTGATTCATTGGATTAATTTTATTGAAATGGAGTCTCACTCTGTTGCCCAGGCTGGAGTGTAGTGGCACGATCTAGGCTCACTGCAACCTCCACCTCCTAGGCTTAAGTGATTCTCTCATCTCAGCCTCCTAAAGTGCTGGGATTACAGGCGTGAGCCAGCATGCCCCACCTGAAGCAATTTCTTTGTTGTCTTTTTTTTTTTTTAACTTCTCCCATAGAAATAATTAACCCTCAAAAACACTCAGTGTTGACAAAGGGTGGTGTGAGGACACAGAAAGTATCAGACTATCATTGGCAGAAACTTCTGGAAAGCAACTTAACAGTCTGTGTCCAAAGACTTAAAATCATTAACAGCCTTTTCCCCAATAACTCCACTTCTCGGAATCTATCCTAAGGAAATCTGCCACAGCCAGAGTGATTTTTTCCGCCCCCTTAAGAAATGGTCTCATCCTGTTGCCCAGGCTGGAGTGCAGCGGCACCATTATGGCTCACCACAGCCTGAAACTCGTGGGCTCAAGCGATTCTCCCACCTCAGCCTCCCAAGTAATTGGGATCACAGGCATGCCTCCACATCCATATGCCTAGTTGGATAATATTTTGACCAATAAAGAAAAAGAGGGCCAGGCGCGGTGGCTCACGCCTGTAATCCCATCACTTTGGGAGGCCGAGGCGGGCGGATCACGAGGTCAGGAGATTGAGACCATCCTGGCTAACACGGTGAAACACCGTCTCCACTAAAAATACAAAAAACAAAATTAGCCGGGCTTGGTGGCGGGCGCCTGTAATCCCAGCTACTCGGGAGGCTGAGGCGGGAGAATGGCTTGAACCCGGGAGGCAGAGCGTGCAGTGAGCCGAGATTGCGCCACTGCACTCTAGCCTGGGCGACAGAGCGAGACTCCTTCTCAAAAAATAATAATAAAATAAAAAAATAAAAAAGAAAAAGAAAGGTAATACCAGAGATTGTGTCCAGTTGCTCAAGCAATTTCTAACTTGTCTAATTTTAAAAAATTTTAAATTTTTATACAAAATTAGCCAGGCATGGTGGCATGTGCCTGTAATCTCAGCTACTTGGGAGGCTGAGGCAGGAGACTCACTTGAACCTGGAAGGCAGAGGTTGCAGGGAGCTGAGATCACACCATTGCACTCCAGCCTGGGCCACAAGAGTGAAACTCCGTCTGAAAAAAAAAATTTTAATTTTTTTTTGTAGAGATGGGGGTCTCACTATGTTGCTCAGGCTGGCCTATAACTCCCAGGCTCAAGGATCTTCCAGTCTCAGCCTCCCATCACTGGAATTACAGGCATGAATCACTTCACCTAAATGATTTTTTTTTTTTTTTTTTTTTGAGACAGTCTTGCTCTGTCACCCAGGCTGGAGTTCAGTGGCACGATCTCGGCTCACTGCAACCTCTGGCTCCCGGGTTCAAGCAATCCTCATGCCTCAGCTTCCCCAAATAGCTGGGATTACAGGTGTGCGCCACCATGCCTGGCTAATTTTTGTATTTTTTTGTAGAGACGGGGTTTCACCATGTTTGTCAGGCTGGTCTCTTGACCTCAAGTGATCCACACAACTCGGCCTCCCAAAGTGCTGGGATTACAGGAGTCAGCCATCCATGGTGCCCCGCCTTTTCTCTTTCTCCTCCCTCCCTCCCTCCCTACCCTCCGCAGCCCAGCCTGGAGTGCAGTGGTGGGATCATAGGTCACTGCAGCCTCCACCCGCTGGACTCAAGTCATCCTCCTGCCTCACCCTCCTGAGTTCCTGCGACCACAGGCACGCGCTACCACGCCGGGTAATTTTTGTAATTTTTGTAGTCCCCATCATTTAGAACTGGCAGGATCCTCCCTTAGTGAGGGATTGGTGGCCATAAGCAAGGAGCCCAAGGTGGAGGGGATATGCATGTGTGTGGAGGTGTCAACTCCTCATAATCTTCAAGTACTTTTGGTAACAATTTTTAATTGCACAAGCGATATATAAAGATGTTTTCTTTGCAACATAAAATGATAGGTTAAGACTCCTTATGCAGATAAGGTTTAGACACTTGTTTAAGGAGCATTCTGGCCCACCTTTTAAAAAATGTGTATGCATTCACTTTATGCATCAGATGGTTTAGGGAATTTTTTTCCCTCGGGCATGGGGCATGTCATGGGGTAGATGGTCAGGTACGTCTCCTCTACCCAGCTGATTCTCTCTTTTTTTTTTTTTTTTTTTGGAGACGGAGTCTTGCTCTGTCGCCCAGGCTGGAGTGCAGTGGAGCGATCTCTGCTCACTGGGAGCTCCGCCTCCCGGGTTCACGCTATTCTCCTGCCTCAGCCTCCGGAGTAGCTGGGACTACAGGCGCCCGCCACCACGCCCAGGTAATTTTTTGTATTTTTTAGTAGAGACGGGGTTTCACTGTGTTAGCCAGGATGGTCTCGATCTCCTGACCTCGAGATCTGCCCGCCTCGGCCTCCCAAAGTGCTGGGATTACAGGCGTGATCTACCGCGCCCGGCCTTCTCTCTTTTTTTCTCCTTTCCTTTCCTTTCCTCCCTCCTTTCCTTCCTTCCTTCCTCCCTCCTTCCCTCCCTCCCTCCTTTCCTTCCTTCCTTGCTTCCTTCCTTGCTTCCTTCCTTCCTTCCTTCCTTCCTTTTTCTTTCCTCCCTGCTTTCTCTCTCTCTCTTTTATTTTTTTGAGACAGAGTTTCACTCTTGTTGTCCAGGCTGGACTGCAATGGTCTGATCTCGGCTCACTGCAACCCCGGCCTACTGGGTTCAAGCGATTCCCCTGCCTCAGCCTCCCAAGTAGCTGGGATTACAGGCGCCCTCCACCATGCCCGGCTAATTTTTGTATTTTTAGTAGAGGCGGGGTTTCTCCATGTTGGCCAGGCTGGTCTGGAACTCCTCACCTCAGATGATCTGCCCACCTCGGCCTCCCAAAGTGCTGGGATTACAGGCGTGACCCACCGCGCCTAGCCCCCAGCTTCTTTCACCAGCAGAAGGCGGGCAAGCCTCAGGGTGAGAGGACTTCAAAGCACATTTCACATTGCAGAGGACAGGGTTTGGTGGTCGTGGGTACTCCCTTCCCTTCCATCGTTTAGTTTTTTTCATTGGGAAGAAATGGTAAAAGGTGCTAGGACTCGATGGGCACATTTCAGGTGGAGGTTGGGAAGGTGGATATCCACCTCTCGATCTTACTATTTTCACTTTCCACCCCGCCCCATAGAAAGTGGGAAAACTGGCGCACGTGAATCCAAGGACACGCCTGTGTGCGCTCGCACCCCAGGGCACCAGCCCCCACCACCCACACCGCAGGTCCTTGATTGGACGCCTGTTTTCACCTGACTGCCCAGCCCTCCGGTGCTTTCCAGGAAGCGTTTGGGAGAAAAGTGTGTGGCCGCAGTAGTGGAGAGCCCCTGTCTTAGGATTCGTCACTGCTACGCCCAGACCTCTTCGCCATCCAAGAGCCTGGGGCCGTGGGGGGCGGGGCGGCCTGCTATCGGCCCCGCCTCTCTCCCCAGGCCCGGCGGGGCCGACCCCGCCTCTCGCTCCCAGCATGCCGTGCGACAGTGGCGGCGCGGCGGGCGGAGCCGGGAGGCGGGGAAGCAGTGGCCTTGTGAGCATGAGGAGCTGCCGCCACCGCCTGCTTCTCGTCGTCCTCGTCCTCCGGGGCCCCGGCGTCGTGGGCCGCGAATGGCCCTGGAAGAGACGTCGCCGCCCCTTCATCCGCCTCTCTCTCACCGCGCCGCTCTCGCCTCCTCATCCTGCGCTGCGGGCTCAGGCGGAACCCGGAACGGCCGTCCTCTTACCCCGCCTTCTGCCGCCGCCGCCGCCTCCTCCTCCTTCTCGGCTTCCTCCTCAGCCCCGGGCCGGAGCGGGGTGTCGGCGGCGGCCGGTTCGGGCGGCGACTCGCGCTTCTCTGGGCGGCGGCGCTTGGCCATGTCGTGTCGGGGAAGGTAATGAGCCGCAGAGCCCCGGGGTCTCGGCTGAGCAGCGGCGGCGGCGGCGGCACCAACTATCCGCGGAGCTGGAATGACTGGCAACCCAGGTGGGTGACCGGCCCGGGACCCCGCCCCGACCTCCCGGGCTCCGCCTCGGGCGGGCCGAGGCCTAGGGCCGCGGGGCTGGGAGGCGCGGCCTAGGCCCTCCACCCACCGGAGCCGGGCGCGGCTTCCTGGGTCTCCTCCGCCCCGGCTGGGGGAGGAAGGCCGCGGGGAGGCGAGGCCTAAGTGCCTCTCCCCTCCCTGCTTGTTCAGCCCGGGGCTGAAGCCGAGACCCGGGGCTCCCGGCGGTGGCACTGGCCTAGGGTCCGGACCAGGAGGTGAGAAAGAGGCGGGGGTGGGGGGGCGGGGGGCATTCCACTTACCGCCTCCCCCTGACCCCGAGTTGGGAGATCCTGAGAGTCCAGGACCCTCCCTGTTACTCATTCACTTTCTCAGTTCCCCAGTCTTTCAGCCGCCACGTGAGAGCTCTTCTAACCTCTGTTCCTTTCTGTGACCCCCACGTGTTAATATTGAAAAAACCAAAACAAAACTCCGGCTAAGGCATTGCTCTGACTTTAGGCAGAACATTCATTAGTGGAGCATGAGATGAGATTGTGTGACTGTTGATGGGATCGACCCACTCTGGTCTTGGGCGATGGAAGTTTTCCCTAAGTGCAAGGCCGGTTACTCTGGTGAATCGTAATTCATACCTGGACACTTGAGTGAACTCTTTGGGCACCCACTTAGAAGTCTAGAGAATTTCCTCTTTTATGGAGGATTTGATGTCAGACCGTTTTGGGGCTTAGTTAGATTTGAATATATTAGGAACATTAACTTTTTAAATAAATGTAATTTCCTGTCTTTTTGATCAATGGGGGGAGGGCAGCTGTGCCTAATTTAGGATTGATTTATTCTAACCTCTCTTTCTAAATAAATGCTTGTATTCAGAGTCTGTTTGGAATTTAACCCAATCCTTAGAACTCCTTAAATATACAGAAATATATTTTAGGGGCAATTGATTCATGGAACTCTGCTACTTTGGAGCACAATTGTATTATAATTGTCCGGAAACTGGCCAGATAATGTAGAACGCACAAGTTGTTGAGAAGCCCTTTTGTTTCCTGATAGTCACATGTAATTCCAGCAGTATTTGGAAATAATTTGCTAAGATGTTAGAATGTAACATTTCAAGACTCATTAGAAAAATCAATAAAATTATCTTTGGCTAATGGGTAGTACACATCTTAGTCTGTTTAATATGCCTTTCCAAAAAAAACTGTGTCTGTTGAGAATTGGTGTATATAACTAGATGACTTTAATAATTAGTGCCTGAGTCTAGAATTGAGATGTTTAGTCGTAAAAAAAAAATTGTTCGATAAACAGCGTTGACTTGTCTTGTACCACTTAGGAGTTTGTGAGTGCTTTAAATAAAATTAGTTAAGTATTTTTCTTCCTATGATTGACATGCTTAGTTTTGCCTTTTTATTGAAATGTGTGAAATTTGATTATCTGGCATCTAACAAATCAGGTGGTAAATGAATGACAATGGATTTTCTATTATTTTTCAGTATTGTGATCAGTATAAGTATTTAAGAGAATTTAGTAACCTTTTAGAAGAATAAAGTGCCTTCCCAAATAGTCCTACAGCTTTTGTAAAGTGTAAATTGTAGTTTGTAGTTATAAATACATAGAGAAGAGTCGCAGCCACGTGCTAGGGCCAGCTGACTTCATTGCTGACAGGTATGAAGCCAAATGGCTTATGTAGTTATGGAATATGTACATGAGCTATTAATAAATATTATCCATGTTGTTTCTTTCAAGTGCTTTATTTCTTGGCTCTGGGGAGGGGCGATGGGGGGAAGGGAGGAGCTTACAAGAAAGCTTGCAAGGTTTCTTTGAAGCTGTGCTTTTTGTAGGAAAGTTTCAGGATGTAATGCCTTGGTGATACATTTGGTTACAGGGAGTAACAGTTTGTTAGGATGTTGGAAAGATTTGATTTTCTCCTGTTGTAGAGGGAACAGGGAAGTGTGGACATACCCCATAGCATAACTTGATTTGTTGCTAAGATTGTCATAGCTGATTTGTTAGTCAATAAAAATACCTGGGGTGTTTGCCAAGTCATAAATTTTTATTAGTTAAATTTGAGGTGATTCTGTCCCCTATTCAGAAAGATGACAGACTCCAGGTAACTGACGGAATGGATCTTGATCTTGCTTCTTGCTTAAATGAAGGTTTAGAACATCTTCAGATGCAGGCACATTTATTATGGTTCATCTGAATAATTTTGGTGAAAATTTTTTTTGCCTCTTATGTACCATTTTGTCCCTGGTGTTTTGGTTCTGTTTTCCTTGATGTAGACTTTTTTTTTTTTTTTTTGTCTTCCTGAGATGGAGTCTTGCTCTGTCTCCCAGGCTGGAGTGCAGTGGTGTAATCTCGACTCACTGCAGCCTCTGCCTCCCGGTTACAGGGAAAAATTCTCCTGCCTCAGCCTCCTGAGTAGCTGGGATTACAGGCGTCCAGCTAATTTTTGTATTTTTAGTAGAGACGGGATTCCACCATGTTGGCCGGCCTGTTCTTGGACTCCTGACTCAGGTGATCCGCCTGCTTTGGCCTCCCAAAGTGCTGGGATTACAGGTGTAAGTCACCGCACTCAGCCGATTTAGGCTTTTGAAAAAGCAATACTTGTTGATTTCTTTTAGTGTTAGTTTGCCAGTTGGTGTGGAAAATGACTGTTGAGTCAATTTTGACCACACATGATACTTCACACATACTGACAGGAAGTGTTCCAGGTGGCTGAATACGTGAATGTCATATGGCAAGAGAGCAAACCCCTGTTCCATAGAAGCATACCTCCAACAGTAAGCATTTATATGGCACTGGCTTATAGTCTTCCTTTTCATTCACTGTGCTCTCAGTCAACTCTTCTGTCAGTTTTTTTGAGACACGGTCTTGCTGTGTCACCCAGGCTGGAGTGCAGCGGCACAGATACTTGGCTTACTGCAGTCTCGACCTCCCAGGCTCAAGCCTCCTGCCTCAGCATCCACAAGTAGCTGGGGCTACAGGGGCTTGCCAACAGCCCGGCTCATTTTTGTATTTTTTATAGAGATGGGGTTTTCACCACGTTGCCCAGGCTGGTCTTGAACACCTGAACTCAAGCAATCTGCCCACCTTCAGCCTCCCAAAGTGTTGAGATTATAGGTGTGAGCCACCACACCTGACATTTAAGAATGGTTAAGCAGGCCGGGGGCAGTGGCTCACGCCTGTAATCCCAGCACTTTGGGAGGCTGAGGTGGGTGGATCACCTGAGGTCAGGAGTTCGAGACCAGCCTAGCCAACCGACATGGTGAAACCCCCGTCTCTCCAAAATAAATAAATAAATAAATAAATTAGCAGGATGTGGTGGTGCATGCCTGTAATCCCAGTTACTCGGGAGGCTGAGGCAGGAGAATCACTTGAACCTGAGAGGCGGAGGTTGTAGTGAGCGACATCACACCACTGCACTCCAGCCTGGGCAACAGAGCAAGACTCCTTCTCAAAAAAAAAAAAATTAAAAATTAAAAAAAGAATGGTTAAACAAATGAGTGGTCTTAGGTCAGTTGTATTATTTGAAATCTGTGGGTTCCTCAAGCGTAAAGTTGAGAAGGTTTTGGGAACCACTGGATGCCTCTGGGTTTTTTCATATGAAGAAACAGGGGTGGTGGCTTCTTAGAACAAAGGGATATCTGACCTATGGAGGTTGCCCTCTTTACTCCTCTTCCCTAAAAAAATGACCTATCATTGCCAATAGCTAAAGTCTGTCATTTTTTCCACCTTAGTTTGGAAGATAATCTTCTAGTATCAATCAAGACAGAGATCAGAATGATGTGTTTTAAAATTAAATGTGTAATTCATAATTGTACATTTTAATATTCTAAAGTGACATTGATTAATTTGACATTGGAGTCAAATAGATTGATTAATTCAACAAAGAAGAGAAGGCATTCAACTCAACAGAAAACAAGTAGATTTTACTTCTCCACTCGGGGTGTTAGGACATTAATTATGTACTTGGTCTTACTTGTTTAGTAGTAGATCTATATTGAGTGTCTTACTGTGCCCAAACTTAGGATCTTTCTATATTTCTAAAAGGATGAAACTGTATAATAAAAACACCTTCCAATTTTGGTAGATTGTAGACAGATCAGAGTATTCAAAAGTACACACGTCTTCTCTATTGTGAAAGACCAAAAAATGGAAATGTGTTGTGAAATTAGAAAAGCTGTATACTAGTATGTCTGATGTTGTGAGAAGCTGGATTTTTGAAACCAGAGTTGTCTATTCAGCCTTTTATCAGTCTGTACTAAGTTTGATGTCCATAGGTACATAATATAGGGAAATACATAAAGGATAAAATTAAGTGAAGTTACATATTTTATACATATTAGGTGGGTGCAAAAGTAATTGCGGTTTTGGCAAAAACCGCCGTTACTTTCACACCAGTCTAATATTAAATGGAACTAGAGTCAAATAGAATTTAGCGATTGCCAGTTCTGTTCCACAGATTTCAAAGTACACTAAGGAAAATTTCAGCAAATTGTGTGTGGCTGTTTTACTTGGGGGGAGAGTAAAACAGCCATAATAAACTAAAAATAAAAATTAAAACTAAAGGAACGTTTGTTTTTATGTTTTTCTTTTCTTTTCTTTCCTCTTTTTTGAGATATGCTCTTGCTCTGTTGCCCAGGCTGGAGTGCAGTGGTGCAATCACTGCTCACTGCAGCCTTGACTTCCTGGGCTCTGGGAATCCTCCCGCCTTAGCCTCCTGAGTAGCTGGGACCACAGGTGCATACCACCACACCTGACTAATTTATTTATTTTTCCTCTCTCTCTCTTTTTTTTTTTTTTTTTTTTTTTGAGACAGAGTTTTACTTTGTCGCCCAGGCTGGAGTATAGTGGCACAATCTCAGCTCACTTGCAACCTCCACCTCCTGGTTCAAGTGATTCTCCTGTCTCAGCCTTCCAAGTAGCTGGGAATACAGGTGCATGCCACTATGCCCAGCTAATTTTTCTGTTTTTAGTGGAGATGAGATTTCACCATGTTGGCCAGGCTGGTCTTGAACTGCTGACCTCAGGTGATCCACCCGCTTTGGCCTCCCAAAGTGCTGGGATTCCAGGCATGAGCCACCATGCCTGGCCTCCTCTCTCTTTTTCTGAAACAGAGTCTCACTCCAGTGCCCAGGTTGGAGTGCAGTGGAACCATCTCAGCTCACTGCAGCCTCCATCTCCCAGGCTCAATAAGTCCTCCTACCTCACCCTCCCAATAGCTGGGACCACAGGTGCATGTCACCACCCCCAGCTACTTTTTTGTTGTTGTTTTCTGTAGAGACGGGGTTTTGCCATGCTGCCTGGGCTGGTCTTGAATACCTAGGCTCAAGTGATCCTTCCTCCTTGGCCTCCCAAAGTGCCAGGATTACAGGTGTGACCCACCATGCTTGGCACGCTAATTTTTTATTTTTATTTTTTTGTAGAGATGGGGCCTCCCCATGTTGCCCATGCTGGTGTCAAACTCCTACTCCATTATGAAATAAGTCATTCCTTATGAAACAGTTAGTAATCGTATCTTTAAGTTGAACCTTCCCCTCACCCCAACTTTTTTTTTTGAGATGGAGTTTTGCTCTTGTTGTCCAGGCTGGAGCGCAATGGTGCAATCTTGGCTCACTGCATCCTCCGCCTCCCAGGTACAAGCTGTTTTCCTGTCTCAGCCTCCCAAGTAGATCAGATTACAGGCATGTGCCACCACACCTGGCTAATTTTTTTATATTTAGCAGAGACGGGGTTTCACCATGTTAGGCTGGTCGTGAACTCCTGACCTTAGGTGATCCACCTGCCTCGGCCTCCCAAAGTGCTGGGATTACAGGTGTGTGCCACTGCACCCCGCCTTTTTTTTAAAGACATAGTTTCACTCTGTCTCCCAGGCTGGAGTGCAGTGGCACGATCTTGGCTCAGTACAACCTCCACCTCCTGGGTTCAAGTGATTCACGTGCCTCTGCCTCCCGAGTAGCTGGGACTACAGGCGCATGTCACCAGGCCCGGCAAATTTTTGTATTAGAGACAGGGTTTCACCATGTTGGCCAGGTTGGTCTCGAACTCCTGACCTCAAGTTCCCACCTTGGCTTCTCAAAGTGCTGGGATTACAGGAGTGAGACACCGTGCCTGGACCCCCCAACCCATTTTGTTTTGATTCCTTTATAAATTAGTATAATGGAAGGTTTTTTTGTTTGTTTGTTTTTCATAACAGGTAATGAAATACTCTCAGTAAATATTGATGCTTCTAGGGAGATGTGTGTGTGTGTGTGTGTGTGTGTGTGTATGTATGTATATATAAATTTTTTTTTTTTTTAAGATGGAGTGTTGCTCTGTCGCCCAGGCTAGAGTGCAGTGGTGCATTCTCGGCTCACTGCCAGCTCCACCTCCTGGGTTCATGCCATTCTCCTGCCTCAGCCTCCCGAGTAGCTGGGATTGCAGGTGCCCACCACCACGCCTGGCTAATTTTTTGTATTTTTAGTAGAGATGGGGTTTCACCGTGTTAGCCAGGATGGTCTCGATCTCCTGACCTTGTGACCCGCCTTCCTCGGCCTCCCAAAGTGCTGGGATTACAGGTGTGAGCCACTGCGCCCGGCCATAAATTATTTTTTTTTGAGATGGGGTCTCACTGTGTTGCCCAGGCTGAAATGCACTGGTGCAATCTTGGCTTACTGCAACCTCGGCCTCCTGGGTTCAAGCGATTCTCCTGCCTCAGCCTCCCAAGTAGCTGGGATTACAGGCATGTGCCACTACTCCTGGGTAATTTTTGTATTTTTAGTAGAGACGGGGTTTCGCCATGTCGACCAGGCTGGTCTCGAACTTCTGACCTCAAGTGATCTGCCTGTCTTGGCCTCCCAAAGTGCTGGGATTACAGGCACTGGGCTACTGCACAGGCTACTGCACTGGGCCACGGCCAGGAGTTTTATGACTTGTAAAACCACTGTCTTCAAGGAGGCTATAAGTTACTATGGGAGAAAAGTAAAGGGCTTTGTAAAGGGGAGAGCATGTGGATTTTGTGATGTAATTCTCAGTATACCTTCCTTCCTTCCTTTCTTTTTTTTTTGAGACAGTCTTGCTCTGTCACTTAGGCTGGAGTGCAGTGGCATGATTGACAGGGTTTCGCCAGGTTGGCCAGGCTGGTCTTAAACTCCTAACCTCAGGTGATCTGCCCGCCTTGACCTCCCAAAGTGCTGGGGTTACAGGCCAACATGGTGAAACCCCATCTCTACTAAAAATACAAAAATTAGCTGGATGCAGTGGTGGGCGCCTGTAATTCCAGCTACTTGGGAGGCTGAGGCAGGAGAATCGCTTGAACCCAGGAGGTGGAGGTTGCAGTGAGCCAAGATCATGCCATTGCACTCCAATTTGGGTGACAGAGTGAGACTGTCTCAAAAACAAAAACAAAAACCTGGAGGGTTAGAGGAGGGAAATGGGGTGATGGAATTGGTCTGTACAATTTTCACTGTGAATTTGGGGGAGAATCCCCCCCAAAATAGAAGAAAATTAGGATAAGGCCAGGTGCAAATTGTCAGTGTGTAGAGGAATTGGGTACTTATGAGGAGTAATACAAATAAGAGGTGAAGCTGAAGCACTGGGTTGGGAACCCTATTGTAGACCTTTAATCATAGTTCAAGTGTCTTTTTGTTTGTTTGTTTGTTTGTTTTTGGAGACAGAGTTTTTGCTCTTGTTGCCCAGGCTGGAGCACAATGGTGCCATTTTGGCTCACTGCAACCTCCGCCTCCCGGGTTCAAGCAGTTCTCCTTCCTCAGCCTCCCAAGTAGCTCTAGGGATTACAGGCACGCACCACCACACCTGGCTAATTTTTTGTATTTACTAGAGACGGGGTTTCACCATGTTGGTCAGGCTTGTCTTGAACTCATGACCTCAGGTGATCCACCCATCTTGGCCTCCCAAAGTGCTGGGATTACAGGCGTGAGCCACCACCCTGGCCCAGTTTAAGTGTATTTGGATTGACTTTAGGGAATCATTGAAATTTTACCTGCCGGAAAGTGGCACAATTTAGGAAGATTAAATCTAGTTGCTTCTTGAAAAAGTGTGTGGGCTGGCCGTGGTGGCTCATGCCTGTAATCCCAGCAGTTTGGGAGGCTAAGGTGGGTGGATCTCCTGAGGTCGGGAGTTCGAGACTAGCCTGACCAACATGGAGAAACCCCGTCTCTACTAAAAATACAAAATTAGCCGAGTGTGGTGGTGCATGCCTGTAATCCCAGCTACTTGGGAGGCTGAGGCAGGAGAATTGCTGGAACCTAGGAGGCTGAGGTTGTGGTGAGCTGAGATTGCGCCGTTGCACTCCAGCCTGGGCAACAAGAGCAAGACTCCGTCTAAAAAAAAAAAAAAAAGGAGTGTGTGTGTTAGAGTGCGTGCACACACGTGCAAGAGAGATCGCAGTGGGAGGCAGTTAATTGGAACAATATAGAGAAGGGGCTGCTAAGGACCTGAGTATTATGTTTATATTTAACAATTTAAATTAAGATAAGGCTGTGTATGGTGGCTCACACCTGTAATCCCAGCACTTTGGGAGGCCAAGATGGGTGGATCACCTGAGGTCGGGAGAGACCAGCCTGACCAACGTGGAGAAACCCCATGTCTACTAAAAATACAAAAATTAGCCGGGCGTGGTGGCATATGCCTGTAATCCCAGCTACTTGGGAGGCTGAGGCAGGAGAATCACTTGAATCCGGGAGACGGAGGTTGTGGTGAGCCGAGATCGCGCCATTGCACTCCAGCCTGGGCAACAGGAGCGAAACTCTGTCTCAAAAAATAAATTAATTAACTAATTAATTAAGGTAAAAGTGTTCAGCTCAATATGTGAGAATTTCCATAAGCAAAAGCCCCTCATTTGTTATCTGGTGTTGATTGAGGATGATTACTAAAGTGATACTTTTTATCTGCTCAATCTTCATGTTAGACACATGTATGGAATGTCATATAAGTGTCATATAAAATGGAGTGTGGTCCATGGTGTCTTTTGGGAACATTGAATTGTTAAATTCTTTAGGATTTTCTGCCTTTGTTATCTGGCTCTTGTTCCTTATCCTAATCACCTAAAACAAATCCCTGAGGCTCCTTTCATTGGACCACCCTTAATGATTTAGAGGAGCTGTTTGTTAATCTTTTCACATTGTCATCATTTTGGTTACCTGTCTTTGACTATCTTGAAGTTTTTCAGAGCCCATTTTATTTTTGGAACTATAAAATGAAACATACTTCCCCTTGTATAGAGGCCTAACAGTAAAGATTACAGAAATTTTGTGGTTTCATATGTATAGGAAATGCTCCCTTATTCTGTGTTTTTGTTTTTTGTTTTTTTTTAATGTAGAGTATAACTTACTAAATTCTTGTGGAGTTCGCTCATGCAGAGATACTTGGTTTTATAATGTTATTCTTTTCCATCTTGTATTAAGCGAGTGTACTTTTCCTTTTTAAATTGAATTCGTTTTTGAATTCTATTGTGGTGCTTCTTTGAGATAAAATTTATGTATGTATAGGTGGTGGTGGTTTTTTTTTTTTTCTTTTTTTCTTTTGAGGTGAAGTCTCGCTCTTATCTCCCAGGCTGGAGTGCAATGGTGCGATCATGGCTCACCGCAACCTCCGCCTCCCGGGTTCAAGTGATTCTCCTGCCTCAACCCCCTGAGTAGCTGTGATTACAGATGCCTGCCACCACGCCTGGCTAGTTTTTGTACTTTTAGTAGAGATGGGGTTTCACCATGTTGGCCAGGCTGGTCTGGAACTCCTGACCTCAGGTGACCCATCCGCCTCAGCCTCCCAAAGTGCTGGGATTACAGGCGTGAGCCACCACGCCCGGCCTGTATAGGTCTTAAATTCAGTAAATTTTGACAAATGTATACAGCTGTGTAACCATGACCTCAGTCAAGGTACAGATATGCAGTGACTTTTTCACTATCACACCCATTCCTGCCACTTTTTTTCATATCCTTACCACTATCTGGAATTTTTATGTGTGCCATCTCTAGTAAAATACAATCTGCATATGTGCATGGATCTGGTAAAATTGTTACTTTTGCTATCCCCTTCTTTCCTACTAAGTGCACCAATAAATAGCATCCACTCTATATTTGTGTCTTTCCTCAAGTAAATTCATGAAAATGAGATCCTGCAAGTTTGTGTTTTTATATTAAGTGTTAACTCTAGAGATTACAACACTGTTCTTGTAGGATGTGTTTTTGGGGAAAGCATTCCTCTTATGGCAGCCCTGTTAGCCTGAGGCAGGGCTTAAACAAACTGATTGAGCAGGCTCAAAAGGACAGTATCGTAATGGACTGGAGTGGCCAGATCTTTTTACAGAAGAAAGAATACGGTAATTTGGCCATGCGCAGTGGCTCATACCTGTAATCTCAGCACTTTGGGAGGCCGAGGTGGGCAGATCATGAGGTCAAGGGATCAAGACCATCCTGGCCAACATGGTGAAACCCCATCTCGACTAAAAAATATACAAAAATTAGCTGGGCATGGTGGCACACGCCTGTAGTCCCAGCTATTCAGGAGGCTGAGGCAGGAGAATTGCTTGAACTTGGGAGGCGGAGGTTGCAGTGAGTGGAGATGATGCTGTTGTTGCACTCCATCCTGGGCAACAAGAGGAAAAAAACCTCCGTCTCAGGGAAAAAAAAAAATATATGGTAATTTAAGATTCATATGTTTTATCCATCTTGAAAAATACCTTGTGCACATATTTAAAGTCTTTTTACATATTGATTTATCTTGAGTCTATTTTATCTGTCTACATTATTTAAGCAATGTAATCACTAAAAATTTAAGCACTGGGTTGAGCCTTCTGGCATCCCATTAGAATGCCTGGGGAAACACACTTCTTGCCAATTGCATGCCTGCTGATTGGGAAATGAAACGCAAATATTCCAGAATCAATAGATTTCTTTATTTTATTTTATTTGTCACCCAGGCTGGAGTGCAGTGGTGAGATCTTGGCTCACTGCAAACTCTGCCGCCCGGGTTCAAGTGATTCTCCTACCTCAGCCTCCTGAGTAGCTGGGATTACAGGTGACTGCCACCACGCCTGGCTAATTGTTGTAGTTTTTAGTAGAGATGGGGTTTCACCATCTTGGCCAGGCTGGTCTTGAACTCCTGACCTTAGGTGAGGAAGAAATCCCATTTTATAAATCCCAAAGTGCTTTGATAACACAGGTGTGAGCCATCATACCTGGCCTAGAATCAACAGATTTCTGAACATACCGAATTACTTCTTTCATATTAATTTTCAGACCTTTTCGGAAAAGGAATTGGATACCCTGTTGATATTCATATTCATATTATTATGTTGGTATTCATATAATATGTGTAGGACTTTACTGTTATTTAAAAACCTGTTATAGACTTTTGTTTATTATTTAAAACTTTTTTCAGAGGGACTTGTTGCTTTTTTTTTTTTTTTGAGATGGAGTTTTGCTTTTGTTGCCCAGGCTGGAGTGCAAGGGCACGATCTAGGCTCACGCAACCTCTACCTCCTGGGTTCAAGTGATTCTCCTGCCTCAGCCTCCTAAGTAGCTGGGATTACAGGCATGTGCCACTCGCCTGGCTAATTTTTTGTATTTTTAGTAGAGACAGGGTTTCACCCTGTTAGCCAGGATGTTCTTCATCTTCGGACCTCAGGTGATCCCCCCTGCCTTGGCTTCCCAAAGTGCTGGGATTACAGGTGTAAGCCACCTCGCCCAGCCTCAGAGGGATTTCTGGTACCAGAATTATAGATTGTTTTTGTTACCGAACTTCCTAAGTTATGCTCGTTCTTTGTTTATTAAGGGGAGACACTAGATTTTTTTTTATTACCCTTTTTATCATCATAGAGAACTTTAGTAGTCTACAAGAATATTATTAGAGGCTTAGCAGTGGCCTCACTGCACATACAGGTATATGTCTTTGGGAACCTACAGGTTTTTAAGAAGTCGTTAAACTTAATATTTACTAGATATTTGTTTTTGGATGGCATCTAATATATTAATAGCCCAGAAAAAAAGCGCCACTAATGAATATGTCTTGGATTACATAGTGACATATATTAGCTTTTCGTCCACATTTGATAACATTGCTAATATTTTCTTTTTTTTTTTACTGAAGCTCTTTGAATTTAAAGTTTTCTCTCATTTAAATTTATTAATTAAAAACATACCTTTACTCTGTTCCCTTTAGCATTTCAACCTGATGTTAAAAGATGTGTATGTGTGATATGTGTGTTTGAAATTTTAACTTTCATCTTGGAGTATTTAATTCTCCGAAGCAGTGCATGGCTCTTGCTCTTCAGCCTCTTGAGAGTGTCCCTGGTTTATATTCCTGATGATACAAACCCTGGAATTTCTTGTCTGAAGTGTTAACACTTTATTTCCAGGTCCTAATTTGATTGGAATAGTGGAAGTTCAGATTCAATGCACTAATGACGGATTCTATGTTGACTTCTTCAGATTTGCCAGACAGAAAAATCTACTTATGTGAGGAAATCATTAGGCTTTTTGACTATCCTCTTTGTATAATGAGACTCTTTTCTCATTAGATGAGTAAAAAGATCCAGAGATGATCACCAGTATCCCCCAGAATTCATATATATTTAATTGAAAAGAAAACAAATCCTGGGATTCTTTCCTAAAAAGGTTGATTACATTTCTTGCCTGTCTGTACGTTCTTTGTATAAACGTGAAGAAAAATAAAAATATAGGTTTTCCAGCACTGGGACTATGAAATTTGAGATTTAACATTTATTCATTAGTCAGATTTAAAGGAATCTACCTTAAGTCATAGTTTATATTGTTTTTGAAGGACCTGAATAAGGATTCTATTAAAAATGATTAATTTTGTCATTATTTGAAATATTGATAGGATTTTAATATGTTCCTTTTTTGAAAATACTAAAATTATAAGTTAACTTACACTTAATAGCAAATAGGTCATAAGTATGTGGTAATCAACTTATTGACTAAAAATTTTGTAAAAGATGCCTTTTATTTAAAGTGGCCTATCGTATAGTTACTATAATGCTAGTGCTCTCTACATTTTCATTGTAATCTTACTGAAGAAGTAAAAATTCATCATTATTGTTCTCCCCACTCTAATATTAATTCAGAAATCATAATTGTACACATAGGGTACAACGTAATGTTGATATATATGTGTGTAATGTAGTATGATTAAATCATGCTAATTAACATACTATCGCCTTACTTTGCTTACTTATATTTTGTGGTGAGGCATTTGAAATTTACTCTTAATTGTTTGAAATACATTATTATTATTGCTATTGTTATCTCTGTCTTCTCTGCAAATAAATAACCATTATTTACTTATGGCCACCCTGTTGTGCAAAGATTTCAAAAACTATTCTCCTATGTGAAATTTGTTCCCTTTTCTTTTTCAAAAAAAAAAAAAACCACCCGCTGTCTTAACATTGGTGAAGTTAAAAATAGAACCAGTGTGTTTTAGATTCCCCTCTAAGTGTCTTTATTTTTAAGAATTTTTTTTTTTTTTTTTTGAGACGGCATCTTGCTCTGTTGCCCAGCCTGGAGTGCAGTTGGCACCATCTTGGCTCACTGCAATCTCCACCTCCCGGGTTCAAGCGATTCTCCTGCCTCAGCCTCCCATGTAGCTGGGATTACAGGTGCATGCCACCATGCCTGGCTAATTTTTGTATTTTTAGTAGAGACGGGTTTCACCGTGTTGGCCAGGCTGGTCTCAAACTCCTGACCTCAGGTGATTCGTCCGCCTCAGCCTCCCAAAGTTCTGGGATTACAGATGTGAGCCACCGTGCCCAGCTAGAATGTGTGTATTTTAAAAAGGTGATCCTTCACAGATATTTATCTTAGGAGAGGCTGGTGTCATGAAAAAAGCTATGGACTAAGAATGGGAAGACAAAGATCTTTTGTATTGGCACTACCAGCTGTGTCCCTCTGAGGGGGTAATTTTTGCCTTTTGAAGATGTTGGGAGGGTTAAAGTTCAGGAAATTATTTTTAAAACTGTTTCAGTGAATATTTAGAAAAATATTAGTGGAGATAGAATTAATTGCTCTGCAGTGGAGTGGCTCTCTTTCTACATTTTCTTTTTTTTCTTTTCTTTTCTTTTTTTTTTTTTTTGAGACGGAGTCTCGCTCTGTCCCCCAGGCTGGAGTGCAATGGTGCGATCTCAGCTCACTGCAACCTCCGCCACCCGGGTTCAAGCGATTATCCTGCCTCAGCCTCCTGAGTAGATGGGATTACAGGCATGTGCCACTGCACCCAGGTAATTTTTTTTTTGTATTTTTAGTAGAGGCGGGGTTTCACCTTGTTGGCCAGGCTGGTCTTGAACTCCTGACCTTGTGATCCATTCACCTCTGTCTCCCAAAGTGCTGGGATTACAGGTGTGAGCCACCGTGCCTGCCCTCTTTCTACATTTTCTAGTGTACTCCCATTAGGCTGTAAACCTATTTCAAGTTGAACAATAAGAAATTTCAGCATAGCTGTGCATCATTATTTTTTCTCCATATCTTGTATTCACACCTTAAGAATTTGTTACTAGTTGAAATGATAAGCCAGCAAACATAATCTAATCTTTGTGACTGTTTGCATAGATTGGAGGGCAAGTACAGTGTAAATGGAATGTATATAGAGAAAGGATAGGATAAAAGGTAGCTTATAGCTTGCTTACCTTTTACTACACAGTTGGAATTTAAGAACTGATTCTTATAAGAACACCAGTTGAACGATGAGTTGCTTTTTTCCCTCTGGTGTAGTGTGTATGGGTGTGTATATACATATTTTTATTTTAATTTTTTTTTTTAATGGGAGGAGGGAGGATGCCAGAAACATTTAAAGGTTGTACTCTGCCAATGTGATAGTTTTAAGTACTTGAGGGGGTGGAGAAGAACCACATGCATCTTCTAAACAAAGATGGGAAATATCATATCATTATAAGAATGTATATACAGTATTAAGTAATTACAAGATTTTGGGCCAGGCATGGTGGTGCTTTGGGAGACCAAGGCAGGGAGGTGGGTGGATCACTTGAGCCCAGGAGTTGGAGACCAGCCTGGGTAACATAGTGAGACCTCGTTTCTACAAAAAATAAAAAAATTGGCTGGGCATGGTGGCTTACACCTGTAATCCCAGCACTTTGGGAGGCCGAGGCTGTCAGATCACCGAGATCAGGAATTCGAGACCAGCCTGACCAACCTGGTGAAACTCCATCTCTACTAAAAATATAAAAATTAGCTGGGCATGGTGGTGCATGCCTGTAATCCCAGCTATTTGGGAGGCTGAGGCAGGAGAATTGCTTGAACCCTGGAGGCAGAGGTTGCAGTGAGCCAAGATCACACCACTGCACTCCAGCCTGGGTGACAGAGCAAGACTCTGTCTCAAAAAAAAAAAAAAAAAAAAAAAAAGCTGGACATGGTGTCGTGAGTTTCTAGTCCCACCTACTTGGGAGGCTGAGGTGGGAGGATTGCTTTAGCCCAGGAGGTCGAGGCTACTGTGAGCTGTGATTGTGCCACTGTCTCAAAGAAAAAAAAAAAGATTCTGGTACTATTTGAAATTGTAGTACTGTAAATCTATAATAAATGATTGCTGTCTCTTAAGGAACTTAGTATCTGGAAACATTGTTTCTTTTTTTCTTGTAAAAGGGAATTATAAAAGTTACTTTTAAATCACTTATGTCAATCTGATTAAAGTGTGTTTAGTATAAAATGTAACAAAAGAAAAAGGGTTTGTATAGACTGTGGGTTTAAAGTGGCTTAAGTGATGATTTTGAAGTTTCCTAGGTGTCTTATACTTAAGGCTAAATACAAAGACCTCAGTAAATTTCTGGCTACTGCTGAGCATGGTGGGAGCATCGTTTCCTGTTCTTACTAGTATGTTTCAGCAGCTAGCAAAAGCTGTCTTCATTTAATACATTTTCCTACAGTTAAAATAATAGTGTGATTATCTTGAAAGGCGTCTTCCTTTTTCAGTATTTGATTTTTGAGACTATATCTTCTGGAATTACTTGAGACCTCTAATTAAATTGACTTTTAAAATTTTTTATTTCATTTTCTTTTAGAGTTGGAGGTCTTGCTATGTTGTCTGGACTGGCCTAGGATGATGACGATTTTTTTCTTTAGAGACACAGTCTGACTGTGTTGCCCAGGCTGGTCTCAAACTCCTGGGCTCAAGTGATCCTCCTGTTTCAGCCTCCTGAGTAGCTGGGATTACAGGTGTGAGCTACTGCAGCCAGCTTGGCCTAGGATTATTTTTATTTTTATTTATTTTATTTTATTTTTTCCTGTTTTTTAGATGAAGTTTTGCTCTTGTTGCCCAGGCTGGAGTGCAATGGCGCCATCTCGGCTCACCACAACCTCCGCCTCCCAGGTTCAAGTGATTCTCCTGCCTCAGCCTCCCGAGTAGCTGGGATTACAGGCATGCACTACCACACCTGGCTAATTTTGTAGTTTTAGTAGAGACAGGGTTTCTCCATGTTGGTCAGGCTGATCTTGAACTCTTGACCTCAAGTGATCCACCTGCCTCGGCCTCCTAAAGTGCTGGGATTACAGGTGTGAGCCACCGCACCTGGCCAGGATTATTTTTAAAGAGAAGATTTAACATATGCAATTGTTAGAAAATCTTATAAACATGTTATTCCCTGGGAATGTGCTTCAACCTGTTGGCTAAAGGAACTTTATCAGAATAACTACAGTTATTATCTGACTATTTTCAGGAGTTGAAAAAAATGATTGCATACATTTCTTTTTTTTTTTTTTTTGAGGCGGGGTCTCGCTGTGTCACCCAGGTTGGAGTGCAGTGGCGCAATCTCAGCTCACTGCATGCTCCACCTCCCGCGCTCACACCATTCTCCTGCCTCAGCCTACCGAGTAGCTGGGACTTCAGGCGCCTGCCACCATGCCTGGCTAATTTTTTTGTAGTTTTAGTAGAGACGGGGTTTCACTGTGTTAGCCAGGGTGGTCTCGGTCTCCTGACCTTGTGATCCTCCCGCCTCGGCCTCCCAAAGTGCTGGGATTACAGGCGTGAGCCACCGCGCCTGGCGTATTCATTTCTTATATTGGTAAACATCACTTCACCTTTACCCTGATTATAAAGTCCCAGTCTACTTTTGAGATTGTTTAGATTTCTGCAGTGTGTAACTCTTTTTTTTTTTTTTTGAGACGGAGTCTTGCTCTGTCACCTAGGCTGGTGTGCAGTGGTGCAATGTAACTCTTAGTGATTCTTAATCTTGGTTGGAATGGGCTATGTTTGGCCTTTTTTTTTTTTTGGAGACTGAGTCTCACTCTGTTCTCCAGGCCAGAGTGCAGTGGCGAGCTCTCGGCTCACTGCAACCTCCACCTCTGGGTAAGCGATTCTCCTGCCTCAGCCTCCCGAGTAGCTGGGATTACAGATGTGCACCACCACGCCTGCCTAATTTTTTTGTATTTTTAGTAGAGACTGGGTTTCACCATGTTGGCCAGGCTGATCTCGAACTCCTGAACTCAAGTAATCTGCCTGCCTCGGACTCCCAAACGGCTGGGATTACAGGTGTGATCAGCTGTGCCTGGCCTATGTTTGGCATTTAACTGGTGGGGGAGGGATGCATATCTTTGTACATTTTCAGCCTTTTTTTGTCCTTCATCTGTTAAAGAGGTCATAGAGTAAGACATTTCCTTTCAATCTTGGCAATTTCCCAGGCCAAATGATAGGTTTCTAGGGTACTTCCAGGACTTAACTGACAAAAGGGGAAGATAAGCGATGCAGTTGAGAGCTGAAGTAGGGTCTCTCTCTCTCTCTCTTTTTTTTTTTTTTTTTTTTTGAGTCTCGTTCTGTCGCCCAGGTGGGAATGCAGCGGCGTGATCTCGGCTCACTACAACCTCCGTCTCCCAGGTTCAAATGATTCTCCTGCCTCAGCCTCCTGAGTAGCTGGGACTACAGGCGCCACACCACCAGGCCTGGCTAAGTTTTTGTGTATTTTTAGTAGAGACAGGGTTTCACCATGTTGGTCAGGCTGGTCTCGAACTCCTGACCTCATGATCCGCCCGCCTTGGCCTCCCAAAGTGCTGGGATTACAGGCGAGAGCCACTGTGCCCGGCGGAGCAGCGTCTCTTTTTAAGGTTGTAAGGTAGCTTGGGTTAGAAATAAAGGCAGAGAGCCACTCCATACCTGTAGTTCTAGCTACTGGGGAGGCTAAAACCAGAGGATCTCTTGAGCCCAGGAGTTCAAGGCTGCAGTGAGCTGTAATCACACACTGCACTACAACGTGGGCAACATAGAGTGAGACCTAATTAAAAAAAAAAGAAATAAATAAATGCAAGGAGAAAGTCATGAACTTGGTGCATTTAGGTGTACAATTAGTTGGCATAAACAATTTTTTTTTTTTAGATGGAGTTTCTCTCTTGTTGCCCAGGCTGGAGTGCAGTGGCGCAGTCTCGGCTCACTGCAACCTCTGCATCCTGGGTTCAAGTGATTCTCCTGCCTCAGCCTCCTGAGTAGCTGGGATTACAGGTGCCCGCCACCACGCCCAGCTAATTTTTGTATTTTTAATATATGGGATTTCGCCATATTGGCCAGGCTGATCTTGAAGTCCTGACCTCAAGTGATCCATCCGCCTCAGCCTCCCAAAGTGCTGGGATTACAGGCGTGAGCCACTATGCCAGCCGAGAATTTTTAAAAAAGGAGTTTCATTCAGCCCACCTCATTCCTCTGCAGGGCACCTGTGTGCAGGGCAAAACTGCTCAACCCTACTCAGCAGCCCTGTGAAAGCTGCTATAAGGATGAGCAGATTGAGGCCTGAACTGTATCTTGGATTTAGCAGCCTGGAGGTCATAATGGATTTTGCCAAGAGTGATGGGGCAGAAATTGGACCAGTGTGTGTTAAGGAGCTAGAAGAAGTGAAGAAATGGGAGAGGGGAGTCTAGACAACTTTAGTTTGGTTGCAGCAAGTAAAGGCAGATTGTTCGATGGAGGGACATGTGGGATTGATGGAGTTTTTCCTTTTTATATGTTTTTGTATTTTTCAATGGGATACATTAGAAAGTGTTGCTTGTTTATGGGGGGGATTTAGTTCAGTGGGAAAAGTATTTGCAAAGTTACAGTAAGGTGGAAGTAGATGGAATCCTCAGTAAGGTCTAGAATCGGGTGCAGGTATTTTATGGTATCTTCCCCACCTTACCCCGAGACGGAGTTTCGCTCTTATTATTGCCCAGGCTCTGGAGTGCAGTGGTGCAGTCTTGGCTCACTGCAGCCTCCACCTCCTGGGTTCAAGCGATTCTCCTGCCTCAGTCTCCCGTGGAGCTGAGATTACAGGTGCGCATCACCACACCCAGCTAATTTTTGTATTTTTAGTAGAGATGAGGTTTCACCATTTTGGCCAGGCTGGTGTCCAACTCCTGACATCAAGTGATCCACCCGCCTTGGCCTCCCAAAGTGCAGGGATTACAGGTGTGAGCCACCGTGCCCAGCTGGTACCTTTGTTTTTTTGTTGGTGAAGTAGAATGTGTGTATGGGGAGGGGAGGTGATAGGATATTTTGGAATTTGAAGAGAATGGGAATGTCTGGATAGTGCATGTATAGAATGGGAAGTAAACACTGGAGGACCTGGGAGTGTGGTGCTTATTGATGGATCGTTGGGTTTATCCAGGATTGGGGTTTTGCCAGATGGCTGTGATGAAAATCTTAAGAGTTAAGGGTATAGGCAAGAGTGTTGTTGAAATGATACACAATGAAATCTAAGCTGGTTAAAGAAGTGAAGAAGGGGCCGGGCACGTTGGCTCACGCCTGTAATTCCAGCACTTTGGGAGGCCGAGGCGGGTGGATCCCTTGAGGTCAGGAGTTCGAGACCAGCCTGGCCAACATGGTGAAACCCCGTCTCTACTAAAAATACAAAAATGAGCCGGGTGTGGTAGCAGGGGCCTGTAATCTCAGCTACTTGGGAGGCTGAGGCAGGAGAATCGCTTGAACCTGGAGGTGGAGGTTGCAGTGAGCCAGTATTGCACCACTATACTCCAGCCTGGGCAACAAAGTCAGAGTCTGTCTCAAAAAAAAAAAAAAAAGTGACGGAGGAGGAGAATACTTGGATTAAGATAAAGTAGAAAGAGTCACTGGAATTAAAGTTAACTAAAAAACTCATAAACTTTAGAATGGTACTGAGAAATTGTAAGGTGAACTGAAAAAGGCTCATGGGATTTTAGAGCCAAGAAGGCCTTGAGTGGCAGTTCCTACCTTAGTAGAAATAGCTTCAGTGGTGTGTTGCAGGTGGAACCCAGATTAAAGTGGGTTAAAAAGTAAATGAAAGCAAGGAAGATAAATTTTTCAACAGGTTTGTCTGTGAAGAGTCCAGGCTATTAGATTGATAGAGGGAGAAAGGCAGTTAAAGGGTTTTTTTGTTTTTTGTTTTTTTTGAGTCAGAGTCTCACACTGTTGCCCGGTCTGGAGTGCAGTGGCGCGACCTCGGCTCACTGCAACCTCCGCCTCCGGGGTTCAAGTAGTTCTCCTGCCTCAGCCTCCCAACTAGCTGGGATTACAGGCGCCCATGACCACACCCGGCTAATTTTTTGTATTTTTAGTAGAGATGGGGTTTCACTATGTTGCCCAGGCTGGTCTCAAACTCCTGACCTCATGATCTGCCTGCCTCACCCTCCCAAAGTGCTGGGATTACAGGCGTGAGCCACCGTGCCCGGCCTTATTTTCTTAATTTTAAAATTTATTTTATTATCATTATTATTTTTGAGATGGAGTCTCTCTGCCGCCCAGGCTGGAGTGCAATGGTGCAGTCTCGGCTCACTGCAGCCTCTGCCTCCCGGATTCGAGCGATTCTCCTGCCTCAGCCTCCTGAGTAGCTGGGATTGCAGGCGCCCGCCACCACGCCTGGCTGATACTGGTATTTTTAGTAGAGACGGGGTTTCACTACATTGGCCAGGCTGGTCTTGAACTCCTGACCTCATGATCCACCCACCTTGGCCTCCCAAAGTGCTGGGATTACCAGCGTGAGCCACTGCACCCGGCCTTTAGTTTTTTTTTGAGACAGAGTCTTGCTCTGTCACCAGGCTGGAGTGTAGTGGCACGATCTCGGCTCACTGCAAGCTCTGCCTCCCGGGTTCAAACGATTCCCCTGCCTCAGCCTCCCAAGTAGGTGGGACTACAGGTGCGTGCCACCACGCGCAGGTAGTTTTATTTTTTCTATTTTAGTAGAGACGGGGTTTCACCATGTTGGCCAGGGTGGTCTCAATCTCCTGACCTTATGATCTGCCTGTCTTCGCCTCCCAAAGTGCTGGGATTACAGGCGTGAGCCACCGTGCCCGGCCATTTTTTGTTTTTGTTTTTGTTTTTTTTAAAGTAAGACTTTTGAGAGTGCTCGTATGTTGACGATGTGATAAGCAGTAGTAAAATGGGAGATTTTGCAACGTACAAAAGAAGCAGGCCGGGTGCAGTGGCTCAAGCCTGTAATCCCAGCACTTTGGGGAGGCCAAGGTGGGCAGATCACGAGGTCAGGAGATCGAGACCATCCTGGCTAACATGGTGAAACCCCGTCTCTACTAAAAATACAAAAAATTAGCCGGGCATGATGGTGGGCGCCTGTAGTCCCAGCTACTCGGGAGGCTGAGGCAGGAGAATGGCGTGAATCCGGGAGGCAGTGAGTCGAGATCACGCCACTACACTTCAGCCTGGTTGACAGAGTGAGACTACATCTCAAAAAAAAAAAGACAAGACATACCTTGGAAAATGGGGGGAATAGACAGATCCAGATGATTTCTATGGATAGGAGGTTTATTTGTTCCATTATGCGAAGATGATGGGAAGAAAAGCTGTATGTGGAGATGCAGGTGAATTTGTGGATATATTAGAAGGAAGATGACAGGCAGCGATGGAGTGTTGAAGAGCTCAAACATTAGACAGTACTGGGTCTGAGTTCTGACTCTGCCTTTTACAAGGTGTGCAACCTTAGGCCAGTTATGAAACGTTAGTTATCAAGTTATAACTAATGGGATTGTGTTGAACACGAAATGACATGATAAACATATGTAAACTGCTTGGATCAGTTGCCCACTAGCTCTTGTTAGGAGCTAAAATGTTAGCTCTTGCTGAGGGTGCTGTCAAATGGCTTCTATTTCTCATGGAGCAGAAATCTATAAGGTCATCCACTGGTAGTGGTGGGAGAAGGAAGAAGGTGCAGAAAGTTTTACAGATGTTTTGGAAAGGAAAGAAACCTGGTGAGGGAAATGTGGGCAGCATCAGAGGCCCACTTGAAGTCAGAGAAAAGGAGCATTGGGGCATGGAGGTGAGGAGGTACTTTCTTCAGCTTTTCTCTGAAGACAATTGTGCATGTGAAACAAGGGTTAAAATCAGATCTATTGCCCTCCTGGATTTATTGGCTTCGTTTGCTCTTTCTGGCTAATTTGATTGGAGTTCTGAAAATAGAGAATATTAGAGGTTCCTTGGAAGGAAAATAAGCAACACTGAAGCCAAATCTTTATCATGTTTGCTAGAAATGTTATTAAAAAACAATATTTATGGCCGGGTGCAGTGGCTTATGCCTGTAATCCCAACCCTTTGGGAGGCTGAGGTGAGTGGATCACTTGAGCTCAGGAGTGTGAGACCAGCTTGGGCAGCATTTTGGGAATGTTGTAGAGAATGGGACAAAAAAATACAAAAGTTGCTGGGCGTGGTGGAGTAAGCCTGTGGTCTCAGCTACTTGGGAGGCTGATGTGGGAGGTTTGCTTGAGCTCGGATTGCGCCACTGCACTCTAGCCTGGGCGACAGTGTGAGACCCTTTTTCAAAACAAACAAGCAACTTTTTTTGAGCTACAGTATATTTAATGGTTTTAAATATGAATGCAGAGTAAGAGGGAGTCCAGTCCATAAGATGACCCTTGCTTCTAATACTAGTTGCAAGTTTGGGGGTTCCCAAAACCACTCTTTTTTTTTTGAGACAGGGCCTCTCTCTGTCACCCAGGCGAGAGTGCAGTGGCATGATCACGGCTCACTGCGCCCTGACCTCCTCCCTCCCAGGTTCAGGCAGTCCTCCTACCTCAGCCACCTGAGTTGCTGGATCTATGGGCACACACCACCTCGCCTGGCTAGTTTTTCTATATTTTTTAGAGACAGTTTCACCATATTGCCAGGCTGGTCTCAAACTCCTGAGCTCAAGTGATCCGCCTGCCTGGGCCTCCCGAAGTGCTGGGATTACAGGCTTGAGTCACTGTGCCTGGCCAAGACCACTCTTAGGTTGGATGATTTGCCAGGAGGACTCACCAGAACTCATTGAAAGCTCTCATACCCATGGTTAGAGTTTATTGCAGTTTAGGGATTCAGATTAGAATGAGCCAAGGGTAGAGGTGCATAGGGCAGAGTTCGGGGAAGTTCCAAATGTTGGAGTTTTGAATTGTCCTGTCCCTGTAGAGTTGTGAAAAATGACACCTTCCTGGTGGCACTGGTGTGCGACCATACTCATGGATTATTGCCAACCAAGGAAGCTCACTCTATTTTTTATGTCCAGCGTTTTTACTGGGGTTCCATGGTTGCATGCCCATGTGGCTAACCTTAGTCTCCAGCCCCACTGGAGGTCAAGCTGATCCATGTGACTCAAAGCCCCCACCATAAGCCACATTATTAGACTCTGCTGTGGCCTAAAGCCCCCAGATGAACAAGGACACTTTCCCCCCACCGCCGCCCCCCCCCCTTTTTTTTGGAGATAGTCTTGCTCTGTTGCCCAGGCTGGAGTACAGTGGCGTGATCTCAGCTCACTGAAACCTCAGCCTCCTGAGTAGCTGGGATTATTACAGGTGCCCGTCACCATGCCTGGCTAATTTTTGTATTTTTGGTAGAGACAGGTTTCACCATGCTGGCCAGGCTGGTCTCAAAATCCTGACCTCAAGCGATCTGCCCGCCTTGGCCTCCCAAAGTGCTGGGATTACAGGTGTGAGCCACTGCTCCTGGCCAGGACCCTCTTATTAGGTATGACATTTCAAGAGTTTAGAGATTACCTTCCAGAATTCACTGGTAAAAGCCAGACCTCTCCTTGGTGAAGATACAATTCTTTACAATTTTACAATAGTTAAGTATATTTTATCAGTCTATATTGGCTGTTTAGTTGACAGACAGTTAAAAATTGGTGACAGTCCAGATGTGGTCACTCATGCCTCTAATCCTAGCATTTTGGGAGGCTGAGGTAGGAGGATTGCTTGAGTCCAGGAATTTGAGAGCAGCCTGAGCAACATAATCAGACACCTGTCTCCAAAAAACATAAAAATAAAAAATTAGCTAAATGGAGTGGCATGCACCTGTGGTCCCAGCTGTTTGAGAGGCTGAACCCATGAGGTCGAGGCTGCACCCATGAGGTCGAGGCTGCAGTGAGCTATGGTCATGCCAGTGCACTCCAGCCTGGGTGACAGAGTGAGACCCTGTCTCAAAAAAGGAAACAAATCACCCATAAATGGATAATTAAGATTTGGTTATTATAGACACTTAATACTTAGGTAGCTAAGCTAGTTTTACCAATAAATTATATTAATTTAATATTTCAGTATTGCAAAACTGATGCATACTCATTTACAGTTTTGACGTGGAATGGTTCTGTTTTGTTTTAGTAAATTTGAACTTAAAGTTCTCTGCAAGAAGAGATTTGTATAATAAATTCCCTGAGTCTCTCAAATTAATATTTTAGCCATAGACTCATATTTAGAGCAGTGTTTCTAATGTAATGATACAAGGCCCAGGGTTATTCATAGTTTCACCCTTTCTGTTATTCCTCATTAAAGCATGTTTGAATCCAGGTAAGAGGCATTACAGGGGAAAACCTTGAATTTATTTTTGAAGGGTAAATCATTTCCAAGTGGTATTAACCATTAGTATGGAAAGCAACATATCCTATAACTGCTCTGTGACAGTGAGACTATCTTTGCTACTTTAGAGAATAAGTACATTCCTACTTCATTGGCTTTAGTGCAAATCTCATTTCCTGGTTTATATCCATTACAAATTAGATCTCACCATGAGAGCAAAATCCCTTAATAAACCTAGGTAAAAGCAATTTGAAGTAATATGATGCTTACTCCAGTGACACCACTAGGTGTGGTGTTTGCATCAAGTCATTTTGGGGTGCTTTATGGAAATGCTTCCTAGTAGGGAAGTCCCTGACTTCACACTTTCCAGAGATGACGCTCTCTCTTTTTTTCTCTCTAATACTTACAAGAATGGACTGCAAGGCTACATTTAGTCAGGCGATACCATCCCCAGCACATGGTGGATTGTTGGTGTGAGGTCTAAGGATTCCGGTCATTTGAAACGAATGGCCTCCTAGATTTGTGGCATTTTTCTGTATATTGAGAAGAGGTAACTAAAATAAGTGGTAACTATATTTGCGTGTGATTTGTATGTTATAGTTAACATTTAAATTCTCTTATGTACTAAAAATTTTTTGGTTGCCACATTAAGCCTCTTTATCCTGTAAGGCACGGAGTGTCTTTCCACCTCAATTTTTGCTTTAATGTATGAACCCTAATGGGACCATAGTTCAACTAAAGGCACCTAACTCATGAATGATATTTGCTCTATGTTTGAACAACAAATGTTTTAACCCACTGTCTTCACTAATATTGTAACTACTGTCTTACAGATTGACTTGATGCAAAACATCACAAAGGCGATTTTTGAGGTATGAGCTTTAGAAACTTACCTCTCATGTGGCATGTACCTCAGGCTTTAACTTTAGTTTGATCGTTTTGGGGAAATTTATGCATTTCTTTTTTTTTCTCTCCATGATATTTTTAGAATATTAAAGGGGCTGTAGAAGTATTTTTGGATCCTTGTTAGGATTCTTAGACTTAACAGATAGATTTTCTTTTTTCACTAAATTGAGACACTAATTCTGGCAGATGATATCCCTTTCAGCTCTTCTGACTAACTAGCCTAACATTCATGCCTGCTTCTTGGAGTTCAAATCTGCAGTTTTATTTTGTGGCTTTGATTGCCTCATTTTAAGTGCTCATTCCCGTTCTTTAACAGTTTTCTATTTATTGGACTGGGATGATCTTGTTGGTGCTAACAGCCTGACATTGACATTTTTTGAAACCTAAGCAGTCAAGATTGTATAAAAATAGACATTTCGTATAAATGCTAAACCATTTTGTGCTTTTAGGTTCAGAATGCTTACAACCTGAGTTCTGGTTGGGGATGCTTTGATCAATTTGTATTAAAATAATTTGGCAACTAGGAAGTTTTCAGGTATTTCTGAGACAGTGGCTCTATTCCAGTTTTTTTGTTATATTTCTGAAAACACAAATTTTTTTGGGAAAAAAATCTCAGTGTTCATAACTTAGGGGATTTAGAAACCTTATTTCTAACCAACGGGGAAGCTGCTCCTGGTTTTACAGTTTAGTTGGAAATCAGATGCTTCCTAGTTGGAAACACATTGTTGGTAGCAACAGATGACCTGCTTTCTTCAGTGAAGTATTTAAGTTGCTCTATATTGACTGTAAAAACTTGTTTTGATTATATTCATATACTCATGAACTGTTTGTACATTGTCTTTTAGACTGGAAACTAAGTTTATTTTGTATTATGGTCATAATAACTTTTAACATACCCTGCAAACTAAGTGTTTCTTTATAATTCATTATCTTATTTAAGCCTCGCAACAACCTTACATGTTAGGTAGGTATCATCCTCATTTTATGCAAGAGACAACCAAGGCTTGGAGATCAAGTAATTTGTGCAAAGGCACACATACTTTTCAGTGCTGGAGCTGGGATTTGAGCCCAGATCTTTTTTTAACTTGTATTCTCTGCTGCCTTATGGTACTACTGTGTCACCAGAAAATGATACAAACATTTAACTCTTAATAGTAAAGGTAGTATAGGAGATAAGTAAACATGATGAAAACAGGAAGTGAAGATATGTTTAAATATTGGCAGACTTCGGTTATCTTTGTGTTTCTGAATTAGTCAAGTGCTTATTTTATTTGCTCATCTAATAAGAGTTTACTGTGGCATACATATAAAGTTCACACACTGTCAGAAAAGATTATAAGCTCTCTTACGTTTCAATCTCCTTTCAGAAAGTAATGGTATGCTATGATTTATATAGACACATGTTAAATGTGCTATTTTTAGGTACATAAGGAATGTCTTTTCATTAGTTTAAAAAAGTTATGGTCCATTGAGTTAATATTTTAATGCTTATAGACTTAGTATACTCAGAAAATATTCTCATACATTTTTCTTGAAATTCCATAGATTTTATTTTCCCTTATGTTTGAAGTACTTAGCTTTATGAATAAGTGAACTCTGAATATTAGAAGATACTCCTTATGGAGCCTTAGTCATTTTAGTATGCTAGGTTTTGAATTTCATGAAGTTTCAGATTGAGATCCTTTATAAGTAATGACTTGTACCAGTTAGATATCCAAGTTTAATTGGACCTATTGTCTGCATTCTGTATTAACAGTGATTGCAGTAAGTGCAGATCAAGGTGTCCAACTGAGCTCATGCAAAGTTTTATGTTTAGTATTTTTGGGAGCAAGGAAAGACTAATAAACTCTAAATGAAATATATACAGTATACAAACACTGCTGTCACTTTTACACCATAGAGGGAGGGGCAAAGCATAGAGGAATAGGTTAGTTTCTGGCCTTGCCAGTGTCCTAAACTTTTCTAAAAGATTCAGGTTCTAAAAGGTTGAGAAAGCATTTTTAGTAAATATCATAGAAGTGATTTTCTTTTCTTTTTTTTTTTTTTTTCCTCAAAGTTGTTCCTCTCAGGAGAAAATCAGTAGGGGAAGAACTTACTTGGATTTTTCATATGCTATAACAGATTATTTTGTTGTCTTCTTTCTTAATAGTTTATGATTGATGGCTGAAAGAGTAACACTCGTGAGAAGTCTTGTAACTCAGCTCTGTTTTACTTATGAGGCAGTTGAAGCGTAGAGCAGATACTTAGATGAGGACACACTTTTTACCCTTGGCTGTACCCTACTTGTTTACTAATAAGCATCAGGTATTATTCTAAACAGTACCTACATTTTAAATAGATGATGAACTACAACTTTCCGATATAACTTTATTGCATTTCTGATACCTTTTATTTTCTTAAAATGTCTTCTTTTTTACTTTTTAAAATTTTGATTGCTACCTTTACAATTAAGGCATCTTCAATGGGGTCTTCAATACTACAGTACCTAATCAGTACTTAGAAAATAACTTGGTAAGACATTGCCCGTCCCTGACATGCTGCCAGTGTTTTTTATTTTTATGACAGGAAAGGCTGAAATGTTTTGACTGATTAACCCTCTCCATGGGGGAGAATTTAGAAAGAATTATTCTTATTATCAAGTCATGTGAGGAGAACACTGGACCAGAGTAACCAATTGTCCTGTTTTGCCTGGGACAGGAGGCTTTCAATGCTAAAACCAGCAAAGTCACCCTAATCCCAGTAGTTATTCGTATTTCTGAATGGGTCTTTAGAACAGTAGAAGAGACTGAAAAGTTGGCATTTCATCCATTCAGAATCTCTTCCCAGTGAAAGACTTCTTATTAGACGGCTGAGTGCTTACATATAATATATAGTACATATTACACTAAATACAATAGTAATGGTTAAATGTAAAATTTGGGAGAAGAGAGGCTTGTTTAAAGAAAGATTTATTTATGTTATTTAAAGTTCTAATCTTAAACTTTTCTCTTTTTATAGAACTGATAGTGCATCAGCTGACCCACGTAATTTAAAATATTCTTCATCCAGAGATAGAGGTGGTTCTTCCTCTTACGGACTGCAACCTTCAAATTCAGCTGTGGTGTCTCGGCAAAGGCACGATGATACCAGAGTCCACGCTGACATACAGAATGACGAAAAGGGTATATATATTTTCTTATTGCTACAAGCATGTTTTTTGAACCTACCTATCCCACCTTCCTGCCTTCTTACACCCCCAACTTTCTCGCTTTCTTCTAATATATTTAAAATACGAATAACAAATGCAGTGTTATTTCTGAAAACTTTATAGGACGTTTATCCACTTTATTATTTTTAAAATTTAAAAATTTTCCATACACAATTCATCAATGCAGTTTTCTTACAAAAAAGATACAATACTATTTTTGTTTTTATTTTCAAAAATATTTAGCTAAGGTTGAAGTTCCTCTTCGCTACTGTCTCTAAACTTCAAGAAAGTTTTAAAACAAGGTGCAAAATTTGATTTAATTTAGTTTTCATTTCTTTGCTTATTTTCCAATGAAGGGATCAAAATAAAATTAATTTAACTTCAAAGGTGTATTAAAAGAAATGAAAATGATTTTCAAGGCAGACAGTACAGGAAAAAGGTAGGAGAAGCAAAGGCTGGTTGAGCTGCAGATTGAGTAATAAGATCCTGAGCTATCAGGAAATTGACTGAATGAAACGAACAATCATATTTAAATGACGTACACATGGCTGTTTGTAGGTGGCTACAGTGTCAGTGGGGGATCTGGGGAAAATACTTATGGTCGGAAGTCGTTGGGGCAAGAGCTGAGGGTTAACAATGTGACCAGCCCTGAGTTCACCAGTGTTCAGCATGGCAGTCATGCTTTAGCCACCAAAGACATGAGGAAATCACAGGGTAAGGCTGGGAAAACGGGGACCAATCACATACACCTTCCAAAGACTTGTATCTCCTCTTATTCTGGACGCCTCTTACTAACGCCTTGCACAGGCATAAGTTGATTTAGTCTACTGTGCAGGTAAAAATTGTTTACATTCTTTTCCTGTGAATTGTTAATTTCCCACTAGAAAGGTTATAGTACATTTTAAAAGAGAATTCTCTTAAAACAAGATTAGAAGACTGGATAAGATCTTACAGAAAAGGTTTACCCAATTATTGTGGATATTGAATGTATAGTGCATAGTAGGCTCTTACTACAGCAAGTCCTTGAACTCTTGGGCCTGTGGAGGATATAGATATATATATATAGAGAGAGAGAGGCTCTTACTACAGCAAGTCCTTGAACTCTTGGGCCTGTGGAGGATATAGATATATATATAGAGGGGGTACTTTTCTGTCTTTTTTTTTTTTTTTCTCTTTTAAGTTCAGGGTACATGTGCAGGGTGTACAGGTTTGTTATGTAGGTAAACGTGTGCCATGGTAGTTTGCTGCACAGATCATCCCATCATCTAGGTATTAAACCCAGCATCCATTAAGCTATTCTTGCTGATGCTCTCCTTCCCCCCGCCCCCTAGAGTGGGTACTTTTCTGGTTTTTTTGTTGTTGTTTTCAATATATTTTTTTGAGCCAGAGTCTTGCTCTGTCACCCAGGCTGGAGCGCAGTGCTGCAATCTCTCCTCACTGCAACCTCCGCCTCCCAGGTTCAAGTGATTCTCGTGCCTCAGCCTCCCAAGTAGCTGGGATTACAGGTACATGCCACCACACCCAGCTGATTTTTGCATTTTTAGTGGAGACAGGGTTTCACCATGTTGGCCAGGCTGGTCTCGAACTCCTGACCTTAAGTGATCACATGTGCTCATTACAGGCCTGAGCCACTGGGCCCTGCCTAGAGTGAGCACTTTTCTAAAGTTAAATACACTGATAGCATTTCTGCCTTATGACGTAGCCTCACTGTATAGGTGAGTGCCTTGGAAGTTCAGAGGATTGGCCGGGTGCAGCGGCTCACTCCTGTAATCCCAGCACTTTGGGAGGCCGAGACGGGCAGATCACGAGGTCAGGAGATCGAGACCATCCTGACTAACACGGTGAAACCCTGTCTCTACTGAAAATACAAAAAATTAGCCAGGCGCGGTGGTGGGCGCCTGTAGTCCCAGCTACCCAGGAGGCTGAGGCAGGAGAATGGCGTGAACCCGGGAGGCAGAGCTTGCAGTGAGCTGAGTGCACCACTGCACTCCAGCCTGGGCAACAGAGCGAGACTCCATCTCAAAAAAACAACAACAAAAAAGAAAGTTCAGAGGATTAGAGGTAATGATAATTTTTTTCCTTAAAGAGAAATTTATCGGTAAAGCTGAGTTATGGGCTTTGTCAGATGTAATTACTTTTTGGACATTTAATTTTTGACTTTTTTTTTTTTTTTTATACTGTGTGTGTGCTTCGTGTATCTTGGTGAAAATCTTTGTGCCTGTAGCTTTTATTGTTGGTATATAACTTTTAAAAAACTGATTTCTTTTTATGTTTTCACAAGTGGAATGAATTCAAAGGCTATGTATGCTGTTTGTTAAAACAGAGTGTTTGAAGCCTTAGACTTATGATATTATAGAAGCTAAACAGTGACTCTAAAGTAGTTCAGTAAACAATTCCTCTTCTTCAAAGGCTCAGGGTCATGTAGTTTGCTAGTGACAGAATTGTAAGTAGAGCCTAATTTCCCAGCTGGTAACTTGATGACATTTTTGGTATCTGTCCTTATTGAAATACTCTATGGGCTAGGGATTTGTAAAAATCCTATTCTTCTCTCAGACATTGTGGTTTCTTTTTTTTTTTTTTTAACTTTTAAATTCAGGATACAAGTGCAGATTTGTTACACTGGTAAACTTGTGTCATGAGGGTTTGTAGTATAGATTATTTTATCACCCAGGTATTAAGCCTGGTACCCATTGGTTGTTTCTCTTGATCCTCTCCCTCCTCCCACCCCCCACCCTCCAAAAGGATCCAGTGTGTTTTGTTCCCCTTGTAGTTATTTATTTATTTATTTATTTATGAGATGGAGTATCTCCCTGGCACCCAGGCTGGAGTGCAATGGCGCGATCTCAGGTCACTGCAGCCTCCACCTCCCAGATTAAAGTGATTCTCCTGCCTCAGCCTCCCGAGTAGCTGGGATTACAGGAGCGTGCCACCATGCCCGGCTAATTTTTTGTATCTTTAGTAGAGACGAGGTTCCACCATGTTGGCCAGGCAGGTCTCAATCTCCTGACCCCGTGATCTGCCCTCTCGGCCTCCCAAAGTGCTGGGATTACAGGTGTGAGCCACCATGCCCAGCCTTCTGGTTTCTTTTATTATCAATTTTTTCTCATACCTTAGAAATGAAACTGTCAGACCCTTTGTGATTTGTTGTTTACGTATGTATTGGCTAATTATGGTGAATAGCACAGTTGAAAATGTTTTGCAAAAATTGAGTTTTTTGTTTTGTTTTGTTTTTTGAGACAGTCTCGCTCTGTCACCCAGGCTGGAATGCACTAGTGTGATTTCACTGCAACCTTTGCTTCCCAGGCTAAAGCGATCCTCCCACCTCAGCCTCCTGAGTAGCTGGGATTACAGGCATGTGCCACTGTGCCCAGCTAATTTTTGTATTTTTCGTAGAGATGGGGTTGTACCATGTTGCCGATGCTGGTCTCGAACTCCTGGGCTCAAGTGATCTGCCTGCCTTGGCCTTCCAAAGTGCTGGGTAATTACAGGCAAGAGCCACCTCGCCCAGCAAAAATCTAGTTTTTAAAGGCATTGTTAATATACTGATAGTATTCACTATTGTTTGCTTGTTCTTGTGATTAAAAAATAAGGGGAGAAAAGTTGTGGTTTGCTACCTTTCTAGTGGAGGCATGCCTTGCATGTGGTAGATGATAATTAGACATTTGTTGAACTAAATGTGTGATTATGGCTCCCCAAAACTTCATCCCAGGGAAATGATGATAATGTGAATAAGAGGCTTTCCTCCAGTGGGATACCTAGATGATAAGTAGAAGCCTATATCCTGTTTTTACTCGATTGAGGCTTTATCCGTACCCCTTGGAAGTTGTTTAATTTACCTACACCCAGGCTCTTTACCTGCATGTTGAAAACAGTTTGGAATGGACCCAAAGAAAGTTGTTACTAAGGCCTTTCTTTTTTCTCTCCCAGCCAGTCCTCTGGAATGAGGTGTTCAGTTGGCCTAGGGTTATTCATTTCTCGTTTCCTTCAGCAAATATTTTTTTGAGGGTCTGTTATGTGCCAGGCACTCTGCTGGGATTTGGAATACAGAGTTGAACAAAAGAGCGATAGGACCTATATTCCCTGAGCTTTTATTGACCAGTGGACTGTGACTTTTGATGTAATTTTATTTTTGAGAGAGGGTCTTGCTCTGTCACCCAGGCTGGAGTGCAATAGGGTGATCTCGGCTCACTGCAACCTCCACCTCACGGGCTCCAGTGATTCTCCTGCCTCAGCCTCCCGAGTAGCTGGGACTACAGGTGCACACCACCTTGGCTGGCTAGTTTATGTAATTTTTTGTGTGTCTGTGGAGACAGGGTTTCACCATGTTGCCCAGGCTGGTCTCAAACTCCTGAACTCATGTGATCTACCCGCCTTCCAAAGTACTGGGATTACAGGCATGAGCCACCATAATAATTTAATTATTATTTAAATAATTTTTAATTTTAAAAATTTAAAAATTATTTTAAAATTTAAAAATTCCTTTGCTTATTTATACTCAATGGACAACAAAATGATTATATATTCACAGAGAGATCGATGTCTTATTGTGATGAGTCTCGACTGTCAAATCTTCTTCAGAGGATCACCCGGGAAGACGACAGAGACTGAAGATTGGTCACTGTAAAGCAGTTGAAAGAATTTATTCAGCAACCAGAAAATAAGCTGGTAAGTATAGTATGTTTGGAAATATGAGGATTTTTGTGTTTCCATAATAAACTAGGTAATGCTACCTTGAGTAGTTTAAGAATGGGGAAAGTCTGTATTATGATGATCAAGAACTTAATGCTCTCTAATATGTAATTTCTTTTTCTTCTTAAAGACAAGATCTTGCTCTGTCGCCCAGGCTGGAGTGCAGTGGCACAATCATAGCTCACTGCAGTCTCAAACTCCTGGATTCAAGCTATCCTCCCGCTGTGGCCTCCTGAGTAGCTGGGACTTCAGGCATGTGCCACTACACCTGGCTGAGGTGGAAGAATCACTTGAGCCCAGGAATTCAGGGTTGCAGTGAGATACGATCACACCTCTGCATGTCAACCTGGGCGACAGAGGGAGTCCTTGCCTCTTAAAACAACAACAGAAATGTAACAAAGTATAGGAAGGGTTAAATTTTTTTCTTCACTTTCTTTACACCAATTAAGAACTTGATATGGGCCAGGTGTGGTGGCTCATGCCTGTAATCCCAGCATTTTGGGAGGCCAAGGCGGGCGGATCACCTGAGTTCAGGAGTTCGATACCAGCCTGCCCAACATAGTGAAGCCCCATCTCTACTAAAAATACAAAATTAGCTGGACGTGGTGGCACATGACCGTAATTCCAGCTACATGGGAGGCTGTGGCAGGAGAATCGCTTGAACCCAGGAGACGGAGGTTGCAGTGAGCTGAGATCACGCCATTGCACTCCAGCCTGGGCGAAAAGAGTGAAACTCCATCTTAAAAAAAAAAAAAAAAAAAAGAACTTGACAATGAACAGGAGAAAATTAATGAAAATGGTCTAGTGAGGCAGATGACACTTGGATCAAAGCAAGTTTCTCCTCCTTCCAAATTTTATTATGAGTAGTTTCAAATATATAGCAAGTTGAAAGAATTTGACATTGAATCTGTTAAACCCATCATCTAATTTTTGTCGTTAACGTTTTGCCCTAAATACTGCCTTGTCACATATCTCTCCATCTATCCCTCCATCCATCAGTCAATTTTTCAAATGGATTTCAAAGTAAATAAAACAAGCTTTTTGAGTTTATTTTTTTGTTGATGATCACAGCTCTATGTTTCCAGTGGGTGAATTTCTTTCATAGGCTGAAAGGAAACATGACATTCCTGATACATGCTCATTGGGGAGTGGGAATAATAAAGAAAGTAAAGTACTGTTGAATTAGAATTTGGAGGGGAAGACAAGTAAAAAAGTACACAATGCTATTCTTAAAAGTATAGGAATTTGAAGTTTTCATAAATGTGTTTTCTTTTAAAGGTACTAGTTAAACAATTGGATAATATCTTGGCTGCTGTACATGATGTGCTTAATGAAAGGTAAGTAACTAATAATGGTTCGGTTTAAATGACTTTAAAATATATTTTTAGAAATTACTTAACAATACACAAGAAGACAAACCCACTGGCTTTGTTTATGAACATCTATTGACATTTCAGTGGGTCTTGTCATTTTTATCTGCATTAATTATGTGTTAATTACGGTTGAATACAAATGGAATCCACTTGAAAAGAATATTTATTTTTTGAGCCAGAGTCTCACCGTGTCGCCCAGGCTGGAGTGCAGTGGTGCGATCTCAGCTCACTGCAACCTCCACTTCCCGGGTTCAAGTGATTCTCCTGCCTCAGCCTCCCGAGTAGCTGGGACTACAGGCGTGCACCACAACTGCCAGCTAATTTTTGTATTTTTGGTAGAGACAGGGTTTCACCATGTTGGCCAGGCTGGTCTAGAACTCCTGACCTCAGGTGATCCACCCACCTTAGCCTTCCAAAGTGTTGGGATTACAGGCATGAGCCACCGTGCCTGGCTGGAATATTTTATTTTTTTAATTTGCTAGTCTCACTGGATAACTGAGTCTTGACTTATGGAATGGCATAAACTCTTGATGCAGGCATGAAGAATAAAATTAGTTTTTGTAAACTAGAGAATTTGAAACTGCTTAGAGAATAGAGGTAAAAAGGAATTTCCTTCTTTGGGTAAGAGTGGATCCAAACCATATATTCTCTGGCTATTAGAGTCTCCGGAGGTGTGTGGTCATTTTTTGTTATGGTGATTCCTAAAGATTTGCAGTGTTGGCAAGTACCCAAAATTTATCTCAGCTGGTCATAAACCTTAGTGCCTTTTGATGGTTTTGTTTTATAGTTACTTATTAAAGTTCTATGTAAATCATTACTGTTATCCTTTTAAGTTTCTGTATTTAACTATTACCATTTTATATTTTATAGTCATTACATATTGGATATTATGTAGAATGTAGTTATGTATAGAGTGTTTTATCTAATTATTTGTTGCTGCCCTTTTCTGAGAGTTATTTAATACCGTTTGAGATGGAATTTAGCATTTTTGGGCCTTCCCTCACTGTTTGTAAATAATTGATTTTGTAAAAAGAAAGTAATGTCAGACAGATACTTGAGGGCAATGCAGGCTAGACAGAATGTAGTATTTAGAGTGGAGAAAATTTCAACCTTTTATGTAGTTTGAATAGAAATTTAAAAAACCACTTAAGACATTCTTTTGTAAGATGTATTACTCATGTCATCATAGAAAACTTAAGCCTTTTGTGTGTGTTTTTTGTTTGCATTAAAATAAACACAGTAGCGAATTGCTTCAGGAGTTGAGACAGGAGGGAGCTTGCTGTCTTGGCCTTCTTTGTGCTTCTCTGAGGTATGAGGCTGAGAAGATCTTCAAGTGGATTTTTAGCAAATTTAGCTCATCTGCAAAAGATGAAGTTAAACTCCTCTACTTATGTGCCGCCTACAAAGCACTAGAGACTGTAGGAGAAAAGAAAGCCTTTTCATCTGTAATGCAGGTAAGAATGAAGGGGGAAAAATGCATGATGTACTTGGGAAGAAAATTGTCCCTTAACACATGTCCTTGGAGAGGAGCTTGAAGAAGGGAAACATAGAATAGGGGTTATCTACTGATAGGAAATATGTTTTAAAAATTCCTCTTTCTCAGTTTGAGTAAAGGATACACTGTTCAAGGATCAGTGCTACATACATATATGCATATATGTGGAGAGAGAGGGAGAGATTTCTTCTAAGAAATTGGCTTACACGCCGGGTGCGGTGTCTCACGCCTGTAATCCCAGCACTTTGGGAGGCCGAGGCAGGCGGATCATGAAGTCAGGAGATCGAGACCATCCTGGCTAACATAGTGAAACCCCATATCTACTAAAAATACAAAAAAAATTAGCCGGGCGTGGTGGTGGGCACCTGTAGTCTCAGCTAATTGGGAGACTGAGGCAGGAGAATGCCGTGAACCTGTGAGGCGGAGCTTGCAGTGAGTCGAGATCGCACCACTGCACTCCAGCCTGGGCAACAGAGTGAGACTCTGTCTCAAAAAAAAAAAAGAAAAAAAAGATACACGTTGAAGTTAGATTTGAAATAAGTTAGTTTTAAGATTTTTTTCCTCAGCCAAGCGCGGTGGCCTATATGCCTGTAATCCCAGCACTTTGGGAGGCCGAGGTGGGAACATCATGAGGTCAAGGGATCGAAACCATCCTGGCCAACATGGTGAAACCCCGTCTCTACTAACAATACAAAAATTAGCCAGGCATGGTGGCACGTGCCTGTAGTCCCAGCTACTCAGGAAGCTGAGGCAGGAGAATCGCTTGAACCCCGGAGGCCGAGGTTGCAGTGAGCCGAGATCACACCATTGCCTGGGCAACAGAGCCAGACTCTGTCTCAAAAAAAAAAAAAAAAAGGATTTTTTTTCCTCTTTGGTTTTTAGAAATGTTTTTTTGAGATTGCTTAGGACCAGAATGATTTGCAAATTTGAAAATAGGAACTCCGCTAGGAATGCTGGATAGAAGAGTGCTTCACATTTGTAGAGGGAAACAAGAACTAAATATCACAACTTCTTTCTGAGCCTTTTGGTTTGCTAACGTGCCCCAAATTCTTATTCCAAATGGTATAAGATAATTATGTGTAAATGAATACCAGCTCTACTTAGTTTTATTTCACATTTGTGTATCTGAATATATTAAAACATCATTCCTTTTTTTTTTTTTTTTTGATGCAGAGTCTTGCTCTGTTGTCCAGCCTGGAGTGCAGTGGCATGATCTCGGCTCACTGCAACTTCTGCCTCCCTGGTTCAAGTGAATCTCCTGCCTCAGCCTCCTGAGTAGCTGGTATTACAGGAGTGTGCCATTAGCCTGGCTAATTTTTGTATTTTTAGTAGAGATGGGGTTTCATTGTGTTGGCCATGCTGGTCTTGAACTCCTGACCTCAAGTGATCCTCCTGCCTCGGCCTCCCAAAGTACTGTGATTAGTGTCATGAGCCACCACACCTGGCCTAAAAGATCATTGATTTAGTTTTGAGTAAGATTTTAAGTGATTAAATTATGGTATTGTTGTGTTTGGAATATCTGATATTAGGGGTTTTTTTTAATACAGTTTTTGATATGCTTTATTTTGGGTATGTAGTTTAAAAAATATAAAGGAAATATAAGGAATGTTCTTTTTTTTTTTTAATAAAAAATGTATTTTTAACTGGGCATGGTGGCTCACTCCTGTAACCCCAGCACTGTGGGAGGCTGAGGCCGGTGAATTGCCTGAGTCCAGGAGTTTGAGACCAGCCTGGGCAACATGGTGAAACCCTGTTTCTATCAAAAAAAGGAAAAAAAATAAGTTGGGCATGGTGGCATGCATCTGTAATCCCAGCTACTTGGAGGCTGAGGCAGGAGGATCGCTTGTGCCTGGGAGGTTGAAGCTACAGTGAGCTATGGTCAAGCTATTGCACTCCATTATAGGCAACCCTGTCTCAAAAAAGCAAAACAAAATGAAACATTTTCCCCCTTGATTATAGAGGTTTGAGAAAAATTTGAGGGAGGATTCAGAAAATTACCTGTAACTGAACAGAATGCCACCAGCTTGGGCTTATTCTGCATGCATAATTATGAACATTTTCCCATCTCTTGTGAAAATTCTCACATTCATAGAAAGATAGATGCACCAGTAAAATAAATACCTGTAAATATGATAATAATTTCATAATATATGCTTCACCTAGATTTACCAGTTACTAATATTTTGCCACAGTTTTATTTTCTCACACACTTTTGTTGAGCATCTGAAAACCATATACATGATGACAGTTCACCCCATAATGTTTTAGTATGCATCTCCCAAGAATAAGGTTTTTCTTCTGTATAACAAGAATATTGTAATCGTACCTAAGAAAATGAATTTTATTACATATGTGTTCTATATTCAAATTTCTGTAATTACCCTTAAGATGTCTTTTAAATGATTTTTAGCATTGATAGTCTGTGCCTGTGTAGATTATAACATTGGCTATTGCAAAATAATGGTTTTCTTTTTCTCTCTTTTTTTTTTGAGATGTAATCTTGTTCTATTGTCCAAGCTGGAGGGCAGTGGCACCATCTCGGCTCACTGCAACCTCCGCCTCCCAGGTTCAAGCAGTTCTCTTGCTTCAGCCTCCTGAGTAGCTGGGATTACAGGCATGTGCCACTGTGCTCTGCTAATTTTTATATTTTTAGTAGAGACGGAGTTCATCATGCTGGCCAATCTGGTCTTGAACTCCTGACCTCAGGTGATCCACCTGCCTCGTCCTCCCAAAGTGCTGGGGTTACAGGTGTGAGCCACTGCACCCAGCCTAAAATGATGGTTTTCTGATTCTAGCATTTCTTTTATAAGATTGCTATGTAAAGCGCAGCTTTTCCTTTTTTAGGGAAAAATGTTTTTTAACAGCTGCAAAATAAATATTCTTTCAATGGAATGACAAATAGTTATTTATTATTTTATTTTTGCCATATATTTATTTTAAAAATTCATGTATAATGGTAACCTGAGCCTGCATGTTATTTATGTGTGGTGCCATACTGATCTTCTTTAATTTTAATATGAAGCAAGTACTAATATACTAAAGCATAAATTATATAAAATTTGCTTTATATTTTGGATTGCAAAGTAATTGTTGTACTTTATAGAAAAGTTTCCCAAATCCATTTTACTTTTTGGTATTTGAAATTTAATCACAGGTAGAATCTTAGAGCATTTAGGGATATTGTAAACAGATGTTATTAAGGACTAATGTTAACTGATGTCAAAGGACTAATATTAACAAACATTGAAGAAGAGAAAGCAGTATTTGTTTTTAGCTTAACATCTTAGTGGAGCGAAACATTTTCAATTTATTTATTTTATTTATTTATTAATTATTATTTTTTTTGAGATGGAGTCTGGCTGTATTGTCCAGGCTGGAGTGCAGCGGTGCAATCTCAGCTCACTGCAACCTCTGCCTCCTGGGTTCAAGCGATTCTTGTGTCTCAGCCTCCCAAGCAGTTGGGATTTACAAGTGAATTTTTTTTTTTTTAACTAAAACTACAGAATCTATTTTTCTTGGTCTCATACTCAGTTTTTTATGTAGTCAGTAAATAATGAACCTAATTTGCTTGTTTTCTCCCTATTTTGTTGAATGTTCACGGTTTGTAACTTTTATTTTTAAGCTTGTAATGACCAGCCTGCAGTCAATTCTTGAAAATGTGGATACACCAGAATTGCTTTGCAGATGTGTTAAGTGCATTCTTTTGGTGGCTCGATGTTACCCTCATATTTTCAGCACTAATTTTAGGGTGAGTTCCTCATTCCGCTGTTCAGATCATGGGGTGAGGGGGATGGTTGTGTGTGTGAGGAACTGAGGAATCAGATGGAAAACAATGCCTCTGCTCCTTTGAATATAATCAGTGATATTTGAGGTTCCAGGGTTAAATGCCGCATTTTTCTTTCTGACGTTCGTATCTTAAAATATTTGAAGAAAATAAACTATTTCATTGTTGTGAGAAATGTAGTTCTTTTATTTTCCTGCCCCTCTCCCCTTTCTAAGTTTCTAGAATGTCAAGTAGGTGAACATAGATGCTCCTTTTAGGATCTTTTGCTGTGAAATGGTCCACAGGTGAATGGCAGTAATATCTTAAAATGATTGGCCCCCTCTCTCTTTGTTTCCATCAAGGATACAGTTGATATATTAGTTGGATGGCATAGAGATCGTACTCAGAAACCTTCGCTCATGCAGCAGGTATCTGGTAAGTCTTGCAGCCTATACCAGTTATTTAAATACTGTCGGGGAGGAGCAGTGGTCCCCCAATGACCATCTATCAATACCATTTCTTTAATAATGCAAGAAAACTAATTCAGAGAAATGTTTTATTGTAAATGAACATGACTTGTTAGCTAAATATATATTTTCAGAGGAAATTACTAGTAGGTGGGTAGAGTAAGTACAGACAGGACTTCCCCAAGTTATTTGTAGTTTGTACTGGTAGGAAAGTATATGGTAAGAATATATTGCAGTGGCAATACCCTGAAGTGGACAATGGAAGATCCAAGTTATTTGTCACATTTTATTGTTTTTCTGGTTATTTTTTTTAAAAAGGAAATATAGGGTTAATTTGGAGAATTGTCATAAATGAGAAATGGTTTTGTTTCCCATTTTTTTGAAGTTAAGTGAATGACTAGCGTGGCTCATTTGCACATTTCAGCTTGTTTCAAGTGTCATAGTTTCTCGTAACTTACTTGGTGTAATAAACTTTTGAAAATAGGATATTCAGGTGATAGTGGTCTGTTTCATTTTCACTGAGGAGATGAGTATACACCTTTAATGGTTAGATGTGGCCCTGGGATTAGCCAGGCCAATGGTAGATTGTGGCATTTTAGTCTTAAGTCATGTGTAGTGACAATATAGATATGAAATTTACTGAAAAAGTAAGGAAATAACATTTACCTGTTAATTTCTGCAGAAATTAAAGAGGTATTAATTAAAGAGGTATTGGTTAATCGTGATCAGCATGTTTAGCAGTCTTCATTTTATGATATAGGACATGTTTTAGGGTATGCTGCTTGAAAACCAGATACTTTTTAAAACGAGCCTCTTATATTTTTTTAATTTGGATTTTTTGGTGTTTTTTCTCTCCCCTACCCTTTCACAATTTCTTATACGATTCCAAGGGTGGTTGCAGAGTTTGGAGCCATTTTGGGTAGCTGATCTTGCATTTTCTACGACTCTTCTTGGTCAGTTTCTAGAAGACATGGAAGCATATGCTGAGGTGAGTATATAGAAAGCTGTTTCTTAAAATTTTGATTAAGAAAAAATCTTAAATTGTGCTAGATTTATTTTAAAATGGCTCAGACTTCCTGACATTTAAGCAGAAATTACAAGCCCATTGCAATATTTTGAAAAAAAATTTTTTTTTGAGACGGAGTCTCGCTCTGTCACTCAGGCTGGAGTGCAATGGCACGATCTCAGCTCACTGCAACCTCCACCTCCTGGGTTCAAATGATTCTCCTGCCTCAGCCTCCTGAGTAGCTGGAATTACAGGTGCCCACCACTACGCCCAGCTAATTTTTGTATTTTTAGTAGAGACGGGGTTTCACCATGTTGGCCAGGCTGGTCTCAAACTCCTGACCACTGGTGATCCACCCGCGTCGGCCTCCCAAAGTGCTGGGATTATAGGCATGAGCCCCCGTGCCCAGTCAGTATTTTAAACATTTATTTCAGATGTGTTTAAGTTACCAGGAGAATTATTGGAGAGACTAAAAGAAACGTTGCAAGCTTCGTATTTCGCAAAGCTTTACATACTCTCGGTAGCTGGTATTTTTCTAAAGACATTTTTTGTTATTTATTTTTATTTTTTGTCCCCAGTCTTCAGAGTCTTAAAGCAAATTGATGTTGTGTTATAAAAAAACACAAAACACCAAAAGCTCCTAAAGATTTTCCTCTTACATATGTACAGGAGATCTTGAATCGTACTTTGGAGGACAAGCCTTGGCTTCAGCCAGCTTTTGTGGCTGTACGAATATAGCATAGGAGCTTTAAGAGCGCTGCTGAAGCCTCTGTTACTGGTACTTGGCTTTTCTGGCCCCACTGTCATGGCTTAACTCAGTGCCATCTCTTATCTGAATCTCTTTGTGTTTCTCCCCTATTCAGATCAACCAATCAAGGCTCCCATAAAGATTTTGGCCTCATCTTGTTTTTTTCATCTTTGCTGCTTGTAGTCAACAGGAATTCAGTACCTTTAGCTGTACTGATGTGTTTACTCTTTCCTAGAAAAGCAAGGAAATGTTTTGCTTCTGCGTTGTTTTTTCTTTGCCCCCACACCTAGAATGTCTTTTTTCACAGCCCACGTTTAAAGCTGATCTACCTCTCATGAGCCACACATTCTAGTTTGTAGAGATGCTTCCCCTTGTTATCCTTAAGATCTCATTCTCTTCTGTTATTTTGGTGCTTAATTTTAGGTAGATGTATACATTGGTTCTAGTATCCTAGTTTTTGCGAATCTTGTCCTTTTCATATATCGTACTTCTTCAGTTACACATCTGTAGACCAGGTCTTGTAATCTCCCTTTGCTCTTCATGTGCATGCTCTTGGTTTGGAGGACTTACTGTTGAGCTGAGTGGCTCAAAGAATAGCTAGAATGAGATTTTTAGCCAAAAACTAATTCAGGAGTGGCAAAAGCTTCCGTCTTCATTTATACCTACATATAACTAGAGCATATGTGCTAGAATTTATTTTTTCCCAACAGCTTTCTGAGTTGATTTAAGAGATTATTTCCTTAATTTGTTGTCTATTGGGTTTAATGTTGGCTTTTTGAAATAATTAGGTAAAACCCATTTTTATATTCAGAGTCATGAATATTCTCATGGGCCACAGTTCTCTTTCTAAAAGCCTAAAAATCTATTCTAAAATGAATTGATTGAAATATTTTAGAGTTTTTTGTTTTTTTTTTAAACAATGTACTACTTATTAAGAATGCTGTGAATTCACATCTAGGACCTCAGCCATGTGGCCTCTGGGGAATCAGTGGATGAAGACGTCCCTCCTCCATCAGTGTCATTACCAAAGCTGGCTGCGCTTCTCCGGGTATTTAGTACTGTGCTGAGGAGCATTGGGGAACGCTTCAGCCCAATTTGGGTCCTCCAATTACTGAGGCATACGTAACAGTTGTAAGTGCTTTTGGGCATTTGAAGTGTCATTCAAAAATAGAATTGTTTTATATTGTAAATGATTCTCTTTACCAGGTGAACTGTTATTAATCCTTCATTTGTTTAGCATGTATGTATGTATGTATATATGTATATATTGTCTGACTGCTTTCTTAAATAACCAGAAAAGCAGGGAATCCTGTTATATCTCATCCTCCTTTCATCCAACTCCCCTACCCTCCCATGACAAAAGGCCACTCTGAATTTTTAAATCTTATCCTTTCATTTTTAAATAATATTTCTTATAATTTTACTTTTAAATTATTGGGTTTCCTTTTAGTTTTTCAACATATTACGAATAGCACACTATAGGAGAAGCCTCAGAAAGTAATCTTCTCTGAGCATAAGATGGAACTCATATGAAAACTTGTATATCTTTATATTCTTTGATAGCCTGACATCAAAGAACATAAACAAATTAAAAATGAGGTAGCTAGATTGCCACACTTCAGCAGCCTCAGACATTAGCTGCACTGTATATAGCACATCCAATGAGGGTTCAGTGGAAAAGACACAAGAAATGAACCCCAGGCATTGTACTCTGCTTTGAATAAGGAGAAAGAAGCATGTGTGATACAGTCATAAAAAATTTAATCTAACTGATGAAAATTTTACCGTTAGGATAAAATTTGCTTTTAGGAGCATATACTTTTGCTGAACATGTTCCTAAATAAAATAGGATATTGATTATATAGTAAGTTGTGTACTTGAGCAGAAATGTCAGAACTTAAAGATAAATGAAACCAGCATATCGGTATTTTAAACCAATATGGTTTCAAAATGGTTTAATATCTTTGCTTCATTTTTAGTGTCTAAAAGGTGGTTGTTTGAAGACTGTACAGAGTTGAAATAAAAAGCCGTTAATTCAGACATAAAATAAAAGGGACATAATTTATAGGATAGGTGTATATTGATTTATGAGGATCTTTTAGGCCTTTGAGAATGGTAGAATGGTGGGGTTTTTATTTTTTTTATTTATTTTTGGAGCTGGAGCCTCACTCTGTCACCCAGGCTGGAGTGTAGTAGTGCAATCATAGCTCACTGTAGTCTTGAACTCTTGGGCCCAGGTGAACTTCCCATCTCACTCAGCCCTACAAGCGGGTGTCATGACCCATACCCAGCTTTTTTTTTCTTTTCTTTTGAAAGTGGGGTGGTGCCATCACGACTCAGTGCAGCCTCTATCTCTTGGGCTCAAGTGATCCTCCCACCATAGCTCCTGCTAATTTTTTATTTTTGTAGAGATGGGGTCTCAGCGTTTCCCAGGCTGGTCTTGAACTTTTGGCCTCAAGCAGTCTTCCCACCTCAGCCTCCCAAAGTGTTGGGATTATAGACATGAGCCACTGTGCATGCATGGCCAAGAATGCTTCCCCCTCCGCCCTCTACCCCCTACTCCTTTTTTTTTTTTTTTTTTTTTTTTTTGAGACATGGTCTCTGTTGCCCAGGCTGGAGTGCAGTGGCATGATCTTCGCTCACTGCAGCCTTGACCTCCCAGGCTTAAGTGATCCTCCCACCTCAGCCTCAAGTAGTTGGTGGGACTACTGGTGTGAGCCACCACGCCCAACTAATTTAAAAACAAATTTGGTAGAGATGAGGTGTTGTTATGTTGACATGGCTGGTCTCAAACTCCTGGACTCAAGAGAACCTTCCAGCTAATCCTCTCAAAGTGCTAGGATGATAGATGTGAGTCACTATGCCCAACCTCCAAGGATACTTTTAATGAAAACTATGGGTAGACTAAATAAAATCCTGTATGTATTGGTTGTTAAATATTATAGAAGTATTTTTTAACATTTGCTCTGTTTTCTCCCCTATTTTATTAGAAATTTGGTACACAATTATTGGCCATTATAGTTAAGTGGGGGATTTTGTTTGTGTGTGTATTGGAAATAATATGATTTTTGAAGATATTATGTGGTAAGCATGAGAGTGCTTATCTTTCAAAAGAGACCATCAGTAGATAGAAACTTTAATAAGCTTAAAGTGACTTGTATGTTCAGTTTTGAAAGATTGACTCCCAAAAGCCCAAGAGCTAGCTTGTAGTATGTGTGGGCAGGCTATTCCCATGCTGTCAATACCATTACTGTCGTGGTGTATTTCATGATAAAGATTCTGAGCTTCAGCCATTTAGTGACATTGGGAGAAACGAAGTTGGGTATATGGGAAATAGAGGATGGCAGATTCCATTTCCTGTCATAGTAGCACTTTAGGATTTTTTAGCCAAGATCATGTTTACATATTGTAGTAAAGGCATCATTATTATTCAGCTACTGAGAACTAGAATATTAAGAGACTGCTGGCAAGGCAAGCAGTTAATTTTCAGTTGAAATTGCATTAAATAAAAAGTATTTTCTTGCTTTGTGGAAGCATGTGAATTTTTTTAAAAAGCTGCTTATTTTCCCCATTTACAGGTTCTGTACAGAGTAATGAGATGTGTGACGGCTGCAAACCAGGTGTTTTTTTCTGAGGCTGTGTTGACAGCTGCTAATGAGTGTGTTGGTGTTTTGCTCGGCAGCTTGGATCCTAGCATGACTATACATTGTGACATGGTCATTACATATGGATTAGACCAACTGGAGAATTGCCAGACTTGTGGTACCGATTATATCATCTCAGTCTTGAATTTACTCATGCTGGTATGTGAATTATTCTTTTCCTTTTTAATGTGTTGGTTTATTCAGGCCCTTAAATCGATATGTAAGAAATGAAGGACTTTGTCTGGGTATGGTGGCTCATGCTTGTAATCCCAGCGCTTTGGGAGGCCAAAGCAGAAGGATTGCTTGCATCCAGGAATTCTGGCACAGCTTGGGCAATGTAGGGAGACCCCATCTGTACAAAAAGTCAAAAATTAGCTTGGTGTAGTGGTGTGCACCTGCAGTCCTAGCTACTCGGGAGGCTGAGGGAGGAGGATCGATTAAGCCCAGGAACTTGAGGTTGAAGTGAGCTCTGATTGTGCCACTGCACTCAGCCAAGGTGACAAAAAAGGCCCTGTCTCCAAAAAAGAAAAAAAACAAGGGCTTTGCTTCATTATATTATTTTTTAGAGTACATTCATCAGTCTTATAATCTATGCTTTCATTTTAGTGTCTATTTACTTTTATTTTTAATGCAATTTTTTTTTGAGACAGGGTCTCACTCTGTTGCACAGGATGAAGTGCAGTGGCATGATTTTGGCTCACTGTAGCCTTGACCTCTTGGGTTCAGGTGATCCTCCCACCTCAGCCCCCCAGGTAGCTAGGACTACAGGTGTGCACCACCACACCTGGCTAATTTTTTATATTATTTTGTAGAGATGGAGTTTTGCCATGTTGCCCAGGCTGGTCTTGAATTCTTGGGCTCAAGCAATCCACCTGCCTTGGCTTCCCAAAGTACTGGGATTATAGGCATGAGCCACTCTGCCAGGCCTCTATTTTTAGTGGTTGATAGCTAGTCTCAGTGTAGCTTTACTCGTTTTTTCTGAGGAAACATTGCTCTACACACCAGATTCTTTCTTTTTTGCTTTTCTTTTCTTTTCTTTTCTTTTCTTTTTTTTTTTTTTTTTGTCACAGGATCTTGCTGTATTCCCCTGGCTGGAGTGCAGCGGTACAATCAGAGCTCACTGCAGCCTCAAACTCCTGGGCTCAAGTGATTCTCCCACTCAGCCTCCCGACTATCTGGGACTACAGATGCATGACACCATGCCTGGCTAACCTTTGTATTTTTTGGAGAGAAGGGGTCTCACTACATTGTCTAGGCTGGCCTTAAATTCTTGGTCTCAAGTAATCCTCCTGCCTTGCCCTCCCAAAGTGCTGGGATTACAGGTGTGAGCAATCATGCCTGGCCTCCTTTAATTTCTTCTTTTTTTTTTTTTTTTTTGAGACGGAGTCTCGCTCTTTTGCCCAGGCTAGAGTGCAGTGGCACAATTGTATTTTTAGTAGAGAAGGGGTTTCACCATGTTAGCCAGGATGGTCTCGATCTCCTGACCTCGTGATCTGCCTGCCTTGGCCTCCCAAAGTGCTGGGATTACAGGCGTGAGCCACCGCACCCGGCCGGCCTCCTTTAATTTCTTAACCACAAATATCCTCCCCCCACTTTTATTATGGACATTCTGAAGCACATAAAAATAGGGAGCATAGTATAATAAATTTGTACATATTTAACACGCAGCTTCTATAATTAGAAACAAATGGCCCATCTGGTTTCATCTAGGCCTCTTTGCTATCCTTTCATCTCCAACTGGATTATTTTAAAGCAAATTCTAGATGACATTCTGCTGAGCATTTCTGCCGGAATTACACCTCTCTTGGCTAATGTGAAAAAATGCCCATGATAACTGTAAAATACGTGTGTCCTATTTAGGTGTCTAAACACTTTAATGTCACAGTATTAAGGCCTTAAAATATAGCTTAGATATATTTTTCTAAATTAAAAGACTTTATTTTTTAGATATACAGAAAATTGAGCAGAAAACAATGAGTTCCTATATACCTTCTTCATCCCAACAGTTTCCCCCTCATTAACATATTGTGTTAGTGTGGTACATTTATTACAAAGGAGTGAATATTGATGTATTATTATTAACTAATTTTATAGTTTAGTTTGTGTTATGTATTCTATGGACTTTAACATGTGTAATGACATGTTTCCCCTATTACCAGTATCATACAGGATAGTTTCACTTCCCTAAAAATCTTTTATGTTCTACCCACTCCTTCCTCGTTCCCCTCTCCCCACTCCTCCCTCCCTCCATCTTAAGCCCATGGCAACCCCTGATCTTTTTACTGTCTCCATCGTTTTGCCTTTTCCAGAATGCCATGTAGTTGGAGTCATATAGTATGTAGCCTTTTCAATTGGCTTCTTTCACTTACCAGTGTGCATTTAAGGTTTCTCCATGTCTTTTTGTAATTTGAGAAGCTCATTTTTAAAAAATTTTATTCTTTTAGATTGTTGAACAGATAAATATGAAACTGCCATCATCATTTGTAGAAAAACTGTTTATACCATCATCTAAACTACTATTCTTGCGTTATCATAAAGAAAAAGGGGTAAGTAATACACTGATAATGAATTTTGACAACTTGAGTCACTGAAGAGTTGGACCTAATGTTGCTTACCAGGCTATATAAGTGAAATTGAGTGAAATGTGAAATGTTTGATTTAGAATATAGTGATTGTATTTGTTCTTTTAAATTTATATTTCTTGATAATCATACTGAATACTTTCATGAATGATGTGCCAGATACTCTTTTCAGACTATGCATCTCTTGCTGTTACTAAATTTATTAAATTTTCATAAGGGTAAAACAAGTTGACACATTTATAAAGTTATAAATTAAGAAGTACTGTATATTTTGTAAACAAAAATGACTGGCTTTTCAACCACCCCCTAGTCAAATCCACCACAGACTTTCCTGGTAGATTTAAGAAACCCAGTCTTAAACTGCTGTTTGCATATGTCTTTTGATGTTGATTATTTAAAAAAAAAAAAAACGGCCATTCTGGAAATTTCATATTGACAGTTTTCATTTATAGTACTCTTTATTTGTGATAAAACTTAATAGATTTGAAATAGCATACTGATCTGTGTCAGTTTTCTGATTGGTTTTTTAAAAATTAAAATATTAAGTGCTACGGACAGTGAATTGATCAATCTTAAATTTATTTGTATCATCAGCACTAATACAGATAGTGATTTATTTTCCATATAATTTTAGAAGATTTATTTTCCATTTCTCACTTCCTTGAATTTTTTGTTTTTCAGGTTGTTGCTGTAGCCCATGCTGTTTATCAAGCGATGCTCAGCTTGAAGAATATTCCTGTTTTGGAGACTGCCTATAAGTTAATATTGGGAGAAATGACTTGTGCCCTAAACAACCTCCTGCACAGTCTGCAACTTCCTGAGGCCTGTTCTGAAATAAAACATGAGGCTTTTAAGAATCATGTGTTCAATGTAGACAATGCAAAATTTGTAGTTAAATTTGACCTCAGTGCCCTGACTACAATTGGAAATGCCAAAAACTCGAGTCTTTAATTGTAATGACTTTGTTTTATCCACAGTTAAGCCTTTTCTCATTACATATTTATGTATTTCACTGTCATGTCAACATGTCTGCAGAATCACTGTATGTAACAAACAGCCATATTTAAGACATGCCTGGATAAATAAAATTGGTAGGAATGTTTTCTTGCCATTATATTTAACTTTTCTTCTTTTTCCTTGACAAATCTTGATAAGTTTTTTTATATTAGTTTTATTTTCTAGAAAACGTCTTATGAATTTCTCCTATTTGCTCTAGCATGCTTACAGAAAATGTCAGTGTTTCTTACAGCTCAAATTTGTATAGTTGTTTTAAAATGCGGTCTCTTTCTTCTTCCCCTGGTACTTTTTTCTTTCTTTCTACTGAAGTTAGTTCTTATACATGGTCTTATATTTTGGCTGTCTCTTTTTCCCTAGGAACATTCATACAGGTTGAATATTCCTTATCTGAAATACTTGGGACTGGAAGTGTTTTGGATTTTGGATTTTGGAATACTTTTTTTTTTTGGAGATAGTGTTTTACTCTTGTTGCCCAGGCTGGAGTGCAATGGCGCAATCTTGGCTCGCTGCAACCTCCGCCTCCCGGATACAAGCGATTCTCCTGTTTCAGCCTCCCAAGTAGCTCGGATTACAGGCATGCACCACCACGCCTGGCTAATTTTTTTGTATTTAGTAGAGATGGGTTTTCACCATGTTAGCCAGGCTGGTTGTGAACTCCTGACCTCAGGTGATCCACCTGCCTTGGCCTCCCAAAATGCTGGGATTACAGGTGGGCACCACCATGCCCAGCCGGATTTTGGAATATTTTCATAACACTTACTGGTGAGCATCCCTAATCTGAAAATCCTAAATCTAAAATGCTCCAAAATTTGAAACTTTTTGAGCACCAGTATGATCCCCCAAGTGGAAAATCCCACACCCGACCTCATGCAATGAGTCCAAACTGTTGTATGCACAAAATTATTTAAAATATTGCATAAAATGACCTTCAGGCTATGAATAGAAGGTGTCTATGAAACATAAGTGAATTTCGTGTTTAGACTTGGGTCGCATCCCCCACATATCTCATTTTATATATGTGCAAGTATTCTCAAATCCAAACATATACAGAGTCTGAAACACTTCTGGTCCCAAGCATTTTGAATAAGGGATGCTCAACCTGTAGTCTTTCTTTTAGGAGGGGGGGGAAAAAGCTTTTTTTTTTTTTGGTGACAGAGTCATGCTGTTGTCACCTGGGCTGGAGTGCGGTGGTGCAATCTCGGCTCACTGCCACCTCTGCCTCCCGGGTTCCAGCAATTCTCCTGCCTCAGCCTCCCGAGTAGCTGAGATTACAGACACCTGCCACTACGACGGGCTAATTTTTGTATTTTTAGTAGAGACTTGGTTTCACCATGTTGGCCAGGCTGGTCTCAAACTCCTGACCTCAGGTGATCCACCCGCCTCAGCCTCCCAAAGTGCTGGAATTACAGGCACGAGCCACCGCGCCCAGCCCGTGTGTTTTTTTTTTTAAGTAATTTGACGTGGCCCTGCTCTGATTTGTATTTATTGTTTATGGTTTGTGTATTTCTTCTTCCTATTGGACCACACAGAGTTGAAAAACATTATTTTTAATAGAAAATAATAGGTGTAGGCTGGGCACGGTTGCTGACATCTGTAAACCCAGCACTCTGGGAGGCCAAGTCGGGCTGATCACTTGTGGTCAGGAGTTTGAGACCAGCCTGGCCAACATGGTGAAAGCTCGCCTCTACTAAAAATGGAAAAATTAGCCAGGGGTGGTGGTACACACCTGTAATCCTAGCTACTTTGGAGGCTGAGGTAGGAGAATTGCTTGAACCCAGGAAGTGGAGGTTGCAGTGAGCTGAGATCACACCACCGCACTCCAGCCTGGGCTACAGAACCAGACTCTGTCTCAAAAGAAAAAAAAAAGAAAGAAACAAAGAAAGAAAGTAATGGATGTAATTAGGGAATAAAGTTTTTAGGAGGAAGAAGGTAAAATTTGATGTTTGCGCTTCAATGTGCTCCGTGTTGTTTGATTGGATTGCCTTGTATAATTCCATAGCTGCTTCACTTATTACCAGTTACAGCTTATGTTTGAAGTCACAATAAACTCTTCTTCAAACATGAAAGCTTGATTTTTGAGGAAAATTATTCACATTATTTGCAGATTCAAAGATGTTTATGTCCTGTACTCTAGAAATAAGGAGAAAGTGGGTGGGGATGGGGCAGTCAGGTGGAATGGAGTGTCTTGGCAGTGTAAAGGAAAAAGATGGATGGAAAAGGTGTATAGTGGCAGGGTGTGCCTTTGTTTCCTTATTGAACAGGGCACCTTGCCATTTGCAGTATATGGAAAATTGAAGAAATACAGTCTACTTCCGCAAAAGGCACATACAAAGGGCTCTGTTTAGACCAGAGATCAGCAAACTATGGTCCGTGGGACAAATACAGCCCAGCACCTGTTTTTTGTTTGTTATTTTAAGTGTATAATTCACTGATTTTTAGTATATTCACAGAAGTATACAACCATCGCAACACTAGTGCCTGTTTTTGTAAAGAAAGTTCTCGTTGGGCTGGGCGCAGTGGTTCACGCCTGTAATCCCTCGGGAGACCGAGACGGGCAGATCACCCGAGCTCAGGAGTTCAAGACCAGCCTGGCCAACATGTTGAAACCCTATCTCTACTAAAAAAATACAAAAGTTAGCAGGGCGTGGTGCTGGGCACCTGTAGTCCCCGCTACTTGGGAGACTGAGGCAGGGAGAATTGCTTGAACCCCGGAGGTAGAGGTTGCAGTGAGCTGAGATCGCCCCATTGCACTCCAGCCTGGGCAACAGAGCGAGAGACTCCGACTCAAGAAAGTTTTCTTGGAACACAGGTACTGTCATTCCTGTGTTTTGTATGTGGCTGGTGTTTTGTTTTGAGAGAGAGAGTCTTAACTTTGTCATCTAGGCTGGAGTGCATTGGTATGATCTCGGGTCACTGCAACCTCTGCCTCCCAGGTTCAAGCGATTCTCCTGCCTCAGCCTCCCGAGTAGCTGGGATTACAAGTGTGCGCCACCATGCCCAGCTAATTTTTGTAATTTTAGTAGAGATGGGGTCCCGCTGTGTTGCCCAGGCTGGTTTCAAACTCCTGGGCTCAAGTGATCTGCCCACCTTAGCCTCCCAAAGTGCTAGGATTACAGGTGTGAGCCACAACACCTGACCTGTGGCTGTTTTCTTACTGTAGCGATAGACGAGGAGTTGCTGCATTGCATAGAGATGCTATATTGCACACAAAGGCTTTACTGACTTCACAAAAAAGTATTTGTCCAAGGTGTAGTGTACTAGATCCCTTCCAATCTGTAATTTTAATTTAAAAATGTCCAAATAAAAAAAAAATGTCCAAATACCCCTGTTTTGAAGGATAAACTCTGTATGCTTGTGCTTATTTTGGAGAAGCCATAAACTTACTTTGTTTTGTACATGATCAGATGTGGGCGCTATCTCCAACTGTCTTTGCACTTCTGAGTAAGAATCTGATGATTGTGCACAGTGACCTGGCTGTTCACTTCCCTGCCATTCAGTATGCTGTGCTCTACACATTGTATTCTCATTGTACCAGGTACTGTATTCACAAATTTTTCTTAAGAAAAGAACCCCACAAAACATTTTATTTTTTTAATGGATAGATTTTAAAGATGTATGTTGATTTAACTTTGGACTTGCTTGCTTTCTTTGATTAAAGATGAAAAGATAATCTATGCTTTATCTTTCAGGCATGATCACTTTAGTAGCCTCAGTTCTTCCTCTCCTTCTTTGTTTGATGGAGCTGTGATTAGCATTGTAACTACGGCCACAAAGAAACATTTCTCAATTATATTAAATCTTCTGCGAATATTACTTAAGAAAGATAACCTTAACCAGGACACGAGGTAACAGATTTTATATAGTATTAACTATTCCTAACTTTGTTAAGTTGTCTTTATAATTTGAGAATAAGAAATGTGGATTACAAAAAATTTTTAAAAATGTGAATTATAGAGGTGAGGTAGAGCAGCTTCTTTACTGTCAAACACCTTATAATTTGGTTTTATTATTTAATCTAGGCTTTCTTATTCTTTCTGAAAAGAAATACATGAAAAACCTCAATCCCCCACCCCCAGTGTTTCATAGAAGAATATATATAGATTTTTAATATTCTATGCTTTTTTTGTTTTTGAGACGGAGTTTTGCTCACTGCAACCTCTGCCTCCCAGGTTCAAGCAATTCTCCTGCCTCAGCCTCCCAAGTAGCCGTGATTACAGGTGCCCGCCACCATACCCAGCTAATTTTTGTATTTTTAGTAGAGATGGTGTTTCACCATGTTGTTGGCCAGGCTGGTCTTGAACTCCTGACCTCAGGTAAGCCGCCACGCCCGGCCTCTTTGCTATTATCATGCTGCGTTGGGAGGTTTTCTTAAAAGGCACACAACAATTTTGACAGTAATTTCTATAGTTTCATTTTTTATTTTTATTTTTTATTGTTTGAGATGTTTGAAAAACCAAGAGAAAACCAATGTAAGAAGACTAGGCTTTTAACGTTTTTTTGTTTTTGTTGTTGTTTTTTTTAAAGTACAGTCAACTGTATATTTTGTGTTTCAGGAAACTGTTAATGACTTGGGCTTTGGAAGTAGCTGTTTTAATGAAGAAGTCCGAAACATATGCAACTTTATTCTGTCTTCCGTCTTTCCATAAATTTTGCAAAGGCCTTTTAGCCAACAGTAAGACTCTGTTTTTTTTTCTATTTTGTTTATCAATCCTTAAAAGGGTCTTTGGTAATGGGAGATGGTCATCAATCGAGCTCTTTTCCTGACCTGAAGTTGTGTAATCCTCATTTTAATGACAGATACACAGTCTTGATTTTTTTTCATTCTTAGTATTAGAAAAATGTTTTGAAGTGATTGTCACATTTTTAAACTTACGTGAATGTTTATAGTTTGCATATACTTTTACATTTTCTCTCAGAAAAAGTTTTGTGTGATGACCCATCAGTTACATTACGTGGGTTTTGTTGAATGTGTCATTTTTCCAAACGTGACAGTCAATGAGGATTCTGGACAAGAACAGTGCCTAGTCTAGAGTAGGCACTCACTCTTTGTTGAATGAATGAATGGATTCAGATAATTATGACAAACTGGGATATAATTTCTTTTGGCCAGCTGAAAGTAACTGTCTTTTAATGTTTAATAGCTCTCGTTGAAGATGTGAATATCTGTCTGCAGGCATGCAGCAGTCTACATGCTCTGTCCTCTTCCTTGCCAGATGATCTTTTTCAGAGGTATGAAATTAAGATCATGTCTTTTGACATTAACCCTAATAACCTTGAAATGTTAACACACCTGCTTTGTCTATTTCGTTCTTTCATAGATGTGTTGATGTTTGCCGTGTTCAACTAGTGCACTGTGGAACTCATATTCGACAAGCATTTGGAAAACTGTTGAAATCAATTCCTTTAGATGTTGTCCTAAGGTGTAACAGTTGTTTTGGAGCAAAGACATTCTGTGATATTTACAGCCTCTACTGGTTGTCTACTTTAGGAGAAGACAGATCACCTAATAGAGCATTAATGACACATCTTTTATGGCCCTGCTTGTCAGCGATTGAAGTGATGTCAAATAATCAAATTTTGCAGGTCTGCAAGAAAATTAAAAATTTTTAATGAGCTTTATAGGCTCACAATAATTAGTATAGAATAACTCATGTAGTGCCAAAATATGTTTCTTAGTAGCTCAGATATTTGAAAAACTAAACAGTAATCTTTTATTGTTTTTGATCAAGTTGATTTGGGAGCTTTTAAGAGCCTAAACTTGATCCTTTTGTAATACATAAGCATAATGATTGGGTTTTTATGTTCACATGTTTGATATGCCTCCCTCAAATCCTCTTATGATGTCGGCACATGACCCATCTGAAGTGAATAAAAAAAGGATCTAAAGTTGTAATCACATCTCCGTATCCATTTGAAAGTCTCAATTTTACTATATTTTTACCTCCAGTGAGTTAATAAGTAAATAATCCACTTACAGTATGTGCTAACCTTTTAAGCTAAAATATTTTGCGTAACAACAACTTTATTTTCTGTCTACAGCAATAACAATCACACAGAAATTCAAGAAATTTCTTTAGCATTAAGAAGTCACATGAGTAAAGCACCAAGTAATACATTCCACCCCCAAGATTTCTCTGATGTTATTAGTTTTATTTTGTATGGGAACTCTCATAGAACAGGGTAAGGCATTTCTTTGACTATTTTATCTGGGAAAGATAATTTTAAGATTCCCTTGACTTCACATGCAGTTTTGACGAGAAAATATGTTTGGGGGTGGCAGAGTATCAAGTAACATTCTTCTCATATGGGTTATTTCAGTTTTCATCAATAGGAAAATTGCTTTGAAGATAGCATCTGTAGAAACAAAAATGGGCTTTGAAATTGAGTAATGAAATGTGGTTCACAGTTAACTGATGTGATGTCATTAACACTTTGGGGAGTGGGGTGGGGGTGGAGATATTCTAGAGATGCTTAGTTGCATTGAATGAGTTTCATTCCTGACTGGCATGAGCCGTTTACCCTAATCATCCTTCCACACTGTACCTCATCCTGTTAACTATAAAAGACCTCAAAATGAGGGGGGGGGGACATAATGCTTCTCAATTTCATAGGCTTTGCCTTTTTTTGGAGTAGGGAAAATTACAGTTCCTTATTCCCATTCCCCTTGCATTTTTTTCATTATTAAAATGAAGTTGTCATTGTCTTTTAAATATGAAACTACTTTTCCCAGGAAGGACAATTGGTTGGAAAGACTGTTCTATAGCTGCCAGAGACTGGATAAGCATGACCAGTCAACAATTCCACGCAATCTCCTGAAGACAGATGCTATCCTTTGGCAGTGGGCCATATGGGAAGCTGCACAATTCACTGTTCTTTCTAAGCTGAGAACCCCAGTGGGCAGAGCTCAAGACACCTTCCAGACAATTGAAGGTAACTCGCTCAAGCTTTGTGATGTGAATACTTTCAAAGCCTTATTAAGAAATAATGGATTTTAAAATCTTTGTTAAAGATTTGAGAGTATATGATTTTTTTGAAAAGAAGTCAATAATTTTCAGGTATGTTTGTTAGAATAAGCTTTCATTGAATAATTGCATTGGAAATATGTTTGTTTTTTCCCCAAAACTTATGGGAGTTGTGTGGAAAAAATATATATATTTTTTCCCCTAAAATGAAAGATCTTTCATGTTGGGATTTTTTATTTTTAAATGATGGGTAGACAGAGGATACTTGATAAATGTGAATTTGTCATAAAAAACTCACACTTATTCTAGGAACTTTAAGATTTTTAAAAATTCAGAATGTTGTCTTTGCTTTCAGGTATCATTCGAAGTCTCACAGCTCACACATTAAACCCTGATCAGGATGTTAGTCAGTGGACAACTGCAGACAATGATGAAGGCCATGGTAACAACCAACTTAGACTTGTTCTTCTTCTGCAGTATCTGGAATATCTGGAGAAATTAATGTATAATGCATACGAGGGATGTGCTAATGCATTAACTTCACCTCCCAAGGTTGGTTTCCATGAGATAGTGTTGTTTTATAGCAGTTTAATGGTCGCAGCTGGCAGTATGTGCAGAGCTGAAATCACAATAGACTTGTGTATTTGGTTTATATATAGGTGAGACATCCTTACCTACAAATTGAACCAGTCCTGAGCTTTTCTTTCTCTTCTCGTAAAGGTCATTAGAACTTTTTTCTATACCAATCGCCAAACTTGTCAGGACTGGCTAACGCGGATTCGACTCTCCATCATGAGGGTAGGATTGTTGGCAGGCCAGCCTGCAGTGACAGTGAGACATGGCTTTGACTTGCTTAGAGAGATGAAAACAACCAGCCTATCTCAGGTAAAGTGGTGTGTATGAAATTCATTTTAAGTCTGTTAATAAGAAAAACATGGTTTAATTCCTTTGGTATGATTTAATCTATGGATAAAATAAGTTAAAGCTTGGATTCATTTTCAAAGGTTTTGATCCTGTATTTTGTAAAAGCAACAACTGCCAGAGTTACCTATTTTATTCGTGTTAAAACAGTGTTAGAAGTTAAAATAATGTTCTTGTTTTTGTTCATGTTAAAACAATATTCATGTTAGAACACGTTAAAACTATATTTCTTACGTGCAAAGTTTAGAACTTTAAAGGTAATTCTGAAAATTTGTTTATGGGGGAAATTTTTTATTTATTTATTTATTTTTTTGAGACACAGTTTCACTCTGTCGCCCAGGCTGGAGTGCAGTTGTGCGATCTCGGCTCACTGTAAGCTCCACCTCTCTGGTTCAAGCCTCTTCTTGCCTCAGTCCCTGGGATTACAGGCACCCACCACCATACCCGGCTAAGTTTTGTATTTTTAGTAGAGACAGGGTTTCACCATGTTGGCCAGGCTGGTCTCAAACTCCTGACCACAAGTGATCCGCCCACCTCGGCCTTCCAAAGTGCTGGGATTACAGGCATGAGCCACTGCACCTGGCCAGGAGAAATTGTTTTTATAACGTATGACAAATGCTTGAGTAATTCCTGGCTTGAAAGTGGGCTCACAATAAATAACTGGAATCCAAAAATAACAAAATGTTTAGCAATTCAGGTAATGTCAAGCAGTATTCAAACACATGAAGTTAATCATTCTTTAATTCCTGTTTATTTATATTTAATTTTTGCTTTCTTTTTACTCCATGTGTTATTCCTACAGAGGTCACAGGCTAAATGTTTGGGTAACTTTGGGGTGGGGGTACAAACATCCATGTGCTGCTAAGGTTCTGTTAGTCACCCTTTGTGGCTATTTTATATGTAACATTTTAAAGAATTCTGAGCTAAATAATGTGAAAATTGTGACAATAATTGTTAAATACATTTGGCTTTAAGCAGGCACAGACTGTGATCAGTTGTAAATTTTATAGGGATTTATGTTTTAATGGTATTGGGTGACTAACTTTTCTGAATGCGTTTTCAGGGGAATGAATTGGAAGTAACCATTATGATGGTGGTAGAAGCACTATGTGAACTTCATTGTCCTGAAGCTATACAGGGAATTGCTGTCTGGTCATCATCTATTGTTGGAAAAAATCTTCTGTGGATTAACTCAGTGGCTCAACAGGCTGAAGGGAGGTAGGTTGGAGGGAAGGAAATGGGTGATAGAATTACTTTATGTTTAAATTCTTTGTATTACTCACTGACATTGTAGCCAAATCTTAAAACAGCTTTGTTTGCTTTCAGCATTGAAGCTTGCTATAAATCACTTCACCAGGAGGCATCTTCAGTTTGTTTTTTAGTTAGCAGCAATACTTGAGTGCCCTTCTTATTTAAGAATTAGTGGCAAATCACACTGTAAAACAAGACCTGTCAGTTGTTTTATAAATGCTTTTGAACTTGATCCCTAGTTGAGCTCCTTCCCCCTCAGAGTCTGATACAAATTACCCTTTATTGTCAGAGTATTTGCTCATTAGTCCTGTGAACTCTACATTCAGACTCATTGCTTCCTCCAGATAGAGGAGCTTGTACCATAATATTCTGTGTCCATTTATGTTAGTTTAATGAAATCTTGCGAATTTAGGAAAATAAAAGAACTGCTCATTCTTCCATATCTTTGTAGTAACTTCTGTTGTGTGTCCTTTTGTAGTCCCATATTTCCATATCCAAATGCTTTGTAATTCTTTTTTCTTTCATGTCGTTTTCTCCATTCTTCACCAAAACAGCAGCATACATAGGCACATGGTTTTATGATCTGTTTTTCCCACTCAATATTTAAAAAAAAAATTTGCCATGTTAGGTAGGCTGGGTTCGGTGGCTTACATCTGTATTCCCAGCACTTTGGGAGGCCGAGGCAGGTGGATCACCTGAGGTCAGGAGTTTGAGACTAGCCTAACATGGTGAAACCCCGTCTCTACTAAAAATACAAAAAATATTAGTGGGGTGTGGTGGCACATGCCTGTAATCCCAGCTACTTGGGAGGCTGAGGCAGGAGAATCGGTTGAACCCGGGAGGCGGAGGTTGCTGTGAGCCCAGGTTGTGCCACTGCCCTCCAGCCTGGGCAACAAAAGCAAAACTCTGTCTCAAAAAAAGAAAAAAAAAATTGCCATGTTAAATATTCTACAGTGTTATTTTTAATAAAGATTTGTATTTATGAGTGTACCATAATTTAATATTTCTTACTGTTGGGCATTAAGGTTGTTTCTGATTTTTTTTTTTACTAAATGTACCATAGCACTTAATATCTTTGCTTATATTTTTGATTACTTTCTTGGAATCCATTCTCATAAACTGATTTACTAGAAGAAAGGCTGCCAAACCATAAGTCTTATGATATATTCTATTGCTAAGTTACTCTACAGAAAAGATGGCTGCAATGTATACCCTTAATAATAGAGTACCCCCTTCCCTTCACCTTTGTGGATACTGAGAGTCACTGAGAAACAAGAATGCTGCCACCACCATCAGCGAAAATAGTTATTGTACTTTACATTTCTATATGTATTAATGACTAATAGTAGAAGTTGCCCCATATAGTAACCATTTGTGATTTTTTAAAGCATGGATCATGTCTTCATGGCCTCTCAATTTTTCCTGTGTTAATCTGTGAAATTTTATTAAATACTAAGATTGTTGATGCTATCCAATTTCCTGATTTATAATTTGTTTTTAATGTTTAGTGTTGTATTTCAGCATTATGCATCTAGATCTGTTACTTGTGCATCTTTTCTTGCATTTTATCCTTCTACAAAGCCTTTCCACACACTGACATAAGTTACTTATCAATATTTTCCACTAGTTCTTTTATACTTTTACATTTTTTAAAAAACATTTAACCACTTTTAAATTTAGTTTCATAGTTGTGAGGAAGACATCAAACCTCCCCCCACCATAGTCAACTCACTGTTTTAGCTCAGTTTATTCTTGCACCATTTTTTGTGGGAGGGGGGAAATGAGATATGTGTGTTTAAAATAACAGCCTCCTTTGGGGCTGGGCGCGGTGGCTCACACCTGAAATCCCAGTACTTGGGGAGACTGAGGTGAGCGGATCGCTTGAGTCCAGGAGTTTGAGACCACCCTGGCCAACAGAGCAAAACCTTGTTTTAGCCAGGTGTGGTGGTGGGCGCCTGTAGTCCCAGCTACTTGGGAGGCTGAGGTTGGAGGATTGCATGAGCCTGGGAGGGCAAGGCTGCAGCGAGCCATGATCATGCCACTGCCCTCCAGCCTGGGTGACAGTAAGACTGTCTCAAAAAATAAGTAAGTAAGTAAAGGCCAGGCACGGTGGCTCATGCCTGTAATCTCAGCACTTCGGGAGGCCGAGGCAGGCGGATCACCTGAGGTCAGGAGTTCAAGACCAGCCTGGCCAACATGGTGAAACCCCGTCTCTACTAAAAATACAAGTAAATTAGCCGGGCGTGGTGGCGAGCGCCTGTAATCCCAGCTACTCAGGAGGCTGAGGCAGGAGAATCGCTTGTACCCAGGAGGCAGAGGTTGCATTGAGCTGAGACCGTGCCATTGCACTCCAGCCTGGGCAAGAAGAGCAAAACTTCATCTCAAAAAAAAAAAAAAAAAAAAGTAAGTAAGTAGATAAATAAAGAAATAAGACTGCTTCAATTTGCTTTTCAGGTTTGAAAAGGCCTCTGTGGAGTACCAGGAACACCTGTGTGCCATGACAGGTGTTGATTGCTGCATCTCCAGCTTTGACAAATCGGTGCTCACCTTAGCCAATGCTGGGTGTAACAGTGCCAGCCTGAAACATTGTCTGAATGGTGAGCGTTCAGTATTTTTAAATAAAGCAAAAGTTACAGTAATATATTTCGTACTGATGATCTTATCATGTTTTTAGGTTTCTGTGTTCTTTGAAATATTTCTAATTGATCTGAATCTCTCTCTTCTTATTTTATAAAATACTTTCAGGTGAATCCAGAAAAACTGTGCTGTCCAAACCGACTGACTCTTCCCCTGAGGTTATAAATTATTTAGGAAATAAAGCATGTGAGTGCTACATCTCAATTGCCGATTGGGCTGCTGTGCAGGAATGGCAGAACGCTATCCATGACTTGAAAAAGAGTACCAGTAGCACTTCCCTCAACCTGAAAGCTGACTTCAACTATATAAAGTAAGGCTTTCTGTTTCCAGATATAAAACAAATTTCCAATAACTACGATGTTTTTCCTATGGCAAAAAAACATTAAAATTGGTCATATGTAGTAATACAAAATGGTTATATTTCTAACTTACTGCCATTATGAAAATGACAACAGGAAACTGACATCAGAGATGAGGGAAGGTATTTGTATAATGGGAAAACTGCTGAGATAGTCATTTGGTATTAATTTTCAGAACCTGTTGTTCTAAAACCTTAATACAGTTTGAAGATTATGCCAGAGTGAATATAAAGAAAAATTTGTACTGCCTTAGAAAGAATCACATTTGATGGCTTTGTTTCTAAATGAGGTCTGAATATATCAAAAACATTTATTCTAATGAGGACAGAGTTTGTGAACATCTGTAAATTAAACTTTCTTCTCATTCCTCTGTGCTTTTATTAATTCTGTAATTCAAAACTGAGCACTCACTCTGTTGCAGACACTTGGCTGGGAAGATAAAGGTCATAAGACTTTGTCTGATACCCTTGCCCTCTACTGCTAAATGGGTTAATGTGTAATTGCTTCACTGAGCATGTGCTATGACCCAGGCAGCACATAAAACAGACATAAATTCCAACCTTTTAAAGCAAAGATTAGATAAAGATTATTGATAGAAGGATTAATTGGACCTCACTCACCTTTTCTGTGCCATAAGGAAAGCAGTTAGGTAAAGCTGACCTTCTTTGGAGGGAAGACACAAGGTTAAGACATGCCCATCGGGATGCCCTTTGGGCCTAGACCTGATGTGAGAATGATGGGCTTGGAGTGTTCTGGAAATAGCTGGGAGGCCTGTGTGTTTAGGAGCGCCTTAAACAGTAGGATATAAGGGCAGAGAAGTAGCTGGGAACTGAGAAAAGAACTTTGGCTGTTATTCTAGTAAGACTGAAAATTTCAGGTGGGATTTGAACAGAGATGTGTTGTGATCTGACTTGGTGGTTCATTCTGCTATGGTGAAGAGACTGGAGGTGGGGGGCAAGTATGGAAGCATGGAGACCATTAATTTATGGGGGCAATGGTAGAGGGAAGAGAAACAATGCTATTAACTGGAGTAGGAGCACACAGAGAACAAGCCATGCTTTAAGATTTCTAATGAAATGTGCAGACGAGATTGTTGGGTAAGCTGTTAAGAATTGGATTTTGAACTAAGGAGAAAGTCTAAGCTTGAGAGATTTGCAGATGATTAGTACACAGAAAAGGCCCTCTTTCCTTTTCAGTCTCTATACTCTAGAGCCTTTGTAAGCAACCAAACCAGAGAGAAGCCTCTGGAGAATAGTGAGTGAAGAGGAAGGAAGGCCTGGGTCAGAATCCTAGTTTAGCAATTTTGTGAAAGGATAGAAGAGGAAGCCATTCAAAAAAATACAGGGACATTGAGAAGGGAAGTGTCCTAGATATAGGACATCCAGATGGGAGTAGTCAGCCTTGTCAGATGCTCTAGGGATTATAAGGAAAAAGAGTTTTGTAGAGAGACAGAAGAAGCTAGATTGAATACTATTGAGTGGTAGAGACATTTGAAAATGAAAAGCTTGAGGTGAGTTATTTGGTCAGTGAGTTTTTCTTGAAGTTGAGGATAGGAAGCTGTTGCTGGAGGGAAATATGAGATGTTTATTTTAAATGTTGGAGAGATTATGTTCTTTTGGCCAAGGGGAAGGAGCCACTAGGAAGCAGAGGTTGAAGAAACAGGAGAAAGAACATTGATAGATTAACTGGCCCTCACCTTTTCTCTGCCTCAAGGAAAGCAGTCAAAGTTGGTATAGACAGAATTTTGGCAGTGTATGGTGGATTGGGGGTAGGGGTAGAGGAAATTAAAGCCTGTGTTTTTTTGTTTATTTGTTTGTTTTTTTCTGAGGACTGAGTCATTAGCTGAAAGCATAGGGCATTATAGAGCATAGTGGGGACTTGGGGAACCTGCCACTGGAGAGAGCTTAGGACCTTTTAATGGCAGAAATGATGACTGTGTTGGCAGCAGTTCATCAGTGCCCAGTACTCAAGGGTCCCCCTGAGAAGCCAGTGGTTGCACTGATCTAGGTAGAATCAGGCACAGAATAAGTCAGGTGATGTGCCTTTCTAGCACTGGCCTCAGGCTGAGTTATAAGGGAAGTTACACAGCGAGAGGGACAGGCAAAGATGGAAAAGAGAGAGAGTGAGAAACAGTGTCTTCTTCCTGGCTGGAGAGCCCGTGTCATGAAAATGGGGACAGGGTAAGGGATCTGAAAGGAGCAGCATAGAAGCTGGAAGGATGAGGCCTGTCTTCCTGGCATTGATGCTGCAGGACTACAGGAAAGAATTTCAGAGGTGTCATTATTTTTCATATAAGCAGATGAAAGAGAAGAATTCTTTGAAAAAAGAAAAGTAGGTGAAAAAGGGAGAGACGGACGGATGCCAGCAGTGAAAGAAGCCAGGACTGAGATACAAGATTGTGATGCTGGGAGAGCTGCAAGGGCTCATGCTGTAGGTGAGGAGTGAGGCTGCACAGGGAGCTCACTGGCAGCTTGGAGAGAACTGGATGTCAAAGTTGTCCTGCAGAGGTCTACTGTCAGTGTGTTAGGCTCTGAAGAGCACAGGCTGCAACACATGAAAACAGGAAGGAGACACAGGGGCGAGTCAGCTCCACCAAAAGTCTGTAGCTGTGACTTTCTGGTTTGCCACTCCAATTTGAGTACTAATTAAGTGGTAGTCACATCTTCAACATAAAAACCAAAATAATGGCATCCTCGTGGAAGGAATTTTGTCAGAAAAATGCTGTGTACTTTGCTGTCTTCCTAGGATTTGTTCTGTTTTTGTTTGTTTTTTTTTAATGGTTCCACAGGCTGCATAGGAATACAAACTAACCAATATTTTAATTACAGATCATTAAGCAGCTTTGAGTCTGGAAAATTTGTTGAATGTACCGAGCAATTAGAATTACTCGGAGAAATTATCAGTCCTGGAAATTATCAGTTACCAGGAGAAAATATCAGTCTACTTGCTGGAGGATCAAAAGAGAAAATAGGTAGGTATTTGAGAAAATAGTTTTAAAGTTATTTTAGTGGACAAGTTGCTCAAAATGTTTGGCTTAGTATATTTTACTGGAAAATCTGGAAGTTATTTTACATTTTTTGGGGGGGCAGAATCCCATGTGAAGCAACAAATTTAGGGCTGCCCTATTTATGTTTGATTTGGGAAATGAAAAGCACTTAAAATTAAGTCAAATAAAAAAAATGACCACCTTAATACTTTGAGATTTATCTAGCCATTTTGTTTGATAAAGGACAAAGTAGTGTTTCAGCTAAATATTTTTCTTGATTTTCATCTTGATGTGGCTCATTAATTAAGTTCTTTATCACAAATGGAACACTTTATAAAATGTTATTAAAAAGTTTAATGAGTATTCTGGATTGAGCAAGATTTGCTAATGCAGGTCTAGATTTGTCCCCTTAAATAGTAGATTGACTTACTGACTTTCTTTTTTGTTGAGACAGAGTCTCACTCTGTTGCCCAGGCTGGAGTGCAGTGGCGCGATTTCGGCTCACTGCAACCTCTGCCCTCTGAGTTCAAGCGATTCTCCTGCCTCAGCCTCCTGAGTAGCTGGGATTACAGGTGTCTGCCACCGTGCCCAGCTAATTTTTTGTATTTTTAGTAGAGACGGGGTTTCATCATCGTGGCCAGGCTGGTCTTGAACTCCTGACTTCGTGATCCACCCACCTTGGCCTCCCAAAGTGCTGGGATTACAGGCGTGAGCCACCACGCCTGACCTCGACTTACTGATTTTTGAGCCTTTGAAGGCAACTGCTTTTTAGGGGTCTGAGGTACAGTAATTTTGTATGAAGTATGATTTTTATATAGCTCTCAGTAATGCTTATAGTGTTTAACTGCCTGAAATATTAAAGGAGCTGTTCATTGGTGATTAGTTTTTAATAATGCCAAACATAAATCAAAATTTATAATAAAAGCACATTAACTTAATGACATTTCATTTAACTTCTGTAGACATGAAAAAACTGCTTCATAACATGTTAAGTCCAGATCCAAGGGAGCCTCAGAAATCCATTGAAGTTCCATTGTTAAGAAGTTCTGTTTGTTTGGCAACTGCTTTAAACCCGATAGAACAAGATCAGAAGTGGCAGTCTATAACTGAGTAAGTTTACTCTTACGGAGGTAAATGTACATTGTGTATATCATGTGATAAACATACATGGGGTGAAGAGGGCTGGAAGGAGAGTTACTAGATTACTAAATACTAGTGCTAATAGCTTCATTTTAGTTGTAGAAGTCATATGATATATGAATGCTGCTTGCCAACAAAAACTGAGGTTGAAATGAAATAAAATGTAAAAATCCCCAAAAGCAAATGTCTTGACTTGCTAATATCATTTTATTATAGAGCAGGCTGCTCCTCTTACTGCCCCCTAACTTTGGATGTCAGTTTGATAGCATCTTACCAATTGCTTTATTCTTTGAGTGGTTATGAATTGTAATTTTTATTAATTGACAGTAAATATTTTGTTTCAGAAATGTGGTAAAGTACTTGAAGCAAACATCCCGCATCGCTATTGGACCTCTGAGACTTTCTACTTTAACAGTTTCACAGTCTTTGCCAGTTCTAAGTACCTTGCAGCTGTATTGCTCATCTGCTTTGGAGAACACAGTTTCTAACAGACTTTCAACAGAGGTCTGTATAGTTTTGCAAGCACACTCTTATGACTATTAATGGTCATTACTGTAGAACAAAGACCTTATTTTTTGAGTTTTTTGGAATAGGATTTGTAGTTGGGCAAGCTGGTAAATCCAGAAATCTAACATGCTGTTTTCAGGCAGTCTTTCATTTGGGAAGTACATGGGGCAGATGGAAGAACCTGAGATAATCGCAAGGATGGCAAATTGCTCAGTTTTTTCTTCTATTTTTGGGGTGGGAGGTGGTGTATGTAAAGACAGTTCCTTTAGGCGGATTACGTAAATTTTAGATTTGCTGCAAACAAACATCTCTCCTCTTCATCCTAAATGGGGTAAAATTCGACCAGAGATGGGGGCTTCTGAATGAATGGTGATCTTCGAGAACTTCATAATAAAGCATTAGTTGTAATGTTTTTCTGCAGTCTGCTTTATAGTAAATGTGCTGTGACTTTTTTTTTGTAATGTGCTTTATTAAGTATATTGATAAATGAGACTTAATATTCTGAAGAAGATTTCCCTTCAAAACAAAAGGCTTTCTCTTACTGTGTGCTTGCCTCTTGTGAGTAGAAGATAAATGATGTAAGGGTATAGTGTAATAGATAAAACTACTGCAATCAATCTGAAGTAGCCAAACTATATTGCAGTCTTGGACTTAAGACTTGCTATATATCTGCAAACATATCAACAGCCTGTTTTACGTTGACTAATTTTGGTTTTTCTCTGGCAGGACTGTCTTATTCCACTCTTCGGCGAAGCTTTACGTTCATGTAAACAGCATGACGTGAGGCCATGGATGCAGGCATTAAGGTATACTGTGTACCAGAATCAGTTGTTGGAGAAAATTAAAGTTAAGTGGTTTTCCTTTTTTTTTTGTAAGAGAAAATTAAAGGTGGTTTTTTTTGTAAATTTTGCTTTATTGAGGTTTATATTACACATTCTAAGTGTATGGTTTGATGAGTTCTAACATGTCTTCGCTTGTGTGACCACCAATACGATCGAGATACAGAACAGCGTCTTACCCCAGAAGGTTCCCTTGGGATCATCTCCTCATTTGCCCCTGTCAGCAGTTACTGATTTGCTTTCTGTTACTATGGATTAGGCTTGTCTTTACTAAAGTTTCATGTACGTGAAATCATAACAACATGTTCTCTTGTGTTTGGCTTCTCTTGCTCAGCATGATATTTTTAAGGTTCACCCATATTGCATGTATCAGGAATATAATCCTTTTTATTATTGAGTAGTGTTCTATTGTATGTATATACCACAGTTTATTTCTCCCTTCATCCTTTGCTAGATTTTGGGGTTTTTTCACATTGCGCTATTCAGTATAAACCTGCTCTAAACATTCATGTGCAAGTCTTTGAGTGGACATATATTTGCGTTTCTCTTGAGTGAATGCACCTTGTTGGGTCATGTGGCTTAACTTAAAAAAATTTTAATCACTGTGGTGCATATGTAGTGATTATTAGTGATTATCTCATAATTTTATTTTCTTGATGATTAATGATGTTGAGTGTATTTCATTTGTATTTTAGTTTGCAAATGTTTGTTCAAATTCTTCACCCGTTTTTAATGAAGACGTAAGACTTATTTTTGTGTTCTGAACATAAGTTCTTTGTCACATAAAATGTGCTATGAATGTTGAGTTTTAAATACTCCAAATGAATGGCTAGAGAATTACTATTTGTAGAAATATTTATATGTCAAAGGGATGCTAAGAATTTACTTTATTGCACTAAAATAGAAAAGTTACCAGAATGCTGTGGAGTTTTAGTGGAAAACATGATAGCTGGTGTTACTGAGTAAATTTGAGTGTTAAATGTCAATGTAAGCTAACGGCCAAGATAGGGACCACTGCAGGGTGGTTACTTGCAGCTATGACTCAACTGGTCCTTCACTGCCAAACATACCTGGGGTTGGATCATTGGCCTGACGTTTGCAAATCGAGGAACCTTAGGGCAAATCAGTGAACTTCTGAACTGCCTTCGTCTTCAGTTATATGGGGATTTCCCCACTTTTGAGATACTTGTAAGGATTGTATGAGATGAAGAGATGAGACAAGGTATATAAAAGTCCTAGCACGGAGCGTGTCATATAATATGGCTTCACAAGTACCCTCATCTCCTTTCCAGTCGTTTTTTGTTTTTGTTTTTGTTTTTTTGAGACCATCTCACTGTGTTGCCCAGGCTGGAGTGCCTCTTCATTTTTATTTCTTTATTCAGCAAATATTGATCAAATGTGCTTTGTACCAGGTACTGAGCTCTACGTTGGGATATAATGGTGATCAAGGAGATTGTAGATTCTGGCAGGGAAAACTGACATCAAACACGGTGACCCGACATAGTGAGACCCTTTCTCTACTAGAAGAACTTTAAAAATCACCTAGGTGTGGGCCGGGCACGGTGGCTAACGCCTGTAATCCCAGCACTTTGAGATGCTGAGGCAGGTGGATCACGAGGTCAGGAGATCGAGACCATCCTGGATAACACGGAGAAACCCCGTCTCTACTAAAAATACAAAAAAATTAGCCGGGCGTGGGGGCGGGCATCTGTAGTCCCAATTACTCGGGAGGCTGCAGCAGGAGAATGGCATGAACCCGGGAGGCGGATCTTGCATCGAGTCAAGATCACGCCACTGCACTCCAGCCTGGGCGACAGAATGAGACTCCATCTCAAAAAAAAAAAAAGAAACCAAGGACATAGAATAAAACAAGAGTGTAGATTTGGGCATTGAGGCCTTCAAATTGGATTGTTCCCAATGTCCAGAAGAAAAAAAAAATTTAGAAGAGACCCAAATCAGAAAACAAAAGTTGGGCTGAATTCAATGCAAATTATTTTCTAGCTCAATATTAATACTGCCTATGTCAGCTGAATTTCAGCCTTTCAATAACAGCTAGTCAAGTATTTTTTTAGTTGGTTCCTATTGATCGTCATCTTATTTTAGTGGAATCCATTATATTGAAGATGTCAAGTTCCTCATTTCCCATACAAAGAATGTGAGATTCATCTTTCTTGAATCTTTGCTAAGTGTTTAAGGGGACTTTTGGCATCTTTTCAGGAGGACTATAATTGGGCCCTCTAACTAAAAAGTCTCCTATGCCCCTTAGATAGATGAGATTTTCTTTTTTGACCTTGTACCCACCAACATTGGTGGGAGGCTCAGAAGGGACTGTGTAACTTTGTAGCACTTTCTAAACAGTGACCTGTTGTATGGGCATTATAGGACAGTCCGTGGGGTGGGGCGGGGGATGGGGGAGGTGGACAAATGAGGTCTGGTTTAAAGAATGAGAAGTGTGACCAGGCATGGTGACTCATGCCTGTAATCCAGCACTTTGGGATGCTGAGGCAGGAGGATCACTTGAGCCCAGGAGTTTGAGGTTACAGTAAGCTATGATTGTGCCACTGGGCTCCAGCCTGGGTGACAGAACTAGACCCTGTCTCTCAAAAAAGAAGAAGAGGTGTGTATCCTTCTAAATGATAAAACAGATCACTCCCCTGCTTACATAAAACTTCCCGGTGGCTGGCAGGCACGGTGGCTCGTGCCTGTAATCCCAGCACTTTGGGAGGCCATGGTGGGCAGATCACGAGGTCAGGAAATCGAGACCATCCTGGCTAACATGGTGAAATCCTGTCTCTACTAAAAACACAAAAAATTAACCAGGTATGGTGGCATGCACCTGTAGTCCCAGCTACTCGGGAGGCTGAGGCAGGAGAATCGCTTGAACCAGGGAGGTGGAGGTTGCAGTGAGCTGAGATTGCGCCACTGCACTCCAGCCTGGGTGACAGAGACTCTGTCTCAAAAAAAAAAAAAAAGAAAAAAAAATTAGATGGGTGTGGTGGCATGTGCCTGTAATCCCAGCTACTGGGGAGCCTGAGGCAGGAGAATCGCTTGAACCTGGGAGGCAGAGGTTACAGTGAGCCGAGATTGCACAACTGCAGTCTGCCTGGGTGACAGAGCTAGACTCTGTCTCAAAAACAGAAAAACACAAAAAAACAACTTTCCAGTGGCTTCTCACTGCTCTGAGTATAAACTCCAGGCTCTTCCATTGCAACCAACAGGATCTGGTGATTCGACCCCAGCCCCCCTTTCCAGGCCCTCATCACCTTGATCCTCTCTTAACCTATCCTGCTCCAGCTGCACTGGCTTCCTTCCCATTCTTCCAGTATACCAAGATTGTTTCTGCCACAGGGCCTTTGCATCTGCTGTTCTCTTCGCCTGGACTCCTCTTGGTTCTTTTTTTTTTTTTCTTTGAGATGGAGTCTCACTCTGTCGCCCAGGCTAAGTGCAGTGGTGCGATCTCGGCTCACTGCAAGCTCCGTCTCCCAGGTTCATGCCATTCTCCTGCCTCAGCCTCCCGAGTAGCTGGGGCTACAGGCATCCGCCACCACGCCCGGCTAATTTTTTTGTATTTTTAGTAGAGACAGGGTTTCACCGTCTTAGCCAGGATGGTCTCGATCTCCTGACCTCGTGATCCGCCCGCCTGGGCCTCCCAAAGTGCTGGGATTACAGGTGTGAGCCACCGTGCCTGGCCATAGAGCAGTCTCTTCCTTTTCCTGTTGGGTCTCTGCTCAAATGTCATGTCAGAGAGGCAGACCTCTGGGGCGGTCTATCTGAGGGAATGCACCCATCTCCCTTCCTCTGACCAGTTAGTTACCTTGCTTATTGTTTCAAAGCTCTTACCACCACCTGAAGTCATCTATCTGGTTTGGTTATTTTATTGTTTAGTAGCAGTCTTTATTTTATTATTATTATTATTTTTTGATGGAGTCTCACTCTGTTGCCCAGGCTGGAGTGCAGTAGCATGATCTCGGCTCACCACAACCTCTGCCTCCCAGGTTCAAGCGATTCTCCTGCCTTAGCTTCCTGAGTAGCTGGGACTACAGGCACGTGCCACCATGCCCAGCTGATTTTTGTACTTTTAGTAGAAACGGGGTTTCACTATGTTGGCTGGTCTTGAACTCCTGACATCAAGTGATCCGCCCACCTCGGCCTCCCAAAGTACTGGGGTTACAGGCATGAGCCACCACGCCAGGCTGGTAGCAGTCTTTCCTAGAATGTGGATGCCTTGGAAAACAGGGGCTTTGCCTTGTTTCCCTAGAACCTAGAATGGCATCTGGCACACAGCAGATGCTACATCTATTGTAAACGAATGAATGAAAGAAGTGTCCTTGCAGCCACACTGGCAGCCGTAACATAGTGGTTATAAATCTAGACTCTGGAGTCTCAAGTGCAAATGTCATTGGCCTCTCCTCCAGCCTCCTCAAGGGGCACTCAATGAAAGAACCTGGAAGCGCCCTGATATGACTGTGGTTGGACTGACATGACTGCCAGATGGTGGGACTTGGTCTGGAGCAGAGACTACTTGGAATGGTAGAGGCAAAACTCAACAGCCCCTGGAGCTGCGCTTGTGGTGGAGCTGGACCCTGATTTTAGCTGGACCTTGTTTTTAGAGACAGGGTTTCCTTCTGCAGTCTCAAACTCCTAGCCTTGATTGATCCTCCTGCCTTGGCCTCCCAAAGTGCTGGGACTACAGGTGCATGCAACCACACCTGGCTAATTTTCTTTTCTTCTTTCTTTTCTTGTCTTTTTTCTTTTTTTTGATGGAGTCTTGTTCTGTTGCCCAGGCTGGAGTGCAATGGTGCGATCTCGGCTCACTGCAACCTCTGCCTCCTGGGTTCAATCCATTCTCCTGCCTCAGCCTCCCAAGTAGCTGGGACTACAGGTGTGTGCCACCGTGCCTGGCTAATTTTTGTATTTTTAGTAGGGACGAGACTTCACCATGTTGGCCAGACTGGTCTCGACCTCCTGACCTCAGGTGATCCACCCACCTTGGCCTCCCAAAGTGCTGGGACTACAGGCACATGCAACCACGTCTGGCTAATTTTCTTGAGTTTTAGTAGAGACTGGGTCTCGTTATGTTGTCCAGGCTGGTCCCGAGCCCTAACTACTGGGACAGAAACAAGATGGTAAGATAGAGAAGGAAGAGTGGCCTGCTCAGATGGGGTGGTCCAGAGGCCTCTCGGGGGAGGTGACTCCTTTTTATTTTTTTTGAGATGGAATCTAGCTCTGTCACCCAGCCTGAAGTGCAGTCGTGTGTTTCATGTGCGTCCGTGTGAAGAGACCACCAAACAGGCTTTGTGTGAGCAACATGGCAGTTTATTTCACCTGGGTGCAGGCGGGCTGAGTCCGAAAAGAGAGTCAGCAAAGGGTGGTAGATTATCATTTGTCCTTACAGGTTTTGGGATAGGGGGTGAAGAACCATGTTTTGCGGGCAGGGGTGGATCTCACAAAGTACATTCTCAAGGGTGGGGAGAATTACAAAGAACCTTCTTAAGTGTTGGGGAGATTACAAAGTACCTTTTTAAGTGTGGGGGAGATTACAAAGTACATTGAACAGTTAGGGTGGGGCAGAAACAAATCACAATGGTGGAATGTCATCAGTTAAGGCTATTTTTACTTCTTGTGTGGATCTTCAGTTACTTCAGGCCATCTGGATGTATACGTGCAAGTCACAGGGGATGCAATGGCTTGGCTTGGGCTCAGAGGCCTGACAGTGTGATCTTGGCTCACTGCAAACTCTGCCTCCTGGGTTCAAGCAATTTTTGTGCCTCAGCTTCCCGAGTAGCTGGGATTACAGGTGCCCGCCACCATGCCCAGCTAATTTTTGTATTTTTAGTAGAGACAGAGTTTCACCAGATTGGCCAGGCTGGTCTCGAACTCCTGTCTCACGTGTCTGTGTGAAGAGACCACCAAACATGCTTTGTGTGAGCAACATGGCTGTTTATTTCACCTGGGTGCAGGCGGGCTGAGTCCGAAAAAGGAGTCAGCAAAGGGTGGTGTGATTATCACTGGTTCTTATAGATTTGGGGATAGGCGGTGGAGTTAAGAGCAGTGTTTTGGGGGCAGGAGGTGGCTCTCATAAAGTACATTCTCAAGGGTGAGGAGAATTACAAAGAAACTTCTTAAGGGTGGGGGAGGTTATAAAGAACCTTCTTAAGAGTGGGGCAGATTACAAAGTACATTGATCAGTTAGGATGGGGCAGAAACAAATGACAATGGTGGAATGTCTTCAGTTAAGGCTGTTTTCACTTCTGTGGATCTTCAGTTGCTTCAGGCCATCTGGATGTATACGTGCAGGTCACTGGGATATGATGGCTTAGCTTGGACTCAGAGGCCTGACATTCCTGTCTTCTTATGTTAATAAGAAAAATAAAACAAAATAGTGGTAAAGTGTTGGGGTGGCGAAAATTTTTGGGGGTGATATGGAGAGATAATGGGCGATGTTTCTCAGGGCTGCTTCGAGCGGGATTAGGGGCGGCACGGGAACCTACAGTGGGAGAGATTCAACTGAAGAAAGATTTTGGGGTAAGGGCTGATACTGTGGGGTTGTTAGAAGGAGCATTTGTCATATAGAATTATTGGTGATATAGAATTATTGAATTATTGGTCATATAGAATCATATGGTTTTGTATGAATTGAGAAACTAAACAGAAGACACACGGTCCGAATAAGAGAAGGAGAAAAACAGGTGTTAAAGGACTAAGAATTGGGAGGACCCAGGACATCCAATTAAGAGAGTGCCCAAGGGGGTTCAGCATAATTATTTGCTTGGTTGGCAAGTTTTTGGACTCTATCCTTGAGTTTTTTTATGTTGTCATATACCAGGCCAGATTGATTTAGGTAAAAACAACACTCTTCATTTAAAAATATACAGAGTCGTCCTTTTTCAGCAATGAGTAAATTGAGGCCTTGGCGATTTTGGAGGAAAGAGAATTGCAAAGCCAGCAATTGTTTCTTTTTTAATTTATTTATTTACTTATTTTTCTAAATTATACTTTAAGTTATAGGGTACATGTGCACAATGTGCAGGTTTGTTACATATGTAAACATGTGCCATGTTGGTGTACTGCACCCATTAACTGGTCATTTACATTAGGTGTATCTCCTACTGCTATCCCTTCCCCCTCCCCCACCACACAAGAGGCCCCAGTGTGTGATGTTCCCCTTCCTGTGTCCAAGTGTTCTCATTGTTCAGTTCCCATCTGTGAGTGAGAACATGCGGTGTTTGGTTTTTTGTCCTTGTGATAGTTTGCTGAGAGTGATCGTTTCCAGCTTCATCCATGTCTCTACAAAGGACGTGAACTCATCCTTTTTTATGGCTGCATAGTACTCCATGGTGTATCTGTGCCACATTTTCTTAATCCAGTCTATCATTGATGGACATTTGTGTTGGTTCCAAGTCTTCACTATCGTGAATAGTGCCGCGATAAACATATGTGTGCATGTGTCTTTATAGCAGCATGATTTATAATCCTTTGGGTATGTATCCAGTAATGGGATGGCTGGGTCAAATCATATTCTAGTCCTAGATCCCTGAGGAATCGCCACACTGTCTTCCACAATGGTTGAACCAGTTTACAGTCCCACCAACAGTGTAAAAGTGTTCCTATTTCTCCACATCCTCTCCAGCACCTGTTGTTTCCTGACTTTTTAATGATCGCCATTCTAACTGGTGTGAGATGATATCTCATTGCGGTTTTGATTTGCATTTCTCTGGTGGCCAGTGATGATGAGCATTTTTTCATGTGTCTGTTGGCTGCATAAATGTCTTCTTTTGAGAAGTGTCTGTTCATATCCTTTGCCCACTTTTTGATGGGGTTTTTTTTTTTTCTTGTAAATTTGTTGGTGTTCTTTGTAGATTCTGGATATTAGCCTTTTGTCAGATAAGTAGATGGCAAAAATTTTCTCCCATTCTCTAGGTTGCCTGTTCACACTGATCCTAGTTTCTTTTGCTGTGCAGAAGCTCTTTAGTTTAATTAGATCCCATTTGTCAGTTTTGGCTTCTGTTGCCATTGCTTTTGGTGTTTTAGACATGAAGTCCTTGCCCATCCCTATGTCCTGAATGGTATTGCCTAGGTTTTCTTCTAGGGTTTTTACGGCTTTAGGTCTAACATTTAAGTCTTTAATCCATCTTGAATTAATTTTTGTATAAGGTGTAAAGAGGGGATCCAGTTTCAGCTTTCTACATAGGGCTAGCCAGTTTTCCCAGCACTATTTATTAAATAGGGAATCCTTTCCACATTTCTTGTTTTTGTCAGGTTTGTCAAAGATCAGATGGTTGTAGATGTGTGGTATTATTTCTGAAGGCTCTGTTCTGTTCCATTGGTCTATATGTCTGTTTTGGTACCAGTACCATGCTGTTTTGGTTACTGTAGCGTTGTAGTATAGTTTGAAGTCAGGTAGCATGATGCCTCCAGCTTTGTTCATTGGGCTTAGGATTGTCTTGGCAATGCGGGCTCTTTTTTGGTTCCATATGAACATTAAAGTAGTCTTTTGCAACTCTCATCAGCCCAGTTTAATATTACCTATTTATTATAATGTAATGCTGCTCGCACAACTGAGAAAACACTGTTGCTTTACCCCCTCCAGCTCTGTAGCAGCCACGCAGAAATCATAGAACTGTAAACATATGCTAATTACACAACCTATGTAGGCAATCAATATTAAGAAAAAATTTTACTGCCCAGTAATTCTGTGGTTGAAAATGTAGAGTCTAATTTTGATCCGCAGTAACATCTAGGTTAATGTTGATTCAGAAGGAAAACGTTTGTTGTTGCCATGAGAAGAGGCATTGAAATGCTGAATCACCACCACAAATGTTACCACTATGAATATAAGGAGATACATAGGAAGATCGAATTAGACCATCTCGGACCACCAGGTTTACAATTCCACCTGCAGATACATGCAAGAAGTATTGTCACAATACTTATGTCACGTTATTCCGTTGAGGTCATCACCAACTAAGCTTATAATTAATGCGTGGTCAATTTGGTCAATGTCACCAGCGTAGCATACTAACAAAAACAAGGGTTGCAAACTGAAATGCCTATAAGGCAGAACGTAAGACGGTAGGAAGCAAAGTCTATAGGGAGCTATATAATAGAGGCTGCAGATTCATGGCAGATTCTAAAGCACAGCAGTCCCCAACATTTTTGGCACCAGGGACCGGCTTTGTGGAAGACAATTTTTCCACAGGCAGCAAGGGATGGGGCACAGGATGGTAATGGTCTTGGGATGAAACTGTTCCACCACAAATCATCAGGAATTAGATTCTCATAAGGAATATGCAACCTGGATCCCTCGTGTGTGCAATTCACAACAGGGTTCATGCTCCTGTAAGAATCTAATGATGCTGCTGATCTGACAGGAGGCAGAGCTCAGGCAGCAATGCAAGCAATGGGGAGCAGCCAGAAATACAGACGAAGCTTCAATTGTTACCCACCATTCACCTCCTGCTCTGTGGCCCAGTTCCTAACAGGCCACAGACCAGTACATGTCCATGGCCCAGGGGTCAGGGACCCCTGTTGTGGCACATTGCTTAATAGAGGACTGTAGCAGCCATGTGCCCTGACCTTTCCTTTTTTTTTTTTTTTTTTGAAATGCCAGAAACCCAGAATTTTAGTTATTTATTTATTTATTTTTTTAAGACAAGGTCTGGCTCTGTTGCCCAGGTTGGAGTGTAGGAGGGCGATCTCAGCTCACTGTAACATCAACCTCCCAGGCTCAAGCAATCCTATCACTTCAGCCTCCCACGTTGCTGGGATTACAGGCACACTCCACTACACCCAGCTAATTTTTTTGTATTATTTGTAGACATGGGGTTTCGCCACGTTGCCCAGGCTAGTCTGGAATTCCTGAAGTCAAGCTGTCTGCCCATCTCAGCCTCCCAAAGTGCTGGGATTGCAGGAGTGCACCACCACACCTGGCCTGAAACCCAGATTTTATTTATTTATTTATTCATTTTTTGAGATGGAGTCTTGCTCTATTGCCTAAGCTTGAGTGCAGTGGCGCGATCTTGGCTCACTGCAACCTCCACCTCCCTGGTTCAAGCGATTCTCCTGCCTCAGCCTCCCAAAGTGCTGGGATTACAGGCATGCAACACCACACCCAGCCTGAAACCCAAATTTTTAATATGAAATCAAAGTCTTCAAACCTCGTAGGTGTCATAAAAAGCACACTGAGGACCACTAGTTTGCAACTGCCAATCTAAAATATCATAGACATTATATCACTTTAACCATGAGAAAAAAAAGTATGTGAGGCAGAAAATGGAAGCAACCATGCCTAATTTATTGTTGAATACTTTTTCCGTATACCAAGAGCTTCCTTTGCACTAGCATCTGAAACTATATCCAGAATAACACTGGTTTCATAAAAGTGTTGATCCTCACACCTCTTTATAGTCTTGCACCTAGCACAGTGGAGTGAAACACTTTAAATAGCACTTGTTCCTTGAGTATATATGGAAAAAAGTGAAGTATTGATAAGTGTTCAGCTAATATGAGCAGCATCTCAGGAGTTTCCAATTCTTGAATTACCAGGGAGTATTTTTACCATTTTCCTCCAGTGAAAGGCCTATTTTGAGAGACTTACCCTCCAAAATGAATATATTAAGTCATGTTCCTTTTTTTTTTTTTTTTTTTTTTTTTGAGACAGGGCCTTGCTCTGTTGCCCAGGCTGGAGTGCAGTAGCATGATAGTTACAGGAAAGGGGTCCCAATCTAGACCCCAAGAGAGGGTTCTTGGATCTTGTGCAAGAAAGAATTCAGGGTGATGCCACAGTGTGAAGTGAAAGCAAGTTTATTAAGAAAGTAAAGGAGGAGGGTCACGGTGGCTCACTCCTGTAATCCCAGCACTTTGGGAGGCCGAGACAGGTGGATCACGAGGTCAGGAGATCAAGACCATCCTGGTTAACACGGTGAAACCTCATCTCTACTAAAAATACAAAAAAATTAGCCAAGTGTGGTGGCGGGCACCTGTAGTCCCACCTACTCTGGAGGCTGAGGCAGGAGAATGGGATGAACCCGGGAGGCAAAGCTTGCAGTAAGCCGAGATCGTGCCACTGCACTCCAGCCTGGGTGACAGAGGGAGACTCCATCTCAAAAAAAAAGAGAGAAAGTAAAGGAATAAAAGAATGGCTACCCCATAGACGGAGCAGCCGTGAGGGCTGCTGGTTCCCCATTTTTATGGTTATTTCTTGATGATATGCTAAACAAGGAGTGGATTTTTCATGCCTCCTCTTTTTAGACCATATAGGGTAACTTCTTGATGTTGCCGTGGCATTTGTAAACTGTCATGGTGCTGGTAGGAGTGTAGCAGGGAGGATGATGGGAGGTCAGTCTTGTCTCTATTTTGGTTTTGGTGGGTTTTGGCCAGCGCCTTCACTGCAACCTGTTTTATCAGCAAGGTCTTTATGACTGGTATTTTGTGCTGACCTTCTATGTCATCCTGTGACTTAGAATGCCTTAACCATCAGGGAATGCAGCCCAGTAGTTTCAGCCTCATTTTTCCCGGCTCCTATTTAAGATGGAGTTGCTCTGGTTCACACACCTCTGACATGATCTCTGCCCACTGCGGCTTCCACCTCCTGGGTTCAAGAGATCCTCCTGCCTCACCCTCCCAAGGTGCTGGGACTACAGGTGTGTGCCACCACGCTCAGCTAATTTTTGTAATTTTTGTAGAGACGGTGTTTTTCCATGTTGCCCAGGCTGGTCTCAAACTCCTGGGCTCAAGCAATCCTTCTGTCTCAGCCTCCCAAAGTACTGGGATTACAGGCATGTCCCACCATGCCCAGACTAATATTTACTTTTAATCAGACTAAGATAGGGTTACTACTTGAGTTGCTATGGCTCCAGCTGAAAGAAAGCCTGTGCAGTCATATCACGCATAAACATTTGCTTTATGCTAAAAATATGGTGGACCTGGCATTACAGCTATTACAAATCTCCTAAGGTGTCTCGGGTAGTGTATTAGTTACTTTTCATACTGCTATGAAGAAATACTCGAAACTGGGTAATTTATAAAGAAAAAGAGGTTTAATGTACTCACAGTTCCACAAGGCTGGAGAGGCCTCAGAATCATGGTGGAAGGCAAAGAAGGAGCAAAAAGGTATGTCTTACATGGCAGCAGGCAAGAGAGCACGTGCAGGGAAACTGCCCTTTATAAAACCATCAGATTTAGTGAGATGTATTCACTATCACGAGAACAGTATGGGAAAAACCTGCCCCCATGATTCGATTACCTCCTACCGGGTCCCTCCCACGACACATGGGGATTATGGGAACTACAATTCAAGATGAAATTTGGGTGGGGACGCAGCCAAACCATATCGGGTAGCAACAACCTGGGGTCAGTTTTGCAGGTGGTAAAGCCATTTACCAAGATAGTTGTAGGTAAAGAAGGGCAGATTTATTAGAGAAATTATGAAAATATGTTGCAATGGGCAGCTCAGCAGAGAAGGGGCTACCTGCAAAGAGGCAAGGGCTGGAGGAAAGTTTTATAGGGTCCTGCTGAAGGGTGCTATGTGTGGAATGAGGTCATTGTGCCCGCAGGTTGTTTGTGATTAGCTGTCTCTAACAAATTGTTCATACAATAATTGTTCATTATTGTTCTCTACTTGGGGCTCTCCCCAACCTGGGGACCCTTCCTTATTGTTGCTTACTTATCAGGACTCCACATAAGGGTGTGGAAACTTCATTCATTCATATCTTCAACACAAATTGTAGGTAGCCTGTTTCTTAAAACATTTATTCAACAAATATTTAGTCCAAGCCAGTATTACTTATTACCTTCTCTACTACTTTATGGACTTTTAACTATCTCTGACACTATTCACTATTCTTCCACATTCTCTATTATTTATACCTATGGTAAAATTTGCCAGTTTGACCATACAACTAATACTCACAGGGAATATATAGAGTCTAGAAGAAAATATACAGGTCCTTAAAGGCTGCCCTGCCAACAAAACCATAATGCGGGAACAAACATCACAACTATGCCAAATAATCAATCCTACAATGTCCAAAATTTTACTTTAAAACTGGAATTTCCAGACTTCCTTTCTGCATTAACCAGTTTAACTAGACAGTGACGAAATATTCCTCCTACTTTATGCTGTGATAGTTTATTTATTTATTTATTTATTTATTTATTTATTTATTTATTTGAGACAGAGTTTCGCTCTTGTTGCCCAGGCTGGAGTGCAGTGGCACGATCTCAGCTCACCACAACCTCCGCCTCCCAGGTACAAGCGATCCTCCTGCCTCAGCCTCCCGAGTAGCTGGGATTACAGGCATGTACCACCACGCCCGGGTAATTTTGTATTTTTAGTAGAGACGGGGGGTTTCTCCATGTTGGTCAGGCTGGTCTAGAACTCCTGACCTCAGGTGATACCCCTGCCTCAGCCTCCCAATGTGCTGGGATTACAGCTGTGAAGCCACCACGCCCGGCTGCTGTGATAGTTGAGATGTAAACCAAAAATAAAATTCTAAGCCACCCAATCCGACTGAATGGACCCTTCCTGTTGACCAAGGACATTCCAAAGTAAACTGAAAAGACCAGCTTAGGCCATGATGGGAAGGGGAGGTGTCAACATGCCTCATTCTACCTTCCTCCCTCTGGAATCCAGACACAACTGACCAGCATTAACATTAAAACAGAGATCTTAAGCTGGGCACAGTGGCTCATGCCTGTAATCCCAGCACTTTGGGAGGCCAAGGTGGGATCACCTGAGGTCAGAAGTTCAAGACCAGCCTGGCCAGTATGGTGAAGCCATGTCTCTACTAAAAATACAAAATGAACCGGACATTGTGGTGCACGTCTGTCATCCCAGCAAGGCAGGAGAATCACTTGAACCCAGGAAGCAGAGGTTGCAGTGATCCAGGATCATGCCATTGCACTCCAGCCTGGTTAACGGAGCGAGACTCCGCCTCATTAAAAAAAAAAAAAAAAAAGCCGGGCGTGGTGGCGGGCACATGCAATCCCAGCTACTAGGGAGGCTGAGGCAGGAGAATGGTGTGAACCAGGGAGGCGGAGCTTGCAGTGAGCCGAGATTGTGCCACTGCACTCCAGCCTGGAGAGAAATGCATTTCATAATGCATTTTAATTGCATTAGCAGTGATTTAATTTTTTTAGATGCTAAAACTTATGGGTGAAAGTGGATTAAATGTAGCCAAATGCAACATCAAAATCTTCAGGCACAAAAACCCATTAACTTTTTCATACTCTCAGAAGATGAACCTAATTTCAAATGAAAGCTGCCTCCAGAATATATTGTTAAGCGTATTCTAGATATAATTCATTTTGGCAAACATACTGTAGAAATTCACATAACATTTTACTGTACTAAAAGTAAATTGCCCATGTAACAAAAAATATCTTTTCAGAGCTTCAAATGAATTTTAAAGGATGACTGATGGTCCTTGGAAGAGAAACAGTAAAGGAATAAGGTTTGTAGCAATGATGTATGAGTTAGAAATTGCAGTTCCAGATGATCTCTTTATTAAAGAGACGATCTACACTTAATTTGGTCAACTGTTATGAACATAGTTCATGTTAAGTCTCCATTTAAATACAACCTGAAATACCAAAGTTAATTTTCTTTTCTTTTTTTTTTTTTTTTTTTTTAAGACAGAGTCTTGCTCTGTTGCCCTTCCTGGTGTGCAGTGGCGTGATCTCGGCTCACTGCAACCTCCACCTCCTGGGCTTGAGCGATCCTACTGCCTCAGCCCCCCAAGTAGCTGGGAGGACAGGTGCAAGCCACGGCACTCAGCTAATTTTTGCATTTTTCGTAGAGATAGGGTTTCACCATGTTGCCCAATTTGGTCTCGAACTCCTGAGCTCAAGTGATCCGCCCGCCTTGGCCTCCCAAAGTGCTGGGATTACAGGCATGAGCCACCGTGCCTGGCCAGAAAATTGTAAACACACACAAACTCTCAAGTGGCCTAATTCCCTCTCACCAAACCAATGACAATACAGATAAAAGAGAATAACTTGTGTTCATTTTTGTACAAACAAAAAAGATATAAATTGTGAATGATGCATGATTTTTAATTACAAGTAAACTGGGCAAATGCTTCTGCATTATTTAAAGCTAAAAGGTGATCAGTGGAAACTTTCCTCTGTTAGTACTCTAATACTTTTTATATTTATCGGCTCACTACAACCTGTGCCTACCAGGTTCAAGCGATTCTCCTGTCTCAGCCACCTGAGTAGCCGAGACCACAGGCACGCACTACCATGTCCGGCTAATTTTGTATTTTTAATAGAGACAGGGTTTCACCGTGTTGGCCATGCTGGTCTTGAACTCCTGACCTCAACCGATCCACCTGCCTTGGCCTCCCAAAGTTCTGGGATTACAAGCGTGAGCCACTGCGCCCAGCCTTATTATAATTGTTACTATTTAAATCTCTTTTGCTCTCTCCTTCAAGAGAGACCTCATCCCATTCAGTTGCATCCATTTATTTATTCATCTTCTGCCTCCTGGGCTCGAGAGATCCTCCAGCGTGAGTCTCCCAAGTAGCTGGGACTACAGGCTCACACCACCATGCTTGGCTAAATTTTGTAGGTTTTGGAGAGACAGGCTCTTGCCACATTGCCTAGGCTGGTCTCAAACTCCTGGGCTCAGATGATCCACCTGCCTTCGCCTCCCAAAGCACTGGGACGTGAGCCACCACGCCCAGCCGCAAGTACTTTTACACAAAATGCAAACACTATTCTTCCATCATAAAAGTGATACCACAGCTTCTGTGAAGTTTTGCCAGGTAGTACTCATAATTACCTTGGGTAAACTTTTTGGTGTTAAACTGTATCTTCTTCTTACGAGTTTTTCCATTGTATTAACTGCTTTTACAACAGCACAAATAACAAGTTATTTTACAAACCATTTAGAAATTTCTGTACTATGGTCCCAGTAATGTAAAATATATTAATGCCTATTACATTCAGATAAATTATACACTTGGAAACCACATTCTTATGACTTACAGAAACTTACAGAAACAAATTATAGAAATTATATGCTCAATTTTTAGGTATATAGTCTTAAATTAAGCTTAAATATACATTCTCAAGATAAATTAACAGTTCAGGGCTTCACAACTTGAAATCTGTGGAAGATGACATTGGAGACAACAGAACTCTGGTGGAATTCTTAGATGGAATTTGCCGAAACTTTTTTTTTTTTTTTTCTGAGATGGAGTGTCACTCTGTCGCCCAGGCTGGAGTGCAGTGGCGCAATCTCAGCTCACTGCAAGCTCTGCCTCCCGGGTTCACGCCATTCTTCTGCCTCAGCCTCCCGAGTAGCTGGGACTACAGGCGCCCACCACCACGCCCGGCTAATTTTTTATATTTTTAGTAGAGATGGGGTTTTACTATGTTAGCCAGGATGGTCTCGATCTCCTGACCTTGTGATCCACCCGCCTTGGCCTCCCAAAGTGAAACTTTTCTTTAAAATAGAGATGGGATCTTGCTGTATTGCCCAGGCTGGTCTCAGACTCCTTGCCTTAAGCAGTCCTCCCACCTCAGCCTCCTAAAGTGCTGGGATTACAAGCGTGAAGCATTACATCCAAGTGAAACTTCTTGAGATGGTTACATAATGTCTAAATCTGCTGGTGTAGAAGTTAGTAAAGTGTAGAACTGAATAAATATTAAATATTAGATCAAGTTTCTCATGTTTAACATATAAAGATTTATCTTAAAGCACTGATTTTCACAAAATAACATCAGTGTGAAATTGGAAAAGAAGCCAAATATTTTATTTCATGTATCTGAGAAATGAGGTGCTTTAGTCAACTGAATCTGCCCAAAACTAAAAAGCATTAATTAAAAAGTACTTAACTCAGAAATTATAAAAATAGGAGACATCAATAAAATACATTCTACACAGAATACGCCAACCATACACTACTCTTTTTTGATAATAAAAAATGTATTTACTGAGCCAGTTGTGGTGGCTCACGCCTATAATCCCAGCACCTTGGAAGGCCAATGAGAGTGGATCAGTTGAGGCCAGGAGTTTGAGACCAGCCTGGCCAACATGGCGAAATGCCGTCTCTACTAAGAATACAAAAATGAGCCGGGCACGGTGGCACGCACCTGTAATCCCAGGTACTCCGAAGGATGAGGCAGGATAATTGTTTGAACTCAGGAGGTAGAGGTTGCAGCGAGCCAAAATCATGCCACTGCACTCCAGCCTGGGTGACAGAGTGAGTCTCTGTCTCAAAAAAAAAAAAAAAAAAGGAAAAGAAAAAAAATCAGTTGCAGTGGCTCACGCCTGTAATCCCAGCACTTTGGGAGGCCGAGGCAGGTGGATTACAAGGTCAGGAGATCGAGACCACCCTGGCCAACATGGTGAAACCTCCTCTCTACTAAAAATGCAAAAATTAGGCTGAGCACGGTGGCTCACACCTGTAATCCCAGCACTTTGGGAGGCCGAGGCATGGAGATCACGAGATCAGGAGATTGAGACCATCCTGGCTAACACAGTGAAACCCTGTCTCTACTAAAAATACAAAAAATTAGCTGGACGTGGTGGCAGGCACCTGTAGTCCCAGCTACTTGGGAGGCTGAGGCAGGAGAATGGCGTGAACCCGGGAGGCGGAGTTTGCAGTGAGCCGAGATCCCACCACTGCACTCCAGCTTAGGCGACAGAGCCAGACTGTGTCTCAAAAACAGGAAAGAAAACAAAAGAAAATTTGGACTATTGCCAATTACAAATATTTTTAGAGAAGAATTCAAAACAGTAACTGTGGATGATGGAAACAATAGTTATGATAAAAGTCTGATGAAACTTCCCAGTTCACAAGGAAATTTAATTACTTATGTGCAGCATTTTAAGACAGTAATCAGAATCATGACTGACAGCATCATATCAGGGCCACCAGACTTTTATAAATTTCATACAATCTTCAGAAATAATTAATAACTTTTTTTTTTTTTTTAAGATAGATTCTACCTCTGTCACCCAGGCGGGAGTGCAGTGGCATGATCTTGGCTCACTGCAACCTCCGCCTCCTGGGTTCAAGCAATTCTGCTGTCTCAGCCTCCCGAGTAGCTGAGACTACAGGCATGTGCCACCAGGCATGGCTAATTTTTGTATTTTTAGTGGAGACAGGGTTTCACTCTATTAGGCTGGTCTGGAACTCCCGACCTCAGGTGATCCACATGCCTTTGTCTCCCAAAGTGCTGGGATTACAGGCATGAGTGACAGTGCCCAGCCATTCATGACATGTTTGTACAAATATAACTTTAGCAAATATTTAGCATAATTATCAAAATTACAAATCATATTAAATTTGTATAAATGTATGCAATTTTTGGAACACGTATATCAACAACATACCCATAAATATAACTGAGATGAGATCTAATGTCACCTCACTTGACAGTGCCCTCCCATGCAGTATCGCCACATTTGACAATGCCTGTCCATTTAATCTACCAAATAAATCGAATCACTTAATACCTCTACAAGATGAGAGATACATTCTTTGGACTCCCCAAGGGATGCACCTGAAAAAATCCCAAAGTTAGTTTTAAGCCAAAAAGACTTGATTTAGGATTTTGACACTGGAGAAACCCATTAAAGACGTCAAGTTTGAAAACACTTGATCAAAACAGAATCACAGGTCACTATTAAAAGAGTATTAATTTAACCAGAGACTTCCAAGGCAATACAGAAACTTACATGGATATAAAAACCTTAACCCTTTTAAAGGTCAGATTTGCTAAGTGATCAAAAGGGGTACTTGAATTGAATCAACACAGGAAGAGTGTGTACAGGGTTATGAGTGTAGGCAGATGGTTACTTTGGTCATATCTCCATTTGCCACCTGATTACACATGAGAATGGCATCTTTACTCACCAGAAAGCCAGTATTATAGGAGGTGTAGGAGGCATTCTTGGACTTGAGACAAGAACATTGTTGTGTAGAAATTTCATTGACTGTGTTAAAATTATTCTCCATGGGCTGGAGAACACATAACATGGCCTTTAGAATGAGACGGGCATTGATTGGATGCAAAGTCTCCACACTTACTAGCTGTGTGACATTGGACAGAGTGCTTCATCATTCCGAGACTCAGTTTTTAAAGGAAAAACAACTAACTACCTTGCAAGCTTGCTAGCAGGTTTAAGTGTAATAATGTGTGGGAATGACTGCACCGTGACTAACACGTAGTGACAGCTTAATTAATGTTAACCCTTATCATTATCATATAAGAATGGGAGTTACATAAGAGAGGAATCCTGTCAGTTCGTTCTCTGCTGTGTCCCCAAGACCATGAATCATGGCTGGCATGTAGTAGGCATTTAATAATATATGTTCAACAAGTATTTGGCAGTCTCGGAGGGCAGAAAAGGAGGTGGGGAAGATTTTTAAATAACGTTTTTTAAAAAGTCACATTGTCGTACAATACCGATTTTTCTTGCATATTTAGGAAATTGAGGGTTTTTTCCTAAAACATGCGGACATATGGGAAATAGGATGCAACATTTGCACTAATGTTTCAGACACAGTTAGAGGTTTCCAAGAGATTTTGCGCTGGGGAGGCTGCTTGCTACAAGCTCCCAAAGCTCTGGGAGAACATAGTATTCATTCCTCCCTCAGCAGAAGCGGTGAGGCAAGAAGCTCTGGGGAGCACCCAGCCTTGGACTTTTAGCATAGTGTGTCAGGTCTTCATAGTTTGGGCCCAGGGCACAGAGAAGTCACAGCTCTCCGGCATCCTGTGACCTTTACCCTCTTTGCCAAGGGAAAATGTGGCCCACCAAAGCAAGAAACTTGAGGGCATGGGTCACCCCAGCCCTGGCATCTGCCCAGAGCCCGAGAAGGAAGGAACAATGATCCTCCAGCTACCTCACGGGGCTGGCACAGGTGACCACTGCCCTGGCATCACCCAGCTGTGTCCGGCAGCCTGAACCCCATCTGTGGGGATGTGAGGAGGAAAATACAAAAGTCCTTAGGTGAACACTGAGAAGGCAGATGCAGCAGAAACCTCCAGGCCAGAACTACCCAGTCTTGGACCTATGGTGGAGATAGAGCATAGCTGGCGATCATGTGTACTTACACTCTAAGGTCACCTGGTTGCACTATGGCCTCATCTGTGGCTCTGAAAATGAAGATTTGGAAGGAGATCATCACAGCTAATGTTTAACAAGCCCCTCCTGTGTGCCAAATCATTCACCCCTCACCACAACTGAATGAGCTAAGGATTCTCATTATATATAGTTTATGGAGAGGGAAGTGCAGACACAAAGAGGTGAATTATCTTACCCAGATCACACAGCTGATAAGTGGTGGAGGCAGAATAGAATCTAAACAGTGTGGCTCCGGAGCCCACATGCATTGATTCGACAAGTGTTTATTGAGCACCTGCTACGGACAAGGCCTTGTGTGATTAAATAGGGTTGTAATTAGTAATATAAAAATGAGAAATCACTAATGCTTTTTAGACTTAACATTTTCTTTTTTTGTAGGATTCAGGCACAGAACTGTATATCCAATAATAGTGAAATGGATCCCACTAATTATGACCGAAATGATGATACATTTAAATGACTTGGATGTTTTATAGGTATGATCTCGTGAAACCTTGAGAGCAAGTGAATGACGAATGAAACTATTGTTCCTGTTTCACACAGAAGAAAACTGAGGTTAAAAGGGGTAAAGTAATTTTGCATGGCATGAAGTAGAAATTCAAAGTACAGGAATTTGAACTTGGTTCTGTCCTTTTCTGAAGCCCTTGACCACTATAGACTGAAACATCACCTTGTTTTTCCACTCATTCAACACGTTTTTTTAAAATTATCTAATAGGTTGGCACTCATGATGAGCCCCTGTTCTCATTCTGCAAATGGTGAAGCTCTCTATTGTCCTGACCCCACAGTTCCTGTCCCATGACCAGGGCCAGCTCACCAAGGAGCTGCAGCAGCACGTAAAGTCAGTGACATGCCCATGCGAGTACCTGAGGAAGGTGAGTGAGTGCAGACAGATGGGGCCTGGTGCCCTTGAGCAGTTCCCGGGTCTCAGCTGCCACACATCTCATAGCGGGTGATGCTGGGGGAAGCTTACGCAGTCACAGTACTGGCTTCTTCCTCTTTTTCTTTCCATACAAGTGGCTTAGGGATGGGGTAGAGTAGTTGACTTATTTGGATGAAAACCACTATCTTCTGTCAGAAACTCAAAAGGAATCATTGCTGGCATGGTAACCTAAAGAAAAACAACCAGACAAGTGCCCAACGACAGTTAAAAAGGTTATTTATTATCTTGCCAAGTTTAGGCTGGGCGTGGTGACTCATGCCTGTAATCCCAGCATTTTGGGAGGCTGAGGCTGGTGGATCACCTGAGGCCAGGACTTCGAGACCAGCCTGACCAATACGGCAAAACCTCGTCCCTACTAAAAATACAAAAATTAGCCGGGCATGGTGGTGTGAGCCTGTAGTCCCAGCTACTCAGGAGGCTGAGACAGGAGAATTGCTTAGATTCAGGAGGTGGAGGTTTTAGTGGGCCGAGATCACGCCATTGCACTCCAGACTGTGCGACAGAACGAGACTCTGTCAAAAAAAAAAAAAAAAAATTATCCTGCAAAATTTGAAAAGGAAATTCAAATCAACAGCTTCTAAACTACTTTTTAACATGACTCATAATAAGAAATACATTCTATAGTACATATATATGTTCTATAATTTTGAATAAAAGAATTAACCACATCACATTTATTTTACAACATGTAATACATATTTTTTATTCTCCTTCATTTGTTTTGAATGCTCTGTGCAGTCTACAAAAAGTCCAATAGTAATAATTAAATTAGTCATTAAGTTGAACATTATCTTGTCTTTTAAAATGATAATCTCAAAAATGATCTTTTATTTTTGAGATTTATATAGATACACACACACACACACACACACACACACACACACACACACACACACACACACAGAGAGAGAGAGACATTTTATTGCCAGAGGGAGACATTTTATTGCCATGTTATGATCTTATCATTGAGTTGAAAGGCAATCTTGTTTCATTTTGGATTCTTTCTTATGTTTATGTCTTATAAGGGCACTTTGAATTTCCAAGCAAATAATAATTTTGAATTAGCTTTTAATCGTTGACTTCTAGCACAGTTATATGATCAGAAACATGCTGTGTGATTTGATTGCTCTCAAATATATTGAGATTTGTTGGAACAAAATAAGTCAGGTTAATTTTTGTAAATGTACCATGCATGCTTAAAATGAATGTATCTACATTTGTTCCTGAGATACAGGTTGATGGACGGATGGCTACATGGATGTGATGGAGATGGTTTACTATCGGGACCTTCCGCATCCTGCTGATGTTTTGTTGCTTAGGATATGAATGGCTGAGCGGAGGCTGTAAAACCTGGCACCCTGCTTGGGTATGAGGTTCTTCCTGCCATCCTGCCATCATTTGTTTTTTATGTTTTGTCGCCAAAAGTGACCTTGAGGAACCCTGGGAGCTCAGGAAGGAAGGAGCGCCCAGAAGCAGGGACAGGGAGCTGGTTGGGGAGGACCAGAAATCAGGTTTGTGAAGGTTCCAGAGAGGACCTGTCCTTGCGAGGAGTGTGGGAGACTGAGATGGGGGAGGGGTCATTGGAATGATGCGGGAGCTACTTGGCATTGTCCATTGTGAGGCACCACTGGGGTCATCAGGGATTGGTGGAGAGGGAGTATAAAGCCCCAGGGTTGCCAAGGGAGGGCCCAGACCGAAGAAGGTTTGGTGGATAGCAGAACCTTTTTGTCTCCCTCTAATTGCTCCTAAGCCTCACGCTCCCTTGCCCCGCGTGTCCTGTTGCTTCCCTGATCTTCTCCGTGACCTGTAGCTAAACCTTCCACCAGCGCTTGAGAACTTAATTTGAACCGGATCCTTTCCCAGACCCCTTTCTTCTCCTCCTCCTCCTCCACCTCCTCCAGGTGCCCAACAGCCCCCTTCTCCTTTCCCTTCCCTTACTTCCCCCCTTCCCCTCCCCTTCCCCTCCCCCTCCCCTCCCCGTCCCCAACTCAGATCCGGCCCCGGTCCCCGTCCCCTTCCTTCCCCCGTGCCCTGAGCCACCTCCACCTCTGTCCTGGCCGCCTCAGGGCGCCCTGAAAGGACCAGGACATGCGTCTGCGGTGGTGGCTCCTCTTTTGGCTCCTGCTGGGATTTATCAGCCATCATCCCACCCCTGTGAGTAGACGCTGGACCCGCGGGGTTTCTTCCTTTTTACTGGGCTGTGTCACGCGGCATGAAATTACACAGCTCAGGCCTGTAATCCCAGCACTTTAGGGGGCCGAGGTGGGCAGATCACTCGAGTCCAGGAGTTGAAGAGTAGCCAGGGCATCATAGCGAAACCCCATCTCTACAAAAAATTCCAAAAAAGATTAGTTGGGCCTGGTGGTGCCTACCTGTTATCCCAGTTACTGGAGAGGCTGAGGTGGGAGGATCGCTTGGGCCCAGGAGCTGGACGTTGCAGTGAGCCGAGATGGCCCCGCTGCACTCTTGTCTCTAACAAACAAAATGGACCAAAACAAAGTGAAATGTCATTTGATTTGTGTCATCTGGTTTGATGACTTTTTTTTTTTTTTTTTTTTTTTTAGACAGAGTCTCACTCTGTCGCCCAGGCTGGAGTGCAGTGGCAAGATCTCGGCTCACTGCAACCTCTGCTTCCGGGGTTCAAGCAATTGTCCTGCCTCAGCCTCCTGAGTAGCTCAGATTACAACGCCTGCCTAATTTTTGTATTTTTAGTAGACCACCACGCCTGGCTAATTTTTGTATTTTTAGTAGAGACGGGGTTTCACCATGTTCGCCAGGATGGTCTCCATCTCTTGACCTCGTGATCTGCCTGCCTCGGCCTCCCAGTGCTGGGATTACAGGCGTGAGCCACCGCGCCTGGCCAAAATATATAACCTTAAGTGTAAGTTTACTAACTTTGGAAAGTACATACACCAGCATAAACCAACCCCCTTTCAAGATCTACATTATTTTATTTATTTATTTATTTATTTGAGACAGTTTCTCCCTTGTTGCCCAGGCTGGAGTGCAATGGGGCAATATCAGCTCACCGCAACCTCTGCTTCCCAGGTTCGAGCGATTCTCCTGCCTCAGCCTCCCGAGTGGCTGGGATTACAGACATGTGCCACCACTCCCAGCTAATTTTGTATTTTTAGTAGAGATAGGGTTTCTCCATGTTGGTCAGGCTGGTTTTGAACTCCCGACCTCAGGTGATCCGCCCGCCTCGGCCTCCCAAAGCGTTGGGATTACAGGCGTGAACCACCGTGCCCAGCCAAGATCTACACTATTATGTCACCCCAGAAAGTGAACTCTCACTCTTCCCAGCCAGTCTCTTTATCATAGGTTAGCTTGCTTATTCTGGAATTTCGCGTGTACAGATGCATGCCATGCCATAGGTACTCTTTTGTGTCTGCTTTGTTCTGCTCAACACTATGTTTCTGAAATCATTACCATTGTTGTATGGTTCTCTAACTCCATCATTTCCATTTCAGACTCAGCATATGCTCAGTTCAACCTGATGAAGGGCTATCTCTGTTTAATTCACCATCTTGAAAGAAACATTTAAAATTGAGATGTTTTCAAGAATATATAGTTAAATCCTGAGGAATCGATGTAGAAATGTTATCACAAGCTGTCTGAACTTACTCAGGGGAAGTCTTCGTCTTCACTCACATAAGAGTCTAATGGAATTAATACCAACAATCTTAGAGAAATCCCACACTATTCATGCCATTTTCATGATCTCCGCCTTGGTACTTTTTTTTTTTTTTTTTTTTTTTTTTTTGAGACAGAGTCTCGCTCTGTCACCCAGGCTGAAGTGCAGTGGTGCGATCTCGGCTCACTGCAACCCCTGCCTCCCGGGTTCAAGTGATTCTTCTGCCGCAGCCTCCCAAGTAGCTGGAACTATAGGCGCGTGCCACCATGCCCTGCTAATTTTTTGTAATTTTAGTAGAGATGGGTTTCACCGTGTTAGCTAGGATGATCTCAATCTCCTGATCTCGTGGTCCACCCACCTCGGCTTCCCAAAGTGCTGGGATTGCAGGCGTGAGCCACCATGCCCGGCCCACCTTGTTAATTTTTAAGCACTAAAATTTGATCCTTATTTGTGAATGAAGTAATCTCTTCATTGTATTTTTTTTTTTTTTTTTTTTTTTTTTTTTACTTATGCTGAGCTTTAAATGACAAAGATTCATATAATCCAAGAGAGAAGTATTATTTAGAGGGATTCTTTTACCATGTGATATATAATAAATGCATCCAATGTTATACATCAATTTAAAAAACAAGTAAATAACTTTAAAGAAAAGATAACTACTGGCCAGGTGCAGTGGCTCACACCTGTATTCCCAGCACTTTGGGAGGCCGAGGCAGGTGGATCATGAGGTCAGGAGTTGGAGACCAGCCTGGCCAAGATGGTGAAACCCTGTTTCTACTAAAAATACAAAAATTAGCCGAGTGCGGTGGCAGGCGCCTGTAGTCCCAATTACTCAGTAGCTGAGGCAGGAGAATCGCTTGAACCCGGGAGGCGGAGGTTGCAGTGAGCTGAGATCATGCCACTGCAATCTAGCCTGGGTGACAGAGCAAGACTTTGTCTCCAAACAAAAAGAAAAGATAATTACTTTATACTTAGCTTGTCTTAGCCATGAGTGACGGGCTGCATGTGGCCCAGGACAGTTTTGAATGCAGTTCAACACAAATTTGTAAACTTTCTTAAAACATTAGGAGATTTTGGCCAGGTACAGTGGCTCATGCCTGTAATCCCAGCACTTTGGGAGGCTGAGGCGGGCAGATTACCTGAGGTCAGGAGTTCGAGACCACCCTGACCAACATGGCAAAACCCCATCTCCACAAAAAATACAAAAATTTGCTGAGTGCATTGTCAGGCACCTGTACTCCCAGCTACTCAGGAGGCTGAGGCAGGAGAATCACTTGAACCTGAGAGGCAGAGGTTGCAGTGAGCCGAGAGCACGCCACTGCACTCCAGCCTGGGTGACAGAGTGAGATCCCATCTCAAAAACAAAACACCAAACAAAAGCAAAAACAAAAACAAATGGCTGGGCACGGTGGCTCACACCTGTAATCCCAGCACTTTGGGAGGCCGAGGCAGGCAGATCGCCTATCAGGAGTTCAAGGCCAGACTGGCCAACATGGTGAAACCTCATCTCTACTAAAAATACAAAAATTAGTCGGGCATGGTGGCAGAGACCTGTAATCTCAGCTACTCGGGAGGCTGAGGGAGGAGAATGGCTTGAGCCGAGGAGCTGGAGGTTGCAGTGAGCCGAGATTGCACCACTGCACTCCAGCCTGGGCGACTGAGTGGAGCGGAACTCTGTCTCCAAAAAAAAAAAAAAAAAAAAAAAAAGAGTTTTTTTTTTTAGATCATCAGCTATTGTTAGTGGTAGTGTATGTTATGTGTGGCTCAAGACAACTTTGCTTCTTTTAATATAGGCAGGGAAGTCAAAAGATTGGATATCCCTGCTTTATACCAAGAAAGACAGCACCCCACATTTGCGATGCCTAAAAACACTACCAGCCATCTGAAAAACATGAGACTTGTAACTTCTGTTCTTTTTTGTAGCAGTGGAATCCCACGGTGATATCTGAGGGATGTGGTTACCTTTTGGAGGAGGTTGACGGTTTCTAGGGATGATTCTTTCTGAGTGAAATATTGTCAGTGTCATTGACCTTTTCATTATTTCAACTATTATTATTCCAGGTTATCAATACTCTGGCTGTCTATCGTCATCGTGAGACTGACTTTTGTGGAGGAGTTCGAGACCACCCTGGCCAACATGGCAAAACCCCATCTCCACAAAAATTGGATAATTTGATAATTATCATTATTGAGTTTCTGAGACCTTACACATTTACCATTCTCTTCTGCACAAATTACCTTTGTGTGAGTATACTAACTTTCTGTAGAGGTATACTTGTAATCACAAATAAGAATAAATTATATAAAACAATTCACATTTCTGGACTTCATTATGAATATGTGGTTTTACCCAATCAGGGAAATGATTTATTAGCATAAGAATTATGAAAATGTCTGCCATTTACATTATGAAAATTAAATAGGTCGGTGTTTGTTTAATAGAATGTCAACAGAGCTTTTGGTCAAAAATAAGTTTTTTTAACCTTTGTGCTATTTATCACAAATGGAGTATGAGGTTTCATCACTTAAATAGGAAATTCTTTCTAAACTCTTCTGCTTTATAGTTCTATCGTATGGGTGGAAGGAAAGCTTCCAATCTCCTCTCTGAAGATTCACTGCAGAAATGAGCTGACAACAGACAGCTTAACAGGAAAAGAAAAACATAGAACAGGCATAAACATGGGAACCAGCTGAAAAATGAGACTGCTAGAAGGGCCGGATAGTTGATGCTTAAAGAGCACCCTGTTGTGAGGGGAGAGGGAGATAGATGGAGATGTAGGCCATTTAGAGGGGCAGCAATTGATTTTTAGGGGAAATGAAAGAGCCCAAGGAACAAACAATTGGCCTGAGACAAAGTTCCTCTGAGGTCATAGGGACGAGGTGACAAACTGCCGGAAGGTGAAGGGCAGAACTGCACTGCGTCTCATGATGCAGAGAAAGCCCCAGAGAATCTCTTAGAACTGCCCTCCAAGAGAATCAATGAAAAGTGTGTCTGGGCAGGGTAATTTTGAATGACATCATTCAAAGTGCATGTTCCCACTTGCAACCGGAGAGAGATCAGTATGTCAAAAGTCTGTACTTGGTAAGAATTGGGCTGCTAAGTTGTGCCATAATTTGTCTTTTGAGCCTTTTTTCCTTTGGGTAAGTTGAGCTCTACATTTTGTCTTGCCATTCATGACAGTAAAAATGTGGTTGTCTGGGGGCTGAAACTCCTTCTGAACAATGATCCAAGATAAAAGTACTAATACCACAATGCTTTTTTATATTCAAGGGAAGAGAAAGTATGTTTCAGTTTAACCACCTAGATAATTACACATCATTTGGCACTGCCTTTCAAGATATGTAGAAAACAGAAAATATATGAGTTATGAAGATATCTAGGCACATTTAACATTCTCTATGCCACTTAGTCCTGAACAGAGAATTTTCGGTATAAATTGGAGGAAGCTTTTTTTTTTTTTTTCTCACCCCCGAGACGAGTCTCCCTCTGTTGCCCAGGCTGGAGTATAATGGTGTGATCTCGGCTCACTGCAACTTCCACCTCCTGGCTTCAAGCGATTCCCCTGCCTCAGCCTCTCAAGTAGCTGGGATTACAGGTGCCCACCACCATGCCCAGCTAATTTTTGTATTTTTAGTAGAGTCGGGGTTTTACCATGTTGGCCAGGCTAGTCTCAAAACCCGACCTCAAATAATCCACCCGCCTCAGCCTCCCAAAGTGCTGGGATTACAAGCGTGAGCCACCACGTGAGCCAGGGGAAGTTTTTAAATTTACCACTTTTTAACAGTTCCATTTAGGAAAGTTCAGTTGAGCTGTTGGACTTGGACAACTTCGCACCTCTCATCTTTGTCGTTGTCATCTAGTCATCTATACCATTACCTCCTAAGCAAGGACATCATGGGTGCCATGAAGCATTCATGCGTGATGGCATTTCTTTGCTTGTCATTTCTTCATGTGTTTGACATTTCTCCTAGCTCCAAACTGGGCCAGCTACCTTTCCTATGAAATCTAGCAGTAGTTGTGGGATTGATGTGGTTTCTCTTTTCATCTTTTTAGATTACCCATTGCTTCTCTCGAAATCCTAGTACATGATTTTTTTTTTTTAATCCTATGTGCAGAAACCAGGAAAAAACAAATTCTGCAAAGAATTTGAAAGATATTATTTCAGGCCAGGTGTGGTGGCTCATGCCTGTAATCCCAGCACTTTGGGAGGCTGAGGCAGGTGGATCACTTGAGGTCAGGAGTTCAAGACCAGATGGGCCAACATGGTGAAACCCCATCTCTACTGAAAAGACAAAAATTAGCCAGGCATGGTAGCAGGCACCTGTAATCCCAGCTACTTGGGAGGCCGAGGCACAAGAATCGCTTGAATCTGGGAGGTGGAGGTTGCCGTGAGCCAAGGTAGCGCCACTGCACTTCAGCATGGTTGAGAGTGACACTCCATCTCAAGAAAAAAGTCATTTCAATGACTACCTCAGGAGATTCATAGGTATCTGACCCACATCTTAGATGGGATTTGCATTGCATTTTCGCTATGATGAGAACAAATATTTAATATCTTAGAAGATTAAAAGCATACTGTGATAATATGGAAATCTTGGTGGGAATTCAGTCATTAGTGAGAATGTTTTGCGTTAAGTTCAAACCAGCAAAAGAGGGAAGGGAAAGTGAACTCTGAGTAGAGCAGGGACAGAAGGAAGATGCTCCAGTGCAGATCAGGAAGGAGCAGGGGGTGAAATGTTACAAATTCTAGATCTCAGAGAGCTGAAGGTAATTACTTCCTTTTCAAGTTGTGAAACGTGTTAACCTGTGGTAAAATACTTAGAAGATGATAATTACCATCTAACCGTGTTGAAGTGTACAGTTCCGTTGTGTGAAGTATATTCATGTCATTTTTTTTTTTTTTTTTTTGAGATGGAGTCTCACTCTGTCACCAGGCTGGAGTGCAGTGGTGGGATCTTGGCTCACTGCAACCTCTGCCTCCTGAGTTCAAGCAGTTCTCTTGCCTCAGTCTCCCGAGTAGCTGGGACTACAGGCGTGCATCACCATGCTCAGCTAATTTTTGTATTTTTAGTAGAGACGGGGTTTCACCATGTTGCCCAGGATGGTCTCCATCTCTTGACCTTCTGATTCACCCGCCTCAGCCTCCCAAAGTGCTGGGATTACAGGCATGTGCTACTGCACCTGGCCTATTTTTTTTTTTTTTTTTTTGAGACAGCGTTTCAATTTTGTTGCCCAGGTTGGAGTGCAATGGCACAATCTCAGCTCACCACAATCTTTTCCTGCTGGGTTCGAGTGATTCTCCTGCCTCAGCCTCCCGACTAGCTGGGATTACAGGCATGCACCACCATGCCTGGCTAATTTTGTATTTTTAGCAGAGGCAGCGTTTCTCCATGTTGGTGAGGCTGGTCTCAAACTCCTGACCTCAGGTGATCCGCCTGCCTCGGCCTCCCAAAGTGCTGGGATTACAGGAGTGAGCCACCGTGCCAGCCTCATGTCATTCTTTGTGTGTGTGTGTGACAGAGTCTCATTCTGTCGCTCAGGCTGGAGTGCAGTGGTGTGATCTCGGCTCACTGCAACCTCCGCCTCCCAGCTTCAAACGGTTCTCTGCCTCAGCCTCCCGAGTAGCTCGGATTACAGGCGCCCGCTGCCATGCCCGGCTAATTTTTGTATTTTTAGTAGAGACGGGGTTTCACCATCTTGGCCAGGCTGGTGTTGAACTCCTGACCCCGTGATCCACCTGCCTCGGCCTCCCAAAGTACTGGGATTATATGCATGAGCCACCGTGCCCAGCCGTCATTCTTATATTATTATTTCCTAGTTGTCTTTCCTGAAGACTATCTTCCAGTCTGAAAATGGAGATGATGGATCCACGGATGTACAGCAGAGAGCCTGGAAGTCCAACCGACGTAGACAGGAAGGTATGGCTCTGTTGGAGTCCCCATAGTGTGGAAATGAGTTTGCCCTGGAAAGGGAAAGAACAGCTTCTTTTCCTCAGGTTTCTCACCTTCTCCTCTCCTCACTCTCACCAAGGGCTGAGGTCCATTTGTATGCACACAAAGAAAAGAGTTTCTTCCTTTCCAGGAAATAAAATTGGCCTGAAGGACGTCATTACTCTACGGAGACATGTGAAAAGAAAATTTAGAGCTAAAATCCATAAGAGGAAGGTGACAACGAAAATCAACCATCATGACAAAATCAATGGAAAGAGGAAGACCGCCAGAAAGCAGTAAGATGTGCCTTGACACAAATACTGTTGTATAAACCATGTGTCAATCAAAGTAGACAACTGTAAAGTCCTTGAGAATATTTTCTACAATATTTGTGGCAAATTCAGTGGGTTCAAAATTGAGTTTGTCCTTTCTGCTTCATTAGTTTAAGCTGTATAATTCCTTTCCCTTCCTACATTCTTGTTTGTCATTTTTTCGGGGGAAGAGGAGTTGCTAGTACTGGCATTGGTTTTCCTTTCTCTCTCTCTTTTTTTTTTTTTTTCCTGAGATGGAGCTTTGCTGTTGTTGCCCAGGCTGTAGTGCAATGGCACAATCTCAGCTCACTGCCTTTTGGGTTCAAGTGATTCTCCTGCCTCAGCCTCCCAAGTAGCTGGGATTACAGGTGCCCACCACCACGCCCAGCTAATTTTTGTATTTTTCCTAGAGATGGGGTTTCACCATGTTGTCCAGGCTGGTCTCGAACTTCTGACCTCAGGTAATCTACCTGCCTCAGCCTCCCAAAGTGCTGGGATTAGAGGCATGAGCCACCACAGCCAGCCTTTTTTTTTTTTTTTTTAATTTTGAGATAGAGTCTCGCTCTGTCGCCCAGGCTGGAGTGCTATGGTGCAATCTTGGCTCACTGCAACCTCTGCCTCCCAGTTTGAAGCAATTCTGCCTCAGCTTCCCGAGTAGCTTGGATTACAGGTGTGTGCCACCACATTTGGCCAAATTTTTTTTTTTTTTTCTTTTTTTGAGACAGAGTCTCACTCTGTCACCCAGGCTAGAGTGCAGTGGCATGATCTTGACTCGCTGCAACCTCCACCTCCCAGGTTCAAGCGATTCTTATCCCTCAGCCTCTTGAGTAGCTGGGACAACTGGCATATGCCACCATGCCCGGATAATTTTTGTATTTTTAGTAGAGGCGGGGTTTCACCATATTGGCCAAGCTGGTCTAGAACTCCTGACATCATGATCCGCACACCTCGGCCTCCCAATGTGCTGGGATTACAGGCATGAGCCACCGTGCCCAGCCCAATTTTTGTAATTTTAGTAGAGACAGGGGTTCACCATGTTGGCCAGGCTAGTCTTGAACTCCTGACCTCAGGTGATCTGCCTACCTCAGCCTCCCAGTGTGAGCCACCACACCCAGCCTGGATTGTTGAATTCAATGCTTGGGTCACCTCCAGATTCATTTTCACAGTCTTTCATGTTTTGGTCATATTACATTGTATTTTGCTGCCATATGACTGATCTTTTTTTGTTAAATGTGAGATACTTGTTAAAAAATATTTAGCAATGAATTGAGGCCTAGTAGCATGTTATCTTGCTGCAGAAGAGATGGGAGTCTACTTCTGGGGGATGGTCAGGGGTCCTCCATACAGGCTGCAATTGAGGTCGTCGGTGCAGGCTCAGTCCCTACAAAGGCCAGGGTATTTCCTGTCCACCTCTATTCTGATGCATGACTCTTCTGGGTCTCAACCAGAGCCAGTGGACTTCAGTATGGGTCGCTTTCATTGGCAGACCCTCAATCCACTTGTTTTCCATCTAATCCCACGCATGTGTGCAAAAGCTGCTGTGCTTCTTTGCATCTCAGTAGTTCCTTCTGGAATTCAGCAATGAAACTCAGGGAAATGGGTTCCAAATGCGAGGCTGACTTTCGTCCTGGGTTTCCTTCTCCTCCATCTTCACCTCATGTCTGTTTACTGCCATGTTAGCAATTGGATGTATTCAATCATGGGTTTTATATTCTGTTTGGTGTCCCCCATTGTTCTCATCAGAGATCAGAAGCTTCAGATGCACTTATGTCAACTCAAGAGTAGAATGCTTCCTTAGCTTCCCTCCAGAGTCAGGTTTTGTGTTTCTAGTTCCCAAGTGCACAGCAGGAGTAGTGATGTCCTCACTGGCTTCTCATTTGCATTAAACTGTGAGCTTCTTTAGCGTGGGGACAGGACCCTGCTCCCATTGCATTCTCAGCACCTCACCACACACTCCTTGTTTGAGGCCACTCCAGACAGCATGTGCTGAAGGATGCCCTGTGGTCAGAAACAAGTTGATTAACTTTCTCTTTGAAGTGTTTTCGTCCCTGTTTCCTAGCGTTCTGGGAATTTTACACATCCTTCCTATAAAACCAAGTATCAGGTGAGATCCTTAGGATCAGGACCATGAATCAAGTGGTGTGAGGGCAACACAGCAAACTTACCCTTTTTAGGCCGTTTCCTTTTTCTGCCCTCAATCTCTGTGAACTGAACCTTGTTAAAGTCAGTCAACACCAGGGTGGATGGTTTGCCGTTGTCACCTATTTTCAGGACATAACACCCTGACTTAGGAGCCATTCCGATCATGTGTAATTCAATAGATGCGCCCAGCATTCAGATTGCCTTTTCTGTCAACCAGGATCTTTAAAGTCGATGACAAGAGTTCCAGTCCTGAATCATGGCAAAGTGCAGTAGTGAACTGCGGGGTTAATGACACCATATTCTGGAAGGATCTCTCTATGGCTGATGGTCTCAGTTCCGGCATCAGCCTCTTACTGAGAATCAGGTCTCACACAGGAGGAGTCAGATTAGGAGCAATCCTCTGCTTCCGATGGAGTTAGTTGTGATGAATTGGTGAGGTCTGGTTTTTCACACTGAACTAAAATGAGCTTTCGCTGTGTCAAGCACAAGACTGACCCCAGAAACACACATAGTGCACCTCATAGAAGCTTTTAATAGTCTTTATATTTACTAAAGAATAGGACTAACTATGGAAGTATGAAGATGAGCTGGAAATGACAGGTGACTTGCCAGCAGGCCAGAGTGTGACTTTTTTTTGTCCCTCAATGGGAGGTGTCCATTCTCCCTTTGGTTGTGAGAATCAGTTGGCTCATTTGTGGAAAGGTTGCAGGGGGGTTCTTTGAATCACAGCCTTCAGATGCCAGAAGGGCAGAGGGAATCCCACACGGGCTGGTGGATCATGTGTGTGCATTTCTCTCCCTTCTAATCTGAGGAAACTAAGCATGAAAGAATGTGAGCATGCAGAAAAGGAGAGGCAGGTATCAGAGGCAGAGGAAAATGGGAAATTGGATATGAAAGAAATACACACCTACAAGTGAGTTCAGAAACTGAACCCTACCCTCCTGGGAAACGCCCATTGGAGTGTTGTTTTTAACCTCTGTACAATGCTTAGACCCAGTAAATGCAGAAATAGAAACAAATGGTCAGAAGACATATCGTGAGAGAGAGAGAGAGTTCACAAAACAGAAAACAAAGTACCTTAATATTTACCAGTGACCAAAAGATGTGAAGCAGCAAAACGTCTCCTGACCCCATTGCCAGCTAGACTGTGTGGAAACTCGGTTCATACCAGCCATTCTAGGGGTGGGGTGAGTTGTTGTCATCCTTAGGAAAGTGTGTTGTTGTAGGATCAACCACATCCTTCAAAAGGACTATGCCTGTTTATAAGCCCAGCTGTTTCTGCCCTGTGAAACACGGTAAGGATATTAATACAAAGAGAATACAGCTTTATGATAAAAGATGCTCAATGAAGGATGAATTAGGGATATACTGAGAATGGGGAAGGAAACTATCATCTCAGAAGTCAGCAGGCAGTAAGCAAGAGGAGGAATCAATATAGCAACAGTTTGGATCAGACCATACAGTTTTTTTGTTTTTGTTTTTATTTTTGTTTTTCTGAGATGGAGTCTCGCTGTGTCACCCAGGCTGGAGTGCAATGACGTGATCTTGGCTCACTGCAACCTCCGCCTCCCAGGTTCAAGTGATTCCCCTGCCTCAGCCTCCCGAGTAGCTGGGATTACAGGTGCCTGCCACCACGCCCGGCTAATCTTTTGTATTTTTAGTAGAGATGGGGTTTCACCTTATTAGCCAGGATGGTCTCAATCTCCTGACCTCGTGATCCATCCGCCTCGCCCTCCCAGAGTGCTGGGACTACAGGCGTCAGCCACCGCGACCGGCTCAGATTGTACTCTTATAGCCATCTGAAATACGTTTTCTAGGTAGAGATAGATTGTGTAAGGGTACAGTTGTGAGGATAACAGAAACATGGCAGATTATTTAAAATCATCCTGAAAGTGGTGCTTTATCTGATGAAAGTGATTGTAATCCATAGGAAAATGTTTCAACGTGCGCAAGAGTTGCGGCGGCGGGCAGAGGACTACCACAAATGCAAAGTAAGGAGCTTCCTCCCCGCAGTTGCAGGATAGTTCAGTGCTGATGCAGATGATGCCACGGCTCTTAGACTCTCTCAACATTCAATTTCTCATGTGTTGGCTTTTTCAGATCCCCGCTCCTGCAAGAAAGCCTCTTTGCAACCGGGTAAGTTTGTTTGTTTTCCTTGCTTTTGAACATAGTCTGCCAGGTCAGGACATGGATACATTTTTCTCCCTACAGCTCTGTGCTCAAGCCCTGCAGAGGGAGATGGCAGAGAGAAAGGCTGCCTACAAGCATCACAGTCCCATCCCTGTTGGTAACCGTGTTGTGCAAAAACACCTTCATCCCCACCCAGTGGGGCCCCTGATCTAATATTCAAAGTGTCAGAGGTTCCATATTTGTAATAGCAAATGGGCCCTGACTGTAAATTAGTGAAGAGTGAATGTAACTTATTACCCACAGGGACAATTCCAAATGAAGGCCTTAAATGATGCTCAGCTAAGCTGGTTCTTGTGTGGCCTCTGTACCTTCAAAAGCTGCCGAGTCCTATGATTACACGTGATGGGACTTGTACACTTGAAGTGAAACACAGTTTTAAAACTTGCTTTGTTTAGAATTCCCACCTCATTTTTCCATGGACAAAAGTATTCTTTATGTCCTAGTGCACTTACAATTTGGTATTACCTGGGAGTGAAAAGAAATATTACAGCCATGCCTAACTGACTTCTTGAGGTAAGATTGTTCTGTCAGAAAACCCTCTCCCAGTTCCCCTGCAGCTCTTCAGGAATCCACATCTCTCCAGAGCTCTTTGTTCTCATGGGTGGCACCTCCAGAGTGAAGAAGATCCTTTGTCAAGAAGGGAAACAGAGGGGAAATGAGAGGGTCCTGCAGGCAGAGCTGGAATCAACTTCCACTCTGCCTCTTGCAAGCTGTGTGACCCTGGGCACAATTTCTCCTTCCTCTGGAAACCTCTGTTTTCTTAGATTTGGAGCAGGGTGGTCACACTGACCTTGCAGAGTTCTGAGAATCAGAGACAGAACATAAAAGGCCTGGAAAACATTCTCCAAAAAGAAGCTGCAACATGTGTGGACAATGGGCTTTTCATTCCTCTCTTACTGTCTGTTGACCTGGTGCAAGAAACATGCTCTGGTGATGGCTGTGAGGGAGGAATGAGGATAGACATAGACACTCCTGTGTCTCAAACATGCTTCTTTATTACTCTGTTATGACTCTGTCTTCCCTGGGGCAGGACCCCAGCCTGCCTACATTTGCAGACAGACACAGTGGCATGTGGAGACAACAGTGTGTCCCAATGACTTTTCTTTACCCCCCAGCTGTCAGCAGTACTCAGTGGAAGGGTGATATTATGACAGTGATACTGCTATTTTGAAACCTGGAGGATGGAAAGGTGCAAAAATCTATCACCAGCAACAGAAGGTGCAGACCGTGTTGGTGGCAGTAATTTTGTCCATCAAATGAATATGTGTGAAAACATTCCCTTCTTCGGCCCTACAGGTCAGAATGGCGGCAGCGGAGCATCGTCATTCTTCAGGATTGCCCTACTGGCCCTACCTCACAGCTGAAACTTTAAAAAACAGGATGGGCCACCAGCCACCTCCTCCAACTCAACAACGTTCTATAACGGATAACTCCCTGAGCCTCAAGACACCTCCCGAATGTCTCCTTCGTCCCCTTCCACCCTCAGTGGATGATAATATCAAGGAGTGTCCTCTTGCTCCTCTTCCACACTCTCCTCTTCCACCCTCAGTGGATGATAATCTGAACGAGTGTCTCCTTATCCCTCTTCCACCCTCTCCTCTTCCACCCTCAGTGGATGATAATCTGAATGAGTGTCTCCTTATCCCTCTTCCACCCTCTCCTCTTCCACCCTCAGTGGATGATAATCTGAAGGAGTGTCTCCTTGCTCCTCTTCCACCCTCTCCTCTTCCACCCTCAGTGGATGATAATCTGAAGGAGTGTCTCCTTGCTCCTCTTCCACCCTCTCCTCTTCCACCCTCAGTGGATGATAATCTGAAGGAGTGTCTCCTTGCTCCTCTTCCACCCTCAGTGGATGATAATCTGAAGGAATGTCTCCTTGCTCCTCTTCCACCCTCTCCTCTTCCACCCTCAGTGGATGATAATCTGAAGGAGTGTCTCCTTGCTCCTCTTCCACCCTCTCCTCTTCCACCCTCAGTGGATGATAATCTGAAGGAGTGTCTCCTTGCTCCTCTTCCACCCTCAGTGGATGATAATCTGAAGGAGTGTCTCCTTGCTCCTCTTCCACCCTCTCCTCTTCCACCCTCAGTGGATGATAATCTGAAGGAGTGTCTCCTTGCTCCTCTTCCACCCTCTCCTCTTCCACCCTCAGTGGATGATAATCTGAAGACTCCTCCCTTAGCTACTCAGGAGGCTGAGGCGGAAAAACCACCGAAACCCAAGAGGTGGAGGGTGGATGAGGTGGAACAATCACCAAAACCCAAGAGGCGGAGGGCGGATGAGGTGGAACAATCGCCCAAGCCCAAGAGGCAGAGGGAGGCCGAGACACAATTACCCAAACCCAAGAGGCGGAGGGCGGATGAGGTGGAACAATCGCCCAAGCTCAAGAGGCAGAGGGAGGCCGAGACACAATTACCCAAACCCAAGAGGCGGAGGTTGAGTAAGCTGAGAACACGCCACTGCACTCAAGCCTGGGCAATAAGAATAAATCCGTGGGTCGAAAAAAAGAAAAAAATCAAAAAATAAAACAAAACCCACACTCCAAAAACAAACTAACAAAGAATAAATAAATAATATAAAAATAAAATAAATACTGCAGTCCTTATGTTATTGCTTTGTTTCAGTATCTGGTATGATTGCCTGAGGGACCTGAGGTTTTTAATTAATTGTGGGGTTTTTTTTTTAATCTTTAGAAGTGGTTGGTTATGTAAAATATTATTATTATTATTATTTTTTTTTTTTTGAGACTGGGTTTTGCTCTGTCACCCAGGCAGGAGTGCAGTGGCTCGATCACAGCTCACTGCAGCCTCAACCTCCTGGGCTTCAAGCAATCCTCCTGCCTCAGCCTCCCAAGTAGCTGGGATCACAGATGCGTGCCACCACGCCTGGCCAATGTTAAAAAATCCTTTAACTTTTTTGTAGAGATGCACTCCTGGACTCAAGCGATCCTCCTACTGGTCCCGACCACCAGCCTCTTTCTGATAAACATTTACACTGTTTATTATCTGATGCCATTTCTATCTTCTTCCTTGTCATCCAGACATCAAAGAATTAGGTTTCTTCAGGGTTTTCTTTTTCAAGTCCTCATTGTTAAAGATCACTCACATTAGGGCCAGACACCACGACTCATGCCTATAATCCCAGCACTTTGGGAGGCCAAGGCGGGCAGAGCACTTGAGGTGGGGAGTTTGAGACCAGCCCAGGCAACTTGGTGAAACCCCACCTCTACTGAAAAACATACAAAAATTAGCTGGGCGTGATGGTGCATGCCTGTAGTCCCAGCCACTTGGGAGGCTGAGGCATGAGAATCGCTTGAACCCAAGAGGCAGAGGTTGTAGTGAGCCAAGATCACATCAGCACACTCTAGCCTGGGTGACAGAGCGAGACTCTGACTCAAAAAATAAATAAAATAAATATCACTTACATTAGATATACCCAAGGGGTGGTCTATAGAGACTTGGAAGCAGTGGTTATTGCAACAGGGGCGCGGAAGTCATCTGGCTATGCCAGGATGCCCAGGGGATACTCGGGGTGGGTGGCATAGTGGTGCTGGGGACTCACCGCACAGGACGCTCTGATTGACGCATTGCCAGGAGTAGCACTCTGTCTTGGGGCTGCAGCCGGCCTCCTCAGCTCGAGTGTAACAACAGTCGTGGCCATGGCAGCACCTGCGGATGTCACATGGGCAGGACAGCAGGTGGGTGAAGCTCTCTCCTGGCCCTCCTCTCTTGCCAGGACCATGGGTGACTGAAGACCCCCAGGGAGGCACAGCATCCTCTTATCTAAGTTTTTTTTGTTTTTTTTTAAGAGACAGGGTCTTTCTCTGTCACCCAGGCTGGACTGCAGAGGCACAATCATAGCTCACGGCAGCCTTGAACTCCTGGGCTCAAGCGATCCTCCCACTTCAGTGTCCCAAGTAGCTGAGACTACAGGCACACGCCAGCATGCCCGGCTGGTTTTTTAATTTGTATTTCCTTTGAGACAGCGTATCTCTCTGTTGCTCAGGCTGGAGTGCAATGGCTCAATCAGCTCACTTTAGCCTTGAACTCCCGGGCTCAAGTGATACTGCCACCTCAACCTCCCAAGTATGCTACTACAGGAACACAAACTCCTTTTTTAAATTTTTTGTGGATATGGGGGTCTCACTATGTTGCCTAGGCTGGTCTCGAACTCCCAGGCTCAAGCAGTCCTCCTACCTCAGCCTCCCCAAATGCTGGGATTACAGGTGGGAGCTACTGTATGCCTGGCCTTATCTAAGCTGTTTCCCTGAAAATCCCCGACTTGGGTAATGATTCCATTGGCCCCACCATGCCCTGTCCTGCCTTCCTGGCTGTGCCCAAGCTTGGTCCCTGCCTGCCTGCCTCACTCTCTGGGTCTCGAGCTTCTGTGACACATGACTCCTCTCTCTTCCTGGAGTGATCCAAGCCCTGCCACTTCCTGACTTTGCCCACACTGTACCCTCTGCCTGGGGCAACTTCATGTCTGCCCATTGTCCCTTAGGCCTCAGCCCAGGCACAAGCCCCTGCCTCCGGAGGTCATCCAGGCCTCACCAGGCTACACCCTCTCGTAAAATTGGATTCCCTCCCTTCAGGGCAGGTTTATAATGAAATCCTCCTCAGTGGCCAGGTGCGGTGACACCCATCTGTAATCCCAGCACTTTGGGAGGCTGAGGTGGGAGGATCACTTGAGGCCAGGGGGTCGAGACCAGCCTGGGCAACATAAGAGAGACTCTTGTCTCTATAACAAATTTAAAAATTAGCTCACCAGGCCAGGCTCAGTGGCTCATGCCTGTAATCCCAACACTTTGAGAGGCCGAGGCAGGTGGATCACGAGGTCAGGAGTTCGAGAGCAGCCTGACCAACATGGCGAAACCCTGTGTCTACTAAAAATACAAAATTAGCCAGGCATGGTGGCACGCACCTGTAATCCCAGCTACTCGGGAGGCTGAGGTAGGAGAATTGCTTGAACCCAGGAGGTGGAGGTTGCGGTGAGCCAAGATCATGCCATTGCAGTCCAGCCTGAGCAACAGAGCAAGACTCTGTCTCGAGACAATAAAAACACACAAAAAATTAACTCGCCAGGATGGCACATGCCTATAGTCCTAGCTACTTGGGAGGCTGAGGTGGGAGGATTCCCTTCAGCCCAGGAGTTTGAGGCTGCAGTGAGCCACTATGATTGTGCCACTGCACTCTAACCTGGGCAAAAGCGAGACCCCAGGCTAGAGTGCATGATTTTGGGTCACTGCAACCTCCACCTCCCAGGTTCAAGTGATTCTCCTGCCTCAGCCTCTTGAGTAGCTGGGACTACAGGCATGTGCCACCACGCCTGGGTGATTTTTGTATTTTTAGTAGAGACAGGGTTTAGTAGAGACCATGGTGAAACCCCGTCTCTATAAAACAAATCTCTACTAACCCCATCTCTACAAAAAACAGCTGGGCGTGGTAGTGCACACCTGTAATTCCAGCTACTTGGGAGGCTGAGGCACGAGAATCATTTGCATCTTGGAGGCAGAGTTTGCAGTGAGCTGACATCGCACCACTGCACTCCAGCTGGGATGACAGAGCAAGACCCTGTCTCAAAAATAAGAAAAAGGAACAAACAACAGCAACGACAACAAAAACCCTCTGTGTCAATCACAGCGTTCAAGCTAGGGGAGAGGCGGCCGAATTCTGCCCTCTGCTAACTAACTATAGCTTTGTGGAAATGGGTGAGTGGCGTGCCCTTTTGAGCCTCAGGGCCCCATCTGTAAAATGGGCATAACCGTCATGCCTGTCTTTAAGAACAGCCTTGGGAGTAAATGAGTGGATCTCATGGAAAGATCTCAGCCCACAACCTTCCACAGAACAGGCGCTTCTCACAGAGTAAGTAGCAGGAGTGCAGAGGCTGCAGGCATGAATCCAGCCAGAGTGCCTGGGTTCAAGTACCAGCTCCCACATCTTGGTAACTATGTGGCCTCAGACAAGTTACTTAATATTTCTTTTTTTTTTTTTCAGAAGGAGTTTTGCTCTGTCACCCAGGTTGGAGTGCAGTGGTGTGATCTCGGCTCATTGAAACCTCTGCCTCCCGGGTTCAAGCAATTCTCCTGCCTCAGCTTCCTGAGTAGCTGGAATTACAGGCACCTGCCACCACACACAGCTAATTTTTGTATTTTTAGTAGAGACGGGGTTTCACCATGTTGGCCAGGATGGTCTCGAACTCCTGACCTCATGATCCGCCTGCCTCAGCCTCCCAAAGTACTGGGATTACAGTTGTGAGCCACCGCACCTGGACACGTTACTGAATATTTGTGTGCCTAGGTTTCTTCATCTGTGAAATGGGATTGTTGTGAGAACACAAAGGGATTCCCAGGGCTGTTCCTAGTGCATAGTCTGGCTGCCTTTGTGTGTGTGTGTGTGTGTGTGTGTGTGTGTGTGTGTGTGTTTGTGTTTAATATAGAGACAGGGTCTCACTCTGTTGCCTAGGCTCGTTTCAAACTCCTGGGCTCCAGTGATCCTCCTGCCTCGACCCAAAGTGGTGGGATTACAGGCATGAGTCAACACACCTGGTCACTTTATATTATTATTATTTTTTTCTTTTGAGACAGGGTTTGGCACTGTTGTCCAGGTTGGAATAGAGCAGTGCAATCTCAACTCACTGCAAACTCCACCTCCCGGGTTCAAGCAATTCTCCTGCCTCAGTCTCCCCAGTAGCTGAGATTACAGACGCCTGCCACCACACACAGCTAATTTTTGCTTTTTTAGTAGAGATGGGGTTTCACCATATTGGCCAGGCTGGTCTTGAACTCCTGACCTCAAGTGATCTGCCCACCTCGGCCTCCCAAAGTGCTGGGATTACAGGAGTGAGCCACCGCTCCTGGCCAATTTTTTAAAGCAACGTTTTCAGCCCATGGCCAGGGTAAGGGGCAGCTGGTACCAAGATCTGGCTTCACTGGCCATGTTATCCAAGAGGCCTCTGCCTGCCTGCAAAGTAGTACTGCACACTGGGATCTCCCTGGACCAAACCCCAGCTTCAGTTTTGGGTACTTCCTCATAAGCCTTGACTACCCCAGAGTGTGAGGGATTTTGTAGCCTGGTCCCAGGCATGCACTCACCAGTCAATGGCATCGCGGCGCTGGCCATGGCCTCCCAAGCCACAAAAGGAACCATATTTCATATAGGCGATGGGAGTCTAAGGACCAACACAACCCACAATTCCTGCCAGTTCCAGGATCCCACGCCGGTGCACACATAATATCCTGGAGGCTGGGGGGTAAACAAAGGTGACAGGCTGCAGGTCAGGGCTTCCCAGACCCCTGGGAAGGGCATGAGCCTGAGAAGAGCCTAGGTGTTACAGCCTGGCTGTCTGGGTTTGAATCCTACTTCCTAGCTCTGTGACCTTGGACAAATTCCTAACCTCTCTGGGCCTTGGTTTCCTCATCTGTGAAATGGGGGATAAGCTGACTTCAACTCATATGAATGAAATGAGATAATGAGTATAAAGCCCCTGGTGCATGAAAAGGCTATTATAATCCGGCTGGGCTCAGTGGCTCACACCTGTAATCCCAAGACTTTGGGAGGCCCAGGTGGGCAGATCACCTGAGGTCAGCAGTTCAAGATCAGCCTGGCCAACATGGTGAAACCCCATCTGTAGTAAAAATACAAAAATTAGCCGAGCCTAGTGGTGCACACTGGTAATCCCAGCTACTAGGGAGGCTGAGGAAGGAGAGTCACTTGAACCTGAGAAGTGAAGATTGCAGTGAGCCAAGATTTTGCCACTGCATTCCAACCTGGACGACAGAGCAAGAGTCTCAAAAAAAGAAAAAGAAAAAAAGGATAACTATTATAATCAAGGTCCTCAAGGTAGCCAAGAAGGGAAAAAAGAGTCATGCATGAAACGTTTGTCCAGTTCCCTGTGTTGGGCACTGGGCATCACGGATGCGCCTACAGGTGTCTGTCACCAAGGTGGGCTCCTCTGTGGCAGCTCCCGGGCCCTGGCACTGCCTTGTGCTCATGACTTCCCCTCCAGACTCAGGGCCCTTGGTATCTCCTCTTATTTTCACTGCCAGACAGGAAGGCCCCTTGGCCTGAGCCCAGCCATTTTTCTAGATCCTGGCACAGCTTGGACATGTAATGGTGCCCAATGCATGTGACTGGAACCCCTGCATTGGACATGAAGGAAACGAGGCCAGCCGGGAAAGGTAACCCCACATTCCCACAGCCAGCAGGAACCCGAGCAGAGGCTTCAACCCAGCCTTCTGACTTGCAAACCAGTGCTCCTTCCTCCTTATACAGTAAAAACAGGGGAAGGTGGCCTTCCGGGTTGCCAGAGCCAAGTGATACCAGCAATAGAGTGGAAACTCACACACAGGCTTGCCTGCTTCCTGGGTTAGGGTTAGGGTTTATACGGCTCCGGGAGGTTGATGCGTTGTGTTTGATCATCCCCCCCTTTTTTTTTTGAGACAGAGTCTCATTCCTGTTGCCCAGGCTGGAGCACAGTGGTGTAATCTTGCTCACAGCAACTTCTGCCTCCCAGGTTCAAGCAATTGTCCCGCCTCAGCCTCCCGAGTAGCTGGGATCACAGGCGTGCGCCACCACACCCAGCTGAGTTTTGTATTTTTAGTAGAAACGGGGTTTCACCATCTAGGCCAGGCTGGTCTTGAACTCCTGACCTCATATGATCCACCTGGTTTGGCCTCCCAAAGTGCTGGGATTATAGGCGTGAGCCACTGCGCTCATCCTGATCATCTTGTCTCTCTTTTTTTTTTTTAGAGACAGGGTCTCACTCTGTCACCCACACTGGAGTGCAGTGGCACAATCATAGCTCACTGCAGCCTCCAAATCCTGGGCTCAAGCGATCCTCCTGCCTCAGCCTCCAGACATATGGGCATGCACCACCATACCCAGCTAATTTTTAAATTTTTAGTAGATCTGGGGTCTCACTATGTTGCCCAGGCTGTTCACAAACTCCTGGCCTCAAGTGATTCTCCTGCCTTGGCCTCCGAAGGCGCTGGGATTCCAGGCATGAGCCACCATGCCCAGTCTCATTTCTGTTTTATCTAGAACATGTTTTCATCACACTGACTTTTTTGAGAAGTCCAGGCCAGATTTAAATTCCATTTTGTCTTTTTATCGGTGGAAAAGTAGCATATATATGTTGCAGGACAAAGATGAATCAAATAGGAAGAAAATGTAAAACACATTTGGGGCCAGGCACAGTGGCTCATGCCTGTAATCCCAACACTTTGGGAGGCCAAGGTGGGCAGATCACCTGAAGTCAGGAGTTCCAGACCAGCCTGACCAACATGGAGAAACCATGTTTCTTTTTCTTTTTTTTTTTTTAATTGATCATTCTTGGGTGTTTCTCGCAGAGGTGGATTTGGCAGGGTCATAGGACAATAGTGGAGGGAAGGTCAGCAGATAAACAAGTGAACAAAGGTCTCTGGTTTTCCTAGGCAGAGGACCCTGTGGCCTTCCGCAATGTTTGTGTCTTTGGGTACTTGAGATTAGGGAGTGGTGATGACTCTTAACGAGCATGCTGCCTTCAAGCATCTGTTTAACAAAGCACATCTTGCACCACCCTTAATCCATTTAACCCTGAGTGGACACAGCACATGTTTCAGAGAGCACAGGGTTGGGGTAAGGTCACAGATCAACAGGATCCCAAGGCAGAAGAATTTTTCTTACTACAGAACAAAATGAAAAGTCTCCCATGTCTACTTCCTTCTACACAGACACGGCAACCATCCGATTTCTCAATCTTTCCCCCACCTTTCCCCCCTTTCTATTCCACAAAACCGCCACTGTCATCATGGCCCGTTCTCAATGAGCTGTTGGGCACATCTCCCAGCTGGGGTGGCGGCCGGGCAGAGGGGCTCCTCACTTCCCAGTAGGGGCGGCCGGGCAGAGGCGCCCCTCACCTCCCGGACAGGGCGGCTGGCCGGGCGGGGGGCTGACCCCCCCACCTCCCTCCCGGACGGGGTGGCTGGCCTGGCGGGGGCTGACCCCCACCTCCCTCCCGGACGGGGCGGCTGGCCGGATGGGGTGGCTGACCCCCCCCACCTCCCTTCCGGACGGGGCGGCTGGCTGGGCGGGGGGGCTGACCCCCCCACCTCCCTCCCGAACGGGGTGGCTGGCCGGGCAGAGGGGCTCCTCACTTTCCAGTAGGGGCGGCCGGGCAGAGGCGCCCCTCACCTCCCAAACGGGGCACCTGGCCGGGCGGGGGTCTGACCCCCCCACCTCCCTCCCAGGTGGGGCGGCTGGCCGGGTGGGGGGGCTGACCCCCCCCACCTCCCTCCCAGACGGGGCGGCTGGCCTGGCGGGGGCTGACCCCCACCTACCTCCCGGACGGGGTGGCTGCCGGGCGGAGACGCTCTTCACTTCCCAGACAGGGTGGCTGCCAGGCGGAGGGGCTCCTCACTTCTCAGATGGGGCGGTCACCAGGCAGAGGGTCTCCTCACTTCTCAGACGCTCCTCACCTCCCAGACGGGTTCGCGGCCGGGCAGAGGCACTCCCCACATCTCAGACGATGGGCAGCCTGGCAGAGACGCTCCTCACCTCCCAGATGGGATGGCGGCCGGGAAGAGGCGCTCCTTACTTCCTAGATGGGATGGCGGCCGGGCAGAGACGCTCCTCACTTTCCAGACTGGGCAGCCAGGCAGAGGGGCTTCTCACATCCCAGATGATGGGCGGCCAGGCAGAGACGCTCCTCACTTCCCAGACGGGGTGGCGGCCGGGCAGAGGCTGCAATCTCGGCACTTTGGGAGGCCAAGGCAGGCGGTTGGGAGGTGGAGGTTGTAGCGAGCCGAGTTCACGGCACTGCACTCCAGCCTGGGCACCATTGAGCACTGAGTGAACGAGACTCCGTCTGCAATCCCAGCACCTCGGGAGGCCGAGGCTGGCGGATCACTAGCAGTCAGCAGCTGGAGACCAGCCCAGCCAACATGGCGAAACCCCGTCTCCACCAAAAAACACAGACGGCGCGTGCCTGCAATCCCAGGCACTTGGCAGGCTGAGGCAGGAGAATGAGGCAGGGAGGTTGCAGTGAGCCAAGATGGTGGCAGTACAGTCCAGCCTCGGCTCGGCATCAGAGGGAGACTGTGGAAAGTGGGAGAGGGAGGGAGAGGGGGAGGGAGAGGACAAAAAATTAAAATTTAGCCAGACATGGTTGTGTGTGCCAGTAGTCCAAGCTGCTGGGGAGACTGAGGCAGCAGGATCACTTGAGCCCAGGAACTTAAGGTCTATTTAAGTAAAGGGTACAGTGAGCTATGATTATACCACTGCACTCCAGCCTGGGGAATAGAGCAAGACCCTGTCTCTAAAAAAAGGTAACAAAATAACATGAATGGATTCCATTTTAAGAGAATGAAGCATCATCGTGTAAGAGTATGAAATTGGAAGCAAAGAGCATGAAGCCAAAAAAAAAAAAAAAAACCATCTGAAGTCAGGGTGCCTGGGGTCGGAGGTGGGGGAGGAGTGAAGAGGTGCAGATGTAAAAAACTGAAGCTACTGTGACCAGTGGATTCGGGAGTTGAAGGAGTCAAGAGTGACACATTCTCCTGACTGGAGGATAAACAAATATGACTGTTTTCAAGAAATAGCTGGAATATTCTTTGTGTTCAGAAGTACAAGAACAGCACATATGGAGGGCGGACTGATACTGAAGTTGAAGAGAAGCCTTCTGACGTGCACTAACTAGATTCTAGACTCAGCTTCTGTCACAAGGAGCCCCAAACAGTGACTCAGCAAAATAGCTTATTTCTCATGTGACAGTTCAGAGGTGATTGGTCCAGGGTTAGGGTTAGACAACAACCGTTATGCAAAATCATCTAGGGACCCAGGGCTGCGCTGTCATGTTGCTCTTGCATCCCCGAGGTTGTCATCTGTGTGGTTAAAGCGGCTCACCAGCCCCAAGTCCTCGTTCAAGCCCATGCAAAAGGAAGCGGAAATACAGGGCCTGGAAATTACACTGATCCCATTGGCCAGAACTTAGTCTCACCTTCTTACCACCCTATATGTGAGACTAAAATGCCTCTAGCTGGATAGTTACATGTTCATTTAAACTTGGGTCATTTTGTTTCTAAATGAAGGGAAGGGGCACAAGTATTAGTCTGTCACAGAAGAGAAAGAACAGAGAGAAAGGTTTTGAAGGGAATGACTTATAAATAGTTACCCGAAGTCTGGTCGTGGCTGACATCAGAGCCAGCATGTTGACCACTTCCATACTGCGTGCTTTAGCTGCCTTATCTCACTTAATCTCAGAATAACCCTATTGTCATTCCCAACTTGTAGATGGGAAAACAGACCCAAAGAGAAGTGATTTACCTTCCACACAACGGGGAAGTAAGGGGGCTAGGTGCACGTCAAGGCAGCCTGTGCCTGGCTCTTATACCTGGTGCTGCTTACATTTCCAGAGGGGGCAGCCTAAAGGAGAGGGCTAGGGACTGGACTCAACGTGCGAGTGCTTGGTGGAAGGGAAGCCAGAGGATCGAGTGGCCAGAGGTTAAGAACCAGGGAGGAGCAGTGATGAAAAGGCTGGAGAGCTTATGCATTTCAGGGCTGGGCTGCCAAGTACCTCACTTGGCCAGTTCAGCATTCTTAGGCAGGAGGCACAGCCATTGTGTTGTCCAATGCCAGGGTATATACCTTTTTCAGTTTCCAATCTACCAATGGTGACCTTTGAACAGCATTGTCAAACCCTTTTCTGCCCAGGGCTAGATAGTATATATTTTAAGCTTTGTGGGCCACACGTGGATTGTCACTCCTTTTCTTAACTTTTTTTTTTTTTTTTTTGAGACAGGATCTCCGCTCTGTCGCCCAGGCTGTTAACTACCATTAACATTTTAATGCCTCTCTTTCTGGTGTGTGTATATTTATTACTAGACTGGAATCATCCTATATATATGTCATCTGTTGCTGTTTCCTGTCCCTTTACATAAAGTGAGCTGCTTTCTGAAATTTTATTTATTTTTTAATTTATTGATTTTATAATTTATTTATTTTATAGACAGAGTCTTGCCCTGTCACCCAGGTTGGAGTTCAGTGGTGCAATCTCAGCTCACTGCAATCTCAGCCTCCCGAGTAGCTGGGACTACAGACACTCGCCACCACACCCGGCTAATTTTCATATTTTTAGTACAGATGGGTTTTCACCATGTTGGCCAGACTGGTCTTGAACTCCTGGCCTCAAGTGATCTGCCCGCCTCAGCGTCCCAAAGTGCTGGGATTACAGGCATGAGCCACCATGCCCGGCCTCCCCTCCCTTTAAATAACATGAGCTGCTTTCCTAAATTTTAGCTAATCCCCTGGGTTGGGAGGTGGGAGGGCATAGGGGCCAAAAGGACAAGGCTCAAGTCAAGATGCCTGGGTTCACATTCCAGCCCTTCCCTTAGAAGCTGCCACCCTTGGGACAATCTCGCTTCTCTAAGCCTCAGCAGCTTCATCTGTGAAAGAATCATCTCTCTTTGTTGGAGTTGCTGTGCATTCCGTGAAAGGGCCGTATATGCCAAGTGACCCTCATGCCAAAGGAGCCAAAAAAAAAAAGGAAGCAGACAAATCCAGTTTGTCAGTTTTGGGTGATTTATTAAGGAACTTACACACAAAAGCATGGTCTTGGGCTGCGCCATGACAGATCTCCACACCACAGCCCCAAGACCTACCGCTTATGTCTTGGAGCAAAAGCATAGTGCTCTGGAAGGAATGTATAGGTGGCTACAGTGCTCACAGCCTGTCATTTCTGCAACAACAGGGTGGTTTTGGAGGAAATTTACAATTAACAGACGTTCCTACATAAACAGTCATACATCCACCAGGCATGGTGGCACACACCTATAGTCCCAGCAACTCAGAAGACTGAGGTGGGAGGATCACCTGAGCCTGGAAGGTCGAGGCTTCAGTGAGCTGTCATCACACCACTGCATTCCAACCTGGGTGACAGACAGACTGTCTCAAGACACAAAAGCACGAGAAGAGAAGCAGTTTGAATAAAGTACTGTCTCTAATGAAAAGTACTTTAGGCTGGGCATGGTGGCTCATGCCTGTAATCCCAGCACTTTGGGAGGCTGAGGCAGGTGGATCACAAAGTCAGGAGTTCGAGACCAGCCTGGCCAACATGGTGGAACCCCATCTCTACTAAAAATACAAGAATTAGCCAGGCATAGTGGTGCATGCCTGTAGTCCAAGCTACTTGGGAGGCTAAGACAGGAGAATTGCTTGAACCCAAGAGGTGGAGGTTGCAGTGAGCCACAATTGTGCCATTGCACTCCAGCCTGGGTGACAGAGTGAGACTCCATCTCAAAAGAAAAAAAAAAGTACTTAAAAAAATTTTTTTTAAATTAAAAAAACCAGATGTAGGCAGGTGGATCATGAGGTCAGGAGATCAAGACCATCCTGGCCAACATGGTGAAACCCCGTCTCTACTAAAAATACAAAAATAAGCCAGGTGTGGTGGCACACACCTGTAATCCCAGCTACTCGGGAGGCTGAGATGGGAGAATCCCTTGAACTCAGGAGGCAGAGGTTGTAGTGAGCCGAGATTGCGCCATTGCACTCCAGCCTGAGCAACAGTGAGACTCCATCTCAAAAACAAACAAACAAAAAAAGCAAGCCAGGCACGGCTCACACCAGTAATCCCAGCACTTTGGGAGGCCAAGTCGGGAGGATTGCCTGAGCCCAGGAGTTTGAGACCAGCATGGACAACATGGTGACACTCATCTTTATAAAAATTTTTTTAAAAATAAAAGGTAATACATCAAGACTGTGTACAGTGGCTCATGCCTGTAATCTCAGCACTTTGGGAGGCCAAGGCGGGAGTTGCTTGAGATCAGGAATTTGAGACCACCCTGGGCAACATAACAAGACCCCAACTCTACAAAAAAAATTTTAATGAGCAGGGGGCATTTGTTGAGCTGGCCTATTGTCCCAGCTACTTGGAGGCTGACAGTTCAAGTGCCAGGGTCCGAGCCAGAAGATGTGGGGTGTAACCTATGGTGAACGGGTTGTGGTCTGTATCACACCAGAGTTCATAGCCTAAGTAAAGGGGAGAGGAGGCAGCGACTGTGCTGCCGGGGTGGGAACCAGACTTCCCTTTCAGTCTCTTCCACTGACCTGACACTTCCCTTGTAGGGCCTCAGGATCCTCATCTTTCTAATGAAGAGGATCATTTCCAAAGGATGGCAAACTTCAGTACCTTCTAATCAGTTATCTAAATTTTTTTTTTTTTTTTTTTTGAGACGGAGTCTTGCTCTGTCACCCAGGCTGGAGTGCAGTGGCGTGATCTTGGCTCACTGCAGCCTCTGCCTCAGATTCAAGCGATTCTCCTGCCTCAGCCTCCTAAGCAGCTGGGATTACAGGCATCCACCACCATGCCTGGCTATCAGTTATCTAATTTTATTTTACTTAAAATTATTGAGGTGAAATAACATAAAGTAACCATTTTATTTATTTCTATTTATTTATTTATTTGAGATGGGGTTTTGCTCTTGTTGCCCAGGCTGGAGTGCAGTGGCACAATCTCAGCTTACTGCAACCTCTGCCTCCTGGGATCAAGTGATTCTCCTGCCTCAGCCTCCTGGGTAGCTGGGATTATAGGCACACACCACCATGCCTGGCTAATTTTTGTATTTTATTAGTAGAGATGAGGTTTCGCCATGTTGACCTGGCTGGTCTTGAACTCCTGACCTCAGGTGATCTGCCCACTTTGGCCTCCCAAAGTATTTATTTTATTTTGAGACAGGGTCTTGCTCTGTCATCCTGGCTGGAGTGCAATGATAACTCACTGCAGCCTTGAACGAACTCGTGGGTTCTCAGCCTCCATCTCAGCCTCCAGATAACTGGGGCTATGGCTAATGTTTTTGTTTGTTTGTTTGTTTGTTTTGAGACAGAGTCTCACTCTGTTACCCAGGCTCAAGTGCAATGGCGAGATCTTGGCTCACTGCAACCTCCACTTCCCGGGTTCCAGTGATTCCCCTGCCTCAGCCTCTCGAGTAGCTGGGACTACAGGCGCTCATTACCACAACTGGCTAATTTTTTTTTTTTTTTTAATACAGAGATGAGGTTTCACCATATTGGGCAAGCTGGTCTCAAACTCCTGATCTCGGGTGATCCACCTGCCTCAGTCTCCCAAAGTGCCATGCCCAGCTAATTTTTAAATTGAGACCAGGTCTCCCTGTGTTAACCATGCTGATCTTGAACTTCCAGGATCAAGTGATCCTTCTGCCTGGGCCTCCCAAAGTGCTGGAATTCCAGGCATAAGCCATCATGGCTGGCCTGATTTTTTAAAAGAAACAGAAATTGGGATTTTATTGTGAAATCTCCTGATCTTAGTATATTGGATTTCATTATTTTTACATCAGGCAGATAATGTGTCAATGTCGAAACAAGGTTTGAGGGAGGTGCAACTCACGCATGAGCATGAAAACACAGTCATCATGTTTATGAACTACAAAAAGATGTGGCTTTAATTATTTGAAAGACATCTTGGCCAGGCCCGGTGGCTCACTCCTGTAATCCCAGCACTTTGGGAGGCCGAGGCAGGTGGATCACCTGAGGTCAGGAGATCGAGACCATACTGGTCAACATGGTGAAACCCTGTCTCTACGGGCCGGGTGCGGTGGCTCAAGCCTGTAATCCCAGCACTTTGGAAGGCCGAGGTGGGTGGATCACAAGGTAAGAAGATTGAGACCATCCTGGCTAACATGGTGAAACCCCATCTCTACTAAAAATACAAAAAATTAGCCGGGTGTGGTGGCAAGCACCTGTAGTCCCAGCTACTCAGGAGGCTGAGGCAGGAGAATGGCGTGAACCTGGGAGGTGGAGGTTGCAGTGAGCCGAGATCATGCCACTGAGCTCCAGCCTGGGTGAAAGAGCGAGACTCCGTCTCCAAAAAAAAAAAAAAAGAAAGAAAGAAAGAAAAAAGAAACCCTGTCTCTACTAAAAATACAAAAATTACCTGGGCATGGTGGTGGGAGCCTGTGGTCCCAGTTACTCAGGAGGCTGAGGCAGAAGAATCACTTGAACCCAGGAGGCTGAGATTGCAGTGAGCCGAGATCACGCCACTGCACTCCAGCCTGGTGACAGAGTGAGACTCTGGCTCAAAAAAAAAAAAAAACATTTTACTGGTCAATACTATATAAGAGAAGCAGGCCAGGCACGGTGGCTCAAGCCTGTAATCCCAGCACTTTGGGAGGCCGAGGCAGGCGGATCACAAGGTCAGGAGATCGAGACCATCCTGGCTAACACGGTGAAACCCCATCTGTACTAAAAATACAAAAAAAAAAAATTAGCCGGGCATGGTGGCGGGCACCTGTAGTCCCAGCTACTTGGGAGGCTGAGGCAGGAGAATGGTGTGAACCCGGGAGGTGGAGCTTGCAGTGAGCCGAGATCACGCCACTGCACTCCAGCCTGGGCAACAGAGCAAGACTCCATCTCAAAAAAAATAATAATAATAATAATACAACAAAACATTTGCTGGCCAGGTGATGAAAGGTGAATTCTGCTTTCATCACAGTTACTAAGTGTCAAGCATTCAACCACAATTTATTGAGACTTCCATGCAGAACTTTGTGGAAAGCAAAGCACTGGGGAGGGATTCCATGAACATCATTCATTTAAACACCCATTTGTTATTTTATTTTATTTATTTATTTTATTTTATTTTTTTGAGACGGAGTCTTGCTCTTGTCACCCAGGCTGGTGTGTAGTGGCGCGATCTCAGCTCACTGCAACCTCCGTCTCCTGGGTTCAAGTGATTCTGCCGCCTCCTCCTCCTGAGTAGCTGGGATTACAGGTGCCCACCCCAACACCTGGCTAATTTTGGTACTTTTAGTAGAGATGGCATTTTGCCATGCTGGCCAGGCTGGTCTTGAACTCCTGACCTCAGTTGATCCGCCCGCCTTGGCCTCCCAAAGTGCTGGGATTACAGGCGTGAGCCACCACACCTGGCTATTTTATTTTTTTTTTAATTGAGACAAAGTCTCACTTTGTCACCCAAGCTGGAGTGCAGTGGCACAATCTTGGCTCACTGCAACCTCTGCCTCCTGGGTTCAAGCAATTCTTCTGCCTCAGCCTCCCAAGTAGCTGGATTACAGGCATGCACCACCACGCCTGGCTAATTTTTGTATTTTTAGTAGAGATGAGGGTTCACCATGTTGGCCAGGCTGGTCTCGAACTTCTGACCTCAAGTGATTTTTCTGCCTCAGCCTCTGAAAGTACTGGGATTATAGGCATGAGCCACTGCACCTGGCCTATGTTTATTTATTTTTGAGACAGAGTCTTGCTCTGTTGCCCACGCTGGAGTGCAGTGGCGTGATCTTGGCTCACTGCAACCTCCGTCTCCTGGGTTCAAGCAATTCTCCTGCCTCAGCCTCCTGAGTAGCTGGGATTACAGGCACCCGCCACCATGCCCGGCTAATTTTTGTACTTTTAGTAGAGACAGAGTTTCACTATGTTGGCCAGGCTGGTCTTGAACTCCTGACTTCAGGTGATCTGCCCACCTTGGCCTCCCAGAGTGCTGGGATTACAGGCATGAGCCACCACGCCCAGCCCCCATTTATTTTTTAGACTTTTATTATATTTTTTGAGACGGGGTCTCACTGTGTCTCCCAGGCTGGTGTGCAGTGGTACGAGCACAGCTCACCGAAGCCTCCCAGCTCAAGCAATCCTCTCACCTCAGCCTCCCAGGTAGCTGGAACGTGCCACCACACCTGGCTAATTTTTCTATTTTTTGGTAGAGATTGGGGTCTTGCTTTGTTGCCCAGGCTGGTCTTGAATTCCTGGGCTCAAGTGATCCTCCCACATTGGCCTCCCAAAGTGCTAGGATTACAGATATGAGGCACCATGCCCAGACTTAAACACCCATTTATTGTGCACTTTCTCTGTACCAGGCCCTGATCTGAGCCCCATGCACAGATGTGAACAAGACCTTACTCTCCAGGGACCGGGGGAAAGTAGTGCTACTTCTGTGCTCTGGAGAACCAAGTTCTCCAATCAGAAAAGATGAGAATGGAGGCCAGGAGCAGTGGTGACTAACGCCTGTACTCACACTTTGGGAGGCCGAGGCAGGAGGATCACCTGAGGTTAGGAGTTCGAGAGCAGCCTGGCCAACATGGTGAAAACCTATCTCTACTAAAAATACAAAAATTAGCCAGGTGTGGTGCCGTGTGCCTGTAATCCCAGCTACTTGGGAGGCTGAGGCAGAATTGCTTGAACCTGGGAGGTAGAGGTTGCAGTGAGCTGAGATCCCGCCACTGCACTCCAGCCTGGGGGACAGAGAGAGACTGTCTCAAAAAAAAAAAGTTTTTTAAATTTAAAAAGGCAGCCGGGCGCAGTGGCTCACGCCTGTAATCCCAGCACTTTGGGAGGCCGAGGCGGGCAGATCATGAGGTCAGGAGATCGAGAACCTCCTGGCTAACACAGTGAAACCCCATCTCTACTAAAAATACAAAAAATTAGCTGGGCGCAGTGGCGGGCGCCTGTAGTCCCAGCTACTCAGGAGGCTGAGGCAGGAGAATGGTGCGAACCCGGGAGGTGGAGCTTGTAGTGAGCTGAGACTGCGCCACTGCACTCCAGCCTGGGTGACAGAGCGAGACTCCGTCTCAGAAAAAAAAAAAAAAAAAAAGCCAGTCACAGTGGCTCACGCCTGTAATCCCAGCACTTTGGAAGGCCAAGGTGGGTGGATCACAAAGTCAGTAGTTCAAGAGCAGCCTGGCCAAGATGGTGAAACCCTGTCTCTACCAAAAATACAAAAATTAGCTGGGCGCAGGGGCAGGCGCCTGTAATCTCAGCTACTTGGGAGGCTGAGGCAGGAGAATCATTTGAACCCAGGAGGTGGAGGTTGCAATGAGCTGAGATTGTGCCACTGCACTCCAGCCTCGGCGACAAGAGTGAGATTCTGTCAAAAAAAAAAAAAATGGAATTGCTAGGACAGTCAAAAACAAATGGAATTGCTAGGACGGTCTAGACAGTTTTCACAAAGCAAGACTTTGGTCCCCTCTTCAGGACTCAGCATGGCCTCAGATCCAGCCACCAGGCCCCGAATACCTTCAAGTTTGAGTGTAGAAGGGCATATTTCGCCTTCTTTTTGTGCTCCCCCTGACACCCTGACGTTCTTGACTCATCTGTCTTCATCTTCCGAGCCAACTTTGCTTACCCACAAAGGGAGGGCACTATTCCCTCACAAAACACAGCCCAAGGCTCACTCTTTCCTCTTTTCCTATAGAAGAGCCACAGGGCATGACAGTTGCCTCTGCTCCTTTAACCTACCCACTCTTTCCTCACAGCCCTCCTCAGCCTTCACAGTCCATAATGCAGTCTTGAATTCTGGGCTTCATATTCTCGACACACTCTGCAAACAGAATCCCCTAGGAAGCTATATTTATTTCCTTTTTTTTTTTTTTTTTTGAGACGGAGTCTCACTCTGTTACCCATCCTGGAGTGCAATGGCACGATCTCAGCTCACTGCAACCTCTGCCTCCCGGGTTCAAGCGATTCTCCTGCTTTGCCCTCCCGAGTAGCTGGGACTACAGGTGCCCACCACCACACCTGGCTAATTTTTGTATTTTTGGTAGAGACAGGGTTTCACTATGTTGACCAGGCTGGTCTCAAACTCCTGACCTCATGATCCTCACACCTCAGCCTCTCAAAGTGCTGGGATTACAGGCATGAGCCACCATGCCCGGCCTATTTACTTATTTTTATTTTTATTTTGAGACAGGTTCTCACTTTGTTGCCCAGGCTGCAGTGCAATGGCATAAACATGGGTTATAGCAGCCTTGATCTCCTAGGCTCAAGCAAGCCCCCTGCCTCAGTCCCCCAAGCAGCTGGAACTACAGATATGTGCCACCATGTCCGGCTAATTTTTTTTTTTTTTTTTTTTTGAGGTGGAGTCTCGCTCTGTTGCACAGGCTGTAGTACAGTGGTGTGATCTTGGCTCACTGCAACTTCTGCCTCCCAGAGGCAGAGGATTACTCACACCTGTAATCCCAGTTTAGGGAGGCTGAAGCGGGCAGACAGCTTGAGGCCAGGAGTTTGACACCATCCTGGCCAACATGGTGAAAGCCTGTCTCTGCTAAATAAAAAAATTAGCCAGGCATGGTGGCACATACCTGTGGTCCCAGCTACTCAGGAGGCTGAGGCACAAGAATCGCTCGAACCCAGGAGGCGGAGTTTTCAGTGAGCTGAGATCTCACCGCTGCACTCCAGCCTGGGCGACAAGAGACTTCGTCTCAAAAAAAAAAAAAAAAAAAAAAGATAATAAAGATGAGCAGAAATAAATGCAGCAGAGAATAAAAAATAGAGGAAGTAAGTAAAACCAAAATAATTTGGTTCTTTGAAAAATCCATAAAATTGATGAACCTTTAGATGGACTGACCAAGAAAAAAGCAGAGGAGACTCAAACTGCAAAACAGGAGCAAAAGAGGAGACATCACTACCAACATTAGATAAGTAAAAGAATTATCAGGGAATACTATGAATAGTTGTATGCCAACAAATTAGATGAAAGGAACAAATTCCTAGGGGAATTTAAACACCAACCTTAAGAAGAAATATAAAATCTAGGCCAGGCATGGTGGCTCACGTCTGTAATCCCAGCACTTTGAGGGGCTGAGTCAAGCAGATCAGCTGAGATCAGGAGTTTGAGACCAGCCTGACCAACATGGTGAAACCTCATGTCTACTAAAGATACAAAAAATTAGCCAGGCAAGTGGCGCACGCCTGTAATCCCAGCTGAGGCAGGAGAATCACTTAAACTGGGGAGGTGGAGGTTGCAGTAAGCCGAGATTGTGCCATTGCACTCTAGCCTGGGTGACAGGGCGAGACTCTGTCTCAAAAATAAATAAATAAATACAAAAATTAGCCGGGTATGATGGCATGCGCCTATAATCCCAGCTACTCTGGAGGCTGAGGCAGGAGAGTCACTTGAACCCAGGAGGCTGAGGCTGCAGTGAGCTGAGATGGCACCATTGCACTCCAGCCTGGGCAACAAGAGGGAAATTCCAACTCAAAAAGAAAAAGAAAAAAAGAAATATAAAACCTAAATTGATCTATTATAAGTAAAGACTTTTTTTTTTTTTGAGATGGAGTCTTGCTGTGTCACCCAGGCTGGAGTGCAGTGGCGCAATCTCAGCTCATGGCAACCTCCCCCTCCCGGGTTCAAGCGATTCTCATGCCTCAGCCTCCCAACTAGCTGGGATTACAGCTGCATGCCACCAGGCTCAGCTCATTTTTTTGTATTTTAGTAGAGATGGGGTTTCACCATGTTGGCCAGGCTGGTCTTGAACTCCTGACCTCAGGTGATCTGCCTGCCTTGGCCTCCCAATGTGCTGGGATTACAGGTGTGAACCACCACACCCGGACTATTCTTTTGCGTATGGATATCCAGTTGTCCCACTGCTATTATCGAAAAGGTTGTTCTTTCCCCCATTAAGTGGTCTTGGAACCCTTGTCAAAAATTAATCTTCCATGTAGAAGGTTTATTTCTGGGCTCTCTAATCTATTCCACTTGTGTCTGGAATTGGTGGGTTCTTGGTCTGACTGACTTCAAGTATGAAGCCGCGGACCCTCGCGGTGAGTGTTACAGCTCTTAAGGTGGCGCGTCTGGAATTTGTTCCTTCTGACGTTCGGATGTGTTTGGAGTTTCTTCTTTCTGGTGGGTTCGTGGTCTCACTGGTTCAGGAGTGAAGCTGCAGACCTTCGCGGTGAGTGTTACAGCTCTTAAGGTGGCGCGTCTGGAGTTCTTCATTCCTCCCGGTGGGCTCATGGTCTCGCTGGCTTCAGAAGTGAAGTTGCATACCTTTGCGGTGTTACAGCTCATAAAAGCAGCGTGGAGCCAAAGAGCGAGCAGTAGCAACATTTATCGCAAAGAGCCAAAGAACAAAGCTTCCACAGCGTGTAACAGGACCCGAGCGACTTGCCACTGTGGGCACGGGCAGCCTGCTTTTATTCTCTTATCTGGCCCCACCCACATCCTGCTGATTGGTAGGGCTGAGTGGTCTGTTTTGACAGGGTGCTGATTGGTGCGTTTACAATCCCTGAGCTAGACACAAAGGTTCTCCACCTCCCCACCAGATTAGCTAGATACAGAGTGTCAGCACAAAGGTTCTCCAAGGCCCCACCAGATAGCTAGATACAGAGTGTCCACTGGTGCATTCACAAACCCTGAGCTAGACACAGGGTGCTGATTGGTGTGTTTACAAACCTTGAGCTAGATACAGAGTGCCCACTGGTGTATTTACAATCCCTGAGCTAGACATAAAGGTTCTCCAAGTCCCCACCAGACTCAGGAGCCCAGCTGGCTTCACCCAGTGGATCCCGCACCGGGGCTGCAGGTGGAGCTGCCTGCCAGTCCCGCGCTGTCTGCCCGCACTCTCAGCCCTTGGGTGGTCGATGGGACTGGGCGCCGAGGAGCGGGGGACGGTGCTCCTGGGGAGGCTCCGGCCTCACAGGAGCCCATGGAGGGGGTGGGAGGCTCAGGCATGGTGGGCTGCAGGTCCGGAGCCCTGCCCGGCAGGAAGGCAGCTAAGACCCCGTGAGAAATCGAGAGCAGCGCCGGTGGGCTGGCACTGCTGGGGGACCCAGTACACCGTCCGCAGCCGCTGGCCCGGGTACTAAGCCCCTCATTGCCCGGGGCCGGCAGGGCCGGCTGGTGGCTCCTAGTGCAGGGCCCGCCAAGCCCACGCCCACTCGGACCTCCAGCTGGCCCGCAAGCGCCGCACGCAGCCCCGCTTCCCACTCGTGCCTCTCCATCCACACCTCCCCGCAAGCTAAGGCAGCTGGCTCCGGCCTTGGCCAGCCCAGAAAGGGGCTCCCACAGAGCAGTGGTGGGCTGAAGGGCTCCTCAAATGCCGCCAAAGTGGGAGCCCAGGCAGAGGAGGCGCCAAGAGCGAACGAGGGCTGTGAGGACTGCCAGCACGCTGTCACCTCTCACACTGGTCTAACATATGTGTCTATTTTTTTCTCTCTTTCTTTATTTTTGAGATGGAGTCTCACTCTGTTGCCCAGGCTGGAGGGCACTGGCATGATCTCGGTTCACTGCAACCTCTGCCTCCTAGGCTTGAGTGATCCTCCCACCTCAGCCTCCTCCTCAGTAGCTGGGACTATAGGCGCAGGCTACCACGCCTAGCTAATTGTTGTATTTTTTGTAAAGACTGGGTTTTGCCATGTTGCCCAGGTTGATTTTGAACTCCTGGGCTCAAGCAATCCACTCACCTCAGTCTCCCAAATTGTTGAGATTACAGGCGGCCTTATATGTTTGTCTTTATGCCAGTACCACACTCTTTTCATTGTGGTAGGTTAGTATTTAAGTTTTGAAATCAGGAAATGAGAGACCTGGTTTCTTCTTTTTCTGCAGACCTTTTTTTCCGTCTTTTTTTGTGTTATTTAGGATGCCTTGTGATTCCACATAAATTTTAGGATGAGTTTTTGTATATCTGTAAAATATTAAAAATACCATTTGGATTTTGATACAAATTGCATTGAATCTGTAGATTGCTCTGGGTAGTACCGTCATCTTAACAATATTAAATCTTACATTCAGGCTGGGCGCAGTGGCTCATGCCTGTAATCTCAGCACTTTGGGAGGCTGAGGCGGGCAGATCACTTGAGGTCAGGAGTTTGAGACCAGCCCTGTCAACATGGTAAAATCCTGTCTCTACTAAAAATGCAAAAAAAAAAAAATTAGCTGGGCGTGGTGGCACGTGCCTGTAGTTCCCGCCACTCAGGAGGCTGAGGCAGAAGAATCACTTGAACCCAGGAGGCAGAGGTTGCAGTGAGCCAAGATTGCATCACAGCACTCCAGCCTGGGTGACAGAGCAAGACTCTGTCTCAAAAAACAAACAAACAATAAATTTTACATTCTATAAACGTAGGATATCTTTTTATTTATGTCTCTTTAATTTTTTGTAGTTTTCAGTTACAAATATTTTGCCTCATTGGTTACATTTCTTCCTATTTGATTCCTTTTCATGGCTTTTTTTTCTTGAGATGGAATTTCACTCTTTTTGCCCAGGCTGGATTGCAGTGGTGTGATCTCGGCTCACTGCAACCTCTGCCTTCTGGGTTCAAGTGATTCTCCTGCCTCAGCCTCCCAAGTAGCTGAGATTACAGGCACCCGCCTCCACGCCCAGCTAATTTTTTGTTTTTGTTTTTGTTTTTTGAGACGTAGTTTTGCTCTTATTGCCCAGGCTGGAGTGCAATGGTGTGACCTCGGCTCACCGCAACCTCTGCCTCCCGGGTTCAAGCCATTCTCCTGCCTCAGCTTTCTGAGTAGCTGGGATTACAGGCATGCGCCACCACGGCCAGCTAATTTTATTTGTATTTTTAGTAGAGACAGAGTTTCTCTGTGTTGGTCAGGCTGGTCTCGAACATCCGACCTCAGGTGATCTGCCCGCCTTGGCCTCCCAAAGTGCTGGGATTATAGGCGTGAGCCACCGCACCCGGCCAGTTTTTTGTATTTTTAGTAGAGACTGGATTTTACCATGTTGGCCAGGCTGGTCTTGAACTCCTGACCTCAGGTGATCCACCCACCTCAGCCTCCCAAAGTGCTGGGATTACAGGTATGAGCCATTGCACCCGGCCGCATGGTATTTTAAATAGAGTTGTTTTCTTAATTTCTCTTTGGGGTTATTCATCGTTAGTGTAAAGAAATGCAACTGATTTTTGTGTGTTGACTTTGTATGCTGCAACTTTGTTGAATTCATTTATTGGCTCTAATAGTTGTGTATGTATGTAAGCTTTAGGGTTTTCCACGTATAAAATCATTTCATCTGCAAGTACAGATAATTTTACTTTTTCCTTTCCAATTCAGGTACCTTTTACTTATTTTTCTTGCTTAATTTCTCTGGCTAGAAATTCCAATACTCTGTTAAATAGAAGTGGCCAAAGTGGTGGTTCTTGTTTTGTTCCTGATCTTATGGGGAAAATTTTCAGTCTTTCATCATTGAATATGATGTTAACTCTGTTTTTCATGTATGGCCTTTACCATGTTGAGGAAAATTCTTCTAGTTCAAGTTTTATTTTATTTTTTCCAGACAGAGCCTGGTTCTCTCACCCAGGCTGGAGTGCAGTGGCCTGATAATGGCTCCCTGCAACCTCCACCTCCTGGGTCCCAAGGAGGCCTCCCATCAAGTTCTGTTCCCAAGGCAATGCTTCCCTGCTGATGCTCAGCAAGCAGTGAAAGAATGCAGCACGCCCAGCCATAAACACTAATGAAATCATATTCTTCGCTCTGACATGGATGTAGCTGGAGGTCATTATCCTAAGCAAATTAACCCAGGAACAGAAAACCATGGACTGCATGTTCTCACTTATAAATGATATCTAAACATTGAGTACACATTGCCTGGGTGCGGTGGCTCACACCTGTAATCCCAGCACTTTGGGAGGCTGAGGCAGGTGGATCATCTGAGGTCAGGAGTTCAAGATCAGCCTGGCCAATATGGCGAAACCCTGTCTCTACAAAAATACAAAAATTAGCCAGGCATGATGGCAGGCGCCTTTAATCCCAGCTACTCGAGGGGCTGAAGCAGGAGAATCGTTTGAACCCGGGAGGTGGAGGTTGCAGCGAGCCAAGGTTGCATGATTGCACTTCAGCCTACGCGACAGAGCGCAACTCCATCTCAAAACAAAACAAAAAAAAACATTGAGTACACACATGGATGTAAAGATGGGAACAATAGATACTGGGAACTCCTAGAGTGGGGAGGGACAGTGGAGAGTAAGAGTTGAAAAACTGTTGGGTATTATGCTTACTTCCTGGATGACAGGATCATTCATAGCCCAAGCCTCAGCATCATGCAGTATACCCAGGTGACGAACCCACACACGCCTCCCTGAACCTAAAATAAAAGCTGGGAGACCAGGCTCGGTGGCTCACGTCTGTAATCCCAGCACTTTGGGAGGCCGAGGTGGGAGGATGGCTTGAGCCAAGGAGTTCGAGACCAGCCTTGGCAACATAGAGAGACCCCACCTTTACAAAAAATTAGCAGGGTGTGGTGGAACGTGCTATAGCACCAGCTACTCAGGAGGCTGAGGTGGGAGGATTGCTTGAGCCTGCGGGGCTGAGACTGCAGTGACCTGTGATCGAGCTACTGCACTCCAGCCTGGGCAACAAAGCAACACCCCATCTCAAAAAATAATAATAATATGGCCGGGCACGGTGAGTGCCTCACGCCTGTAATCTCAGCACTTTGGGAGGCCGAGGCAGGCGAATCACCTGAGGTCAGGAGTTCAAGACCAGCCTGGCCAACACGGTGAAACCCCGTCTCTACTAAAAATACAAAAATTAGCCAGGCATGGCAGAAGGCACCTGTAATCTTAGCTACTTGGGAGGCTGAGGCAGGAAAATCACTTGAACCTGGGAGGCAGAGGTTGCAGTGAGCCAAGACTGCACCACTGCACTCCAGCTTGAGCGACAGAGCAAGACTCCATCTCAAGAAAATAATAAGATAAAGGTTGAAATTATTTAAAAAAAAATGTGGCATGCCCTGCGAAACGCAGAGCAGCACAGTACGACCCTCTTCTGGGTCACAGGTGAGATTTCCTCATGCACCTGTCAGACCTCAGGTTTCTCTCATCACTTTTCCCAAGCTCCCCCGCCGCCATTTTTTTTTTTTTTTTTTTTTTTTTTTGAGACTGAGTCTGGCTCTGTCACCCAGGCTGGAGTGCAGTGGCGTGATCTTGGCTCACTGCAGCCTCCGTCTCCCAGGTTCAAATGGTTCTCCTGCCTCAGCCTCCCTAGTAGCTTGGATTACAGGCATGCATCACCACAACCAGCTAATTTTTTTTTTCTTTGAGATGGAGTTTTGCTCTTGTTGCCCCATTGGCGCAATCTCGGCTCACCACAGCCTCCGCCTCCCAGGTTCAAGCAATTCTCCTGCCTCAGCCCCCCGAGTAGCTGGGATTACAGGCATGCGCCACCATGCCCGGCTAATTTTGTATTTTTAGTAGAGATGGGGTTTCTCCATGTTGGTCAGGCTGGTCCCTAACTCCCAACCTCAGGTGATCCGCCGGCCTTGGCCTCCCAAAGTGTTGGGATTACAGGCGTGAGCCACCGCTCCTGGCTCTAATTTTTGTATTTTTAGTAGAGATGATGTTTCGCCATATTGGCCAGGCTGGTCTCGAACTCCTGACCTCAGGTGATTCTCCCACCTCTGCCTCCCAAAGTGCTGGGATTACAGGCATGAGCTACTTTGCTTGGCCTCCCTGAGCCTTTTAAAATAGAATCAAAGGTTCTATTTCTCCAACCCTCCTTTGTCCACAAGATGAGAGTTCTTGGGAATAACCACTCCCAAGCTTTTAGGTTATTCTCACCATTGCCCTCAACTTCCTTGTAACCCCAACCTCTCCTAGAATTGCCTACATATGAGATAGAAGGTCTCAGACAAATAGATGGAAGTGTTTATTTTATTTTATTTTTATTTTTATTTTTTTGAGATGGAGTCTCACTTTGTCGCCAGGCTGGAGTGCAGTGGCGCGATCTCGGCTCACTGCAACCTCCACCTCCCAGGTTCAAGCGATTCTCCTGCCTCAGCCTTCCAAGTAGCTGGGACTACAGGCACATGCCACCACGCCCAGCTAATTTTTAGTAGAGACTGGTTTTCACCATGTTGGCCAGGATGGTCTCCATCTCTTGACCTCATGGTCTGCCCGTCTCAGCCTCCCAGAGTGCTGGGATTACAGGCATGAGCCACGGTGCCTGGCCAGGAAGGGTCTATTAATAATTAATAGTCCATCTGGCTGGGAGCAGTAGCTCACGCCTGTAATCCCAGCACTTTGGGAGGCTGAGGCGGGTGAATCACCTGAGGTCGGGAGTTTGAGACTAGCCTAACATGGAGAAACCCCGTCTCTACTAAAAATACAAAATTAGCCGGGCATTGTGGCACATGCTTGTTGAAATCCCAGCTACTCGGGAGGCTGAGGCAGAAGAATCACTTGAACCCGGGAGGCGGCGGTTGTGGTGAGCCAAGATCACACCATTGCACTCCAGCCTGGGCAACAAGAGCGAAACTCCATCTCAAAAAACAAAATAAATAAATAAAATAAAATAAAACACATTAAACTGGCTGGGCGCAGTGGCTCACTCCTGTAATCCCAGCACTTTGGGAGGCCGAAGTGAGTGGATCACCTGAGGCCAGGAGTTCAAGACCAGCCTGGCCAACATGGTGAAACCCTGTCTCTACTAAAAATACAAAAATTAGCCAGGCGTGATGGTGGGCACCTGTAATCCCAGCTACTCGGGAGGCTGAAGCAGGAGAACCACTTGAAGCCAGGAGGCAGAGGTTGTGGTGAGCTGAGATAGAGCCACTGCACTCCAGCCTGGGCAACAGAGCAAGACTCTGTCTCAAAAAAAAAAAAAAAAAAAAGGAGGCCGGGTGCGGTGGCTCACACCTGTAATCCCAGGACTTTGGGAGGCCGAGGGGGGTGGATCACAAGGTCAAGAGATCGAGACCATCCTGGCTAACACGGTGAAACCCCATCCCTACTAAAAATACAAAAAATTAGCCAGGCATGGTGGCAGGTGCCTGTAGTCCAAGGTACTCAGGAGACTGAGGCAGGAGAATGGCGTGAACCTGGGAGGTAGAGCTTGCAGTGAGCCGAGATCATGCCACTGCACTCCAGCCTGGGGGACAGAGCGAGACTCCATCTCAATAATAATAATAATAATAATAACAATAATAATAATAATAATAATAAAGGAGAGGATAAAATCTGTAAGTAGTAGGCAGCCACCAGGTTAATGAAAACAGATTTTTTTTTCATTTTTTTTAATTCTAATTTTCACTTAAAAAGTAGAATGTTGGCCAGGCGCAGTGGCTCACGCCTGTAATCCCAGCACTTTGGGAGGCCAAGGCAGGCGGATCACCTGAGGTCAGGAGTTGGAGACCAGCCTGGCCAACACAGCAAAACCCCTCTCTACTAAAAATAATAAAAATTAGCCAGGCGTGGTGGCACATGGCTGTAATCCCAGCTACTCAGGAGGCTGAGGCAGGATAATTGCTTTAACCTGGGAGGTGAAGGTTGCAGTGAGCCGAGATCGCGGTGAAGGTTGCAGTGAGCCGAGATCGCGCCACTGCACTGCAGCCTGGGTGACAGAGTGAGAATCTGTCTTAAAAAAACAAAAGCTCCCATACTGTGGATTCGCCCCAGGCAGGTTACCCTGCTAGGATCCACCTGCCGTGGTGGAAACTGGACAAACCTGTCCTTTTGACTCCCTGGAATAGAGCCTCTGGCATTGCCAGCCCATCCCTGGGGACCTCATGGCCAGTTCAAGCCATCAGAGTCGCTTGGCTGAGCCCAAAGAATCCTTGGCAGAACATGGTGTGCCCACTCCTGGGGCAGATGGCTGCCTCCCTCTGCATTCTCTGGGGAAAACCCATGGGCTCTGCATTTGGAAAAACCTGGAATCCAGTCCTGGCTTCCCACCTTCTGGCTATTTGACCTTGAGCAAGGCAACCTCACTGAGCCTCATCTGCAAATTGGGGAGAACAATAGCACTGAGGCTGCCACACGTGGTTGTGCAGGTTGCTCACTGAAAAAGGCATTTGGCCAAGGGAGTTTATGGGGGTCAAAATCCAGTCTCTGTCCCGGCACAGTGGCTCATGCCTGTGATCCCAGCAATTTGGGAGGCTGAGGCGGGAAGATCTCTTGAGGCTAGGAGTTCAAGACCAGCCTGGGCAACATAGTGAGACCCTGTCTCTACAAAAAAATAGAAACAGTTAGGCACAATGGTGTGTCCCTGTGATCCCAGCTACTTGGGAGGCTGAGGCGAGAGGATCACTTGAGCCCGGGAGTTCAAGGCTACAATGAGCTGTGATCACACCACTACACTCCAGCCTGGGTGATAGAACAGAACTCTGTTTCAAAAAAAAAAAAAAGGACCAGGCTTCTGGTCTTTTTGCAAAAGTGGGCACACCATGCGGAGATGCCATATGGGGGCCGTGCTGGCTGCATCGTGGGGTTTTGTTTTGTTTTGTTTTGTTTTTTTGAGACAGAGTCTGGCTCTGTCGCCCAGGCTGGAGCACAGTGGTGTTAGCTCACTGCAGCCTCTGTCTCCCAGGTTCAAGCGATTCTCCTGCCTCAACCTCCTGAGTAGCTGGGATTACAGGCATGCACCACCACGCCCGACTAATTTTTGTATTTTTAGTAGAGACAGGGTTTCGCCATGTTGGTCAGGCTGGTCTTGAACTCCTGGCCTCAGGTGATCCGCCCGCCTCGGTCTCCTAAATTGTTGGGATTACAGGTGTGAGTCACCGCACCCAGCCTCCATTGTGGTTTTGAGGACGCAGAGGAATGATGCTGGTCAAAGTGCCTGCACCGTGCTCACAGCTAGCACAGGCTCAGAAAAGGCATGTTCCCTTCCTTCTCCCGAGTTCTCAAGCTCTCTCCCTGTCTTGCCACCCTCTTCCCATCTCTCCAGGGCTCAGCCTGTTGCTGCTTCCCTTGCTCCTGGTTCAAGCTGGTGTCTGGGGATTCCCAAGGCCCCCAGGGAGGCCCCAGCTGAGCCTGCAGGAGCTGCGAAGGGAGTTCACAGTCAGCCTGCATCTTGCCAGGAAGCTGCTCTCCAAGGTTCGGGGCCAGGCCCACCGCTTTGTAAGTCCCCCTAATGCAGCTGGTGCTGGAGATGGGCAGACCCCCAATCCCTTCTGGCCCCCACTAACAGACCTTGCCCCCCAGGCAGAATCTCACCTGCCAGGAGTGAACCTGTACCTCCTGCCCCTGGGAGAGCAGCTCCCTGGTGTTTCCCTGACCTTCCAGGCCTGGCGCCGCCTCTCTGTGAGTGAGGGCTGGTGGAGTGGGGCGGGAAGCTTGTGATAGGCTGGGGCCAGGGTGCAAGATGAGGCTGGAGATTGAGCTGGAGATGCATTGGGGATAGAACCTGGATAAGGCTGAATATGTCATTGGACATAGAGATGAAAGACAGGCATGGTGACTTACACCTATAAACCCAGCACTTTGGGAGGCCCAGGTGGAAGGACTGCTTGAGGCCAGGAGTTCAAGACCAGTCTGGGCAACATAGTGAAACTTTGTCTCTACAAAAAAAAATTTAAGAGTTAGCCAGGCATGGTGGTGTACACCTTTGGTCCCAGCTACTCAGGAGGCTGACATGGGAGGATTGCTTGAGCTCAGGAGTTGGAGGCTGCAGTGAGTTATGATCCTGGACTCCAGGATGGAGAACAGAGGGAAACCCTGTCTCAGAAAAATAAATAAACTGCCAGGCGTGGTGGCTCATGCCTGTAATCCCAGCACTTTGGGAGGCTGAGGAGGGCGGATCACCTGAGGTCAAGAGTTCAAGACCAGCCTGGCCAACATGGCGAAACCCCATCTCTACTAAAAAATACAAAAATTAGCTGAGCTCGGTGGCTCACGCCTGTAATCCCAGCACTGTGGGAGGCTGATGTGGGTGGATCACCTGAGGTCAGGAGTTCGAGACCAGCCTGACCAACATGAAGAAACCCCACCTCTACTAAAAATACCAAATTAGCCGGGTATGGTGCTGTGCGCCTGTAATCCCAGCTACTCGGGAGGCTGAGGCAGGAGAATTACTTGAACCCAGGAGGTGGAGGTTGCAGTGAGATGAGATCATGCCACTGCACTCCAGCCTGGGCAACAGAGCGAGACTCCATCTCAAAACAAACCAACAATAAAGATGAAGCTGGAATAAGGAAGTGGGGTTGGGAAGAGGTAAGAGTGGAGCTAGGCATGGAACGCGGCAGGCATGGGACTGGAATGAGGCTGGAGAGAGATCACAGCAGCATGGAGGGTGGGTGGAGGTGGCACTGGGGGTGAGAATGCGGATAGTTAGAGATGAGAAGGTGATGATGAGGGTGAACGTTAAGCATGGGATGGAGAAGGGATGGGGATTGCTGGTGGGGAAGGGAATGGAATAGGGTTAGGAATGAGGTTGGAGATGGGATGGAAAGATGGAAAGAGTGAGTCTGGGCACATGGAGGAAGGATGGAGTTGGGGTTAGGAATGGGAATGAGGCTGAAGATGGGATGGAAACACATGGGCAGGAGGTATGATGGGATGGTGGAGGAGGGAAGGGAACAGGGCTGTGGATGGAGAGTGCTTCAGGGACTGAGAGGGGGTGGGTTAGAGAAGATCATTGGCATAGGAGTGAAAGGGAGGCTGGAAAAGGAGATGGGACAAATGTCCCAGACAGTGGAGATGGAAGGAATGGGGACACAGCTGGGCTGAGGTTGGGGAAGAGCTACAGGGATGGACTGGAGGCTGGAGCGTGGAATGGGAAGGAGACCCGGATAGGGAGGGGGTGGGTGTGATATGGCCATCCTTGGCCTGTGGGCCTTTCCTGACCATCTCCCTCCCCTTCAGGACCCGGAGCGTCTCTGCTTCATCTCCACCACGCTTCAGCCCTTCCATGCCCTGCTGGGAGGGCTGGGGACCCAGGGCCGCTGGACCAACATGGAGAGGATGCAGCTGTGGGCCATGAGGCTGGACCTCCGCGATCTGCAGCGGCACCTCCGCTTCCGGGTAGAGCCCGGCCACCCTCCACCACCCCAGACCACGTGGGAAAGAAGACTCGCTGGCTCATTCAGTGATCCCATGCTCTGAGTGTGTGTGAGTGTGAGAGTGTGAGTGTGACTGAGTGTCCATGAGTGTGTGGGTTCATGAGTGTGAGAGTGTGAGTGTGACTGTGTGGGTCCATGAGTGTGACAGTGTGACTGTGAGAGTGTGTGAGTGTGGGTCTGTGAGTGTGAGAGTGTGTGGGTGTGACTGTGAGTGCATGTGGGTCTGTATGAGTGTGAGCATGACTGTGTGTGAGGGTGTGGGTCCGTGAGTGTGAGAGTGTGTGTGTGGGGGTCTGTGTGAGTGTACCTGACTGTGAGAGTGTGTGGGTGTGACTGTGAGTGTGTGTGTGGGGGGCTGTATGAGTGTGAGCATGACTGTGTGTATGTGGGTCCGTGTGTGAGTGTGTGACTGTGAGTGTGTGGGTCTGTGAGTGTGAAAGTGTGTGACTGTGAGTGTGTGTGTGGGTGTGACTGTGAGTGTGTGTGGGTCTGTATGAGTGTGAGCGTGACCGTGTGTGTGTAGGTCCATGAGTGTGAGACTGTGTGAGTGTATGGGACTGTGAGTGTAAGAGTGTGGGAGTGTGTGGGTGGGTGTGTGAATGTGAGTGTTGTGAGTGTGAAAGTGAGGTGTGTGGGTGAGAGTTTGGGTATAGGTATGTCAGTGTGTGAGGATGAGTGTGAGTGTGAGAGTGTGTGGGTACGTGAACGATTTTTTTTTTTTTCTGAGACTAAGTCTCACTCTGTCGCCCAGGCTGGAGTGCAGCGGTGCGATCTCAGCTCACTGTAATATCTGCCTCCCAGGTTCAAGCAATTCTCCTGCCTCAGCCTCCTGAGTAGCTAGGACTACAGGCATGCACCATCATGCCCGGCTAATTTTTTTGTATTTTTAGTTTCACCATGTTGGCCAGGCTGGTCTCAGACTCCTGACCTCGTGCTCTGCCCGCCTCGGCTTCCCAAAGTGCTGGCATTACAGGCGTGAGCCACCGTGCCCAGCCATGAATGTGTTTTGTGTGAATGTGACTGTATGGGAATGAGTGTGTGGGTGCATTGTGAGAATGAGTATGTGTGTGAGTGTGTGCGTGTGTGTGCGCGCACACACAGCCACACCAGGCCCTGGTGCCATCCCTCAATCTTCGCATTCTCCTGGGGCTCCATCTTCAACAGGAGGCCATTGGGCTGTGAGGTCACTCGGGGTGTGTCCTGAGTGCCCAGCACAGCGTCTGCCTCCTGTTTCCTTTCTCCCTCTGATTCTCTGATGTCACCCAGATCCTCCAGAACCTTTCAAAGGGAAATCAGAATTTTACACTTAATGAAACGAGAATAGAAAATGCAAGCAGCAGGGCTGGGCGTGGTGGCTCACGCCTGGAATCCCAGCACTTTGGGAGGCCAAAGCGGGTGGATCATTTGAGGTCAGGAGTTCGAGACCAGCCTGGCCAACATGGTAAAACCCCATCTCTACTAAAAATACAAAAATTAGTCGGGCGTGGTGGTGTGCTTCTGTAGTCCCAGCTACTCAGGAGGCTGAGGTAGGAGAATTGCTTGAACTGGGGAGACAGAGGTTGCAGTGAGCCGTGATCACCCCACTGCACTCCAGCCTGGGCGACAGAGCGGGACTCCCAAGAAAGAGAGAGAGAGAGGAATGGCAAGCAGCAGGGAATCTGAGCTATGTCACCCTCTGCCTGTTGCTGACCCGACCCAAAAGCAACTTTCACAGCAGAGAGAAACTTCCTGAACCCCACGCCTCGGCGCAGTCCTTGGGGTGATCTAGCTCTGTGAGCATCCTCTTGCTCCTTGACTTCCATTTTCTCGAACCGAAAGATCAGGTGAGACGCGTTAGCAGGTGACATCATGGAAGATCAAGCAGGGAATGTCCGGGGAAATCATGACCTTGTGGTCACTGATGTCATTGGGAACCGCTGGGCATGAATAGGGAATGAGGATTCCTCTCAGGTTCTCGGCCTGGCCCCTCCCTGACCCATGGCCTCTCCTCACAGGTGCTGGCTGCGGGATTCAACCTCCCGGAGGAGGAGGAGGAGGAAAAGGAGGAGGAGGAGAGGAAGGGGCTGCTCCCAGGGGCACTGGGCAGCGCCTTACAGGGGCCGGCCCAGGTGTCCTGGCCCCAGCTCCTCTCCACCTACCGCCTGCTGCACTCCTTGGAGCTCGTCTTATCTCGGGCCGTGCGGGAGTTGCTGCTGCTGTCCAAGGCTGGGCACTCAGTCTGGCCCTTGGGGTTCCCAACATTGAGCCCCCAGCCCTGATCGGTGGCTTCTTAGCCCCCTGCCCCCCACCCTTTAGAACTTTAGGACTGGAGTCTTGGCATCAGGGCAGCCTTCGCATCATCAGCCTTGGACAAGGGAGGGCTCTTCCAGCCCCCTGCCCCAGGCCCTACCCAGTAACTGAAAGCCCCTCTGGTCCTCGCCAGCTATTTATTTCTTGGATATTTATTTATTGTTTAGGGAGATGATGGTTTATTTATTGTCTTGGGGCCTGATGGTCCTCCTCGGGCCAAGCCCCCATGCTGGGTGCCCAATAAAGCACTTTCATCCACCCCTGGCCTCCGCTTCTCTTCGGGTAAGGGCTGTCTGACACCCAGAGGGCAGGGCAGCCTGGAACGGGGTCAGCAACCTCTAGCCATCCTGAACCCCTCTCTGCTCCTACATTTTTGGGGTCTCTGGCCCACCTTCCCCTACTATGTCCTGCTCAGGCAGGCAGTTGCCATAGTAACCAGCAGCATCCTGAGGCCGAGCTACCGTTTTGGAAGCTCAAGGCAGCTCATCTTTGATTCTGAACAGTGCTCCTTAAGCCCTCCTAACCGCCTTCCTTTGGCCTGGATGCAACTCCAGAGGTTTGTGTTATCCCTGCCCAGTTCTGAGGGTCTTGGTGCAGGGAGTTGGGCTGGGAAGTGGGAGTTAGAGAGGAAGGCCTGTAAGGAAAATGGTCGCTGTTCCCTCAGTCTTCCTTGCAGTCTTTATTGTTTTATTTTGTTTTTAAAAGATGGGGGTCTTGCTATGCTGCCCAGGCTGGTCTCGAACTCCTGGTCTCAAGCGATCCTCCCACCTTGGCCTCCCAAAGCTCTGGGGTGACAGGCATGAGCCCCCGTGCCCAGCCTCCTTGCAGTCCAGACAGCTGACTCAGGCTGGGGAGGAACCAGGGCAGGCACCCTGAGAGGTGGTCTCAGTGGGGTAGGTGGTCCACCAGCCTGTGTTGGAGAATCAGACTCCTTAAGTTCACGGTCTTCCCAGACGTCTGGTTTTGCCTGCTCCATGAATGATACATCAAGACACTGAGGCCCAGAGGGTGGAGAGGATGTGTCCACAGTGGCAGAGGGAGCAGGGCTCAGTGGCATTGGAGCAAGCCTTCTGGCACCCACTCAGGGCCTGGCTCCCAGAGCACCGGGTCTCAGTCACTGGGGCTTAGGCCGGCCCAGACGGGCTTGCAGCTCCTGCATCATGCCAGGGTGCACGAGGCCAAACCTGGAGGCGGAAGTCAGGCCCGTGAGAACAGGTTCCCAGGTGCCCGCGGTCTCTTCCCCACCCCAGCTGAGTTGCCCTGTGCCTACCCGTGTCCCAGGGGCCTTCTCCTGGCTGGCACCGGGGTCCCATCATGCCTCAGAGGGCTTGGCTCCAGGGGTTCCTCCAGCTGGAGGGGGTCTCTGCTCAGGAGCTGACAGCTCCTCCTCAGGAGGGTTGGGGGCTGGGGGCTCCTCCTGCTGCTCCCAGGCCGGAGTCCGATGAAAAGAGGGCCGGGAGCGACGCTGTGAGGAGCTTCTCGAGAGGTGCACGCGACTCCTTGGGACAGAGACGTCTAGGAGGGACCCGGGGAGCGGGGCCTGCAGGAAAGGGGGCACAGAGGACCATGGGGCCAGCTTCGGGATTCCACTCGTTCCCCCCGAGACGCCACTAAGAGCCCTCACCTCGCTCCAGCTGTTGGCAGCACCTCCTCTGGCACTGCCCATGGCCTCAGCCGTCTCGGCTTCCCCGACTGACTCCGGTGCAGCTTCTGCAGGGGCCTGGTGTGTTGGCTGCTCCTCCTGGCCCCTGACGTGTTCCAGGCTTTCTGGCTGAGTCTCCTTGGCCTCTGCCCTCCGGCCCCCGGTCACCATGAGACCCTCTGCATCAAGGAGCCTTGGTGCCTCTCCCTCAGGGTGGTAGTCCCCACACCGCCCCTCACTGTCTTCCCTCTGTTCTCTCTCCTGCCATCCAACAGCCTCTTCTTCCAACAGCGTCCACTCTTCTAGAAGCCCCCCAGCCTCCACCATGGCTCCCATCCCCTCTGCCCTCGCTGTCTGGGAGCCCGCGGGATCCAGCCCACAGCTGTCCTCTGCGCCTGCAGATTCCTTGGCCTCTACCCGCCCTCCCCAAGGTCCTCCCTCCCTGGACTCAAAAGCCTCTACTTGGCTGCCTCTGCCAGTCACCTCTTCCTCTGCTGAGCCCTCCAGACCAAATTCTTGCCCACCTGCATGCTCTCCTGCTGCTGCCTCTTCCTTTTCTTTCGAGTCCCAGCCTTGCCCAAGCGCCCCTTCCAAAGCTTCACCAGCGCCAGCAGCGCTGATGTCTGGGACCACCTCACCCCCCATAATCCCAGCAGCCACAGAGCCAGTCTGTGCATCCTCACGGTCCGGGAGGCCCACAGCCACCGCTTGCAGCCTCCAGCCTCTTCTGGATGTTCTGTCAGCCTCCGCCTCTTCATCCTCAGTTTCTCTGGCATAGGCCTCTCCCAGTGACGGGCAAGGCCCTGCGTCTGCCCCTGTGCTTCCGTCCAGCTCCTGGTTCTCTGAGACAGACGCCTCTCCCTCCTCAGTTCCACATCCCGCGTCCTGGGTTGTCAGCCCCTCCCCGCCTGCCTCTGGGACTTCTGATAGTTCAGACTCTCGGTCTCCTTCAGCCTCAGCCGCCAGGGTCTGGCCTCCCGCAGTCTCCTTCTCCTCCCGCTGCTCGCCATCGGCCGCAACCTCCTGAGTATTTCCTCTCTCCATGTCCTTTCTTGTGCGGTTTTCCCAGGCTCCTGGGAAGGCCTCAGAGGCCTCAGGCTTTACAGACCCCGCGTGCCTGGGACCTTCCTCCAGGCTCCTCTCCTGCTCCTCTTTGCTCAGGGCCAGAACTCCCATGAGCTCCACCTCCCCTGCCTCCCTTTCCTCGGGTTGCTTAGTTGGGGTCTGGGTGCCCCCCATCAGCTCAGGTCCCTGACCTTTGGTGACGCTGTGTGTGAGGCCACCCCATTCCACCCCCAGTGGGCCACAGCTAGTCTGGGCCGCCTCACTCTCCTCCCCTGTGAGCTCCTCCTCAGGCCTGGCCTCTGGAGTTGCCTCCAAGTCGGCAGCGCCTTCAGCCTCTCCATCTGAGGGCAGCTCAGCCACTGGATCCCTGCTGCTCCCTCTGTCCTCCTGGGCCTCCTCTGCCTGTACCAGCTCTTCCATCCTGGCCCGGTCGGCCCTGATCTCCAAGTCCTGCCTCATCTCAGCCTCCTTACCACGCAGGTCTACCTGGCCCTCAAAGCTCTCCCCTGCCTCCTGGCCTCCCACAGCCTCCCTCCCTGCGGTCTGGCTCTCAGCAGCCTCTTCTGTTCTTTCAGTGCCCAGGACCTGGGCCTGTTTGGGGAAAGGGCTCACCTCAGCCTCTCTCTCCTCATCCCCCTCCTCCTGTAGGACCCAGACTTTTCCAGTAGCCTCTAGGAGCCTTTCTCCTGGGACTGCTCCATATTCTGTCTGTCTGACTCCCAGCAGGTCAGCCTCCTCTGTGCCTGAGGTCGTCCAGGCCTCGTCCCCTCCTGAGGCTGTCCCAGCCTCCCCACCTGAGGTCGTCCAGGCCTCCTCCCCTCCTGAGGCTGTCCCGGCCTCCTCCCCTCCTGAGGCTGTCCCGGCCTCCTCCCCTCCTGAGGCTGTCCCAGCCTCCCCTCCCGAGGCTATCCCGGCCTCCTCCCCTCCCGAGGCTGTCCCGGCCTCCTCCTCTCCCGAGGCTGTCCCAGCCTCCTCCCCTCCCAAGGCTGTCCCGGCCTCCTCCCCGCCTGAGGTCATCCAGGCCTCGTCCCCTCCTGAGGCTGTCCCGGCCTCCTCACCTCCAGAGGCTGTCCCGGCCTCCTCCCCTCCCGAGGCTGTCCCAGCCTCCCCACCTGAGGTCGTCCAGGCCTCGTCCCCTCCTGAGGCTGTCCCGGCCTCCTCCTCTCCCGAGGCTGTCCCAGCCTCCTCCCCTCCCAAGGCTGTCCCGGCCTCCTCCCCGCCTGAGGTCGTCCAGGCCTCGTCCCCTCCTGAGGCTGTCCCGGCCTCCTCCCCGCCTGAGGTCGTCCAAGCCTCCTCCCCTCCTGAGGCTCTCCCAGCCTCCCCACCTGAGGCTATCCCGGCCTCCTCCCCTCCCGAGGCTGTCCCGGCCTCCTCCTCTCCCGAGGCTGTCCCAGCCTCCTCCCCTCCCAAGGCTGTCCCGGCCTCCTCCCTGCCTGAGGCTGTTTCAGCCTCCTCCCCGCCTGAGGCTGTCTCAGCCTCCTCCCCGCCTGAGATTGTCCTGGCTTCCTCCCCATCTAAAATTGCCCTGGCCTCTTCCCTACCTGGGGTTGTCCTGGCCTCCTCTCTGCCTAAGATTCCCCAGTCCTCAGGCTCTGCCCCTGGGCCCCACATCCCCCATGCCCTAGTGCTTTCACAGGCCTTCTCCACCACTACCACCTCTTCTCCTTTCCCAGCCCCTTCGGCCCCAGGCTCCTCAGTTTCCCCTGACCCCCTGCTCCATCTCCCGGTTGTCCCCTGCCGCCTTTGGCCCAACAGCACCAGCCTTCCCCTCCGTCTCCCCATGCCAGGTCCACTCTGACTCCGCCCCTCTGGCCATCCCTGGCTGTCTTGCCCTGACCTCTTCCTCCTCCTCCTCCTGTTCCCAGCTTCTCAGCCTCTCCTCTCTGTTCACTTCCTGCTCATGGGACTCCTGCCTCTCCTGGGCTTGGCCGCTCCTGTCTTGGCAAGCCCCAGACCCTGCCTTGGATTTCTTTCTGGCCTCCAAGTGGGCGCTTGGCTCCTGGCACCTGGCAGCCTTGGCTGTCTCCCCAGCCCCACTGTCCTGCCTCTCTGCTTGGGACCCATGGGAGCTGCCATCTCCCCAGCCCCAGGTCTGTTCTACAGCTGAGCTCCCCACTTCACGTTTTCTGTCATCTCCAGGCCCTCTCAGCCTTCCAGCCCCCTCGTTTTGGCTGCCTCTAAGGCCCTCCAGGTCCTCCTGGGCTTCCTCCTCTACAATCTTCCCTGTCTTTCCCACCGCCACCGCCCCCAGTTCCTCAGCCGCCTGGGCCTCCCGCTCTACAGTGGGGACTGCATCTCCCAGGAGGTAGGAGACAAAGGTGCCGAGGGAATCCTAGGAAAAAAGAGAGAGGGGAGAGTCATTGAGGAGAGTCCCAGCCCTTTCCCTGGGGGCCCTGGCTGGAGGAGCCCAGGTTAAGGAAGAGGGTACTGGGATCTGAAAGGAGAAGAAGAGGATTTGCAGAAGGAGCCAGAAGGGGCATCGATTAGGGGTACGAGGATGCATGGTTGGAGGTGGGGACTGAAATTCAGAAAATATTAGGCCAGGAGTCTGCCTGAACCTGAGAAAGCAATCTCCAGTTTGAGGAGATCAGAAGGAGGAGGCGAAAGGTGAGGCCCCAGGGGAGGTGCCCGGAAGTGAGGCCCCAGGGAATGGGGTGCAAGTATCTGGCAGCTGTCTGCCCTTCTCACCAGTGCCCCCCTCAAGGCCTGGTGCAGCCCAGGGAGGTATAGCCGGAGGAAGTCCATCCTGTCTGTCTCTGTCTGTGTGTCCAGAAAGCTGATAATGACCGTCCCCACCCACCAAGACAAGCCAACCTTCCCCAGGACCAAAGGCACTTCCTCTTCCCCTGTCTCCCTGATGCGTCCCCACCCCAGGCCCTGCCCACGGCCCCTGATGCCCACAGTAGCCCCCACTGCAGCCCGGGAAATGGGTGTACATCACACAGGGGACTCAGGTGCACATTTGGAAATAAAGGACAAGCAAGAGGCCAGAAAGGACAAAGTGGGAGCAGGAGACCTTAGAACTGGGGAGGGGGAGAGGGAGGGGACATGTGGCAACAGCAGCTCAAGTGAGTCAGGTCTCGTATCCACACCTCAGCCATTTCCGCCTCCCCTAGAATCCACAGCCACTCTGCAAGAGGAAGCTGGGGTTTGTGGTTCCTGTTTTGCCTGGGAAGAAAGAGTAGCAGTGAAGAGGGGGCTGGTGGGAGCTCTGACACATTTCGGCATCATTAACGCTTCCCCCAGGGGCAGAAGGGGCCGGATTGGTGGCTCTGGGGTGCATCCCCTCACCTATGATTAGGCTTGCAAAAAAGAACTTGGCTAAACTTTATATTGTGGATATCTGTGTCTGCCTCCCACCTTCCTGTGACTTCCTTGATGGCAGATGCCATGTATGAAACGCTGCTGAATTTCTAGAGCCCTGCACGTTAGTAGGACTCCATTTTCCATCAGCTGAGTGACCTGGGAGGCACACTAGAGAGGGCACATTTCTTTTCTTTTCTTTTCTTTTCTTTTCTTTTTTTTTTTTTGAGACAGTCTCACCCTGTCACCCAGGCTGGAGTGTAGTGGCGCAGTCTCAGCTCACTGCAACCTCTGCCTCCTGGGTTCAAGTGATTCTCCTGCCTCAGCCTCCCGAGTAGCTGGGATTACAGGTGCGTGCCACCACACCTGGTTAATTTTTGTATCTTTAGTAGAGACAGGGTTTCACCATGTTAGCCAGGCTGGTTTCGAACTCCTGACCTCAGGTGATCTGCCCACCTTGGCCTCCCAAAGTGCTGGGATGACAGGCATGAGCCACCACGCCCAGATGAGAGGGCACATTTCCAACTGCATTCTGAAGGCCTGGTGGTGAGAAAGAGCATATAGAGGTGGCACAGCCCATAGCAGAGATGAGGCCAAGGACAAGAAGAGAATGCAGGATGCCGCTTTCCACCTAGAAGAAGGTAAGGGTATGATTCCTTATTTGGAACTACATAAAGTGACCTTGCTCTACTTCTCTTCCCCATACCCTCCTTCTCCCCTCCCCAGCCCCACTTTCCTATTCCAATTAGGGCAATTCTATGAAATCACAGCATCAGAATCTTAGGCCTTAAAATCATTTAGTCTGGCCAGGTGCAGTGGCTCACGCCTGTAGTCCTAGCACTTTGGGAAGCCAAGGTGGGTGGATTGCTTGAGCTCAGGAGTTTGAGGCCACCCTGGGCAACGTGGCAAAATCCAGTCTCTACAAAAAATACAGAAATTAGCTGGGCACAGTGGTGCGCACCTGCTGTCCCAGCTACTCGGGAGGCTGAGGTGGGAGGATCACCTGAGCCTGGGAGGTCAAGGTTGCAGCAAACCAAGATCCTGCCACTGCACTCCAGCCTGGGGAACAGAGCAAAACCCTGTCAAAAAAAAAAAAAAAAAAAAATCTGGTCTAAGCACCACCTTTGATGGAGGCAGGAATCCTGCAGCAGCCTGGAGCCAACCCAATGGCTCCCTGCCTCTGGTGCTCTATTTCTTATCACCATACAGGTCTCTAAGTTCACCTTTAGGTCTAACATTGTATGAATGATTGTCAGCAACTTTCCAATTTTTTTCATATATATATATTTATTTTATTTTATTTTTTACTTTTTCTTTTTTTGAGACAGGATCTCACTCTGTCACCCAGGCTGGAGTGCAGTGGCGTGATCATAGCTCACTGTAGCTTCAACCTCCTGGGCACAAGTGATCCTCCCACCTCAGCTTCCAAGGTACCTGTGACTACAGGAATGCGCCACCATGCCCGGCTAATTTTGTTTTATATATATATATTTGTACCTTGGTTTTCTCATCTGTAACACCAGGGGTTGAAGTGCTGTGATATTTTTTGGTTCTAGGATAATTTGGAAATAGGGATCTCTTAACATCTTGGATACTGCCAATAGATCATTCAGGAAATCCCTTTAGATGAGTGTTATGTTTACTTAGGTCTCTAAAACAATTTGTAAGGTCAACAGATGGGGATAAGAATGACCTGAAGCTGGTCGTCTTTGTTCGCAACCAGAAACAGTCCTGCCTCAAAAAAAAAAAAAAAAAAGGGAGTAGGCAGGTGGCCATATTTGTTTCTGGCAAGTGAGTGCTGAAGGAAAGGAGCTGAAGCCTCCCACAGCCATAACTGGTGCTGGCAGGCTACTGTCTCGGTCTTGGGCGCCACTGATCTAAGGTCACGGCTCTGCTTGCTGCTCCCACCTGCTCCAGTTTAAAACCTGCGGTTCCAGGGTTCTCCAGCCCCTCCCTTTCTCACGCTCCGAAGCCGAGAAGGCCCAAAGCGAAGACAGAGAGGACCCGGAAGTAGGGAAAACCTCTGAGCACGTGATGGGGGAACACGCGGGTGCTGTCACGTGATCCGACAAACGGCCTCTGCATAGTGCAGAACATTCTGCTGCTTTTAAAGGTACAGGCCTCAGGGTCCCTGCTGTAGACGGGGCGGGGGCAGAGTACGATGGGTGGGGCGTGGTGGGTCGTAGGGCGCTCGAGATGGAGCCCCCAGCTTTCTTGATGGATCGCGGGGCGCGAGTGCCCTAGACAAGGCGGAGCTGGGACCGGCAATCGGGCGTTGATCCTTGTCACCTGTCGCAGACCCTCATCCCTCCCGTGGGAGCCCCCTTTGGACACTCTATGACCCTGGACCCTCGGGGGACCTGAACTTGATGCGATGGGAGGCTGTGCAGGCTCGCGGCGGCGCTTTTCGGATTCCGAGGGTGAGTATTCCCGCCCACCCTCATGGAACGACCACCTCTGGCTCGCAGCCCACCTGAGGGGAATGAGAGCTGACTCGGCCCCAGGAGGACACGCATGGAGCGGTCGTGCACCTGAGAGTAGGTGGGGGTCATGCCCTCTTCTCGCTCTCCCAGGGGAGGAGACCGTCCCGGAGCCCCGGCTCCCTCTGTTGGACCATCAGGGCGCGCATTGGAAGAACGCGGTGCGCTTCTGGTGAGTGGCCTGAGACTTCAGCAAGTGACAATGGCATGAGAAGAGGGAAGTGACCGGAGGAAAGGGGGAAGAAAGAGTTAAGCTGCGCAAAGGAGCTGAACCCAGAAATATTTACTGAATCCACTGGTTTGCCCCGGGGGCAGCATGTAAAATTTCCAAACTTCACTCCTTATCACCTTCCGGATTTAGCAAGATCCTCATACCTACCACCTGTAGGATTATTTACTTTTTTCTTCCAGCCAATTCAGCCTTAACGTTTTTTAATGCACATATTTTTAAAAAGAAAACTTTAAATCACGACTCCACTTGGAAAACCAGCGTTTTCCTAATGAACGTTTAAATAAATGCATCACTACTAAAATTTTTATTTTTTTAATTTATTTTATTTTATCTTATTTTTTTTTCTTTTTGAGACAGGGTCTTGCTCTGTTGCCCAGGTTGGAATGCAGTAGTGCAATCACAGCTCCCTGCAGCCTGGAACTCCTGGGCTCAAGTGATTCTCCCACCTCAGCCTCCAAGTAGGTGTGGCTACAGGTGTGCACCACCGCATCTGCCTAATTTTTACATTTTTTTATAGAGATGGGGGTCTCACTATGGGACCTGGGCTGGTCTCAAACTCGTGGCCTCAAGTGATCCTCCTACCTCAACCTTCCAAAGTGCTGAGATTACAAGCATGAGCCACCATGCCGGGCCTGAACCTTTTTTTTTTTTTTTTTTTTCTTTGAGCCGGAGTTTCTCTCTGTCCTCCAGGCTGGAGTGCAGTGGCGCAATCTTGGCTCACTGCAAACTCCGCCTCCCAGGTTCACACCATTCTTCTGCCTCAGCCTCCGGAGTAGCTGAGACTACAGGCGCGTGCCACCACGCCCGGCTATTTTTTTGTATTTTTAGTAGAGATGGGGGTTTCACCGCGTTATCCAGGATGGTCTCGATCTCCTGACCTCGTGATCCGCCCGCCTCGGCCTCCCAAAGTGCTGGGATTACAGGTGTGAGCAACCGCGCCCAGCTTTTTTTTTTTTTAATTTTATTTTATTTTTGAGACAGAGTCTCACTCTATCACCCAGGCTGGAGAGCAGTGGCACAATCTCGGCTCACCGAAACCTCCACCTCCAAGGTTCAAGCGATTCTCCTGTCTCAGCTCCCCAAGTAGCTGGGATTACAGGCGCGTGCCACCAGACACAGCTAATTTTTTGTATTTTTAGTAAAGACAGGATGTCACCATGTTGGTCAGGCTGGTCTGGAACTCCTGACCTTAGGTGATCCGCTTGCCTCCACTTCCCAAAGTGCTGGGATTACAGGCGTGAGCCACCGTGCCCCGCCCTGACATAGGGGGCTTTGGGATCACAGACTTGGATTCACTTCCAGCCTCCAAGGCCTCTCCCAGAAATTCTCTGTGACCACTCTCCTTTTTTTTTTTTTTTTTTTTTTTTTGAGATAGAGTCTTGCTCTTGTAGCCCAGGCTGGAGTGCAATGGCACAATCTCGGCTTACTGCAACCTCCGCCTTTCGGGTTCAAGTGGTTCTCCTGCCTCAGCCTCCTGAGTAGCTAGGATTACAGGCATGTGCAACTTCGCCCAGCTAATTTTGTATTTTTTAGTAGAGATGGGGTTTCTCCATATTGCTCAGGCTGGTCTCGAACTCTTGACCTCAGGCGATCCGCCCGCCTCGGCCCCTCAAAGTGCGGGAATTACAGGTGTGAGCCACTGCACTCGGCCTCTTCCTTTTTATTTTTTATTTTTGTGACAGGGTCTTGCTCTGTCACCCAGGCTAGAGTGCAGTGGCATGATCACAGTTCACTGCAGCCTCTGACTCCTGGACTCAAGCAATCCTCCCACCTCAGCCTCCCAAGTAGCTGGGACTACAGTGCAAGCCACCACACCTGGCTAATTTTTAAATTTTTTGTAGAGATGGGGGTCTCGCTATCTTGCCCAAGCACCAAAGCCTGTATTTTTGACCCCAACATTGAATGAGGATGGGATCTGGTGATAGAGGGGAAAAAAAGAGGGGGCTGATTGAAGGGCACAGGTAAGGGAAGGTTTGGCACAAAAGCTACAGATGGCTGCAGGATGAGGAGGGAGTTGAGACCTGTCCTGCTCCTTCCAGGCTGCTGAGCCTTTGCAACAACTTCTCTTATGTGGTGATGCTGAGTGCCGCCCACGACATCCTTAGCCACAAGAGGACATCGGGAAACCAGAGCCATGTAAGTGACTCTCTACCACCACCACCATGGTTAGTCCCTGTGGGAAGATGAGGGGGTGGGACAAGGTGGGGTAAAGTTTCCAGTCTCTGGCTGGGCGCAGTGGCTCACACCTGTAATCCCAGCAGTTTGGGAGGCTGAGGCGGGCGGATCACTTGAAGTCAGGAGTTCGAGACCAGCCTGGCCAACATGGTGAAACTCCGACTCTACTAAAAATACAAAAACTAGCTGGGTGTGGTGGCACACACCTGTAGTCTGAGCTATTCAGGAGGCTGAGGCAGGAGAATTGCTTGAAGCCAGGAGGTGGAAGTTGCAATGAGCCAAGATCACACACTGCACTCTAGCTTGGGCAACAGAGTGAGACTCCATCTCAAAAAAAAGAAAGCTCTTGAATGTGTTATCTAAACAAAGTCCATTTACAGGGCCATCTGTGGCCTGTGGTCTAGTAGTGTGAGACTCATATGGAAACCCCCTCTTCATTGTGCATGCAGAGACGCTGAGGTCCTGAGAAGTCAGTCACTGCTGACCCAAAGCCATCCTTCAAGTGAAGGCAGAGCTGGGATGGGAGCCAGGCTCTGTGTGTCTATCCCTCTGCCTCCAGGGTGAAAGACATGCTTTTCTCCCATTAGGTGGACCCAGGCCCAACGCCGATGCCCCACAACAGCTCATCACGATTTGACTGCAACTCTGTCTCTACGGCTGTGCGTACTCATCTCACCTGGTCCTTGCCTGACCCAGGGCCCGTGGGTCTATAGACCCCACTCCCAGCCCTTCACTACCCAGCTGGGACTGTCATGATTAAAACAGTTGAGACCTGGGCTGGGCGCACTGGCTCACACTTGTAATCCCAGCACTTTGGGAGACCAAGGTGGGAGGATCACTTGAGCCTAGGAGTTTGAGACCAGCCTGGGCAGTATAGTGAGACCCCCATCTTAAGGAAAAAAATTAAAAAATATATATATGTGTATAATAATTGAGACCTTAATATAATTTCTGAGGCTGAGGCGGATGGATCACTTGAGACCAGGAGTTCAAGACCAGCCTGGCCAACATGGTGAAACCCCATCTGTACTAAAAATACAAAAATTAGCCAGGCATGGTGGTGCACGCCTGTAATCCCAGCTACTCGGCAGGCTGAGGCAGGAGAATCACTTGAACCCAGGAGGTGGAGGTTGTAGTGAGCCAAGATCGAGCCACTACACTCCAGCCTGGGTGGCAGAATGAGACTCACTCTCAAAAAAAAAAAAAAAAAAAAAAAAAAAAAAATATATATATATATATATATATATATATATATGTATATAGTTTCTGAGTCCTTTCTGTCTGTAGCATATATTAGCTCGTTTAAGCCACACAGCAGTCCTGTGAGCTAGGTGCTATGATATTCCCATTTTCCAGATGAGGAAACTGAAGCTCAGAGAGTATAAACTCTTGACACACAACTAAGGAGTGGCAGAGCTGAGACTTGAACCCAGGCGTGCCTGACTCCAGAGCCTGTGTTTGTAGCAGGCCTGTTTGGCCAGCTCCTGCCTCTCCTTGGCCACGTGGTTGGGAGGGTTGTCCCCTGGAAGCTCTGCGGTCTCACTCTATTCTCCTGTCCCAGGCTGTGCTCCTGGCGGACATCCTCCCCACACTCGTCATCAAATTGTTGGCTCCTCTTGGCCTTCACCTGCTGCCCTACAGGTCTGGGTGAGGGTAGTGGGAGGCAGGGTGGGCAGGAGCTGAGAAAGGGGAGGCCGGGATGGCTGAGATGCTGAGAGTAGAGACCGACCTTCCCCCTCCCTTCCCTTCTCACCCCCTCAGCCCCCGGGTTCTCGTCAGTGGGATTTGTGCTGCTGGAAGCTTCGTCCTGGTTGCCTTTTCTCATTCTGTGGGGACCAGCCTGTGTGGTGAGTGTGTGGTTCTGTGTCAGATGGGGAGCCCCGAGGAACCGCATCAGAGCATTTGTGGGAAGAGTCTCCCCAGCCTCCCAGAGGAAAGGGATTCATTCTGTCACCCTTAGAAGCCTGCTAGGGCTATCAGCAGTAGGAGATGGGAGACTGGGACAATTTGGAGGGGTAGGCAGTGGAGGAGATGGGAGAAAATGGATGAATTAGATGGAGATTGAGGTGAACAAAGTCAAGACTCTGTGATGGACCAGGCACAGTGACTCATGCCTATAATCCCAGCACTTTGGAAAGCCAAGGCAGGCAGATCACCTGAGGTCAGGAGTTCGAAACCAGCCTGGCCAACATGGAGAAACCCCGTCTCTACCAAAAATACAAAAATTAGCTGGGTGTGGTGGCAGGAGCCTGTAATCCCAGCTACTCGGGAGGCTGAGGCAGGAGAATCTCTTGAACCTGGGAGGCAGAGGTTGCAGTGAGCCGAGATCACGCCACTGTACTCCAGCCTGGGTGACAGGGCGAGACTCCGTCTCCAAAAAGAAAAGAAAAGAAAAAGACTGATGAAGGGGCAGAGACATCAAGGGTGCATGTCTGCCCCTGGTCTGATAACTGGGTGGATGGAGGTGCCACTCTCCATGAAGGGACACGCAGGGGAGTGGGGCTCTGCTTCAGACCTGGAACCTGGCCTATGCATGGGATCTATTGGAGCCTCTATGAGCTGATACTGAGGAGGCCATGGCCAGACACATTAGAGGCCTGGGCAGTGTGGCAAGGTGAGGTGTGACCATCCCAGTGCTTGTCCTCCCCCCAGGTGTGGTCTTCGCTAGCATCTCATCAGGCCTTGGGGAGGTCACCTTCCTCTCCCTCACTGCCTTCTACCCCAGGTAAGCAGGTGGAGCAGGGAGTGTGGGGAGAGGCTGTCCCATGGTCAGCCTAGGTCCTCCTGAATGTTCCTGTGTTCTCCTTCCCAGGGCCGTGATCTCCTGGTGGTCCTCAGGGACTGGGGGAGCTGGGCTGCTGGGGGCCCTGTCCTACCTGGGCCTCACCCAGGCCGGCCTCTCCCCTCAGCAGACCCTGCTGTCCATGCTGGGTATCCCTGCCCTGCTGCTGGCCAGGTGAGCTACCCTGAGCCGGGAGGGAGAGGGGTCCAAGGAGAGAAAACTTGGCCATGGCTGGGTGTGGTGGCTCACGCCTGTAATCCCAGCACTTTGGGAGGCCAAGGAGGGCGGATCGCCTAAGGTCAGGAAACCAGCCTGGCCAACATGGTGAAACCCCGTCTCTACTAAAAATACAACAATTAGCCAGGTGTGGTGGCGGGTGCCTGTAGTCCCAACTACTCAGGAGGCTGAGGCAGGAGAATCGCTTGAACCCCGGAGGCAGTGGTGGCAGTGAGCCGAGATCGTGCCATTGCACTCCAGCCCGGGCGACAGAGTGAGACTCTGTCTCAGGAAGAAAAAAAAAAAAGAAAGAAAAGAAAACTTGATTATGATTGCAATCTTCAAGTCCCTACCTTGCTGTGAAGGGAGGCGGAATCTGGATTCTGATAGCCCCAGGTGTGAGTCCTGGAGCTGCCACTTTTTAGCTTTGTAGTGTTGAACGAGTTACTCCACCTCTCTGAACCCTCAGTTTCCCCATATCTCAAATGGCAGTTGTTCTTGCTTTCCTTGGAGGTGATGAGGGTAATGCATTCAGCACAGTGTGGTTCCCAAGGTGATTAGAAGTAGGATGAGGGTGGACTTTATTTGATTAGTTCCTTTTTTTTTTTTTTTTTTTTAATCAGTGTTGACCAGGTTGGCCTCGAATGTGTAGCCTTGCCTGCCTGAGTGCCAGGGCAACCGGCCTGAACCATGGTGACTCCCTTTTTTTTTTTTTTTTTTTTTGAGACGGAGTCTCATTGTGTCACTCAGGCTGGAGTGCAGTGACTGGTGTGATCTCAGCTCAGGTTTTTGTTTTTGTTTTTGTTTGAGACGGAGTCTCGCTCTGTTGCCAGGCTGGAGTGCAGTGGCGTGATCTCGGCTCACTGCAACCTCCGCCTCCTGGGTTCAAGCGATTCTCCTGCTCAGCCTCTCAAGTAGCTGGGACTACAGGCGTGTGCCACCAGGCCCAGCTAATTTTTGTATTTCTAGTAGAGGCGGGGTTTCACCATGTTGGCCAGGATGGTCTCAATCTCTTGACCTAGTGATCCACCCGCCTCAGCCTCCAGAAGTGCTGAGATTACAGGTGTGAGCCACCGTGCCCAGCCAAGACCTCATCTCTTAAAAAAAAAAAAAAATTATTTTTTGGCCAGGCGCAGTGGCTCACGACTGTAATCCTAGCCCTTTGGGAGGCCGAGGTGGGAGGATCACTTGAGGCCAGGAGCTCGAGTCTAGCCTGGGCAACATGGCAAAACCCCTTCTCTACCAAAAAATACAGAAGTTAGCCAGCCAGGTGTGGTGGTGCATGCCTATAGTCCCAGCTACTAGGGAGGCTGAGGTGAGAGAACTACTGAAATCCAGGAGTTCAAAGTTACGGTGGGCTATGATTGTGCCATTACCCTCTAACCTGGCCTAGCCTAGCCTAGTGAGACCCTGTCTCAAAACAAATAAATAAATAAATAAGATGTCAAATAATAAGAGCTCATGCTTGAGTCCTTGCTAAGCCACTGTTGTATGCTTTACGTGTCATTTAAGACTCATTGATAATGTCCTCATTTTCTGAATTACTATTTCATGGTCTATTTTACAGACCAGGAAATTGCAGTTCAGAGAGCTTAAGTCATGTAGCTGGAAAGGGGTGGAGCCAGGATTCACATAAACCCAGCTAGTCTGGGCCAGGCACAGTGGCTCATGCCTGTAAACCCACCACTTTGGGAGGCTGAGGCAGGCGGATCATCTGAGGTCAGGTGTTCAAGACCAGCCTGGCCAACATGATGAAACCCTGTCTCTACTAAAAATACAAACAAACAAAAAAAAAATCTAGCTGTGCTTGGTGGTGTGTGCCTGTAGTCCCAGCTACTCAAGGGGCTGAGGCAGGAGAATTGCTTGAACCTGGGAAGTGGAGGTTGCAGTGAGCCAAGATTGCACCACTGCACTCCAACCTGGGTGACAGAACCAGACTCCATCAAAACAAACAAACAAACAAACAAAAAAACAGCTAGTCTGATTCCAGGGCACTTGGTGGGAGGCAGCACACCTCTGTCCCAACCTCAACTTCCTGGGAGACTCCCCAAAGTGGCAGAGCCCACAAGGGTGTCTCCTTCCTCTGCACCCCGAATGCGTAAAGTACCCATCACAGCACTTCCCACAGCCCTTCATTCACTCTTCCTCCTCCTTCCCCACTCATTCCTTGACCCTTCTCATCCCCCAGCTGGGGAGCAGGGGCACAGAGATGACTTGGACATGGATCCGATCCCAGCAAGACAGGATGTGTTCTTTTTGTTTTCTATTTTTTGAGACAGAATCTTGCTCTGTCACCCAAGCTAGAGTGCAATGGCGCGATCTTGGCTCACTGCAACCTCCGCCTCCTGGGTTTGAGCAATTGTCATGCCTCAGCCTCCCAAGTAGCTGAGACTACAGGCACAAGCCACCATGCCTGGCTAATTTTTGTATTTTTAGTAGAGACAGGGTTTCACCATGTTGGCCAGGCTGATCTCGAACTCCTGACCTCATGATCCACCCGCTTCGGCCTCCTAAAGTGCTGGGATCACAGGTGTGAGCCACCAAGCCTGGCCAGCAGGATATTTTCACCAGGAGTCACAGGCTCAGGTGCTTCAGACAGGCAGGAAACCAAGATGAATGAGGCAGGCTGGGAAAAAGGTAATAGGGAACGGCAAGGATTACAGCCATGTGAGAGCTTATTTTAGCTGAAGCTTAAGGTAGGGGATTATGGCAATGCGAACAGCTGGTGGGGAGCAGACAAATGCTGCACCCGATGATCTGGATTTTTTTTGGAGTCTCAGAGACTTGTGTTCAAGATGCAAGCATAAAGAAGTACTAGAGGTTTGTATTCCAAATGCATGCATACACTAAGCAAAATATAATGAGGAGTGCTGCTTTTTTTTTTTTTTTTAATAGGTAGCTAAGCTCAAAGGGAAGACAGAATCTTCTTGGTTCCAGAATAAGGAGGAAAATCAAAGCCACAGTGGTGGGGGCAGTGGGGACGGTGAAGTCAAGCAGCCTATGGGAATGCAGGAATCCCCTACGATTGGCATTTTAACACCCACATGGGGGCCGGGCAAGGTGGCTCACGCCTGTAATCCCAGCACTTTGGGAGGCCGAGGCGGGTGGATCAGGAGGTCAGGAGTTCAAGACCAGCCTGGCCAACATAGAGAACCCCCCCACCCCCACGACCCGCCACCGTCTCTACTAAAAATATAAAAAATTAGCCAGGCATGGTGGCAGGCACCTGTAATCCAAGCTACTCAGGAGGCTGAGGCAGGAGAATCGCTTAAAGCCAAGAGGCAGAAGTTGCAGTGAGCCAAGATCACACCATTACACTCCAGCCTGGGCTGTAATCCCAGCACTTTGGGCTTTGGGAGGCTGAGGTGGGTGGATCACTTAAGGCCAAGAGTTCGAGACCAGCCTGACCAACATGGAGAAACCCCGTCTCTACTAAAAATACAAAAATTAGCCGGTATAGTGGCACGTGCCTATAGTCCAAGCTACTCAGGAGGCTGAGGCAGGAGAATCACTTGAACCCAGGAGGCGGAAATTGCAGTGAGCTGAGATCACACCTCTGCACTCTGTTCAGAGAGCTTTGGGATCACAGACTTGGATTCACTTCCAGCCTCCAAGGCCTCTCCCAGAAACTCTCTGTGACCACTCTCCTTTTTTTTTTTTTTTTTTTTTTGAGATAGAGTCTCGCTCTTGTAGCCCAGGCTGGAGTGCAATGGCACAATCTCGGCTTACTGCAACCTCTGCCTTTCCGGTTCAAGTGGTTCTCCTGCCTCAGCCTCCTGAGTAGCTAGGATTACAGGCATGTGCAACTTCGCCCAGCTAATTTTGTATTTTTTAGTAGAGATGGGGTTTCTCCATATTGGTCAGGCTGGTCTCGAACTCCTGACCTCAGGCGATCCACCTGCCTCGGCCCCTCAAAGTGCTGGAATTACAGGTGTGAGCCACTGCACTCGGCCTCTTCCTTTTTATTTTTTATTTTTGTGACAGGGTCTTGCTCTGTCACCCAGGCTAGAGTGCAGTGGCATGATCACAGTTCACTGCAGCCTCTGACTCCTGGACTCAAGCAATCCTCCCACCTCAGCCTCCCAAGTAGCTGGGACTACAGTGCAAGCCACCACACCTGGCTAATTTTTAAATTTTTTGTAGAGATGGGGGTCTCACTATCTTGCCCAAGCACCAAAGCCTGTATTTTTGACCCCAACATTGAATGAGGATGGGATCTGGTGATGGAGGGGAAAAAAAGAGGCGGCTGATTGAAGGGCACAGGTAAGGGAAGGTTTGGCACAAAGGCTACAGATGGCTGCAGGATGAGGAGGGAGTTGAGACCTGTCCTGCTCCTTCCAGGCTGCTGAGCCTTTGCAACAACTTCTCTTATGTGGTGATGCTGAGTGCCGCCCACGACATCCTTAGCCACAAGAGGACATCGGGAAACCAGAGCCATGTAAGTGACTCTCTACCACCACCACCATGGTTAGTCCCTGTGGGAAGATGAGGGGGTGGGACAAGGTGGGGTAAAGTTTCCAGTCTCTGGCTGGGCGCAGTGGCTCACACCTGTAATCCCAGCAGTTTGGGAGGCTGAGGCGGGCGGATCACTTGAAGTCAGGAGTTCGAGACCAGCCTGGCCAACATGGTGAAACTCCGACTCTACTAAAAATACAAAAACTAGCTGGGTGTGGTGGCACACACCTGTAGTCTGAGCTATTCAGGAGGCTGAAGCAGGAGAATTGCTTGAAGCCAGGAGGTGGAAGTTGCAATGAGCCAAGATCACACCACTGCACTCTAGCTTGGGCAACAGAGTGAGACTCCATCTCAAAAAAAAGAAAGCTCTTGAATGTGTTATCTAAACAAAGTCCATTTACAGGGCCATCTGTGGCCTGTGGTCTAGTAGTGTGAGACTCATATGGAAACCCCCTCTTCATTGTGCATGCAGAGACGCTGAGGTCCTGAGAAGTCAGTCACTGCTGACCCAAAGCCATCCTTCAAGTGAAGGCAGAGCTGGGACGGGAGCCAGGCTCTGTGTGTCTATCCCTCTGCCTCCAGGGTGAAAGACATGCTTTTCTCCCATTAGGTGGACCCAGGCCCAACGCCGATGCCCCACAACAGCTCATCACGATTTGACTGCAACTCTGTCTCTACGGCTGTGCGTACTCATCTCACCTGGTCCTTGCCTGACCCAGGGCCCGTGGGTCTATAGACCCCACTCCCAGCCCTTCACTACCCAGCTGGGACTGTCATGATTAAAACAGTTGAGACCTGGGCTGGGCGCACTGGCTCACACTTGTAATCCCAGCACTTTGGGAGACCAAGGTGGGAGGATCACTTGAGCCTAGGAGTTTGAGACCAGCCTGGGCAGTATAGTGAGACCCCCATCTTAAGGAAAAAAATTAAAAAATATATATATGTGTATAATAATTGAGACCTTAATATAATTTCTGAGGCTGAGGCGGATGGATCACTTGAGACCAGGAGTTCAAGACCAGCCTGGCCAACATGGTGAAACCCCATCTGTACTAAAAATACAAAAATTAGCCAGGCATGGTGGTGCACGCCTGTAATCCCAGCTACTCGGCAGGCTGAGGCAGGAGAATCACTTGAACCCAGGAGGTGGAGGTTGTAGTGAGCCAAGATCGAGCCACTACACTCCAGCCTGGGTGGCAGAATGAGACTCACTCTCAAAAAAAAAAAAAAAAAAAAAAAAAAAAAATATATATATATATATATATATATATATATATATATATATATATATATATATAGTTTCTGAGTCCTTTCTGTCTGTAGCATATATTAGCTCGTTTAAGCCACACAGCAGTCCTGTGAGCTAGGTGCTATGATATTCCCATTTTCCAGATGAGGAAACTGAAGCTCAGAGAGTATAAACTCTTGACACACAACTAAGGAGTGGCAGAGCTGAGACTTGAACCCAGGCGTGCCTGACTCCAGAGCCTGTGTTTGTAGCAGGCCTGTTTGGCCAGCTCCTGCCTCTCCTTGGCCACGTGGTTGGGAGGGTTGTCCCCTGGAAGCTCTGCGGTCTCACTCTATTCTCCTGTCCCAGGCTGTGCTCCTGGTGGACATCCTCCCCACACTCATCATCAAATTGTTGGCTCCTCTTGGCCTTCACCTGCTGCCCTACAGGTCTGGGTGAGGGTAGTGGGAGGCAGGGTGGGCAGGAGCTGAGAAAGGGGAGGCCGGGATGGCTGAGATGCTGAGAGTAGAGACCGACCTTCCCCCTCCCTTCCCTTCTCACCCCCTCAGCCCCCGGGTTCTCGTCAGTGGGATTTGTGCTGCTGGAAGCTTCGTCCTGGTTGCCTTTTCTCATTCTGTGGGGACCAGCCTGTGTGGTGAGTGTGTGGTTCTGTGTCAGATGGGGAGCCCCGAGGAACCGCATCAGAGCATTTGTGGGAAGAGTCTCCCCAGCCTCCCAGAGGAAAGGGATTCATTCTGTCACCCTTAGAAGCCTGCTAGGGCTATCAGCAGTAGGAGATGGGAGACTGGGACAATTTGGAGGGGTAGGCAGTGGAGGAGATGGGAGAAAATGGATGAATTAGATGGAGATTGAGGTGAACAAAGTCAAGACTCTGTGATGGACCAGGCACAGTGACTCATGCCTATAATCCCAGCACTTTGGAAAGCCAAGGCAGGCAGATCACCTGAGGTCAGGAGTTCGAAACCAGCCTGGCCAACATGGAGAAACCCCGTCTCTACCAAAAATACAAAAATTAGCTGGGTGTGGTGGCAGGAGCCTGTAATCCCAGCTACTCGGGAGGCTGAGGCAGGAGAATCTCTTGAACCTGGGAGGCAGAGGTTGCAGTGAGCCGAGATCACGCCACTGTACTCCAGCCTGGGTGACAGGGCGAGACTCCGTCTCCAAAAAGAAAAGAAAAGAAAAAGACTGATGAAGGGGCAGAGACATCAAGGGTGCATGTCTGCCCCTGGTCTGATAACTGGGTGGATGGAGGTGCCACTCTCCATGAAGGGACACGCAGGGGAGTGGGGCTCTGCTTCAGACCTGGAACCTGGCCTATGCATGGGATCTATTGGAGCCTCTATGAGCTGATACTGAGGAGGCCATGGCCAGACACATTAGAGGCCTGGGCAGTGTGGCAAGGTGAGGTGTGACCATCCCAGTGCTTGTCCTCCCCCCAGGTGTGGTCTTCGCTAGCATCTCATCAGGCCTTGGGGAGGTCACCTTCCTCTCCCTCACTGCCTTCTACCCCAGGTAAGCAGGTGGAGCAGGGAGTGTGGGGAGAGGCTGTCCCATGGTCAGCCTAGGTCCTCCTGAATGTTCCTGTGTTCTCCTTCCCAGGGCCGTGATCTCCTGGTGGTCCTCAGGGACTGGGGGAGCTGGGCTGCTGGGGGCCCTGTCCTACCTGGGCCTCACCCAGGCCGGCCTCTCCCCTCAGCAGACCCTGCTGTCCATGCTGGGTATCCCTGCCCTGCTGCTGGCCAGGTGAGCTACCCTGAGCCGGGAGGGAGAGGGGTCCAAGGAGAGAAAACTTGGCCATGGCTGGGTGTGGTGGCTCACGCCTGTAATCCCAGCACTTTGGGAGGCCAAGGAGGGCGGATCGCCTAAGGTCAGGAAACCAGCCTGGCCAACATGGTGAAACCCCGTCTCTACTAAAAATACAACAATTAGCCAGGTGTGGTGGCGGGTGCCTGTAGTCCCAACTACTCAGGAGGCTGAGGCAGGAGAATCGCTTGAACCCCGGAGGCAGTGGTGGCAGTGAGCCGAGATCGTGCCATTGCACTCCAGCCCGGGCGACAGAGTGAGACTCTGTCTCAGGAAGAAAAAAAAAAAAGAAAGAAAAGAAAACTTGATTATGATTGCAATCTTCAAGTCCCTACCTTGCTGTGAAGGGAGGCGGAATCTGGATTCTGATAGCCCCAGGTGTGAGTCCTGGAGCTGCCACTTTTTAGCTTTGTAGTGTTGAACGAGTTACTCCACCTCTCTGAACCCTCAGTTTCCCCATATCTCAAATGGCAGTTGTTCTTGCTTTCCTTGGAGGTGATGAGGGTAATGCATTCAGCACAGTGTGGTTCCCAAGGTGATTAGAAGTAGGATGAGGGTGGACTTTATTTGATTAGTTCCTTTTTTTTTTTTTTTTTTTTAATCAGTGTTGACCAGGTTGGCCTCGAATGTGTAGCCTTGCCTGCCTGAGTGCCAGGGCAACCGGCCTGAACCATGGTGACTCCCTTTTTTTTTTTTTTTTTTTTTGAGACGGAGTCTCATTGTGTCACTCAGGCTGGAGTGCAGTGACTGGTGTGATCTCAGCTCAGGTTTTTGTTTTTGTTTTTGTTTGAGACGGAGTCTCGCTCTGTTGCCAGGCTGGAGTGCAGTGGCGTGATCTCGGCTCACTGCAACCTCCGCCTCCTGGGTTCAAGCGATTCTCCTGCTCAGCCTCTCAAGTAGCTGGGACTACAGGCGTGTGCCACCAGGCCCAGCTAATTTTTGTATTTCTAGTAGAGGCGGGGTTTCACCATGTTGGCCAGGATGGTCTCAATCTCTTGACCTAGTGATCCACCCGCCTCAGCCTCCAGAAGTGCTGAGATTACAGGTGTGAGCCACCGTGCCCAGCCAAGACCTCATCTCTTAAAAAAAAAAAAAAATTATTTTTTGGCCAGGCGCAGTGGCTCACGACTGTAATCCTAGCCCTTTGGGAGGCCGAGGTGGGAGGATCACTTGAGGCCAGGAGCTCGAGTCTAGCCTGGGCAACATGGCAAAACCCCTTCTCTACCAAAAAATACAGAAGTTAGCCAGCCAGGTGTGGTGGTGCATGCCTATAGTCCCAGCTACTAGGGAGGCTGAGGTGAGAGAACTACTGAAATCCAGGAGTTCAAAGTTACGGTGGGCTATGATTGTGCCATTACCCTCTAACCTGGCCTAGCCTAGCCTAGTGAGACCCTGTCTCAAAACAAATAAATAAATAAATAAGATGTCAAATAATAAGAGCTCATGCTTGAGTCCTTGCTAAGCCACTGTTGTATGCTTTACGTGTCATTTAAGACTCATTGATAATGTCCTCATTTTCTGAATTACTATTTCATGGTCTATTTTACAGACCAGGAAATTGCAGTTCAGAGAGCTTAAGTCATGTAGCTGGAAAGGGGTGGAGCCAGGATTCACATAAACCCAGCTAGTCTGGGCCAGGCACAGTGGCTCATGCCTGTAAACCCACCACTTTGGGAGGCTGAGGCAGGCGGATCATCTGAGGTCAGGTGTTCAAGACCAGCCTGGCCAACATGATGAAACCCTGTCTCTACTAAAAATACAAACAAAAAAAAAAAAAATCTAGCTGTGCTTGGTGGTGTGTGCCTGTAGTCCCAGCTACTCAAGGGGCTGAGGCAGGAGAATTGCTTGAACCTGGGAAGTGGAGGTTGCAGTGAGCCAAGATTGCACCACTGCACTCCAACCTGGGTGACAGAACCAGACTCCATCAAAACAAACAAACAAACAAACAAAAAAACAGCTAGTCTGATTCCAGGGCACTTGGTGGGAGGCAGCACACCTCTGTCCCAACCTCAACTTCCTGGGAGACTCCCCAAAGTGGCAGAGCCCACAAGGGTGTCTCCTTCCTCTGCACCCCGAATGCGTAAAGTACCCATCACAGCACTTCCCACAGCCCTTCATTCACTCTTCCTCCTCCTTCCCCACTCATTCCTTGACCCTTCTCATCCCCCAGCTGGGGAGCAGGGGCACAGAGATGACTTGGACATGGATCCGATCCCAGCAAGACAGGATGTGTTCTTTTTGTTTTCTATTTTTTGAGACAGAATCTTGCTCTGTCACCCAAGCTAGAGTGCAATGGCGCGATCTTGGCTCACTGCAACCTCCGCCTCCTGGGTTTGAGCAATTGTCATGCCTCAGCCTCCCAAGTAGCTGAGACTACAGGCACAAGCCACCATGCCTGGCTAATTTTTGTATTTTTAGTAGAGACAGGGTTTCACCATGTTGGCCAGGCTGATCTCGAACTCCTGACCTCATGATCCACCCGCTTCGGCCTCCTAAAGTGCTGGGATCACAGGTGTGAGCCACCAAGCCTGGCCAGCAGGATATTTTCACCAGGAGTCACAGGCTCAGGTGCTTCAGACAGGCAGGAAACCAAGATGAATGAGGCAGGCTGGGAAAAAGGTAATAGGGAACGGCAAGGATTACAGCCATGTGAGAGCTTATTTTAGCTGAAGCTTAAGGTAGGGGATTATGGCAATGCGAACAGCTGGTGGGGAGCAGACAAATGCTGCACCCGATGATCTGGATTTTTTTTGGAGTCTCAGAGACTTGTGTTCAAGATGCAAGCATAAAGAAGTACTAGAGGTTTGTATTCCAAATGCATGCATACACTAAGCAAAATATAATGAGGAGTGCTGCTTTTTTTTTTTTTTTAATAGGTAGCTAAGCTCAAAGGGAAGACAGAATCTTCTTGGTTCCAGAATAAGGAGGAAAATCAAAGCCACAGTGGTGGGGGCAGTGGGGACGGTGAAGTCAAGCAGCCTATGGGAATGCAGGAATCCCCTACGATTGGCATTTTAACACCCACATGGGGGCCGGGCAAGGTGGCTCACGCCTGTAATCCCAGCACTTTGGGAGGCCGAGGCGGGTGGATCAGGAGGTCAGGAGTTCAAGACCAGCCTGGCCAACATAGAGAACCCCCCCACCCCCACGACCCGCCACCGTCTCTACTAAAAATATAAAAAATTAGCCAGGCATGGTGGCAGGCACCTGTAATCCAAGCTACTCAGGAGGCTGAGGCAGGAGAATCGCTTAAAGCCAAGAGGCAGAAGTTGCAGTGAGCCAAGATCACACCATTACACTCCAGCCTGGGCTGTAATCCCAGCACTTTGGGCTTTGGGAGGCTGAGGTGGGTGGATCACTTAAGGCCAAGAGTTCGAGACCAGCCTGACCAACATGGAGAAACCCCGTCTCTACTAAAAATACAAAAATTAGCCGGTATAGTGGCACGTGCCTATAGTCCAAGCTACTCAGGAGGCTGAGGCAGGAGAATCACTTGAACCCAGGAGGCGGAGATTGCAGTGAGCTGAGATCACACCTCTGCACTCTGTTCAGAGAGCTTTGGGATCACAGACTTGGATTCACTTCCAGCCTCCAAGGCCTCTCCCAGAAACTCTCTGTGACCACTCTCCTTTTTTTTTTTTTTTTTTTTTTGAGATAGAGTCTCGCTCTTGTAGCCCAGGCTGGAGTGCAATGGCACAATCTCGGCTTACTGCAACCTCTGCCTTTCCGGTTCAAGTGGTTCTCCTGCCTCAGCCTCCTGAGTAGCTAGGATTACAGGCATGTGCAACTTCGCCCAGCTAATTTTGTATTTTTTAGTAGAGATGGGGTTTCTCCATATTGGTCAGGCTGGTCTCGAACTCCTGACCTCAGGCGATCCACCTGCCTCGGCCCCTCAAAGTGCTGGAATTACAGGTGTGAGCCACTGCACTCGGCCTCTTCCTTTTTATTTTTTATTTTTGTGACAGGGTCTTGCTCTGTCACCCAGGCTAGAGTGCAGTGGCATGATCACAGTTCACTGCAGCCTCTGACTCCTGGACTCAAGCAATCCTCCCACCTCAGCCTCCCAAGTAGCTGGGACTATAGTGCAAGCCACCACACCTGGCTAATTTTTAAATTTTTTGTAGAGATGGGGGTCTCACTATCTTGCCCAAGCACCAAAGCCTGTATTTTTGACCCCAACATTGAATGAGGATGGGATCTGGTGATGGAGGGGAAAAAAAGAGGCGGCTGATTGAAGGGCACAGGTAAGGGAAGGTTTGGCACAAAGGCTACAGATGGCTGCAGGATGAGGAGGGAGTTGAGACCTGTCCTGCTCCTTCCAGGCTGCTGAGCCTTTGCAACAACTTCTCTTATGTGGTGATGCTGAGTGCCGCCCACGACATCCTTAGCCACAAGAGGACATCGGGAAACCAGAGCCATGTAAGTGACTCTCTACCACCACCACCATGGTTAGTCCCTGTGGGAAGATGAGGGGGTGGGACAAGGTGGGGTAAAGTTTCCAGTCTCTGGCTGGGCGCAGTGGCTCACACCTGTAATCCCAGCAGTTTGGGAGGCTGAGGCAGGCGGATCACTTGAAGTCAGGAGTTCGAGACCAGCCTGGCCAACATGGTGAAACTCCGACTCTACTAAAAATACAAAAACTAGCTGGGTGTGGTGGCACACACCTGTAGTCTGAGCTATTCAGGAGGCTGAAGCAGGAGAATTGCTTGAAGCCAGGAGGTGGAAGTTGCAATGAGCCAAGATCACACCACTGCACTCTAGCTTGGGCAACAGAGTGAGACTCCATCTCAAAAAAAAGAAAGCTCTTGAATGTGTTATCTAAACAAAGTCCATTTACAGGGCCATCTGTGGCCTGTGGTCTAGTAGTGTGAGACTCATATGGAAACCCCCTCTTCATTGTGCATGCAGAGACGCTGAGGTCCTGAGAAGTCAGTCACTGCTGACCCAAAGCCATCCTTCAAGTGAAGGCAGAGCTGGGACGGGAGCCAGGCTCTGTGTGTCTATCCCTCTGCCTCCAGGGTGAAAGACATGCTTTTCTCCCATTAGGTGGACCCAGGCCCAACGCCGATGCCCCACAACAGCTCATCACGATTTGACTGCAACTCTGTCTCTACGGCTGTGCGTACTCATCTCACCTGGTCCTTGCCTGACCCAGGGCCCGTGGGTCTATAGACCCCACTCCCAGCCCTTCACTACCCAGCTGGGACTGTCATGATTAAAACAGTTGAGACCTGGGCTGGGCGCACTGGCTCACACTTGTAATCCCAGCACTTTGGGAGACCAAGGTGGGAGGATCACTTGAGCCTAGGAGTTTGAGACCAGCCTGGGCAGTATAGTGAGACCCCCATCTTAAGGAAAAAAATTAAAAAATATATATATGTGTATAATAATTGAGACCTTAATATAATTTCTGAGGCTGAGGCGGATGGATCACTTGAGACCAGGAGTTCAAGACCAGCCTGGCCAACATGGTGAAACCCCATCTGTACTAAAAATACAAAAATTAGCCAGGCATGGTGGTGCACGCCTGTAATCCCAGCTACTCGGCAGGCTGAGGCAGGAGAATCACTTGAACCCAGGAGGTGGAGGTTGTAGTGAGCCAAGATCGAGCCACTACACTCCAGCCTGGGTGGCAGAATGAGACTCACTCTCAAAAAAAAAAAAAAAAAAAAAAAAAAAAAAAATATATATATATATATATATATATATATATATATATATATAGTTTCTGAGTCCTTTCTGTCTGTAGCATATATTAGCTCGTTTAAGCCACACAGCAGTCCTGTGAGCTAGGTGCTATGATATTCCCATTTTCCAGATGAGGAAACTGAAGCTCAGAGAGTATAAACTCTTGACACACAACTAAGGAGTGGCAGAGCTGAGACTTGAACCCAGGCGTGCCTGACTCCAGAGCCTGTGTTTGTAGCAGGCCTGTTTGGCCAGCTCCTGCCTCTCCTTGGCCACGTGGTTGGGAGGGTTGTCCCCTGGAAGCTCTGCGGTCTCACTCTATTCTCCTGTCCCAGGCTGTGCTCCTGGTGGACATCCTCCCCACACTCATCATCAAATTGTTGGCTCCTCTTGGCCTTCACCTGCTGCCCTACAGGTCTGGGTGAGGGTAGTGGGAGGCAGGGTGGGCAGGAGCTGAGAAAGGGGAGGCCGGGATGGCTGAGATGCTGAGAGTAGAGACCGACCTTCCCCCTCCCTTCCCTTCTCACCCCCTCAGCCCCCGGGTTCTCGTCAGTGGGATTTGTGCTGCTGGAAGCTTCGTCCTGGTTGCCTTTTCTCATTCTGTGGGGACCAGCCTGTGTGGTGAGTGTGTGGTTCTGTGTCAGATGGGGAGCCCCGAGGAACCGCATCAGAGCATTTGTGGGAAGAGTCTCCCCAGCCTCCCAGAGGAAAGGGATTCATTCTGTCACCCTTAGAAGCCTGCTAGGGCTATCAGCAGTAGGAGATGGGAGACTGGGACAATTTGGAGGGGTAGGCAGTGGAGGAGATGGGAGAAAATGGATGAATTAGATGGAGATTGAGGTGAACAAAGTCAAGACTCTGTGATGGACCAGGCACAGTGACTCATGCCTATAATCCCAGCACTTTGGAAAGCCAAGGCAGGCAGATCACCTGAGGTCAGGAGTTCGAAACCAGCCTGGCCAACATGGAGAAACCCCGTCTCTACCAAAAATACAAAAATTAGCTGGGTGTGGTGGCAGGAGCCTGTAATCCCAGCTACTCGGGAGGCTGAGGCAGGAGAATCTCTTGAACCTGGGAGGCAGAGGTTGCAGTGAGCCGAGATCACGCCACTGTACTCCAGCCTGGGTGACAGGGCGAGACTCCGTCTCCAAAAAGAAAAGAAAAGAAAAAGACTGATGAAGGGGCAGAGACATCAAGGGTGCATGTCTGCCCCTGGTCTGATAACTGGGTGGATGGAGGTGCCACTCTCCATGAAGGGACACGCAGGGGAGTGGGGCTCTGCTTCAGACCTGGAACCTGGCCTATGCATGGGATCTATTGGAGCCTCTATGAGCTGATACTGAGGAGGCCATGGCCAGACACATTAGAGGCCTGGGCAGTGTGGCAAGGTGAGGTGTGACCATCCCAGTGCTTGTCCTCCCCCCAGGTGTGGTCTTCGCTAGCATCTCATCAGGCCTTGGGGAGGTCACCTTCCTCTCCCTCACTGCCTTCTACCCCAGGTAAGCAGGTGGAGCAGGGAGTGTGGGGAGAGGCTGTCCCATGGTCAGCCTAGGTCCTCCTGAATGTTCCTGTGTTCTCCTTCCCAGGGCCGTGATCTCCTGGTGGTCCTCAGGGACTGGGGGAGCTGGGCTGCTGGGGGCCCTGTCCTACCTGGGCCTCACCCAGGCCGGCCTCTCCCCTCAGCAGACCCTGCTGTCCATGCTGGGTATCCCTGCCCTGCTGCTGGCCAGGTGAGCTACCCTGAGCCGGGAGGGAGAGGGGTCCAAGGAGAGAAAACTTGGCCATGGCTGGGTGTGGTGGCTCACGCCTGTAATCCCAGCACTTTGGGAGGCCAAGGAGGGCGGATCGCCTAAGGTCAGGAAACCAGCCTGGCCAACATGGTGAAACCCCGTCTCTACTAAAAATACAACAATTAGCCAGGTGTGGTGGCGGGTGCCTGTAGTCCCAACTACTCAGGAGGCTGAGGCAGGAGAATCGCTTGAACCCCGGAGGCAGTGGTGGCAGTGAGCCGAGATCGTGCCATTGCACTCCAGCCCGGGCGACAGAGTGAGACTCTGTCTCAGGAAGAAAAAAAAAAAAGAAAGAAAAGAAAACTTGATTATGATTGCAATCTTCAAGTCCCTACCTTGCTGTGAAGGGAGGCGGAATCTGGATTCTGATAGCCCCAGGTGTGAGTCCTGGAGCTGCCACTTTTTAGCTTTGTAGTGTTGAACGAGTTACTCCACCTCTCTGAACCCTCAGTTTCCCCATATCTCAAATGGCAGTTGTTCTTGCTTTCCTTGGAGGTGATGAGGGTAATGCATTCAGCACAGTGTGGTTCCCAAGGTGATTAGAAGTAGGATGAGGGTGGACTTTATTTGATTAGTTCCTTTTTTTTTTTTTTTTTTTAATCAGTGTTGACCAGGTTGGCCTCGAATGTGTAGCCTTGCCTGCCTGAGTGCCAGGGCAACCGGCCTGAACCATGGTGACTCCCTTTTTTTTTTTTTTTTTTTTTGAGACGGAGTCTCATTGTGTCACTCAGGCTGGAGTGCAGTGACTGGTGTGATCTCAGCTCAGGTTTTTGTTTTTGTTTTTGTTTGAGACGGAGTCTCGCTCTGTTGCCAGGCTGGAGTGCAGTGGCGTGATCTCGGCTCACTGCAACCTCCGCCTCCTGGGTTCAAGCGATTCTCCTGCTCAGCCTCTCAAGTAGCTGGGACTACAGGCGTGTGCCACCAGGCCCAGCTAATTTTTGTATTTCTAGTAGAGGCGGGGTTTCACCATGTTGGCCAGGATGGTCTCAATCTCTTGACCTAGTGATCCACCCGCCTCAGCCTCCAGAAGTGCTGAGATTACAGGTGTGAGCCACCGTGCCCAGCCAAGACCTCATCTCTTAAAAAAAAAAAAAAATTATTTTTTGGCCAGGCGCAGTGGCTCACGACTGTAATCCTAGCCCTTTGGGAGGCCGAGGTGGGAGGATCACTTGAGGCCAGGAGCTCGAGTCTAGCCTGGGCAACATGGCAAAACCCCTTCTCTACCAAAAAATACAGAAGTTAGCCAGCCAGGTGTGGTGGTGCATGCCTATAGTCCCAGCTACTAGGGAGGCTGAGGTGAGAGAACTACTGAAATCCAGGAGTTCAAAGTTACGGTGGGCTATGATTGTGCCATTACCCTCTAACCTGGCCTAGCCTAGCCTAGTGAGACCCTGTCTCAAAACAAATAAATAAATAAATAAGATGTCAAATAATAAGAGCTCATGCTTGAGTCCTTGCTAAGCCACTGTTGTATGCTTTACGTGTCATTTAAGACTCATTGATAATGTCCTCATTTTCTGAATTACTATTTCATGGTCTATTTTACAGACCAGGAAATTGCAGTTCAGAGAGCTTAAGTCATGTAGCTGGAAAGGGGTGGAGCCAGGATTCACATAAACCCAGCTAGTCTGGGCCAGGCACAGTGGCTCATGCCTGTAAACCCACCACTTTGGGAGGCTGAGGCAGGCGGATCATCTGAGGTCAGGTGTTCAAGACCAGCCTGGCCAACATGATGAAACCCTGTCTCTACTAAAAATACAAACAAAAAAAAAAAAAATCTAGCTGTGCTTGGTGGTGTGTGCCTGTAGTCCCAGCTACTCAAGGGGCTGAGGCAGGAGAATTGCTTGAACCTGGGAAGTGGAGGTTGCAGTGAGCCAAGATTGCACCACTGCACTCCAACCTGGGTGACAGAACCAGACTCCATCAAAACAAACAAACAAACAAACAAAAAAACAGCTAGTCTGATTCCAGGGCACTTGGTGGGAGGCAGCACACCTCTGTCCCAACCTCAACTTCCTGGGAGACTCCCCAAAGTGGCAGAGCCCACAAGGGTGTCTCCTTCCTCTGCACCCCGAATGCGTAAAGTACCCATCACAGCACTTCCCACAGCCCTTCATTCACTCTTCCTCCTCCTTCCCCACTCATTCCTTGACCCTTCTCATCCCCCAGCTGGGGAGCAGGGGCACAGAGATGACTTGGACATGGATCCGATCCCAGCAAGACAGGATGTGTTCTTTTTGTTTTCTATTTTTTGAGACAGAATCTTGCTCTGTCACCCAAGCTAGAGTGCAATGGCGCGATCTTGGCTCACTGCAACCTCCGCCTCCTGGGTTTGAGCAATTGTCATGCCTCAGCCTCCCAAGTAGCTGAGACTACAGGCACAAGCCACCATGCCTGGCTAATTTTTGTATTTTTAGTAGAGACAGGGTTTCACCATGTTGGCCAGGCTGATCTCGAACTCCTGACCTCATGATCCACCCGCTTCGGCCTCCTAAAGTGCTGGGATCACAGGTGTGAGCCACCAAGCCTGGCCAGCAGGATATTTTCACCAGGAGTCACAGGCTCAGGTGCTTCAGACAGGCAGGAAACCAAGATGAATGAGGCAGGCTGGGAAAAAGGTAATAGGGAACGGCAAGGATTACAGCCATGTGAGAGCTTATTTTAGCTGAAGCTTAAGGTAGGGGATTATGGCAATGCGAACAGCTGGTGGGGAGCAGACAAATGCTGCACCCGATGATCTGGATTTTTTTTGGAGTCTCAGAGACTTGTGTTCAAGATGCAAGCATAAAGAAGTACTAGAGGTTTGTATTCCAAATGCATGCATACACTAAGCAAAATATAATGAGGAGTGCTGCTTTTTTTTTTTTTTTAATAGGTAGCTAAGCTCAAAGGGAAGACAGAATCTTCTTGGTTCCAGAATAAGGAGGAAAATCAAAGCCACAGTGGTGGGGGCAGTGGGGACGGTGAAGTCAAGCAGCCTATGGGAATGCAGGAATCCCCTACGATTGGCATTTTAACACCCACATGGGGGCCGGGCAAGGTGGCTCACGCCTGTAATCCCAGCACTTTGGGAGGCCGAGGCGGGTGGATCAGGAGGTCAGGAGTTCAAGACCAGCCTGGCCAACATAGTGAGACCCCCATCTTAAGGAAAAAAATTAAAAAATATATATATGTGTATAATAATTGAGACCTTAATATAATTTCTGAGGCTGAGGCGGATGGATCACTTGAGACCAGGAGTTCAAGACCAGCCTGGCCAACATGGTGAAACCCCATCTGTACTAAAAATACAAAAATTAGCCAGGCATGGTGGTGCACGCCTGTAATCCCAGCTACTCGGCAGGCTGAGGCAGGAGAATCACTTGAACCCAGGAGGTGGAGGTTGTAGTGAGCCAAGATCGAGCCACTACACTCCAGCCTGGGTGGCAGAATGAGACTCACTCTCAAAAAAAAAAAAAAAAAAAAAAAAAAAAAAAAAATATATATATATATATATATATATATATATATATATATATATATATATAGTTTCTGAGTCCTTTCTGTCTGTAGCATATATTAGCTCGTTTAAGCCACACAGCAGTCTTGTGAGCTAGGTGCTATGATATTCCCATTTTCCAGATGAGGAAACTGAAGCTCAGAGAGTATAAACTCTTGACACACAACTAAGGAGTGGCAGAGCTGAGACTTGAACCCAGGCGTGCCTGACTCCAGAGCCTGTGTTTGTAGCAGGCCTGTTTGGCCAGCTCCTGCCTCTCCTTGGCCACGTGGTTGGGAGGGTTGTCCCCTGGAAGCTCTGCGGTCTCACTCTATTCTCCTGTCCCAGGCTGTGCTCCTGGTGGACATCCTCCCCACACTCATCATCAAATTGTTGGCTCCTCTTGGCCTTCACCTGCTGCCCTACAGGTCTGGGTGAGGGTAGTGGGAGGCAGGGTGGGCAGGAGCTGAGAAAGGGGAGGCCGGGATGGCTGAGATGCTGAGAGTAGAGACCGACCTTCCCCCTCCCTTCCCTTCTCACCCCCTCAGCCCCCGGGTTCTCGTCAGTGGGATTTGTGCTGCTGGAAGCTTCGTCCTGGTTGCCTTTTCTCATTCTGTGGGGACCAGCCTGTGTGGTGAGTGTGTGGTTCTGTGTCAGATGGGGAGCCCCGAGGAACCGCATCAGAGCATTTGTGGGAAGAGTCTCCCCAGCCTCCCAGAGGAAAGGGATTCATTCTGTCACCCTTAGAAGCCTGCTAGGGCTATCAGCAGTAGGAGATGGGAGACTGGGACAATTTGGAGGGGTAGGCAGTGGAGGAGATGGGAGAAAATGGATGAATTAGATGGAGATTGAGGTGAACAAAGTCAAGACTCTGTGATGGACCAGGCACAGTGACTCATGCCTATAATCCCAGCACTTTGGAAAGCCAAGGCAGGCAGATCACCTGAGGTCAGGAGTTCGAAACCAGCCTGGCCAACATGGAGAAACCCCGTCTCTACCAAAAATACAAAAATTAGCTGGGTGTGGTGGCAGGAGCCTGTAATCCCAGCTACTCGGGAGGCTGAGGCAGGAGAATCTCTTGAACCTGGGAGGCAGAGGTTGCAGTGAGCCGAGATCACGCCACTGTACTCCAGCCTGGGTGACAGGGCGAGACTCCGTCTCCAAAAAGAAAAGAAAAGAAAAAGACTGATGAAGGGGCAGAGACATCAAGGGTGCATGTCTGCCCCTGGTCTGATAACTGGGTGGATGGAGGTGCCACTCTCCATGAAGGGACACGCAGGGGAGTGGGGCTCTGCTTCAGACCTGGAACCTGGCCTATGCATGGGATCTATTGGAGCCTCTATGAGCTGATACTGAGGAGGCCATGGCCAGACACATTAGAGGCCTGGGCAGTGTGGCAAGGTGAGGTGTGACCATCCCAGTGCTTGTCCTCCCCCCAGGTGTGGTCTTCGCTAGCATCTCATCAGGCCTTGGGGAGGTCACCTTCCTCTCCCTCACTGCCTTCTACCCCAGGTAAGCAGGTGGAGCAGGGAGTGTGGGGAGAGGCTGTCCCATGGTCAGCCTAGGTCCTCCTGAATGTTCCTGTGTTCTCCTTCCCAGGGCCGTGATCTCCTGGTGGTCCTCAGGGACTGGGGGAGCTGGGCTGCTGGGGGCCCTGTCCTACCTGGGCCTCACCCAGGCCGGCCTCTCCCCTCAGCAGACCCTGCTGTCCATGCTGGGTATCCCTGCCCTGCTGCTGGCCAGGTGAGCTACCCTGAGCCAGGAGGGAGAGGGGTCCAAGGAGAGAAAACTTGGCCATGGCTGGGTGTGGTGGCTCACGCCTGTAATCCCAGCACTTTGAGAGGCCAAGGAGGGCGGATCGCCTAAGGTCAGGAAACCAGCCTGGCCAACATGGTGAAACCCCGTCTCTACTAAAAATACAACAATTAGCCAGGTGTGGTGGCGGGTGCCTGTAGTCCCAACTACTCAGGAGGCTGAGGCAGGAGAATCGCTTGAACCCCGGAGGCAGTGGTGGCAGTGAGCCGAGATCGTGCCATTGCACTCCAGCCCGGGCGACAGAGTGAGACTCTGTCTCAGGAAGAAAAAAAAAAAAAAGAAAGAAAAGAAAACTTGATTATGATTGCAATCTTCAAGTCCCTACCTTGCTGTGAAGGGAGGCGGAATCTGGATTCTGATAGCCCCAGGTGTGAGTCCTGGAGCTGCCACTTTTTAGCTTTGTAGCGTTGAACGAGTTACTCCACCTCTCTGAACCCTCAGTTTCCCCATATCTCAAATGGCAGTTGTTCTTGCTTTCCTTGGAGGTGATGAGGGTAATGCATTCAGCACAGTGTGGTTCCCAAGGTGATTAGAAGTAGGATGAGGGTGGACTTTATTTGATTAGTTCCTTTTTTTTTTTTTTTTTTAATCAGTGTTGACCAGGTTGGCCTCGAATGTGTAGCCTTGCCTGCCTGAGTGCCAGGGCAACCGGCCTGAACCATGGTGACTCCCTTTTTTTTTTTTTTTTTTTTTTGAGATGGAGTCTCATTGTGTCACTGAGGCTGGAGTGCAGTGACTGGTGTGATCTCAGCTCACTGCAGCCTCGGTCTCCCGGGCTCTAGTGATTCTCCTGCCTCAGCCTCCCGAGTAGCTGGGACTACAGGCCCATGCCACCATGCCTGGCTAATTTTTTATATTTTTAGTAGAGACGGGGTTTCACTCTGTTGGCCAGGGTGGTCTCAAACTCCTGACCTCAAGTGATCCACCTGCCTTGGCCTCCCATAATGCCAGGAATACAGGCGTGAGCCACCGTGCCCGGCCTGATTAGTTCTGTGTATTTTCATGCATATTACAAAACAGTTTGGCCGGGCATGGTGGCTCACACCTGTAATCCCAGCACTTTGGGAGGCCGAGGCGGGCGCACCACGAGGTCAGGAGTTTGAGACCAGCCTGGCCAATATGGTGAAACCCCGTCTCTACCAAAAATACAAAAATTAGCCAGGCTTGGTGGCGCTTGCCTGTAGTCCCAGCTACTTGGGAGGCTGAGGAGAAGAATCGCTTGAACCCAGGAGGCAGAGGTTGCAGTGAGCCGTGATTGTGCCACTGCACTCCAGGCTGGGCAACAGAGCGAGACTCCGTCTAAAAAAAAAAAAAAAACACACACTTTGAACTAGCCAGACACACCTGGCCCTTCACAAGGTTAGTGCTTAGGACAAGTCTAAGTAGAAAAAGTGAGTCCATTTAAAGAAAAATATTAAGTAAAAATATATATATACAGGAGGAATATGGATATGGCAAATAACATGAAGCCAGAACCTAAGTGACTAAAATCGAGGAAGTTCTGGCCTAGCACAGAGTGAACGTATAATTAATGGGAGCTAGAGCAACCATTAGAATAATAATGGCCAGAAAACAGAACTGACTCGCTAGGTATGAGCCAGCAGTCCGAACAAGGGCCTGCTGAGCACAGTGGCTCACAGCTGTAATCCCAGTGCTTTAGGAGGCTGAGGCTGGAGGACCACTAGAGGCTAGAAATTTGAGACCAGCCTGGGCAACATAGCGAGACTCCATTTATACAAAAAATGGAAAATATGAGGCGGGCTTGGTGGCACATGCCTGTAGTCCCCGCTACTTGGGAGGCTGAGGCGGGAGGATTGCTTGAGCCTGGGAGGTCGCGGCTGCAGTGAGCTGTGATTGCACCACTGCATTCCAGCCTGGATGCTGGAGAAAGACCCTGTCTCTGAAAAAAATCAAAACAAAATGAAGGCCCATGAATAGGAACAAGGAGATAAATTCAGCTCCAAAGAAGGAAGCCTTTGTCCACAATTGGAGCTCTCCCGCACAGCGTAGAAGCCTTAGAGGCAGTGAGCTACCCATCTTTGGAAGTGTTCAAAGGTAGAGGTGTTCCCTGGGAAAAGTGGCCTAGATGGTCCCTGGGGACCTTCCCAGCCAGTAGGGTTTTCTGACCCTGCCTTCATCCTACTCCTAGCTATTTCTTGTTGCTCACATCTCCTGAGGCCCAGGACCCTGGAGGGGAAGAAGAGGCAGAGAGCGCAGCCCGGCAGCCCCTCATAAGAACCGAGGCCCCGGAGTCGAAGCCAGGTAGGAGACACAGACCCTCAGAGAGGTCACTTTCTTTCTCTCTGGGTTTGGCCTTTTCCTCTCTGCAATAGGCAAAGTTAAGAGGGGAAAGAGAGTGAGTGTACTGGTTATGGGAAAAGCCTTTGTCTATTTGAGAAATACTTGTTGAGGACGAGCACAGTGGCTCACGCCTGTAATATCCCAGCACTTTGGGAGGCTGAGGCAGGAGGACCGCTTGAGCTCAGAAGTCTGAGTCCAGCCTGGGCAACAGAGCAAGACCTTGTCGCAAAAAAAAAAAAAAAAAAAAAAAAAGAAAAGAAAAGAAAAGAAAGGAAGGAAGGGAGGGAGAGAAGGAGGGATATTAATTGAGTACTTACCATGTACCAGGCATTCCAATCACAAGTGCTGAGGCCCTGCGGTGGGGATAAGCTGGGATGTTCTAGAACCAGAGAATGGCCAGTGAGACTGGGCAGGGTGGGCCAATGGCCATCTGTGGAGCTGTACAAGAGACATTGGCCGGGCGTGGTGGTTCACACCTGTAATCCCAGCACTTTGGGAGGCTGAGGCAGATGGATCATCTGAGATCAAGAGTTTGAGACCAGTCTGGCCAACATGGTAAAACCCCGTCTCTACTAAAAATAAAAAAATTAGCCAGGTGTGGTGGTGCATGCCTGTAGTCCCAGCCACTTGGGAAGCTGAGGCACGAGAATCACTTGAACCCAGGAGGCAGAGGCTGCAGTGAGCTGAGATTGCACCACTGCACTGCAGCCTGGGCAACTGAGTGAGACTCTGTCTCAAAAAATAAAAAAAAATTAAAAATCAAAGAGACGTGAAGAGGTCTCACCTGGTTAGCTTTTATTTTCATCATGATAAAGTATGTATATTACTCAAAGTTTACCATTTTATTATTTTTTATCTTACTTTATTTTTTTGAGGCGGAGTTTCGCTCTTGTTGCCCAGGCTGGAGTGCAATGGCGCAATCTCAGCTCACTACAACCTCTGCCTCCCAGGTTCAAGTGATTCTCCTGCCTCAGCCACCCGAGTAGCTGGGACTACAGGCACCTGCCACCACACATGGCTAATTTTTGTATTTTTAGTAGAGATGGGGTTTCTCCATGTTGGCCAGGGTGGTCTTGAACTCCTGACCTCAGGTGATCCGCCCACCTCAGTCTCCCAAGGTGCTGGGATTACAAGCATGAGCCACTGCGCCCAGCCATTTTAACCATTTTTAAGTGTCCAATCCAGTGGCACGTAAGTGAGTTCCCACTGTTGCGTGGTCTGGTTAATTCTGTCATACCGGTGCCTCTTTGCCGAGTCTTCAGTGTGAAAACTTCATCTGCCCTTCTCTCTCTGTTCCCCTGCAGGCTCCAGCTCCAGCCTCTCCCTTCGGGAAAGGTGGACAGTGTTCAAGGTTCGGATGATGGCTGGGGTATGTCCCTGTGGGGCTTGCTCACCTCCAGGCCCCCCACTTATATCTTCTGCCTTTTCCAGGGTCTGCTGTGGTACATTGTTCCCTTGGTCGTAGTTTACTTTGCCAAGTATTTCATTAACCAGGGACTTGTAAGTGAGGGGTGCTAGGAGGGGTGTGGAGGTGGCGATTGGGGCTGGGACCCACACGGCCCCGTCCATCTCCCCTGTCTGGTATTTGTTGCAGTTTGAACTCCTCTTTTTCCGGAACACTTCCCTGAGTCACACTCAGCAATACCGCTGGTAAGAGGAGCGAGGGCAGTGGGCTGGGAGGGTGCCGTGGTGATGCAGCTGCGCTGCCCAGTAGGCACCGGGGGGAGCGGGATGGTCCCTGGAGGAGCCTCCTCTCCTACCCTCAACCGTAACCTCAGGTACCAGATGCTGTACCAGGCTGGCGTCTTTGCCTCCCGCTCTTCTCTCCGCTGCTGTCGCATCCGTTTCACCTGGGCCCTGGCCCTGCTGCAGGTACCAAACCCCTGCCCCTCACTTCACTCCCACCTTGGCTCCCAGCTTGGCTCCCAGCTTCCCCAAACCCCCTGCTTCCCACTATCAGTGGGAAGTGTAAATTTTTTTTTTTTTTTTTTGAGACAGAGTCTCGCTCTGTCGTCCAGGCTGGAGTGTAGTAGCGCAATCTTGGCTTACTGCAACCTCTGCCTCCCGGGTTCAAGTGACTCTCCTGCCTCAGTCTCCTGAGTAGCTGGGATTACAGGTGCCCGCCACCATACCTGGCTAATTTTTGTATTTTTAGTAGAGATGGGATTTTGCCATATTGGCTGGTCTTGAACTCCTGACCTCAGGTGATCTGCCGGCCTCAGCCTCCCAAAGTGCTGGGATTACAGGGAAGTGTAAATTGTACACTATCATTTCTTAGCACAGGGAACCAAAGTCCAGCAGAGCTCCATGTAAAATGTATAGCCTCAGGAGCCAAGCAAAACTGAGCTTCAGTACTCAGCCACTGTGTGACTTAGGGCAGGTCTCAGAACCTCTCTGAGCCTCAATTTCCTCATGTATAAACTGGGTGTGGCCAATACCTATTTTTCAGGGTAGTTGTAAGAAATAGAGATGAGAGAAAGAATCGAAGAACAAGATTTTGTTGTGTGTGTGTGTGTGTGTGTGTGTGTGTGTGTGTGTGTTTTAAGCATTGGGATTGGGCCGGGCCAGGTGGCTCATGCCTGTAATCCCAGCACTATGGGAGGCTGAGGCAGGTGGATCATTTGAGCTTGGTAGTTCAAGTCCAGCCTGGGCAACATGGCGCAATCACATCTCTACAAAAATTAGCCAGGTGCAGTGGCGCACACCTGTAGTCTTAGCTACTGGGAAGCTGAGGTGGGAGGATCACTTGAACCCATGAGGTCAAGGCTGCAGTAACCAAGGTCATGCCACTGCACTCCAGCCTAGGCAATAGAGCGAGACCCTGTCTCCCAGAAAAAGAAAAAAGAAAGGAAAAGTCGGAACCTTCCTCTGTCGCCTAGGCTGGAGTACAGTGGCATGATCATAGGTCATTTACCTCAGGCAAAGAGACAGGCTTTCAAATAATGTTTCTAACTATAAGAAAATATACAGTTCTTTTATTCTAGATAGTTAATTATAATAGAATTGGTGACTTTGAAGTCAGTGGGTTATTTATCTTGAGGGTGATGAGCAAATTCAACTGCCCTTGGCAAACAGTAGTTTACAGCTTTAAGGGTGCAAACACCCTTCCTTACAACAGTCTAATAAAAGGAGTTTCATATAACCAGCATTCATTGTTTCAAGGTTACAAATCCACAGCCCCTGCAGGTAACTGTTACAATAAACTGTCAACTGTGACAGGAAAGTCCTCTGCCTTTGAAATTTAGGAACTTGGCCAGTCCTGGTGGCTCACACCTATAATCCCAGCACTTTGGGAGGCCAAGGCAGGTGAATCACCTGAGGTCAGGATCAGGAGTTTGAGACCAGTCTGGCCAACACAGTGAAACCCCGTCTCTACTAAAAATACAAAAATTAGTTGGGCGTGGTGGCACCTGCCTGTCATCTCAGCTACTCGCTAGGCTGAGGCAGGAGAATTGCTTGAACCCCGGATATGGAGGTTGCAGTGAGCCGAGATTGCAGTACTGTACTCCAGCCTGGGCCACAGAGCGAGACTCCATCTCCAAAAAAAAAAAAGACTTAGGAACTCAATTCTGTGATAGCAAAATACAGAAATAGAGATTATACTTTAGGCTAGGTGTTGTGGTTCACACCTGTAATCCCAATGCTTTTGGAGGCTAGGGTGGGAGGATCACTTGAAGCCAGGAGCTTGAGACCAGACTGGGCAACATAGTGAGACCCCCCACCTCTACAAAAAATTAAAAAAAAAATAAGCCAGGTGGGAGAATTGCTTGAGCCCAGAAGTTTGAGAGAGCAGCCTGGGTAACATCACGAGACCTCATCTCTACAAAAAACAACAACAGGGTGTGGTGACATTCACCTGTAATCCCAGCTACTTGGGAGGCTGAGGCAGGAGGATTGCTTTAGCCCAGGAGTTCCAGGCTGCAGTGAGCCATAATCATGCCACTGTACCCCAGCCTGGGTGAGACCCTATCTCAAAAAAAAGGATTACACTTTCGTATTATGGCAAAAGCATGTAAATATCCTCCAGCCTCCTTCCTTATTTATCTGAGCAGTGCTGCAAGCCCAGGGTTTGTACCCACAAAACCCCAAATTTATAACTCAGGGTGCTTGTAGATACCACTGAAACATGTAGCTTATGGTTTTAAGCTACATGTTTTTAGCTATAATGTTTTTTGTTTTGTTTTGTTTTTTGAGATGGAGTCTCGCTCTGTTGCCCAGGCTGGAATGTAGCAGTGCAATCTTGGCTCACTGCAACCCCTGCCTCCCAGATTCAAGCGATTCTCAAGCCTCAGCCTTCCGAGTAGCTGGGATTACAGGTGCGCGCCACCAAGCCCAGCAAATTTTTTGTTTTGTTTTGTTTTGTTTTGTTTTTTAGAGACAGAGTTTCGCTCTTGTAGCTCAGGCTAGAGTACAATGGCGTGATCTTGGCTCACTGCAACCTCCGCCTCCCAGGTTCAGGCGATTCTTCTGCCTCAGCCTCCTGCGTAGCTGGGATTACAGGCACGTGCCACCACACCTGGCTAATTTTTGTATTTTTTAGTAGAGATGGGGTTTCGCCATGTTGGCCAGGCTGGTCTTGAACTCCTGACCTCAGGTGATCCACCCACCTTGGCCTTCCAAGGTGCTGGGATTACAGGTGTGAGCCACCACACCTGGCTAGAGGTGTGTCCTTTTTAATGCTCATCTTTAAGTCCACCTCAGATTTAATGAATTAGGACCTCTAGGGTAAGCCCCGCTTGGGGCATTTGTACCTAGATCCCCAGGCGATTCTTACATATACGAAAAGTATGAACCGCCAGGAGGAGGCCTACACACTGCACAAGAGGCAATGTGGTGTGGTCAGGGCTGGGAGGATGGCACCTCCTTGAGAGACTGGGGCACAGAGGTGGGACCTACACCCTGGGGTGGGGATCAAAGAGGCTTCCTGGCCAGGTGCGGTGGCTCCTGCCTATAATCCCAGCACTTTGGGAGGCTGAGGCAGGGGGGCAGCGACTGCTTGAGACCAGGAGTTCGAGCCCAGCTGAATAGGATGCCCGGCTACTCCCACCTTGTTTTACCATCGTGAACCAACGGTTTTTCAAACGGGCAATTTTGCTGCCCAGGGGATGTTTGGCAACGTCTGCAGGCATGCTTTGGTTGTCACAACTGAGGGATGCTATGGGCATCTAGTGGGCAGAGGCCAGGGATCCTGCTAAATGCGCTGCCATATACAGGACAGCCCTCACCATGCAGAACAACCAGCACCAAATGCCAAGAGTGCTGCAATTGAGAAATCCTGGTTTCGATGGTCCCACTTCCTTTAAGAAGCCTCCATTTTTTTTTTTTTTTTATGAGACAGGATCTTGCTCTGTCACCCAGGCTGGAGTGCAGTGGCACAATCATAGCTTACTGCAGCCTCCACCTCCTGGGTTCAAGCAATCCTCCTGTCTCAGACTCCCGAGTAGCTGGGACTGCAGGTGCGTGCCACCATGCTCAACTAATTTTTAAATTTTTTGTAGAGACGGAGTTTTGTTATGTTGCCCAGGCTGGTCTCGAACTCCTGGCCTCAAGTGATCATCCCACCTTGGTCTCCCAATGTGCTGGTATTACCTGCATGAGCCACTGCACCAGGCTGAGGTTGAGAATTTTCTTTTTTTTTTTTTGGGATGGAGTCTCTCTCTGTTTCCCAGGCTGGAGTGCAGTGCTGCGATCTTGGCTCACTGCAGCCTCTGCCTCCCAGGTTCAAGTGATTCTCCTGCCTCAGCCTTCCAAGTAGCTGGGACTACAGGACCACTACACCCAGATAATTTTTGTATTTTTAGTTGAGATGGGGTTTTACCATGTTTAGTAGAGACCAGGCCAGGCTGGTCTCGAAATCCTGACCTCAGGTGATCTACCCACCTCAGCCTCCCAATGTGCTGGAATTACAGGCATGAGCCACCACACCCAGCCTATTATGAATACTTTTAAAAGGCAATCAGGCTGGGTGTGGTGGCTTGTGCCTTTAATCCCAGCACTTTGGGAAGCAAAGGCAGGCGGACCACTTGAGGTCAGGAGTTCAAGGCCAGCCTGGCCAACATGGTGAGACCTCATCTCTACTAAAAGTACAAAAAGTAGGTGTGGTGGCAGGCACCTGTGATCCCAGCTACTCAGGAGGCTGAGGCAGAAGTATCGCTTGAACCTAGGAGGCGGAGGTTGCAGTGAGCCAAGATTATGTCCAGCCTAGGCGACAGAGCAAGACTCTGTCTCAAAAACCAAACAAAAAAAGAGAATGAGACAGAGCCATATGCACTGATACAGAATGAGCTGCAAGATATATGAATAATGAAATAAGATGCAGGAAACAATGGTAGAGACAGATATGTTCCAGGTAGACGCACACACACACACACACATACCCTGATCTATATAATTCATATATATATATTGAATATATATATACACACACATATATGTATACATACACACATACAATACATCTATCTATATCCTTTCTGTCTCTATCTAGTCATTTCTTGGTATCCTCAGGGGATTAGTTCTAGGATTCCTGGGAGATACCAAAACCTGTACATACTCAAGTCCCGCAGTTGCCCCTGTGGAACCTGTGGTTACAAAATGTGGGCCCTTGGTATACATGGGTTTCAAATCCAGTGAATACTGTTATTTTTGATTGACATTTCATTCCAGATGTGGAACCCACCTGTATGGAGGATTGACTGTATTTATTGAATAAAATCCACATATACGTAGACCTACACATTGTTCAAGAGTCAACTCTGTGTGTGTGTGTGTGTGTGTGTGTGTGTGTGTGTGTATACACAAAGAGAGATACGGAGAGAGAGGGCACAAAGGGACATCTGGAAGATAACGCTATAAACTGACAATTGTGTTTGCTTCTAGAGAGAAAAGCTGATGAACATGAGGTCAGGGCAGGAAGGAAACATTTTTTCCTGTCTATTTTTTCTTCCTGTGTATTCTGTTGTACCATTTTCATTTTGTAAAAATGTACACATATTATTTAAAAATAAAGAGAGCTGGGTGTGGTGGCTCACGCCTGTAATCCCAGCATTTTGGGAGGCCGAGGCGGGTGGATCACCTGAGGTCAGGGGTTCGAGACCAGCTTGGACAACATGGTGAAACCCCTTCTCTATTACAAATACAAAAATTAGCTGGATGTGGTGGTGCACGTCTGTAAATCCCAGCTACTTGGGAGGCTGAGGCAGGAGAATTGCTTGAAACTGGGAGGCGGAGGTTGAAGTGAGCCAAGATCATACCATTGCACTCCAGCCTGGGCAACAAGAGCAAAACTCCATCTCAAAAAAAAAAAAAAGATATTTATGGATTTACAGATGTACAATGAACCTTGTTTTTTTTTTTTAACTTTTTTTTGGAGACAGAGTCTTGCTCTGTCGTTCAGGCTGGAGTGCAGTGGCACGATCTTGGCTCACTGCAACCTCCACCTTCAGGGTTCAAGCAATTCTCCTGCCTCAGCCTCCTGAGTAGCTGGAATTACAGGCATCTGCCACCATGCCAGGTGAATTTTTGTATTTTTAGTAGAGATGGGGTTTCACCATGTTGGCCAGGCTGGTCTCGAATTCCTGACCTCAAGTGATCTGCCCACCTCTGCCTCCCAAAGTGTTGGGATTACAGGCATGAACCACCATGCCCAGCCTCATATTAAGTTTTGACGGTGCTGGGTGTGTTGTGAGTACATAGATGTCCATTGGAATAATCTTTATTCTTGTCTGTTGAAATATTTCACAATAAAAAATAAAACGGCCACGTGTGGTAGCTCATGCCTATAATCCCAGCACTTTGGAAGAGCATGCTCTTCCCTTCCCAGCACTTCCCTGTCCAGCTCCCATATCAAAACCACCTTGAAAAATGTAACAGTCCCTTGCACTAAAACCTCTGCCGATGGCGGCTCCAAACCACAGGCCTATAAAGACCTGCAAGATCTAGCATCGTCTACTTTTTTTTTTTTTTTTTTTTTTTTTTGAGACAGAGTCTTGCTCTGTCACCCAGGCTGGAATGCAGTGGTGTGATCTCTGCTCACTGCAATCTCTTCCTCCTGGGTTCAAGTGATTCTCCAGCCTCAGCCTCCCACGTAGCTGGGATTACAGGCAGGTGACACTGTGCCAGGCTAATTGTCGTATTTTTTAGTAGACACGGGGTTTTGCCATATTGGCCAGGCTGGTCTCGAACTCCTGACCTCAGGTGATCCACCCACCTCAGCCTCCCAGAGTGTTGGAATTACAGGAGTGAGCCACTGTGCCTGGCTAGCATTGTCTACTTTTTTTTTTTTTTTTTTTTTTGAGATAGAGTTTCGCTTTTGTTGTCCAGGCTGGAGTCCAATGGCTCGATCTCGGCTCACCACAACCTCCGCCTCCCGGGTTCAAGCGATTCTCCTGCCTCAGCCTCCCGAGTAGCTTGGCTTACAGGCATGCACCACCACGCCTGGCTAATTTTGTATTTTTAGTAGAGATGGGGTTTCTCCATATTGGTCAGGCTGGTCTCGAACTCCCGACCTCGGGTAATCCGCCTGCCTCGGTCTCCCAAAGTGCTAGGATTACAGGCGTGAGTGAGCCACCGCACCCGGCAGGATTATCTACTTCTATACTATTAATGCCTATTAATGCTGTAATTACACGCGTGAGCCACTGCGCCCCGCCGATCTTCGTGTTTTAAATCCCGACACCAACGCGCGGTAGGATTCGCGACGCCTGCAGCCAAGGTCTCAGCGCCCGGTTCCCTCAGGCTTGTCCCCGCCCCCTTATGGCGCGAAGGCCACTGGGACTTGTAGTCTCCCAGTGTAGTTAGTCGGCGCTTCCCGGAAGTGACGCGAGGACCCGCCTTCTCTCTCGGCGTTTCCGCTGTTAGGGCCCTGCGGTGTGACTCGCGGGCCCAGCTGGTTGGTATTTTTTGGGCCTCGTGCTTCGTGGTGGGAGACCCAGGTCAAGGTCCGGGTGGGGCCGGTGAGGGGTTGGGCGTCGGGAGGTGTTGGCTCGGGCCTCTTCGCGTGGCCGGTGACGCCTTGGCTCCCCCGCAGGTCCGGCCGTAGCACCTCCGCGCCGTCGCCATGTCGCGGTTTTTCACCACCGGTTCGGACAGCGAGTCCGAGTCGTCCCTGTCCGGGGAGGAGCTCGTCTCCAAACCTGTCGGAGGCAACTATGGCAAACAGTGAGTTGCGGGGGCTGTGGCTGTGACCATTCTGGGAGTGCGGGGTTAGGCAGGCTGTGGAACGCAGTGCACATGGGAGGGATGGAGGTGAGGGCGGGGAGAGTGGGTTTGGACAATGACCGGAGTTTGCAGGATCGGAGCGGTGTTGGAGAGAGACAGCCTTAGAGGGCTGTGATAGCCGGTAGCCACCCACCAGGCACAAGGGATAGAATCACAGAGGTTTCCCAAGCCAGATCTGTTGCATCAGCTTCTTAACTGGCCTTAAGTCTACAGCCTCTACCTGTCTCATTTTACCGCCGAGAAGTCCTTAGTGACTTCTCACTGCTCACAGAAGGAAATGCAAAATGCTTGATTGGTATCTGGGAGCCCCCTGATGCGACTCTGAAGTCTGGTCACCTGCTGTGTACGCAGGTGCTTAAACATTTTATATGCCTGTTCACCTCTACGTAAATACCCGTCCGCCATTTCTGTACATTAATTTTTTTTTTTTTAACCCTTTGGAACAATAGAATGGTTTTTCTTTTTCCTTTTTTTTTTTCTTTTTTTGAGGGGTCATAGCTCACTGCTGCCTCGACCTTCAAATCTCAAGCGATCCTCCCACCTCAGCCTCTCAAGTAGATGGGACTACAGGTGCACGCCATCGCAGCAGGCTAATTGTTTTTAATTTTTTGTAGAGAAGGTGTCTCACTGTGTTGCTTAGACTGGTTCTGAACTCCTGGGCTCAAGTGAACCTCCCGCCCAGCAATCTAAGGTGTTGGGGTTACAGGAATGAGCCACTGTGCCCCACTGGAATGGTGTTTCTTAAACATCTGCCACGTTTGTGCTACTGTTTTAAAAGTATGTATTGCACATGTATATGCCAATATGCATATGGTTTCGTATCACTTCCCCAGGTGGAAACCAGTGTCATTTGCCATAAAATACCAAATAATCCAAGCTGGGCAGGTGGCTCAAGCCTGTAATCCCAGCACTTTGGGAGGCTGATTACTTGAGGTCAAGAGTTTGAGACCAGCATGGCCAATAAGGTGAAACCCCGTCCCTACTAAAAATACAAAAATTAGCCGGTTGTGGTGGCACATGCCTGTAACCCCAGCGACTTAGGAGGCTGAGGCAGGAGAATCTCTTGAACCTTGGAGGCGGAGGTTGCAGTGAGCCGAGATTGCGCCATTGCACTCCAGCCTGGGCGATAAAAGCAAAACTCCACCTCAAAAAACACCGCTAAAATAATCCAAAAAATAATAAAAAGGGAAAAGAGGCAGGCAAGATGGTGCATGCCTGTAGTCCCAACTACTCTGGAGGCTGAGGTGGGAGGATCCCTTGAAACTCAGGAGTTGGAGGCTGCCTGGGCAACATAGTGAGACCTTATCTCTTAACAAACCAAAAGAGTAGAGATACTGTTGCTGACTGTGAGCCTGTGGTCTGGTCTTATTATCATAGAAAAATACTAGCAGTGGAGGTGTTAATACCATTGAGACTTTCTCCTTGCTGTTGGCCTCTCATACTTTGGGAAATGTTGCTAAGATCTAGTTTAGGTACCACCTCCCTAAAGCCTTTTCTGTTCATTATAGCTCAAGTATCATTTTTCTCTACCTCTTTTTTTATTCATTACTTCTGTGGTGACTTGCGTCTCTATGTCATTAGTTACACAGTAAATTAGCACTTTCATTTGTTTTTGAGAGGATAGTGAATGTCATCTTTGTGTTGCTACAACACTGAGCAAAAGGCCTTACTTAGTGTACACTTAAAAGATTGAGTTGTATATGAAGTGGCCCTGAGGAGGAGTCAAAAAGAGGATGGGTGTGGTGTGGATGGCCTGGATTACTTAGTTCTACCTGTCCTGAGTAGGGAAATATGGATCTCTTGGAAAGACTGGGAAAGGAGGTTAATGGCCTCTGTTCCTTCCGAACAGGCCATTGTTGCTGAGCGAGGATGAAGAAGATACCAAGAGAGTTGTCCGCAGTGCCAAGGACAAGAGGTAAAGCCATGGCGAGGCTGGGTGATGGGAGTCTCTGGGAGCAATGAAGCTGTGGGGAGGCTGGGTGATAGGAGTCTCTGGGAGCAGTGGTGAGTTTTCCCTCGGTGGGCACGTTCAATGTGGTATCGGGCTCCCAACCCAGGTTTGAGGAGCTGACCAACCTTATCCGGACCATCCGTAATGCCATGAAGATTCGTGATGTCACCAAGTGCCTGGAAGAGTTTGAGCTCCTGGGAAAAGCATATGGGAAGGCCAAAAGCATTGTGGACAAAGAAGGTGTCCCCCGGTTCTATATCCGCATCCTGGCTGACCTAGAGGACTATCTTAATGAGGTGTGATGCCTATATTTATTACCACCACTTATTCATGGTTTTGTACTTTTAGTGGTGGGATGTATGGGATCTTTTAAAAATAAGCTAACAGATGTAGCTAATAAGTAGTACCAGCGGTGTTCCAATAGCAAGACTCAAAAGTGGAGAAGAAGCCTGGAGTTTAGGAAATGTTACTTAGTTTCAAATCACTGTTCTCTGTTTCTTTCCTCTTCTTCCCTTTAGCTTTGGGAAGATAAGGAAGGGAAGAAGAAGATGAACAAGAACAATGCCAAGGCTCTGAGCACCTTGCGTCAGAAGATCCGAAAATACAACCGTGATTTCGAGTCCCATATCACAAGCTACAAGCAGGTGGGGAGGCTAGAGGCACACTTACCGAACTGGGAACAGTGACCCCGTGACTGAGGCCCAAAGATGGAATTGCTAGTGGGAGGTGTGACTGGAGCAGGAAGATGACAGAACTGTCTGGGGTGGAGGGGTGGGGTGGGCTGATGGCTGGAGAGCATCCATGATTGTTCTCTCACTTCCCTCTCTGTCCAGAACCCCGAGCAGTCTGCGGATGAAGATGCTGAGAAAAATGAGGAGGATTCAGAAGGTGAGCAAAAGAACCTTTGTTGCAAATAGGAAGTCCAGAGTTAGTGCTGCCCTTGGCCTGGTTTCTTGGCTGCCCTCCAGTCTGGCTTTTCAACATTCAGGATCTTTTTCTCCCTCCATTACCACTAGGCTCTTCAGATGAGGATGAGGATGAGGACGGAGTCAGTGCTGCAACTTTCTTGAAGAAGAAGTCAGAAGCTCCTTCTGGGGAGAGTCACAAGTTCCTCAAAAAGATGGATGTAAGAGCCAGGGTTAGATGGATGATTTCCTGCCAGAGGTAGTTCCTGAGTCCCTGGGGGAGAAAGACAAGACTCAAACCCCTAGGGTTGGGAGGGGTGGAATTTAGTGGAGTTGAGAACAAGCTTCCTCTTACGTCAGAGCAGTGGGCAAACAGGGATCTGGGCCCAGCTCTGCCGGGGGAAGCTGTGTGTGTTCCTGCGGCCAAATTGCAGCATCACTCTGGGACTTGATGGTGAGTCCCAGCCCTTGGTATCTTGATTCCATGAGTAGCTGCTCTTGTTCTACTCATGAAAATAAATCTCAAACATGTGTTAGTAAGGAGGAGACACCAGTCGATCTCCCTATCTTCTTGCTGATCCTCTTTTCTTCCCTCTAAGGATGAAGATGAGGACTCAGAAGATTCCGAAGATGATGAAGACTGGGACACAGGTTCCACATCTTCCGATTCCGACTCAGAGGAGGAAGAAGGGAAACAAACCGCGCTGGCCTCAAGATTTCTTAAAAAGTAAGGAAAGTAGTGGGACCTAGGGTTAGGTTACACTGGAACTGGTGGAAAGCTCTTAATTGTCTGGAAGGTTATTGATTCTTCCATGGAGTCCTTTTAGGTTGGAGCAGCCAACTGTTAGCATTTTACAGTAGGATCAGAGAGTCAAGTACATTAGTTGGCTAAAGTCACGAAGCTAATGTGTCCTAAAGATGAGAATTGAAGGCTCCAGAGTCCAAATATTTACCCACAGCCTTACTCACTGCGTGTGGATTGGGTGCAAATCTCACTTTGGCACCCGATACCTGTGTGACATTGGACAAACTACTTAGCCTGTCTAATCTTCAGTTTTCTCATCTGTAAAATAAGGCAGGGAACCCTCCCTTCCAGAATAGCTGCAGGAATACAGGGAGGTGTGATGTAAGAAAGTAGTTCATCTAGGACTGACGTGTGGTGAGCCCTCAGTGTGCGTTGCTACTGTGTTACCCTTCCTGATAACTTCTTAGTACACATACAGCATACAGACTGCCGCAAGTGTTCATGACCTTTACTGGGACAGTCAGAACAGGGGAGGATCCCAGTGTGGATTCTGTCTCCCAGCCTTTATCAGCTGTACGACATTGTATAAGTTACTTGACCTTAAGTCTTAGTTTCTCCCTTTGAAATAAAAGTGATACCTGCTCTTTTGTATCCCATGGGAGTGAAATCTCAAGCTCACTAAAAATAGCGCTTTTATTTATTTTTTCTTAGCCAGTTTGCGCAAACTACAGATAAAAAGTGCTTTTTTTGAGACAGGGTCTCGCTCTTCCCAGGCTGGAGTGTAGTGATGCAATCTTGGCTCACTGCAACCACAACCTCTTGGGCTCAGGTGATCTTCCCACCTCAGGCTCCTGGGTAGCTGGGACTACAGGTACACTCCAGTACATCCGGCTAATTCTTGTGTTTTTAATACAGACAAGATTTCACCATGTTACCCATGCTGATCTTGAACTCCTGGGCTTAAGCGATCCTCCCGCCTCAGCCTCCCAAAGTGCTGGGGTTATAGGCGTGAGCCACTGCACCCAGACAAATAGTACCCCTTTAATGGGAAGATTATTGCTCTCAAGGTTGCTTTCCTGTGTTTAAAAGTTGTGGTCGTGCTGCTTTAGGGAGGTAGTGAGTTTCCAGCCCTCTAGAGGTCTAGAGAGGCTGAACAACTTACTTGGTGGGCATTTTGTTGAGAAGGCCTTTTTTGTCCAGTGCTTCAGGGAACACTGGTCAAGGTCTGGGCCACATTGTCTATCACACCCCTTCTTGGAGGGTTTACAACCACCTCTGGAAAGTTCCATGAGAATAAATATACCTAACTTTGTTTTATTAACCATCTCAAAAACTTGCTTGATCATGAAACTCGTTTTTTTAACCTGTTGACATCTTACAGAACTATCAGCGTTACTATTGGTTCAGGTCTTTTATATCTACTGTACTTTGTGTTTTTGTCTTTGAATAATTGTGTATTGAAGTCTCCCATTGTGTGGACTCTGGCGTGTGATGTGCACTGCACATGTGTGTTACACAAAGGCTCCTGTCTGAGGGAGCAAATGGGGCCTAAAATTAAACTTAAGACATCAAGGCTGGGCACAGTGGCTTACGCCTGTAATCCCAGCACTTTGGGAGGCCGAGGCGGGCGGATCACGAAGTCAGGAGATCGAGACCATCCTGGCTAACACAGTGAAACCCAGTCTCTACTAAAAATACAAAAAATTAGCCAGACATGGTGGCCGGCGCCTGTAGTCCCAGCTACTCGGAAAGCTGAGGCAGGAGAATCGCTTGAATTGGGAGGCAGAGGTTGCAGTGAGCTGAGATCGTGCCACTGCACTCCAGCCTGGGCGACAGAGCAAGACTCTGTCTCAGAAAACGAAACAAAACCAAAAAAACTGTAAGACTATAAAGCTATACTTTTATAAATACAGACTCAAAAGTTCTTAACAACATAGTAGAAAACCAAACACAGCAACATACAATAAGGATTATATGGGAGCACCCCCTCCTTGCCTGTAGGGGGATGGAGGATGGGTGGGCTCATCTCCCAAAAAAGTTTATAAAAAAAATTTAATAACCAAGTAGGATTTATCCCAATAATAGAAGGATGTTTTAATATGAAAGTCAACTAATATACTATATCAATAGAATAACAGACAAAAGCCATAGAGTCATCTCAGCAGATGCAAAAAAAAAGCATTTGAAAAAAATCCTAATATTCTTTCATGATAAAAGACTGAAGCTAGGAATAGAAGGGAGCTTCCCTCTACCCGATAAAGGATGTTTATGAAAAGGATGTTTCCTGTCCTTTTATTTTTAACTCTGCCATGCTGTATGATTAAGAGTGTTTCTTGGCTGGGCGTGGTGGCTCACGCCTGTAATCCCAGCACTTTGGGAGGCGGAGGCAGGCAAATCACAAGGTCAGGAGTTCGAGACCAGCCTGGCCAACATGGTGAAACCCCATCCCTACTGAAAATACAAAAAAATTAGCCCGGTGTGGTGGCCTGCGCCTGTAGTCCCAGCTACTCATGAGGCTAAGGCAGGAGAATTGCTTGAACCCAGGAGGCGGAGGTTGCAGTGTGCCGAGATCGCGCCATTGCACTTCAGCTCTGGGCAACAGAGCAAGACTCCGTCTCAGGAAAAAAAAAAAAAAGAGTGTCTCTTAAGCACAGCTAGGTTTTTGGTTTGTTTTTTTTTTAATCTCATAAAATCTCTGCTTTTTTTTTCTTTTATTGTGATACATAACATTTCCCATTTTAACTATTTTCAGGTATACAAATCAGTGGCATTTAGTACGTTCACATTGTGCAGTGACCGCCAGAACTTGATCTCTGCTTCTCTGGCAATTTAGTTCATTTACGTTTATTATAGTTATTTACATATATATGATGGTTATTTATATATGTGTCTACATAATTAGTTTTTATCAAGATGGGGTCTTGCCCTGTTGCCCAGGATGGTCTCGAACTCCTGGGCTCGAGTAACCCTTCTGCCTGGGCCTCCTAAAGTGCTGGGATTACAGGCGTGAGCCACTGCACCCAGCCTGTTGTGGTTATCAATGTATTTATTCTTACCATTTTATGATATCTTATACTTTCTGTTTATCATCTTTATTTTAAATTTTGTAATAGCTTTATTGAGGTGTAAATGACATACAATAACTGCACTTGTTTAAAGTTTTTTTTTTTTTTTTTTTTTTGAGACAGAGTCTTGCACTGTCGCCCAGGCTGGAGTGCAGTGGCGCAATCTCGGCTCACTGCAAGCTCCACCTCCCGGGTTCACACCATTCTCCTGCCTCAGCCTCCTGAGTAGCTGGGACTACAGCCACCCGCCACCATGCCTGGCTAATTTTTTGTACTTTTAGTAGAGACAGGGTTTCACCATGTTAGCCAGGATGGTCTCGATCTCCTGACCTTGTGATCCACCCGCCTCGGCCTTCCACTAAGTGCTGGGATTACAGGCATGAGCCACCGCACCCGGCCTTAAAGTTACATTTAATAAGTTGTGACATATGTTTACACCCATAGAACTCACCACAATCAAAACATAATATCCTAAAAATTTCACACCTAAACATTTCCACCTTCCCCTTTGTAATACTTCTCCCTGCCTCAGTTTCTTCACCCTATCCCTAGGCAACCACTAATTTGCTTTCTGTCACTAGGTAAGTTAGCATTTTCTAGAATTTTATGTAAATGGAATCAACGGTATATAATTTGGAGGGGGTAGTTTCTTTCATCATAATTATTTTGAAATTCATTCTGTCTTCTAAAGATTGGGCATCTCTAATTCCAAAGTCTGAAACTTCTGGAGCACCATAAGTGGACAGTTCCACATCTGACCTCATGTGACAGGTTGCAGTCAAAACTTTGTTTCATGCACAAAGTTATTTAAAATACTATGTAAAATTGCCATCAGGCTGTTTGTATAAGGTGTAGATGAAACACACAAATTTCATAGTTAGACTTGGAGCCCTTCCCAAGATACCTCATTATATATATGCAATTATTTGAAATTTGAAACACTTCTGGTTCTAAGCATTTCAGATAAGGGATATTCAGCCTGTATTTTATTTTTCTTTTATTTGTGTGTTTTTTGTTTTTGTTTTCGAGATGGAGTCTCACTGTGTTGCCCCGGCTGGAATGCAGTGGTGCAATCCTGGCCCACTGCAACCTCTGCCTCCTGGGTTCAAGTGATTCTCAGGCCTCATCTTCCTGGGTAGCTGGGACTACACGTGAGCACCACCACGCCCAGCTAATTTTTATATTTTTAGTAGAGATGAGGTTTCAGCATGTTGGCCAGGCTGGTCTTGAACTCCTGACCTTAGATGATTCGCTCGCCTCAGCCTCCCAGAGTACTGGGATTACAGGCATGAGCCCCCACACCTAGCCTACATGTATTTTCTCATCCTCTTTTTTTTTTTCCCCGTTTCTAGTTATATATATTTTCTTATTATTCATTTTGTTTTTCTCTGCTGGTTTGGGAGTTACACATGCTATGCTTTTAGAGGTTATCCTTGAATTTTTTTTTTTTTTTTTTTTTGAGACACCAGCCTGTTGCTGAGGCTAGAGTGCAGTGGTGCGATCTCGGCTCACTGCAAGCTCCGCCTCCCGGGTTCACGCCATTCTCCTGCCTCAGCCTCCTGAGTAGCTGGGACTACAGGCACCTGCCACCATGCCCAGCTAAATTTTTTTGTATTTTTAGTAGAGACGGGGTTTCACTGTGTTAGCCAGGATGGTCTCGATCTCCTGACCTCGTGATCTGCCCACCTCAGCCTCCCAAAGTGCTGGAATTACAGGCGTGAACCACCGCACCCAGCCACATTTTTTTTTGTTAACCTGTAGACTAACTTGTATACCTAATCAGAAAAATCTAAAATTAGTTGAATCAATGTTCTGAGGAAAACCCTTGAGAAAATAAAGTTAGAATTTCAAGTGTTAGAATCTTTTTGACATTGAGAGTTTGTGGCTTTGTAGTGTAGAAGAATAATTCACAGACACTATTTCACTTGTATAACAAGGGAGACATTTTCAGATTAATTTCCAACCGAGCAAAAGCAGGATTTATATAGGAGAAAGAGGAACAAGGAGAGAGGGCAAAACCACAGAACAGTGGATTCTGTTTGCCCGTTTTTCTGTGTAAACTCTGATACTAACTCTCCTTGAGTATGCCAACTAGGGTTGGTGGATGCTCTAGAAAACACGATAGGCCCACTGCCAGTAAGGGTTTTCAGCAACTCCAGATTCAGCCAGTCTAAATATACCCTTTCCGTCATCAGCATTTCTCAGCCTTCATCTTTTGGTCAAAACAAGCTTGTAAAGGAGTGGGTTTATTCTCATGAGCTTCAGCCTCTTTGATGTGGGATAAGGCCATCTGTTGTCTTATGGTGATCTGAAGGTATTAGGGGGAAGTTCATCTATACCTGATGTCATGATTGACCTGTGAACTCTTTTTCTTTTTTTCTTTTTTTTTTTTTTTTAGATGGAGTCTTGCTCTGTTGCCCAGGCTGGAGTGCAGTGGTGCAATCTCAGCTCACTGCAACCTCCGCCTCCCTGGTTCAAGCAGTTCTCCTCAGCCTCCCAAGTAGCTGGGATTACAGGTACGTGCCACCACGCCTGGCTAATTTTTTGTATTTTTAGTAGAGACGGGGTTTCGCCATGTTAGCCAGGATGGTCTCGATCTCCTTATCTCGTGATTGCCTGCCTCGGCTTCCCAAAGTGCTGGGATTACAGGCGTGAGCCACTGCGCCCAGCGACCTGTGAACTCTTACAGAGCTGCTGTCTACTTCTAAGAGTTACCTGATTCTGGAGGCGTTTTTTTGTTTTTGTTTTTGTTTTTTAAGTGAACCCCAGGATCTATAGTGAGACTGAATGTCCGAGTTGGGATCCTAAGGAAGGGTATACATCTAGGGCTTTCCATCAGTAGTTGTGGTTGGGAAGCCATGGGAAAATGGTGTGGTCCTCTGCAGTGTAGTTAGGCCTGACTTCCGTTGGTGTCTCTCAATAATGAGTTTTTAGTCTCTTAACTATGTATTAAGTAGAGGTAATACTCGTTTAGAAATGTTGCTTTTATCTGTTGATTATATAGCTGAGGATATAAACATTTGTTATCTGATAATTTCTAACAAGATATGAATATACCAGAGTATAATCTGTCATAGGAGAGGTCAAGCCAAGTCTTAGGTCTTTCCGTTAGAATTTCATACAATAGTACATTTCCCTTTTGAGGTGTGTATCATACTATCTTTAGTGCTAGAAGTAATACTTTAGCCAAGGAAGTTTTAAGTTCTTTTGAAGCATTCATTTTTAAAAATAGCTTTAGTTCTTCTGATCTCAGAGCTATACAGATGGTTTGGACCAAGAGGTTTTAGTTTAATGAACATGCTTTGCATATTTGCAAAGGATTTTACCTATAAAGTGAGTCATCATTAGAGTCTTGCAGTGGTACGGGGGAAAGATCCATAAGCTTTTGTTGTTGTTGTTGTTGTTGTTTTTAATGGAGACGGGCTGTATTACTTGGTGCTTTACTCATGTAACTTCTTAATGCTAAAGAAATTTCTTGAATTTCTGTGTGATTGTTATTGCTGTAGACAGAAAATAAAGTTGTTGTTACGCAAAATATTTTAGCCATAGACTCATATTTAGAGCAGTGTTTTTAATGTAATGATACAAGGCCCAGGGTTATTCATAGTTTCACCCTTTCTGTTATTCCTCATTAAAGCATGTTTGAATCCAGGTAAGAGGCATTACAGGGGAAAACCTTGAATTTATTTTTGAAGGGTAAATCATTTCCAAGTGGTATTAACCATTAGTATGGAAAGCAACATATCCTATAACTGCTCTGTGACAGTGAGACTATCTTTGCTACTTTAGAGAATAAGTACATTCCTACTTCATTGGCTTTAGTGCAAATCTCATTTCCTGGTTTATATCCATTACAAATTAGATCTCACCATGAGAGCAAAATCCCTTAATAAACCTAGGTAAAAGCAATTTGAAGTAATATGATGCTTACTCCAGTGACACCACTAGGTGTGGTGTTTGCATCAAGTCATTTTGGGGTGCTTTATGGAAATGCTTCCTAGTAGGGAAGTCCCTGACTTCACACTTTCCAGAGATGACGCTCTCTCTTTTTTTCTCTCTAATACTTACAAGAATGGACTGCAAGGCTACATTTAGTCAGGCGATACCATCCCCAGCACATGGTGGATTGTTGGTGTGAGGTCTAAGGATTCCGGTCATTTGAAACGAATGGCCTCCTAGATTTGTGGCATTTTTCTGTATATTGAGAAGAGGTAACTAAAATAAGTGGTAACTATATTTGCATGTGATTTGTATGTTATAGTTAACATTTAAATTCTCTTATGTACTAAAAATTTTTTGGTTGCCACATTAAGCCTCTTTATCCTGTAAGGCACGGAGTGGCTTTCCACCTCAATTTTTGCTTTAATGTATGAACCCTAATGGGACCATAGTTCAACTAAAGGCACCTAACACATGAATGATATTTGCTCTATGTTTGAACAACAAATGTTTTAACCCACTGTCTTCGCTAATATTGTAACTACTGTCTTACAGATTGACTTGATGCAAAACATCACAAAGGCGATTTTTGAGGTATGAGCTTTAGAAACTTACCTCTCATGTGGCATGTACCTCAGGCTTTAACTTTAGTTTGATCGTTTTGGGGAAATTTATGCATTTCTTTTTTTTTCTCTCCATGATATTTTTAGAATATTAAAGGGGCTGTAGAAGTATTTTTGGATCCTTGTTAGGATTCTTAGACTTAACAGATAGATTTTCTTTTTTCACTAAATTGAGACACTAATTCTGGCAGATGATATCCCTTTCAGCTCTTCTGACTAACTAGCCTAACATTCATGCCTGCTTCTTGGAGTTCAAATCTGCAGTTTCTATTTTGTGGCTTTGATTGCCTCATTTTAAGTGCTCATTCCCGTTCTTTAACAGTTTTCTATTTATTGGACTGGGATGATCTTGTTGGTGCTAACAGCCTGACATTGACATTTTTTGAAACCTAAGCAGTCAAGATTGTATAAAAATAGAAATTTCGTATAAATGCTAAACCATTTTGTGCTTTTAGGTTCAGAATGCTTACAACCTGAGTTCTGGTTGGGGATGCTTTGATCAATTTGTATTAAAATAATTTGGCAACTAGGAAGTTTTCAGGTATTTCTGAGACAGTGGCTCTATTCCAGTTTTTTTGTTATATTTCTGAAAACACAAATTTTTTTGGGAAAAAAATCTCAGTGTTCATAACTTAGGGGATTTAGAAACCTTATTTCTAACCAACGGGGAAGCTGCTCCTGGTTTTACAGTTTAGTTGGAAATCAGATGCTTCCTAGTTGGAAACACATTGTTGGTAGCAACAGATGACCTGCTTTCTTCAGTGAAGTATTTAAGTTGCTCTATATTGACTGTAAAAACTTGTTTTGATTATATTCATATACTCATGAACTGTTTGTACATTGTCTTTTAGACTGGAAACTGAGTTTATTTTGTATTATGGTCATAATAACTTTTAACATACCCTGCAAACTAAGTGTTTCTTTATAATTCATTATCTTATTTAAGCCTCACAACAACCTTACATGTTAGATAGGTATCATCCTCATTTTATGCAAGAGACAACCAAGGCTTGGAGATCAAGTAATTTGTGCAAAGGCACACATACTTTTCAGTGCTGGAGCTGGGATTTGAGCCCAGATCTTTTTTTAACTTGTATTCTCTGCTGCCTTATGGTACTACTGTGTCACCAGAAAATGATACAAACATTTAACTCTTAATAGTAAAGGTAGTATAGGAGATAAGTAAACATGATGAAAACAGGAAGTGAAGATATGTTTAAATATTGGCAGACTTCGGTTATCTTTGTGTTTCTGAATTAGTCAAGTGCTTATTTTATTTGCTCATCTAATAAGAGTTTACTGTGGCATACATATAAAGTTCACACACTGTCAGAAAAGATTATAAGCTCTCTTACGTTTCAATCTCCTTTCAGAAAGTAATGGTATGCTATGATTTATATAGACACATGTTAAATGTGCTATTTTTAGGTACATAAGGAATGTCTTTTCATTAGTTTAAAAAAGTTATGGTCCATTGAGTTAATATTTTAATGCTTATAGACTTAGTATACTCAGAAAATATTCTCATACATTTTTCTTGAAATTCCATAGATTTTATTTTCCCTTATGTTTGAAGTACTTAGCTTTATGAATAAGTGAACTCTGAATATTAGAAGATACTCCTTATGGAGCCTTAGTCATTTTAGTATGCTAGGTTTTGAATTTCATGAAGTTTCAGATTGAGATCCTTTATAAGTAATGACTTGTACCAGTTAGATATCCAAGTTTAATTGGACCTATTGTCTGCATTCTGTATTAACAGTGATTGCAGTAAGTGCAGATCAAGGTGTCCAACTGAGCTCATGCAAAGTTTTATGTTTAGTATTTTTGGGAGCAAGGAAAGACTAATAAACTCTAAATGAAATATATACAGTATACAAACACTGCTGTCACTTTTACACCATAGAGGGAGGGGCAAAGCATAGAGGAATAGGTTAGTTTCTGGCCTTGCCAGTGTCCTAAACTTTTCTAAAAGATTCAGGTTCTAAAAGGTTGAGAAAGCATTTTTAGTAAATATCATAGAAGTGATTTTCTTTTCTTTTTTTTTTTTTTTTCCTCAAAGTTGTTCCTCTCAGGAGAAAATCAGTAGGGGAAGAACTTACTTGGATTTTTCATATGCTATAACAGATTATTTTGTTGTCTTCTTTCTTAATAGTTTATGATTGATGGCTGAAAGAGTAACACTCGTGAGAAGTCTTGTAACTCAGCTCTGTTTTACTTATGAGGCAGTTGAAGCGTAGAGCAGATACTTAGATGAGGACACACTTTTTACCCTTGGCTGTACCCTACTTGTTTACTAATAAGCATCAGGTATTATTCTAAACAGTACCTACATTTTAAATAGATGATGAACTACAACTTTCCGATATAACTTTATTGCATTTCTGATACCTTTTATTTTCTTAAAATGTCTTCTTTTTTACTTTTTAAAATTTTGATTGCTACCTTTACAATTAAGGCATCTTCAATGGGGTCTTCAATACTACAGTACCTAATCAGTACTTAGAAAATAACTTGGTAAGACATTGCCCGTCCCTGACATGCTGCCAGTGTTTTTTATTTTTATGACAGGAAAGGCTGAAATGTTTTGACTGATTAACCCTCTCCATGGGGGAGAATTTAGAAAGAATTATTCTTATTATCAAGTCATGTGAGGAGAACACTGGACCAGAGTAACCAATTGTCCTGTTTTGCCTGGGACAGGAGGCTTTCAATGTTAAAACCAGCAAAGTCACCCTAATCCCAGTAGTTATTCGTATTTCTGAATGGGTCTTTAGAACAGTAGAAGAGACTGAAAAGTTGGCATTTCATCCATTCAGAATCTCTTCCCAGTGAAAGACTTCTTATTAGACGGCTGAGTGCTTACATATAATATATAGTACATATTACACTAAATACAATAGTAATGGTTAAATGTAAAATTTGGGAGAAGAGAGGCTTGTTTAAAGAAAGATTTATTTATGTTATTTAAAGTTCTAATCTTAAACTTTTCTCTTTTTATAGAACTGATAGTGCATCAGCTGACCCACGTAATTTAAAATATTCTTCATCCAGAGATAGAGGTGGTTCTTCCTCTTACGGACTGCAACCTTCAAATTCAGCTGTGGTGTCTCGGCAAAGGCACGATGATACCAGAGTCCACGCTGACATACAGAATGACGAAAAGGGTATATATATTTTCTTATTGCTACAAGCATGTTTTTTGAACCTACCTATCCCACCTTCCTGCCTTCTTACACCCCCAACTTTCTCGCTTTCTTCTAATATATTTAAAATACGAATAACAAATGCAGTGTTATTTCTGAAAACTTTATAGGACGTTTATCCACTTTATTATTTTTAAAATTTAAAAATTTTCCATACACAATTCATCAATGCAGTTTTCTTACAAAAAAGATACAATACTATTTTTGTTTTTATTTTCAAAAATATTTAGCTAAGGTTGAAGTTCCTCTTCGCTACTGTCTCTAAACTTCAAGAAAGTTTTAAAACAAGGTGCAAAATTTGATTTAATTTAGTTTTCATTTCTTTGCTTATTTTCCAATGAAGGGATCAAAATAAAATTAATTTAACTTCAAAGGTGTATTAAAAGAAATGAAAATGATTTTCAAGGCAGACAGTACAGGAAAAAGGTAGGAGAAGCAAAGGCTGGTTGAGCTGCAGATTGAGTAATAAGATCCTGAGCTATCAGGAAATTGACTGAATGAAACGAACAATCATATTTAAATGACGTACACATGGCTGTTTGTAGGTGGCTACAGTGTCAGTGGGGGATCTGGGGAAAATACTTATGGTCGGAAGTCGTTGGGGCAAGAGCTGAGGGTTAACAATGTGACCAGCCCTGAGTTCACCAGTGTTCAGCATGGCAGTCATGCTTTAGCCACCAAAGACATGAGGAAATCACAGGGTAAGACTGGGAAAACGGGGACCAATCACATACACCTTCCAAAGACTTGTATCTCCTCTTATTCTGGACGCCTCTTACTAACGCCTTGCACAGGCATAAGTTGATTTAGTCTACTGTGCAGGTAAAAATTGTTTACATTCTTTTCCTGTGAATTGTTAATTTCCCACTAGAAAGGTTATAGTACATTTTAAAAGAGAATTCTCTTAAAACAAGATTAGAAGACTGGATAAGATCTTACAGAAAAGGTTTACCCAATTATTGTGGATATTGAATGTATAGTGCATAGTAGGCTCTTACTACAGCAAGTCCTTGAACTCTTGGGCCTGTGGAGGATATAGATATATATATATAGAGAGAGAGAGGCTCTTACTACAGCAAGTCCTTGAACTCTTGGGCCTGTGGAGGATATAGATATATATATAGAGGGGGTACTTTTCTGTCTTTTTTTTTTTTTTTCTCTTTTAAGTTCAGGGTACATGTGCAGGGTGTACAGGTTTGTTATGTAGGTAAACGTGTGCCATGGTAGTTTGCTGCACAGATCATCCCATCATCTAGGTATTAAACCCAGCATCCATTAAGCTATTCTTGCTGATGCTCTCCTTCCCCCCGCCCCCTAGAGTGGGTACTTTTCTGGTTTTTTTGTTGTTGTTTTCAATATATTTTTTTGAGCCAGAGTCTTGCTCTGTCACCCAGGCTGGAGCGCAGTGCTGCAATCTCTCCTCACTGCAACCTCCGCCTCCCAGGTTCAAGTGATTCTCGTGCCTCAGCCTCCCAAGTAGCTGGGATTACAGGTACATGCCACCACACCCAGCTGATTTTTGCATTTTTAGTGGAGACAGGGTTTCACCATGTTGGCCAGGCTGGTCTCGAACTCCTGACCTTAAGTGATCACATGTGCTCATTACAGGCCTGAGCCACTGGGCCCTGCCTAGAGTGAGCACTTTTCTAAAGTTAAATACACTGATAGCATTTCTGCCTTATGACGTAGCCTCACTGTATAGGTGAGTGCCTTGGAAGTTCAGAGGATTGGCCGGGTGCAGCGGCTCACTCCTGTAATCCCAGCACTTTGGGAGGCCGAGACGGGCAGATCACGAGGTCAGGAGATCGAGACCATCCTGACTAACACGGTGAAACCCTGTCTCTACTGAAAATACAAAAAATTAGCCAGGCGCGGTGGTGGGCGCCTGTAGTCCCAGCTACCCAGGAGGCTGAGGCAGGAGAATGGCGTGAACCCGGGAGGCAGAGCTTGCAGTGAGCTGAGTGCACCACTGCACTCCAGCCTGGGCAACAGAGCGAGACTCCATCTCAAAAAAACAACAACAAAAAAGAAAGTTCAGAGGATTAGAGGTAATGATAATTTTTTTCCTTAAAGAGAAATTTATCGGTAAAGCTGAGTTATGGGCTTTGTCAGATGTAATTACTTTTTGGACATTTAATTTTTGACTTTTTTTTTTTTTTTTATACTGTGTGTGTGCTTCGTGTATCTTGGTGAAAATCTTTGTGCCTGTAGCTTTTATTGTTGGTATATAACTTTTAAAAAACTGATTTCTTTTTATGTTTTCACAAGTGGAATGAATTCAAAGGCTATGTATGCTGTTTGTTAAAACAGAGTGTTTGAAGCCTTAGACTTATGATATTATAGAAGCTAAACAGTGACTCTAAAGTAGTTCAGTAAACAATTCCTCTTCTTCAAAGGCTCAGGGTCATGTAGTTTGCTAGTGACAGAATTGTAAGTAGAGCCTAATTTCCCAGCTGGTAACTTGATGACATTTTTGGTATCTGTCCTTATTGAAATACTCTATGGGCTAGGGATTTGTAAAAATCCTATTCTTCTCTCAGACATTGTGGTTTCTTTTTTTTTTTTTTTAACTTTTAAATTCAGGATACAAGTGCAGATTTGTTACACTGGTAAACTTGTGTCATGAGGGTTTGTAGTATAGATTATTTTATCACCCAGGTATTAAGCCTGGTACCCATTGGTTGTTTCTCTTGATCCTCTCCCTCCTCCCACCCCCCACCCTCCAAAAGGATCCAGTGTGTTTTGTTCCCCTTGTAGTTATTTATTTATTTATTTATTTATGAGATGGAGTATCTCCCTGGCACCCAGGCTGGAGTGCAATGGCGCGATCTCAGGTCACTGCAGCCTCCACCTCCCAGATTAAAGTGATTCTCCTGCCTCAGCCTCCCGAGTAGCTGGGATTACAGGAGCGTGCCACCATGCCCGGCTAATTTTTTGTATCTTTAGTAGAGACGAGGTTCCACCATGTTGGCCAGGCAGGTCTCAATCTCCTGACCCCGTGATCTGCCCTCTCGGCCTCCCAAAGTGCTGGGATTACAGGTGTGAGCCACCATGCCCAGCCTTCTGGTTTCTTTTATTATCAATTTTTTCTCATACCTTAGAAATGAAACTGTCAGACCCTTTGTGATTTGTTGTTTACGTATGTATTGGCTAATTATGGTGAATAGCACAGTTGAAAATGTTTTGCAAAAATTGAGTTTTTTGTTTTGTTTTGTTTTTTGAGACAGTCTCGCTCTGTCACCCAGGCTGGAATGCACTAGTGTGATTTCACTGCAACCTTTGCTTCCCAGGCTAAAGCGATCCTCCCACCTCAGCCTCCTGAGTAGCTGGGATTACAGGCATGTGCCACTGTGCCCAGCTAATTTTTGTATTTTTCGTAGAGATGGGGTTGTACCATGTTGCCGATGCTGGTCTCGAACTCCTGGGCTCAAGTGATCTGCCTGCCTTGGCCTTCCAAAGTGCTGGGTAATTACAGGCAAGAGCCACCTCGCCCAGCAAAAATCTAGTTTTTAAAGGCATTGTTAATATACTGATAGTATTCACTATTGTTTGCTTGTTCTTGTGATTAAAAAATAAGGGGAGAAAAGTTGTGGTTTGCTACCTTTCTAGTGGAGGCATGCCTTGCATGTGGTAGATGATAATTAGACATTTGTTGAACTAAATGTGTGATTATGGCTCCCCAAAACTTCATCCCAGGGAAATGATGATAATGTGAATAAGAGGCTTTCCTCCAGTGGGATACCTAGATGATAAGTAGAAGCCTATATCCTGTTTTTACTCGATTGAGGCTTTATCCGTACCCCTTGGAAGTTGTTTAATTTACCTACACCCAGGCTCTTTACCTGCATGTTGAAAACAGTTTGGAATGGACCCAAAGAAAGTTGTTACTAAGGCCTTTCTTTTTTCTCTCCCAGCCAGTCCTCTGGAATGAGGTGTTCAGTTGGCCTAGGGTTATTCATTTCTCGTTTCCTTCAGCAAATATTTTTTTGAGGGTCTGTTATGTGCCAGGCACTCTGCTGGGATTTGGAATATAGAGTTGAACAAAAGAGCGATAGGACCTATATTCCCTGAGCTTTTATTGACCAGTGGACTGTGACTTTTGATGTAATTTTATTTTTGAGAGAGGGTCTTGCTCTGTCACCCAGGCTGGAGTGCAATAGGGTGATCTCGGCTCACTGCAACCTCCACCTCACGGGCTCCAGTGATTCTCCTGCCTCAGCCTCCCGAGTAGCTGGGACTACAGGTGCACACCACCTTGGCTGGCTAGTTTATGTAATTTTTTGTGTGTCTGTGGAGACAGGGTTTCACCATGTTGCCCAGGCTGGTCTCAAACTCCTGAACTCATGTGATCTACCCGCCTTCCAAAGTACTGGGATTACAGGCATGAGCCACCATAATAATTTAATTATTATTTAAATAATTTTTAATTTTAAAAATTTAAAAATTATTTTAAAATTTAAAAATTCCTTTGCTTATTTATACTCAATGGACAACAAAATGATTATATATTCACAGAGAGATCGATGTCTTATTGTGATGAGTCTCGACTGTCAAATCTTCTTCAGAGGATCACCCGGGAAGACGACAGAGACTGAAGATTGGTCACTGTAAAGCAGTTGAAAGAATTTATTCAGCAACCAGAAAATAAGCTGGTAAGTATAGTATGTTTGGAAATATGAGGATTTTTGTGTTTCCATAATAAACTAGGTAATGCTACCTTGAGTAGTTTAAGAATGGGGAAAGTCTGTATTATGATGATCAAGAACTTAATGCTCTCTAATATGTAATTTCTTTTTCTTCTTAAAGACAAGATCTTGCTCTGTCGCCCAGGCTGGAGTGCAGTGGCACAATCATAGCTCACTGCAGTCTCAAACTCCTGGATTCAAGCTATCCTCCCGCTGTGGCCTCCTGAGTAGCTGGGACTTCAGGCATGTGCCACTACACCTGGCTGAGGTGGAAGAATCACTTGAGCCCAGGAATTCAGGGTTGCAGTGAGATACGATCACACCTCTGCATGTCAACCTGGGCGACAGAGGGAGTCCTTGCCTCTTAAAACAACAACAGAAATGTAACAAAGTATAGGAAGGGTTAAATTTTTTTCTTCACTTTCTTTACACCAATTAAGAACTTGATATGGGCCAGGTGTGGTGGCTCATGCCTGTAATCCCAGCATTTTGGGAGGCCAAGGCGGGCGGATCACCTGAGTTCAGGAGTTCGATACCAGCCTGCCCAACATAGTGAAGCCCCATCTCTACTAAAAATACAAAATTAGCTGGACGTGGTGGCACATGACCGTAATTCCAGCTACATGGGAGGCTGTGGCAGGAGAATCGCTTGAACCCAGGAGACGGAGGTTGCAGTGAGCTGAGATCACGCCATTGCACTCCAGCCTGGGCGAAAAGAGTGAAACTCCATCTTAAAAAAAAAAAAAAAAAAAAGAACTTGACAATGAACAGGAGAAAATTAATGAAAATGGTCTAGTGAGGCAGATGACACTTGGATCAAAGCAAGTTTCTCCTCCTTCCAAATTTTATTATGAGTAGTTTCAAATATATAGCAAGTTGAAAGAATTTGACATTGAATCTGTTAAACCCATCATCTAATTTTTGTCGTTAATGTTTTGCCCTAAATACTGCCTTGTCACATATCTCTCCATCTATCCCTCCATCCATCAGTCAATTTTTCAAATGGATTTCAAAGTAAATAAAACAAGCTTTTTGAGTTTATTTTTTTGTTGATGATCACAGCTCTATGTTTCCAGTGGGTGAATTTCTTTCATAGGCTGAAAGGAAACATGACATTCCTGATACATGCTCATTGGGGAGTGGGAATAATAAAGAAAGTAAAGTACTGTTGAATTAGAATTTGGAGGGGAAGACAAGTAAAAAAGTACACAATGCTATTCTTAAAAGTATAGGAATTTGAAGTTTTCATAAATGTGTTTTCTTTTAAAGGTACTAGTTAAACAATTGGATAATATCTTGGCTGCTGTACATGATGTGCTTAATGAAAGGTAAGTAACTAATAATGGTTCGGTTTAAATGACTTTAAAATATATTTTTAGAAATTACTTAACAATACACAAGAAGACAAACCCACTGGCTTTGTTTATGAACATCTATTGACATTTCAGTGGGTCTTGTCATTTTTATCTGCATTAATTATGTGTTAATTACGGTTGAATACAAATGGAATCCACTTGAAAAGAATATTTATTTTTTGAGCCAGAGTCTCACCGTGTCGCCCAGGCTGGAGTGCAGTGGTGCGATCTCAGCTCACTGCAACCTCCACTTCCCGGGTTCAAGTGATTCTCCTGCCTCAGCCTCCCGAGTAGCTGGGACTACAGGCGTGCACCACAACTGCCAGCTAATTTTTGTATTTTTGGTAGAGACAGGGTTTCACCATGTTGGCCAGGCTGGTCTAGAACTCCTGACCTCAGGTGATCCACCCACCTTAGCCTTCCAAAGTGTTGGGATTACAGGCATGAGCCACCGTGCCTGGCTGGAATATTTTATTTTTTTAATTTGCTAGTCTCACTGGATAACTGAGTCTTGACTTATGGAATGGCATAAACTCTTGATGCAGGCATGAAGAATAAAATTAGTTTTTGTAAACTAGAGAATTTGAAACTGCTTAGAGAATAGAGGTAAAAAGGAATTTCCTTCTTTGGGTAAGAGTGGATCCAAACCATATATTCTCTGGCTATTAGAGTCTCCGGAGGTGTGTGGTCATTTTTTGTTATGGTGATTCCTAAAGATTTGCAGTGTTGGCAAGTACCCAAAATTTATCTCAGCTGGTCATAAACCTTAGTGCCTTTTGATGGTTTTGTTTTATAGTTACTTATTAAAGTTCTATGTAAATCATTACTGTTATCCTTTTAAGTTTCTGTATTTAACTATTACCATTTTATATTTTATAGTCATTACATATTGGATATTATGTAGAATGTAGTTATGTATAGAGTGTTTTATCTAATTATTTGTTGCTGCCCTTTTCTGAGAGTTATTTAATACCGTTTGAGATGGAATTTAGCATTTTTGGGCCTTCCCTCACTGTTTGTAAATAATTGATTTTGTAAAAAGAAAGTAATGTCAGACAGATACTTGAGGGCAATGCAGGCTAGACAGAATGTAGTATTTAGAGTGGAGAAAATTTCAACCTTTTATGTAGTTTGAATAGAAATTTAAAAAACCACTTAAGACATTCTTTTGTAAGATGTATTACTCATGTCATCATAGAAAACTTAAGCCTTTTGTGTGTGTTTTTTGTTTGCATTAAAATAAACACAGTAGCGAATTGCTTCAGGAGTTGAGACAGGAGGGAGCTTGCTGTCTTGGCCTTCTTTGTGCTTCTCTGAGGTATGAGGCTGAGAAGATCTTCAAGTGGATTTTTAGCAAATTTAGCTCATCTGCAAAAGATGAAGTTAAACTCCTCTACTTATGTGCCGCCTACAAAGCACTAGAGACTGTAGGAGAAAAGAAAGCCTTTTCATCTGTAATGCAGGTAAGAATGAAGGGGGAAAAATGCATGATGTACTTGGGAAGAAAATTGTCCCTTAACACATGTCCTTGGAGAGGAGCTTGAAGAAGGGAAACATAGAATAGGGGTTATCTACTGATAGGAAATATGTTTTAAAAATTCCTCTTTCTCAGTTTGAGTAAAGGATACACTGTTCAAGGATCAGTGCTACATACATATATGCATATATGTGGAGAGAGAGGGAGAGATTTCTTCTAAGAAATTGGCTTACACGCCGGGTGCGGTGTCTCACGCCTGTAATCCCAGCACTTTGGGAGGCCGAGGCAGGCGGATCATGAAGTCAGGAGATCGAGACCATCCTGGCTAACATAGTGAAACCCCATATCTACTAAAAATACAAAAAAAATTAGCCGGGCGTGGTGGTGGGCACCTGTAGTCTCAGCTAATTGGGAGACTGAGGCAGGAGAATGCCGTGAACCTGTGAGGCGGAGCTTGCAGTGAGTCGAGATCGCACCACTGCACTCCAGCCTGGGCAACAGAGTGAGACTCTGTCTCAAAAAAAAAAAAGAAAAAAAAGATACACGTTGAAGTTAGATTTGAAATAAGTTAGTTTTAAGATTTTTTTCCTCAGCCAAGCGCGGTGGCCTATATGCCTGTAATCCCAGCACTTTGGGAGGCCGAGGTGGGAACATCATGAGGTCAAGGGATCGAAACCATCCTGGCCAACATGGTGAAACCCCGTCTCTACTAACAATACAAAAATTAGCCAGGCATGGTGGCACGTGCCTGTAGTCCCAGCTACTCAGGAAGCTGAGGCAGGAGAATCGCTTGAACCCCGGAGGCCGAGGTTGCAGTGAGCCGAGATCACACCATTGCCTGGGCAACAGAGCCAGACTCTGTCTCAAAAAAAAAAAAAAAAAGGATTTTTTTTCCTCTTTGGTTTTTAGAAATGTTTTTTTGAGATTGCTTAGGACCAGAATGATTTGCAAATTTGAAAATAGGAACTCCGCTAGGAATGCTGGATAGAAGAGTGCTTCACATTTGTAGAGGGAAACAAGAACTAAATATCACAACTTCTTTCTGAGCCTTTTGGTTTGCTAACGTGCCCCAAATTCTTATTCCAAATGGTATAAGATAATTATGTGTAAATGAATACCAGCTCTACTTAGTTTTATTTCACATTTGTGTATCTGAATATATTAAAACATCATTCCTTTTTTTTTTTTTTTTGATGCAGAGTCTTGCTCTGTTGTCCAGCCTGGAGTGCAGTGGCATGATCTCGGCTCACTGCAACTTCTGCCTCCCTGGTTCAAGTGAATCTCCTGCCTCAGCCTCCTGAGTAGCTGGTATTACAGGAGTGTGCCATTAGCCTGGCTAATTTTTGTATTTTTAGTAGAGATGGGGTTTCATTGTGTTGGCCATGCTGGTCTTGAACTCCTGACCTCAAGTGATCCTCCTGCCTCGGCCTCCCAAAGTACTGTGATTAGTGTCATGAGCCACCACACCTGGCCTAAAAGATCATTGATTTAGTTTTGAGTAAGATTTTAAGTGATTAAATTATGGTATTGTTGTGTTTGGAATATCTGATATTAGGGGTTTTTTTTAATACAGTTTTTGATATGCTTTATTTTGGGTATGTAGTTTAAAAAATATAAAGGAAATATAAGGAATGTTCTTTTTTTTTTTTAATAAAAAATGTATTTTTAACTGGGCATGGTGGCTCACTCCTGTAACCCCAGCACTGTGGGAGGCTGAGGCCGGTGAATTGCCTGAGTCCAGGAGTTTGAGACCAGCCTGGGCAACATGGTGAAACCCTGTTTCTATCAAAAAAAGGAAAAAAAATAAGTTGGGCATGGTGGCATGCATCTGTAATCCCAGCTACTTGGAGGCTGAGGCAGGAGGATCGCTTGTGCCTGGGAGGTTGAAGCTACAGTGAGCTATGGTCAAGCTATTGCACTCCATTATAGGCAACCCTGTCTCAAAAAAGCAAAACAAAATGAAACATTTTCCCCCTTGATTATAGAGGTTTGAGAAAAATTTGAGGGAGGATTCAGAAAATTACCTGTAACTGAACAGAATGCCACCAGCTTGGGCTTATTCTGCATGCATAATTATGAACATTTTCCCATCTCTTGTGAAAATTCTCACATTCATAGAAAGATAGATGCACCAGTAAAATAAATACCTGTAAATATGATAATAATTTCATAATATATGCTTCACCTAGATTTACCAGTTACTAATATTTTGCCACAGTTTTATTTTCTCACACACTTTTGTTGAGCATCTGAAAACCATATACATGATGACAGTTCACCCCATAATGTTTTAGTATGCATCTCCCAAGAATAAGGTTTTTCTTCTGTATAACAAGAATATTGTAATCGTACCTAAGAAAATGAATTTTATTACATATGTGTTCTATATTCAAATTTCTGTAATTACCCTTAAGATGTCTTTTAAATGATTTTTAGCATTGATAGTCTGTGCCTGTGTAGATTATAACATTGGCTATTGCAAAATAATGGTTTTCTTTTTCTCTCTTTTTTTTTTGAGATGTAATCTTGTTCTATTGTCCAAGCTGGAGGGCAGTGGCACCATCTCGGCTCACTGCAACCTCCGCCTCCCAGGTTCAAGCAGTTCTCTTGCTTCAGCCTCCTGAGTAGCTGGGATTACAGGCATGTGCCACTGTGCTCTGCTAATTTTTATATTTTTAGTAGAGACGGAGTTCATCATGCTGGCCAATCTGGTCTTGAACTCCTGACCTCAGGTGATCCACCTGCCTCGTCCTCCCAAAGTGCTGGGGTTACAGGTGTGAGCCACTGCACCCAGCCTAAAATGATGGTTTTCTGATTCTAGCATTTCTTTTATAAGATTGCTATGTAAAGCGCAGCTTTTCCTTTTTTAGGGAAAAATGTTTTTTAACAGCTGCAAAATAAATATTCTTTCAATGGAATGACAAATAGTTATTTATTATTTTATTTTTGCCATATATTTATTTTAAAAATTCATGTATAATGGTAACCTGAGCCTGCATGTTATTTATGTGTGGTGCCATACTGATCTTCTTTAATTTTAATATGAAGCAAGTACTAATATACTAAAGCATAAATTATATAAAATTTGCTTTATATTTTGGATTGCAAAGTAATTGTTGTACTTTATAGAAAAGTTTCCCAAATCCATTTTACTTTTTGGTATTTGAAATTTAATCACAGGTAGAATCTTAGAGCATTTAGGGATATTGTAAACAGATGTTATTAAGGACTAATGTTAACTGATGTCAAAGGACTAATATTAACAAACATTGAAGAAGAGAAAGCAGTATTTGTTTTTAGCTTAACATCTTAGTGGAGCGAAACATTTTCAATTTATTTATTTTATTTATTTATTAATTATTATTTTTTTTGAGATGGAGTCTGGCTGTATTGTCCAGGCTGGAGTGCAGCGGTGCAATCTCAGCTCACTGCAACCTCTGCCTCCTGGGTTCAAGCGATTCTTGTGTCTCAGCCTCCCAAGCAGTTGGGATTTACAAGTGAATTTTTTTTTTTTTAACTAAAACTACAGAATCTATTTTTCTTGGTCTCATACTCAGTTTTTTATGTAGTCAGTAAATAATGAACCTAATTTGCTTGTTTTCTCCCTATTTTGTTGAATGTTCACGGTTTGTAACTTTTATTTTTAAGCTTGTAATGACCAGCCTGCAGTCAATTCTTGAAAATGTGGATACACCAGAATTGCTTTGCAGATGTGTTAAGTGCATTCTTTTGGTGGCTCGATGTTACCCTCATATTTTCAGCACTAATTTTAGGGTGAGTTCCTCATTCCGCTGTTCAGATCATGGGGTGAGGGGGATGGTTGTGTGTGTGAGGAACTGAGGAATCAGATGGAAAACAATGCCTCTGCTCCTTTGAATATAATCAGTGATATTTGAGGTTCCAGGGTTAAATGCCGCATTTTTCTTTCTGACGTTCGTATCTTAAAATATTTGAAGAAAATAAACTATTTCATTGTTGTGAGAAATGTAGTTCTTTTATTTTCCTGCCCCTCTCCCCTTTCTAAGTTTCTAGAATGTCAAGTAGGTGAACATAGATGCTCCTTTTAGGATCTTTTGCTGTGAAATGGTCCACAGGTGAATGGCAGTAATATCTTAAAATGATTGGCCCCCTCTCTCTTTGTTTCCATCAAGGATACAGTTGATATATTAGTTGGATGGCATAGAGATCGTACTCAGAAACCTTCGCTCATGCAGCAGGTATCTGGTAAGTCTTGCAGCCTATACCAGTTATTTAAATACTGTCGGGGAGGAGCAGTGGTCCCCCAATGACCATCTATCAATACCATTTCTTTAATAATGCAAGAAAACTAATTCAGAGAAATGTTTTATTGTAAATGAACATGACTTGTTAGCTAAATATATATTTTCAGAGGAAATTACTAGTAGGTGGGTAGAGTAAGTACAGACAGGACTTCCCCAAGTTATTTGTAGTTTGTACTGGTAGGAAAGTATATGGTAAGAATATATTGCAGTGGCAATACCCTGAAGTGGACAATGGAAGATCCAAGTTATTTGTCACATTTTATTGTTTTTCTGGTTATTTTTTTTAAAAAGGAAATATAGGGTTAATTTGGAGAATTGTCATAAATGAGAAATGGTTTTGTTTCCCATTTTTTTGAAGTTAAGTGAATGACTAGCGTGGCTCATTTGCACATTTCAGCTTGTTTCAAGTGTCATAGTTTCTCGTAACTTACTTGGTGTAATAAACTTTTGAAAATAGGATATTCAGGTGATAGTGGTCTGTTTCATTTTCACTGAGGAGATGAGTATACACCTTTAATGGTTAGATGTGGCCCTGGGATTAGCCAGGCCAATGGTAGATTGTGGCATTTTAGTCTTAAGTCATGTGTAGTGACAATATAGATATGAAATTTACTGAAAAAGTAAGGAAATAACATTTACCTGTTAATTTCTGCAGAAATTAAAGAGGTATTAATTAAAGAGGTATTGGTTAATCGTGATCAGCATGTTTAGCAGTCTTCATTTTATGATATAGGACATGTTTTAGGGTATGCTGCTTGAAAACCAGATACTTTTTAAAACGAGCCTCTTATATTTTTTTAATTTGGATTTTTTGGTGTTTTTTCTCTCCCCTACCCTTTCACAATTTCTTATACGATTCCAAGGGTGGTTGCAGAGTTTGGAGCCATTTTGGGTAGCTGATCTTGCATTTTCTACGACTCTTCTTGGTCAGTTTCTAGAAGACATGGAAGCATATGCTGAGGTGAGTATATAGAAAGCTGTTTCTTAAAATTTTGATTAAGAAAAAATCTTAAATTGTGCTAGATTTATTTTAAAATGGCTCAGACCTCCTGACATTTAAGCAGAAATTACAAGCCCATTGCAATATTTTGAAAAAAAATTTTTCTTGAGACGGAGTCTCGCTCTGTCACTCAGGCTGGAGTGCAATGGCACGATCTCAGCTCACTGCAACCTCCACCTCCTGGGTTCAAATGATTCTCCTGCCTCAGCCTCCTGAGTAGCTGGAATTACAGGTGCCCACCACTACGCCCAGCTAATTTTTGTATTTTTAGTAGAGACGGGGTTTCACCATGTTGGCCAGGCTGGTCTCAAACTCCTGACCACTGGTGATCTACCCGCGTCGGCCTCCCAAAGTGCTGGGATTATAGGCATGAGCCCCCGTGCCCAGTCAGTATTTTAAACATTTATTTCAGATGTGTTTAAGTTACCAGGAGAATTATTGGAGAGACTAAAAGAAACGTTGCAAGCTTCGTATTTCGCAAAGCTTTACATACTCTCGGTAGCTGGTATTTTTCTAAAGACATTTTTTGTTATTTATTTTTATTTTTTGTTCCCAGTCTTCAGAGTCTTAAAGCAAATTGATGTTGTGTTATAAAAAAACACAAAACACCAAAAGCTCCTAAAGATTTTCCTCTTACATATGTACAGGAGATCTTGAATCGTACTTTGGAGGACAAGCCTTGGCTTCAGCCAGCTTTTGTGGCCGTACGAATATAGCATAGGAGCTTTAAGAGCGCAGCTGAAGCCTCTGTTACTGGTACTTGGCTTTTCTGGCCCCACTGTCATGGCTTAACTCAGTGCCATCTCTTATCTGAATCTCTTTGTGTTTCTCCCCTATTCAGATCAACCAATCAAGGCTCCCATAAAGATTTTGGCCTCATCTTGTTTTTTTCATCTTTGCTGCTTGTAGTCAACAGGAATTCAGTACCTTTAGCTGTACTGATGTGTTTACTCTTTCCTAGAAAAGCAAGGAAATGTTTTGCTTCTGCGTTGTTTTTTCTTCGCCCCCACACCTAGAATGTCTTTTTTCACAGCCCACGTTTAAAGCTGATCTACCTCTCATAAGCCACACATTCTAGTTTGTAGAGATGTTTCCCCTTGTTATCCTTAAGATCTCATTCTCTTCTGTTATTTTGGTGCTTAATTTTAGGTAGATGTATACATTGGTTCTAGTATCCTAGTTTTTGTGAATCTTGTCCTTTTCATATATCGTACTTCTTCAGTTCCACATCTGTAGACCAGGTCTTGTAATCTCCCTTTGCTCTTCATGTGCATGCTCTTGGTTTGGAGGACTTACTGTTGAGCTGAGTGGCTCAAAGAATAGCTAGAATGAGATTTTTAGCCAAAAACTAATTCAGGAGTGGCAAAAGCTTCCGTCTTCATTTATACCTACATATAACTAGAGCATATGTGCTAGAATTTATTTTTTCCCAACAGCTTTCTGAGTTGATTTAAGAGATTATTTCCTTAATTTGTTGTCTACTGGGTTTAATGTTGGCTTTTTGAAATAATTAGGTAAAACCCATTTTTATATTCAGAGTCATGAATATTCTCATGGGCCACAGTTCTCTTTCTAAAAGCCTAAAAATCTATTCTAAAATGAATTGATTGAAATATTTTAGAGTTTTTTGTTTTTTTTTTAAACAATGTACTACTTATTAAGAATGCTGTGAATTCACATCTAGGACCTCAGCCATGTGGCCTCTGGGGAATCAGTGGATGAAGACGTCCCTCCTCCATCAGTGTCATTACCAAAGCTGGCTGCGCTTCTCCGGGTATTTAGTACTGTGCTGAGGAGCATTGGGGAACGCTTCAGCCCAATTCGGGTCCTCCAATTACTGAGGCATACGTAACAGTTGTAAGTGCTTTTGGGCATTTGAAGTGTCATTCAAAAATAAAATTGTTTTACATTGTAAATGATTCTCTTTACCAGGTGAACTGTTATTAATCCTTCATTTGTTTAGCATGTATGTATGTATGTATATATGTATATATTGTCTGACTGCGTTCTTAAATAACCAGAAAAGCAGAGAATCCTGTTATATCTCATCCTCCTTTCATCCAACTCCCCTACCCTCCCATGACAAAAGGCCACTCTGAATTTTTAAATCTTATTCTTTCATTTTTAAATAATATTTCTTATAATTTTACTTTTAAATTATTGGGTTTCCTTTTAGTTTTTCAACATATTATGAATAGCACACTATAGGAGAAGCCTCAGAAAGTAATCTTCTCTGAGCATAAGATGGAACTCATATGAAAACTTGTATATCTTTATATTCTTTGATAGCTTGATATCAAAGAACATAAACAAATTAAAAATGAGGTAGCTAGATTGCCACACTTCAGCAGCCTCAGACATTAGCTGCACTGTATATAGCACATCCAATGAGGGTTCAGTGGAAAAGACACAAGAAATGAACCCCAGGCATTGTACTCTGCTTTGAATAAGGAGAAAGAAGCATGTGTGATACAGTCATAAAAAATTTAATCTAACTGATGAAAGTTTTACCGTTAGGATAAAACTTGCTTTTCGGAGCATATACTTTTGCTGAACATGTTGCTAAATAAAATAGGATATTGATTATATAGTAAGTTGTGTACTTGAGCAGAAATGTCAGAACTTAAAGATAAATGAAACCAGCATATTGGTATTTTAAACCAATATGGTTTCAAAATGGTTTAATATCTTCGCTTCATTTTTAGTGTCTAAAAGGTGGTGGTTTGAAGACTGTACAGAGTTGAAATAAAAAGCCGTTAATTCAGACATAAAATAAAAGGGACATAATTTATAGGATAGGTGTATATTGATTTATGAGGATCTTTTAGGCCTTTGAGAATGGTAGAATGGTGGGGTTTTTATTTTATTTATTTATTTTTGGAGCTGGAGCCTCACTCTGTCACCCAGGCTGGAGTGTAGTAGTGCGATCATAGCTCACTGTAGTCTTGAACTCTTGGGCCCAGGTGAACTTCCCATCTCACTCAGCCCTACAAGCGGGTGTCATGACCCATACCCAGCTTTTTTTTTTTTTTCTTTTTAAAGTGGGGTGGTGCCATCACGACTCAGTGCAGCCTCTATCTCTTGAGCTCAAGTGATCCTCCCACCATAGCTCCTGCTAATTTTTTATTTTTGTAGAGATGGGGTCTCAGTGTTTCCCAGGCTGGTCTTGAACGTTTGGCCTCAAGCAGTCTTCCCACCTCAGCCTCCCAAAGTGTTGGGATTATAGACATGAGCCACTGTGCATGCATGGCCAAGAATGCTTCCCCCTCCGCCCTCTCCCCGCTACTCCTTTTTTTTTTTTTTTTTTTTTTTTGAGACATGGTCTCTGTTGCCCAGGCTGGAGTGCAGTGGCATGATCTTGGCTCACTGCAGCCTTGACCTCCCAGGCTTAAGTGATCCTCCCACCTCAGCCTCAAGTAGTTGGTGGGACTACTGGTGTGAGCCACCACGCCCAACTAATTTAAAAACAAATTTGGTAGAGATGAGGTGTTGTTATGTTGACATGGCTGGTCTCAAACTCCTGGACTCAAGAGAACCTTCCAGCTAATCCTCTCAAAGTGCTAGGATGATAGATGTGAGTCACTACGCCCAACCTCCAAGGATACTTTTAATGAAAACTATGGGTAGACTAAATAAAATCCTGTATGTATTGGTTGTTAAATATTATAGAAATATTTTTTAACATTTGCTCTGTTTTCTCCCCTATTTTATTAGAAATTTGGTACACAATTATTGGCCATTATAGTTAAGTGGGGGGTTTTGTTTGTGTGTGTATTGGAAATAATAGGATTTTTGAAGATATTATGTGGTAAGCATGAGAGTGCTTATCTTTCAAAAGAGACCATCAGTAGATAGAAACTTTAATAAGCTTAAAGTGACTTGTATGTTCAGTTTTGAAAGATTGATTCCCAAAAGCCCAAGAGCTAGCTTGTAGTATGTGTGGGCAGGCTATTCCCATGCTGTCAATACCATTACTGTCGTGGTGTATTTCATGATAAAGATTCTGAGCTTCAGCCATTTAGTGACATTGGGAGAAACGAAGTTGGGTATATGGGAAATAGAGGATGGCAGATTCCATTTCCTGTCATAGTAGCACTTTAGGATTTTTTAGCCAAGATCATGTTTACATATTATAGTAAAGGGATCATTATTATTCAGCTACTGAGAACTAGAATATTAAGAGACTGCTGGCAAGGCAAGCAGTTAATTTTCAGTTGAAATTGCATTAAATAAAAAGTATTTTCTTGCTTTGTGGAAGCATGTGAATTTTTTTAAAAAGCTGCTTGTTTTCCCCATTTACAGGTTCTGTACAGAGTAATGAGATGTGTAACGGCTGCAAACCAGGTGTTTTTTTCTGAGGCTGTGTTGACAGCTGCTAATGAGTGTGTTGGTGTTTTGCTCGGCAGCTTGGATCCTAGCATGACTATACATTGTGACATGGTCATTACATATGGATTAGACCAACTGGAGAATTGCCAGACTTGTGGTACCGATTATATCATCTCAGTCTTGAATTTACTCACGCTGGTATGTGAATTATTCTTTTCCTTTTTAATGTGTTGGTTTATTCAGGCCCTTAAATCGATATGTAAGAAATGAAGGACTTTGTCTGGGTATGGTGGCTCATGCTTGTAATCCCAGCGCTTTGGGAGTCCAAAGCAGAAGGATTGCTTGCATCCAGGAATTCTGGCACAGCTTGGGCAATGTAGCGAGACCCCATCTGTACAAAAAGTCAAAAATTAGCTTGGTGTAGTGGTGTGCACCTGCAGTCCTAGCTACTCGGGAGGCTGAGGGAGGAGGATCGATTAAGCCCAGGAACTTGAGGTTGAAGTGAGCTCTGATTGTGCCACTGCACTCAGCCAAGGTGACAAAAAAGGCCCTGTCTCCAAAAAAGAAAAAAAATAAGGGCTTTGCTTTATTATATTATTTTTTAGAGTACATTCATCAGTCTTATAATCTATGCTTTCATTTTAGTGTCTATTTACTTTTATTTTTAATGCAATTTTTTTTTGAGACAGGGTCTCACTCTGTTGCACAGGATGAAGTGCAGTGGCATGATTTTGGCTCACTGTAGCCTTGACCTCTTGGGTTCAGGTGATCCTCCCACCTCAGCCCCCCAGGTAGCTAGGACTACAGGTGTGCACCACCACACCTGGCTAATTTTTTATATTATTTTGTAGAGATGGAGTTTTGCCATGTTTCCCAGGCTGGTCTTGAATTCTTGGGCTCAAGCAATCCACCTACCTTGGCCTCCCAAAGTACTGGGATTATAGGCATGAGCCACTCTGCCAGGCCTCTATTTTTAGTGGTTGATAGCTAGTCTCAGTGTAGCTTTACTCGTTTTTTCTGAGGAAACATTGCTCTACACACCAGATTCTTTCTTTTTTGCTTTTCTTTTCTTTTCTTTTTTTTTTTTGACACAGGATCTTGCTGTATTCCCCTGGCTGGAGTGCAGCGGTACAATCAGAGCTCACTGCAGCCTCAAACTCCTGGGCTCAAGTGATTCTCCCACTCAGCCTCCCGACTATCTGGGACTACAGATGCATGCCACCATGCCTGGCTAACCTTTGTATTTTTTGGAGAGAAGGGGTCTCACTACATTGTCTAGGCTGGCCTTAAATTCTTGGTCTCAAGTAATCCTCCTGCCTTGCCCTCCCAAAGTGCTGGGATTACAGGTGTGAGCAATCATGCCTGGCCTCCTTTAATTTCATTTTTTTTTTTTTTTTTTGAGACGGAGTCTCGCTCTTCTGCCCAGGCTGGAGTGCAGTGGCACAATTGTATTTTTAGTAGAGACGGGGTTTCACCATGTTAGCCAGGATGGTCTCGATCTCCTGACCTCGTGATCTGTCTGCCTTGGCCTCCCAAAGTGCTGGGATTACAGGTGTGAGCCACCGCACCCGGCCGGCCTCCTTTAATTTCTTAACCACAAATATCCTCCCCCCACTTTTATTATGGACATTCTGAAGCACATAAAAATAGGGAGCATAGTATAATAAATTTGTACATATTTAACACTCAGCTTCTATAATTAGAAACAAATGGCCCATCTGGTTTCATCTAGGCCTCTTTGCTATCCTTTCATCTCCAACTGGATTATTTTAAAGCAAATTCTAGATCACATTCTGCTGAGCATTTCTGCCAGAATTACACCTCTCTTTGCTAATGTGAAAAAATGCCCATGATAACTGTAAAATACGTGTGTCCTATTTAGGTGTCTAAACACTTTAATGTCACAGTATTAAGGCCTTAAAATATAGCTTAGATATATTTTTCTAAATTAAAAGACTTTCTTTTTTAGATATACAGAAAATTGAGCAGAAAACAATGAGTTCCCATATGCCTTCTTCATCCCAACAGTTTCCCCCTCATTAACATATTGTGTTAGTGTGGTACATTTATTACAAACGAGTGAATATTGATATATTATTATTAACTAATTTTATAGTTTACTTTGTGTTATGTATTCTATGAACTTTAACATGTGTAATGACATGTATCCCCTATTACCAGTATCATACAGGATAGTTTCACTTCCCTAAAAATCTTTTATGTTCTACCCACTCCTTCCTCGTTCCCTCTCCCCACTCCTCCCTCCCTCCATCTTAAGCCCATGGCAACCCCTGATCTTTTTACTGTCTCCATCATTTTGCCTTTTCCAGAATGCCATGTAGTTGGAGTCATATAGTATGTAGCCTTTTCAATTAGCTTCTTTCACTTACCAGTGTGCATTTAAGGTTTCTCCATGTCTTTTTGTAATTTGAGAAGCTCATTTTTAAAAAATTTTATTCTTTTAGATTGTTGAACAGATAAATACGAAACTGCCATCATCATTTGTAGAAAAACTGTTTATACCATCATCTAAACTACTATTCTTGCGTTATCATAAAGAAAAAGGGGTAAGTAATACACTGATAATGAATTTTGACAACTTGAGTCACTGAAGAGTTGGACCTAATGTTGCTTACCAGGCTATATAAGTGAAATTGAGTGAAATGTGAAATGTTTGATTTAGAATATAGTGATTGTATTTGTTCTTTTAAATTTATATTTCTTGATAATCATACTGAATACTTTCATGAATGATGTGCCAGATACTCTTTTCAGACTATGCATCTCTTGCTGTTATTAAATTTATTAAATTTTCATAAGGGTAAAACAAGTTGACACATTTATAAAGGTATAAATTAAGAAGTACTGTATATTTTGTAAACAAAAATGACTGGCTTTTCAACCACCCCCTAGTCAAATCCACCACAAACTTTCCTGGTAGATTTAAGAAACCCAGTCTTAAACTGCTGTTTGCATATGTCTTTTGATGTTGATTATTTAAAAAAAAAAAAACGGCAATTTTTGAAATTTCATATTGACAGTTTTCATTTATAGTACTCTTTATTTGTGATAAAACTTAATAGATTTGAATTAGCATACTGATCTGTGTCAGTTTTCTGATTGGTTTTTTAAAAATTAAAATATTAAGTGCTACAGATAGTGAATTGATCAATCTTAAATTTATTTGTATTATCAGCACTAATACAGATAGTGATTTATTTTCCATATAATTTTAGAAGATTTATTTTCCATTTCTCACTTCCTTGAATTTTTTGTTTTTCAGGTTGTTGCTGTAGCCCATGCTGTTTATCAAGCAATGCTCAGCTTGAAGAATATTCCTGTTTTGGAGACTGCCTATAAGTTAATATTGGGAGAAATGACTTGTGCCCTAAACAACCTCCTGCACAGTCTGCAACTTCCTGAGGCCTGTTCTGAAATAAAACATGAGGCTTTTAAGAATCATGTGTTCAATGTAGACAATGCAAAATTTGTAGTTAAATTTGACCTCAGTGCCCTGACTACAATTGGAAATGCCAAAAACTCGAGTCTTTAATTGTAATGACTTTGTTTTATCCACAGTTAAGCCTTTTCTCATTACATATTTATGTATTTCACTGTCATGTCAACATGTCTGCAGAATCACTGTATGTAACAAACAGCCATATTTAAGACATGCCTGGATAAATAAAATTGGTAGGAATGTTTTCTTGCCATTATATTTAACTTTTCTTCTTTTTCCTTGACAAATCTTGATAAGTTTTTTTATATTAGTTTTATTTTCTAGAAAATGTCTTATGAATTTCTCCTATTTGCTCTAGCATGCTTATAGAAAATGTCAGTGTTTCTTACAGCTCAAATTTGTATAGTTGTTTTAAAATGCGGTCTCTTTCTTCTTCCCCTGGTACTTTTTTCTTTCTGTCTACTGAAGTTAGTTCTTAGACATGGTCTTATATTTTGGCTGTTTTTTTTTCCCTAGGAACATTGATACAGGTTGAATATTCCTTATCTGAAATACTTGGGACTGGAAGTGTTTTGGATTTTGGATTTTGGAATACTTTTTTTTTTTTGGAGATAGTGTTTTACTCTTGTTGCCCAGGCTGGAGTGCAATGGCGCAATCTTGGCTTGCTGCAACCTCCGCCTCCTGGTTACAAGCGATTCTCCTGTTTCAGCCTCCCAAGTAGCTCGGATTACAGGCATGCGCCACCACGCCTGGCTAATTTTTTTGTATTTAGTAGAGATGGGTTTTCACCATGTTAGCCAGGCTGGTTGTGAACCCCTGACCTCAGGTGATCCACCTGCCTTGGCCTCCCAAAATGCCGGGATTACAGGTGGGCACCACCATGCCCAGCCGGATTTTGGAATATTTTCATAACACTTACTGGTGAGCATCCCTAATCTGAAAATCCTAAATCTAAAATGCTCCAAAATTTGAAACTTTTTGAGCACCAGTATGATCCCCCAAGTGGAAAATCCCACACCCGACCTCATGCGATGAGTCCAAACTGTTGTATGCACAAAATTATTTAAAATATTGCATAAAATGTCCTTCAGGCTATGAATAGAAGGTGTCTATGAAACATAAGTGAATTTCGTGTTTAGACTTGGGTCGCATCCCCCACATATCTCATTTTATATATGTGCAAGTATTCTCAAATCCAAACATATACAGAGTCTGAAACACTTCTGGTCCCAAGCATTTTGAATAAGGGATACTCAACCTGTAGTCTTTCTTTTAGGAGGGGGGGAAAAAAAGCTTTTTTTTTTTTTTTGGAGACAGAGTCATGCTGTTGTCACCTGGGCTGGAGTGCAGTGGTGCAATCTCGGCTCACTGCCACCTCTGCCTCCCGGGTTCCAGCAATTCTCCTGCCTCAGCCTCTCGAGTAGCTGAGATTACAGACACCTGCCACTACGACGGGCTAATTTTTGTATTTTTAGTAGAGACTTGGTTTCACCATGTTGGCCAGGCTGGTCTCAAACTCCTGACCTCAGGTGATCCACCCGCCTCAGCCTCCCAAAGTGCTGGAATTACAGGCACGAGCCACCGCGCCCAGCCCGTGTGTTTTTTTTTTAAGTAATTCGACGTGGCCCTGCTCTTGATTTGTATTTATTGTTTATGGTTTGTGTATTTCTTCTTCCTATTGGACCACACAGAGTTGAAAAACATTATTTTTAATAGAAAATAATAGGTGTAGGCTGGGCACGGTTGCTGACATCTGTAAACCCAGCACTCTGGGAGGCCAAGTCGGGCTGATCACTTGTGGTCAGGAGTTTGAGACCAGCCTGGCCAACATGGTGAAAGCTCGCCTCTACTAAAAATAGAAAAATTAGCCAGGGGTGGTGGTGCACACCTGTAATCCTAGCTACTTTGGAGACTGAGGTAGGAGAATTGCTTGAACCCAGGAAGTGGAGGTTGCAGTGAGCTGAGATCACACCACCGCACTCCAGCCTGGGCTACAGAACCAGACTCTGTCTCAAAAGAAAAAAAAAAGAAAGAAACAAAGAAAGAAAGTAATGGTTGTAATTAGGGAATAAAGTTTTTAGGAAGAAAAAGGTAAAATTTGATGTTTGCGCTTCAATGTGCTCCGTGTTGTTTGATTGGATTGCCTTGTATAATTCCATAGCTGCTTCGCTTATTACCAGTTACAGCTTATGTTTGAAGTCACAATAAACTCTTCTTCAAACATGAAAGCTTGATTTTTGAGGAAAATTATTCACATTATTTGCAGATTCAAAGATGTTTATGTCCTGTACTCTAGAAATAAGGAGAAAGTGGGTGGGGATGGGGCAGTCAGGTGGAATGGAGTGTCTTGGCAGTGTAAAGGAAAAAGATGGATGGAAAAGGTGTATAGTGGCAGGGTGTGCCTTTGTTTCCTTATTGAACAGGGCACCTTGCCATTTGCAGTATATGGAAAATTGAAGAAATACAGTCTACTTCCGCAAAAGGCACATACAAAGGGCTCTGTTTAGACCAGAGATCAGCAAACTAAGGTCCGTGGGACAAATACAGCCCAGCACCTGTTTTTTGTTTGTTATTTTAAGTGTATAATTCACTGATTTTTAGTATATTCACAGAAGTGTACAACCATCGCAACACTAGTGCCTGTTTTTGTAAAGAAAGTTCTCGTTGGGCTGGGCGCAGTGGTTCACGCCTGTAATCCCTCGGGAGACCGAGACGGGCAGATCACCCGAGCTCAGGAGTTCAAGACCAGCCTGGCCAACATGTTGAAACCCTATCTCTACTAAAAAAATACAAAAGTTAGCAGGGCGTGGTGCTGGGCACCTGTAGTCCCCGCTACTTGGGAGACTGAGGCAGGGAGAATTGCTTGAACCCCGGAGGCAGAGGTTGCAGTGAGCTGAGATCACCCCATTGCACTCCAGCCTGGGCAACAGAGCGAGAGACTCTGACTCAAGAAAGTTTTCTTGGAACACAGGTACTGTCATTCCTGTGTTTTGTATGTGGCTGGTGTTTTGTTTTGAGAGAGAGAGTCTTAACTTTGTCATCTAGGCTGGAGTGCATTGGTATGATCTCGGGTCACTGCAACCTCTGCCTCCCAGGTTCAAGCGATTCTCCTGCCTCAGCCTCCCGAGTAGCTGGGATTACAAGTGTGCGCCACCATGCCCAGCTAATTTTTGTAATTTTAGTAGAGATGGGGTCCCGCTGTGTTGCCCAGGCTGGTTTCAAACTCCTGGGCTCAAGTGATCTGCCCACCTTAGCCTCCCAAAGTGCTAGGATTACAGGTGTGAGCCACAACACCTGACCTGTGGCTGTTTTCTTACTGTAGCGATAGACGAGGAGTTGCTGCATTGCATAGAGATGCTATATTGCACGCAAAGGCTTTACTGACTTCACAAAAAAGTATTTGTCCCAGGTGTAGTGTACTAGATCCCTTCCAATCTGTAATTTTAATTTAAAAATGTCCAAAAAAAAAAAAGTCGAAATACCCCTGTTTTGAAGGATAAACTCTGTATGCTTGTGCTTATTTTGGAGAAGCCATAAACTTACTTTGTTTTGTACATGATCAGATGTGGGCGCTATCTCCAACTGTCTTTGCACTTCTGAGTAAGAATCTGATGATTGTGCACAGTGACCTGGCTGTTCACTTCCCTGCCATTTAGTATGCTGTGCTCTGCACATTGTATTCTCATTGTACCAGGTACTGTATTCACAAATTTTTCTTAAGAAAAGAACCCCACAAAACATTTTATTTTTTTAATGGATAGATTTTAAAGATGTATGTTGATTTAACTTTGGACTTGCTTGCTTTCTTTGATTAAAGATGAAAAGATAATCTATGCTTTGTCTTTCAGGCATGATCACTTTAGTAGCCTCAGTTCTTCCTCTCCTTCTTTGTTTGATGGAGCTGTGATTAGCACTGTAACTACGGCCACAAAGAAACATTTCTCAATTATATTAAATCTTCTGCGAATATTACTTAAGAAAGATAACCTTAACCAGGACACGAGGTAACAGATTTTATATAGTATTAACTATTCCTAACTTTGTTAAGTTGTCTTTATAATTTGAGAATAAGAAATGTGGATTACAAAAAATTTTTAAAAATGTGAGTTATAGAGGTGAGGTAGAGCAGCTTCTTTACTGTCAAACACCTTATAATTTGGTTTTATTATTTAATCTAGGCTTTCTTATTCTTTCTGAAAAGAAATACATGAAAAACCTCAATCCCCCACCCCCAGTGTTTCATAGAAGAATATATATAGATTTTTAATATTCTATGCTTTTTTTGTTTTTGAGACGGAGTTTTGCTCACTGCAACCTCTGCCTCCCAGGTTCAAGCAATTCTCCTGCCTCAGCCTCCCAAGTAGCCATGATTACAGGTGCCCGCCACCACACCCAGCTAATTTTTGTATTTTTAGTAGAGATGGTGTTTCACCATGTTGTTGGCCAGGCTGGTCTTGAACTCCTGACCTCAGGTAAGCCACCACGCCCCGCCTCTTTGCTATTATCATGCTGCTTTGGGAGGTTTTCTTAAAAGGCACACAACAATTTTGACAGTAATTTCTATAGTTTCATTTTTTATTTTTATTTTTTATTGTTTGAGATGTTTGAAAAACCAAGAGAAAACCAATGTAAGAAGACTAGGCTTTTAACTTTGTTTGTTTTTGTTGTTGTTTTTTTTAATGTACAGTCAACTGTGTATTTTGTGTTTCAGGAAACTGTTAATGATTGGGCTTTGGAAGTAGCTGTTTTAATGAAGAAGTCCGAAACATATGCACCTTTATTCTGTCTTCTGTCTTTCCATAAATTTTGCAAAGGCCTTTTAGCCAACAGTAAGACTCTGTTTTTTTTTTCTATTTTGCTTATCAATCCTTAAAAGGGTCTTTGGTAATGGGAGATGGTCATCAATCGAGCTCTTTTCCTGACCTGAAGTTGTGTAATCCTCATTTTAATGACAGATACACAGTCTTGATTTTTTTTCATTCTTAGTATTAGAAAAATGTTTTGAAGTGATTGTCACATTTTTAAACTTACGTGAATGTTTATAGTTTGCATATACTTTTACATTTTCTCTCAGAAAAAGTTTTGTGTGATGACCCATCAGTTACATTACGTGGGTTTTGTTGAATGTGTCATTTTTCCAAACGTGACAGTCAATGAGGATTCTGGACAAGAACAGTGCCTAGTCTAGAGTAGGCACTCACTCTTTGTTGAATGAATGAATGGATTCAGATAATTATGACAAACTGGGATATAATTTCTTTTGGCCAGCTGAAAGTAACTGTCTTTTAATGTTTAATAGCTCTCATTGAAGATGTGAATATCTGTCTGCAGGCATGCAGCAGTCTACATGCTCTGTCCTCTTCCTTGCCAGATGATCTTTTACAGAGGTATGAAATTAAGATCATGTCTTTTGACATTAACCCTAATAACCTTGAAATGTTAACACACCTGCTTTGTCTATTTCGTTCTTTCATAGATGTGTTGATGTTTGCCGTGTTCAACTAGTGCACTGTGGAACTCATATTCGACAAGCATTTGGAAAACTGTTGAAATCAATTCCTTTAGATGTTGTCCTAAGGTGTAACAGTTGTTTTGGAGCAAAGACATTCTGTGATATTTACAGCCTCTACTGGTTGTCTACTTTAGGAGAAGACAGATCACCTAATAGAGCATTAATGACACATCTTTTATGGCCCTGCTTGTCAGCGATTGAAGTGATGTCAAATAATCAAATTTTGCAGGTCTGCAAGAAAATTAAAAATTTTTAATGAGCTTTATAGGCTCACAATAATTAGTATAGAATAACTCATGTAGTGCCAAAATATGTTTCTTAGTAGCTCAGATATTTGAAAAACTAAACAGTAATCTTTTATTGTTTTTGATCAAGTTGATTTGGGAGCTTTTAAGAGCCTAAACTTGATCCTTTTGTAATACATAAGCATAATGATTGGGTTTTTATGTTCACATGTTTGATATGCCTCCCTCAAATCCTCTTATGATGTCGGCACATGACCCATCTGAAGTGAATAAAAAAAGGATCTAAAGTTGTAATCACATCTCCGTATCCATTTGAAAGTCTCAATTTTACTATATTTTTACCTCCAGTGAGTTAATAAGTAAATAATCCACTTACAGTATGTGCTAACCTTTTAAGCTAAAATATTTTGCGTAACAACAACTTTATTTTCTGTCTACAGCAATAACAATCACACAGAAATTCAAGAAATTTCTTTAGCATTAAGAAGTTACATGAGTAAAGCACCAAGTAATACATTCCACCCCCAAGATTTCTCTGATGTTATTAGTTTTATTTTGTATGGGAACTCTCATAGAACAGGGTAAGGCATTTCTTTGACTATTTTATCTGGGAAAGATAATTTTAAGATTCCCTTGACTTCACATGCAGTTTTGACGAGAAAATATGTTTGGGGGTGGCAGAGTATCAAGTAACATTCTTCTCATATGGGTTATTTCAGTTTTCATCAATAGGAAAATTGCTTTGAAGATAGCATCTGTAGAAACAAAAATGGGCTTTGAAATTGAGTAATGAAATGTGGTTAATGGTTAACTGATGTGATGTCATTAACACTTTGGGGAGTGGGGTGGGGGTGGAGATATTCTAGAGATGCTTAGTTGCATTGAATGAGTTTCATTCCTGACTGGCATGAGCCGTTTACCCTAATCATCCTTCCACACTGTACCTCATCCTGTTAACTATAAAAGACCTCAAAATGAGAGGGGGGGACATAATGCTTCTCAATTTCATAGGCTTTGCCTTTTTTTGGAGTAGGGAAAATTACAGTTCCTTATTCCCATTCCCCTTGCATTTTTTTCATTATTAAAATGAAGTTGTCATTGTCTTTTAATTATGAAACTACTTTTCCCAGGAAGGACAATTGGTTGGAAAGACTGTTCTATAGCTGCCAGAGACTGGATAAGCATGACCAGTCAACAATTCCACGCAATCTCCTGAAGACAGATGCTATCCTTTGGCAGTGGGCCATATGGGAAGCTGCACAATTCACTGTTCTTTCTAAGCTGAGAACCCCAGTGGGCAGAGCTCAAGACACCTTCCAGACAATTGAAGGTAACTCGCTCAAGCTTTGTGATGTGAATACTTTCAAAGCCTTATTAAGAAATAATGGATTTTAAAATCTTTGTTAAAGATTTGAGAGTATATGATTTTTTTGAAAAGAAGTCAATAATTTTCAGGTATGTTTGTTAGAATAAGCTTTCATTGAATAATTGCATTGGAAATATGTTTGTTTTTTCCCCAAAACTTATGGGAGTTGTGTGGAAAAAATATATATATTTTTTCCCCTAAAATGAAAGATCTTTCATGTTGGGATTTTTTATTTTTAAATGATGGGTAGACAGAGGATACTTGATAAATGTGAATTTGTCATAAAAAACTCACACTTATTCTAGGAACTTTAAGATTTTTAAAAATTCAGAATGTTGTCTTTGCTTTCAGGTATCATTCGAAGTCTCACAGCTCACACATTAAACCCTGATCAGGATGTTAGTCAGTGGACAACTGCAGACAATGATGAAGGCCATGGTAACAACCAACTTAGACTTGTTCTTCTTCTGCAGTATCTGGAATATCTGGAGAAATTAATGTATAATGCATACGAGGGATGTGCTAATGCATTAACTTCACCTCCCAAGGTTGGTTTCCATGAGATAGTGTTGTTTTATAGCAGTTTAATGGTCGCAGCTGGCAGTATGTGCAGAGCTGAAATCACAATAGACTTGTGTATTTGGTTTATATATAGGTGAGACATCCTTACCTACAAATTGAACCAGTCCTGAGCTTTTCTTTCTCTTCTCGTAAAGGTCATTAGAACTTTTTTCTATACCAATCGCCAAACTTGTCAGGACTGGCTAACGCGGATTCGACTCTCCATCATGAGGGTAGGATTGTTGGCAGGCCAGCCTGCAGTGACAGTGAGACATGGCTTTGACTTGCTTAGAGAGATGAAAACAACCAGCCTATCTCAGGTAAAGTGGTGTGTATGAAATTCATTTTAAGTCTGTTAATAAGAAAAACATGGTTTAATTCCTTTGGTATGATTTAATCTATGGATAAAATAAGTTAAAGCTTGGATTCATTTTCAAAGGTTTTGATCCTGTATTTTGTAAAAGCAACAACTGCCAGAGTTACCTATTTTATTCGTGTTAAAACAGTGTTAGAAGTTAAAATAATGTTCTTGTTTTTGTTCATGTTAAAACAATATTCATGTTAGAACACGTTAAAACTATATTTCTTACGTGCAAAGTTTAGAACTTTAAAGGTAATTCTGAAAATTTGTTTATGGGGGAAATTTTTTATTTATTTATTTATTTTTTTGAGACACAGTTTCACTCTGTCGCCCAGGCTGGAGTGCAGTTGTGCGATCTCGGCTCACTGTAAGCTCCACCTCTCTGGTTCAAGCCTCTTCTTGCCTCAGTCCCTGGGATTACAGGCACCCACCACCATACCCGGCTAAGTTTTGTATTTTTAGTAGAGACAGGGTTTCACCATGTTGGCCAGGCTGGTCTCAAACTCCTGACCACAAGTGATCCGCCCACCTCGGCCTTCCAAAGTGCTGGGATTACAGGCATGAGCCACTGCACCTGGCCAGGAGAAATTGTTTTTATAACGTATGACAAATGCTTGAGTAATTCCTGGCTTGAAAGTGGGCTCACAATAAATAACTGGAATCCAAAAATAACAAAATGTTTAGCAATTCAGGTAATGTCAAGCAGTATTCAAACACATGAAGTTAATCATTCTTTAATTCCTGTTTATTTATATTTAATTTTTGCTTTCTTTTTACTCCATGTGTTATTCCTACAGAGGTCACAGGCTAAATGTTTGGGTAACTTTGGGGTGGGGGTACAAACATCCATGTGCTGCTAAGGTTCTGTTAGTCACCCTTTGTGGCTATTTTATATGTAACATTTTAAAGAATTCTGAGCTAAATAATGTGAAAATTGTGACAATAATTGTTAAATACATTTGGCTTTAAGCAGGCACAGACTGTGATCAGTTGTAAATTTTATAGGGATTTATGTTTTAATGGTATTGGGTGACTAACTTTTCTGAATGCGTTTTCAGGGGAATGAATTGGAAGTAACCATTATGATGGTGGTAGAAGCACTATGTGAACTTCATTGTCCTGAAGCTATACAGGGAATTGCTGTCTGGTCATCATCTATTGTTGGAAAAAATCTTCTGTGGATTAACTCAGTGGCTCAACAGGCTGAAGGGAGGTAGGTTGGAGGGAAGGAAATGGGTGATAGAATTACTTTATGTTTAAATTCTTTGTATTACTCACTGACATTGTAGCCAAATCTTAAAACAGCTTTGTTTGCTTTCAGCATTGAAGCTTGCTATAAATCACTTCACCAGGAGGCATCTTCAGTTTGTTTTTTAGTTAGCAGCAATACTTGAGTGCCCTTCTTATTTAAGAATTAGTGGCAAATCACACTGTAAAACAAGACCTGTCAGTTGTTTTATAAATGCTTTTGAACTTGATCCCTAGTTGAGCTCCTTCCCCCTCAGAGTCTGATACAAATTACCCTTTATTGTCAGAGTATTTGCTCATTAGTCCTGTGAACTCTACATTCAGACTCATTGCTTCCTCCAGATAGAGGAGCTTGTACCATAATATTCTGTGTCCATTTATGTTAGTTTAATGAAATCTTGCGAATTTAGGAAAATAAAAGAACTGCTCATTCTTCCATATCTTTGTAGTAACTTCTGTTGTGTGTCCTTTTGTAGTCCCATATTTCCATATCCAAATGCTTTGTAATTCTTTTTTCTTTCATGTCGTTTTCTCCATTCTTCACCAAAACAGCAGCATACATAGGCACATGGTTTTATGATCTGTTTTTCCCACTCAATATTTAAAAAAAAAATTTGCCATGTTAGGTAGGCTGGGTTCGGTGGCTTACATCTGTATTCCCAGCACTTTGGGAGGCCGAGGCAGGTGGATCACCTGAGGTCAGGAGTTTGAGACTAGCCTAACATGGTGAAACCCCGTCTCTACTAAAAATACAAAAAATATTAGTGGGGTGTGGTGGCACATGCCTGTAATCCCAGCTACTTGGGAGGCTGAGGCAGGAGAATCGGTTGAACCCGGGAGGCGGAGGTTGCTGTGAGCCCAGGTTGTGCCACTGCCCTCCAGCCTGGGCAACAAAAGCAAAACTCTGTCTCAAAAAAAGAAAAAAAAAATTGCCATGTTAAATATTCTACAGTGTTATTTTTAATAAAGATTTGTATTTATGAGTGTACCATAATTTAATATTTCTTACTGTTGGGCATTAAGGTTGTTTCTGATTTTTTTTTTTACTAAATGTACCATAGCACTTAATATCTTTGCTTATATTTTTGATTACTTTCTTGGAATCCATTCTCATAAACTGATTTACTAGAAGAAAGGCTGCCAAACCATAAGTCTTATGATATATTCTATTGCTAAGTTACTCTACAGAAAAGATGGCTGCAATGTATACCCTTAATAATAGAGTACCCCCTTCCCTTCACCTTTGTGGATACTGAGAGTCACTGAGAAACAAGAATGCTGCCACCACCATCAGCGAAAATAGTTATTGTACTTTACATTTCTATATGTATTAATGACTAATAGTAGAAGTTGCCCCATATAGTAACCATTTGTGATTTTTTAAAGCATGGATCATGTCTTCATGGCCTCTCAATTTTTCCTGTGTTAATCTGTGAAATTTTATTAAATACTAAGATTGTTGATGCTATCCAATTTCCTGATTTATAATTTGTTTTTAATGTTTAGTGTTGTATTTCAGCATTATGCATCTAGATCTGTTACTTGTGCATCTTTTCTTGCATTTTATCCTTCTACAAAGCCTTTCCACACACTGACATAAGTTACTTATCAATATTTTCCACTAGTTCTTTTATACTTTTACATTTTTTAAAAAACATTTAACCACTTTTAAATTTAGTTTCATAGTTGTGAGGAAGACATCAAACCTCCCCCCACCATAGTCAACTCACTGTTTTAGCTCAGTTTATTCTTGCACCATTTTTTGTGGGAGGGGGGAAATGAGATATGTGTGTTTAAAATAACAGCCTCCTTTGGGGCTGGGCGCGGTGGCTCACACCTGAAATCCCAGTACTTGGGGAGACTGAGGTGAGCGGATCGCTTGAGTCCAGGAGTTTGAGACCACCCTGGCCAACAGAGCAAAACCTTGTTTTAGCCAGGTGTGGTGGTGGGCGCCTGTAGTCCCAGCTACTTGGGAGGCTGAGGTTGGAGGATTGCATGAGCCTGGGAGGGCAAGGCTGCAGCGAGCCATGATCATGCCACTGCCCTCCAGCCTGGGTGACAGTAAGACTGTCTCAAAAAATAAGTAAGTAAGTAAAGGCCAGGCGCGGTGGCTCATGCCTGTAATCTCAGCACTTCGGGAGGCCGAGGCAGGCGGATCACCTGAGGTCAGGAGTTCAAGACCAGCCTGGCCAACATGGTGAAACCCCGTCTCTACTAAAAATACAAGTAAATTAGCCGGGCGTGGTGGCGAGCGCCTGTAATCCCAGCTACTCAGGAGGCTGAGGCAGGAGAATCGCTTGTACCCAGGAGGCAGAGGTTGCATTGAGCTGAGACCGTGCCATTTCACTCCAGCCTGGGCAAGAAGAGCAAAACTTCATCTCAAAAAAAAAAAAAAAAGTAAGTAAGTAGATAAATAAAGAAATAAGACTGCTTCAATTTGCTTTTCAGGTTTGAAAAGGCCTCTGTGGAGTACCAGGAACACCTGTGTGCCATGACAGGTGTTGATTGCTGCATCTCCAGCTTTGACAAATCGGTGCTCACCTTAGCCAATGCTGGGTGTAACAGTGCCAGCCTGAAACATTGTCTGAATGGTGAGCGTTCAGTATTTTTAAATAAAGCAAAAGTTATAGTAATATATTTCGTACTGATGATCTTATCATGTTTTTAGGTTTCTGTGTTCTTTGAAATATTTCTAATTGATCTGAATCTCTCTCTTCTTATTTTATAAAATACTTTCAGGTGAATCCAGAAAAACTGTGCTGTCCAAACCGACTGACTCTTCCCCTGAGGTTATAAATTATTTAGGAAATAAAGCATGTGAGTGCTACATCTCAATTGCCGATTGGGCTGCTGTGCAGGAATGGCAGAACGCTATCCATGACTTGAAAAAGAGTACCAGTAGCACTTCCCTCAACCTGAAAGCTGACTTCAACTATATAAAGTAAGGCTTTCTGTTTCCAGATATAAAACAAATTTCCAATAACTACGATGTTTTTCCTATGGCAAAAAAACATTAAAATTGGTCATATGTAGTAATACAAAATGGTTATATTTCTAACTTACTGCCATTATGAAAATGACAACAGGAAACTGACATCAGAGATGAGGGAAGGTATTTGTATAATGGGAAAACTGCTGAGATAGTCATTTGGTATTAATTTTCAGAACCTGTTGTTCTAAAACCTTAATACAGTTTGAAGATTATGCCAGAGTGAATATAAAGAAAAATTTGTACTGCCTTAGAAAGAATCACATTTGATGGCTTTGTTTCTAAATGAGGTCTGAATATATCAAAAACATTTATTCTAATGAGGACAGAGTTTGTGAACATCTGTAAATTAAACTTTCTTCTCATTCCTCTGTGCTTTTATTAATTCTGTAATTCAAAACTGAGCACTCACTCTGTTGCAGACACTTGGCTGGGAAGATAAAGGTCATTAGACTTTGTCTGATACCCTTGCCCTCTACTGCTAAATGGGTTAATGTGTAATTGCTTCACTGAGCATGTGCTATGACCCAGGCAGCACATAAAACAGACATAAATTCCAACCTTTTAAAGCAAAGATTAGATAAAGATTATTGATAGAAGGATTAATTGGACCTCACTCACCTTTTCTGTGCCATAAGGAAAGCAGTTAGGTAAAGCTGACCTTCTTTGGAGGGAAGACACAAGGTGAAGGCATGCCCATCGGGATGCCCTTTGGGCCTAGACCTGATGTGAGAATGATGGGCTTGGAGTGTTCTGGAAATAGCTGGGAGGCCTGTGTGTTTAGGAGCGCCTTAAACAGTAGGATATAAGGGCAGAGAAGTAGCTGGGAACTGAGAAAAGAACTTTGGCTGTTATTCTAGTAAGACTGAAAATTTCAGGTGGGATTTGAACAGAGATGTGTTGTGATCTGACTTGGTGGTTCATTCTGCTATGGTGAAGAGACTGGAGGTGGGGGGCAAGTATGGAAGCATGGAGACCATTAATTTATGGGGGCAATGGTAGAGGGAAGAGAAACAATGCTATTAACTGGAGTAGGAGCACACAGAGAACAAGCCATGCTTTAAGATTTCTAATGAAATGTGCAGACGAGATTGTTGGGTAAGCTGTTAAGAATTGGATTTTGAACTAAGGAGAAAGTCTAAGCTTGAGAGATTTGCAGATGATTAGTACACAGAAAAGGCCCTCTTTCCTTTTCAGTCTCTATACTCTAGAGCCTTTGTAAGCAACCAAACCAGAGAGAAGCCTCTGGAGAATAGTGAGTGAAGAGGAAGGAAGGCCTGGGTCAGAATCCTAGTTTAGCAATTTTGTGAAAGGATAGAAGAGGAAGCCATTCAAAAAAATACAGGGACATTGAGAAGGGAAGTGTCCTAGATATAGGACATCCAGATGGGAGTAGTCAGCCTTGTCAGATGCTCTAGGGATTATAAGGAAAAAGAGTTTTGTAGAGAGACAGAAGAAGCTAGATTGAATACTATTGAGTGGTAGAGACATTTGAAAATGAAAAGCTTGAGGTGAGTTATTTGGTCAGTGAGTTTTTCTTGAAGTTGAGGATAGGAAGCTGTTGCTGGAGGGAAATATGAGATGTTTATTTTAAATGTTGGAGAGATTATGTTCTTTTGGCCAAGGGGAAGGAGCCACTAGGAAGCAGAGGTTGAAGAAACAGGAGAAAGAACATTGATAGATTAACTGGCCCTCACCTTTTCTCTGCCTCAAGGAAAGCAGTCAAAGTTGGTATAGACAGAATTTTGGCAGTGTATGGTGGATTGGTGGTAGGGGTAGAGGAAATTAAAGCCTGTGTTTTTTTGTTTATTTGTTTGTTTTTTTCTGAGGACTGAGTCATTAGCTGAAAGCATAGGGCATTATAGAGCATAGTGGGGACTTGGGGAACCTGCCACTGGAGAGAGCTTAGGACCTTTTAATGGCAGAAATGATGACTGTGTTGGCAGCAGTTCATCAGTGCCCAGTACTCAAGGGTCCCCCTGAGAAGCCAGTGGTTGCACTGATCTAGGTAGAATCAGGCACAGAATAAGTCAGGTGATGTGCCTTTCTAGCACTGGCCTCAGGCTGAGTTATAAGGGAAGTTACACAGCGAGAGGGACAGGCAAAGATGGAAAAGAGAGAGAGTGAGAAACAGTGTCTTCTTCCTGGCTGGAGAGCCCGTGTCATGAAAATGGGGACAGGGTAAGGGATCTGAAAGGAGCAGCATAGAAGCTGGAAGGATGAGGCCTGTCTTCCTGGCATTGATGCTGCAGGACTACAGGAAAGAATTTCAGCGGTGTCATTATTTTTCATATAAGCAGATGAAAGAGAAGAATTCTTTGAAAAAAGAAAAGTAGGTGAAAAAGGGAGAGACGGACGGATGCCAGCAGTGAAAGAAGCCAGGACTGAGATACAAGATTGTGATGCTGGGAGAGCTGCAAGGGCTCATGCTGTAGGTGAGGAGTGAGGCTGCACAGGGAGCTCACTGGCAGCTTGGAGAGAACTGGATGTCAAAGTTGTCCTGCAGAGGTCTACTGTCAGTGTGTTAGGCTCTGAAGAGAACAGGCTGCAACACATGAAAACAGGAAGGAGACACAGGGGCGAGTCAGCTCCACCGAAAGTCTGTAGCTGTGACTTTCTGGTTTGCCACTCCAATTTGAGTACTAATTAAGTGGTAGTCACATCTTCAACATAAAAACCAAAATAATGGCATCCTCGTGGAAGGAATTTTGTCAGAAAAATGCTGTGTACTTTGCTGTCTTCCTAGGATTTGTTCTGTTTTTGTTTGTTTTTTTTTAATGGTTCCACAGGCTGCATAGGAATACAAACTAACCAATATTTTAATTACAGATCATTAAGCAGCTTTGAGTCTGGAAAATTTGTTGAATGTACCGAGCAATTAGAATTACTCGCAGAAATTATCAGTCCTGGAAATTATCAGTTACCAGGAGAAAATATCAGTCTACTTGCTGGAGGATCAAAAGAGAAAATAGGTAGGTATTTGAGAAAATAGTTTTAAAGTTATTTTAGTGGACAAGTTGCTCAAAATGTTTGGCTTAGTATATTTTACTGGAAAATCTGGAAGTTATTTTACATTTTTTGGGGGGGCAGAATCCCATGTGAAGCAACAAATTTAGGGCTGCCCTATTTATGTTTGATTTGGGAAATGAAAAGCACTTAAAATTAAGTCAAATAAAAAAATGACCACCTTAATACTTTGAGATTTATCTAGCCATTTTGTTTGATAAAGGACAAAGTAGTGTTTCAGCTAAATATTTTTCTTGATTTTCATCTTGATGTGGCTCATTAATTAAGTTCTTTATCACAAATGGAACACTTTATAAAATGTTATTAATAAGTTTAATGAGTATTCTGGATTGAGCAAGATTTGCTAATGCAGGTCTAGATTTGTCCCCTTAAATAGTAGATTGACTTACTGACTTTCTTTTTTGTTGAGACAGAGTCTCACTCTGTTGCCCAGGCTGGAGTGCAGTGGCGCGATTTCGGCTCACTGCAACCTCCGCCCTCTGAGTTCAAGCGATTCTCCTGCCTCAGCCTCCTGAGTAGCTGGGATTACAGGTGTCTGCCACCGTGCCCAGCTAATTTTTTGTATTTTTAGTAGAGACGGGGTTTCATCATCATGGCCAGGCTGGTCTTGAACTCCTGACTTCGTGATCCACCCACCTTGGCCTCCCAAAGTGCTGGGATTACAGGCGTGAGCCACCACGCCTGACCTCGACTTACTGATTTTTGAGCCTTTGAAGGCAACTGCTTTTTAGGGGTCTGAGGTACAGTAATTTTGTATGAAGTATGATTTTTATATAGCTCTCAGTAATGCTTATAGTGTTTAACTGCCTGAAATATTAAAGGAGCTGTTCATTGGTGATTAGTTTTTAATAATGCCAAACATAAATCAAAATTTATAATAAAAGCACATTAACTTAATGACATTTCATTTAACTTCTGTAGACATGAAAAAACTGCTTCATAACATGTTAAGTCCAGATCCAAGGGAACCTCAGAAATCCATTGAAGTTCCATTGTTAAGAAGTTCTGTTTGTTTGGCAACTGCTTTAAACCCGATAGAACAAGATCAGAAGTGGCAGTCTATAACTGAGTAAGTTTACTCTTACGGAGGTAAATGTACATTGTGTATATCATGTGATAAACATACATGGGGTGAAGAGGGCTGGAAGGAGAGTTACTAGATTACTAAATACTAGTGCTAATAGCTTCATTTTAGTTGTAGAAGTCATATGATATATGAATGCTGCTTGCCAACAAAAACTGAGGTTGAAATGAAATAAAATGTAAAAATCCCCAAAAGCAAATGTCTTGACTTGCTAATATCATTTTATTATAGAGCAGGCTGCTCCTCTTACTGCCCCCTAACTTTGGATGTCAGTTTGATAGCATCTTACCAATTGCTTTATTCTTTGAGTGGTTATGAATTGTAATTTTTATTAATTGACAGTAAATATTTTGTTTCAGAAATGTGGTAAAGTACTTGAAGCAAACATCCCGCATCGCTATTGGACCTCTGAGACTTTCTACTTTAACAGTTTCACAGTCTTTGCCAGTTCTAAGTACCTTGCAGCTGTATTGCTCATCTGCTTTGGAGAACACAGTTTCTAACAGACTTTCAACAGAGGTCTGTATAGTTTTGCAAGCACACTCTTATGACTATTAATGGTCATTACTGTAGAACAAAGACCTTATTTTTTGAGTTTTTTGGAATAGGATTTGTAGTTGGGCAAGCTGGTAAATCCAGAAATCTAACATGCTGTTTTCAGGCAGTCTTTCATTTGGGAAGTACATGGGGCAGATGGAAGAACCTGAGATAATCGCAAGGATGGCAAATTGCTCAGTTTTTTCTTCTATTTTTGGGGTGGGAGGTGGTGTATGTAAAGACAGTTCCTTTAGGCGGATTACGTAAATTTTAGATTTGCTGCAAACAAACATCTCTCCTCTTCATCCTAAATGGGGTAAAATTCGACCAGAGATGGGGGCTTCTGAATGAATGGTGATCTTCGAGAACTTCATAATAAAGCATTAGTTGTAATGTTTTTCTGCAGTCTGCTTTATAGTAAATGTGCTGTGACTTTTTTTTTGTAATGTGCTTTATTAAGTATATTGATAAATGAGACTTAATATTCTGAAGAAGATTTCCCTTTAAAACAAAAGGCTTTCTCTTACTGTGTGCTTGCCTCTTGTGAGTAGAAGATAAATGATGTAAGGGTATAGTGTAATAGATAAAACTACTGCAATCAATCTGAAGTAGCCAAACTATATTGCAGTCTTGGACTTAAGACTTGCTATATATCTGCAAACATATCAACAGCCTGTTTTACGTTGACTAATTTTGGTTTTTCTCTGGCAGGACTGTCTTATTCCACTCTTCGGCGAAGCTTTACGTTCATGTAAACAGCATGACGTGAGGCCATGGATGCAGGCATTAAGGTATACTGTGTACCAGAATCAGTTGTTGGAGAAAATTAAAGTTAAGTGGTTTTCCTTTTTTTTTTTGTAAGAGAAAATTAAAGGTGGTTTTTTTTTTTAAATTTTGCTTTATTGAGGTTTATATTACACATTCTAAGTGTATGGTTTGATGAGTTCTAACATGTCTTCGCTTGTGTGACCACCAATACGATCGAGATACAGAACAGCGTCTTACCCCAGAAGGTTCCCTTGGGATCATCTCCTCATTTGCCCCTGTCAGCAGTTACTGATTTGCTTTCTGTTACTATGGATTAGGCTTGTCTTTACTAAAGTTTCATGTACGTGAAATCATAACAACATGTTCTCTTGTGTTTGGCTTCTCTTGCTCAGCATGATATTTTTAAGGTTCACCCATATTGCATGTATCAGGAATATAATCCTTTTTATTATTGAGTAGTGTTCTATTGTATGTATATACCACAGTTTATTTCTCCCTTCATCCTTTGCTAGATTTTGGGGTTTTTTCACATTGCGCTATTCAGTATAAACCTGCTCTAAACATTCATGTGCAAGTCTTTGAGTGGACATATATTTGCGTTTCTCTTGAGTGAATGCACCTTGTTGGGTCACGTGGCTTAACTTAAAAAAATTTTAATCACTGTGGTGCATATGTAGTGATTATTAGTGATTATCTCATAATTTTATTTTCTTGATGATTAATGATGTTGAGTGTATTTCATTTGTATTTTAGTTTGCAAATGTTTGTTCAAATTCTTCACCCGTTTTTAATGAAGACGTAAGACTTATTTTTGTGTTCTGAACATAAGTTCTTTGTCACATAAAATGTGCTATGAATGTTGAGTTTTAAATACTCCAAATGAATGGCTAGAGAATTACTATTTGTAGAAATATTTATATGTCAAAGGGATGCTAAGAATTTACTTTTTTGCACTAAAATAGAAAAGTTGCCAGAATGCTGTGGAGTTTTAGTGGAAAACATGATAGCTGGTGTTACTGAGTAAATTTGAGTGTTAATTGTCAATGTAAGCTAACGGCCAAGATAGGGACCACTGCAGGGTGGTTACTTGCAGCTATGACTCAACTGGTCCTTCACTGCCAAACATACCTGGGGTTGGATCATTGGCCTGACGTTTGCAAATCGAGGAACCTTAGGGCAAATCAGTGAACTTCTGAACTGCCTTCGTCTTCAGTTATATGGGGATTTCCCCACTTTTGAGATACTTGTAAGGATTGTATGAGATGAAGAGATGAGACAAGGTATATAAAAGTCCTAGCACGGAGCGTGTCATATAATATGGCTTCACAAGTACCCTCATCTCCTTTCCAGTCGTTTTTTGTTTTTGTTTTTGTTTTTTTGAGACCATCTCACTGTGTTGCCCAGGCTGGAGTGCCTCTTCATTTTTATTTCTTTATTCAGCAAATATTGATCAAATGTGCTTTGTACCAGGTACTGAGCTCTACGTTGGGATATAATGGTGATCAAGGAGATTGTAGATTCTGGCAGGGAAAACTGACATCAAACACGGTGACCCGACATAGTGAGACCCTTTCTCTACTAGAAGAACTTTAAAAATCACCTAGGTGTGGGCCGGGCACGGTGGCTAACGCCTGTAATCCCAGCACTTTGAGATGCTGAGGCAGGTGGATCACGAGGTCAGGAGATCGAGACCATCCTGGATAACACGGAGAAACCCCGTCTCTACTAAAAATACAAAAAAATTAGCCGGGCGTGGGGGCGGGCATCTGTAGTCCCAATTACTCGGGAGGCTGCAGCAGGAGAATGGCATGAACCCGGGAGGCGGATCTTGCATCGAGTCAAGATCACGCCACTGCACTCCAGCCTGGGCGACAGAATGAGACTCCATCTCAAAAAAAAAAAAAGAAACCAAGGACATAGAATAAAACAAGAGTGTAGATTTGGGCATTGAGGCCTTCAAATTGGATTGTTCCCAATGTCCAGAAGAAAAAAAAAATTTAGAAGAGACCCAAATCAGAAAACAAAAGTTGGGCTGAATTCAATGCAAATTATTTTCTAGCTCAATATTAATACTGCCTATGTCAGCTGAATTTCAGCCTTTCAATAACAGCTAGTCAAGTATTTTTTTAGTTGGTTCCTATTGATCGTCATCTTATTTTAGTGGAATCCATTATATTGAAGATGTCAAGTTCCTCATTTCCCATACAAAGAATGTGAGATTCATCTTTCTTGAATCTTTGCTAAGTGTTTAAGGGGACTTTTGGCATCTTTTCAGGAGGACTATAATTGGGCCCTCTAACTAAAAAGTCTCCTATGCCCCTTAGATAGATGAGATTTTCTTTTTTGACCTTGTACCCACCAACATTGGTGGGAGGCTCAGAAGGGACTGTGTAACTTTGTAGCACTTTCTAAACAGTGACCTGTTGTATGGGCATTATAGGACAGTCCGTGGGGTGGGGCGGGGGATGGGGGAGGTGGACAAATGAGGTCTGGTTTAAAGAATGAGAAGTGTGACCAGGCATGGTGACTCATGCCTGTAATCCAGCACTTTGGGATGCTGAGGCAGGAGGATCACTTGAGCCCAGGAGTTTGAGGTTACAGTAAGCTATGATTGTGCCACTGGGCTCCAGCCTGGGTGACAGAACTAGACCCTGTCTCTCAAAAAAGAAGAAGAGGTGTGTATCCTTCTAAATGATAAAACAGATCACTCCCCTGCTTACATAAAACTTCCCGGTGGCTGGCAGGCACGGTGGCTCGTGCCTGTAATCCCAGCACTTTGGGAGGCCATGGTGGGCAGATCACGAGGTCAGGAAATCGAGACCATCCTGGCTAACATGGTGAAATCCTGTCTCTACTAAAAACACAAAAAATTAACCAGGTATGGTGGCATGCACCTGTAGTCCCAGCTACTCGGGAGGCTGAGGCAGGAGAATCGCTTGAACCAGGGAGGTGGAGGTTGCAGTGAGCTGAGATTGCGCCACTGCACTCCAGCCTGGGTGACAGAGACTCTGTCTCAAAAAAAAAAAAAAAGAAAAAAAAATTAGATGGGTGTGGTGGCATGTGCCTGTAATCCCAGCTACTGGGGAGCCTGAGGCAGGAGAATCGCTTGAACCTGGGAGGCAGAGGTTACAGTGAGCCGAGATTGCACAACTGCAGTCTGCCTGGGTGACAGAGCTAGACTCTGTCTCAAAAACAGAAAAACACAAAAAAACAACTTTCCAGTGGCTTCTCACTGCTCTGAGTATAAACTCCAGGCTCTTCCATTGCAACCAACAGGATCTGGTGATTCGACCCCAGCCCCCCTTTCCAGGCCCTCATCACCTTGATCCTCTCTTAACCTATCCTGCTCCAGCTGCACTGGCTTCCTTCCCATTCTTCCAGTATACCAAGATTGTTTCTGCCACAGGGCCTTTGCATCTGCTGTTCTCTTCGCCTGGACTCCTCTTGGTTCTTTTTTTTTTTTTCTTTGAGATGGAGTCTCACTCTGTCGCCCAGGCTGAAGTGCAGTGGCGCGATCTCGGCTCACTGCAAGCTCCGTCTCCCAGGTTCATGCCATTCTCCTGCCTCAGCCTCCCGAGTAGCTGGGGCTACAGGCATCCGCCACCACGCCCGGCTAATTTTTTTGTATTTTTAGTAGAGACAGGGTTTCACCGTCTTAGCCAGGATGGTCTCGATCTCCTGACCTCGTGATCCGCCCGCCTGGGCCTCCCAAAGTGCTGGGATTACAGGTGTGAGCCACCGTGCCTGGCCATAGAGCAGTCTCTTCCTTTTCCTGTTGGGTCTCTGCTCAAATGTCATGTCAGAGAGGCAGACCTCTGGGGCGGTCTATCTGAGGGAATGCACCCATCTCCCTTCCTCTGACCAGTTAGTTACCTTGCTTATTGTTTCAAAGCTCTTACCACCACCTGAAGTCATCTATCTGGTTTGGTTATTTTATTGTTTAGTAGCAGTCTTTATTTTATTATTATTATTATTTTTTGATGGAGTCTCACTCTGTTGCCCAGGCTGGAGTGCAGTAGCATGATCTCGGCTCACCACAACCTCTGCCTCCCAGGTTCAAGCGATTCTCCTGCCTTAGCTTCCTGAGTAGCTGGGACTACAGGCACGTGCCACCATGCCCAGCTGATTTTTGTACTTTTAGTAGAAACGGGGTTTCACTATGTTGGCTGGTCTTGAACTCCTGACATCAAGTGATCCGCCCACCTCGGCCTCCCAAAGTACTGGGGTTACAGGCATGAGCCACCACGCCAAGCTGGTAGCAGTCTTTCCTAGAATGTGGATGCCTTGGAAAACAGGGGCTTTGCCTTGTTTCCCTAGAACCTAGAATGGCATCTGGCACACAGCAGATGCTACATCTATTGTAAACGAATGAATGAAAGAAGTGTCCTTGCAGCCACACTGGCAGCCGTAACGTAGTGGTTATAAATCTAGACTCTGGAGTCTCAAGTGCAAATGTCATTGGCCTCTCCTCCAGCCTCCTCAAGGGGCACTCAATGAAAGAACCTGGAAGCGCCCTGATATGACTGTGGTTGGACTGACATGACTGCCAGATGGTGGGACTTGGTCTGGAGCAGAGACTACTTGGAATGGTAGAGGCAAAACTCAACAGCCCCTGGAGCTGCGCTTGTGGTGGAGCTGGACCCTGATTTTAGCTGGACCTTGTTTTTAGAGACAGGGTTTCCTTCTGCAGTCTCAAACTCCTAGCCTTGATTGATCCTCCTGCCTTGGCCTCCCAAAGTGCTGGGACTACAGGTGCATGCAACCACACCTGGCTAATTTTCTTTTCTTCTTTCTTTTCTTGTCTTTTTTCTTTTTTTTGATGGAGTCTTGTTCTGTTGCCCAGGCTGGAGTGCAATGGTGCGATCTCGGCTCACTGCAACCTCTGCCTCCTGGGTTCAATCCATTCTCCTGCCTCAGCCTCCCAAGTAGCTGGGACTACAGGTGTGTGCCACCGTGCCTGGCTAATTTTTGTATTTTTAGTAGGGACGAGACTTCACCATGTTGGCCAGACTGGTCTCGACCTCCTGACCTCAGGTGATCCACCCACCTTGGCCTCCCAAAGTGCTGGGACTACAGGCACATGCAACCACGTCTGGCTAATTTTCTTGAGTTTTAGTAGAGACTGGGTCTCGTTATGTTGTCCAGGCTGGTCCCGAGCCCTAACTACTGGGACAGAAACAAGATGGTAAGATAGAGAAGGAAGAGTGGCCTGCTCAGATGGGGTGGTCCAGAGGCCTCTCGGGGGAGGTGACTCCTTTTTATTTTTTTTGAGATGGAATCTAGCTCTGTCACCCAGCCTGAAGTGCAGTCGTGTGTTTCATGTGCGTCCGTGTGAAGAGACCACCAAACAGGCTTTGTGTGAGCAACATGGCAGTTTATTTCACCTGGGTGCAGGCGGGCTGAGTCCGAAAAGAGAGTCAGCAAAGGGTGGTAGATTATCATTTGTTCTTACAGGTTTTGGGATAGGGGGTGAAGAACCATGTTTTGCGGGCAGGGGTGGATCTCACAAAGTACATTCTCAAGGGTGGGGAGAATTACAAAGAACCTTCTTAAGTGTAGGGGAGATTACAAAGTACCTTTTTAAGTGTGGGGGAGATTACAAAGTACATTGAACAGTTAGGGTGGGGCAGAAACAAATCACAATGGTGGAATGTCATCAGTTAAGGCTATTTTTACTTCTTGTGTGGATCTTCAGTTACTTCAGGCCATCTGGATGTATACGTGCAAGTCACAGGGGATGCAATGGCTTGGCTTGGGCTCAGAGGCCTGACAGTGTGATCTTGGCTCACTGCAAACTCTGCCTCCTGGGTTCAAGCAATTTTTGTGCCTCAGCTTCCCGAGTAGCTGGGATTACAGGTGCCCGCCACCATGCCCAGCTAATTTTTGTATTTTTAGTAGAGACAGAGTTTCACCAGATTGGCCAGGCTGGTCTCGAACTCCTGTCTCACGTGTCTGTGTGAAGAGACCACCAAACATGCTTTGTGTGAGCAACATGGCTGTTTATTTCACCCGGGTGCAGGCGGGCTGAGTCCGAAAAAGGAGTCAGCAAAGGGTGGTGTGATTATCACTGGTTCTTATAGATTTGGGGATAGGCGGTGGAGTTAAGAGCAGTGTTTTGGGGGCAGGAGGTGGCTCTCATAAAGTACATTCTCAAGGGTGAGGAGAATTACAGAGAAACTTCTTAAGGGTGGGGGAGGTTATAAAGAACCTTCTTAAGAGTGGGGCAGATTACAAAGTACATTGATCAGTTAGGATGGGGCAGAAACAAATGACAATGGTGGAATGTCTTCAGTTAAGGCTGTTTTCACTTCTGTGGATCTTCAGTTGCTTCAGGCCATCTGGATGTATACGTGCAGGTCACTGGGATATGATGGCTTAGCTTGGACTCAGAGGCCTGACATTCCTGTCTTCTTATGTTAATAAGAAAAATAAAACAAAATAGTGGTAAAGTGTTGGGGTGGCGAAAATTTTTGGGGGTGATATGGAGAGATAATGGGCGATGTTTCTCAGGGCTGCTTCGAGCGGGATTAGGGGCGGCACGGGAACCTACAGTGGGAGAGATTCAACTGAAGAAAGATTTTGGGGTAAGGGCTGATACTGTGGGGTTGTTAGAAGGAGCATTTGTCATATAGAATTATTGGTGATATAGAATTATTGAATTATTGGTCATATAGAATCATATGGTTTTGTATGAATTGAGAAACTAAACAGAAGACACACGGTCCGAATAAGAGAAGGAGAAAAACAGGTGTTAAAGGACTAAGAATTGGGAGGACCCAGGACATCCAATTAAGAGAGTGCCCAAGGGGGTTCAGCATAATTATTTGCTTGGTTGGCAAGTTTTTGGACTCTATCCTTGAGTTTTTTTATGTTGTCATATACCAGGCCAGATTGATTTAGGTAAAAACAACACTCTTCATTTAAAAATATACAGAGTCGTCCTTTTTCAGCAATGAGTAAATTGAGGCCTTGGCGATTTTGGAGGAAAGAGAATTGCAAAGCCAGCAATTGTTTCTTTTTTAATTTATTTATTTACTTATTTTTTTAAATTATACTTTAAGTTATAGGGTACATGTGCACAATGTGCAGGTTTGTTACATATGTAAACATGTGCCATGTTGATGTACTGCACCCATTAACTGGTCATTTACATTAGGTGTATCTCCTACTGCTATCCCTTCCCCCTCCCCCACCACACAAGAGGCCCCAGTGTGTGATGTTCCCCTTCCTGTGTCCAAGTGTTCTCATTGTTCAGTTCCCATCTGTGAGTGAGAACATGCAGTGTTTGGTTTTTTGTCCTTGTGATAGTTTGCTGAGAGTGATCGTTTCCAGCTTCATCCATGTCTCTACAAAGGACATGAACTCATCCTTTTTTATGGCTGCATAGTACTCCATGGTGTATCTGTGCCACATTTTCTTAATCCAGTCTATCATTGATGGACATTTGTGTTGGTTCCAAGTCTTCGCTATCGTGAATAGTGCCGCGATAAACATATGTGTGCATGTGTCTTTATAGCAGCATGATTTATAATCCTTTGGGTATGTATCCAGTAATGGGATGGCTGGGTCAAATCATATTCTAGTTCTAGATCCCTGAGGAATCGCCACACTGTCTTCCACAATGGTTGAACCAGTTTACAGTCCCACCAACAGTGTAAAAGTGTTCCTATTTCTCCACATCCTCTCCAGCACCTGTTGTTTCCTGACTTTTTAATGATCGCCATTCTAACTGGTGTGAGATGATATCTCATTGCGGTTTTGATTTGCATTTCTCTGATGGCCAGTGATGATGAGCATTTTTTCATGTGTCTGTTGGCTGCATAAATGTCTTCTTTTGAGAAGTGTCTGTTCATATCCTTTGCCCACTTTTTGATGGGGTTTTTTTTTTTTCTTGTAAATTTGTTGGTGTTCTTTGTAGATTCTGGATATTAGCCTTTTGTCAGATAAGTAGATGGCAAAAATTTTCTCCCATTCTCTAGGTTGCCTGTTCACACTGATCCTAGTTTCTTTTGCTGTGCAGAAGCTCTTTAGTTTAATTAGATCCCATTTGTCAGTTTTGGCTTCTGTTGCCATTGCTTTTGGTGTTTTAGACATGAAGTCCTTGCCCATCCCTATGTCCTGAATGGTATTGCCTAGGTTTTCTTCTAGGGTTTTTACGGCTTTAGGTCTAACATTTAAGTCTTTAATCCATCTTGAATTAATTTTTGTATAAGGTGTAAAGAGGGGATCCAGTTTCAGCTTTCTACATAGGGCTAGCCAGTTTTCCCAGCACTATTTATTAAATAGGGAATCCTTTCCGCATTTCTTGTTTTTGTCAGGTTTGTCAAAGATCAGATGGTTGTAGATGTGTGGTATTATTTCTGAAGGCTCTGTTCTGTTCCATTGGTCTATATGTCTGTTTTGGTACCCGTACCATGCTGTTTTGGTTACTGTAGCCTTGTAGTATAGTTTGAAGTCAGGTAGCATGATGGCTCCAGCTTTGTTCATTGGGCTTAGGATTGTCTTGGCAATGCGGGCTCTTTTTTGGTTCCATATGAACATTAAAGTAGTCTTTTGCAACTCTCATCAGCCCAGTTTAATATTACCTATTTATTATAATGTAATGCTGCTCGCACAACTGAGAAAACACTGTTGCTTTACCCCCTCCAGCTCTGTAGCAGCCACACAGAAATCATAGAACTGTAAACATATGCTAATTACACAACCTATGTAGGCAATCAATATTAAGAAAAATTTTTACTGCCCAGTAATTCTGTGGTTGAAAATGTAGAGTCTAATTTTGATCCGCAGTAACATCTAGGTTAATGTTGATTCAGAAGGAAAACGTTTGTTGTTGCCATGAGAAGAGGCATTGAAATGCTGAATCACCACCACAAATGTTACCACTATGAATATAAGGAGATACATAGGAAGATCGAATTAGACCATCTCGGACCACCAGGTTTACAATTCCACCTGCAGATACATGCAAGAAGTATTGTCACAATACTTATGTCACGTTATTCCGTTGAGGTCATCACCAACTAAGCTTATAATTAATGCGTGGTCAATTTGGTCAATGTCACCAGCGTAGCATACTAACAAAAACAAGGGTTGCAAACTCAAATGCCTATAAGGCAGAACGTAAGACGGTAGGAAGCAAAGTCTATAGGGAGCTATATAATAGAGGCTGCAGATTCATGGCAGATTCTAAAGCACAGCAGTCCCCAACATTTTTGGCACCAGGGACCGGCTTTGTGGAAGACAATTTTTCCACAGGCAGCAAGGGATGGGGCACAGGATGGTAATGGTCTTGGGATGAAACTGTTCCACCACAAATCATCAGGAATTAGATTCTCATAAGGAATATGCAACCTGGATCCCTCGTGTGTGTAATTCACAACAGGGTTCATGCTCCTGTAAGAATCTAATGATGCTGCTGATCTGACAGGAGGCAGAGCTCAGGCAGCAATGCAAGCAATGGGGAGCAGCCAGAAATACAGACGAAGCTTCAATTGTTACCCACCATTCACCTTCTGCTCTGTGGCCCAGTTCCTAACAGGCCACAGACCAGTACATGTCCATGGCCCAGGGGTCAGGGACCCCTGCTGTGGCACATTGCTTAATAGAGGACTGTAGCAGCCATGTGCCCTGACCTTTCCTTTTTTTTTTTTTTTTGAAATGCCAGAAACCCAGAATTTTATTTATTTATTTATTTATTTATTTTTTTAATTTTTTTAAGACAAGGTCTGGCTCTGTTGCCCAGGTTGGAGTGTAGGAGGGCGATCTCAGCTCACTGTAACATCAACCTCCCAGGCTCAAGCAATCCTATCACTTCAGCCTCCCACGTTGCTGGGATTACAGGCACACTCCACTACACCCAGCTAATTTTTTTGTATTATTTGTAGACATGGGGTTTCGCCACGTTGCCCAGGCTAGTCTGGAATTCCTGAGCTCAAGCTGTCTGCCCATCTCAGCCTCCCAAAGTGCTGGGATTGCAGGAGTGCACCACCACACCTGGCCTGAAACCCAGATTTTATTTATTTATTTATTCATTTTTTGAGATGGAGTCTTGCTCTATTGCCTAAGCTTGAGTGCAGTGGCGCGATCTTGGCTCACTGCAACCTCCACCTCCCTGGTTCAAGCGATTCTCCTGCCTCAGCCTCCCAAAGTGCCGGGATTACAGGCATGCAACACCACACCCAGCCTGAAACCCAAATTTTTAATATGAAATCAAAGTCTTCAAACCTCGTAGGTGTCATAAAAAGCACACTGAGGACCACTAGTTTGCAACTGCCAATCTAAAATATCATAGACATTATATCACTTTAACCATGAAAAAAAAAAGTATGTGAGGCAGAAAATGGAAGCAACCATGCCTAATTTATTGTTGAATACTTTTTCCATATACCAAGAGCTTCCTTTGCACTAGCATCTGAAACTATATCCAGAATAACACTGGTTTCATAAAAGTGTTGATCCTCACACCTCTTTATAGTCTTGCACCTAGCACAGTGGAGTGAAGCAGTTTAAATAGCACTTGTTCCTTGAGTATATATGGAAAAAAGTGAAGTATTGATAAGTGTTCAGCTAATATGAGCAGCATCTCAGGAGTTTCCAATTCTTGAATTACCAGGGAGTATTTTTACCATTTTCCTCCAGTGAAAGGCCTATTTTGAGAGACTTACCCTCCAAAATGAATATATTAAGTCATGTTCCTTTTTTTTTTTTTTTTTTTTTGAGACAGGGCCTTGCTCTGTTGCCCAGGCTGGAGTGCAGTAGCATGATAGTTACAGGAAAGGGGTCCCAATCTAGACCCCAAGAGAGGGTTCTTGGATCTTGTGCAAGAAACAATTCAGGGTGATGCCACAGTGTGAAGTGAAAGCAAGTTTATTAAGAAAGTAAAGGAGGAGGGTCACGGTGGCTCACTCCTGTAATCCCAGCACTTTGGGAGGCCGAGACAGGTGGATCACGAGGTCAGGAGATCAAGACCATCCTGGTTAACACGGTGAAACCTCATCTCTACTAAAAATACAAAAAAATTAGCCAAGTGTGGTGGCGGGCACCTGTAGTCCCACCTACTCTGGAGGCTGAGGCAGGAGAATGGGATGAACCCGGGAGGCAAAGCTTGCAGTAAGCCGAGATCGTGCCACTGCACTCCAGCCTGGGTGACAGAGGGAGACTCCATCTCAAAAAAAAAGAGAGAAAGTAAAGGAATAAAAGAATGGCTACCCCATAGACGGAGCAGCCGTGAGGGCTGCTGGTTGCCCATTTTTATGGTTATTTCTTGATGATATGCTAAACAAGGAGTGGATTTTTCATGCCTCCTCTTTTTAGACCATATAGGGTAACTTCTTGATGTTGCCGTGGCATTTGTAAACTGTCATGGTGCTGGTAGGAGTGTAGCAGGGAGGATGATGGGAGGTCAGTCTTGTCTCTATTTTGGTTTTGGTGGGTTTTGGCCAGCTCCTTCACTGCAACCTGTTTTATCAGCAAGGTCTTTATGACTGGTATTTTGTGCTGACCTTCTGTGTCATCCTGTGACTTAGAATGCCTTAACCATCAGGGAATGCAGCCCAGTAGTTTCAGCCTCATTTTTCCCGGCTCCTATTTAAGATGGAGTTGCTCTGGTTCACACACCTCTGACATGATCTCTGCCCACTGCGGCTTCCACCTCCTGGGTTCAAGAGATCCTCCTGCCTCACCCTCCCAAGGTGCTGGGACTACAGGTGTGTGCCACCACGCTCAGCTAATTTTTGTATTTGTTGTAGAGACGGTGTTTTTCCATGTTGCCCAGGCTGGTCTCAAACTCCTGGGCTCAAGCAATCCTTCTGTCTCAGCCTCCCAAAGTACTGGGATTACAGGCATGTCCCACCATGCCCAGACTAATATTTACTTTTAATCAGACTAAGATAGGGTTACTACTTGAGTTGCTATGGCTCCAGCTGAAAGAAAGCCTGTGCAGTCATATCACGCATAAACATTTGCTTTATGCTAAAAATATGGTGGACCTGGCATTACAGCTATTACAAATCTCCTAAGGTGTCTCGGGTAGTGTATTAGTTACTTTTCATACTGCTATGAAGAAATACTCAAAACTGGGTAATTTATAAAGAAAAAGAGGTTTAATGTACTCACAGTTCCACAAGGCTGGAGAGGCCTCAGAATCATGGTGGAAGGCAAAGAAGGAGCAAAAAGGTATGTCTTACATGGCAGCAGGCAAGAGAGCACGTGCAGGGAAACTGCCCTTTATAAAACCATCAGATTTAGTGAGATGTATTCACTATCACGAGAACAGTATGGGAAAAACCTGCCCCCATGATTCGATTACCTCCTACCGGGTCCCTCCCACGACACATGGGGATTATGGGAACTATAATTCAAGATGAAATTTGGGTGGGGACGCAGCCAAACCATATCGGGTAGCAACAACCTGGGGTCAGTTTTGCAGGTGGTAAAGCCATTTACCAAGATAGTTGTAGGTAAAGAAGGGCAGATTTATTAGAGAAATTATGAAAATATGTTGCAATGGGCAGCTCAGCAGAGAAGGGGCTACCTGCAAAGAGGCAATGGCTGGAGGAAAGTTTTATAGGGTCCTGCTGAAGGGTGCTATGTGTGGAATGAGGTCATTGTGCCCGCAGGTTGTTTGTGATTAGCTGTCTCTAACAAATTGTTCATACAATAATTGTTCATTATTGTTCTCTACTTGGGGCTCTCCCCAACCTGGGGACCCTTCCTTATTGTTGCTTACTTATCAGGACTCCACATAAGGGTGTGGAAACTTCATTCATTCATATCTTCAACACAAATTGTAGGTAGCCTGTTTCTTAAAACATTTATTCAACAAATATTTAGTCCAAGCCAGTATTACTTATTACCTTCTCTACTACTTTATGGACTTTTAACTATCTCTGACACTATTCACTATTCTTCCACATTCTCTATTATTTATACCTATGGTAAAATTTGCCAGTTTGACCATACAACTAATACTCACAGGGAATATATAGAGTCTAGAAGAAAATATACAGGTCCTTAAAGGCTGCCCTGCCAACAAAACCATAATGCGGGAACAAACATCACAACTATGCCAAATAATCAATCCTACAATGTCCAAAATTTTACTTTAAAACTGGAATTTCCAGACTTCCTTTCTGCATTAACCAGTTTAACTAGACAGTGACGAAATATTCCTCCTACTTTATGCTGTGATAGTTTATTTATTTATTTATTTATTTATTTATTTATTTATTTGAGACAGAGTTTCGCTCTTGTTGCCCAGGCTGGAGTGCAGTGGCACGATCTCAGCTCACCACAACCTCCGCCTCCCAGGTACAAGCGATCCTCCTGCCTCAGCCTCCCGAGTAGCTGGGATTACAGGCATGTACCACCACGCCCGGGTAATTTTGTATTTTTAGTAGAGACGGGGGGTTTCTCCATGTTGGTCAGGCTGGTCTAGAACTCCTGACCTCAGGTGATACCCCTGCCTCAGCCTCCCAATGTGCTGGGATTACAGCTGTGAAGCCACCACGCCCGGCTGCTGTGATAGTTGAGATGTAAACCAAAAATAAAATTCTAAGCCACCCAATCCGACTGAATGTACCCTTCCTGTTGACCAAGGACATTCCAAAGTAAACTGAAAAGACCAGCTTAGGCCATGATGGGAAGGGGAGGTGTCAACATGCCTCATTCTACCTTCCTCCCTCTGGAATCCAGACACAACTGACCAGCATTAACATTAAAACAGAGATCTTAAGCTGGGCACAGTGGCTCATGCCTGTAATCCCAGCACTTTGGCAGGCCAAGGTGGGATCACCTGAGGTCAGAAGTTCAAGACCAGCCTGGCCAGTATGGTGAAGCCATGTCTCTACTAAAAATACAAAATGAACCGGACATTGTGGTGCACGTCTGTCATCCCAGCAAGGCAGGAGAATCACTTGAACCCAGGAAGCAGAGGTTGCAGTGATCCAGGATCATGCCATTGCACTCCAGCCTGGTTAACGGAGCGAGACTCCGCCTCATTAAAAAAAAAAAAAAAAAAGCCGGGCGTGGTGGCGGGCACATGTAATCCCAGCTACTAGGGAGGCTGAGGCAGGAGAATGGTGTGAACCAGGGAGGCGGAGCTTGCAGTGAGCCGAGATTGTGCCACTGCACTCCAGCCTGGAGAGAAATGCATTTCATAATGCATTTTAATTGCATTAGCAGTGATTTAATTTTTTTAGATGCTAAAACTTATGGGTGAAAGTGGATTAAATGTAGCCAAATGCAACATCAAAATCTTCAGGCACAAAAACCCATTAACTTTTTCATACTCTCAGAAGATGAACCTAATTTCAAATGAAAGCTGCCTCCAGAATATATTGTTAAGCATATTCTAGATATAATTCATTTTGGCAAACATACTGTAGAAATTCACATAACATTTTACTGTACTAAAAGTAAATTGCCCATGTAACAAAAAATATCTTTTCAGAGCTTCAAATGAATTTTAAAGGATGACTGATGGTCCTTGGAAGAGAAACAGTAAAGGAATAAGGTTTGTAGCAATGATGTATGAGTTAGAAATTGCAGTTCCAGATGATCTCTTTATTAAAGAGACGATCTACACTTAATTTGGTCAACTGTTATGAACATAGTTCATGTTAAGTCTCCATTTAAATACAACCTGAAATACCAAAGTTAATTTTCTTTTCTTTCTTTTTTTTTTTTTTTTAAGACAGAGTCTTGCTCTGTTGCCCTTCCTGGTGTGCAGTGGCGTGATCTCGGCTCACTGCAACCTCCACCTCCTGGGCTTGAGCAATCCTACTGCCTCAGCCCCCCAAGTAGCTGGGAGGACAGGTGCAAGCCACGGCACTCAGCTAATTTTTGCATTTTTCGTAGAGATAGGGTTTCACCATGTTGCCCAATTTGGTCTCGAACTCCTGAGCTCAAGTGATCCGCCCGCCTTGGCCTCCCAAAGTGCTGGGATTACAGGCATGAGCCACCGTGCCTGGCCAGAAAATTGTAAACACACACAAACTCTCAAGTGGCCTAATTCCCTCTCACCAAACCAATGACAATACAGATAGAATAACTTGTGTTCATTTTTGTACAAACAAAAAAGATATAAATTGTGAATGATGCATGATTTTTAATTACAAGTAAACTGGGCAAATGCTTCTGCATTATTTAAAGCTAAAAGGTGATCAGTGGAAACTTTCCTCTGTTAGTACTCTAATACTTTTTATATTTATCGGCTCACTACAACCTGTGCCTACCAGGTTCAAGCGATTCTCCTGTCTCAGCCACCTGAGTAGCCGAGACCACAGGCACGCACTACCATGTCCGGCTAATTTTGTATTTTTAATAGAGACAGGGTTTCACCGTGTTGGCCATGCTGGTCTTGAACTCCTGACCTCAACCGATCCGCCTGCCTTGGCCTCCCAAAGTTCTGGGATTACAAGCGTGAGCCACTGCGCCCAGCCTTATTATAATTGTTACTATTTAAATCTCTTTTGCTCTCTCCTTCAAGAGAGACCTCATCCCATTCAGTTGCATCCATTTATTTATTCATCTTCTGCCTCCTGGGCTCGAGAGATCCTCCAGCGTGAGTCTCCCAAGTAGCTGGGACTACAGGCTCACACCACCATGCTTGGCTAAATTTTGTAGGTTTCGGAGAGACAGGCTCTTGCCACATTGCCTAGGCTGGTCTCAAACTCCTGGGCTCAGATGATCCACCTGCCTTCGCCTCCCAAAGCACTGGGACGTGAGCCACCACGCCCAGCCGCAAGTACTTTTACACAAAATGCAAACACTATTCTTCCATCATAAAAGTGATACCACAGCTTCTGTGAAGTTTTGCCAGGTAGTACTCATAATTACCTTGGGTGAACTTTTTGATGTTAAACTGTATCTTCTTCTTACGAGTTTTTCCATTGTATTAACTGCTTTTACAACAACACAAATAACAAGTTATTTTACAAACCATTTAGAAATTTCTGTACTATGGTCCCAGTAATGTAAAATATATTAATGCCTATTACATTCAGATAAATTATACACTTGGAAACCACATACTTATGACTTACAGAAACTTACAGAAACAAATTATAGAAATTATATGCTCAATTTTTAGGTATATAGTCTTAAATTAAGCTTAAATATACATTCTCAAGATAAATTAACAGTTCAGGGCTTCACAACTTGAAATCTGTGGAAGATGACATTGGAGACAACAGAACTCTGGTGGAATTCTTAGATGGAATTTGCCGAAACTTTTTCTTTTTTTTTTTTTCTGAGATGGAGTGTCACTCTGTCGCCCAGGCTGGAGTGCAGTGGCGCAATCTCAGCTCACTGCAAGCTCTGCCTCCCGGGTTCACGCCATTCTTCTGCCTCAGCCTCCTGAGTAGCTGGGACTACAGGCGCCCACCGCCACGCCCGGCTAATTTTTTATATTTTTAGTAGAGATGGGGTTTTACTATGTTAGCCAGGATGGTCTCGATCTCCTGACCTTGTGATCCACCCGCCTTGGCCTCCCAAAGTGAAACTTTTCTTTAAAATAGAGATGGGATCTTGCTGTATTGCCCAGGCTGGTCTCAGACTCCTTGCCTTAAGCAGTCCTCCCACCTCAGCCTCCTAAAGTGCTGGGATTACAAGCGTGAAGCATTACATCCAAGTGAAACTTCTTGAGATGGTTACGTAATGTCTAAATCTGCTGGTGTAGAAGTTAGTAAAGTGTAGAACTGAATAAATATTAAATATTAGATCAAGTTTCTCATGTTTACCTTAACGTATAAAGATTTATCTTAAAGCACTGATTTTCACAAAATAACATCAGTGTGAAATTGGAAAAGAAGCCAAATATTTTATTTCATGTATCTGAGAAATGAGGTGCTTTAGTCAACTGAATCTGCCCAAAACTAAAAAGCATTAATTGAAAAGTACTTAACTCAGAAATTATAAAAATAGGAGACATCAATAAAATACATTCTACACAGAATACGCCAACCATACACTACTCTTTTTTGATAATAAAAAATGTATTTACTGAGCCAGTTGTGGTGGCTCACGCCTATAATCCCAGCACCTTGGAAGGCCAATGAGAGTGGATCAGTTGAGGCCAGGAGTTTGAGACCAGCCTGGCCAACATGGCGAAATGCCGTCTCTACTAAGAATACAAAAATGAGCCGGGCACGGTGGCACGCACCTGTAATCCCAGGTACTCCGAAGGATGAGGCAGGATAATTGTTTGAACTCAGGAGGTGGAGGTTGCAGCGAGCCAAAATCATGCCACTGCACTCCAGCCTGGGTGACAGAGTGAGTCTCTGTCTCAAAAAAAAAAAAAAATGTTAAAGAAAAAAAGTCAGTTGCAGTGGCTCACGCCTGTAATCCCAGCACTTTGGGAGGCCGAGGCAGGCGGATTACAAGGTCAGGAGATCGAGACCACCCTGGCCAACATGGTGAAACCTCCTCTCTACTAAAAATGCAAAAATTAGGCTGAGCACGGTGGCTCACACCTGTAATCCCAGCACTTTGGGAGGCCGAGGCATGGAGATCACGAGATCAGGAGATTGAGACCATCCTGGCTAACACAGTGAAACCCTGTCTCTACTAAAAATACAAAAAATTAGCTGGACGTGGTGGCAGGCACCTGTAGTCCCAGCTACTTGGGAGGCTGAGGCAGGAGAATGGTGTGAACCCGGGAGGCGGAGTTTGCAGTGAGCCGAGATCCCACCACTGCACTCCAGCTTAGGCGACAGAGCCAGACTGTGTCTCAAAAACAGGAAAGAAAACAAAAGAAAATTTGGACTATTGCCAATTACAAATATTTTTAGAGAAGAATTCAAAACAGTAACTGTGGATGATGGAAACAATAGTTATGATAAAAGTCTGATGAAACTTCCCAGTTCACAAGGAAATTTAATTACTTATGTGCAGCATTTTAAGACAGTAATCAGAATCATGACTGACAGCATCATATCAGGGCCACCAGACTTTTATAAATTTCATACAATCTTCAGAAATAATTAATAACTTTTTTTTTTTTTTTAAGATAGATTCTACCTCTGTCACCCAGGCGGGAGTGCAGTGGCATGATCTTGGCTCACTGCAACCTCCGCCTCCTGAGTTCAAGCAATTCTCCTGTCTCAGCCTCCCGAGTAGCTGAGACTACAGGCATGTGCCACCAGGCATGGCTAATTTTTGTATTTTTAGTGGAGACAGGGTTTCACTCTATTAGGCTGGTCTGGAACTCCCGACCTCAGGTGATCCACATGCCTTTGTCTCCCAAAGTGCTGGGATTACAGGCATGAGTGACGGTGCCCAGCCATTCATGACATGTTTGTACAAATATAACTTTAGCAAATATTTAGCATAACTATCAAAATTACAAATCATATTAAATTTGTATAAATGTATGCAATTTTTGGAACACGTATATCAACAACATACCCATAAATATAACTGAGATGAGATCTAATGTCACCTCACTTGACAGTGCCCTCCCATGCAGTATCGCCACATTTGACAATGCCTGCCCATTTAATCTACCAAATAAATCGAATCACTTAATACCTCTACAAGATGAGAGATACATTCTTTGGACTCCCCAAGGGATGCACCTGAAAAAATCCCAAAGTTAGTTTTAAGCCAAAAAGACTTGATTTAGGATTTTGACACTGGAGAAACCCATTAAAGACGTCAAGTTTGAAAACACTTGATCAAAACAGAATCACAGGTCACTATTAAAAGAGTATTAATTTAACCAGAGACTTCCAAAGCAATACAGAAACTTACATGGATATAAAAACCTTAACCCTTTTAAAGGTCAGATTTGCTAAGTGATCAAAAGGGGTACTTGAATTGAATCAACACAGGAAGAGTGTGTACAGGGTTATGAGTGTAGGCAGATGGTTACTTTGGTCATATCTCCATTTGCCACCTGATTACACATGAGAATGGCATCTTTACTCACCAGAAAGCCAGTATTATAGGAGGTGTAGGAGGCATTCTTGGACTTGAGACAAGAACATTGTTGTGTAGAAATTTCATTGACTGTGTTAAAATTATTCTCCATGGGCTGGAGAACACATAACATGGCCTTTAGAATGAGACGGGCATTGATTGGATGCAAAGTCTCCACACTTACTAGCTGTGTGACATTGGACAGAGTGCTTCATCATTCCGAGACTCAGTTTTTAAAGGAAAAACAACTAACTACCTTGCAAGCTTGCTAGCAGGTTTAAGTGTAATAATGTGTGGGAATGACTGCACCGTGACTAACACGTAGTGACAGCTTAATTAATGTTAACCCTTATCATTATCATATAAGAATGGGAGTTACATAAGAGAGGAATCCTGTCAGTTCGTTCTCTGCTGTGTCCCCAAGACCATGAATCATGGCTGGCATGTAGTAGGCATTTAATAATATATGTTCAACAAGTATTTGGCAGTCTCGGAGGGCAGAAAAGGAGGTGGGGAAGATTTTTAAATAACGTTTTTTAAAAAGTCACATTGTCGTACAATACCGATTTTTCTTGCATATTTAGGAAATTGAGGGTTTTTTCCTAAAACATGCGGACATATGGGAAATAGGATGCAACATTTGCACTAATGTTTCAGACACAGTTAGAGGTTTCCAAGAGATTTTGCGCTGGGGAGGCTGCTTGCTACAAGCTCCCAAAGCTCTGGGAGAACATAGTATTCATTCCTCCCTCAGCAGAAGCGGTGAGGCAAGAAGCTCTGGGGAGCACCCAGCCTTGGACTTTTAGCATAGTGTGTCAGGTCTTCATAGTTTGGGCCCAGGGCACAGAGAAGTCACAGCTCTCCGGCATCCTGTGACCTTTACCCTCTTTGCCAAGGGAAAATGTGGCCCACCAAAGCAAGAAACTTGAGGGCATGGGTCACCCCAGCCCTGGCATCTGCCCAGAGCCCGAGAAGGAAGGAACAATGATCCTCCAGCTACCTCACGGGGCTGGCACAGGTGACCACTGCCCTGGCATCACCCAGCTGTGTCCGGCAGCCTGAACCCCATCTGTGGGGATGTGAGGAGGAAAATACAAAAGTCCTTAGGTGAACACTGAGAAGGCAGATGCAGCAGAAACCTCCAGGCCAGAACTACCCAGTCTTGGACCTATGGTGGAGATAGAGCATAGCTGGCGATCATGTGTACTTACACTCTAAGGTCACCTGGTTGCACTATGGCCTCATCTGTGGCTCTGAAAATGAAGATTTGGAAGGAGATCATCACAGCTAATGTTTAACAAGCCCCTCCTGTGTGCCAAATCATTCACCCCTCACCACAACTGAATGAGCTAAGGATTCTCATTATATATAGTTTATGGAGAGGGAAGTGCAGACACAAAGAGGTGAATTATCTTACCCAGATCACACAGCTGATAAGTGGTGGAGGCAGAATAGAATCTAAACAGTGTGGCTCCGGAGCCCACATGCATTGATTCGACAAGTGTTTATTGAGCACCTGCCACGGACAAGGCCTTGTGTGATTAAATAGGGTTGTGATTAGTAATATAAAAATGAGAAATCACTAATGCTTTTTAGACTTAACATTTTCTTTTTTTGTAGGATTCAGGCACAGAACTGTATATCCAATAATAGTGAAATGGATCCCACTAATTATGACCGAAATGATGATACATTTAAATGACTTGGATGTTTTATAGGTATGATCTCGTGAAACCTTGAGAGCAAGTGAATGACGAATGAAACTATTGTTCCTGTTTCACACAGAAGAAAACTGAGGTTAAAAGGGGTAAAGTAATTTTGCATGGCATGAAGTAGAAATTCAAAGTACAGGAATTTGAACTTGGTTCTGTCCTTTTCTGAAGCCCTTGACCACTATAGACTGAAACATCACCTTGTTTTTCCACTCATTCAACACGTTTTTTTAAAATTATCTAATAGGTTGGCACTCATGATGAGCCCCTGTTCTCATTCTGCAAATGGTGAAGCTCTCTATTGTCCTGACCCCACAGTTCCTGTCCCATGACCAGGGCCAGCTCACCAAGGAGCTGCAGCAGCACGTAACGTCAGTGACATGCCCATGCGAGTACCTGAGGAAGGTGAGTGAGTGCAGACAGATGGGGCCTGGTGCCCTTGAGCAGTTCCCGGGTCTCAGCTGCCACACATCTCATAGCGGGTGATGCTGGGGGAAGCTTATGCAGTCACAGTACTGGCTTCTTCCTCTTTTTCTTTCCATACAAGTGGCTTAGGGATGGGGTAGAGTAGTTGACTTATTTGGATGAAAACCACTATCTTCTGTCAGAAACTCAAAAGGAATCATTGCTGGCATGGTAACCTAAAGAAAAACAACCAGACAAGTGCCCAACGACAGTTAAAAAGGTTATTTATTATCTTGCCAAGTTTAGGCTGGGCGTGGTGACTCATGCCTGTAATCCCAGCATTTTGGGAGGCTGAGGCTGGTGGATCACCTGAGGCCAGGACTTCGAGACCAGCCTGACCAATACGGCAAAACCTCGTCCCTACTAAAAATACAAAAATTAGCCGGGCATGGTGGTGTGAGCCTGTAGCCCCAGCTACTCAGGAGGCTGAGACAGGAGAATTGCTTAGATTCAGGAGGTGGAGGTTTTAGTGGGCCGAGATCACGCCATTGCACTCCAGACTGTGCGACAGAACGAGACTCTGTCAAAAAAAAAAAAAAAAAAATTATCCTGCAAAATTTGAAAAGGAAATTCAAATCAACAGCTTCTAAACTACTTTTTAACATGACTCATAATAAGAAATACATTCTATAGTACATATATATGTTCTATAATTTTGAATAAAAGAATTAACCACATCACCTTTATTTTACAACATGTAATACATATTTTTTATTCTCCTTCATTTGTTTTGAATGCTCTGTGCAGTCTACAAAAAGTCCAATAGTAATAATTAAATTAGTCATTAAGTTGAACATTATCTTGTCTTTTAAAATGATAATCTCAAAAATGATCTTTTATTTTTGAGATTTATATAGATACACACACACACACACACACACACACACACACACAGAGAGAGAGAGAGAGACAGAGTTTCACTCTGTCGCCCAGGCTGGAGTGCAGTGGCACAATCTTGGCTCACTGCAACCTCCGTCTCCCGGGTTCAAGCAATTCCTCTGCCTCAGCCTCTGAGTAGCTGGGACTACAGGTGTGCACCATCATGCCCAGCTAATTTTTGTATTCTTAGTAGAGATGGGGTTTCACCATATTGGCCAGGCTCGTGTCAACTCCTGACCTCGTAATCTGCCCACCGTGGCCTCCCAAAGTGCTGGGACTATAAGTGTGAGCCACTGCACCCGGTCCAAGATAAAATTATTTTAACAATATACTATGAAGAGAAAAACACTGGCTATGAAAGAATATGCATAGTTTTACCCTGTTTAAAAATAAAGATTGAAAGAATACATATGCAAATAAGTTTACTTTTATTTTTGGTAATACTTTACTGGATTGTCCGAATATTGACAATCAGTATGCATCATGAAGCTACATGGCTAACATTGAGTACTCACTGTGTGTGCCAGGCCCTGGGTTCAATGCTCTACATGCACTTATATTTCATTTAATTCTCTCTGCAGCCTGAGATGGTATAGCCACCTCATTTTACAGAGTTGAAACTGAGGCTCAGAGACTGAAAGTTAAGCCTGAGGTTACAGTCAATAAGAGGCAGAGCTGGAACTGAAACCTACATGTGTCTGACCACCAGTTCATGTTCTGACGGCAGGCTAGTCTGCATCACAGAGCGTGGGGTAGATGGTGCATGCCTGCTAGGATGGGCTAGGTATCACTGTAGGTAAGAAACAGCCCCAAACGATGGAAATGTACACCACTGAAGGCTCTTTTCCTGCCCATGCTGCACATCCTCCATGGCTCTCCTGTGCCCTGTGCCCCACATGCCCTCATCCTGCCACGAGAATAAAGGAGCAGCCTCCATATGGGAGCTGTCAGCTGCTCTAAGAGATGAAGGAGAGGGTGGCCAGTCTCAATGGCTCCCAACTCTTTTGCCTCGAGGTGACATGCTTCACTTCCACTCACATCTCTTGGGTCAAAGCAAATCCCATGTGTACATCCACTTTCAAGTGGCCCAGGAGAGAACCTGAAATACTCGGTGGACTCCATTAAGGCCGTCATATGGTGTCAGCCTGCATGGGAGACTGTGGAGGGGCAGAGGAGGAGAGTGGGGAACTGATGGGAAATGACAGGAGGACTAAGTCACCGCAGATTTGCTTTATCCTCAGCCAGGTGGAGTTTGTCCCAGAGCTGCACAAAATCATCACCAGCATGATGAAACGGAGTAGACTTCAGAAAAAGCAGTTTGGTGAGATGTAATCAGCAGTGAACTGAGAATCAACTGAGTGACATTGAGTCAGTAAATCTCTGACTGCCTCAGTTACCCCATATGATAGTTTTGAGGATGGGAACATTGAGAGAGTTGATTTGGAAGGATATCAAGAGTAAAAATTCCAACATTTTAGTTCCTTTAAGTTAAATCCAGGCACTCTTTTTCCTGCAAGTCTCCTGTTCCTTTCAGATTGCACAGGTGAGAGTGCTCAGATTAGGGCTGGAGGTTGTAAACTATTGCTCCCACACTGACAGTGCCCCCGTGTCGTGCATGTATTCTGTGCATTTTCCTGTGCTAAACACTCTCCCAAAACATGGTGGGGCCTGATTCTTCCTCTTTGTTCCAATGGCCCTGGGTGACTCAAGTGCCCATTCAATGACCAGGACACAGAGGTCTTAGAGAGATGCTCCATGAGGCCCCATGTGCGAGCCTGTACCCTGCCGGAGCATGAGGCAAGGGACAGGGCATCGTCTGTGGGGATAGTGGGGGTAGTGGTCAGCCAGGCTTGGTGACTCTACTTGCTCACCAGATGATCCTACACCTGCCACCTCCGATGGATCCACTGCGTCTGTGCCTGCCTGTACTGCTGATGCTCCAGTGGATAACTCAGCATCCCAGCCTAGGCCCAATGCCACTGAAGATGGACCTGCCCCCTGGGGACCCAGGAGTCCTACCACTCAGCTGTCCCCAGGAGTGCCCAGACCCTCATTGTTATCCAGGACGTAGGAGCCCTACCCCTGGCCTTCCCTCATCAGCCGTAAATGATGATTTACTGCTGTTACCATCATCACTGCCTTCAGTGACCAAGGGCCTTCCAAGGTGCCAGCTCTGGAACGAAGGATGTCCTTGGGAGGTGATGACACTCAGGTACACGGGTGCTCAACAGATTGCTTCCTCCTATCCTCAGACGGTCTTTGCATGCTTGCAGCCATTGGCACTCCCATTGTATGGAAGGAAACCAGCCCAGGGTCACACAGCTGGTCAGCAGCAACACAGCTGGTCTCAAATCTAAGGTGCCTGGCCATGCCTCCATGAGGGACCGCCTGCAAGGGAGGTTGATCCTGGCTTTGGGGAGCCTTTCCTGGGCTGCACCAATAACCTCCATTGTTCGAGACCCCAAACTCTGCTCACATCTTCCTTTCCCTGTCTCTGCTTGGGCTATGATCACGGTGACTCTAGCAGCCCTTCATGGACATTATACTACTCTCTGCCATTCACTTTTGCTCTAATCTGACTTCAACCCCCACTTACTTGGTCTCTCCTTTTACAACCAACACAACCGAAATCTAGGGCTTCTTTTTTTTTTTTTTTTTTTTTTTTTTCAGACAGAATCTCATTCCATTCTGTCACCCAGGCTGGAGTGCAATGGTACGATCTCGGCTCACTGCAACCTCCGCCTACCGGGTCCAAGGGATTATCCTGCCTCAGCCTCCTGAGTAGCTGGGATTACAGGCGTGTGCCACCATGCCTGGTTAGTTTTTGTATTTTTAGTAGAGACGGGGTTTCACCATGTTGGTCAGGCTGGTCTCGAACTCCTAACCTCGTGATCCGCCTGCCTCAGCCTCCCAAAGTGCTGGGATTACAGGCGTGAGCCACCATGCCCAGCCAAATCTAGGGCCGGAACATGGCTGCAGCATATAAAAAGAATTGAATTCCATACTTTCGTTAACCCTGTTTTTTGTTTGTTTGTAGTTGTTGCTGTTTTTGAGACAGAGTCTCGCTCTGTCGCCTAGGCTGGAGTGCAGTGGTGGAATCTCGGCTCACTGCAGACTCTGCCTCCCGGGTTCAAACTATTCTCCTGCCTCAGCCTCCCAAGTAGGTGGGACTACAGGCGTCCACCACCACACCCGGCTAATTTTTGTATTTTATTAGAGACAGGGTTTCACCATATTGGCCAGGCTGGTCTGGAACTCCTGACCTTGTGATCCGCCCACCTCAGCCTACCAAAGTGCTGGGATTACAGGCGTGAGCCACCACACCCAGCCCCTGTTTTGTTTTTGTTTTGCTTGCTTCTTAGGGTTGTTTTTCTATTTATGGTAAAGGCATTGGCTTTCCATTTGTAGCATCAATAGAATATTTCCTGTTTACAATAACCTTATGTCATAGTAAATGGTAAAGGGATTTAAAGCAGTGGTTTTCAGCTGCCAGAGGCCTGAGAGAGTTTGGGCACACTCTGTGTGATCGGGCAGAAGGCCTGTGGGAAGTTTAGCAGAGGACAGGGCCAGGAAAGGTGATGGACAGTGGGGGTCTGTCCTGGTCACCAGGCCCCTGGGTCCTGCCCACCTGCTTGGAGCTCCCCACCCATCACACATGATGCTGCCAAGCCCTCTGGGTATTGTGGGCAAATACCTTAGGAGAGAAGCTGATGAACTTTGTTTCTTGAAATGCACAGATTCCTTGGACATCCCTGAGAGGTCAATCATGAAAGTCAACTTGGTTTTCTCCCCCTCATTTGGGTTCAGAATTTAAAGTCCACACACACAGGCAGTAAGATGATATAGATAAGGACATCATCACTCGGTTTCGGATGTTAAAATGTCTAAGTGGGTTAGGGGTGATTTGCGATCACACAACCTTGTGGCACAAAGAGGAATTCCCAGGCCAGAGGGAGACATTTTATTGCCATGTTACGATCTTATCATTGAGTTGAAAGGCAATCTTGTTTCATTTTGGATTCTTTCATATGTTTATGTCTTATAAGGGCACTTTGAATTTCCAAGCAAATAATAATTTTGAATTAGCTTTTAATCATTGACTTCTAGCACAGTTATATGATCAGAAACATGCTGTGTGATTTGATTGCTCTCACATATATTGAGATTTGTTGGAACAAAATAAGTCAGGTTAATTTTTGTAAATGTACCATGCATGCTTAAAATGAATGTATCTACATTTGTTCCTGAGATACAGGTTGATGGACGGATGGCTACATGGATGTGATGGAGATGGTTTACTATCGGGACCTTCCGCATCCTGCTGATGTTTTGTTGCTTAGGATATGAATGGCTGAGCGGAGGCTGTAAAACCTGGCACCCTGCTTGGGTATGAGGTTCTTCCTGCCATCCTGCCATCATTTGTTTTTTATGTTTTGTCGCCAAAAGTGACCTTGAGGAACCCTGGGAGCTCAGGAAGGAAGGAGCGCCCAGAAGCAGGGACAGGGAGCTGGTTGGGGAGGACCAGAAATCAGGTTTGTGAAGGTTCCAGAGAGGACCTGTCCTTGCGAGGAGTGTGGGAGACTGAGATGGGGGAGGGGTCATTGGAATGATGCGGGCGCTACTTGGCATTGTCCATTGTGAGGCACCACTGGGGTCATCAGGGATTGGTGGAGAGGGAGTATAAAGCCCCAGGGTTGCCAAGGGAGGGCCCAGACCGAAGAAGGTTTGGTGGATAGCAGAACCTTTTTGTCTCCCTCTAATTGCTCCTAAGCCTCACGCTCCCTTGCCCCGCGTGTCCTGTTGCTTCCCTGATCTTCTCCGTGACCTGTAGCTAAACCTTCCACCAGCGCTTGAGAACTTAATTTGAACCGGATCCTTTCCCAGACCCCTTTCTTCTCCTCCTCCTCCTCCACCTCCTCCAGGTGCCCAACAGCCCCCTTCTCCTTTCCCTTCCCTTACTTCCCCCCTTCCCCTCCCCTTCCCCTCCCCCTCCCCTCCCCCTCCCCAACTCAGATCCGGCCCCGGTCCCCGTCCCCTTCCTTCCCCCGTGCCCTGAGCCACCTCCACCTCTGTCCTGGCCGCCTCAGGGCGCCCTGAAAGGACCAGGACATGCGTCTGCGGTGGTGGCTCCTCTTTTGGCTCCTGCTGGGATTTATCAGCCATCATCCCACCCCTGTGAGTAGACGCTGGACCCGCGGGGTTTCTTCCTTTTTACTGGGCTGTGTCACGCGGCATGAAATTACACAGCTCAGGCCTGTAATCCCAGCACTTTAGGGGCCCGAGGTGGGCAGATCACTCGAGTCCAGGAGTTGAAGAGTAGCCAGGGCATCATAGCGAAACCCCATCTCTACAAAAAATTCCAAAAAAGATTAGTTGGGCCTGGTGGTGCCTACCTGTTATCCCAGTTACTGGAGAGGCTGAGGTGGGAGGATCGCTTGGGCCCAGGAGCTGGACGTTGCAGTGAGCCGAGATGGCCCCGCTGCACTCTTGTCTCTAACAAAATGGACCAAAACAAAGTGAAATGTCATTTGATTTGTGTCATCTGGTTTGATGACTTTTTTTTTTTTTTTTTTTTTAGACAGAGTCTCACTCTGTCGCCCAGGCTGGAGTGCAGTGGCAAGATCTCGGCTCACTGCAACCTCTGCTTCCGGGGTTCAAGCAATTGTCCTGCCTCAGCCTCCTGAGTAGCTCAGATTACAACGCCTGCCTAATTTTTGTATTTTTAGTAGACCACCACGCCTGGCTAATTTTTGTATTTTTAGTAGAGACGGGGTTTCACCATGTTCGCCAGGATGGTCTCCATCTCTTGACCTCGTGATCTCCCTGCCTCGGCCTCCCAGTGCTGGGATTACAGGCGTGAGCCACCGCGCCTGGCCAAAATATATAACCTTAAGTGTAAGTTTACTAACTTTGGAAAGTACATACACCAGCATAAACCAACCCCCTTTCAAGATCTACATTATTTTATTTATTTATTTATTTATTTGAGACAGTTTCTCCCTTGTTGCCCAGGCTGGAGTGCAATGGGGCAATATCAGCTCACCGCAACCTCTGCTTCCCAGGTTCGAGCGATTCTCCTGCCTCAGCCTCCCGAGTGGCTGGGATTACAGACATGTGCCACCACTCCCAGCTAATTTTGTATTTTTAGTAGAGATAGGGTTTCTCCATGTTGGTCAGGCTGGTTTTGAACTCCCGACCTCAGGTGATCCGCCCGCCTCGGCCTCCCAAAGCGTTAGGATTACAGGCGTGAACCACCGTGCCCAGCCAAGATCTACACTATTATGTCACCCCAGAAAGTGAACTCTCACTCTTCCCAGCCAGTCTCTTTATCATAGGTTAGCTTGCTTATTCTGGAATTTCGCGTCTACAGATGCATGCCATGCCATAGGTACTCTTTTGTGTCTGCTTTGTTCTGCTCAACACTATGTTTCTGAAATCATTACCATTGTTGTATGGTTCTCTAACTCCATCATTTCCATTTCAGACTCAGCATATGCTCAGTTCAACCTGATGAAGGGCTATCTCTGTTTAATTCACCATCTTGAAAGAAACATTTAAAATTGAGATGTTTTCAAGAATATATAGTTAAATCCTGAGGAATCGATGTAGAAATGTTATCACAAGCTGTCTGAACTTACTCAGGGGAAGTCTTCGTCTTCACTCACATAAGAGTCTAATGGAATTAATACCAACAATCTTAGAGAAATCCCACACTATTCATGCCATTTTCATGATCTCCGCCTTGGTACTTTTTTTTTTTTTTTTTTTTTTTGAGACAGAGTCTCGCTCTGTCACCCAGGCTGAAGTGCAGTGGTGCGATCTCGGCTCACTGCAACCCCTGCCTCCCCGGTTCAAGTGATTCTTCTGCCGCAGCCTCCCAAGTAGCTGGAACTATAGGCGCGTGCCACCATGCCCTGCTAATTTTTTGTAATTTTAGTAGAGATGGGTTTCACCGTGTTAGCTAGGATGGTCTCAATCTCCTGATCTCGTGGTCCACCCACCTCGGCTTCCCAAAGTGCTGGGATTGCAGGCGTGAGCCACCATGCCCGGCCCACCTTGTTAATTTTTAAGCACTAAAATTTGATCCTTATTTGTGAATGAAGTAATCTCTTCATTGTATTTTTTTTTTTTTTTTTTTTTTTTTACTTATGCTGAGCTTTAAATGACAAAGATTCATATAATCCAAGAGAGAAGTATTATTTAGAGGGATTCTTTTACCATGTGATATATAATAAATGCATCCAATGTTATACATCAATTTAAAAAACAAGTAAATAACTTTAAAGAAAAGATAACTACTGGCTAGGTGCAGTGGCTCACACCTGTATTCCCAGCACTTTGGGAGGCCGAGGCAGGTGGATCATGAGGTCAGGAGTTGGAGACCAGCCTGGCCAAGATGGTGAAACCCTGTTTGTACTAAAAATACAAAAATTAGCCGAGTGCGGTGGCAGGCGCCTGTAATCCCAATTACTCAGTAGCTGAGGCAGGAGAATCGCTTGAACCCGGGAGGCGGAGGTTGCAGTGAGCTGAGATCATGCCACTGCAATCTAGCCTGGGTGACAGAGCAAGACTTTGTCTCCAAACAAAAAGAAAAGATAATTACTTTATACTTAGCTTGTCTTAGCCATGAGTGATGGGCTGCATGTGGCCCAGGACAGTTTTGAATGCAGTTCAACACAAATTTGTAAACTTTCTTAAAACATTAGGAGATTTTGGCCAGGTACAGTGGCTCATGCCTGTAATCCCAGCACTTTGGGAGGCTGAGGCGGGCAGATTACCTGAGGTCAGGAGTTCGAGACCACCCTGGCCAACATGGCAAAACCCCATCTCCACAAAAAATACAAAAATTTGCTGAGTGCATTGTCAGGCACCTGTACTCCCAGCTACTCAGGAGGCTGAGGCAGGAGAATCACTTGAACCTGAGAGGCAGAGGTTGCAGTGAGCCGAGAGCACGCCACTGCACTCCAGCCTGGGTGACAGAGTGAGATCCCATCTCAAAAACAAACACCAAACAAAAGCAAAAACAAAAACAAATGGCTGGGCACGGTGGCTCACACCTGTAATCCCAGCACTTTGGGAGGCCGTGACAGGCAGATCGCCTATCAGGAGTTCAAGGCCAGACTGGCCAACATGGTGAAACCTCATCTCTACTAAAAATACAAAAATTAGTCGGGCATGGTGGCAGAGACCTGTAATCTCAGCTACTCGGGAGGCTGAGGGAGGAGAATGGCTTGAGCCCAGGAGCTGGAGGTTGCAGTGAGCCGAGATTGCACCACTGCACTCCAGCCTGGGCGACTGAGTGGAGCGGAACTCTGTCTCCAAAAAAAAAAAAAAAAAAAGAGTTTTTTTTTAGGTCATCAGCTATTGTTAGTGTTAGTGTATGTTATGTGTGGCTCAAGACAACTTTGCTTCTTTTAATATAGGCAGGGAAGTCAAAAGATTGGATATCCCTGCTTTATACCAAGAAAGACAGCACCCCACATTTGCAATGCCTAAAAACACTACCAGCCATCTGAAAAACATGAGACTTGTAACTTCTGTTCTTTTTTGTAGCAGTGGAATCCCACGGTGATATCTGAGGGATGTGGTTACCCTTTGGAGGAGGTTGACGGTTTCTAAGGATGATTCTTTCTGAGTGAAATATTGTCGGTGTCATTGACCTTTTCATTATTTCAACTATTATTATTCCAGGTTATCAATACTCTGGCTGTCTATCGTCATCGTGAGACTGACTTTTGTGGAGGAGTTCGAGACCACCCTGGCCAACATGGCAAAACCCCATCTCCACAAAAATTGGATAATTTGATAATTATCATTATTGAGTTTCTGAGACCTTACACATTTACCATTCTCTTCTGCACAAATTACCTTTGTGTGAGTATACTAACTTTCTGTAGAGGTATACTTGTAATCACAAATAAGAATAAATTATATAAAACAATTCACATTTCTGGACTTCATTATGAATATGTGGTTTTACCCAAACAATCAGGGAAATGATTTATTAGCATAAGAATTATGAAAATGTCTGCCATTTACATTATGAAAATTAAATAGGTCGGTGTTTGTTTAATAGAATGTCAACAGAGCTTTTGGTCAAAAATAAGTTTTTTTAACCTTTGTGCTATTTATCACAAATGGAGTATGAGGTTTCGTCACTTAAATAGGAAATTCTTTCTAAACTCTTCTGCTTTATAGTTCTATCGTATGGGTGGAAGGAAAGCTTCCAATCTCCTCTCTGAAGATTCACTGCAGAAATGAGCTGACAACAGACAGCTTAACAGGAAAAGAAAAACATAGAACAGGCATAAACATGGGAACCAGCTGAAAAATGAGACTGCTAGAAGGGCCGGATAGTTGATGCTTAAAGAGCACCCTGTTGTGAGGGGAGAGGGAGATAGATGGAGATGTAGGCCATTTAGAGGGGCAGCAAATGATTTTTAGGGGAAATGAAAGAGGCCAAGGAACAAACAATTGGCCTGAGACAAAGTTCCTCTGAGGTCATAGGGACGAGGTGACAAACTGCCGGAAGGTGAAGGGCAGAACTGCACTGCGTCTCATGATGCAGAGAAAGCCCCAGAGAATCTCTTAGAACTGCCCTCCAAGAGAATCAATGAAAAGTGTGTCTGGGCAGGGTAATTTTGAATGACATCATTCAAAGTGCATGTTCCCACTTGCAACTGGAGAGAGATCAGTATGTCAAAAGTCTGTACTTGGTAAGAATTGGGCTGCTAAGTTGTGCCATAATTTGTCTTTTGAGCCTTTTTTCCTTTGGGTAAGTTGAGCTCTACATTTTGTCTTGCCATTCATGACAGTAAAAATGTGGTTGTCTGGGGGCTGAAACTCCTTCTGAACAATGATCCAAGATAAAAGTACTAATACCACAATGCTTTTTTATATTCAAGGGAAGAGGAAGTATGTTTCAGTTTAACCACCTAGATAATTAAACATCATTTGGCACTGCCTTTCAAGATATGTAGAAAACAGAAAATATATGAGTTATGAAGATATCTAGGCACATTTAACATTCTCTATGCCACTTAGTCCTGAACAGAGAATTTTCGGTATAAATTGGAGGAAGCTTTTTTTTTTTTTTTTTTTTTTTCTTTTCTCACCCCCGAGACGAGTCTCCCTCTGTTGCCCAGGCTGGAGTATAATGGTGTGATCTCGGCTCACTGCAACCTCCACCTCCTGGCTTCAAGCGATTCCCCTGCCTCAGCCTCTCAAGTAGCTGGGATTACAGGTGCCCACCACCATGCCCAGCTAATTTTTGTATTTTTAGTAGAGTCGGGGTTTTACCATGTTGGCCAGGCTAGTCTCAAAACCCGACCTCAAATAATCCACCCGCCTCAGCCTCCCAAAGTGCTGGGATTACAAGCGTGAGCCACCACGTGAGCCAGGGGAAGTTTTTAAATTTACCACTTTTTAACAGTTCCATTTAGGAAAGTTCAGTTGAGCTGTTGGACTTGGACAACTTCGCACCTCTCATCTTTGTCGTTGTCATCTAGTCATCTATACCATTACCTCCTAAGCAAGGACATCATGGGTGCCATGAAGCATTCATGCGTGATGGCATTTCTTTGCTTGTCATTTCTTCATGTGTTTGACATTTCTCCTAGCTCCAAACTGGGCCAGCTACCTTTCCTATGAAATCTAGCAGTAGTTGTGGGATTGATGTGGTTTCTCTTTTCATCTTTTTAGATTAACCATTGCTTCTCTCGAAATCCTAGTACATGATTTTTTTTTTATCCTATGTGCAGAAACCAGGAAAAAACAAATTCTGCAAAGAATATGAAAGATATTATTTCAGGCCAAGTGTGGTGGCTCATGCCTGTAATCCCAGCACTTTGGGAGGCTGAGGCAGGTGGATCACTTGAGGTCAGGAGTTCAAGACCAGATGGGCCAACATGGTGAAACCCCATCTCTACTGAAAAGACAAAAATTAGCCAGGCATGGTAGCAGGCACCTGTAATCCCAGCTACTTGGGAGGCCGAGGCACAAGAATCGCTTGAATCTGGGAGGTGGAGGTTGCCGTGAGCCAAGGTAGCGCCACTGCACTTCAGCATGGTTGAGAGTGACACTCCATCTCAAGAAAAAAGTCATTTCAATGACTACCTCAGGAGATTCATAGGTATCTGACCCACATCTGAGATGGGATTTGCATTGCATTTTCGCTATGATGAGAACAAATATTTAATATCTTAGAAGATTAAAAGCATACTGTGATAATATGGAAATCTTGGTGGGAATTCAGTCATTAGTGAGAATGTTTTGCGTTAAGTTCAAACCAGCCTCAACGAAGCTGATGTGAGGGAAGGGAAAGTGAACTCTGAGTAGAGCAGGGACAGAAGGAAGATGCTCCAGTGCAGATCAGGAAGGAGCAGGGGGTGAAATGTTACAAATTCTAGAACTCAGAGAGCTGAAGGTAATTACTTCCTTTTCAAGTTGTGAAACGTGTTAACCTGTGGTAAAATACTTAGAAGATGATAATTACCATCTAACCGTGTTGAAGTGTACAGTTCCGTTGTGTGAAGTATATTCATGTCATTTTTTTTTTTTTTTAATTTTTTTGAGATGGAGTCTCACTCTGTCACCAGGCTGGAGTGCAGTGGTGGGATCTTGGCTCACTGCAACCTCTGCCTCCTGGGTTCAAGCAGTTCTCTTGCCTCAGCCTCCCGAGTAGCTGGGACTACAGGCGTGCATCACCATGCTCAGCTAATTTTTGTATTTTTAGTAGAGACGGGGTTTCACCATGTTGCCCAGGATGGTCTCCATCTCTTGACCTTGTGATTCACCCGCCTCGGCCTCCCAAAGTGCTGGGATTACAGGCATGTGCTACTGCACCTGGCCTATTTTTTTTTTTTTTTTTTTTGAGACAGCGTTTCAATTTTGTTGCCCAGGTTGGAGTGCAATGGCACAATCTCAGCTCACCACAATCTTTTCCTGCTGGGTTCAAGTGATTCTCCTGCCTCAGCCTCCCGACTAGCTGGGATTACAGGCATGCACCACCATGCCTGGCTAATTTTGTATTTTTAGCAGAGGCAGCGTTTCTCCATGTTGGTGAGGCTGGTCTCAAACTCCCGACCTCAGGTGATCCGCCTGCCTCGGCCTCCCAAAGTGCTGGGATTACAGGAGTGAGCCACCGTGCCAGCCTCATGTCATTCTTTGTGTGTGTGTGTGACAGAGTCTCATTCTGTCGCTCAGGCTGGAGTGCAGTGGTGTGATCTCGGCTCACTGCAACCTCCGCCTCCCAGCTTCAAACGGTTCTCTGCCTCAGCCTCCCGAGTAGCTCGGATTACAGGCGCCTGCTGCCATGCCCGGCTAATTTTTGTATTTTTAGTAGAGACGGGGTTTCACCATCTTGGCCAGGCTGGTGTTGAACTCCTGACCCCGTGATCCACCTGCCTCGGCCTCCCAAAGTACTGGGATTATACGCATGAGCCACCGTGCCCAGCCGTCATTCTTATATTATTATTTCCTAGTTGTCTTTCCTGAAGACTATCTTCCAGTCTGAAAATGGACATGATGGATCCACGGATGTACAGCAGAGAGCCTGGAGGTCCAACCGACGTAGACAGGAAGGTATGGCTCTGTTGGAGTCCCCATAGTGTGGAAATGAGTTTGCCCTGGAAAGGGAAAGAACAGCTTCTTGCCCTCAGGTTTCTCACCTTCTCCTCTCCTCACTCTCACCAAGCGCTGAGGTCCATTTGTATGCACACAAAGAAAAGAGTTTCTTCCTTTCCAGGAAATAAAATTGGCCTGAAAGACGTCATTACTCTACGGAGACATGTGAAAAGAAAATTTAGAGCTAAAATCCGTAAGAGGAAGGTGACAACGAAAATCAACCATCATGACAAAATCAATGGAAAGAGGAAGACCGCCAGAAAACAGTAAGATGTGCCTTGACACAAATACTGTTGTATGAACCATGTGTCAATCAAAGTAGACAACTGTAAAGTCCTTGAGAATATTTTCTACAATATTTGTGGCAAATTCAGTGGGTTCAAAATTGAGTTTGTCCTTTCTGCTTCATTAGTTTAAGCTGTATAATTCCTTTCCCTTCCTACATTCTTGTTTGTCATTTTTTCGGGGGAAGAGGAGTTGCTAGTACTGGCATTGGTTTTCCTTTCTCTGTCTTTTTTTTTTTTTTTTTTTCCTGAGATGGAGCTTTGCTGTTGTTGCCCAGGCTGTAGTGCAATGGCACAATCTCAGCTCACTGCCTTTTGGGTTCAAGTGATTCTCCTGCCTCAGCCTCCCAAGTAGCTGGGATTACAGGTGCCCACCACCACGCCCAGCTAATTTTTGTATTTTTCCTAGAGATGGGGTTTCACCATGTTGTCCAGGCTGGTCTCGAACTTCTGACCTCAGGTAATCTACCTGCCTCAGCCTCCCAAAGTGCTGGGATTAGAGGCATGAGCCACCACAGCCAGCCTATTTTTTTTTTTAATTTTGAGATAGAGTCTCGCTCTGTCGCCCAGGCTGGAGTGCTATGGTGCAATCTTGGCTCACTGCAACCTCTGCCTCCCAGTTTGAAGCAATTCTGCCTCAGCTTCCCGAGTAGCTTGGATTACAGGTGTGTGCCACCACATTTGGCCAAATTTTTTTTTTTTTTTTTTTTTTTGAGACAGAGTCTCACTCTGTCACCCAGGCTAGAGTGCAGTGGCATGATCTTGGCTTGCTGCAACCTCCACCTCCCAGGTTCAAGCGATTCTTATCCCTCAGCCTCTTGAGTAGCTGGGACTACAGGCATATGCCACCATGCCCGGATAATTTTTGTATTTTTAGTAGAGGCGGGGTTTCACCATATTGGCCAAGCTGGTCTAGAACTCCTGACATCATGATCCGCACACCTCGGCCTCCCAATGTGCTGGGATTACAGGCATGAGCCACCGTGCCCAGCCCAATTTTTGTAATTTTAGTAGAGACAGGGGTTCACCATGTTGGCCAGGCTAGTCTTGAACTCCTGACCTCAGGTGATCTGCCTACCTCAGCCTCCCAGTGTGAGCCACCACACCCAGCCTGGATTGTTGAATTCAATGCTTGGGTCACCTCCAGATTCATTTTCACAGTCTTTCATGTTTTGGTCATATTACATTGTATTTTGCTGCCATATGACTGATCTTTTTTTGTTAAATGTGAGATACTTGTTAAAAAATATTTAGCAATGAATTGAGGCCTAGTAGCATGTTATCTTGCTGCAGAAGAGATGGGAGTCTACTTCTGGGGGATGGTCAGGGGTCCTCCATACAGGCTGCAATTGAGGTCGTCGGTGCAGGCTCAGTCCCTACAAAGGCCAGGGTATTTCCTGTTCACCTCTATTCTGATGCATGACTCTTCTGGGTCTCAACCAGAGCCAGTGGACTTCAGTATGGGTCGCTTTCATTGGCAGACCCTCAATCCACTTGTTTTCCATCTAATCCCACGCATGTGTGCAAAAGCTGCTGTGCTTCTTTGCATCTCAGTAGTTCCTTCTGGAATTCAGCAATGAAACTCAGGGAAATGGGTTCCAAATGCGAGGCTGACTTTCGTCCTGGGTTTCCTTCTCCTCCATCTTCACCTCATGTCTGTTTACTGCCATGTTAGCAATTGGATGTATTCAATCATGGGTTTTATATTCTGTTTGGTGTCCCCCATTGTTCTCATCAGAGATCAGAAGCATCAGATGCACTTATGTCAACTCAAGAGTAGAATGCTTCCTTAGCTTCCCTCCAGAGTCAGGTTTTGTGTTTCTAGTTCCCAAGTGCACAGCAGGAGTAGTGATGTCCTCACTGGCTTCTCATTTGCATTAAACTGTGAGCTTCTGTAGCGTGGGGACAGGACCCTGCTCCCATTGCATTCTCAGCACCTCACCACACACTCCTTGTTTGAGGCCTCTCCAGACAGCATGTGCTGAAGGATGCCCTGTGGTCAGAAACAAGTTGATTAACTTTCTCTTTGAAGTGTTTTCGTCCCTGTTTCCTAGCGTTCTGGGAATTTTACACATCCTTCCTATAAAACCAAGTATCAGGTGAGATCCTTAGGATCAGGACCATGAATCAAGTGGTGTGAGGGCAACACAGCAAACTTACCCTTTTTAGGCCGTTTCCTTTTTCTGCCCTCAATCTCTGTGAACTGAACCTTGTTAAAGTCAGTCAACACCAGGGTGGATGGTTTGCCGTTGTCACCTATTTTCAGGACATAACACCCTGACTTAGGAGCCATTCCGATCATGTGTAATTCAATAGATGCGCCCAGCATTCAGATTGCCTTTTCTGTCAACCAGGATCTTTAAAGTCGATGACAAGAGTTCCAGTCCTGAATCATGGCAAAGTGCAGTAGTGAACTGCGGGGTTAATGACACCATATTCTGGAACGATCTCTGTATGGCTGATGGTCTCAGTTCCGGCATCAGCCTCTGACTGAGAATCAGGTCTCACACAGGAGGAGTCAGATGAGGAGCAATCCTCTGCTTCCGATGGAGTTAGTTGTGATGAATTGGTGAGGTCTGGTTTTTCACACTGAACTAAAATGAGCTTTCGCTGTGTCAAGCACAAGACTGACCCCAGAAACACACATAGTGCACCTCATAGAAGCTTTTAATAGTCTTTATATTTACTAAAGAATAGGACTAACTATGGAACTATGAAGATGAGCTGGAAATGACAGGTGACTTGCCAGCAGGCCAGAGTGTGACTTTTTTTTGTCCCTCAATGGGAGGTGTCCATTCTCCCTTTGGTTGTGAGAATCAGTTGGTTCATTTGTGGAAAGGTTGCAGGGGGGATCTTTGAATCACAGCCTTCAGATGCCAGAAGGGCAGAGGGAATCCCACACGGGCTGGTGGATCATGTGTGTGCATTTCTCTCCCTTCTAATCTGAGGAAACTAAGCATGAAAGAATGTGAGCATGCAGAAAAGGAGAGGTAGGTATCAGAGGCAGAGGAAAATGGGAAATTGGATATGAAAGAAATACACACCTACAAGTGAGTTCAGAAACTGAACCCCACCCTCCTGGGAAACGCCCATTGGAGTGTTGTTTTTAACCTCTGTACAATGCTTAGACCCAGTAAATGCAGAAATAGAAACAAATGGTCAGAAGACATATCGTGAGAGAGAGAGAGAGTTCACAAAACAGAAAACAAAGTACCTTAATATTTACCAGTGACCAAAAGATGTGAAGCAGCAAAACGTCTCCTGACCCCATTGCCAGCTAGACTGTGTGGAAACTCGGTTCATACCAGCCATTCTAGGGGTGGGGTGAGTTGTTGTCATCCTTAGGAAAGTGTGTTGTTGTAGGATCAACCACATCCTTCAAAAGGACTATGCCTGTTTATAAGCCCAGCTGTTTCTGCCCTGTGAAACACGGTAAGGATATTAATACAAAGAGAATACAGCTTTATGATAAAAGATGCTCAATGAAGGATGAATTAGGGATATACTGAGAATGGGGAAGGAAACTATCATCTCAGAAGTCAGCAGGCAGTAAGCAAGAGGAGGAATCAATATAGCAACAGTTTGGATCAGACCATACAGTTTTTTTGTTTTTGTTTTTATTTTTGTTTTTCTGAGATGGAGTCTCGCTGTGTCACCCAGGCTGGAGTGCAATGACGTGATCTTGGCTCACTGCAACCTCCGCCTCCCAGGTTCAAGTGATTCCCCTGCCTCAGCCTCCCGAGTAGCTGGGATTACAGGTGCCTGCCACCACGCCCGGCTAATCTTTTGTATTTTTAGTAGAGATGGGGTTTCACCTTATTAGCCAGGATGGTCTCAATCTCCTGACCTCGTGATCCATCCGCCTCGCCCTCCCAGAGTGCTGGGACTACAGGCGTCAGCCACCGCGACCGGCTCAGATTGTACTCTTATAGCCATCTGAAATACGTTTTCTAGGTAGAGATAGATTGTGTAAGGGTACAGTTGTGAGGATAACAGAAACATGGCAGATTATTTAAAATCATCCTGAAAGTGGTGCTTTATCTGATGAAAGTGATTGTAATCCATAGGAAAATGTTTCAACGTGCGCAAGAGTTGCGGCGGCGGGCAGAGGACTACCACAAATGCAAAGTAAGGAGCTTCCTCCCCGCAGTTGCAGGATAGTTCAGTGCTGATGCAGATGATGCCACGGCTCTTAGACTCTCTCAACATTCAATTTCTCATGTGTTGGCTTTTTCAGATCCCCGCTCCTGCAAGAAAGCCTCTTTGCAACCGGGTAAGTTTGTTTGTTTTCCTTGCTTTTGAACATAGTCTGCCAGGTCAGGACATGGATACATTTTTCTCCCTACAGCTCTGTGCTCAAGCCCTGCAGAGGGAGATGGCAGAGAGAAAGGCTGCCTACAAGCATCACAGTCCCATCCCTGTTGGTAACCGTGTTGTGCAAAAACACCTTCATCCCCACCCAGTGGGGCCCCTGATCTAATATTCAAAGTGTCAGAGGTTCCATATTTGTAATAGCAAATGGGCCCTGACTGTAAATTAGTGAAGAGTGAATGTAACTTATTACCCACAGGGACAATTCCAAATGAAGGCCTTAAATGATGCTCAGCTAAGCTGGTTCTTGTGTGGCCTCTGTACCTTCAAAAGCTGCCGAGTCCTATGATTACACGTGATGGGACTTGTACACTTGAAGTGAAACACAGTTTTAAAACTTGCTTTGTTTAGAATTCCCACCTCATTTTTCCATGGACAAAAGTATTCTTTATGTCCTAGTGCACTTACAATTTGGTATTACCTGGGAGTGAAAAGAAATATTACAGCCATGCCTAACTGACTTCTTGAGGTAAGATTGTTCTGTCAGAAAACCCTCTCCCAGTTCCCCTGCAGCTCTTCAGGAATCCACATCTCTCCAGAGCTCTTTGTTCTCATGGGTGGCACCTCCAGAGTGAAGAAGATCCTTTGTCAAGAAGGGAAACAGAGGGGAAATGAGAGGGTCCTGCAGGCAGAGCTGGAATCAACTTCCACTCTGCCTCTTGCAAGCTGTGTGACCCTGGGCACAATTTCTCCTTCCTCTGGAAACCTCTGTTTTCTTAGATTTGGAGCAGGGTGGTCACACTGACCTTGCAGAGTTCTGAGAATCAGAGACAGAACATAAAAGGCCTGGAAAACATTCTCCAAAAAGAAGCTGCAACATGTGTGGACAATGGGCTTTTCATTCCTCTCTTACTGTCTGTTGACCTGGTGCAAGAAACATGCTCTGGTGATGGCTGTGAGGGAGGAATGAGGATAGACATAGACACTCCTGTGTCTCAAACATGCTTCTTTATTACTCTGTTATGACTCTGTCTTCCCTGGGGCAGGACCCCAGCCTGCCTACATTTGCAGACAGACACAGTGGCATGTGGAGACAACAGTGTGTCCCAATGACTTTTCTTTACCCCCCAGCTGTCAGCAGTACTCAGTGGAAGGGTGATATTATGACAGTGATACTGCTATTTTGAAACCTGGAGGATGGAAAGGTGCAAAAATCTATCACCAGCAACAGAAGGTGCAGACCGTGTTGGTGGCAGTAATTTTGTCCATCAAATGAATATGTGTGAAAACATTCCCTTCTTCGGCCCTACAGGTCAGAATGGCGGCAGCGGAGCATCGTCATTCTTCAGGATTGCCCTACTGGCCCTACCTCACAGCTGAAACTTTAAAAAACAGGATGGGCCACCAGCCACCTCCTCCAACTCAACAACGTTCTATAACGGATAACTCCCTGAGCCTCAAGACACCTCCCGAATGTCTCCTTCGTCCCCTTCCACCCTCAGTGGATGATAATATCAAGGAGTGTCCTCTTGCTCCTCTTCCACACTCTCCTCTTCCACCCTCAGTGGATGATAATCTGAACGAGTGTCTCCTTATCCCTCTTCCACCCTCTCCTCTTCCACCCTCAGTGGATGATAATCTGAAGGAGTGTCTCCTTATCCCTCTTCCACCCTCTCCTCTTCCACCCTCAGTGGATGATAATCTGAAGGAGTGTCTCCTTGCTCCTCTTCCACCCTCTCCTCTTCCACCCTCAGTGGATGATAATCTGAAGGAGTGTCTCCTTGCTCCTCTTCCACCCTCTCCTCTTCCACCCTCAGTGGATGATAATCTGAAGGAGTGTCTCCTTGCTCCTCTTCCACCCTCAGTGGATGATAATCTGAAGGAGTGTCTCCTTGCTCCTCTTCCACCCTCTCCTCTTCCACCCTCAGTGGATGATAATCTGAAGGAGTGTCTCCTTGCTCCTCTTCCACCCTCAGTGGATGATAATCTGAAGGAATGTCTCCTTGCTCCTCTTCCACCCTCTCCTCTTCCACTCTCAGTGGATGATAATCTGAAGGAGTGTCTCCTTGCTCCTCTTCCACCCTCTCCTCTTCCACCCTCAGTGGATGATAATCTGAAGGAGTGTCTCCTTGCTCCTCTTCCACCCTCAGTGGATGATAATCTGAAGGAGTGTCTCCTTGCTCCTCTTCCACCCTCAGTGGATGATAATCTGAAGGAGTGTCTCCTTGCTCCTCTTCCACCCTCTCCTCTTCCACCCTCAGTGGATGATAATCTGAAGGAGTGTCTCCTTGCTCCTCTTCCACCCTCTCCTCTTCCACCCTCAGTGGTTGATAATCTGAAGACTCCTCCCTTAGTTACTCAGGAGGCTGAGGCGGAAAAACCACCGAAACCCAAGAGGTGGAGGGTGGATGAGGTGGAACAATCACCAAAACCCAAGAGGCGGAGGGCAGATGAGGTGGAACAATCGCCCAAGCCCAAGAGGCAGAGGGAGGCCGAGACACAATTACCCAAACCCAAGAGGCGGAGGGCGGATGAGGTGGAACAATCGCCCAAGCTCAAGAGGCAGAGGGAGGCCGAGACACAATTACCCAAACCCAAGAGGCGGAGGTTGAGTAAGCTGAGAACACGCCATTGCACTCAAGCCTGGGCAATAAGAATAAATCCGTGGGTCGAAAAAAAGAAAAAAATCAAAAAATAAAACAAAACCCACACTCCAAAAACAAACTAACAAAGAATAAATAAATAATATAAAAATAAAATAAATACTGCAGTCCTTATGTTATTGCTTTGTTTCAGTATCTGGTATGATTGCCTGAGGGACCTGAGGTTTTTAATTAATTGTGGGGGTTTTTTTTTAATCTTTAGAAGTGGTTGGTTATGTAAAATATTATTATTATTATTATTATTTTTTTTTGAGACTGGGTTTTGCTCTGTCACCCAGGCAGGAGTGCAGCGGCTCGATCACAGCTCACTACAGCCTCAACCTCCTGGGCTTCAAGCAATCCTCCTGCCTCAGCCTCCCAAGTAGCTGGGATCACAGATGTGTGCCACCACACCTGGCCAATGTTAAAAAATCCTTTAACTTTTTTGTAGAGATGCACTCCTGGACTCAAGCGATCCTCCTACTGGTCCCGACCACCAGCCTCTTTCTGATAAACATTTACACTGTTTATTATCTGATGCCATTTCTATCTTCTTCCTTGTCATCCAGACATCAAAGAATTAGGTTTCTTCAGGGTTTTCTTTTTCAAGTCCTCATTGTTAAAGATCACTCACATTAGGGCCAGACAACATGACTCATGCGTATAATCCCAGCACTTTGGGAGGCCGAGGCGGGCAGAGCACTTGAGGTGGGGAGTTTGAGACCAGCCCAGGCAACTTGGTGAAACCCCACCTCTACTGAAAAACATACAAAAATTAGCTGGGCGTGATGGTGCATGCCTGTCGTCCCAGCCACTTGGGAGGCTGAGGCATGAGAATCGCTTGAACCCAGGAGGCAGAGGTTGTAGTGAGCCAAGATCACATCAGCACACTCTAGCCTGGGTGACAGAGCGAGACTCTGACTCAAAAAATAAATAAAATAAATATCACTTACATTAGATATACCCAAGGGGTGGTCTATAGAGACTTGGAAGCAGTGGTTATTGCAACAGGGGCACGGAAGTCATCTGGCTATGCCAGGATGCCCAGGGGATACTCGGGGTGGGTGGCATAGTGGTGCTGGGGACTCACCGCACAGGACGCTCTGATTGACGCATTGCCAGGAGTAGCGCTCTGTCTTGGGGCTGCAGCCGGCCTCCTCAGCTTGAGTGTAACAACAGTCGTGGCCATGGCAGCACCTGCGGATGTCACATGGGCAGGACAGCAGGTGGGTGAAGCTCTCTCCTGGCCCTCCTCTCTTGCCAGGACCATGGGTGACTGAAGACCCCCAGGGAGGCACAGCATCCTCTTATCTAAGTTTTTTTTGTTTTTTTTTAAGAGACAGGGTCTTTCTCTGTCACCCAGGCTGGACTGCAGAGGCACAATCATAGCTCACGGCAGCCTTGAACTCCTGGGCTCAAGCGATCCTCCTACTTCAGTGTCCCGAGTAGCTGAGACTACAGGCACACGCCAGCATGCCCGGCTGGTTTTTTAATTTGTATTTCCTTTGAGACAGCGTATCTCTCTGTTGCTCAGGCTGGAGTGCAATGGCTCAATCAGCTCACTTTAGCCTTGAACTCCTGGGCTCAAGTGATACTGCCACCTCAACCTCCCAAGTATGCTACTACAGGAACACAAACTCCTTTTTTAAATTTTTTGTGGATATGGGCGTCTCACTATGTTGCCTAGGCTGGTCTCGAACTCCCAGGCTCAAGCAGTCCTCCTACCTCAGCCTCCCCAAATGCTGGGATTACAGGTGGGAGCTACTGTATGCCTGGCCTTATCTAAGCTGTTTCCCTGAAAATCCCCGACTTGGGTAATGATTCCATTGGCCCCACCATGCCCTGTCCTGCCTTCCTGGCTGTGCCCAAGCTTGGTCCCTGCCTGCCTGCCTCACTCTCTGGGTCTCGAGCTTCTGTGACACATGACTCCTCTCTCTTCCTGGAGTGATCCAAGCCCTGCCACTTCCTGACTTTGCCCACACTGTACCCTCTGCCTGGGGCAACTTCATGTCTGCCCATTGTCCCTTTGGCCTCAGCCCAGGCACAAGCCCCTGCCTCTGGAGGTCATCCAGGCCTCACCAGGCTACACCCTCTCGTAAAATTGGATTCCCTCCCTTCAGGGCAGGTTTATAATGAAATCCTCCTCTGTGGCCAGGTGCGGTGACACCCATCTGTAATCCCAGCACTTTGGGAGGCTGAGGTGGGAGGATCACTTGAGGCCAGGGGGTCGAGACCAGCCTGGGCAACATAAGAGAGACTCTTGTCTCTATAACAAATTTAAAAATTAGCTCACCAGGCCAGGCTCAGTGGCTCATGCCTGTAATCCCAACACTTCGAGAGGCCGAGGCAGGTGGATCACGAGGTCAGGAGTTCGAGAGCAGCCTGACCAACATGGCGAAACCCTGTCTCTACTAAAAATACAAAATTAGCCAGGCATGGTGGCACACACCTGTAATCCCAGCTACTCGGGAGGCTGAGGTAGGAGAATTGCTTGAACCCAGGAGGTGGAGGTTGCAGTGAGCCAAGATCATGCCATTGCAGTCCAGCCTGAGCAACAGAGCAAGACTCTGTCTCGAGAAAATAAAAACACACAAAAAATTAACTCGCCAGGATGGCACATGCCTATAGTCCTAGCTACTTGGGAGGCTGAGGTGGGAGGATTCCCTTCAGCCCAGGAGTTTGAGGCTGCAGTGAGCCACTATGATTGTGCCACTGCACTCTAACCTGGGCAAAAGCGAGACCCCAGGCTAGAGTGCATGATTTTGGGTCACTGCAACCTCCACCTCCCAGGTTCAAGTGATTCTCCTGCCTCAGCCTCTTGAGTAGCTGGGACTACAGGCATGTGCCACCATGCCTGGGTGATTTTTGTATTTTTAGTAGAGACAGGGTTTAGTAGAGACCATGGTGAAACCCCGTCTCTATAAAACAAATCTCTACTAACCCCATCTCTACAAAAAACAGCTGGGCGTGGTAGTGCACACCTGTAATTCCAGCTCCTTGGGAGGCTGAGGCACGAGAATCATTTGCATCTTGCAGGCAGAGTTTCCAGGGAGCTGACATCGCACCACTGCACTCCAGCTGGGATGACAGAGCAAGACCCTGTCTCAAAAATAAGAAAAAGGAACAAACAACAGCAACGACAACAAAAACCCTCTGTGTCAATCACAGCGTTCAAGCTAGGGGAGAGGCGGCCGAATTCTGCCCTCTGCTAACTAACTATAGCTTTGTGGAAATGGGTGAGTGGCGTGCCCTTTTGAGCCTCAGGGCCCCATCTGTAAAATGGGCATAACCGTCATGCCTGTCTTTAAGAACAGCCTTGGGAGTAAATGAGTGGAGCTCATGGAAAGATCTCAGCCCACAACCTTCCACAGAACAGGCGCTTCTCATACAGTAAGTAGCAGGAGTGCAGAGGCTGCAGGCATGAATCCAGCCAGACTGCCTGTGTTCAAGTCCCAGCTCCCACATCTTGGTAACTATGTGGCCTCAGACAAGTTACTTAATATTTCTTTTTTTTTTTTTTTCAGAAGGAGTTTTGCTCTGTCACCCAGGTTGGAGTGCAGTGGTGTGATCTCGGCTCATTGCAACCTCTGCCTCCCGGGTTCAAGCAATTCTCCTGCCTCAGCTTCCTGAGTAGCTGGAATTACAGGCACCTGCCACCACACACAGCTAATTTTTGTATTTTTAGTAGAGACGGGGTTTCACCATGTTGGCCAGGATGGTCTCGAACTCCTGACCTCATGATCTGCCTGCCTCAGCCTCCCAAAGTACTGGGATTACAGGTGTGAGCCACCGCACCTGGACACGTTACTGAATATTTCTGTGCCTAGGTTTCTTCATCTGTGAAATGGGATTGTTGTGAGAACACAAAGGGATTCCCAGGGCAGTTCCTAGTGCATAGTCTGGCTACCTTTGTGTGTGTGTGTGTGTGTGTGTGTTTGTGTGTGTGTGTGTGTGTGTGTGTGTTTGTGTTTAATATAGAGACAGGGTCTCACTCTGTTGCCTAGGCTCGTTTCAAACTCCTGGGCTCCAGTGATCCTCCTGCCTCGACCCAAAGTGGTGGGATTACAGGCATGAGTCAACACACCTGGTCACTTTATATTATTATTATTTTTTTCTTTTGAGACAGGGTTTGGCACTGTTGTCCAGGTTGGAATAGAGCGGTGCAATCTGAACTCACTGCAAACTCCACCTCCCGGGTTCAAGCAATTCTCCTGCCTCAGTCTCCCCAGTAGCTGAGATTACAGACGCCTGCCACCACACACAGCTAATTTTTGCTTTTTTAGTAGAGATGGGGTTTCATCATATTGGCCAGGCTGGTCTTGAACTCCTGACCTCAAGTGATCTGCCCACCTCGGCCTCCCAAAGTGCTGGGATTACAGGAGTGAGCCACCGCTCCTGGCCAATTTTTTAAAGCAACGTTTTCAGCCTATGGCCAGGGTAAGGGGCAGCTGGTACCAAGATCTGGCTTCACTGGCCATGTTATCCAAGAGGCCTCTGCCTGCCTGCAAAGTAGTACTGCACACTGGGATCTCCCTGGACCAAACCCCAGCTTCAGTTTTGGGTACTTCCTCATAAGCCTTGACTACCCCAGAGTGTGAGGGATTTTGTAGCCTGGTCCCAGGCATGCACTCACCAGTCAATGGCATCGCGGCGCTGGCCATGGCCTCCCAAGCCACAAAAGGAACCATATTTCATATAGGCGATGGGAGTCTAAGGACCAACACAACCCACAATTCCTGCCAGTTCCAGGATCCCACGCCGGTGCACACATAATATCCTGGAGGCTGGGGGGTAAACAAAGGTGACAGGCTGCAGGTCAGGGCTTCCCAGACCCCTGGGAAGGGCATGAGCCTGAGAAGAGCCTAGGTGTTACAGCCTGGCTGTCTGGGTTTGAATCCTACTTCCTAGCTGTGTGACCTTGGACAAATTCCTAACCTCTCTGGGCCTTGGTTTCCTCATCTGTGAAATGGGGGATAAGCTGACTTCAACTCATATGAATGAAATGAGATAATGAGTATAAAGCCCCTGGTGCATGAAAAGGCTATTATAATCCGGCTGGGCTCAGTGGCTCACACCTGTAATCCCAAGACTTTGGGAGGCCCAGGTGGGCAGATCACCTGAGGTCAGCAGTTCAAGATCAGCCTGGCCAACATGGTGAAACCCCATCTGTAGTAGAAATACAAAAATTAGCCGAGCCTAGTGGTGCACACTGGTAATCCCAGCTACTAGGGAGGCTGAGGAAGGAGAGTCACTTGAACCTGAGAAGTGAAGATTGCAGTGAGCCAAGATTTTGCCACTGCATTCCAACCTGGACGACAGAGCAAGAGTCTCAAAAAAAGAAAAAGAAAAAAAGGATAACTATTATAATCAAGGTCCTCAAGGTAGCCAAGAAGGGAAAAAAGAGTCGTGCATGAAACGTTTGTCCAGTTCCCTGTGTTGGGCACTGGGCATCACGGATGCGCCTACAGGTGTCTGTCACCAAGGTGGGCTCCTCTGTGGCAGCTCCCGGGCCCTGGCACTGCCTTGTGCTCATGACTTCCCCTCCAGACTCAGGGCCCTTGGTATCTCCTCTTATTTTCACTGCCAGACAGGAAGGCCCCTTGGCCTGAGCCCAGCCATTTTTCTAGATCCTGGCACAGCTTGGACATGTAATGGTGCCCAATGCATGTGACTGGAACCCCTGCATTGGACATGAAGGAAACGAGGCCAGCCGGGAAAGGTAACCCCACATTCCCACAGCCAGCAGGAACCCGAGCAGAGGCTTCAACCCAGCCTTCTGACTTGCAAACCAGTGCTCCTTCCTCCTTATACAGTAAAAACAGGGGAAGGTGGCCTTCCGGGTTGCCAGAGCCGAGTGATACCAGCAATAGAGTGGAAACTCACACACAGGCTTGCCTGCTTCCTGGGTTAGGGTTAGGGTTTATACGGCTCCGGGAGGTTGATGCGTTGTGTTTGATCATCCCCCCCCCTTTTTTTTGAGACAGAGTCTCATTCCTGTTGCCCAGGCTGGAGCACAGTGGTGTAATCTTGCTCACAGCAACTTCTGCCTCCCAGGTTCAAGCAATTGTCCCGCCTCAGCCTCCCGAGTAGCTGGGATCACAGGCGTGCGCCACCACACCCAGCTGAGTTTTGTATTTTTAGTAGAAACGGGGTTTCACCATCTAGGCCAGGCTGGTCTTGAACTCCTGACCTCATATGATCCACCTGGTTTGGCCTCCCAAAGTGCTGGGATTATAGGCGTGAGCCACTGTGCTCATCCTGATCATCTTGTCTCTTTTTTTTTTAGAGACAGGGTCTCACTCTGTCACCCACACTGGAGTGCAGTGGCACAACCATAGCTCACTGCAGCCTCCAAATCCTGGGCTCAAGCGATCCTCCTGCCTCAGCCTCCAGACATATGGGCATGCACCACCATGCCCAGCTAATTTTTAAATTTTTAGTAGATCTGGGGTCTCACTATGTTGCCCAGGCTGTTCACAAACTCCTGGCCTCAAGTGACTCTCCTGCCTTGGCCTCCGAAGGCGCTGGGATTCCAGGCATGAGCCACCATGCCCAGTCTCATTTCTGTTTTATCTAGAACATGTTTTCATCACACTGACTTTTTTGAGAAGTCCAGGCCAGATTTAAATTCCATTTTGTCTTTTTATCGGTGGAAAAGTAGCATATATATGTTGCAGGACAAAGATGAATCAAATAGGAAGAAAATGTAAAACACATTTGGGGCCAGGCACAGTGGCTCATGCCTGTAATCCCAACACTTTGGGAGGCCAAGGTGGGCAGATCACCTGAAGTCAGGAGTTCCAGACCAGCCTGACCAACATGGAGAAACCATGTTTCTTTTTCTTTTTTTTTTTTTAATTGATCATTCTTGGGTGTTTCTCGCAGAGGTGGATTTGGCAGGGTCATAGGACAATAGTGGAGGGAAGGTCAGCAGATAAACAAGTGAACAAAGGTCTCTGGTTTTCCTAGGCAGAGGACCCTGTGGCCTTCCGCAATGTTTGTGTCTTTGGGTACTTGAGATTAGGGAGTGGTGATGACTCTTAACGAGCATGCTGCCTTCAAGCATCTGTTTAACAAAGCACATCTTGCACCACCCTTAATCCATTTAACCCTGAGTGGACACAGCACATGTTTCAGAGAGCACAGGGTTGGGGTAAGGTCACAGATCAACAGGATCCCAAGGCAGAAGAATTTTTCTTACTACAGAACAAAATGAAAAGTCTCCCATGTCTACTTCCTTCTACACAGACACGGCAACCATCCGATTTCTCAATCTTTCCCCCACCTTTCCCCCCTTTCTATTCCACAAAACCGCCACTGTCATCATGGCCCGTTCTCAATGAGCTGTTGGGCACATCTCCCAGCTGGGGTGGCGGCCGGGCAGAGGGGCTCCTCACTTCCCAGTAGGGGCGGCCGGGCAGAGGCGCCCCTCACCTCCCGGACAGGGCGGCTGGCCGGGCGGGGGGCTGACCCCCCCACCTCCCTCCCGGACGGGGTGGCTGGCCTGGCGGGGGCTGACCCCCACCTCCCTCCCGGACGGGGCGGCTGGCCGGATGGGGTGGCTGACCCCCCCCACCTCCCTTCCGGACGGGGCGGCTGGCTGGGCGGGGGGGCTGACCCCCCCAACTCCCTCCCGAACGGGGTGGCTGGCCGGGCAGAGGGGCTCCTCACTTTCCAGTAGGGGCGGCCGGGCAGAGGCGCCCCTCACCTCCCAAACGGGGCACCTGGCCGGGCGGGGGTCTGACCCCCCCACCTCCCTCCCAGGTGGGGCGGCTGGCCGGGTGGGGGGGCTGACCCCCCCCACCTCCCTCCCGGACGGGGCGGCTGGCCTGGCGGGGGCTGACCCCCACCTACCTCCCGGACGGGGTGGCTGCCGGGCGGAGACGCTCTTCACTTCCCAGACAGGGTGGCTGCCAGGCGGAGGGGCTCCTCACTTCTCAGACGGGGCAGTCGCCAGGCAGAGGGTCTCCTCACTTCTCAGACGCTCCTCACCTCCCAGACGGGGTTGCGGCCGGGCAGAGGCACTCCCCACATCTCAGACGATGGGCAGCCTGGCAGAGACGCTCCTCACCTCCCAGATGGGATGGCGGCCGGGAAGAGGCGCTCCTTACTTCCTAGATGGGATGGTGGCCGGGCAGAGACGCTCCTCACTTTCCAGACTGGGCAGCCAGGCAGAGGGGCTTCTCACATCCCAGATGATGGGCGGCCAGGCAGAGACGCTCCTCACTTCCCAGACGGGGTGGCGGCCGGGCAGAGGCTGCAATCTCGGCACTTTGGGAGGCCAAGGCAGGCGGTTGGGAGGTGGAGGTTGTAGCGAGCCGAGTTCACGGCACTGCACTCCAGCCTGGGCACCATTGAGCACTGAGTGAACGAGACTCCGTCTGCAATCCCAGCACCTCGGGAGGCCGAGGCTGGCGGATCACTAGCAGTCAGCAGCTGGAGACCAGCCCAGCCAACATGGCGAAACCCCGTCTCCACCAAAAAACACAGACGGCGCGTGCCTGCAATCCCAGGCACTTGGCAGGCTGAGGCAGGAGAATGAGGCAGGGAGGTTGCAGTGAGCCAAGATGGTGGCAGTACAGTCCAGCCTCGGCTCGGCATCAGAGGGAGACTGTGGAAAGTGGGAGAGGGAGGGAGAGGGGGAGGGAGAGGACAAAAAATTAAAATTTAGCCAGACATGGTTGTGTGTGCCAGTAGTCCAAGCTGCTGGGGAGACTGAGGCAGCAGGATCACTTGAGCCCAGGAACTTAAGGTCTATTTAAGTAAAGGGTACAGTGAGCTATGATTATACCACTGCACTCCAGCCTGGGGAATAGAGCAAGACCCTGTCTCTAAAAAAAGGTAACAAAATAACATGAATGGATTCCATTTTAAGAGAATGAAGCATCATCGTGTAAGAGTATGAAATTGGAAGCAAAGAGCATGAAGCCAAAAAAAAAAAAAAAAACCATCTGAAGTCAGGGTGCCTGGGGTCGGAGGTGGGGGAGGAGTGAAGAGGTGCAGATGTAAAAAACTGAAGCTACTGTGACCAGTGGATTCGGGAGTTGAAGGAGTCAAGAGTGACACATTCTCCTGACTGGAGGATAAACAAATATGACTGTTTTCAAGAAATAGCTGGAATATTCTTTGTGTTCAGAAGTACAAGAACAGCACATATGGAGGGCGGACTGATACTGAAGTTGAAGAGAAGCCTTCTGACGTGCACTAACTAGATTCTAGACTCAGCTTCTGTCACAAGGAGCCCCAAACAGTGACTCAGCAAAATAGCTTATTTCTCATGTGACAGTTCAGAGGTGATTGGTCCAGGGTTAGGGTTAGACAACAACCGTTATGCAAAATCATCTAGGGACCCAGGGCTGCGCTGTCATGTTGCTCTTGCATCCCCGAGGTTGTCATCTGTGTGGTTAAAGCGGCTCACCAGCCCCAAGTCCTCGTTCAAGCCCATGCAAAAGGAAGCGGAAATACAGGGCCTGGAAATTACACTGATCCCATTGGCCAGAACTTAGTCTCACCTTCTTACCACCCTATATGTGAGACTAAAATGCCTCTAGCTGGATAGTTACATGTTCATTTAAACTTGGGTCATTTTGTTTCTAAATGAAGGGAAGGGGCACAAGTATTAGTCTGTCACAGAAGAGAAAGAACAGAGAGAAAGGTTTTGAAGGGAATGACTTATAAATAGTTACCCGAAGTCTGGTCGTGGCTGACATCAGAGCCAGCATGTTGACCACTTCCATACTGCGTGCTTTAGCTGCCTTATCTCACTTAATCTCAGAATAACCCTATTGTCATTCCCAACTTGTAGATGGGAAAACAGACCCAAAGAGAAGTGATTTACCTTCCACACAACGGGGAAGTAAGGGGGCTAGGTGCACGTCAAGGCAGCCTGTGCCTGGCTCTTATACCTGGTGCTGCTTACATTTCCAGAGGGGGCAGCCTAGAGGAGAGGGCTAGGGACTGGACTCAATGTGCGAGTGCTTGGTGGAAGGGAAGCCAGAGGATCGAGTGGCCAGAGGTTAAGAACCAGGGAGGAGCAGTGATGAAAAGGCTGGAGAGCTTATGCATTTCAGGGCTGGGCTGCCAAGTACCTCACTTGGCCAGTTCAGCATTCTTAGGCAGGAGGCACAGCCATTGTGTTGTCCAATGCCAGGGTATATACCTTTTTCAGTTTCCAATCTACCAATGGTGACCTTTGAACAGCATTGTCAAACCCTTTTCTGCCCAGGGCTAGATAGTATATATTTTAAGCTTTGTGGGCCACACGTGGATTGTCACTCCTTTTCTTAACTTTTTTTTTTTTTTTTTTGAGACAGGATCTCCGCTCTGTCGCCCAGGCTGTTAACTACCGTTAACATTTTAATGCCTCTCTTTCTGGTGTGTGTATATTTATTACTAGACTGGAATCAACCTATATATATGTCATCTGTTGCTGTTTCCTGTCCCTTTACATAAAGTGAGCTGCTTTCTGAAATTTTATTTATTTTTTAATTTATTGATTTTATAATTTATTTATTTTATAGACAGAGTCTTGCCCTGTCACCCAGGTTGGAGTTCAGTGGTGCAATCTCAGCTCACTGCAATCTCAGCCTCCCGAGTAGCTGGGACTACAGACACTCGCCACCACACCCGGCTAATTTTCATATTTTTAGTACAGATGGGTTTTCACCATGTTGGCCAGACTGGTCTTGAACTCCTGGCCTCAAGTGATCTGCCCGCCTCAGCGTCCCAAAGTGCTGGGATTACAGGCATGAGCCACCATGCCCGGCCTCCCCTCCCTTTAAATAACATGAGCTGCTTTCCTAAATTTTAGCTAATCCCCTGGGTTGGGAGGTGGGAGGGCATAGGGGCCAAAAGGACAAGGCTCAAGTCAAGATGCCTGGGTTCACATTCCAGCCCTTCCCTTAGAAGCTGCCACCCTTGGGACAATCTCGCTTCTCTAAGCCTCAGCAGCTTCATCTGTGAAAGAATCATCTCTCTTTGTTGGAGTTGCTGTGCATTCCGTGAAAGGGCCGTATATGCCAAGTGACCCTCATGCCAAAGGAGCCAAAAAAAAAAAGGAAGCAGACAAATCCAGTTTGTCAGTTTTGGGTGATTTATTAAGGAACTTACACACAAAAGCATGGTCTTGGGCTGCGCCATGACAGATCTCCACACCACAGCCCCAAGACCTACCGCTTATGTCTTGGAGCAAAAGCATAGTGCTCTGGAAGGAATGTATAGGTGGCTACAGTGCTCACAGCCTGTCATTTCTGCAACAACAGGGTGGTTTTGGAGGAAATTTACAATTAACAGACGTTCCTACATAAACAGTCATACATCCACCAGGCATGGTGGCACACACCTATAGTCCCAGCAACTCAGAAGACTGAGGTGGGAGGATCACCTGAGCCTGGAAGGTCGAGGCTTCAGTGAGCTGTCATCACACCACTGCATTCCAACCTGGGTGACAGACAGACTGTCTCAAGACACAAAAGCACGAGAAGAGAAGCAGTTTGAATAAAGTACTGTCTCTAATGAAAAGTACTTTAGGCTGGGCATGGTGGCTCATGCCTGTAATCCCAGCACTTTGGGAGGCTGAGGCAGGTGGATCACAAAGTCAGGAGTTCGAGACCAGCCTGGCCAACATGGTGGAACCCCATCTCTACTAAAAATACAAGAATTAGCCAGGCATAGTGGTGCATGCCTGTAGTCCAAGCTACTTGGGAGGCTAAGACAGGAGAATTGCTTGAACCCAAGAGGTGGAGGTTGCAGTGAGCCACAATTGTGCCATTGCACTCCAGCCTGGGTGACAGAGTGAGACTCCATCTCAAAAGAAAAAAAAAAGTACTTAAAAAAAATTTTTTTTAATTAAAAAAACCAGATGTAGGCAGGTGGATCATGAGGTCAGGAGATCAAGACCATCCTGGCCAACATGGTGAAACCCCGTCTCTACTAAAAATACAAAAATAAGCCAGGTGTGGTGGCACACACCTGTAATCCCAGCTACTCGGGAGGCTGAGTTGGGAGAATCCCTTGAACTCAGGAGGCAGAGGTTGTAGTGAGCCGAGATTGCGCCATTGCACTCCAGCCTGAGCAACAGTGAGACTCCATCTCAAAAACAAACAAACAAAAAAAGCAAGCCAGGCACGGCTCACACCAGTAATCCCAGCACTTTGGGAGGCCAAGTCGGGAGGATTGCCTGAGCCCAGGAGTTTGAGACCAGCATGGACAACATGGTGACACTCGTCTTTATAAAAATTTTTTTAAAAATAAAAGGTAATACATCAAGACTGTGTACAGTGGCTCATGCCTGTAATCTCAGCACTTTGGGAGGCCAAGGCGGGAGTTACTTGGGATCAGGAATTTGAGACCACCCTGGGCAACATAACAAGACCCCAACTCTACAAAAAAAATTTTAATGAGCAGGGGGCATTTGTTGAGCTGGCGTATTGTCCCAGCTACTTGGAGGCTGACAGTTCAAGTGCCAGGGTCCGAGCCAGAAGATGTGGGGTGTAACCTATGGTGAACGGGTTGTGGTCTGTATCACACCAGAGTTCATAGCCTAAGTAAAGGGGAGAGGAGGCAGCGACTGTGCTGCCGGGGTGGGAACCAGACTTCCCTTTCAGTCTCTTCCACTGACCTGACACTTCCCTTGTAGGGCCTCAGGATCCTCATCTTTCTAATGAAGAGGATCATTTCCAAAGGATGGCAAACTTCAGTACCTTCTAATCAGTTATCTAAATTTTTTTGTTTTTTTTGAGACGGAGTCTTGCTCTGTCACCCAGGCTGGAGTGCAGTGGCGTGATCTTGGCTCACTGCAGCCTCTGCCTCAGATTCAAGCGATTCTCCTGCCTCAGCCTCCTAAGTAGCTGGGATTACAGACATCCACCACCATGCCTGGCTATCAGTTATCTAATTTTATTTTACTTAAAATTATTGAGGTGAAATAACATAAAGTAACCATTTTATTTATTTCTATTTATTTATTTATTTGAGATGGGGTTTTGCTCTTGTTGCCCAGGCTGGAGTGCAGTGGCACAATCTCAGCTTACTGCAACCTCTGCCTCCTGGGATCAAGTGATTCTCCTGCCTCAGCCTCCTGGGTAGCTGGGATTATAGGCACACACCACCATGCCTGGCTAATTTTTGTATTTTATTAGTAGAGATGAGGTTTCGCCATGTTGACCTGGCTGGTCTTGAACTCCTGACCTCAGGTGATCTGCCCACTTTGGCCTCCCAAAGTATTTATTTTATTTTGAGACAGGGTCTTGCTCTGTCATCCTGGCTGGAGTGCAATGATAACTCACTGCAGCCTTGAACGAACTCGTGGGTTCTCAGCCTCCATCTCAGCCTCCAGATAACTGGGGCTATGGCTAATGTTTTTGTTTGTTTGTTTGTTTGTTTTGAGACAGAGTCTCACTCTGTTACCCAGGCTCAAGTGCAATGGCGAGATCTTGGCTCACTGCAACCTCCACTTCCCGGGTTCCAGTGATTCCCCTGCCTCAGCCTCTCGAGTAGCTGGGACTACAGGCGCTCATTACCACAACTGGCTAATTTTTTTTTTTTTTTTAATACAGAGATGAGGTTTCACCATATTGGGCAAGCTGGTCTCAAACTCCTGATCTCGGGTGATCCACCTGCCTCAGTCTCCCAAAGTGCCATGCCCAGCTAATTTTTAAATTGAGACCAGGTCTCCCTGTGTTAACCATGCTGATCTTGAACTTCCAGGATCAAGTGATCCTTCTGCCTGGGCCTCCCAAAGTGCTGGAATTCCAGGCATAAGCCATCATGGCTGGCCTGATTTTTTAAAAGAAACAGAAATTGGGATTTTATTGTGAAATCTCCTGATCTTAGTATATTGGATTTCATTATTTTTACATCAGGCAGATAATGTGTCAATGTCGAAACAAGGTTTGAGGGAGGTGCAACTCACGCATGAGCATGAAAACACAGTCATCATGTTTATGAACTACAAAAAGATGTGGCTTTAATTATTTGAAAGACATCTTGGCCAGGCCCGGTGGCTCACTCCTGTAATCCCAGCACTTTGGGAGGCCGAGGCAGGTGGATCACCTGAGGTCAGGAGATCGAGACCATACTGGTCAACATGGTGAAACCCTGTCTCTACGGGCCGGGTGCGGTGGCTCAAGCCTGTAATCCCAGCACTTTGGAAGGCCGAGGTGGGTGGATCACAGGGTAAGAAGATTGAGACCATCCTGGCTAACATGGTGAAACCCCATCTCTACTAAAAATACAAAAAATTAGCCGGGTGTGGTGGCAAGCACCTGTAGTCCCAGCTACTCAGGAGGCTGAGGCAGGAGAATGGCGTGAACCTGGGAGGTGGAGGTTGCAGTGAGCCGAGATCATGCCACTGAGCTCCAGCCTGGGTGAAAGAGCGAGACTCCGTCTCCAAAAAAAAAAAAAAAAAAAAAGAAAGAAAGAAAAAAGAAACCCTGTCTCTACTAAAAATACAAAAATTACCTGGGCATGGTGGTGGGAGCCTGTGGTCCCAGTTACTCAGGAGGCTGAGGCAGAAGAATCACTTGAACCCAGGAGGCGGAGATTGCAGTGAGCCGAGATCACGCCACTGCACTCCAGCCTGGTGACAGAGTGAGACTCTGGCTCAAAAAAAAAAAAAAACATTTTACTGGTCAATACTATATAAGAGAAGCAGGCCAGGCACGGTGGCTCAAGCCTGTAATCCCAGCACTTTGGGAGGCCGAGGCAGGCGGATCACAAGGTCAGGAGATCGAGACCATCCTGGCTAACACGGTGAAACCCCATCTGTACTAAAAATACAAAAAAAAAAAAATTAGCCGGGCATGGTGGCGGGCACCTGTAGTCCCAGCTACTTGGGAGGCTGAGGCAGGAGAATTGCTTGAACCCAGGAGACGGAGGTTGCAGTGAGCCAAGATCACGCCACTGCACTCCAGCCTGGGCAACAGAGCAAGACTCCATCTCAAAAAAAAAAAAAAATAATAATAATACAACAAAACATTTGCTGGCCAGGTGATGAAAGGTGAATTCTGCTTTCATCACAGTTACTAAGTGTCAAGCATTCAACCACAATTTATTGAGATTTCCATGCAGAACTTTGTGGAAAGCAAAGCACTGGGGAGGGATTCCATGAACATCATTCATTTAAACACCCATTTGTTATTTTATTTTATTTATTTATTTTATTTTTTTTTTTTGAGACGGAGTCTTGCTCTTGTCACCCAGGCTGGTGTGTAGTGGCGCGATCTCAGCTCACTGCAACCTCCGTCTCCTGGGTTCAAGTGATTCTGCCGCCTCCTCCTCCTGAGTAGCTGGGATTACAGGTGCCCACCCCAACACCTGGCTAATTTTGGTACTTTTAGTAGAGATGGCATTTTGCCATGCTGGCCAGGCTGGTCTTGAACTCCTGACCTCAGTTGATCCGCCCGCCTTGGCCTCCCAAAGTGCTGGGATTACAGGCGTGAGCCACCACACCTGGCTATTTTATTTTTTTTTTAATTGAGACAAAGTCTCACTTTGTCACCCAAGCTGGAGTGCAGTGGCACAATCTTGGCTCACTGCAACCTCTGCCTCCTGGGTTCAAGCAATTCTTCTGCCTCAGCCTCCCAAGTAGCTGGATTACAGGCATGCACCACCACGCCTGGCTAATTTTTGTATTTTTAGTAGAGATGAGGGTTCACCATGTTGGCCAGGCTGGTCTCGAACTTCTGACCTCAAGTGATTTTTCTGCCTCAGCCTCTGAAAGTACTGGGATTATAGGCATGAGCCACTGCACCTGGCCTATGTTTATTTATTTTTGAGACAGAGTCTTGCTCTGTTGCCCACGCTGGAGTGCAGTGGCGTGATCTTGGCTCACTGCAACCTCCGTCTCCTGGGTCCAAGCAATTCTCCTGCCTCAGCCTCCTGAGTAGCTGGGATTACAGGCACCCGCCACCATGCCCGGCTAATTTTTGTATTTTTAGTAGAGACAGAGTTTCACTATGTTGGCCAGGCTGGTCTTGAACTCCTGACTTCAGGTGATCTGCCCACCTTGGCCTCCCAGAGTGCTGGGATTACAGGCATGAGCCACCACGCCCAGCCCCCATTTATTTTTTAGACTTTTATTATATTTTTTGAGACGGGGTCTCACTGTGTCTCCCAGGCTGGTGTGCAGTGGTACGAGCACAGCTCACCGAAGCCTCCCAGCTCAAGCAATCCTCTCACCTCAGCCTCCCGGGTAGCTGGAACGTGCCACCACACCTGGCTAATTTTTCTATTTTTTGGTAGAGATTGGGGTCTTGCTTTGTTGCCCAGGCTGGTCTTGAATTCCTGGGCTCAAGTGATCCTCCCACATTGGCCTCCCAAAGTGCTAGGATTACAGATATGAGGCACCATGCCCAGACTTAAACACCCATTTATTGTGCACTTTCTCTGTACCAGGCCCTGATCTGAGCCCCATGCACAGATGTGAACAAGACCTTACTCTCCAGGGACCGGGGGAAAGTAGTGCTACTTCTGTGCTCTGGAGAACCAAGTTCTCCAATCAGAAAAGATGAGAATGGAGGCCAGGAGCAGTGGTGACTAACGCCTGTACTCACACTTTGGGAGGCCGAGGCAGGAGGATCACCTGAGGTTAGGAGTTCGAGAGCAGCCTGGCCAACATGGTGAAAACCTATCTCTACTAAAAATACAAAAATTAGCCAGGTGTGGTGCCGTGTGCCTGTAATCCCAGCTACTTGGGAGGCTGAGGCAGAATTGCTTGAACCTGGGAGGTAGAGGTTGCAGTGAGCTGAGATCCCGCCACTGCACTCCAGCCTGGGGGACAGAGAGAGACTGTCTCAAAAAAAAAAAGTTTTTTAAATTTAAAAAGGCAGCCGGGCGCAGTGGCTCACGCCTGTAATCCCAGCACTTTGGGAGGCCGAGGCGGGCAGATCATGAGGTCAGGAGATCGAGAACCTCCTGGCTAACACAGTGAAACCCCATCTCTACTAAAAATACAAAAAATTAGCTGGGCGCAGTGGCGGGCGCCTGTAGTCCCAGCTACTCAGGAGGCTGAGGCAGGAGAATGGTGCGAACCCGGGAGGTGGAGCTTGTAGTGAGCTGAGACTGCGCCACTGCACTCCAGCCTGGGTGACAGAGCGAGACTCCGTCTCAGAAAAAAAAAAAAAAAAAAAGCCAGTCACAGTGGCTCACGCCTGTAATCCCAGCACTTTGGAAGGCCAAGGTGGGTGGATCACAAAGTCAGTAGTTCAAGAGCAGCCTGGCCAAGATGGTGAAACCCTGTCTCTACCAAAAATACAAAAATTAGCTGGGCGCAGGGGCAGGCGCCTGTAATCTCAGCTACTTGGGAGGCTGAGGCAGGAGAATCATTTGAACCCAGGAGGTGGAGGTTGCAATGAGCTGAGATTGTGCCACTGCACTCCAGCCTCGGCGACAAGAGTGAGATTCTGTCAAAAAAAAAAAAAATGGAATTGCTAGGACAGTCAAAAACAAATGGAATTGCTAGGACGGTCTAGACAGTTTTCACAAAGCAAGACTTTGGTCCCCTCTTCAGGACTCAGCATGGCCTCAGATCCAGCCACCAGGCCCCGAATACCTTCAAGTTTGAGTGTAGAAGGGCATATTTCGCCTTCTTTTTGTGCTCCCCCTGACACCCTGACGTTCTTGACTCATCTGTCTTCATCTTCCGAGCCAACTTTGCTTACCCACAAAGGGAGGGCACTATTCCCTCACAAAACACAGCCCAAGGCTCACTCTTTCCTCTTTTCCTATAGAAGAGCCACAGGGCATGACAGTTGCCTCTGCTCCTTTAACCTACCCACTCTTTCCTCACAGCCCTCCTCAGCCTTCACAGTCCATAATGCAGTCTTGAATTCTGGGCTTCATATTCTCGACACACTCTGCAAACAGAATCCCCTAGGAAGCTATATTTATTTCCTTTTTTTTTTTTTTTTTTGAGACGGAGTCTCACTCTGTTACCCATCCTGGAGTGCAATGGCACGATCTCAGCTCACTGCAACCTCTGCCTCCCGGGTTCAAGCGATTCTCCTGCTTTGCCCTCCCGAGTAGCTGGGACTACAGGTGCCCACCACCACACCTGGCTAATTTTTGTATTTTTGGTAGAGACAGGGTTTCACTATGTTGACCAGGCTGGTCTCAAACTCCTGACCTCATGATCCTCACACCTCAGCCTCTCAAAGTGCTGGGATTACAGGCATGAGCCACCATGCCCGGCCTATTTACTTATTTTTATTTTTATTTTGAGACAGGTTCTCACTTTGTTGCCCAGGCTGCAGTGCAATGGCATAAACATGGGTTATAGCAGCCTTGATCTCCTAGGCTCAAGCAAGCCCCCTGCCTCAGTCCCCCAAGCAGCTGGAACTACAGATATGTGCCACCATGTCCGGCTAATTTTTTTTTTTTTTTTTTTTTGAGGTGGAGTCTCGCTCTGTTGCACAGGCTGTAGTACAGTGGTGTGATCTTGGCTCACTGCAACTTCTGCCTCCCAGAGGCAGAGGATTACTCACACCTGTAATCCCAGTTTAGGGAGGCTGAAGCGGGCAGACAGCTTGAGGCCAGGAGTTTGACACCATCCTGGCCAACATGGTGAAAGCCTGTCTCTGCTAAATAAAAAAATTAGCCAGGCATGGTGGCACATACCTGTGGTCCCAGCTACTCAGGAGGCTGAGGCACAAGAATCGCTCGAACCCAGGAGGCGGAGTTTTCAGTGAGCTGAGATCTCACCGCTGCACTCCAGCCTGGGCGACAAGAGACTTCGTCTCAAAAAAAAAAAAAAAAAAAAAAGATAATAAAGATGAGCAGAAATAAATGCAGCAGAGAATAAAAAATAGAGGAAGTAAGTAAAACCAAAATAATTTGGTTCTTTGAAAAATCCATAAAATTGATGAACCTTTAGATGGACTGACCAAGAAAAAAGCAGAGGAGACTCAAACTGCAAAACAGGAGCAAAAGAGGAGACATCACTACCAACATTAGATAAGTAAAAGAATTATCAGGGAATACTATGAATAGTTGTATGCCAACAAATTAGATGAAAGGAACAAATTCCTAGGGGAATTTAAACACCAACCTTAAGAAGAAATATAAAATCTAGGCCAGGCATGGTGGCTCACGTCTGTAATCCCAGCACTTTGAGGGGCTGAGTCAAGCAGATCAGCTGAGATCAGGAGTTTGAGACCAGCCTGACCAACATGGTGAAACCTCATGTCTACTAAAGATACAAAAAATTAGCCAGGCAAGTGGCGCACGCCTGTAATCCCAGCTGAGGCAGGAGAATCACTTAAACTGGGGAGGTGGAGGTTGCAGTAAGCCGAGATTGTGCCATTGCACTCTAGCCTGGGTGACAGGGCGAGACTCTGTCTCAAAAATAAATAAATAAATACAAAAATTAGCCGGGTATGATGGCATGCGCCTATAATCCCAGCTACTCTGGAGGCTGAGGCAGGAGAGTCACTTGAACCCAGGAGGCTGAGGCTGCAGTGAGCTGAGATGGCACCATTGCACTCCAGCCTGGGCAACAAGAGGGAAATTCCAACTCAAAAAGAAAAAGAAAAAAAGAAATATAAAACCTAAATTGATCTATTATAAGTAAAGACTTTTTTTTTTTTTGAGATGGAGTCTTGCTGTGTCACCCAGGCTGGAGTGCAGTGGCGCAATCTCAGCTCATGGCAACCTCCCCCTCCCGGGTTCAAGCGATTCTCATGCCTCAGCCTCCCAACTAGCTGGGATTACAGCTGCATGCCACCAGGCTCAGCTCATTTTTTTGTATTTTAGTAGAGATGGGGTTTCACCATGTTGGCCAGGCTGGTCTTGAACTCCTGACCTCAGGTGATCTGCCTGCCTTGGCCTCCCAATGTGCTGGGATTACAGGTGTGAACCACCACACCCGGACTATTCTTTTGCGTATGGATATCCAGTTGTCCCACTGCTATTATCGAAAAGGTTGTTCTTTCCCCCATTAAGTGGTCTTGGAACCCTTGTCAAAAATTAATCTTCCATGTAGAAGGTTTATTTCTGGGCTCTCTAATCTATTCCACTTGTGTCTGGAATTGGTGGGTTCTTGGTCTGACTGACTTCAAGTATGAAGCCGCGGACCCTCGCGGTGAGTGTTACAGCTCTTAAGGTGGCGCGTCTGGAATTTGTTCCTTCTGACGTTCGGATGTGTTTGGAGTTTCTTCTTTCTGGTGGGTTCGTGGTCTCACTGGTTCAGGAGTGAAGCTGCAGACCTTCGCGGTGAGTGTTACAGCTCTTAAGGTGGCGCGTCTGGAGTTCTTCATTCCTCCCGGTGGGCTCATGGTCTCGCTGGCTTCAGAAGTGAAGTTGCATACCTTTGCGGTGTTACAGCTCATAAAAGCAGCGTGGAGCCAAAGAGCGAGCAGTAGCAACATTTATCGCAAAGAGCCAAAGAACAAAGCTTCCACAGCGTGTAACAGGACCCGAGCGACTTGCCACTGTGGGCACGGGCAGCCTGCTTTTATTCTCTTATCTGGCCCCACCCACATCCTGCTGATTGGTAGGGCTGAGTGGTCTGTTTTGACAGGGTGCTGATTGGTGCGTTTACAATCCCTGAGCTAGACACAAAGGTTCTCCACCTCCCCACCAGATTAGCTAGATACAGAGTGTCAGCACAAAGGTTCTCCAAGGCCCCACCAGATAGCTAGATACAGAGTGTCCACTGGTGCATTCACAAACCCTGAGCTAGACACAGGGTGCTGATTGGTGTGTTTACAAACCTTGAGCTAGATACAGAGTGCCCACTGGTGTATTTACAATCCCTGAGCTAGACATAAAGGTTCTCCAAGTCCCCACCAGACTCAGGAGCCCAGCTGGCTTCACCCAGTGGATCCCGCACCGGGGCTGCAGGTGGAGCTGCCTGCCAGTCCCGCGCTGTCTGCCCGCACTCTCAGCCCTTGGGTGGTCGATGGGACTGGGCGCCGAGGAGCGGGGGACGGTGCTCCTGGGGAGGCTCCGGCCTCACAGGAGCCCATGGAGGGGGTGGGAGGCTCAGGCATGGTGGGCTGCAGGTCCGGAGCCCTGCCCGGCAGGAAGGCAGCTAAGACCCCGTGAGAAATCGAGAGCAGCGCCGGTGGGCTGGCACTGCTGGGGGACCCAGTACACCGTCCGCAGCCGCTGGCCCGGGTACTAAGCCCCTCATTGCCCGGGGCCGGCAGGGCCGGCTGGTGGCTCCTAGTGCAGGGCCCGCCAAGCCCACGCCCACTCGGACCTCCAGCTGGCCCGCAAGCGCCGCACGCAGCCCCGCTTCCCACTCGTGCCTCTCCATCCACACCTCCCCGCAAGCTAAGGCAGCTGGCTCCGGCCTTGGCCAGCCCAGAAAGGGGCTCCCACAGAGCAGTGGTGGGCTGAAGGGCTCCTCAAATGCCGCCAAAGTGGGAGCCCAGGCAGAGGAGGCGCCAAGAGCGAACGAGGGCTGTGAGGACTGCCAGCACGCTGTCACCTCTCACACTGGTCTAACATATGTGTCTATTTTTTTCTCTCTTTCTTTATTTTTGAGATGGAGTCTCACTCTGTTGCCCAGGCTGGAGGGCACTGGCATGATCTCGGTTCACTGCAACCTCTGCCTCCTAGGCTTGAGTGATCCTCCCACCTCAGCCTCCTCCTCAGTAGCTGGGACTATAGGCGCAGGCTACCACGCCTAGCTAATTGTTGTATTTTTTGTAAAGACTGGGTTTTGCCATGTTGCCCAGGTTGATTTTGAACTCCTGGGCTCAAGCAATCCACTCACCTCAGTCTCCCAAATTGTTGAGATTACAGGCGGCCTTATATGTTTGTCTTTATGCCAGTACCACACTCTTTTCATTGTGGTAGGTTAGTATTTAAGTTTTGAAATCAGGAAATGAGAGACCTGGTTTCTTCTTTTTCTGCAGACCTTTTTTTCCGTCTTTTTTTGTGTTATTTAGGATGCCTTGTGATTCCACATAAATTTTAGGATGAGTTTTTGTATATCTGTAAAATATTAAAAATACCATTTGGATTTTGATACAAATTGCATTGAATCTGTAGATTGCTCTGGGTAGTACCGTCATCTTAACAATATTAAATCTTACATTCAGGCTGGGCGCAGTGGCTCATGCCTGTAATCTCAGCACTTTGGGAGGCTGAGGCGGGCAGATCACTTGAGGTCAGGAGTTTGAGACCAGCCCTGTCAACATGGTAAAATCCTGTCTCTACTAAAAATGCAAAAAAAAAAAAATTAGCTGGGCGTGGTGGCACGTGCCTGTAGTTCCCGCCACTCAGGAGGCTGAGGCAGAAGAATCACTTGAACCCAGGAGGCAGAGGTTGCAGTGAGCCAAGATTGCATCACAGCACTCCAGCCTGGGTGACAGAGCAAGACTCTGTCTCAAAAAACAAACAAACAATAAATTTTACATTCTATAAACGTAGGATATCTTTTTATTTATGTCTCTTTAATTTTTTGTAGTTTTCAGTTACAAATATTTTGCCTCATTGGTTACATTTCTTCCTATTTGATTCCTTTTCATGGCTTTTTTTTCTTGAGATGGAATTTCACTCTTTTTGCCCAGGCTGGATTGCAGTGGTGTGATCTCGGCTCACTGCAACCTCTGCCTTCTGGGTTCAAGTGATTCTCCTGCCTCAGCCTCCCAAGTAGCTGAGATTACAGGCACCCGCCTCCACGCCCAGCTAATTTTTTGTTTTTGTTTTTGTTTTTTGAGACGTAGTTTTGCTCTTATTGCCCAGGCTGGAGTGCAATGGTGTGACCTCGGCTCACCGCAACCTCTGCCTCCCGGGTTCAAGCCATTCTCCTGCCTCAGCTTTCTGAGTAGCTGGGATTACAGGCATGCGCCACCACGGCCAGCTAATTTTATTTGTATTTTTAGTAGAGACAGAGTTTCTCTGTGTTGGTCAGGCTGGTCTCGAACATCCGACCTCAGGTGATCTGCCCGCCTTGGCCTCCCAAAGTGCTGGGATTATAGGCGTGAGCCACCGCACCCGGCCAGTTTTTTGTATTTTTAGTAGAGACTGGATTTTACCATGTTGGCCAGGCTGGTCTTGAACTCCTGACCTCAGGTGATCCACCCACCTCAGCCTCCCAAAGTGCTGGGATTACAGGTATGAGCCATTGCACCCGGCCGCATGGTATTTTAAATAGAGTTGTTTTCTTAATTTCTCTTTGGGGTTATTCATCGTTAGTGTAAAGAAATGCAACTGATTTTTGTGTGTTGACTTTGTATGCTGCAACTTTGTTGAATTCATTTATTGGCTCTAATAGTTGTGTATGTATGTAAGCTTTAGGGTTTTCCACGTATAAAATCATTTCATCTGCAAGTACAGATAATTTTACTTTTTCCTTTCCAATTCAGGTACCTTTTACTTATTTTTCTTGCTTAATTTCTCTGGCTAGAAATTCCAATACTCTGTTAAATAGAAGTGGCCAAAGTGGTGGTTCTTGTTTTGTTCCTGATCTTATGGGGAAAATTTTCAGTCTTTCATCATTGAATATGATGTTAACTCTGTTTTTCATGTATGGCCTTTACCATGTTGAGGAAAATTCTTCTAGTTCAAGTTTTATTTTATTTTTTCCAGACAGAGCCTGGTTCTCTCACCCAGGCTGGAGTGCAGTGGCCTGATAATGGCTCCCTGCAACCTCCACCTCCTGGGTTCAAGCCGTCCTCCCACCTCAGCCTCCCAAGTAGCTGGGACTACAGGCATGCACCACCATACCCAGCTTAATTTTTGTTTTTGGTAGAGACATGGTTTTGCCATGTTGCCAAGGCTGGTCTTGAACTCCTGAGCTCCAGCGATCCACCTGCCTCGGCCTCCCAAAGTACTAGGGTTACAGGCGTGAGCCACCGTGCCCGGCTGAGTGTTTTTTTTTTAAATCTTGAAAGAGTATTGGATTTTGCCGAATACTTTTTCTGCATCAACTGAGACAATTATAAGATTTTTCCCTTTATTCTATCAATGTGGTATATGACATTGATTAATTTTCATATGTTAAAACATCTTTGCATTCCAGGAATAAATCCAACTTGTTCATGGATAAAATACTTTTTTTTTTTTCCTGAGACAGTCTTGCTCTGTCGTCCAGGCGGGAGTGCAGTGGCGCAACCTTGGCTCATTGCAACCCCCACCCCCTGGGTTCAAGCAGTTCTCCTGCCTCAGTCTTCTGAGTAGCTGGGATTTACAGGCATGCGCCACCACGCCCGGCTACTTTTTGTATTCTTAATAGAGATGGGGTTTCACCATGTTGGCCAGGCTGGTCTCAAACTCTTGACCTCATGATCCGCCCACCCTGGCATCCCAAAGTGCTGGGATTACAGGCATGAGCCACCACGCCCGGCCCCATAAAATCCTTTTAATATGCTGCTGAAATTGGTCCTCTATTTTATATATATATATATATATATATATATATATATATATATTTTTTTTTTTTTTTTTTTTTTTTTTTTTGAGATGGAGTCTCACTCTGTTACCAGGCTGGTGTGCAGTGGCACAATCTCAACTCACTGCAACTTCCACCTTTTGGGTTCAGGCGATTCTCCTCCCTCAGCCTCCTGAGTAGCTGAGACTACAGGCACGCACCACCACACCCAGCTAATTTTTGTACTTTTAGTAGAGATGGGGTTTCACCATGTTTGCCAGAATGGTCTCGATCTCTTGACCTTGTGATCTGCCTGCCTCAGCCTCCCAAAGTGGCTGGGATTACAGGCGAGAGCCACAGTGCCTGGCCATATATATATATACATATATATATGTATATATATATATGTATATATATACATATATATATGTATATATATATATGTATATATATATATATTTTTTTTTTTTTTTTGAAACAGAGTCTCACTTGTTAACCCAGGCTGGAGTGCAGTGGCGCAATCTTGGCTCACTGCAACCTCCACCTCCCAGATTCAAGCAATTTTGTATTTTCAGTAGAGATGGAGTTTCACCGTGTTGCCCAGGCTGGTGTCAAACTCCTGACCTCAAGTGATCCACCCGCCTCAGCCTCCCAAAGTGCTGGGGTTACATGCGTGAGCCAGTGCGGATATGTTTTGGTCCCCAGCAGGATATGTTTTGGTCCAATTTATGGAGGAGGAGGAAGGAGGAGAGTGAGGAGGAGGCGGAGAAGGAGAGAGGTCTCAAGGAGGCCTCCCATCAAGTTCTGTTCCCAAGGCAATGCTTCCCTGCTGATGCTCAGCAAGCAGTGAAAGAATGCAGCACGCCCAGCCATAAACACTAATGAAATCATATTCTTCGCTCTGACATGGATGTAGCTGGAGGTCATTATCCTAAGCAAATTAACCCAGGAACAGAAAACCAAGGACTGCGTGTTCTCACTTATAAATGAGATCTAAACATTGAGTACACATTGCCTGGGTGCGGTGGCTCACACCTGTAATCCCAGCACTTTGGGAGGCTGAGGCAGGTGGATCATCTGAGGTCAGGAGTTCAAGATCAGCCTGGCCAATATGGCGAAACCCTGTCTCTACAAAAATACAAAAATTAGCCAGGCATGATGGCAGGCGCCTTTAATCCCAGCTACTCGAGGGGCTGAAGCAGGAGAATCGTTTGAACCCGGGAGGTGGAGGTTGCAGCGAGCCAAGGTTGCATGATTGCACTTCAGCCTACGCGACAGAGCGCAACTCCATCTCAAAACAAAACAAAAAAAAACATTGAGTACACACATGGATGTAAAGATGGGAACAATAGATACTGGGACCTCCTAGAGTGGGGAGGGACAGTGGAGAGTAAGAGTTGAAAAACTGTTGGGTATTATGCTTACTTCCTGGATGACAGGATCATTCATAGCCCAAGCCTCAGCATCATGCAGTATACCCAGGTGACGAACCCACACACGCCTCCCTGAACCTAAAATAAAAGCTGGGAGACCAGGCTCGGTGGCTCACGTCTGTAATCCCAGCACTTTGGGAGGCCGAGGTGGGAGGATGGCTTGAGCCAAGGAGTTCGAGACCAGCCTTGGCAACATAGAGAGACCCCACCTTTACAAAAAATTAGCAGGGTGTGGTGGAACGTGCTATAGCACCAGCTACTCAGGAGGCTGAGGTGGGAGGATTGCTTGAGCCTGCGGGGCTGAGACTGCAGTGACCTGTGATCGAGCTACTGCACTCCAGCCTGGGCAACAAAGCAACACCCCATCTCAAAAAATAATAATAATATGGCCGGGCACGGTGAGTGCCTCACGCCTGTAATCTCAGCACTTTGGGAGGCCGAGGCAGGCGAATCACCTGAGGTCAGGAGTTCAAGACCAGCCTGGCCATCACGGTGAAACCCCGTCTCTACTAAAAATACAAAAATTAGCCAGGCATGGCAGAAGGCACCTGTAATCTTAGCTACTTGGGAGGCTGAGGCAGGAAAATCACTTGAACCTGGGAGGCAGAGGTTGCAGTGAGCCAAGACTGCACCACTGCACTCCAGCTTGAGCGACAGAGCAAGACTCCATCTCAAGAAAATAATAAGATAAAGGTTGAAATTATTTAAAAAAAAAAATGTGGCATGCCCTGCGAAACGCAGAGCAGCACAGTACGACCCTCTTCTGGGTCACAGGTGAGATTTCCTCATGCACCTGTCAGACCTCAGGTTTCTCTCATCACATTTCCCAAGCTCCCCCGCCGCCTTTTTTTTTTTTTTTTTTTTTTTTTGAGACTGAGTCTGGCTCTGTCACCCAGGCTGGAGTGCAGTGGCGTGATCTTGGCTCACTGCAGCCTCCGTCTCCCAGGTTCAAATGGTTCTCCTGCCTCAGCCTCCCTAGTAGCTTGGATTACAGGCATGCATCACCACAACCAGCTAATTTTTTTTTTCTTTGAGATGGAGTTTTGCTCTTGTTGCCCCATTGGCGCAATCTCGGCTCACCACAACCTCCGCCTCCCAGGTTCAAGCGATTCTCCTACCTCAGCCCCCCGAGTAGCTGGGATTACAGGCATGCGCCACCATGCCCGGCTAATTTTGTATTTTTAGTAGAGATGGGGTTTCTCCATGTTGGTCAGGCTGGTCCCTAACTCCCAACCTCAGGTGATCCGCCCGCCTTGGCCTCCCAAAGTGCTGGGATTACAGGCGTGAGCCACCGCTCCTGGCTCTAATTTTTGTATTTTTAGTAGAGACGATGTTTCGCCATATTGGCCAGGCTGGTCTTGAACTCCTGACCTCAGGTGATTCTCCCACCTCTGCCTCCCAAAGTGCTGGGATTACAGGCATGAGCTACTTTGCTTGGCCTCCCTGAGCCTTTTAAAATAGAATCAAAGGTTCTATTTCTCCAACCCTCCTTTGTCCACAAGATGAGAGTTCTTGGGAATAACCACTCCCAAGCTTTTAGGTTATTCTCACCATTGCCCTCAACTTCCTTGTAACCCCAACCTCTCCTAGAATTGCCTACATATGAGATAGAAGGTCTCAGACAAATAGATGGAAGTGTTTATTTTATTTTATTTTTATTTTTATTTTTTTGAGATGGAGTCTCACTTTGTCGCCAGGCTGGAGTCCAGTGGCGCGATCTCGGCTCACTGCAACCTCCACCTCCCAGGTTCAAGCGATTCTCCTGCCTCAGCCTTCCAAGTAGCTGGGACTACAGGCACATGCCACCACGCCCAGCTAATTTTTAGTAGAGACTGGTTTTCACCGTGTTGGCCAGGATGGTCTCCATCTCTTGACCTCATGGTCTGCCCGTCTCAGCCTCCCAGAGTGCTGGGATTACAGGCATGAGCCACGGTGCCTGGCCAGGAAGGGTCTATTAATAATTAATAGTCCATCTGGCTGGGAGCAGTAGCTCACGCCTGTAATCCCAGCACTTTGGGAGGCTGAGGCGGGTGAATCACCTGAGGTCGGGAGTTTAAGACTAGCCTAACATGGAGAAACCCCGTCTCTACTAAAAATACAAAATTAGCCGGGCATTGTGGCACATGCTTGTTGAAATCCCAGCTACTCGGGAGGCTGAGGCAGAAGAATCACTTGAACCCGGGAGGCGGAGGTTGTGGTGAGCCAAGATCACGCCATTGCACTCCAGCCTGGGCAACAAGAGCGAAACTCCATCTCAAAAAACAAAATAAATAAATAGAATAAAATAAAACACATTAAACTGGCTGGGCGCAGTGGCTCACTCCTGTAATCCCAGCACTTTGGGAGGCCGAAGTGAGTGGATCACCTGAGGCCAGGAGTTCAAGACCAGCCTGGCCAACATGGTGAAACCCTGTCTCTACTAAAAATACAAAAATTAGCCAGGCGTGATGGTGGGCACCTGTAATCCCAGCTACTCGGGAGGCTGAAGCAGGAGAACCACTTGAAGCCAGGAGGCAGAGGTTGTGGTGAGCTGAGATAGAGCCACTGCACTCCAGCCTGGGCGACAGAGCAAGACTCTGTCTCAAAAAAAAAAAAAAAAAAAGGAGGCCGGGTGCGGTGGCTCACACCTGTAATCCCAGGACTTTGGGAGGCCGAGGTGGGTGGATCACAAGTCAAGAGATCGAGACCATCCTGGCTAACACGGTGAAACCCCATCCCTACTAAAAATACAAAAAATTAGCCAGGCATGGTGGCAGGTGCCTGTAGTCCAAGGTACTCAGGAGACTGAGGCAGGAGAATGGCGTGAACCTGGGAGGTAGAGCTTGCAGTGAGCCGAGATCATGCCACTGCACTCCAGCCTGGGGGACAGAGCGAGACTCCATCTCAATAATAACAATAATAATAATAATAATAATAATAATAATAAAGGAGAGGATAAAATCTGTAAGTAGTAGGCAGCCGCCAGGTTAATGAAAACAGATTTTTTTTTCATTTTTTTTAATTCTAATTTTCACTTAAAAAGTAGAATGTTGGCCAGGCTCAGTGGCTCACGCCTGTAATCCCAGCACTTTGGGAGGCCAAGGCAGGCGGATCACCTGAGGTCAGGAGTTGGAGACCAGCCTGGCCAACACAGCAAAACCCCTCTCTACTAAAAATAATAAAAATTAGCCAGGCGTGGTGGCACATGGCTGTAATCCCAGCTACTCAGGAGGCTGAGGCAGGATAATTGCTTTAACCTGGGAGGTGAAGGTTGCAGTGAGCCGAGATCGCGGTGAAGGTTGCAGTGAGCCGAGATCGCGCCACTGCACTGCAGCCTGGGTGACAGAGTGAGAATCTGTCTTAAAAAAACAAAAGCTCCCATACTGTGGATTCGCCCCAGGCAGGTTACCCTGCTAGGATCCACCTGCCGTGGTGGAAACTGGACAAACCTGTCCTTTTGACTCCCTGGAATAGAGCCTCTGGCATTGCCAGCCCATCCCTGGGGACCTCATGGCCAGTTCAAGCCATCAGAGTCGCTTGGCTGAGCCCAAAGAATCCTTGGCAGAACATGGTGTGCCCACTCCTGGGGCAGATGGCTGCCTCCCTCTGCATTCTCTGGGGAAAACCCATGGGCTCTGCATTTGGAAAAACCTGGAATCCAGTCCTGGCTTCCCACCTTCTGGCTATTTGACCTTGAGCAAGGCAACCTCACTGAGCCTCATCTGCAAATTGGGGAGAACAATAGCACTGAGGCTGCCACACGTGGTTGTGCAGGTTGCTCACTGAAAAAGGCATTTGGCCAAGGGAGTTTATGGGGGTCAAAATCCAGTCTCTGTCCCGGCACAGTGGCTCATGCCTGTGATCCCAGCAATTTGGGAGGCTGAGGCGGGAAGATCTCTTGAGGCCAGGAGTTCAAGACCAGCCTGGGCAACATAGTGAGACCCTGTCTCTACAAAAAAATAGAAACAGTTAGGCACAATGGTGTGTCCCTGTGATCCCAGCTACTTGGGAGGCTGAGGCGAGAGGATCACTTGAGCCCGGGAGTTCAAGGCTACAGTGAGCTGTGATCACACCACTACACTCCAGCCTGGGTGATAGAACAGAACTCTGTTTCAAAAAAAAAAAAAGGACCAGGCTTCTGGTCTTTTTGCAAAAGTGGGCACACCATGCGGAGATGCCATATGGGGGCCGTGCTGGCTGCATCGTGGGGTTTTGTTTTGTTTTGTTTTGTTTTTTTGAGACAGAGTCTGGCTCTGTCGCCCAGGCTGGAGCACAGTGGTGTTAGCTCACTGCAGCCTCTGTCTCCCAGGTTCAAGCGATTCTCCTGCCTCAACCTCCTGAGTAGCTGGGATTACAGGCATGCACCACCACGCCCGACTAATTTTTGTATTTTTAGTAGAGACAGGGTTTCGCCATGTTGGCCAGGCTGGTCTTGAACTCCTGGCCTCAGGTGATCCGCCCGCCTCGGTCTCCTAAATTGTTGGGATTACAGGTGTGAGTCACCGCACCCAGCCTCCATTGTGGTTTTGAGGACGCAGAGGAATGATGCTGGTCAAAGTGCCTGCACCGTGCTCACAGCTAGCACAGGCTCAGAAAAGGCATGTTCCCTTCCTTCTCCCGAGTTCTCAAGCTCTCTCCCTGTCTTGCCACCCTCTTCCCATCTCTCCAGGGCTCAGCCTGTTGCTGCTTCCCTTGCTCCTGGTTCAAGCTGGTGTCTGGGGATTCCCAAGGCCCCCAGGGAGGCCCCAGCTGAGCCTGCAGGAGCTGCGAAGGGAGTTCACAGTCAGCCTGCATCTTGCCAGGAAGCTGCTCTCCAAGGTTCGGGGCCAGGCCCACCGCTTTGTAAGTCCCCCTAATGCAGCTGGTGCTGGAGATGGGCAGACCCCCAATCCCTTCTGGCCCCCACTAACAGACCTTGCCCCCCAGGCAGAATCTCACCTGCCAGGAGTGAACCTGTACCTCCTGCCCCTGGGAGAGCAGCTCCCTGATGTTTCCCTGACCTTTCAGGCCTGGCGCCGCCTCTCTGTGAGTGAGGGCTGGTGGAGTGGGGCGGGAAGCTTGTGATAGGCTGGGGCCAGGGTGCAAGATGAAGCTGGAGATTGAGCTGGAGATGCATTGGGGATAGAACCTGGATAAGGCTGAATATGTCATTGGACATAGAGATGAAAGACAGGCATGGTGACTTACACCTATAAACCCAGCACTTTGGGAGGCCCAGGTGGAAGGACTGCTTGAGGCCAGGAGTTCAAGACCAGTCTGGGCAACATAGTGAAACTTTGTCTCTACAAAAAAAAATTTAAGAGTTAGCCAGGCATGGTGGTGTACACCTTTGGTCCCAGCTACTCAGGAGGCTGACATGGGAGGATTGCTTGAGCTCAGGAGTTGGAGGCTGCAGTGAGTTATGATCCTGGACTCCAGGATGGAGAACAGAGGGAAACCCTGTCTCAGAAAAATAAATAAACTGCCAGGCGTGGTGGCTCATGCCTGTAATCCCAGCACTTTGGGAGGCTGAGGAGGGCGGATCACCTGAGGTCAAGAGTTCAAGACCAGCCTGGCCAACATGGCGAAACCCCATCTCTACTAAAAAATACAAAAATTAGCTGAGCTCGGTGGCTCACGCCTGTAATCCCAGCACTGTGGGAGGCTGATGTGGGTGGATCACCTGAGGTCAGGAGTTCGAGACCAGCCTGACCAACATGAAGAAACCCCACCTCTACTAAAAATACCAAATTAGCCGGGTATGGTGCTGTGCGCCTGTAATCCCAGCTACTCGGGAGGCTGAGGCAGGAGAATTACTTGAACCCAGGAGGTGGAGGTTGCAGTGAGATGAGATCGCGCCACTGCACTCCAGCCTGGGCAACAGAGCGAGACTCCATCTCAAAACAAACCAACAATAAAGATGAAGCTGGAATAAGGAAGTGGGGTTGGGAAGAGGTAAGAGTGGAGCTAGGCATGGAACGCGGCAGGCATGGGACTGGAATGAGGCTGGAGAGAGATCACAGCAGCATGGAGGGTGGGTGGAGGTGGCACTGGGGGTGAGAATGCGGATAGTTAGAGATGAGAAGGTGATGATGAGGGTGAACGTTAAGCATGGGATGGAGAAGGGATGGGGATTGCTGGTGGGGAAGGGAATGGAATAGGGTTAGGAATGAGGTTGGAGATGGGATGGAAAGATGGAAAGAGTGAGTCTGGGCACATGGAGGAAGGATGGAGTTGGGGTTAGGAATGGGAATGAGGCTGAAGATGGGATGGAAACACATGGGCAGGAGGTATGATGGGATGGTGGAGGAGGGAAGGGAACAGGGCTGTGGATGGAGAGTGCTTCAGGGACTGAGAGGGGGTGGGTTAGAGAAGATCATTGGCATAGGAGTGAAAGGGAGGCTGGAAAAGGAGATGGGACAAATGTCCCAGACAGTGGAGATGGAAGGAATGGGGACACAGCTGGGCTGAGGTTGGGGAAGAGCTACAGGGATGGACTGGAGGCTGGAGCGTGGAATGGGAAGGAGACCCGGATAGGGAGGGGGTGGGTGTGATATGGCCATCCTTGGCCTGTGGGCCTTTCCTGACCATCTCCCTCCCCTTCAGGACCCGGAGCGTCTCTGCTTCATCTCCACCACGCTTCAGCCCTTCCATGCCCTGCTGGGAGGGCTGGGGACCCAGGGCCGCTGGACCAACATGGAGAGGATGCAGCTGTGGGCCATGAGGCTGGACCTCCGCGATCTGCAGCGGCACCTCCGCTTCCGGGTAGAGCCCGGCCACCCTCCACCACCCCAGACCACGTGGGAAAGAAGACTCGCTGGCTCATTCAGTGATCCCATGCTCTGAGTGTGTGTGAGTGTGAGAGTGTGAGTGTGACTGAGTGTCCATGAGTGTGTGGGTTCATGAGTGTGAGAGTGTGAGTGTGACTGTGTGGGTCCATGAGTGTGACAGTGTGACTGTGAGAGTGTGTGAGTGTGGGTCTGTGAGTGTGAGAGTGTGTGGGTGTGACTGTGAGTGCATGTGGGTCTGTATGAGTGTGAGCATGACTGTGTGTGAGGGTGTGGGTCCGTGAGTGTGAGAGTGTGTGTGTGTGGGTCTGTGTGAGTGTACCTGTGAGAGTGTGTGGGTGTGACTGTGAGTGTGTGTGGGGGGGCTGTATGAGTGTGAGCATGACTGTGTGTATGTGGGTCCGTGTGTGAGTGTGTGACTGTGAGTGTGTGGGTCTGTGAGTGTGAAAGTGTGTGACTGTGAGTGTGTGTGTGGGTGTGACTGTGAGTGTGTGTGGGTCTGTATGAGTGTGAGCGTGACCGTGTGTGTGTAGGTCCATGAGTGTGAGACTGTGTGAGTGTATGGGACTGTGAGTGTAAGAGTGTGGGAGTGTGTGGGTGGGTGTGTGAATGTGAGTGTTGTGAGTGTGAAAGTGAGGTGTGTGGGTGAGAGTTTGGGTATAGGTATGTCAGTGTGTGAGGATGAGTGTGAGTGTGAGAGTGTGTGGGTACGTGAACGATTTTTTTTTTTTCTGAGACTAAGTCTCACTCTGTCGCCCAGGCTGGAGTGCAGCGGTGCGATCTCAGCTCACTGTAATATCTGCCTCCCAGGTTCAAGCAATTCTCCTGCCTCAGCCTCCTGAGTAGCTAGGACTACAGGCATGCACCATCATGCCCGGCTAATTTTTTTGTATTTTTAGTTTCACCATGTTGGCCAGGCTGGTCTCAGACTCCTGACCTCGTGCTCTGCCCGCCTCGGCTTCCCAAAGTGCTGGCATTACAGGCGTGAGCCACCGTGCCCAGCCATGAATGTGTTTTGTGTGAATGTGACTGTATGGGAATGAGTGTGTGGGTGCGTTGTGAGAATGAGTATGTGTGTGAGTGTGTGCGTGTGTGTGCGCGCACACACAGCCACACCAGGCCCTGGTGCCATCCCTCAATCTTCGCATTCTCCTGGGGGTCCATCTTCAACAGGAGGCCATTGGGCTGTGAGGTCACTCGGGGTGTGTCCTGAGTGCCCAGCACAGCGTCTGCCTCCTGTTTCCTTTCTCCCTCTGATTCTCTGATGTCACCCAGATCCTCCAGAACCTTTCAAAGGGAAATCAGAATTTTACACTTAATGAAACGAGAATAGAAAATGCAAGCAGCAGGGCTGGGCGTGGTGGCTCACGCCTGGAATCCCAGCACTTTGGGAGGCCAAAGCGGGTGGATCATTTGAGGTCAGGAGTTTGAGACCAGCCTGGCCAACATGGTAAAACCCCATCTCTACTAAAAATACAAAAATTAGTCGGGCGTGGTGGTGTGCTTCTGTAGTCCCAGCTACTCAGGAGGCTGAGGTAGGAGAATTGCTTGAACTGGGGAGACAGAGGTTGCAGTGAGCCGTGATCACCCCACTGCACTCCAGCCTGGGCGACAGAGCGGGACTCCCAAGAAAGAGAGAGAGAGAGGAATGGCAAGCAGCAGGGAATCTGAGCTATGTCACCCTCTGCCTGTTGCTGACCCGACCCAAAAGCAACTTTCACAGCAGAGAGAAACTTCCTGAACCCCACGCCTCGGCGCAGTCCTTGGGGTGATCTAGCTCTGTGAGCATCCTCTTGCTCCTTGACTTCCATTTTCTCGAACCGAAAGATCAGGTGAGACGCGTTAGCAGGTGACATCATGGAAGATCAAGCAGGGAATGTCCGGGGAAATCATGACCTTGTGGTCACTGATGTCATTGGGAACCGCTGGGCATGAATAGGGAATGAGGATTCCTCTCAGGTTCTCGGCCTGGCCCCTCCCTGACCCATGGCCTCTCCTCACAGGTGCTGGCTGCGGGATTCAACCTCCCGGAGGAGGAGGAGGAGGAAAAGGAGGAGGAGGAGAGGAAGGGGCTGCTCCCAGGGGCACTGGGCAGCGCCTTACAGGGGCCGGCCCAGGTGTCCTGGCCCCAGCTCCTCTCCACCTACCGCCTGCTGCACTCCTTGGAGCTCGTCTTATCTTGGGCCGTGCGGGAGTTGCTGCTGCTGTCCAAGGCTGGGCACTCAGTCTGGCCCTTGGGGTTCCCAACATTGAGCCCCCAGCCCTGATCGGTGGCTTCTTAGCCCCCTGCCCCCCACCCTTTAGAACTTTAGGACTGGAGTCTTGGCATCAGGGCAGCCTTCGCATCATCAGCCTTGGACAAGGGAGGGCTCTTCCAGCCCCCTGCCCCAGGCCCTACCCAGTAACTGAAAGCCCCTCTGGTCCTCGCCAGCTATTTATTTCTTGGATATTTATTTATTGTTTAGGGAGATGATGGTTTATTTATTGTCTTGGGGCCTGATGGTCCTCCTCGGGCCAAGCCCCCATGCTGGGTGCCCAATAAAGCACTTTCATCCACCCCTGGCCTCCGCTTCTCTTCGGGTAAGGGCTGTCTGACACCCAGAGGGCAGGGCAGCCTGGAACGGGGTCAGCAACCTCTAGCCATCCTGAACCCCTCTCTGCTCCTACATTTTTGGGGTCTCTGGCCCACCTTCCCCTACTATGTCCTGCTCAGGCAGGCAGTTGCCATAGTAACCAGCAGCATCCTGAGGCCGAGCTACCGTTTTGGAAGCTCAAGGCAGCTCATCTTTGATTCTGAACAGTGCTCCTTAAGCCCTCCTAACCGCCTTCCTTTGGCCTGGATGCAACTCCAGAGGTTTGTGTTATCCCTGCCCAGTTCTGAGGGTCTTGGTGCAGGGAGTTGGGCTGGGAAGTGGGAGTTAGAGAGGAAGGCCTGTAAGGAAAATGGTCGCTGTTCCCTCAGTCTTCCTTGCAGTCTTTATTGTTTTATTTTGTTTTTAAAAGATGGGGGTCTTGCTATGCTGCCCAGGCTGGTCTCGAACTCCTGGTCTCAAGCGATCCTCCCACCTTGGCCTCCCAAAGCTCTGGGGTGACAGGCATGAGCCCCCGTGCCCAGCCTCCTTGCAGTCCAGACAGCTGACTCAGGCTGGGGAGGAACCAGGGCAGGCACCCTGAGAGGTGGTCTCAGTGGGGTAGGTGGTCCACCAGCCTGTGTTGGAGAATCAGACTCCTTAAGTTCACGGTCTTCCCAGACGTCTGGTTTTGCCTGCTCCATGAATGATACATCAAGACACTGAGGCCCAGAGGGTGGAGAGGATGTGTCCACAGTGGCAGAGGGAGCAGGGCTCAGTGGCATTGGAGCAAGCCTTCTGGCACCCACTCAGGGCCTGGCCCCCAGAGCACCGGGTCTCAGTCACTGGGGCTTAGGCCGGCCCAGACGGGCTTGCAGCTCCTGCATCATGCCAGGGTGCACGAGGCCAAACCTGGAGGCGGAAGTCAGGCCCGTGAGAACAGGTTCCCAGGTGCCCGCGGTCTCTTCCCCACCCCAGCTGAGTTGCCCTGTGCCTACCCGTGTCCCAGGGGCCTTCTCCTGGCTGGCACCGGGGTCCCATCATGCCTCAGAGGGCTTGGCTCCAGGGGTTCCTCCAGCTGGAGGGGGTCTCTGCTCAGGAGCTGACAGCTCCTCCTCAGGAGGGTTGGGGGCTGGGGGCTCCTCCTGCTGCTCCCAGGCCAGAGTCCGATGAAAAGAGGGCCGGGAGCGACGCTGTGAGGAGCTTCTCGAGAGGTGCACGCGACTCCTTGGGACAGAGACGTCTAGGAGGGACCCGGGGAGCGGGGCCTGCAGGAAAGGGGGCACAGAGGACCATGGGGCCAGCTTCGGGATTCCACTTGTTCCCCCCGAGACGCCACTAAGAGCCCTCACTTCGCTCCAGCTGTTGGCAGCACCTCCTCTGGCACTGCCCATGGCCTCAGCCGTCTCGGCTTCCCCGACTGACTCCAGTGCAGCTTCTGCAGGGGCCTGGTGTGTTGGCTGCTCCTCCTGGCCCCTGACGTGTTCCAGGCTTTCTGGCTGAGTCTCCTTGGCCTCTGCCCTCCGGCCCCCGGTCACCATGAGACCCTCTGCATCAAGGAGCCTTGGTGCCTCTCCCTCAGGGTGGTAGTCCCCACACCGCCCCTCACTGTCTTCCCTCTGTTCTCTCTCCTGCCATCCAACAGCCTCTTCTTCCAACAGCGTCCACTCTTCTAGAAGCCCCCCAGCCTCCACCATGGCTCCCATCCCCTCTGCCCTCGCTGTCTGGGAGCCCGCGGGATCCAGCCCACAGCTGTCCTCTGCGCCTGCAGATTCCTTGGCCTCTACCCGCCCTCCCCAAGGTCCTCCCTCCCTGGACTCAAAAGCCTCTACTTGGCTGCCTCTGCCAGTCACCTCTTCCTCTGCTGAGCCCTCCAGACCAAATTCTTGCCCACCTGCATGCTCTCCTGCTGCTGCCTCTTCCTTTTCTTTCGAGTCCCAGCCTTGCCCAAGCGCCCCTTCCAAAGCTTCACCAGCGCCAGCAGCGCTGATATCTGGGACCACCTCACCCCCCATAATCCCAGCAGCCACAGAGCCAGTCTGTGCATCCTCACGGTCCGGGAGGCCCACAGCCACCGCTTGCAGCCTCCAGCCTCTTCTGGATGTTCTGTCAGCCTCCGCCTCTTCATCCTCAGTTTCTCTGGCATAGGCCTCTCCCAGTGACGGGCAAGGCCCTGCGTCTGCCCCTGTGCTTCCGTCCAGCTCCTGGTTCTCTGAGACAGACGCCTCTCCCTCCTCAGTTCCACATCCCGCGTCCTGGGTTGTCAGCCCCTCCCCGCCTGCCTCTGGGACTTCTGATAGTTCAGACTCTCGGTCTCCTTCAGCCTCAGCCGCCAGGGTCTGGCCTCCCGCAGTCTCCTTCTCCTCCCGCTGCTCGCCATCGGCCGCAACCTCCTGAGTATTTCCTCTCTCCATGTCCTTTCTCGTGCGGTTTTCCCAGGCTCCTGGGAAGGCCTCAGAGGCCTCAGGCTTTACAGACCCCGCGTGCCTGGGACCTGCCTCCAGGCTCCTCTCCTGCTCCTCTTTGCTCAGGGCCAGAACTCCCATGAGCTCCACCTCCCCTGCCTCCCTTTCCTCGGGTTGCTTAGTTGGGGTCTGGGTGCCCCCCATCAGCTCAGGTCCCTGGCCTTTGGTGACGCTGTGTGTGAGGCCACCCCATTCCACCCCCAGTGGGCCACAGCTAGTCTGGGCCGCCTCACTCTCCTCCCCTGTGAGCTCCTCCTCAGGCCTGGCCTCTGGAGTTGCCTCCAAGTCGGCAGCGCCTTCAGCCTCTCCATCTGAGGGCAGCTCAGCCACTGGATCCCTGCTGCTCCCTCTGTCCTCCTGGGCCTCCTCTGCCTGTACCAGCTCTTCCATCCTGGCCCGGTCGGCCCTGATCTCCAAGTCCTGCCTCATCTCAGCCTCCTTACCACGCAGGTCTACCTGGCCCTCAAAGCTCTCCCCTGCCTCCTGGCCTCCCACAGCCTCCCTCCCTGTGGTCTGGCTCTCAGCAGCCTCTTCTGTTCTTTCAGTGCCCAGGACCTGGGCCTGTTTGGGGAAAGGGCTCACCTCAGCCTCTCTCTCCTCATCCCCCTCCTCCTGTAGGACCCAGACTTTTCCAGTAGCCTCTAGGAGGCTTTCTCCTGGGACTGCTCCATATTCTGTCTGTCTGACTCCCAGCAGGTCAGCCTCCTCTTTGCCTGAGGTCGTCCAGGCCTCGTCCCCTCCTGAGGCTGTCCCGGCCTCCTCCCCTCCTGAGGCTGTCCCGGCCTCCTCCCCTCCTGAGGCTGTCCCAGCCTCCCCACCTGAGGTCGTCCAGGCCTCCTCCCCTCCTGAGGCTGTCCCGGCTTCCTCCCCTCCTGAGGCTGTCCCAGCCTCCCCTCCCGAGGCTATCCCGGCCTCCTCCCCTCCCGAGGCTGTCCCGGCCTCCTCCTCTCCCGAGGCTGTCCCAGCCTCCTCCCCTCCCAAGGCTGTCCCGGCCTCCTCCCCGCCTGAGGTCGTCCAGGCCTCGTCCCCTCCTGAGGCTGTCCCGGCCTCCTCCCCTCCCGAGGCTGTCCCAGCCTCCCCACCTGAGGTCGTCCAGGCCTCGTCCCCTCCTGAGGCTGTCCCGGCCTCCTCCTCTCCCGAGGCTGTCCCAGCCTCCTCCCCTCCCAAGGCTGTCCCGGCCTCCTCCCCGCCTGAGGTCGTCCAGGCCTCGTCCCCTCCTGAGGCTGTCCCGGCCTCCTCACCTCCAGAGGCTGTCCCAGCCTCCTCCCCTCCCGAGGCTGTCCCAGCCTCCCCACCTGAGGTCGTCCAAGCCTCCTCCCCTCCTGAGGCTGTCCCAGCCTCCCCACCTGAGGCTATCCCGGCCTCCTCCCCTCCCGAGGCTGTCCCGGCCTCCTCCTCTCCCGAGGCTGTCCCAGCCTCCTCCGCTCCCAAGGCTGTCCCGGCCTCCTCCCTGCCTGAGGTCGTCCAGGCCTCGTCCCCTCCTGAGGCTGTCCCGGCCTCCTCACCTCCAGAGGCTGTCCCAGCCTCCTCCCCTCCCGAGGCTGTCCCAGCCTCCCCACCTGAGGTCGTCCAAGCCTCCTCCCCTCCTGAGGCTGTCCCAGCCTCCCCACCTGAGGCTATCCCGGCCTCCTCCCCTCCCGAGGCTGTCCCGGCCTCCTCCTCTCCCGAGGCTGTCCCAGCCTCCTCCCCTCCCAAGGCTGTCCCGGCCTCCTCCCTGCCTGAGGCTGTTTCAGCCTCCTCCCCGCCTGAGGCTGTCTCAGCCTCCTCCCCGCCTGAGATTGTCCTGGCTTCCTCCCCATCTAAAATTGCCCTGGCCTCTTCCCTACCTGGGGTTGTCCTGGCCTCCTCTCTGCCTAAGATTCCCCAGTCCTCAGGCTCTGCCCCTGGGCCCCACATCCCCCATGCCCTAGTGCTTTCACAGGCCTTCTCCACCACTACCACCTCTTCTCCTTTCCCAGCCCCTTCGGCCCCAGGCTCCTCAGTTTCCCCTGACCCCCTGCTCCATCTCCCGGTTGTCCCCTGCCGCCTTTGGCCCAACAGCACCAGCCTTCCCCTCCGTCTCCCCATGCCAGGTCCACTCTGACTCCGCCCCTCTGGCCATCCCTGGCTGTCTTGCCCTGACCTCTTCCTCCTCCTCCTCCTGTTCCCAGCTTCTCAGCCTCTCCTCTCTGTTCACTTCCTGCTCATGGGACTCCTGCCTCTCCTGGGCTTGGCCGCTCCTGTCTTGGCAAGCCCCAGACCCTGCCTTGGATTTCTTTCTGGCCTCCAAGTGGGCGCTTGGCTCCTGGCACCTGGCAGCCTTGGCTGTCTCCCCAGCCCCACTGTCCTGCCTCTCTGCTTGGGACCCATGGGAGCTGCCATCTCCCCAGCCCCAGGTCTGTTCTACAGCTGAGCTCCCCACTTCACATTTTCTGTCATCTCCAGGCCCTCTCAGCCTTCCAGCCCCCTCGTTTTGGCTGCCTCTAAGGCCCTCCAGGTCCTCCTGGGCTTCCTCCTCTACAATCTTCCCTGTCTTTCCCACCGCCACCGCCCCCAGTTCCTCAGCCGCCTGGGCCTCCCGCTCTACAGTGGGGACTGCATCTCCCAGGAGGTAGGAGACAAAGGTGCCGAGGGAATCCTAGGAAAAAAGAGAGAGGGGAGAGTCATTGAGGAGAGTCCCAGCCCTTTCCCTGGGGGCCCTGGCTGGAGGAGCCCAGGTTAAGGAAGAGGGTACTGGGATCTGAAAGGAGAAGAAGAGGATTTGCAGAAGGAGCCAGAAGGGGCATCGATTAGGGGTACGAGGATGCATGGTTGGAGGTGGGGACTGAAATTCAGAAAATATTAGGCCAGGAGTCTGCCTGAACCTGAGAAAGCAATCTCCAGTTTGAGGAGATCAGAAGGAGGAGGCGAAAGGTGAGGCCCCAGGGGAGGTGCCCGGAAGTGAGGCCCCAGGGAATGGGGTGCAAGTATCTGGCAGCTGTCTGCCCTTCTCACCAGTGCCCCCCTCAAGGCCTGGTGCAGCCCAGGGAGGTATAGCCGGAGGAAGTCCATCCTGTCTGTCTCTGTCTGTGTGTCCAGAAAGCTGATAATGACCGTCCCCACCCACCAAGACAAGCCAACCTTCCCCAGGACCAAAGGCACTTCCTCTTCCCCTGTCTCCCTGATGCGTCCCCACCCCAGGCCCTGCCCACGGCCCCTGATGCCCACAGTAGCCCCCACTGCAGCCCGGGAAGTGGGTGTACATCACACAGGGGACTCAGGTGCACATTTGGAAATAAAGGACAAGCAAGAGGCCAGAAAGGACAAAGTGGGAGCAGGAGACCTTAGAACTGGGGAGGGGGAGAGGGAGGGGACATGTGGCAACAGCAGCTCAAGTGAGTCAGGTCTCGTATCCACACCTCAGCCATTTCCGCCTCCCCTAGAATCCACAGCCACTCTGCAAGAGGAAGCTGGGGTTTGTGGTTCCTGTTTTGCCTGGGAAGAAAGAGTAGCAGTGAAGAGGGGGCTGGTGGGAGCTCTGACACATTTCGGCATCATTAACGCTTCCCCCAGGGGCAGAAGGGGCCGGATTGGTGGCTCTGGGGTGCATCCCCTCACCTATGATTAGGCTTGCAAAAAAGAACTTGGCTAAACTTTATATTGTGGATATCTGTGTCTGCCTCCCACCTTCCTGTGACTTCCTTGATGGCAGATGCCATGTATGAAACGCTGCTGAATTTCTAGAGCCCTGCACGTTAGTAGGACTCCATTTTCCATCAGCTGAGTGACCTGGGAGGCACACTAGAGAGGGCACATTTCTTTTCTTTTCTTTTCTTTTCTTTTCTTTTTTTTGAGACAGTCTCACCCTGTCACCCAGGCTGGAGTGTAGTGGCGCAGTCTCAGCTCACTGCAACCTCTGCCTCCTGGGTTCAAGTGATTCTCCTGCCTCAGCCTCCCGAGTAGCTGGGATTACAGGTGCGTGCCACCACACCTGGTTAATTTTTGTATCTTTAGTAGAGACAGGGTTTCACCATGTTAGCCAGGCTGGTTTCGAACTCCTGACCTCAGGTGATCTGCCCACCTTGGCCTCCCAAAGTGCTGGGATGACAGGCATGAGCCACCATGTCCAGACGAGAGGGCACATTTCCAACTGCATTCTGAAGGCCTGGTGGTGAGAAAGAGCATATAGAGGTGGCACAGCCCATAGCAGAGATGAGGCCAAGGACAAGAAGAGAATGCAGGATGCCGCTTTCCACCTAGAAGAAGGTAAGGGTATGATTCCTTATTTGGAACTACATAAAGTGACCTTGCTCTACTTCTCTTCCCCATACCCTCCTTCTCCCCTCCCCAGCCCCACTTTCCTATTCCAATTAGGGCAATTCTATGAAATCACAGCATCAGAATCTTAGGCCTTAAAATCATTTAGTCTGGCCAGGTGCAGTGGCTCACGCCTGTAGTCCTAGCACTTTGGGAAGCCAAGGCGGGTGGATTGCTTGAGCTCAGGAGTTTGAGGCCACCCTGGGCAACGTGGCAAAATCCAGTCTCTACAAAAAATACAGAAATTAGCTGGGCACAGTGGTGCGCACCTGCTGTCCCAGCTACTCGGGAGGCTGAGGTGGGAGGATCACCTGAGCCTGGGAGGTCAAGGTTGCAGCAAACCAAGATCCTGCCACTGCACTCCAGCCTGGGGAACAGAGCAAAACCCTGTCAAAAAAAAAAAAAAAAATCTGGTCTAAGCACCACCTTTGATGGAGGCAGGAATCCTGCAGCAGCCTGGAGCCAACCCAATGGCTCCCTGCCTCTGGTGCTCTATTTCTTATCACCATACAGGTCTCTAAGTTCACCTTTAGGTCTAACATTTTATGAATGATTGTCAGCAACTTTCCAATTTTTTTCATATATATATATTTATTTTATTTTATTTTTTACTTTTTCTTTTTTTGAGACAGGATCTCACTCTGTCACCCAGGCTGGAGTGCAGTGGCGTGATCATAGCTCACTGTAGCTTCAACCTCCTGGGCACAAGTGATCCTCCCACCTCAGCTTCCAAGGTACCTGTGACTACAGGAATGCGCCACCATGCCCGGCTAATTTTGTTTTATATATATATATTTGTACCTTGGTTTTCTCATCTGTAACACCAGGGGTTGAAGTGCTGTGATATTTTTTGGTTCTAGGATAATTTGGAAATAGGGATCTCTTAACATCTTGGATACTGCCAATAGATCATTCAGGAAATCCCTTTAGATGAGTGTTATGTTTACTTAGGTCTCTAAAACAATTTGTAAGGTCAACAGATGGGGATAAGAATGACCTGAAGCTGGTCGTCTTTGTTCGCAACCAGAAACAGTCCTGCCTCAAAAAAAAAAAAAAAAAAAGGGAGTAGGCAGGTGGCCATATTTGTTTCTGGCAAGTGAGTGCTGAAGGAAAGGAGCTGAAGCCTCCCACAGCCATAACTGGTGCTGGCAGGCTACTGTCTCGGTCTTGGGCGCCACTGATCTAAGGTCACGGCTCTGCTTGCTGCTCCCACCTGCTCCAGTTTAAAACCTGCGGTTCCAGGGTTCTCCAGCCCCTCCCTTTCTCACGCTCCGAAGCCGAGAAGGCCCAAAGCGAAGACAGAGAGGACCCGGAAGTAGGGAAAACCTCTGAGCACGTGATGGGGGAACACGCGGGTGCTGTCACGTGATCCGACAAACGGCCTCTGCATAGTGCAGAACATTCTGCTGCTTTTAAAGGTACAGGCCTCAGGGTCCCTGCTGTAGACGGGGCGGGGGCAGAGTACGATGGGTGGGGCGTGGTGGGTCGTAGGGCGCTCGAGATGGAGCCCCCAGCTTTCTTGATGGATCGCGGGGCGCGAGTGCCCTAGACAAGGCGGAGCTGGGACCGGCAATCGGGCGTTGATCCTTGTCACCTGTCGCAGACCCTCATCCCTCCCGTGGGAGCCCCCTTTGGACACTCTATGACCCTGGACCCTCGGGGGACCTGAACTTGATGCGATGGGAGGCTGTGCAGGCTCGCGGCGGCGCTTTTCGGATTCCGAGGGTGAGTATTCCCGCCCACCCTCATGGAACGACCACCTCTGGCTCGCAGCCCACCTGAGGGGAATGAGAGCTGACTCGGCCCCAGGAGGACACGCATGGAGCGGTCGTGCACCTGAGAGTAGGTGGGGGTCATGCCCTCTTCTCGCTCTCCCAGGGGAGGAGACCGTCCCGGAGCCCCGGCTCCCTCTGTTGGACCATCAGGGCGCGCATTGGAAGAACGCGGTGCGCTTCTGGTGAGTGGCCTGAGACTTCAGCAAGTGACAATGGCATGAGAAGAGGGAAGTGACCGGAGGAAAGGGGGAAGAAAGAGTTAAGCTGCGCAAAGGAGCTGAACCCAGAAATATTTACTGAATCCACTGGTTTGCCCCGGGGGCAGCATGTAAAATTTCCAAACTTCACTCCTTATCACCTTCCGGATTTAGCAAGATCCTCATACCTACCACCTGTAGGATTATTTACTTTTTTCTTCCAGCCAATTCAGCCTTAACGTTTTTTAATGCACATATTTTTAAAAAGAAAACTTTAAATCACGACTCCACTTGGAAAACCAGCGTTTTCCTAATGAACGTTTAAATAAATGCATCACTACTAAAATTTTTATTTTTTTAATTTATTTTATTTTATCTTATTTTTTTTTCTTTTTGAGACAGGGTCTTGCTCTGTTGCCCAGGTTGGAATGCAGTAGTGCAATCACAGCTCCCTGCAGCCTGGAACTCCTGGGCTCAAGTGATTCTCCCACCTCAGCCTCCAAGTAGGTGTGGCTACAGGTGTGCACCACCGCATCTGCCTAATTTTTAAATTTTTTTATAGAGATGGGGGTCTCACTATGGGACCTGGGCTGGTCTCAAACTCGTGGCCTCAAGTGATCCTCCTACCTCAACCTTCCAAAGTGCTGAGATTACAAGCATGAGCCACCATGCCGGGCCTGAACCTTTTTTCTTTTTTTTTTTTTCTTTGAGCCGGAGTCTCTCTCTGTCCTCCAGGCTGGAGTGCAGTGGCGCAATCTCGGCTCACTGCAAACTCCGCCTCCCAGGTTCACACCATTCTTCTGCCTCAGCCTCCGGAGTAGCTGAGACTACAGGCGCGTGCCACCACGCCCGGCTATTTTTTTGTATTTTTAGTAGAGATGGGGGTTTCACCGCGTTATCCAGGATGCTCTCGATCTCCTGACCTCGTGATCCGCCCGCCTCGGCCTCCCAAAGTGCTGGGATTACAGGTGTGAGCAACCGCGCCCAGCTTTTTTTTTTTTTAATTTTATTTTATTTTTGAGACAGAGTCTCACTCTATCACCCAGGCTGGAGAGCAGTGGCACAATCTCGGCTCACCGAAACCTCCACCTCCAAGGTTCAAGCGATTCTCCTGTCTCAGCTCCCCGAGTAGCTGGGATTACAGGCGCGTGCCACCAGACACAGCTAATTTTTTGTATTTTTAGTAAAGACAGGATGTCACCATGTTGGTCAGGCTGGTCTGGAACTCCTGACCTTAGGTGATCCGCTTGCCTCCACTTCCCAAAGTGCTGGGATTACAGGCGTGAGCCACCGTGCCCCGCCCTGACATAGGGGGCTTTGGGATCACAGACTTGGATTCACTTCCAGCCTCCAAGGCCTCTCCCAGAAATTCTCTGTGACCACTCTCCTTTTTTTTTTTTTTTTTTTTTTTTTTTTGAGATAGAGTCTTGCTCTTGTAGCCCAGGCTGGAGTGCAATGGCACAATCTCGGCTTACTGCAACCTCCGCCTTTCGGGTTCAAGTGGTTCTCCTGCCTCAGCCTCCTGAGTAGCTAGGATTACAGGCATGTGCAACTTCGCCCAGCTAATTTTGTATTTTTTAGTAGAGATGGGGTTTCTCCATATTGCTCAGGCTGGTCTCGAACTCTTGACCTCAGGCGATCCGCCCGCCTCGGCCCCTCAAAGTGCGGGAATTACAGGTGTGAGCCACTGCACTCGGCCTCTTCCTTTTTATTTTTTATTTTTGTGACAGGGTCTTGCTCTGTCACCCAGGCTAGAGTGCAGTGGCATGATCACAGTTCACTGCAGCCTCTGACTCCTGGACTCAAGCAATCCTCCCACCTCAGCCTCCCAAGTAGCTGGGACTATAGTGCAAGCCACCACACCTGGCTAATTTTTAAATTTTTTGTAGAGATGGGGGTCTCGCTATCTTGCCCAAGCACCAAAGCCTGTATTTTTGACCCCAACATTGAATGAGGATGGGATCTGGTGATAGAGGGGAAAAAAAGAGGGGGCTGATTGAAGGGCACAGGTAAGGGAAGGTTTGGCACAAAAGCTACAGATGGCTGCAGGATGAGGAGGGAGTTGAGACCTGTCCTGCTCCTTCCAGGCTGCTGAGCCTTTGCAACAACTTCTCTTATGTGGTGATGCTGAGTGCCGCCCACGACATCCTTAGCCACAAGAGGACATCGGGAAACCAGAGCCATGTAAGTGACTCTCTACCACCACCACCATGGTTAGTCCCTGTGGGAAGATGAGGGGGTGGGACAAGGTGGGGTAAAGTTTCCAGTCTCTGGCTGGGCGCAGTGGCTCACACCTGTAATCCCAGCAGTTTGGGAGGCTGAGGCGGGCGGATCACTTGAAGTCAGGAGTTCGAGACCAGCCTGGCCAACATGGTGAAACTCCGACTCTACTAAAAATACAAAAGCTAGCTGGGTGTGGTGGCACACACCTGTAGTCTGAGCTATTCAGGAGGCTGAGGCAGGAGAATTGCTTGAAGCCAGGAGGTGGAAGTTGCAATGAGCCAAGATCACACCACTGCACTCTAGCTTGGGCAACAGAGTGAGACTCCATCTCAAAAAAAAGAAAGCTCTTGAATGTGTTATCTAAACAAAGTCCATTTACAGGGCCATCTGTGGCCTGTGGTCTAGTAGTGTGAGACTCATATGGAAACCCCCTCTTCATTGTGCATGCAGAGACGCTGAGGTCCTGAGAAGTCAGTCACTGCTGACCCAAAGCCATCCTTCAAGTGAAGGCAGAGCTGGGACGGGAGCCAGGCTCTGTGTGTCTATCCCTCTGCCTCCAGGGTGAAAGACATGCTTTTCTCCCATTAGGTGGACCCAGGCCCAACGCCGATGCCCCACAACAGCTTATCACGATTTGACTGCAACTCTGTCTCTACGGCTGTGCGTACTCATCTCACCTGGTCCTTGCCTGACCCAGGGCCCGTGGGTCTATAGACCCCACTCCCAGCCCTTCACTACCCAGCTGGGACTGTCATGATTAAAACAGTTGAGACCTGGGCTGGGCGCACTGGCTCACACTTGTAATCCCAGCACTTTGGGAGACCAAGGTGGGAGGATCACTTGAGCCTAGGAGTTTGAGACCAGCCTGGGCAGTATAGTGAGACCCCCATCTTAAGGAAAAAAATTAAAAAATATATATATGTGTATAATAATTGAGACCTTAATATAATTTCTGAGGCTGAGGCGGATGGATCACTTGAGACCAGGAGTTCAAGACCAGCCTGGCCAACATGGTGAAACCCCATCTGTACTAAAAGTACAAAAATTAGCCAGGCATGGTGGTGCACGCCTGTAATCCCAGCTACTCGGGAGGCTGAGGCAGGAGAATCACTTGAACCCAGGAGGTGGAGGTTGTAGTGAGCCAAGATCGAGCCACTACACTCCAGCCTGGGTGGCAGAATGAGACTCACTCTCAAAAAAAAAAAAAAAAAAAAAAATATATATATATATATATATATATATATATATATATATATATATGTTCTGAGTCCTTTCTGTCTGTAGCATATATTAGCTCGTTTAAGCCACACAGCAGTCCTGTGAGCTAGGCGCTATGATATTCCCATTTTCCAGATGAGGAAACTGAAGCTCAGAGAGTATAAACTCTTGACACACAACTAAGGAGTGGCAGAGCTGAGACTTGAACCCAGGCGTGCCTGACTCCAGAGCCTGTGTTTGTAGCAGGCCTGTTTGGCCAGCTCCTGCCTCTCCTTGGCCACGTGGTTGGGAGGGTTGTCCCCTGGAAGCTCTGCGGTCTCACTCTATTCTCCTGTCCCAGGCTGTGCTCCTGGCGGACATCCTCCCCACACTCGTCATCAAATTGTTGGCTCCTCTTGGCCTTCACCTGCTGCCCTACAGGTCTGGGTGAGGGTAGTGGGAGGCAGGGTGGGCAGGAGCTGAGAAAGGGGAGGCCGGGATGGCTGAGATGCTGAGAGTAGAGACCGACCTTCCCCCTCCCTTCCCTTCTCACCCCCTCAGCCCCCGGGTTCTCGTCAGTGGGATTTGTGCTGCTGGAAGCTTCGTCCTGGTTGCCTTTTCTCATTCTGTGGGGACCAGCCTGTGTGGTGAGTGTGTGGTTCTGTGTCAAATGGGGAGCCCCGAGGAACCGCATCAGAGCATTTGTGGGAAGAGTCTCCCCAGCCTCCCAGAGGAAAGGGATTCATTCTGTCACCCTTAGAAGCCTGCTAGGGCTATCAGCAGTAGGAGATGGGAGACTGGGACAATTTGGAGGGGTAGGCAGTGGAGGAGATGGGAGAAAATGGATGAATTAGATGGAGATTGAGGTGAACAAAGTCAAGACTCTGTGATGGACCAGGCACAGTGACTCATGCCTATAATCCCAGCACTTTGGAAAGCCAAGGCAGGCAGATCACCTGAGGTCAGGAGTTCGAAACCAGCCTGGCCAACATGGAGAAACCCCGTCTCTACCAAAAATACAAAAATTAGCTGGGTGTGGTGGCAGGAGCCTGTAATCCCAGCTACTCGGGAGGCTGAGGCAGGAGAATCTCTTGAACCTGGGAGGCAGAGGTTGCAGTGAGCCGAGATCACGCCACTGTACTCCAGCCTGGGTGACAGGGCGAGACTCCGTCTCCAAAAAGAAAAGAAAAGAAAAAGACTGATGAAGGGGCAGAGACATCAAGGGTGCATGTCTGCCCCTGGTCTGATAACTGGGTGGATGGAGGTGCCACTCTCCATGAAGGGACACGCAAGGGAGTGGGGCTCTGCTTCAGACCTGGAACCTGGCCTATGCATGGGATCTATTGGAGCCTCTATGAGCTGATACTGAGGAGGCCATGGCCAGACACATTAGAGGCCTGGGCAGTGTGGCAAGGTGAGGTGTGACCATCCCAGTGCTTGTCCTCCCCCCAGGTGTGGTCTTTGCTAGCATCTCATCAGGCCTTGGGGAGGTCACCTTCCTCTCCCTCACTGCCTTCTACCCCAGGTAAGCAGGTGGAGCAGGGAGTGTGGGGAGAGGCTGTCCCATGGTCAGCCTAGGTCCTCCTGAATGTTCCTGTGTTCTCCTTCCCAGGGCCGTGATCTCCTGGTGGTCCTCAGGGACTGGGGGAGCTGGGCTGCTGGGGGCCCTGTCCTACCTGGGCCTCACCCAGGCCGGCCTCTCCCCTCAGCAGACCCTGCTGTCCATGCTGGGTATCCCTGCCCTGCTGCTGGCCAGGTGAGCTACCCTGAGCCGGGAGGGAGAGGGGTCCAAGGAGAGAAAACTTGGCCATGGCTGGGTGTGGTGGCTCACGCCTGTAATCCCAGCACTTTGGGAGGCCAAGGAGGGCGGATCGCCTAAGGTCAGGAAACCAGCCTGGCCAACATGGTGAAACCCCGTCTCTACTAAAAATACAACAATTAGCCAGGTGTGGTGGCGGGTGCCTGTAGTCCCAACTACTCAGGAGGCTGAGGCAGGAGAATCGCTTGAACCCCGGAGGCAGTGGTGGCAGTGAGCCGAGATCGTGCCATTGCACTCCAGCCCGGGCGACAGAGTGAGACTCTGTCTCAGGAAGAAAAAAAAAAGAAAGAAAAGAAAACTTGATTATGATTGCAATCTTCAAGTCCCTACCTTGCTGTGAAGGGAGGCGGAATCTGGACTCTGATAGCCCCAGGTGTGAGTCCTGGAGCTGCCACTTTTTAGCTTTGTAGTGTTGAACGAGTTACTCCACCTCTCTGAACCCTCAGTTTCCCCATATCTCAAATGGCAGTTGTTCTTGCTTTCCTTGGAGGTGATGAGGGTAATGCATTCAGCACAGTGTGGTTCCCAAGGTGATTAGAAGTAGGATGAGGGTGGACTTTATTTGATTAGTTCCTTTTTTTTTTTTTTTTTTTTAATCAGTGTTGACCAGGTTGGCCTCGAATGTGTAGCCTTGCCTGCCTGAGTGCCAGGGCAACCGGCCTGAACCATGGTGACTCCCTTTTTTTTTTTTTTTTTTTTGAGACGGAGTCTCATTGTGTCACTCAGGCTGGAGTGCAGTGACTGGTGTGATCTCAGCTCAGGTTTTTGTTTTTGTTTTTGTTTGAGACGGAGTCTCGCTCTGTTGCCAGGCTGGAGTGCAGTGGCGTGATCTCGGCTCACTGCAACCTCCGCCTCCTGGGTTCAAGCGATTCTCCTGCTCAGCCTCTCAAGTAGCTGGGACTACAGGCGTGTGCCACCAGGCCCAGCTAATTTCTGTATTTCTAGTAGAGGCGGGGTTTCACCATGTTGGCCAGGATGGTCTCAATCTCTTGACCTAGTGATCCACCCGCCTCAGCCTCCAGAAGTGCTGAGATTACAGGTGTGAGCCACTGTGCCCAGCCAAGACCTCATCTCTTAAAAAAAAAAAAAAATTATTTTTTGGCCAGGCGCAGTGGCTCACGACTGTAATCCTAGCCCTTTGGGAGGCCGAGGTGGGAGGATCACTTGAGGCCAGGAGCTCGAGTCTAGCCTGGGCAACATGGCAAAACCCCTTCTCTACCAAAAAATACAGAAGTTAGCCAGCCAGGTGTGGTGGTGCACGCCTATAGTCCCAGCTACTAGGGAGGCTGAGGTGAGAGAACTACTGAAATCCAGGAGTTCAAAGTTACGGTGGGCTATGATTGTGCCATTACCCTCTAACCTGGCCTAGCCTAGCCTAGTGAGACCCTGTCTCAAAACAAATAAATAAATAAATAAGATGTCAAATAATAAGAGCTCATGCTTGAGTCCTTGCTAAGCCACTGTTGTATGCTTTACGTGTCATTTAAGACTCATTGATAATGTCCTCATTTTCTGAATTACTATTTCATGGTCTATTTTACAGACCAGGAAATTGCAGTTCAGAGAGCTTAAGTCATGTAGCTGGAAAGGGGTGGAGCCAGGATTCACATAAACCCAGCTAGTCTGGGCCAGGCACAGTGGCTCATGCCTGTAAACCCACCACTTTGGGAGGCTGAGGCAGGCGGATCATCTGAGGTCAGGTGTTCAAGACCAGCCTGGCCAACATGATGAAACCCTGTCTCTACTAAAAATACAAACAAAAAAAAAAATCTAGCTGGGCTTGGTGGTGTGTGCCTGTAGTCCCAGCTACTCAAGAGGCTGAGGCAGGAGAATTGCTTGAACCTGGGAAGTGGAGGTTGCAGTGAGCCAAGATTGCACCACTGCACTCCAACCTGGGTGACAGAACCAGACTCCATCAAAACAAACAAACAAACAAACAAAAAAACAGCTAGTCTGATTCCAGGGCACTTGGTGGGAGGCAGCACACCTCTGTCCCAACCTCAACTTCCTGGGAGACTCCCCAAAGTGGCAGAGCCCACAAGGGTGTCTCCTTCCTCTGCACCCCGAATGCGTAAAGTACCCATCACAGCACTTCCCACAGCCCTTCATTCACTCTTCCTCCTCCTTCCCCACTCATTCCTTGACCCTTCTCATCCCCCAGCTGGGGAGCAGGGGCACAGAGATGACTTGGACATGGATCCGATCCCAGCAAGACAGGATGTGTTCTTTTTGTTTTCTATTTTTTGAGACAGAATCTTGCTCTGTCACCCAAGCTAGAGTGCAATGGCGCGATCTTGGCTCACTGCAACCTCCGCCTCCTGGGTTCGAGCAATTGTCATGCCTCAGCCTCCCAAGTAGCTGAGACTACAGGCACAAGCCACCATGCCTGGCTAATTTTTGTATTTTTAGTAGAGACAGGGTTTCACCATGTTGGCCAGGCTGATCTCGAACTCCTGACCTCATGATCCACCCGCTTCGGCCTCCTAAAGTGCTGGGATCACAGGTGTGAGCCACCAAGCCTGGCCAGCAGGATATTTTCACCAGGAGTCACAGGCTCAGGTGCTTCAGACAGGCAGGAAACCAAGATGAATGAGGCAGGCTGGGAAAAAGGTAATAGGGAACGGCAAGGATTACAGCCATGTGAGAGCTTATTTTAGCTGAAGCTTAAGGTAGGGGATTATGGCAATGCGAACAGCTGGTGGGGAGCAGACAAATGCTGCACCCGATGATCTGGATTTTTTTTGGAGTCTCAGAGACTTGTGTTCAAGATGCAAGCATAAAGAAGTACTAGAGGTTTGTATTCCAAATGCATGCATACACTAAGCAAAATATAATGAGGAGTGCTGCTTTTTTTTTTTTTTTAATAGGTAGCTAAGCTCAAAGGGAAGACAGAATCTTCTTGGTTCCAGAATAAGGAGGAAAATCAAAGCCACAGTGGTGGGGGCAGTGGGGACGGTGAAGTCAAGCAGCCTATGGGAATGCAGGAATCCCCTACGATTGGCATTTTAACACCCACATGGGGGCCGGGCAAGGTGGCTCACGCCTGTAATCCCAGCACTTTGGGAGGCCGAGGCGGGTGGATCAGGAGGTCAGGAGTTCAAGACCAGCCTGGCCAACATAGAGAACCCCCCCACCCCCACGACCCGCCACCGTCTCTACTAAAAATATAAAAAATTAGCCAGGCATGGTGGCAGGCACCTGTAATCCAAGCTACTCAGGAGGCTGAGGCAGGAGAATCGCTTAAAGCCAAGAGGCAGAAGTTGCAGTGAGCCAAGATCACACCATTACACTCCAGCCTGGGCTGTAATCCCAGCACTTTGGGCTTTGGGAGGCTGAGGTGGGTGGATCACTTAAGGCCAAGAGTTCGAGACCAGCCTGACCAACATGGAGAAACCCCGTCTCTACTAAAAATACAAAAATTAGCCGGTATAGTGGCACGTGCCTATAGTCCAAGCTACTCAGGAGGCTGAGGCAGGAGAATCACTTGAACCCAGGAGGCGGAGATTGCAGTGAGCTGAGATCACACCTCTGCACTCTGTTCAGAGAGCTTTGGGATCACAGACTTGGATTCACTTCCAGCCTCCAAGGCCTCTCCCAGAAACTCTCTGTGACCACTCTCCTTTTTTTTTTTTTTTTTTTTTTGAGATAGAGTCTCGCTCTTGTAGCCCAGGCTGGAGTGCAATGGCACAATCTCGGCTTACTGCAACCTCTGCCTTTCCGGTTCAAGTGGTTCTCCTGCCTCAGCCTCCTGAGTAGCTAGGATTACAGGCATGTGCAACTTCGCCCAGCTAATTTTGTATTTTTTAGTAGAGATGGGGTTTCTCCATATTGGTCAGGCTGGTCTCGAACTCCTGACCTCAGGCGATCCACCTGCCTCGGCCCCTCAAAGTGCTGGAATTACAGGTGTGAGCCACTGCACTCGGCCTCTTCCTTTTTATTTTTTATTTTTGTGACAGGGTCTTGCTCTGTCACCCAGGCTAGAGTGCAGTGGCATGATCACAGTTCACTGCAGCCTCTGACTCCTGGACTCAAGCAATCCTCCCACCTCAGCCTCCCAAGTAGCTGGGACTATAGTGCAAGCCACCACACCTGGCTAATTTTTAAATTTTTTGTAGAGATGGGGGTCTCACTATCTTGCCCAAGCACCAAAGCCTGTATTTTTGACCCCAACATTGAATGAGGATGGGATCTGGTGATGGAGGGGAAAAAAAGAGGGGGCTGATTGAAGGGCACAGGTAAGGGAAGGTTTGGCACAAAGGCTACAGATGGCTGCAGGATGAGGAGGGAGTTGAGACCTGTCCTGCTCCTTCCAGGCTGCTGAGCCTTTGCAACAACTTCTCTTATGTGGTGATGCTGAGTGCCGCCCACGACATCCTTAGCCACAAGAGGACATCGGGAAACCAGAGCCATGTAAGTGACTCTCTACCACCACCACCATGGTTAGTCCCTGTGGGAAGATGAGGGGGTGGGACAAGGTGGGGTAAAGTTTCCAGTCTCTGGCTGGGCGCAGTGGCTCACACCTGTAATCCCAGCAGTTTGGGAGGCTGAGGCGGGCGGATCACTTGAAGTCAGGAGTTCGAGACCAGCCTGGCCAACATGGTGAAACTCCGACTCTACTAAAAATACAAAAACTAGCTGGGTGTGGTGGCACACACCTGTAGTCTGAGCTATTCAGGAGGCTGAGGCAGGAGAATTGCTTGAAGCCAGGAGGTGGAAGTTGCAATGAGCCAAGATCACACCACTGCACTCTAGCTTGGGCAACAGAGTGAGACTCCATCTCAAAAAAAAGAAAGCTCTTGAATGTGTTATCTAAACAAAGTCCATTTACAGGGCCATCTGTGGCCTGTGGTCTAGTAGTGTGAGACTCATATGGAAACCCCCTCTTCATTGTGCATGCAGAGACGCTGAGGTCCTGAGAAGTCAGTCACTGCTGACCCAAAGCCATCCTTCAAGTGAAGGCAGAGCTGGGACGGGAGCCAGGCTCTGTGTGTCTATCCCTCTGCCTCCAGGGTGAAAGACATGCTTTTCTCCCATTAGGTGGACCCAGGCCCAACGCCGATGCCCCACAACAGCTCATCACGATTTGACTGCAACTCTGTCTCTACGGCTGTGCGTACTCATCTCACCTGGTCCTTGCCTGACCCAGGGCCCGTGGGTCTATAGACCCCACTCCCAGCCCTTCACTACCCAGCTGGGACTGTCATGATTAAAACAGTTGAGACCTGGGCTGGGCGCACTGGCTCACACTTGTAATCCCAGCACTTTGGGAGACCAAGGTGGGAGGATCACTTGAGCCTAGGAGTTTGAGACCAGCCTGGGCAGTATAGTGAGACCCCCATCTTAAGGAAAAAAATTAAAAAATATATATATGTGTATAATAATTGAGACCTTAATATAATTTCTGAGGCTGAGGCGGATGGATCACTTGAGACCAGGAGTTCAAGACCAGCCTGGCCAACATGGTGAAACCCCATCTGTACTAAAAGTACAAAAATTAGCCAGGCATGGTGGTGCACGCCTGTAATCCCAGCTACTCGGCAGGCTGAGGCAGGAGAATCACTTGAACCCAGGAGGTGGAGGTTGTAGTGAGCCAAGATCGAGCCACTACACTCCAGCCTGGGTGGCAGAATGAGACTCACTCTCAAAAAAAAAAAAAAAAAAAAAAAAAAAAAAAAAATATATATATATATATATATATATATATATATATATATATAGTTTCTGAGTCCTTTCTGTCTGTAGCATATATTAGCTCGTTTAAGCCACACAGCAGTCCTGTGAGCTAGGCGCTATGATATTCCCATTTTCCAGATGAGGAAACTGAAGCTTAGAGAGTATAAACTCTTGACACACAACTAAGGAGTGGCAGAGCTGAGACTTGAACCCAGGCGTGCCTGACTCCAGAGCCTGTGTTTGTAGCAGGCCTGTTTGGCCAGCTCCTGCCTCTCCTTGGCCACATGGTTGGGAGGGTTGTCCCCTGGAAGCTCTGCGGTCTCACTCTATTCTCCTGTCCCAGGCTGTGCTCCTGGCGGACATCCTCCCCACACTCATCATCAAATTGTTGGCTCCTCTTGGCCTTCACCTGCTGCCCTACAGGTCTGGGTGAGGGTAGTGGGAGGCAGGGTGGGCAGGAGCTGAGAAAGGGGAGGCCGGGATGGCTGAGATGCTGAGAGTAGAGACCGACCTTCCCCCTCCCTTCCCTTCTCACCCCCTCAGCCCCCGGGTTCTCGTCAGTGGGATTTGTGCTGCTGGAAGCTTCGTCCTGGTTGCCTTTTCTCATTCTGTGGGGACCAGCCTGTGTGGTGAGTGTGTGGTTCTGTGTCAGATGGGGAGCCCCGAGGAACCGCATCAGAGCATTTGTGGGAAGAGTCTCCCCAGCCTCCCAGAGGAAAGGGATTCATTCTGTCACCCTTAGAAGCCTGCTAGGGCTATCAGCAGTAGGAGATGGGAGACTGGGACACTTTGGAGGGGTAGGCAGTGGAGGAGATGGGAGAAAATGGATGAATTAGATGGAGATTGAGGTGAACAAAGTCAAGACTCTGTGATGGACCAGGCACAGTGACTCATGCCTATAATCCCAGCACTTTGGAAAGCCAAGGCAGGCAGATCACCTGAGGTCAGGAGTTCGAAACCAGCCTGGCCAACATGGAGAAACCCCGTCTCTACCAAAAATACAAAAATTAGCTGGGTGTGGTGGCAGGAGCCTGTAATCCCAGCTACTCGGGAGGCTGAGGCAGGAGAATCTCTTGAACCTGGGAGGCAGAGGTTGCAGTGAGCCGAGATCACGCCACTGTACTCCAGCCTGGGTGACAGGGCGAGACTCCGTCTCCAAAAAGAAAAGAAAAGAAAAAGACTGATGAAGGGGCAGAGACATCAAGGGTGCATGTCTGCCCCTGGTCTGATAACTGGGTGGATGGAGGTGCCACTCTCCATGAAGGGACACGCAAGGGAGTGGGGCTCTGCTTCAGACCTGGAACCTGGCCTATGCATGGGATCTATTGGAGCCTCTATGAGCTGATACTGAGGAGGCCATGGCCAGACACATTAGAGGCCTGGGCAGTGTGGCAAGGTGAGGTGTGACCATCCCAGTGCTTGTCCTCCCCCCAGGTGTGGTCTTCGCTAGCATCTCATCAGGCCTTGGGGAGGTCACCTTCCTCTCCCTCACTGCCTTCTACCCCAGGTAAGCAGGTGGAGCAGGGAGTGTGGGGAGAGGCTGTCCCATGGTCAGCCTAGGTCCTCCTGAATGTTCCTGTGTTCTCCTTCCCAGGGCCGTGATCTCCTGGTGGTCCTCAGGGACTGGGGGAGCTGGGCTGCTGGGGGCCCTGTCCTACCTGGGCCTCACCCAGGCCGGCCTCTCCCCTCAGCAGACCCTGCTGTCCATGCTGGGTATCCCTGCCCTGCTGCTGGCCAGGTGAGCTACCCTGAGCCAGGAGGGAGAGGGGTCCAAGGAGAGAAAACTTGGCCATGGCTGGGTGTGGTGGCTCACGCCTGTAATCCCAGCACTTTGGGAGGCCAAGGAGGGCGGATCGCCTAAGGTCAGGAAACCAGCCTGGCCAACATGGTGAAACCCCGTCTCTACTAAAAATACAACAATTAGCCAGGTGTGGTGGCGGGTGCCTGTAGTCCCAACTACTCAGGAGGCTGAGGCAGGAGAATCGCTTGAACCCCGGAGGCAGTGGTGGCAGTGAGCCGAGATCGTGCCATTGCACTCCAGCCCGGGCGACAGAGTGAGACTCTGTCTCAGGAAGAAAAAAAAAAAAAAGAAAGAAAAGAAAACTTGATTATGATTGCAATCTTCAAGTCCCTACCTTGCTGTGAAGGGAGGCGGAATCTGGATTCTGATAGCCCCAGGTGTGAGTCCTGGAGCTGCCACTTTTTAGCTTTGTAGCGTTGAACGAGTTACTCCACCTCTCTGAACCCTCAGTTTCCCCATATCTCAAATGGCAGTTGTTCTTGCTTTCCTTGGAGGTGATGAGGGTAATGCATTCAGCACAGTGTGGTTCCCAAGGTGATTAGAAGTAGGATGAGGGTGGACTTTATTTGATTAGTTCCTTTTTTTTTTTTTTTTTTTTAATCAGTGTTGACCAGGTTGGCCTTGAATGTGTAGCCTTGCCTGCCTGAGTGCCAGGGCAACCGGCCTGAACCATGGTGACTCCCTTTTTTTTTTTTTTTTTTTTTTGAGATGGAGTCTCATTGTGTCACTGAGGCTGGAGTGCAGTGACTGGTGTGATCTCAGCTCACTGCAGCCTCGGTCTCCCGGGCTCTAGTGATTCTCCTGCCTCAGCCTCCCGAGTAGCTGGGACTACAGGCCCATGCCACCATGCCTGGCTAATTTTTTATATTTTTAGTAGAGACGGGGTTTCACTGTGTTGGCCAGGGTGGTCTCAAACTCCTGACCTCAAGTGATCCACCTGCCTTGGCCTCCCATAATGCCAGGAATACAGGCGTGAGCCACCGTGCCCGGCCTGATTAGTTCTGTGTATTTTCATGCATATTACAAAACAGTTTGGCCGGGCATGGTGGCTCACACCTGTAATCCCAGCACTTTGGGAGGCCGAGGCGGGCGCACCACGAGGTCAGGGGTTTGAGACCAGCCTGGCCAATATGGTGAAACCCCGTCTCTACTAAAAATACAAAAATTAGCCAGGCTTGGTGGCGCTTGCCTGTAGTCCCAGCTACTTGGGAGGCTGAGGAGAAGAATCGCTTGAACCCAGGAGGCAGAGGTTGCAGTGAGCCGTGATTGTGCCACTGCACTCCAGGCTGGGCAACAGAGCGAGACTCCGTCTAAAAAAAAAAAAAAAACACACACTTTGAACTAGCCAGACACACCTGGCCCTTCACAAGGTTAGTGCTTAGGACAAGTCTAAGTAGAAAAAGTGAGTCCATTTAAAGAAAAATATTAAGTAAAAATATATATATACAGGAGGAATATGGATATGGCAAATAACATGAAGCCAGAACCTAAGTGACTAAAATCGAGGAAGTTCTGGCCTAGCACAGAGTGAACGTATAATTAATGGGAGCTAGAGCAACCATTAGAATAATAATGGCCAGAAAACAGAACTGACTCGCTAGGTATGAGCCAGCAGTCCGAACAAGGGCCTGCTGAGCACAGTGGCTCACAGCTGTAATCCCAGTGCTTTAGGAGGCTGAGGCTGGAGGACCACTAGAGGCTAGAAATTTGAGACCAGCCTGGGCAACATAGTGAGACTCCATTTATACAAAAAATGGAAAATATGAGGCGGGCTTGGTGGCACATGCCTGTAGTCCCCGCTACTTGGGAGGCTGAGGCGGGAGGATTGCTTGAGCCTGGGAGGTCGCGGCTGCAGTGAGCTATGATTGCACCACTGCATTCCAGCCTGGATGCTGGAGAAAGACCCTGTCTCTGAAAAAAATCAAAACAAAATGAAGGCCCATGAATAGGAACAAGGAGATAAATTCAGCTCCAAAGAAGGAAGCCTTTGTCCACAATTGGAGCTCTCCCGCACAGCGTAGAAGCCTTAGAGGCAGTGAGCTACCCATCTTTGGAAGTGTTCAAAGGTAGAGGTGTTCCCTGGGAAAAGTGGCCTAGATGGTCCCTGGGGACCTTCCCAGCCAGTAGGGTTTTCTGACCCTGCCTTCATCCTACTCCTAGCTATTTCTTGTTGCTCACATCTCCTGAGGCCCAGGACCCTGGAGGGGAAGAAGAGGCAGAGAGCGCAGCCCGGCAGCCCCTCATAAGAACCGAGGCCCCGGAGTCGAAGCCAGGTAGGAGACACAGACCCTCAGAGAGGTCACTTTCTTTCTCTCTGGGTTTGGCCTTTTCCTCTCTGCAATAGGCAAAGTTAAGAGGGGAAAGAGAGTGAGTGTACTGGTTATGGGAAAAGCCTTTGTCTATTTGAGAAATACTTGTTGAGGACGAGCACAGTGGCTCACGCCTGTAATATCCCAGCACTTTGGGAGGCTGAGGCAGGAGGACCGCTTGAAGGAGGACCGCTTGAAGGACTCAGAAGTCTGAGTCCAGCCTGGGCAACAGAGCAAGACCTTGTCGCAAAAAAAAAAAAAAAAAAAAAAGAAAAGAAAAGAAAGGAAGGAAGGGAGGGAGAGAAGGAGGGATATTAATTGAGTACTTACCATGTACCAGGCATTCCAATCACAAGTGCTGAGGCCCTGCGGTGGTGATAAGCTGGGATGTTCTAGAACCAGAGAATGGCCAGTGAGACTGGGCAGGGTGGGCCAATGGCCATCTGTGGAGCTGTACAAGAGACATTGGCCGGGCGTGGTGGTTCACACCTGTAATCCCAGCACTTTGGGAGGCTGAGGCAGATGGATCATCTGAGATCAAGAGTTTGAGACCAGTCTGGCCAACATGGTAAAACCCCGTCTCTACTAAAAATAAAAAAATTATCCAGGTGTGGTGGTGCATGCCTGTAGTCCCAGCCACTTGGGAAGCTGAGGCACGAGAATCACTTGAACCCAGGAGGCAGAGGCTGCAGTGAGCTGAGATTGCACCACTGCACTGCAGCCTGGGCAACTGAGTGAGACTCTGTCTCAAAAAATAAAAAAAAATTAAAAATCAAAGAGATGTGAAGAGGTCTCACCTGGTTAGGTTTTATTTTCATCATGATAAAGTATGTATATTACTCAAAGTTTACCATTTTATTATTTTTTATCTTACTTTATTTTTTTGAGGCGGAGTTTCGCTCTTGTTGCCCAGGCTGGAGTGCAATGGCGCAATCTCAGCTCACTACAACCTCTGCCTCCCAGGTTCAAGTGATTCTCCTGCCTCAGCCACCCGAGTAGCTGGGACTACAGGCACCTGCCACCACACATGGCTAATTTTTGTATTTTTAGTAGAGATGGGGTTTCTCCATGTTGGCCAGGGTGGTCTTGAACTCCTGACCTCAGGTGATCCGCCCACCTCAGTCTCCCAAGGTGCTGGGATTACAAGCATGAGCCACTGCGCCCAGCCATTTTAACCATTTTTAAGTGTCCAATCCAGTGGCACGTAAGTGAGTTCCCACTGTTGCGTGGTCTGGTTAATTCTGTCATACCGGTGCCTCTTTGCCGAGTCTTCAGTGTGAAAACTTCATCTGCCCTTCTCTCTCTGTTCCCCTGCAGGCTCCAGCTCCAGCCTCTCCCTTCGGGAAAGGTGGACAGTGTTCAAGGTTCGAATGATGGCTGGGGTATGTCCCTGTGGGGCTTGCTCACCTCCAGGCCCCCCACTTATATCTTCTGCCTTTTCCAGGGTCTGCTGTGGTACATTGTTCCCTTGGTCGTAGTTTACTTTGCCAAGTATTTCATTAACCAGGGACTTGTAAGTGAGGGGTGCTAGGAGGGGTGTGGAGGTGGCGATTGGGGCTGGGACCCACACGGCCCCGTCCATCTCCCCTGTCTGGTATTTGTTGCAGTTTGAACTCCTCTTTTTCCGGAACACTTCCCTGAGTCACACTCAGCAATACCGCTGGTAAGAGGAGCGAGGGCAGTGGGCTGGGAGGGTGCCGTGGTGATGCAGCTGCGCTGCCCAGTAGGCACCGGGGGGAGCGGGATGGTCCCTGGAGGAGCCTCCTCTCCTACCCTCAACCCTAACCTCAGGTACCAGATGCTGTACCAGGCTGGCGTCTTTGCCTCCCGCTCTTCTCTCCGCTGCTGTCGCATCCGTTTCACCTGGGCCCTGGCCCTGCTGCAGGTACCAAACCCCTGCCCCTCACTTCACTCCCACCTTGGCTCCCAGCTTGGCTCCCAGCTTCCCCAAACCCCCTGCTTCCCACTATCAGTGGGAAGTGTAAATTTTTTTTTTTTTTTTTTGAGACAGAGTCTCACTCTGTCGTCCAGGCTGGAGTGCAGTAGCGCAATCTTGGCTTACTGCAACCTCTGCCTCCCGGGTTCAAGTGACTCTCCTGCCTCAGTCTCCTGAGTAGCTGGGATTACAGGTGCCCGCCACCATACCTGGCTAATTTTTGTATTTTTAGTAGGGATGGGATTTTGCCATATTGGCTGGTCTTGAACTCCTGACCTCAGGTGATCTGCCGGCCTCAGCCTCCCAAAGTGCTGGGATTACAGGGAAGTGTAAATTGTACACTATCATTTCTTAGCACAGGGAACCAAAGTCCAGCAGAGCTCCATGTAAAATGTATAGCCTCAGGAGCCAAGCAAAACTGAGCTTCAGTACTCAGCCACTGTGTGACTTAGGGCAGGTCTCAGAACCTCTCTGAGCCTCAATTTCCTCATGTATAAACTGGGTGTGGCCAATACCTATTTTTCAGGGTAGTTGTAAGAAATAGAGATGAGAGAAAGAATCGAAGAACAAGATTTTGTAGTGTGTGTGTGTGTGTGTGTGTTTTAAGCATTGGGATTGGGCCGGGCCAGGTGGCTCATGCCTGTAATCCCAGCACTATGGGAGGCTGAGGCAGGTGGATCATTTGAGCTTGGTAGTTCAAGTCCAGCCTGGGCAACATGGCGCAATCACATCTCTACAAAAATTAGCCAGGTGCAGTGGCGCACACCTGTAGTCTTAGCTACTGGGAAGCTGAGGTGGGAGGATCACTTGAACCCATGAGGTCAAGGCTGCAGTAACCAAGGTCATGCCACTGCACTCCAGCCTAGGCAATAGAGCGAGACCCTGTCTCCCAGAAAAAGAAAAAAGAAAGGAAAAGTCGGAACCTTCCTCTGTCGCCTAGGCTGGAGTACAGTGGCATGATCATAGGTCATTTACCTCAGGCAAAGAGACAGGCTTTCAAATAATGTTTCTAACTATAAGAAAATATACAGTTCTTTTATTCTAGATAGTTAATTATAATAGAATTGGTGACTTTGAAGTCAGTGGGTTATTTATCTTGAGGGTGGTGAGCAAATTCAACTGCCCTTGGCAAACAGTAGTTTACAGCTTTAAGGGTGCAAACACCCTTCCTTACAACAGTCTAATAAAAGGAGTTTCATATAACCAGCATTCATTGTTTCAAGGTTACAAATCCACAGCCCCTGCAGGTAACTGTTACAATAAACTGTCAACTGTGACAGGAAAGTCCTCTGCCTTTGAAATTTAGGAACTTGGCCAGTCCTGGTGGCTCACACCTGTAATCCCAGCACTTTGGGAGGCCAAGGCAGGTGAATCACCTGAGGTCAGGATCAGGAGTTTGAGACCAGTCTGGCCAACACAGTGAAACCCCGTCTCTACTAAAAATACAAAAATTAGTTGGGCGTGGTGGCACCTGCCTGTCATCTCAGCTACTCGCTAGGCTGAGGCAGGAGAATTGCTTGAACCCCGGATATGGAGGTTGCAGTGAGCCGAGATTGCAGTACTGTACTCCAGCCTGGGCCACAGAGCGAGACTCCATCTCCAAAAAAAAAAAGACTTAGGAACTCAATTCTGTGATAGCAAAATACAGAAATAGAGATTATACTTTAGGCTAGGTGTTGTGGTTCACACCTGTAATCCCAATGCTTTTGGAGGCTAGGGTGGGAGGATCACTTGAAGCCAGGAGCTTGAGACCAGACTGGGCAACATAGTGAGACCCCCCACCTCTACAAAAAATTAAAAAAAAAATAAGCCAGGTGGGAGAATTGCTTGAGCCCAGAAGTTTGAGAGAGCAGCCTGGGTAACATCACGAGACCTCATCTCTACAAAAAACAACAACAGGGTGTGGTGACATTCACCTGTAATCCCAGCTACTTGGGAGGCTGAGGCAGGAGGATTGCTTTAGCCCAGGAGTTCCAGGCTGCAGTGAGCCATAATCATGCCACTGTACCCCAGCCTGGGTGAGACCCTATCTCAAAAAAAAGGATTACACTTTCGTATTATGGCAAAAGCATGTAAATATCCTCCAGCCTCCTTCCTTATTTATCTGAGCAGTGCTGCAAGCCCAGGGTTTGTACCCACAAAACCCCAAATTTATAACTCAGGGTGCTTGTAGATACCACTGAAACATGTAGCTTATGGTTTTAAGCTACATGTTTTTAGCTATAATGTTTTTTGTTTTGTTTTGTTTTTTGAGATGGAGTCTCGCTCTGTTGCCCAGGCTGGAATGTAGCAGTGCAATCTTGGCTCACTGCAACCCCTGCCTCCCAGATTCAAGCGATTCTCAAGCCTCAGCCTTCCGAGTAGCTGGGATTACAGGTGCGCGCCACCAAGCCCAGCAAATTTTTTGTTTTGTTTTGTTTTGTTTTGTTTTTTAGAGACAGAGTTTCGCTCTTGTAGCTCAGGCTAGAGTACAATGGCGTGATCTTGGCTCACTGCAACCTCCGCCTCCCAGGTTCAGGCGATTCTTCTGCCTCAGCCTCCTGCGTAGCTGGGATTACAGGCACGTGCCACCACACCTGGCTAATTTTTGTATTTTTTAGTAGAGATGGGGTTTCGCCATGTTGGCCAGGCTGGTCTTGAACTCCTGACCTCAGGTGATCCACCCGCCTTGGCCTTCCAAAGTGCTGGGATTACAGGTGTGAGCCACCACACCTGGCTAGAGGTGTGTCCTTTTTAATGCTCATCTTTAAGTCCACCTCAGATTTAATGAATTAGGACCTCTAGGGTAAGCCCCGCTTGGGGCATTTGTACCTAGATCCCCAGGCGATTCTTACATATACGAAAAGTATGAACCGCCAGGAGGAGGCCTACACACTGCACAAGAGGCAATGTGGTGTGGTCAGGGCTGGGAGGATGGCACCTCCTTGAGAGACTGGGGCACAGAGGTGGGACCTACACCCTGGGGTGGGGATCAAAGAGGCTTCCTGGCCAGGTGCGGTGGCTCCTGCCTATAATCCCAGCACTTTGGGAGGCTGAGGCAGGGGGGCAGTGACTGCTTGAGACCAGGAGTTCGAGCCCAGCTGAATAGGATGCCCGGCTACTCCCACCTTGTTTTACCATCGTGAACCAACGGTTTTTCAAACGGGCAATTTTGCTGCCCAGGGGATGTTTGGCAACGTCTGCAGGCATGCTTTGGTTGTCACAACTGAGGGATGCTATGGGCATCTAGTGGGCAGAGGCCAGGGATCCTGCTAAATGCGCTGCCATATACAGGACAGCCCTCACCATGCAGAACAACCAGCACCAAATGCCAAGAGTGCTGCAATTGAGAAATCCTGGTTTCGATGGTCCCACTTCCTTTAAGAAGCCTCCATTTTTTTTTTTTTTTTTATGAGACAGGATCTTGCTCTGTCACCCAGGCTGGAGTGCAGTGGCACAATCATAGCTTACTGCAGCCTCCACCTCCTGGGTTCAAGCAATCCTCCTGTCTCAGACTCCCGAGTAGCTGGGACTGCAGGTGCGTGCCACCATGCTCAACTAATTTTTAAATTTTTTGTAGAGACGGAGTTTTGTTATGTTGCCCAGGCTGGTCTCGAACTCCTGGCCTCAAGTGATCATCCCACCTTGGTCTCCCAATGTGCTGGTATTACCTGCATGAGCCACTGCAGCAGGCTGAGGTTGAGAATTTTCTTTTTTTTTTTTTTTGGGATGGAGTCTCTCTCTGTTTCCCAGGCTGGAGTGCAGTGCTGCGATCTTGGCTCACTGCAGCCTCTGCCTCCCAGGTTCAAGTGATTCTCCTGCCTCAGCCTTCCAAGTAGCTGGGACTACAGGACCACTACACCCAGATAATTTTTGTATTTTTAGTTGAGATGGGGTTTTACCATGTTTAGTAGAGACCAGGCCAGGCTGGTCTCGAAATCCTGACCTCAGGTGATCTACCCACCTCAGCCTCCCAATGTGCTGGAATTACAGGCATGAGCCACCACACCCAGCCTATTATGAATACTTTTAAAAGGCAATCAGGCTGGGTGTGGTGGCTTGTGCCTTTAATCCCAGCACTTTGGGAAGCAAAGGCAGGCGGACCACTTGAGGTCAGGAGTTCAAGGCCAGCCTGGCCAACATGGTGAGACCTCATCTCTACTAAAAGTACAAAAAGTAGGTGTGGTGGCAGGCACCTGTGATCCCAGCTACTCAGGAGGCTGAGGCAGAAGTATCGCTTGAACCTAGGAGGCGGAGGTTGCAGTGAGCCAAGATTATGTCCAGCCTAGGCGACAGAGCAAGACTCTGTCTCAAAAACCAAACAAAAAAAGAGAATGAGACAGAGCCATATGCACTGATACAGAATGAGCTGCAAGATATATGAATAATGAAATAAGATGCAGGAAACAATGGTAGAGACAGATATGTTCCAGGTAGACGCACACACACACACACACATACCCTGATCTATATAATTCATATATATATATTGAATATATATATACACACACATATATGTATACATACACACATACAATACATCTATCTATATCCTTTCTGTCTCTATCTAGTCATTTCTTGGTATCCTCAGGGGATTAGTTCTAGGATTCCTGGGAGATACCAAAACCTGTACATACTCAAGTCCCGCAGTTGCCCCTGTGGAACCTGTGGTTACAAAATGTGGGCCCTTGGTATACATGGGTTTCAAATCCAGTGAATACTGTTATTTTTGATTGACATTTCGTTCCAGATGTGGAACCCACCTGTATGGAGGATTGACTGTATTTATTGAATAAAATCCACATATACGTAGACCTACACATTGTTCAAGAGTCAACTCTGTGTGTGTGTGTGTGTGTGTGTGTGTGTGTGTATACACAAAGAGAGATACGGAGAGAGAGGGCACAAAGGGACATCTGGAAGATAACGCTATAAACTGACAATTGTGTTTGCTTCTAGAGAGAAAAGCTGATGAACATGAGGTCAGGGCAGGAAGGAAACATTTTTTCCTGTCTATTTTTTCTTCCTGTGTATTCTGTTGTACCATTTTCATTTTGTAAAAATGTACACATATTATTTAAAAATAAAGAGAGCTGGGTGTGGTGGCTCACGCCTGTAATCCCAGCATTTTGGGAGGCCGAGGCGGGTGGATCACCTGAGGTCAGGGGTTCGAGACCAGCTTGGACAACATGGTGAAACCCCTTCTCTATTACAAATACAAAAATTAGCTGGATGTGGTGGTGCACGTCTGTAAATCCCAGCTACTTGGGAGGCTGAGGCAGGAGAATTGCTTGAAACTGGGAGGCGGAGGTTGAAGTGAGCCAAGATCATACCATTGCACTCCAGCCTGGGCAACAAGAGCAAAACTCCATCTCAAAAAAAAAAAAAAGATATTTATGGATTTACAGATGTACAATGAACCTTGTTTTTTTTTTTTAACTTTTTTTTGGAGACAGAGTCTTGCTCTGTCGCTCAGGCTGGAGTGCAGTGGCACGATCTTGGCTCACTGCAACCTCCACCTTCAGGGTTCAAGCAATTCTCCTGCCTCAGCCTCCTGAGTAGCTGGAATTACAGGCATCTGCCACCATGCCAGGTGAATTTTTGTATTTTTAGTAGAGATGGGGTTTCACCATGTTGGCCAGGCTGGTCTCGAATTCCTGACCTCAAGTGATCTGCCCACCTCTGCCTCCCAAAGTGTTGGGATTACAGGCATGAACCACCATGCCCAGCCTCATATTAAGTTTTGACGGTGCTGGGTGTGTTGTGAGTACATAGATGTCCATTGGAATAATCTTTATTCTTGTCTGTTGAAATATTTCACAATAAAAAATAAAACGGCCACGTGTGGTAGCTCATGCCTATAATCCCAGCACTTTGGAAGAGCATGCTCTTCCCTTCCCAGCACTTCCCTGTCCAGCTCCCATATCAAAACCACCTTGAAAAATGTAACAGTCCCTTGCACTAAAACCTCTGCCGATGGCGGCTCCAAACCACAGGCCTATAAAGACCTGCAAGATCTAGCATCGTCTACTTTTTTTTTTTTTTTTTTTTTTTTTTGAGACAGAGTCTTGCTCTGTCACCCAGGCTGGAATGCAGTGGTGTGATCTCTGCTCACTGCAATCTCTTCCTCCTGGGTTCAAGTGATTCTCCAGCCTCAGCCTCCCACGTAGCTGGGATTACAGGCAGGTGACACTGTGCCAGGCTAATTGTCGTATTTTTTAGTAGACACGGGGTTTTGCCATATTGGCCAGGCTGGTCTCGAACTCCTGACCTCAGGTGATCCACCCACCTCAGCCTCCCAGAGTGTTGGAATTACAGGAGTGAGCCACTGTGCCTGGCTAGCATTGTCTACTTTTTTTTTTTTTTTTTTTTTTGAGATAGAGTTTCGCTTTTGTTGTCCAGGCTGGAGTCCAATGGCTCGATCTCGGCTCACCACAACCTCCGCCTCCCGGGTTCAAGCGATTCTCCTGCCTCAGCCTCCCGAGTAGCTTGGCTTACAGGCATGCACCACCACGCCTGGCTAATTTTGTATTTTTAGTAGAGATGGGGTTTCTCCATATTGGTCAGGCTGGTCTCGAACTCCCGACCTCGGGTAATCCGCCTGCCTCGGTCTCCCAAAGTGCTAGGATTACAGGCGTGAGTGAGCCACCGCACCCGGCAGGATTATCTACTTCTATACTATTAATGCCTATTAATGCTGTAATTACACGCGTGAGCCACTGCGCCCCGCCGATCTTCGTGTTTTAAATCCCGACACCAACGCGCGGTAGGATTCGCGACGCCTGCAGCCAAGGTCTCAGCGCCCGGTTCCCTCAGGCTTGTCCCCGCCCCCTTATGGCGCGAAGGCCACTGGGACTTGTAGTCTCCCAGTGTAGTTAGTCGGCGCTTCCCGGAAGTGACGCGAGGACCCGCCTTCTCTCTCGGCGTTTCCGCTGTTAGGGCCCTGCGGTGTGACTCGCGGGCCCAGCTGGTTGGTATTTTTTGGGCCTCGTGCTTCGTGGTGGGAGACCCAGGTCAAGGTCCGGGTGGGGCCGGTGAGGGGTTGGGCGTCGGGAGGTGTTGGCTCGGGCCTCTTCGCGTGGCCGGTGACGCCTTGGCTCCCCCGCAGGTCCGGCCGTAGCACCTCCGCGCCGTCGCCATGTCGCGGTTTTTCACCACCGGTTCGGACAGCGAGTCCGAGTCGTCCCTGTCCGGGGAGGAGCTCGTCTCCAAACCTGTCGGAGGCAACTATGGCAAACAGTGAGTTGCGGGGGCTGTGGCTGTGACCATTCTGGGAGTGCGGGGTTAGGCAGGCTGTGGAACGCAGTGCACATGGGAGGGGATGGAGGTGAGGGCGGGGAGAGTGGGTTTGGACAATGACCGGAGTTTGCAGGATCGGAGCGGTGTTGGAGAGAGACAGCCTTAGAGGGCTGTGATAGCCGGTAGCCACCCACCAGGCACAAGGGATAGAATCACAGAGGTTTCCCAAGCCAGATCTGTTGCATCAGCTTCTTAACTGGCCTTAAGTCTACAGCCTCTACCTGTCTCATTTTACCGCCGAGAAGTCCTTAGTGACTTCTCACTGCTCACAGAAGGAAATGCAAAATGCTTGATTGGTATCTGGGAGCCCCCTGATGCGACTCTGAAGTCTGGTCACCTGCTGTGTACGCAGGTGCTTAAACATTTTATATGCCTGTTCACCTCTACGTAAATACCCGTCCGCCATTTCTGTACATTAATTTTTTTTTTTTTTTACCCTTTGGAACAATAGAATGGTTTTTCTTTTTCCTTTTTTTGTTTCTTTTTTTGAGGGGTCATAGCTCACTGCTGCCTCGACCTTCAAATCTCAAGCGATCCTCCCACCTCAGCCTCTCAAGTAGATGGGACTACAGGTGCACGCCATCGCAGCAGGCTAATTGTTTTTAATTTTTTGTAGAGAAGGTGTCTCACTGTGTTGCTTAGACTGGTTCTGAACTCCTGGGCTCAAGTGAACCTCCCGCCCAGCAATCTAAGGTGTTGGGGTTACAGGAATGAGCCACTGTGCCCCACTGGAATGGTGTTTCTTAAACATCTGCCACGTTTGTGCTACTGTTTTAAAAGTATGTATTGCACATGTATATGCCAATATGCATATGGTTTCGTATCACTTCCCCAGGTGGAAACCAGTGTCATTTGCCATAAAATACCAAATAATCCAAGCTGGGCAGGTGGCTCAAGCCTGTAATCCCAGCACTTTGGGAGGCTGATTACTTGAGGTCAAGAGTTTGAGACCAGCATGGCCAATAAGGTGAAACCCCGTCCCTACTAAAAATACAAAAATTAGCCGGTTGTGGTGGCACATTCCTGTAACCCCAGCGACTTAGGAGGCTGAGGCAGGAGAATCTCTTGAACCTTGGAGGCGGAGGTTGCAGTGAGCCGAGATTGCGCCATTGCACTCCAGCCTGGGCGATAAAAGCAAAACTCCACCTCAAAAAACACCGCTAAAATAATCCAAAAAATAATAAAAAGGGAAAAGAGGCAGGCAAGATGGTGCATGCCTGTAGTCCCAACTACTCTGGAGGCTGAGGTGGGAGGATCCCTTGAAACTCAGGAGTTGGAGGCTGCCTGGGCAACATAGTGAGACCTTATCTCTTAACAAACCAAAAGAGTAGAGATACTGTTGCTGACTGTGAGCCTGTGGTCTGGTCTTATTATCATAGAAAAATACTAGCAGTGGAGGTGTTAATACCATTGAGACTTTCTCCTTGCTGTTGGCCTCTCATACTTTGGGAAATGTTGCTAAGATCTAGTTTAGGTACCACCTCCCTAAAGCCTTTTCTGTTCATTATAGCTCAAGTATCATTTTTCTCTACCTCTTTTTTTATTCATTACTTCTGTGGTGACTTGCGTCTCTATGTCATTAGTTACACAGTAAATTAGCACTTTCATTTGTTTTTGAGAGGATAGTGAATGTCATCTTTGTGTTGCTACAACACTGAGCAAAAGGCCTTACTTAGTGTACACTTAAAAGATTGAGTTGTATATGAAGTGGCCCTGAGGAGGAGTCAAAAAGAGGATGGGTGTGGTGTGGATGGCCTGGATTACTTAGTTCTACCTGTCCTGAGTAGGGAAATATGGATCTCTTGGAAAGACTGGGAAAGGAGGTTAATGGCCTCTGTTCCTTCCGAACAGGCCATTGTTGCTGAGCGAGGATGAAGAAGATACCAAGAGAGTTGTCCGCAGTGCCAAGGACAAGAGGTAAAGCCATGGCGAGGCTGGGTGATGGGAGTCTCTGGGAGCAATGAAGCTGTGGGGAGGCTGGGTGATAGGAGTCTCTGGGAGCAGTGGTGAGTTTTCCCTCGGTGGGCACGTTCAATGTGGTATCGGGCTCCCAACCCAGGTTTGAGGAGCTGACCAACCTTATCCGGACCATCCGTAATGCCATGAAGATTCGTGATGTCACCAAGTGCCTGGAAGAGTTTGAGCTCCTGGGAAAAGCATATGGGAAGGCCAAAAGCATTGTGGACAAAGAAGGTGTCCCCCGGTTCTATATCCGCATCCTGGCTGACCTAGAGGACTATCTTAATGAGGTGTGATGCCTATATTTATTACCACCACTTATTCATGGTTTTGTACTTTTAGTGGTGGGATGTATGGGATCTTTTAAAAATAAGCTAACAGATGTAGCTAATAAGTAGTACCAGCGGTGTTCCAATAGCAAGACTCAAAAGTGGAGAAGAAGCCTGGAGTTTAGGAAATGTTACTTAGTTTCAAATCACTGTTCTCTGTTTCTTTCCTCTTCTTCCCTTTAGCTTTGGGAAGATAAGGAAGGGAAGAAGAAGATGAACAAGAACAATGCCAAGGCTCTGAGCACCTTGCGTCAGAAGATCCGAAAATACAACCGTGATTTCGAGTCCCATATCACAAGCTACAAGCAGGTGGGGAGGCTAGAGGCACACTTACCGAACTGGGAACAGTGACCCCGTGACTGAGGCCCAAAGATGGAATTGCTAGTGGGAGGTGTGACTGGAGCAGGAAGATGACAGAACTGTCTGGGGTGGAGGGGTGGGGTGGGCTGATGGCTGGAGAGCATCCATGATTGTTCTCTCACTTCCCTCTCTGTCCAGAACCCCGAGCAGTCTGCGGATGAAGATGCTGAGAAAAATGAGGAGGATTCAGAAGGTGAGCAAAAGAACCTTTGTTGCAAATAGGAAGTCCAGAGTTAGTGCTGCCCTTGGCCTGGTTTCTTGGCTGCCCTCCAGTCTGGCTTTTCAACATTCAGGATCTTTTTCTCCCTCCATTACCACTAGGCTCTTCAGATGAGGATGAGGATGAGGACGGAGTCAGTGCTGCAACTTTCTTGAAGAAGAAGTCAGAAGCTCCTTCTGGGGAGAGTCACAAGTTCCTCAAAAAGATGGATGTAAGAGCCAGGGTTAGATGGATGATTTCCTGCCAGAGGTAGTTCCTGAGTCCCTGGGGGAGAAAGACAAGACTCAAACCCCTAGGGTTGGGAGGGGTGGAATTTAGTGGAGTTGAGAACAAGCTTCCTCTTACGTCAGAGCAGTGGGCAAACAGGGATCTGGGCCCAGCTCTGCCGGGGGAAGCTGTGTGTGTTCCTGCGGCCAAATTGCAGCATCACTCTGGGACTTGATGGTGAGTCCCAGCCCTTGGTATCTTGATTCCATGAGTAGCTGCTCTTGTTCTACTCATGAAAATAAATCTCAAACATGTGTTAGTAAGGAGGAGACACCAGTCGATCTCCCTATCTTCTTGCTGATCCTCTTTTCTTCCCTCTAAGGATGAAGATGAGGACTCAGAAGATTCCGAAGATGATGAAGACTGGGACACAGGTTCCACATCTTCCGATTCCGACTCAGAGGAGGAAGAAGGGAAACAAACCGCGCTGGCCTCAAGATTTCTTAAAAAGTAAGGAAAGTAGTGGGACCTAGGGTTAGGTTACACTGGAACTGGTGGAAAGCTCTTAATTGTCTGGAAGGTTATTGATTCTTCCATGGAGTCCTTTTAGGTTGGAGCAGCCAACTGTTAGCATTTTACAGTAGGATCAGAGAGTCAAGTACATTAGTTGGCTAAAGTCACGAAGCTAATGTGTCCTAAAGATGAGAATTGAAGGCTCCAGAGTCCAAATATTTACCCACAGCCTTACTCATTGCGTGTGGATTGGGTGCAAATCTCACTTTGGCACCCGATACCTGTGTGACATTGGACAAACTACTTAGCCTGTCTAATCTTCAGTTTTCTCATCTGTAAAATAAGGCAGGGAACCCTCCCTTCCAGAATAGCTGCAGGAATACAGGGAGGTGTGATGTAAGAAAGTAGTTCATCTAGGACTGACGTGTGGTGAGCCCTCAGTGTGCGTTGCTACTGTGTTACCCTTCCTGATAACTTCTTAGTACACATACAGCATACAGACTGCCGCAAGTGTTCATGACCTTTACTGGGACAGTCAGAACAGGGGAGGATCCCAGTGTGGATTCTGTCTCCCAGCCTTTATCAGCTGTACGACATTGTATAAGTTACTTGACCTTAAGTCTTAGTTTCTCCCTTTGAAATAAAAGTGATACCTGCTCTTTTGTATCCCATGGGAGTGAAATCTCAAGCTCACTAAAAATAGCGCTTTTATTTATTTTTTCTTAGCCAGTTTGCGCAAACTACAGATAAAAAGTGCTTTTTTTGAGACAGGGTCTCGCTCTTCCCAGGCTGGAGTGTAGTGATGCAATCTTGGCTCACTGCAACCACAACCTCTTGGGCTCAGGTGATCTTCCCACCTCAGGCTCCTGGGTAGCTGGGACTACAGGTACACTCCAGTACATCCGGCTAATTCTTGTGTTTTTAATACAGACAAGATTTCACCATGTTACCCATGCTGATCTTGAACTCCTGGGCTTAAGCGATCCTCCCGCCTCAGCCTCCCAAAGTGCTGGGGTTATAGGCGTGAGCCACTGCACCCAGACAAATAGTACCCCTTTAATGGGAAGATTATTGCTCTCAAGGTTGCTTTCCTGTGTTTAAAAGTTGTGGTCGTGCTGCTTTAGGGAGGTAGTGAGTTTCCAGCCCTCTAGAGGTCTAGAGAGGCTGAACAACTTACTTGGTGGGCATTTTGTTGAGAAGGCCTTTTTTGTCCAGTGCTTCAGGGAACACTGGTCAAGGTCTGGGCCACATTGTCTATCACACCCCTTCTTGGAGGGTTTACAACCACCTCTGGAAAGTTCCATGAGAATAAATATACCTAACTTTGTTTTATTAACCATCTCAAAAACTTGCTTGATCATGAAACTCGTTTTTTTAACCTGTTGACATCTTACAGAACTATCAGCGTTACTATTGGTTCAGGTCTTTTATATCTACTGTACTTTGTGTTTTTGTCTTTGAATAATTGTGTATTGAAGTCTCCCATTGTGTGGACTCTGGCGTGTGATGTGCACTGCACATGTGTGTTACACAAAGGCTCCTGTCTGAGGGAGCAAATGGGGCCTAAAATTAAACTTAAGACATCAAGGCTGGGCACAGTGGCTTACGCCTGTAATCCCAGCACTTTGGGAGGCCGAGGCGGGCGGATCACGAAGTCAGGAGATCGAGACCATCCTGGCTAACACAGTGAAACCCAGTCTCTACTAAAAATACAAAAAATTAGCCAGACATGGTGGCCGGCGCCTGTAGTCCCAGCTACTCGGAAAGCTGAGGCAGGAGAATCGCTTGAATTGGGAGGCAGAGGTTGCAGTGAGCTGAGATCGTGCCACTGCACTCCAGCCTGGGCGACAGAGCAAGACTCTGTCTCAGAAAACGAAACAAAACCAAAAAAACTGTAAGACTATAAAGCTATACTTTTATAAATACAGACTCAAAAGTTCTTAACAACATAGTAGAAAACCAAACACAGCAACATACAATAAGGATTATATGGGAGCACCCCCTCCTTGCCTGTAGGGGGATGGAGGATGGGTGGGCTCATCTCCCAAAAAAGTTTATAAAAAAAATTTAATAACCAAGTAGGATTTATCCCAATAATAGAAGGATGTTTTAATATGAAAGTCAACTAATATACTATATCAATAGAATAACAGACAAAAGCCATAGAGTCATCTCAGCAGATGCAAAAAAAAAGCATTTGAAAAAAATCCTAATATTCTTTCATGATAAAAGACTGAAGCTAGGAATAGAAGGGAGCTTCCCTCTACCCGATAAAGGATGTTTATGAAAAGGATGTTTCCTGTCCTTTTATTTTTAACTCTGCCATGCTGTATGATTAAGAGTGTTTCTTGGCTGGGCGTGGTGGCTCACGCCTGTAATCCCAGCACTTTGGGAGGCGGAGGCAGGCAAATCACAAGGTCAGGAGTTCGAGACCAGCCTGGCCAACATGGTGAAACCCCATCCCTACTGAAAATACAAAAAAATTAGCCCGGTGTGGTGGCCTGCGCCTGTAGTCCCAGCTACTCATGAGGCTAAGGCAGGAGAATTGCTTGAACCCAGGAGGCGGAGGTTGCAGTGTGCCGAGATCGCGCCATTGCACTTCAGCTCTGGGCAACAGAGCAAGACTCCGTCTCAGGAAAAAAAAAAAAAGAGTGTCTCTTAAGCACAGCTAGGTTTTTGGTTTGTTTTTTTTTTAATCTCATAAAATCTCTGCTTTTTTTTTCTTTTATTGTGATACATAACATTTCCCATTTTAACTATTTTCAGGTATACAAATCAGTGGCATTTAGTACGTTCACATTGTGCAGTGACCGCCAGAACTTGATCTCTGCTTCTCTGGCAATTTAGTTCATTTACGTTTATTATAGTTATTTACATATATATGATGGTTATTTATATATGTGTCTACATAATTAGTTTTTATCAAGATGGGGTCTTGCCCTGTTGCCCAGGATGGTCTCGAACTCCTGGGCTCGAGTAACCCTTCTGCCTGGGCCTCCTAAAGTGCTGGGATTACAGGCGTGAGCCACTGCACCCAGCCTGTTGTGGTTATCAATGTATTTATTCTTACCATTTTATGATATCTTATACTTTCTGTTTATCATCTTTATTTTAAATTTTGTAATAGCTTTATTGAGGTGTAAATGACATACAATAACTGCACTTGTTTAAAGTTTTTTTTTTTTTTTTTTTTTGAGACAGAGTCTTGCACTGTCGCCCAGGCTGGAGTGCAGTGGCGCAATCTCGGCTCACTGCAAGCTCCACCTCCCGGGTTCACACCATTCTCCTGCCTCAGCCTCCTGAGTAGCTGGGACTACAGCCACCCGCCACCATGCCTGGCTAATTTTTTGTACTTTTAGTAGAGACAGGGTTTCACCATGTTAGCCAGGATGGTCTCGATCTCCTGACCTTGTGATCCACCCGCCTCGGCCTTCCACTAAGTGCTGGGATTACAGGCATGAGCCACCGCACCCAGCCTTAAAGTTACATTTAATAAGTTGTGACATATGTTTACACCCATAGAACTCACCACAATCAAAACATAATATCCTAAAAATTTCACACCTAAACATTTCCACCTTCCCCTTTGTAATACTTCTCCCTGCCTCAGTTTCTTCACCCTATCCCTAGGCAACCACTAATTTGCTTTCTGTCACTAGGTAAGTTAGCATTTTCTAGAATTTTATGTAAATGGAATCAACGGTATATAATTTGGAGGGGGTAGTTTCTTTCATCATAATTATTTTGAAATTCATTCTGTCTTCTAAAGATTGGGCATCTCTAATTCCAAAGTCTGAAACTTCTGGAGCACCATAAGTGGACAGTTCCACATCTGACCTCATGTGACAGGTTGCAGTCAAAACTTTGTTTCATGCACAAAGTTATTTAAAATACTATGTAAAATTGCCATCAGGCTGTTTGTATAAGGTGTAGATGAAACACACAAATTTCATAGTTAGACTTGGAGCCCTTCCCAAGATACCTCATTATATATATGCAATTATTTGAAATTTGAAACACTTCTGGTTCTAAGCATTTCAGATAAGGGATATTCAGCCTGTATTTTATTTTTCTTTTATTTGTGTGTTTTTTGTTTTTGTTTTCGAGATGGAGTCTCACTGTGTTGCCCCGGCTGGAATGCAGTGGTGCAATCCTGGCCCACTGCAACCTCTGCCTCCTGGGTTCAAGTGATTCTCAGGCCTCATCTTCCTGGGTAGCTGGGACTACACGTGAGCACCACCACGCCCAGCTAATTTTTATATTTTTAGTAGAGATGAGGTTTCAGCATGTTGGCCAGGCTGGTCTTGAACTCCTGACCTTAGATGATTCGCTCACCTCAGCCTCCCAGAGTACTGGGATTACAGGCATGAGCCCCCACACCTAGCCTACATGTATTTTCTCATCCTCTTTTTTTTTTTCCCCGTTTCTAGTTATATATATTTTCTTATTATTCATTTTGTTTTTCTCTGCTGGTTTGGGAGTTACACATGCTATGCTTTTAGAGGTTATCCTTGAATTTTTTTTTTTTTTTTTTTTTGAGACACCAGCCTGTTGCTGAGGCTAGAGTGCAGTGGTGCGATCTCGGCTCACTGCAAGCTCCGCCTCCCGGGTTCACGCCATTCTCCTGCCTCAGCCTCCTGAGTAGCTGGGACTACAGGCACCTGCCACCATGCCCAGCTAAATTTTTTTGTATTTTTAGTAGAGACGGGGTTTCACTGTGTTAGCCAGGATGGTCTCGATCTCCTGACCTCGTGATCTGCCCACCTCAGCCTCCCAAAGTGCTGGAATTACAGGCGTGAACCACCGCACCCAGCCACATTTTTTTTTGTTAACCTGTAGACTAACTTGTATACCTAATCAGAAAAATCTAAAATTAGTTGAATCAATGTTCTGAGGAAAACCCTTGAGAAAATAAAGTTAGAATTTCAAGTGTTAGAATCTTTTTGACATTGAGAGTTTGTGGCTTTGTAGTGTAGAAGAATAATTCACAGACACTATTTCACTTGTATAACAAGGGAGACATTTTCAGATTAATTTCCAACCGAGCAAAAGCAGGATTTATATAGGAGAAAGAGGAACAAGGAGAGAGGGCAAAACCACAGAACAGTGGATTCTGTTTGCCCGTTTTTCTGTGTAAACTCTGATACTAACTCTCCTTGAGTATGCCAACTAGGGTTGGTGGATGCTCTAGAAAACACGATAGGCCCACTGCCAGTAAGGGTTTTCAGCAACTCCAGATTCAGCCAGTCTAAATATACCCTTTCCGTCATCAGCATTTCTCAGCCTTCATCTTTTGGTCAAAACAAGCTTGTAAAGGAGTGGGTTTATTCTCATGAGCTTCAGCCTCTTTGATGTGGGATAAGGCCATCTGTTGTCTTATGGTGATCTGAAGGTATTAGGGGGAAGTTCATCTATACCTGATGTCATGATTGACCTGTGAACTCTTTTTCTTTTTTTCTTTTTTTTTTTTTTTTTAGATGGAGTCTTGCTCTGTTGCCCAGGCTGGAGTGCAGTGGTGCAATCTCAGCTCACTGCAACCTCCGCCTCCCTGGTTCAAGCAGTTCTCCTCAGCCTCCCAAGTAGCTGGGATTACAGGTACGTGCCACCACGCCTGGCTAATTTTTTGTATTTTTAGTAGAGACGGGGTTTCGCCATGTTAGCCAGGATGGTCTCGATCTCCTTATCTCGTGATTGCCTGCCTCGGCTTCCCAAAGTGCTGGGATTACAGGCGTGAGCCACTGCGCCCAGCGACCTGTGAACTCTTACAGAGCTGCTGTCTACTTCTAAGAGTTACCTGATTCTGGAGGCGTTTTTTTGTTTTTGTTTTTGTTTTTTAAGTGAACCCCAGGATCTATAGTGAGACTGAATGTCCGAGTTGGGATCCTAAGGAAGGGTATACATCTAGGGCTTTCCATCAGTAGTTGTGGTTGGGAAGCCATGGGAAAATGGTGTGGTCCTCTGCAGTGTAGTTAGGCCTGACTTCCGTTGGTGTCTCTCAATAATGAGTTTTTAGTCTCTTAACTATGTATTAAGTAGAGGTAATACTCGTTTAGAAATGTTGCTTTTATCTGTTGATTATATAGCTGAGGATATAAACATTTGTTATCTGATAATTTCTAACAAGATATGAATATACCAGAGTATAATCTGTCATAGGAGAGGTCAAGCCAAGTCTTAGGTCTTTCCGTTAGAATTTCATACAATAGTACATTTCCCTTTTGAGGTGTGTATCATACTATCTTTAGTGCTAGAAGTAATACTTTAGCCAAGGAAGTTTTAAGTTCTTTTGAAGCATTCATTTTTAAAAATAGCTTTAGTTCTTCTGATCTCAGAGCTATACAGATGGTTTGGACCAAGAGGTTTTAGTTTAATGAACATGCTTTGCATATTTGCAAAGGATTTTACCTATAAAGTGAGTCATCATTAGAGTCTTGCAGTGGTACGGGGGAAAGATCCATAAGCTTTTGTTGTTGTTGTTGTTGTTGTTTTTAATAGAGACGGGCTTTTTACCTTGTCACCCAGACTGGTCTCAAACTCCTGGGCTCGAGCAATACGCCCACCTCGGCCTCCCAAAGTGCTGGGATTACAGGCTTGAGCCACCGTGCTTGGCCAGTCCATACACTTCTGTTGAGAGTTATGGCATTGGTCTTCTGGCAAGGGAAGACTTAATTTAACTGGTAAACTTATAGACTATTCCAAAAACATATTCAAACCTTTTAAGCAGTGAAAATGAAATTTATTTATAAATGTTCAAATGGTAGATTATGGTAATTACATATGAGTTTTCAAAAATGTTGAGTCTTTCTGGAAAGATTTATTCTTCAGTATGTGTGCAAAGTTTGAAGTAATTTGTCTTTGCCATTTGGTTTGTATTTTGTTACATAAATACATACTCAAGTCTGGAGATGGTTTCAGGCAACATCCAGTAGCCTAAGACCATTTCAAGGTAGCTGGTGATCTTTTTCTGTTTTGTGGGGACCTTTTTCGTAATGAACATTTTTTTAAAATTCAGAATTTAGATTAATCGTTTGTCAAGAGAGGAGAGAAAGGGATAAAACAGTTTAGGAATAGTAAAAAAGAAAAAAATGTTTTTATATATTTGGGGGAACTGATTCATTGATTAGTTGGTCAGTCTGGAGAAAGCAGCTGGTATCAAAGAAAATAAGTTGTTTGTGGATTCTTTGGAAAACTGTAGATGTTAGCTTTGGAGCAAAATGACAGGTTGGTTTTTTTTTGTTTTGTTTTATTTTGTTTTGTTTTTTTGGAGACTGAGTCTTGCTCTGTCACCCCGGCTTAAGTGCAGTGGCATGATTGTGGCTCACTGCAGCCTTCTCTGCCTCCCAAGTTCAAGTGATTCTCGTGCCTCAGCCTCCTAAGTAGCTGGGACTACAGGCGTGCACCACCATGCCTGGCTAATTTTTGTACTTTTAGTAGAGACGGGGTTCCACCATGTTGCCCAGGCTGGTCTTGGATTCCTGACGTCAAGTGATCTACCACGCCTAGCTGACAGGTTGTTTCTATTAATATGTCTACAGTGGCCTGGTTAGTACTCTGTCTTATTAGAGATGGCTATGGTTATGGTTCACTGTGCCCTCTAGGTCATTGTTGTAGAGCATAACTTGGACCCAGGAGCTGCTGGAGGAAAAGAGGAAGTTGATGGGAGGAAGAAGCCTTAGAGGTGGGGAGGGGCTGATCTGTCATCTTCTCCCATGTCTGTCGGCAGGGCACCCACCACAGATGAGGACAAGAAGGCAGCCGAGAAGAAACGGGAGGACAAAGCTAAGAAGAAGCACGACAGGAAATCCAAGCGCCTGGATGAGGAGGAGGAGGACAATGAAGGCGGGGAGTGGGAAAGGGTCCGGGGCGGAGTGCCGTTGGTTAAGGTGAGGGTTTCAGAGGTAAAATGAATTGGGGAACAGTTTGGGAGGACATAAAGGTCCCCTTGTGGGGAAAAGGCAAGGACAGTTTCCCGCTGGCATGCACATGACGGGATATGTACTGATACAGGAGAAGCCAAAAATGTTTGCCAAGGGAACTGAGATCACCCATGCTGTTGTTATCAAGAAACTGAATGAGATCCTACAGGCACGAGGCAAGAAGGGAACTGATCGGTAAGATTCGTGGGCCTGGGCAGTGGGATTGCAGGGTGGCAGAGGGTGGAGGTTGGGGGAAGGGATTGTTGGGAGGGTCTGTGTGTGGCTGTAGTAGAGGGAATTGTATGCTTGGGGCATCCCCGTCCATTATCTGCTGTTTACTCTTCTTGTGACTTAAAACCAATCACTTAACGTTTTGGGTCTGTTTTCCCATCTATACAATGAGATAATGTTCTCCTCTTTTTTTTTTTTTTGTTTGAGATGGAGTCTCGTTGTTGCCCAGGCTGGAGTGCACTGGCACGATCTCGGCTCACTGCAACCTTTTTGCCTTCTGGGTTCAACCGATTCTCCTGCCTCAGCCTCCTGAGTAGCTGGGATTACAGGAACCCGCCACCATCCCTGGCTGATTTTGTACTTTTAGTAGAGATGGGGTTTCACCATGTCTCGAACTCCTGACTTCAAGTGATCCGCCTGCCTCAGCCTCCCAAAGTGCTGGGATTACAGGCATGAGCTACCACACGTGGCTTTTTTTTTTTTAAGATTAAAAAAGTAAGAGTGTTTACCTTCTTTAGTTATTAGGTAACAGAGGATGGTGGTAGGTGTGAAGCATTTCACAGCATTCCAGGATGGTTGGGATTATTGTTGCTTCTGTTTGGAATTTATAAAGGAGAAGCAGGGATATGGGTGATGAGGAGGGCGTGTTATCTGAAGAGGGCATGCTGGGAGAGACTTTGTGATTTGTCTCCAAAGCCTCACCCAGCTCTCTGGCCCTCTAGTGCTGCCCAGATTGAGCTGCTGCAACTGCTGGTTCAGATTGCAGCGGAAAACAACCTGGGAGAGGGCGTCATTGTCAAGATCAAGTTCAATATCATCGCCTCTCTCTATGACTACAACCCCAACCTGGCAACCTACATGAAGGTGAGAGCAGTGAAGAGGCTCATCTCAGGGCATCGCTGGTGGGTTGGGGGAAGAAGGTACCTAGCATCTTAAGACTCAGGGGCTATGGAGGCAGTCTTGGTGGTGGAAGGCTCCATGATTCCTGCTGAAGGGGGAGGCATCCGCTTACTCTACCTTCACACCTCTGACTCTGATGTGGCCTGAAATCTTGGCAGCCAGAGATGTGGGGGAAGTGCCTGGACTGCATCAATGAGCTGATGGATATCCTGTTTGCAAATCCCAACATTTTTGTTGGAGAGAATATTCTGGAAGAGAGTGAGAACCTGCACAACGCTGACCAGGTAAAGGGAGGAGTTGGCAGGATAACTGGAGGTGTGTATTTTATGCTTTGGGAAGGCTCAGTGGGACCCGAGGGTTGAGGTTTGAGACTGAGATCTGGGCTAATTTGTTGACTCCTCCTTCGCCTTCCTTTTCAGCCACTGCGTGTCCGTGGCTGCATCCTAACTCTGGTGGAACGAATGGATGAAGAATTTACCAAAATAATGCAAAATACTGACCCTCACTCCCAAGGTGAGCCTGAGCAAGCGTGGGCTTTGCTGAGAGGAAAATTGTGGGGAATATTACTAGGTTTAGAGCTTTGTGAGGATTATACTAAGTCAGAGTGCTTGAAAAGCCAGCCTTTCAACTTACCTACCTAGCGTTCACACGGAAGGGCCTGATGAGATGCTGGCTCCCAGTCCCATCGTTTCTGATTCCATAGGTCTGAGTGGGGCCTGAGAACCTGCACCTCTAGCCTGCTCCCAGGTTGCTGGTCTCAGGGCTATACTTTGAGAACCTTTGGGGTAAGGCATCTATTCACTTCTCTTGTTTAGCTTGGATGAGAGGCATTGGGGTGTGAAAGTGCAGCATAGTTTACTCAGTAAAAGTGTGAATGTGCCCATCAAGTCAAGGGTGTAGTGATTAACAAGGCAGCCAAAAGCTTACCTTTTGTGCTGGATGGAGAAAGGCAGTTTGAAAAATAATAGTAGTAAGATATGGCCGGGCGTGGTGGCTCACGTTTGTAATTCCAGCTCTTTGGGAGGCCGAAGCAGGCGGATCCCAAGGTCAGGAGATCGAGACCATCCTGGCTAACACGGTGAAACCCCATCTCTACTAAAAATACACACACACACACACACACACACACACAAAATTAGGCGTGGTGCTGGGCGCCTATAGTCCCAGCTACTCGGGAGGCTGAGGCAGGAGAATGGCATGAACCCAGGAGGCGGAACTTGCAGTGAGCCAAGATCACACCCCTGCACTCCAGCCTGGGCGACAGAGCAAGACTCCATCTCAAAAAAAAAAAAAAAAAAAAAAGTATGATATTAAGATAATTCTGGGCCAGGTGCAGTGGCTCACGCCTGTAATCCTAGCACTTTGGGAGGCTGAGGTGGGTGAATCATGTGAGGTCAGGAGTTTGAGACCAGCCTGGCCAATGTGGCAAAACCCTGGCTCTACTCAAATACAAAAATTAGCCAGGCATGGTGGCAGGTGCCTGTAAATCCCAGCTATGTGGGAGGCTGAGGCAGGAGAATCCCTTGAGCCCAGCGGGCCAGAGGTTGCAATGAGCTGAGATCACACCACTGCACTCCAGCCTGGGCGAAAGAGTGAAACTCCATCTCAAAAAATAATAATAAATTCTAGATGATATAAAGTTCAGAGTTAAACTAGGGCCCTGTGGTAAGAAGTGGCTGGAGGGGTGGCTGCTGTAGCTAACAGCTGGAGAAAGCACCCTTAAGTAGGGACCACCTGAGGTGAGATCCAATGAGGAGGAGTTAGGGGAAGAATCAGCTGAAGACAGCGCCTGACAGGAGGAGCAGAGAACGAGCTTGATGTTCCAGGAGTAAAAAGGCCAGTAGGACTCCAGCACAGGAAGCCAGAGGGAGAATCGTGGGAGACCAGGCAAGGGCCAGGCCTGGCAGACCCTTATTGGCAGAGGTTGGCAGTTGGGATTTTTTTCCTAAGCTGTGGGACTGGAAGGTTCTGGGTCCTGGGAGTGGGAGATGGCCTTTCTGGGGCACACTGACTAGACTTTTCTGACGGGTGCAGAAGAGGGACGGGTTGATTGGAATGAGTGGGGACAGATGGGAAAGCCTGGCTGCCCAGCTGAGACAAGGGTGGGTGCTCTCCCTGCCAGAGTACGTGGAGCACTTGAAGGATGAGGCCCAGGTGTGTGCCATCATCGAGCGTGTGCAGCGCTACCTGGAGGAGAAGGGCACTACCGAGGAGGTCTGCCGCATCTACCTGCTGCGCATCCTGCACACCTACTACAAGTTTGATTACAAGGCCCATCAGCGGCAGCTGACCCCGCCTGAGGGCTCCTCAAAGGTGAGCACGTGGCAGTCATGGCAGAGGGGAATGGGTGTGTCCACCTGTCCTCCACTTCTGTCAGGACTTGACAGCAAATCTGTTACTCTCTAGACTTCCGCAGGTGGAGCAGGGAGGGAAACTGAGGTATTAGAATGAGACTGGATAGAGTCTCATCTTTAGTTGCTAGAGCCTGTGCCTTTTAAAGCTGGATCTCCTTTGCAAATAACCTCCCTTCCTCCCCAGTCTGAGCAAGACCAGGCAGAAAATGAGGGCGAGGACTCGGCTGTGTTGATGGAGAGACTGTGCAAGTACATCTACGCCAAGGACCGCACAGACCGGATCCGCACATGCGCCATCCTCTGCCACATCTACCACCATGCTCTGCACTCCCGCTGGTACCAGGCCCGCGACCTCATGCTCATGAGCCACTTGCAGGACAACATTCAGCATGCAGACCCGCCAGTGCAGGTAGGATGGGGAGGCCTTGGAGGTGAAGGAGTTGCCAGGCCCCTGGCCTCTTGGCAAACTGGCTTAACCAGAACAGCCACCTGTCTGGCCGGTGCAAATTTAAGTAGACACTTGGTCTTTCCCAGTTGCCAGCATCCTGCAGTCCTCCTGCATGTAAACACATAATTTCGTGTCAAAAAAAAAATTATCCAGGCTTGGTAGTGCTTGAGCCCAAGAGGCAGAGGTTCCAGTGAGCCGAGGTTGTGCCACTGCACTCCAGCCTGGGTAATGGAGCAAGACTGTTCAAAAAAAAAAAAAAAAAAAAGCTGTGTCTGGAAGTGTAGATCATGTAAAAGTATATTTGAGGCAACTAGGAAATGTTTATGTGTAGAGCACCTGGTGAACCTGTCTGGGGGTAATGCTGGTTTTTAAACAGCCCTCCTGTTTGTGTTTTTATTCTATGGTATGAACATATCACTGTGTCTGTTTTCCTCTTGGCGGACACCCAGTTTATTTCCAGTTTTTGGCTCTAATGTATGAAGCTGCTGTGAACATTCTTGTAAGAAACTCAAAAGTGGTTATACCATTTTACACTCCTGCTAGTGTTTGGGAGTTCCTTGTCAACTTTTGGTGGTGTTGGTCTTTTTTTGAGAGGGAGTCTCGCTCTGTCGCCAAGGCTGGAGTGCAGTGGTGCAATCTTGGCTCACTGCAACTGCCACCTCCCAGGATCAAGCGATTCTACCTCAGCCTCCCGAGTAGCTGGGATTACAGGTGCCCGCCACCACTTCCGACTAATTTTTGTAATTTAGTAGAGATAGGGTTTCACCATGTTGGCCAGGCTGGTCTCAAACTCCTGACCTCAAGTGATCTGCCTGCCTCAGCCTCCCAAAGTGCTGAGATTACAGGAGTGAGCCATCATGCCGGCGGTGGTATTGGTCTTTTAAACTTTTTTTTGTGTTTGTTTTTTGAGGCAGGGTCTTGCACTGTCACCTAGACTGAGTGTAGTGGCATGATCATGACCCGCAGTAGCCTCAAATTCCCAGGTTCAAGTGATCCTCCCACCTCAGCCTCCATAGTAGCTGGGACTACAGGCATCTGCCGCCATAGCTGGGACTACAGGCATGTGCCACCATGCCTGGCTAGTTTTTAATTTTTTGTAGAGACAGGGTCTCACTATGTTGCCCAGGCTGGTCTCAAAGATCTTTTAGGGGTGTGTGTGTGTGTGTGTGTGTGTGTGTGTGTGTGTGTGTGTGTGTGTCTCTTTTATGGGGTGTGTGTGTATCTTTTAGGGGTTGTGTGTGTGTGTATCTTTTAGGGGGTGTGTGTGTGTGTGTGTGTGTGTGTGTGTGTTTTGAGACAGAGTCTCGCTCTGTTGCCCAGGCTGGAGTGCAGTGGTGCAATCTTGGCTCACTACAACCTCCATCTCCCAGGTTCAAGCCATTCTCCTCCCTCACCATTCCATGTAGCTGGGATTATAGGCACGTGCCACCACACCAGGCTAATTTTTGTATATTTAATAGAGACAAGATTTCACTATGTTGGCCAGGCTGGTCTTGAACCTCAGGTGACCCACCCACCTCAGCCTCCCAAAGTGCTGGGATTACAGGCGTGAGCCACCACAACCGGCCACTCAAAGGTCTTTTAAATTTTAGTTGGTTGTCTAATGGTATCTCATTGTGGTGTTAGTTTGCATTTCCCTGGTGACTATTGATATTGGCTACTTTTTTACTTTTTTATGTTTATTGGCCATTTATCTTTCATGAAATAATAAATATCTAGTCAGTTCTTGCCCATTTAAAACAATTGGATTGTTCACTTTATTGAGTTGTAGGAGTGCCTTATCTATCCTGGATAGCTAGTCCTGTGTCAGAATTTTTTTTTTTTTTTTTTTTTTTTGGAGACGGAGTCTCGCTCTGTCGGCAGGCTGGAGTGCAGTGGCGCGATCTTGACGACTCACTACAACCTCTGCTTCCCAGGTTCAGGCAATTCTCCTGCCTCAGCCTCCCGAGTAGCTGGGACTACAGGCGCCCACCACCATGCCCAGCTAATTTTTTTTATTTTTTAGTATCCGTGTTGGCCAGGATGGTCTCGATCTCTTGACCTCATGATCCGCCCGCCTCACCCTCCCAAAGTGCAGGGATTACAGGCATGAGCCACTGCGCCCGGCCCAGTTTTTTCTTTTATAGTAATTATTTTCTGGATCCTGTCTAAAAAACCTTTGCCTAACTGAAATTCATGAAGACTTTTTAAATTTCTCTCTTTTTTCTTTTTGTAAGTTGCTATGGGTGTTAGCTTTTACATTTAGTCTTATAGTTGGTCTTGGTTTGATTTTTGCATCTGGTGAGGTTGGGATCAGGGTTTCTTTTTCCTCCATATGGATACCTAGTTGTTCTAGCATCATTTGTAGAAAAGACTTCTTTTCCCCTATTGTATTGCTTTGGTGTCTTTGTGGAAAACAATATGAAAAACCACATTACCTATAAGAGTAGGTGTTTTTCAGGTCATTCCCTCTGTCCCATTCATTTGCCTTTTTGTCTGTCCTTATACTATCTTCATTGCTGTGCAACATAGCAAAACCCTGTCTCTACAAAAAATACAGAAACGAGTCAGGCATAGTGGTGCACGCCTGTAGTCCCACCTACTCAGGAGGCTGAGGTAGGAGGATTGCTTGAGCTCAGGAGGTCGAGGCTGCAGGAGCCACGATCACGCCAGTGCACTCTAGCCTGGGCAACAGAGCAAGACTGTCTCAAAAAGAAAAGAAATACCCGGTTACTTCTCCTTCATTCTATTCATATAATGAATAACTATGAGTTCATTATTGTGTGTTTTTTGTTTTTTGAAAAAGGGTGTCACTCTGTCACCCAAGCTGGAGTGCAGTGGCGCGATCTCGGCTCACTGCAATCTCTGCCTCCCAGGCTCAAGCAATTCTCCTGCCTCAGCCTCTCGAGTAGCTGGGATTACAGGTGCACATCACCACTACCCGGCTAACTTTTGTATTTTTAGTAGAGACGGGGTTTCACCATGTTGGGCAGGCTGCTCTTGAACTCCTGACCCCACGATCCACCCACCTCGGCCTCCCAAACTGCTGGGATTACAGGCATGAGCCACCACGCCCAGCCGAGTTCATTACATTTTTATACCAACCTTTTATTCCTGAAGTATATCCAGTTTGGTCATGTATATTGTCTCTTTTATATTATATATTGCTGGATTCTGTCGCTAACATTTTTAAGGCTTTTTGCATGTAAGCTTATGACTGGTATTGATCTCCACATTTTTATTGTTATGACTACACTTAGCCTTTCCCCCCAAGATTTGTACCACTTACCGTCTCCCCTGTCTTAATTAGTGCCAAGTCCCTCTTCCCAGTTGCTTAGACCAGAAACCTTGGAGTCATTCTTGATTCGAACTTTTCCCTCATATACTGTATCTGATTCCCCAGCCATTCCTGTTCAGTCCATGATGAGAACACTTCTGTCACTTCTGCTTGTACCCTCTGCTCTCAGCCACCATCATCTGCCTTTGTGTCCCTTCAGTCCCTTTGTTCTGTTCATAATACAGATTAACCCTGTTCAGTTATGTCAGATCATATTACCTGTTTGCTCAAAACCTTCCCATGGTTTCTTGTCTTAAAACTCATAACAAGTCCAGGCACGGCGGCTCACACTTGTAATCCCAGCACTTCGGGAGGCCGAGGCGGGTGGATCACGAGGTCAAGAGGTCGAGACCATCCTGGCTAACACGGTGAAACCCTGTCTCTACTAAAAATACAAAAAATTAGCCGGGCGTGGTGGCGGGCGCCTGTAGCCCCAGCTACTCGGAGAGGCTGAGGCAGGAGAATGGCGTGATCCCGGGAGGCGGAGCTTGCAATGAGCCAAGATCACGCCGCTGCACTCCAGCCTGGGTGACAGAGTGAGACTCCGTCTCCAAAAAAAAAAAAAAACAAAAAACAAAAAACTCATACAGGGCTGGTGCTCGCCCATCCCCCAGCTTGTGGTGGCATCTTTTCCCAGCCCTAGCTGTGTCACGCCCCTTGTTTCTTGAATATGCCTGGCCCGGTTCTTCCACAGGATCACTGCGTTTATTTTTCCTTTTTATAGGATATTCTTTCCCCAGATGCCTGCATGACTTGCTCTCTCTTTAGGTCTTTATTCAAACATTCTTTCCCAATGAGGCCTTCTGTAGTTATATGAACATTTGAGCCTCCACCACTGCGCAGACTGCCTTCCTGGCTCCGTCCTCTGCTTTATTTTTCTTCTCAGCATGAGTCACCATCCTCGTAGTGCAGCTCTCTTGCCCACCACACCCCACCCCTAGACATAAGCTTCATGCAGACTGGGGACTTGTCTGTTTTGCTCTCCCTCCCCAGCCTAGTGCTCAGCACATAGTAGGCACTTGAAGTAGATTTGTTTAGTTTTGTTTTTGTTTTTTATCTTTAGGGATGGGGTATCTCCATGTTGCTCAGGCCCATCTTGAACCCCTGGGCTCAAGTGATCCTCCCACCTTAGCCTCCCAAAGTGCTGGGATTACAGGTGTGAGCCACTGCTACCCGGCTTAGTTATGGAATAAATGAAGACTTGTCTTGCAGCTGTCATCTCTGAGTGCATTATGACCCTTTGCCCCCAGATCCTTTACAACCGCACCATGGTGCAGCTGGGCATCTGTGCCTTCCGCCAAGGCCTGACCAAGGACGCACACAACGCCCTGCTGGACATCCAGTCGAGTGGCCGAGCCAAGGAGCTTCTGGGCCAGGGCCTGCTGCTGCGCAGCCTGCAGGAGCGCAACCAGGAGCAGGAGAAGGTGGAGCGGCGCCGTCAGGTCCCCTTCCACCTGCACATCAACCTGGAGCTGCTGGAGTGTGTCTACCTGGTGTCTGCCATGCTCCTGGAGATCCCCTACATGGCCGCCCATGAGAGCGATGCCCGCCGACGCATGATCAGCAAGCAGTTCCACCACCAGCTGCGCGTGGGCGAGCGACAGCCCCTGCTGGGTGAGTGTGGAGCTCCAGGGTTCAGCAGGCTGCCTCGCTGCCTGATTACACATAAGGATTAAGAGAAGTGAAGGGAGTAACTCTCCCACCACTCGACTCATCTGATTTAATGACACCTCCTCTGCCTGGCACTGTGCTAAGTGTTTTACAAATAATTATTTAATCTGCATTAGTAATAACCCTATGCCGGTAGGTACTAGTAATACCCTTTTTCCCAGTGGAGAAACTGAGGCACAGAGAAGTTAAGTGACTTGCCCGAGTTTAATGCAGCTCATGTGTACCTCTGATCTTTCTTTCCCTTTTCTTCCCTTCATGTACATTATATTCCAGCCAAACCAACTATCGTAGAGCCATATCGTTCAAGAGGCTAACGTTGATTCCTTTGGCCCCTTTTGAAGGACAGATCCTGCAGGGTTGCAGTGAGTGGTGACTCACTGGAAAGGAATTGAGCTGCGCCCTTCCTGTGACATTGGCCCACAGGAGGGCTTGACGAGTGAGCTGAGCCCAGTGTCCACAGCCACATCCCCCTACAGATTTGTCCTCTCCTGGTCATGTGTATGTTTGGGCTAAAGGGCAAGTTCCCTTAGGCACATTTTGTTTGGCTTATGTAGTGAGATTTACTTTGTGGGGAAATTTCCCATGAAAATCGGAATTTTCATGTCTTAGAATATTGGCAATCTGTCGCTCCTGGCCCTGCCTTCCTGCAGAGCTAGCCTTGGCTGGAGCTGAAGTAGCAGCGATGGGAAAGGGCTGTCTGCTTCTCCACAGTCCCTGCCTCTCAATTTCTCCCTACAGTGGTTCCAAAAGCCAGTTTCCATCAGCCCTGCACTGTTGTTCGGCCTATAGAGAAATATTCTTTGAGCCCCTAAACTTGCCTTTTTCTTTCTTTCTTTTTTTTTTTTTTTTCGAGACGGAGCCTCACTGTTGCCCAGACTGGAGTGCAGTGGTGCAGTCTCAGCTCACCGCAATCTCCACCTCCTGGGTTCAAGTGATTCTGCTGCCTCAGCCTCTCGAGTAGCTGAGACTACAGGCCCCCGCCACCATGTCCAGCTAATTTTTTGTATTTTTAGTAGAGATGGGGTTTCTTCATGTTGGCCAGGCTGGTCTCGAATTCCTGACCTCAGGTGGCCCGCCCACCTCGGCTTCCCAAAGTGCTGGGATTACAGGTGTGAGCCACCGCGCCCAGACCAACCTTGCCTTTTGCAAGTGTTAATATGGTTAAAATGGAGGTTCATCCAGGAGGGCTGTGTGCCTCTCCTTACACTCTTACACTTAGCCCTGCTCCTATGGTTCCATTTGGACCTGATCCCCGTTCGCATTGAGCTTGCCGTTCTTGCTGTGGAGTCTGCGTGTTTGTGTTTCACTGTCTGCCACCCATTTCTAGCTGTAGAACTTTTGCACTTTGTCTACCCTGAATTCCAGTTACTATGGCGTACCATGTCTTACCTTCCTGGCTTGTCTTAGGATTGTATTTGGGGGCCTGAGTTCATAATTAATATATAAACTTGTGATTTTAGAGATAATTTTGACCGGGGCTAAGTTTTTTAAGGAAAAGAAGTGAGCTGCTTGGAAGAATAATAAGCTGGCAACAGTGTAATTGATGCATGGGAATGGCACCATTCATGAAGGTGATGTGAGTCAGGAAGGGTTGGTAATTCCATTCCAGTTGAGCTGGAAGAGGTGGTTTTGTTTTGTTTTGTTTTGTTTTTTGAGACAGAGTCTCGCTCTGTAGCCCAGGCTGGAGTGCAGTGGCAAGATCTCAGCTCACTGCAAATTCTGCCTCCCGGGTTCAAGCAATTTTCCTGCCTCAGCCTCCCGAGTAGTTGGGATTACAGGCGTGTGCCACTATGCCTGGCTAATTTTTGTATTTTTAGTAGAGACGAGGTTTTGCCATGCTGGCCAGGCTGGTCTCCAACTCCTGACCTCAGATGATCCGCCTCCCAAAGTGCTGGGATTATTAGAGGTGTGAGCCACCACGCCTGGCTGGAAGAGGTGTTTTTAGGTCAAGGAAGCTGACGAGAATCTGATGAAAGCCGTGGGCCTTTTTCCTAGGAAGAATGTACATGAGGACATGTGCACAATTTGTCAACATTTTTGAGGGTTTCGGCAGTCCCCTGAAGTGCATCTATGGACTGATTGAGTTCAAACATTTGTGCAGATGGAGTGGCTTGGGCGACTATGTGGCTGTTTGGTGGAGAGGCGGGGAGAGTCTCTAGTATGGTTTGCTCCTCCAGCCTCTGTTCCTCCTTAAAGAGTGCTAATGGAACTTGTCCCAAAAGTTCCCTAGGCCCTGCCTCATTCCCACCCTTTCAGGTCCCCCTGAGTCCATGCGGGAACATGTGGTCGCTGCCTCCAAGGCCATGAAGATGGGTGACTGGAAGACCTGTCACAGTTTTATCGTCAATGAGAAGATGAATGGGAAAGTGTGGGACCTTTTCCCCGAGGCTGACAAAGTCCGCACCATGCTGGTTAGGTGAGCAGACAGAGAGGCCATGATGGGTCGGGGAAGAAGAGACTGGTTGGTCCCCTTCCCTGAGGCCCTGTTGTGTCTTCTGTCCCCTCTTCCCACAGGAAGATCCAGGAAGAGTCACTGAGGACCTACCTCTTCACCTACAGCAGTGTCTATGACTCCATCAGGTAGGTGGGGCCCTGGGGACACAGAAGGGCCCCAGCCTTGTGGGCAAGTGTCCTGATTGCCCCTGCCCTCTGCCTTCTTTCTTCCCAGCATGGAGACGCTGTCAGACATGTTTGAGCTGGATCTGCCCACTGTGCACTCCATCATCAGCAAAATGATCATTAATGAGGAGCTGATGGTAGGGGCCGGGGTGGGAAGCGGGCAGGTGGAGCCATGGAGGGATTGGAGCAGAGGGGCCTGATCTGTGTCGTGTCCCCTCCTCTGCCTTGGCGCCTGTCAGGCCTCCCTGGACCAGCCAACACAGACAGTGGTGATGCACCGCACTGAGCCCACTGCCCAGCAGAACCTGGCTCTGCAGCTGGCCGAGAAGCTGGGCAGCCTGGTGGAGAACAACGAACGGGTGTTTGACCACAAGCAGGGCACCTACGGGGGCTACTTCCGAGGTGAGTACTTCGGCTCCTCTCCTTGCCCAGCTCCTGGTGCCCTCACCGCCTCTCACCTGGCATTCCCTCCCCTTCCTTCCCATCTCTCTCCTACAGACCAGAAGGACGGCTACCGCAAAAACGAGGGCTACATGCGCCGCGGTGGCTACCGCCAGCAGCAGTCTCAGACGGCCTACTGAGCTCTCCACTCTGTTTCCCGCCTAGACCATCCAACCTTGAAGTCCTAAACCACACCTCAGTCACTAAAGGTCTGTTTAAAGTTGTTCTGGTTGATTGCTTGTTGCCACAAAGGTGTGTTGAGCCCATTCATTTGCTGATTATATTTCTGAGCTGCTACCACATGACAGACACAAGGCTCAGATGAAGAGGTGAATTGAACACGTTCCTGACCTCAAAGAGCCTGCTGCTTTTTGACATTTAACAGAAAATTATAGTAACATAAGTTATAATGGGTGTTTTAAAAGGCCAGTCGCAGTGGCTCACACCTGTAATCCCAGCACTTTAGGAGGCCCGGGTGGGCAGATCACAAGGTTGGGAGTTTCAGACCAGCCTGGCCAACATAGTGAACCCCCCTCTCTACTAAAAATACAAAAATTAGCCGGGCATGGAGGCACATGCCTGTAGTCCCAGCCGCTTGGGAGGCTGAGGCAGGAGAATCGCTTGAACCCATGAGGTGGAGGTTGCAGTGAGCCAAGATCACACCACTGCTCTCCAGCCTGGGCAACAAAGCGAGACGCCATCTCAAAAATAAAGTCACAGATGTATTGAGGATGTGACCGGGGGTGGAACATCAGGAAGACAGTAGTGACAGTTGGACCCTGAGGGTTCACCAGGCAGGGAGAAGGGAGAGCTGGTCTAGACCAGCGTGGATGCACTGTTACCTGTTCATAACAAGACAATGCCATCAGTAAGAGGGTGCATTGAGAGACTGGGCCTTTGCTCTGATATCTAAGCATGTGGTTGTTTTCTGATCATTTAAGTTTATTGTGTTTTTTGTTTGCTTGCTTTTTGTTTGTTTGTTTTTGAGACAGAGTCTCACTCTGTCGCCCAGGCTGGAGTGCAGTGGCACGATCTCAGCTCACTGCAAGCTCCGCCTCCCGGGTTCACACCGTTCTCCTGCCTCAGCCTCCCAAGGAGCTGGGACTACAGGCACCCAACACCACGCCTGGCTAAATTTTTGTATTTTTTTTTTTTTTTTTAGTAGAGACGGGGTTTTGCCATGTTAGCCAGGATGGTCTCCATCTCCTGACCTCGTGATCCACCCGCCTCCACCTCCCAAAGTGCTGGGATTACAGGCGTGAGCCACCGCGCCCGGCCTTATTGTGTTTTACATAAGTATGGGTCCACAGCAGATTGGATTTTTTTTTTTAAGACATGGGATCTTGCTGTGTTGCCCAGGCTGGTCTTGAACTCCTGGACTCAAGCAATCCTCCCACCTCAGCCTTCTAAGTAACTGGGACTACAGGTATGCATCACCATGCCTGGTCTAGATTGGAAATTTTTTTTAAATGATCCTTTACCACATTTGAGAAGCACTGATGTAGGCAGAGGGAAAAAGTGCAAGCTCAAAGGGTTGGAGAAGTGAGATAGTGGCATGATTAGTGTAACGCACGTGTGGAGCATGTGCAGGAGATGCACTGGAGACTTACCCGGGCCGTCTCTTAAAACTTTCAATGCTCTGGGTTTTTATAAACAAATTCACAGCTGGGGCTGGGCGCAGTGGCTCACACCTGAAATCCGAGCACTGTGGGAGGCCGAGGCGGGACGATCACTTGAGGCCAGTAGCAGGGCACAAAAATTTTTTTTTTTTTTTTTTTTTTTTTTTTTTTTAGTATTTATTGATCATTCTTGGGTGTTTATCGGAGAGGGGGATTTGGCAGGGTCATAGGACAATAGTGGAGGGAAGGTCAGCAGATAAACGTGAACAAGGGTCTCTGGTTTTCCTAGGCAGAGGGCCCTGCGGCCTTCCGCAGCGTTTGTATCCCTGGGTACTTGAGATTAGGGAGTGGTGATGACTGTTAACGAGCACGCTGCCTTCAAGCATCTGTTTAACAAAGCACATCTTGCACCGCCCTTAATCCTTTTCACCCTGAGTGGACACAGCATATGTTTCAGAGAGCACGGGGTTGGGGGTAAGGTTATAGATTAACAGCATCCCAAGGCAGAAGAATTTTTCTTAGTACAGAACAAAATGGAGTCTCCTATGTCTACTTCTTTCTACACACGCACAGTAACAATCTGATCTCTCTCTCTTTTCCCCACATTTCCCCCTTTTCTATTTGACAAAACCGCCATCGTCATCATGGCCCATTCTCAATGAGCTGTTGGGTACACCTCCCAGATGGGGTGGCGGCCGGGCAGAGGGGCTCCTCACCTCCCAGATGGGGCGGCCGGGCAGAGGTGCCCACCTCCCGGACAGGGTGGCAGCTGGGTGGGGGGCTGCCCCCCACCTCCCTCCCAGATGGGGCGGCTGGCCGGGCGGGGGCTGCCCCCCACCTCCCTCCCGGACGGGGCGGCTGGCCGGGCGGAGGCTGCCCCCACCTCTCTCCCGGACGGGGCGGCTGGCCGGGCGGGGGGGCTGACCCCCCCACCTCCCTCTCGGACGGGGCGGCTGGCCTGGAGGGGGCTGACCCCCACCTCCCTCCCGGACGGGGTGGCTGCCAGGCGGAGGGGCTCCTCACTTCTCAGACGGGGCGGTCGCCAGGCAGAGGGTCTCCTCACTTCTCAGATGGGGCAGCCGGGCAGAGACGCTCCTCACCTCCCAGACGGGGTCGCGGCCGGGCAGAGGCACTCCCCACATCTCAGACGATGGGCGGCCTGGCAGAGATGCTCCTCACCTCCCAGATGGGATGGCGGCCGGGCAGAGACGCTCCTCACTTTCCAGACTGGGCAGCCAGGCAGAGGGGCTCCTCACATCCCAGATGATGGGCGGCCAGGCAGAGACGCTCCTCACTTCCCAGACGGGGTGGCGGCCGGGCAGAGGCTGCAATCTCGGCACTTTGGGAGGCCAAGGCAGGCGGTTGGGAGGTGGAGGTGTAGCGAGCCGAGATCACGGCACTACACTCCAGCCTGGGCACCATTGAGCACTGAGTGAACGAGACTCCGTCTGCAATCCCAGCACCTCGGGAGGCCGAGGCTGGCGGATCACTAGCGGTTAGGAGCTGGAGACCGGCCCGGCCAACACAGCGAAACCCCGTCTCCACCAAAAGAATACGAAAACTAGTCAGGCGTGGCGGCGCGCGCCTGCAATCGCAGGCACTCAGCAGCCTGAGGCAGGAGAATGAGGCAGGGAGGTTGCAGTGAGCCGAGATGGCAGCAGTACAGTCCAGCTTCGGCTTGGCATCAGAGGGAGACTGTGGAAAGAGAGGGAGAGGGAGACTGTGGGGAGGGGGAGGGAGAGGGAGAGGGAGAGCTTGTTTCTAATAAATATACAAAATCAGCAAGGCATGGTGGCGCATTCCTGTAATTCCAGCTACTTGGGAGGGTGAAGCAGGAGAATCGCTTGAACCCAGGAGGCAGAGGTTGCAGTGAGCTGAGATCGTGCTATTGCACTCCAGCCTGGGCAACAAGAGTGAAACTCCATCTCAAAACAAAAAAACAAATAAAAACACACGAAAATAAAACGGCATTTAGAGTTGAAAGCTTCGCCTTCCTCTCTGGATGGTGAGTCCTCACTCTCCCAGCAGTCCACGCCTCTGCCTCAAACCTCCATGGCTCCCAAGAGTCTGGATAAAGCTAAGGAGTCTCAACGCACCCCAAGTCCTGGGGGTAGTCAGCCCCTCTCACCCCTCCCTCATCCTCTCACACAAGAGTTTTTTACTGTCCCTCCAGTTATGCCTGGTCACGCAGACACTCTGCTGCTCAAATGCCCTCACCCCATCCTCAGCCTGCTCCCAGGCCACCTCCCTCCAGAATCCACCCTGCCTGCCAGGTGGCCATAGGGACCCTCGCCATACTGTCTGCTTGTGGCAGTGCCCTCCGGCCTAGGGGGTCTTCCAGAGCAGATCTCTGGCCTAGCGCAGTGGCTCATGCCTGTAATCTCAGCACTTTCAGAGGCCAAGGCAGGTGGAACACCTGAGGTCAGGAGTTCGAGACCAGCCTTGCTAACATGGTGAAACCCCATCTCTACTAAAAATACAAAAATTAGCCAGGTGTGGTGGTGCACGCCTGTAGTCCCAGCTACTCAGGAGGCTGAGGCAGGAGAATCTCTTGGACCTGGGAGGTGGAGGTTGCAGTGAGCTGAAATGGTGCCACTGCACTCCAGCCTGGGCAACAGTGAGACTCTGTCTTAAAAAAAAAAAAAAAAAAAATCTCTGATATAAGCTCCCCTGGCACACAGTGAGCTTCCAGAAATGGTCCCTCGACCTCTAAATCCACCAAGACCCAGGGAACACGCCCACTCTGAGCACCCTGACAATGTCCCAGTCCCAACACAGTACCCTGAAGCTGTCCCCAAAGTTTCCCCTGCCACACTCCCTGACCACTCTGGTATCTCAGAGCCCTAGCAACAGCCCTATAGAGGGAGGGTTCTAGGCATGGGGCAGGCATGAGCACTGTGCTTATAACGAAGCAAAACACTCCCTCTGTGCCAACATAGGTGGGGCAGGTCACGCTGGGGTCTGTTTGCCCTGTCTGCCCACTGCAGCCTCCTCGGGGAGGGCCAGGGTTGTCTGTGCATCCTGTGAGCCCCAGGGTCTATGTGCACATATGTGTGTCTGTGCCTTTCTCTCTCTCTCTCAGTGTGTGTGTGTGTGTGTGTGTGTGTGTACACGGCGCATCTGAATTGTCCTGAGTGCTGTCTCGGGTATCCTTGAGCTGTGTGTGCATGTGTCCCCCTAGCGGTATATCAGTATTTTTTCCTGTGGGAGCTGCACACCGTGAGCTGCACACCTGAGGGCCAGGTGAGTCTGGGGCTGGTCCTGTGCCTGCGTATCTGTGTGCTGGCGGTGTCTGCATAGTATTCTGTGGCTACATGTATCTGTGCACCCCAGAAATGGGCAGTCACCCAGGAGACCTCTCTACAGTGACCCCAAATGATGGATAGTGAGATAGGGACAGTATGATCTGTATTTTTTTTTTTGGTCACAGGGGTTTGTTGTACAGGGGCACAATATATTCTTCTCCCACCCCCAAGCCGGGCCCTTTCTGCCCCTGCTCCTCCCACCCTCTGGTGTCTCACATCTCAGGGACAGGTGGAATGAAGGATAAGTTCGCGGACCCCAGATCAGGACAAGCGGGAAGCTTCCAGGCTGCTGGAGAGGGTCACAGCCGGTTAGGGGAGGGAGCCAGGAGAGGACTCTGTGGCCCCGGGGAAGGGCTGGGCTAGTTCTGGGTCCCTGGGAGGAGTGAGTGGGGGGCCCTGCAGAGGGCTGGGACCCAGAGTGTGGGTGAGCATTAGAAGAGCGAGCTGGGGGCTCTAGGGCAACTAGGAACTTGAAGAGGGATGGGAGGCAGGGCTGCTGGGTCCCTAGGAAGGGCTGGAGGAATCCCGGAATGCCTGAGTTCCGGGAAAGCCCCTTTCTCACTTACCCTCGCCGGACCCAGGGCCAGGTCCAAGCAGCAGCAGCAGCAGCAGCAGCAGCTACGGGAGCCGCAGGAGCAGCATGATTGGCAGGTGCACAGGTAGCAGCCCCATCGGAGGGTGGCAGAGGTGGGACGGTGCTGCCGGGCCGCCGGAGGCAGCAAGCCCAGCGGACACACACCCTGGCTGCCACGCCTCGGCCCGGCCCTCGACCTCACCTTCCCTCGGGGCCCAGGCGGAACCAGCTAGGGGTGGGCACCTGGGGCGGCGCAAAGGCATCCTGATCTCTGCATCTTGGTCACTGAAGGGGCTCGAGAGGCCACGGGGTGCTGGGGACAGGACTGGGAGTCAGGCCCAGGAAAGTCTCCTCGGAATAAGGGAGGAAAAGGTGCTCTTTTGATGTTATTATTCCCCCAGCCCCTCCCCCGCTCACCTGGGCGCCCAAAGGGGACAGAAGACTTGGAGGAGGGGTAGTCATGAATTTCCTTTGCATTTTATTTCATTTGGCCGGGCGCGAGGTGGCTCACGCCTGTAATCCCAGCACTTTGGAAGGCCGAGGCTGGTGGATCACCTGAGGTCAGGAGTTCAAAACCAGCCTGGCCAACATGGCGAAGCCGTCTCTACTAAAAACACAAAAATTAGCAGGGCGTGGTGGTGCGGACCTACAATCCCAGCTACTTGGGAGGCTGAGGCACAGGAATCACTTGAACACGGAAGGTGGAGGTTGCAGTGAACCAAGATCACTCCACTGCACTCCAGCCTGGGTGAGAGCCAGACTCCGTCTCTTTCTCTCTCCCTCCCTCTCTCTCTCTGTCAGTCTAGAGTTGATTGTCCCCAGTCAGTCTCTCTCTCTCAGTCGAGAGAGGGGTTGGGGGGGACGGAGGATGGGCACAGGGCTCACGCCTGTAATCCCAGCACTTTGGGACACTGAGGCGGGTGGATCACCTGAGGTCAGGAGTTTGAGACCAGCCTGGCCAACATGATGAAACCCTGTCTCTACTAAAAATACAAAAAATTCCCTGGGTATGGTGTTGGGCGCCTATAAACCCAACTACTCAGGAGGCTGAGGCAGGAGAATCACTTGAACCTAGGAGGCAGAAATTGCAGTGAGCCAAGATCGCACCACTGCACTCCAGCCTGGGCAACAAGAGTAAAACCCTGTCACACACACACAGACACACACACACACACACACACACACACACACAAATTAACCAGGCATGGTGGCATGTGCCTGTAGTCTCAGCGACTCAGGAGGCTGAGGTACAAGAATTGCTTGAATTTGGGAGGTGAAGGTTGCAGTGATCCAAGATTGCGCTATTCCACTCCAGCTGGAGCGAGAAGACCGAGACTCCATATCAAAAAAAAAAAAAGTCTCTGTCTCAAAAAAAACAAAAAAAAAACAATAAAAACCAGAAGTCTTGATCTGTGATCTTGGGAAAAGCTGTTCACATCAAGGATGCCATCTTCTTCCAGCGAAAAACTTCCCTCTTGTGAGATTATGAACCCAAAGTTCAAGGTCCTGAAGTTTTGCTGTAGTGTGGATGGCAAGGACGTTCTTTCTCTGATGTTCTCAGAAGATCCAATCTTCAGGTTCTAGATTGTGAAGGAATTGATTGTCCCCAGTCAGTGAGCCATAAAAAGCTTTCAGTATCTGGTGAAAATACACCGTACCATAGATCTACTGTTATAATATCAGCCCTCTTGCATGGGAAAGCAACCAGAAAACATGCATTGAAAATGACAATTGACAATTGAAATGTTCAAATTGCCCATGAGGTAGCCAAATGCACCTGAAGCTTTGATTGTCTTCCCAGGAACATGGATTTGACAAACGAAACATTGGTTATGAACTATTTTAGCAATTTATAAGTCAGCATAGAAATACATATTTAATTTGGATCATTTTATCTTTTCCATGATGAGTCATGGAATGCAGAGCCTTTTATTTTTTGTTTTTAGACAGAGTTTCATTCTTGTTGCCCAGGTTGGAGTGCAATGGTGCTATCTCGGCTCACCGCAACCTCTGCCTCCTGGGTTCAAGCGACTCTCCTGCCTCAGCCTCCCGAGTAGCTGGGATTACAGGCATGAGCCACCACGCCTGGCTAATTTTTTGTATTTTTAGTACAGACGGGGTTTCACCATGGTCTCGATCTCCTGACCTCGTGATCCACCCACCTTGGCCTCCCAAACTGCTGGGGTTACAGGCTTGAGCCACTGTGCCCAGCTTAATTTTTGTACTTTTAGTAGAGACACGGTTTCACCATGTTGGCCAGGATGATCTGCCTGCATTGGCCTCCCAAAGTGTTGGGATTACAAGCATGAGCCACCACACCCGGCCCCCCTTTTTTTTGAGATGCAGTTTCGCTCTTGTTGCCCAGGCTGGAGTGCAATGGCGTGATTTCAGCTCACTGCAACCTCCGCCTCCTGGCTTCAAGCAATTCTCCTGCCTCAGCCTCCCAAGTAGCTAGGATTACAGGCGTGCCCCACCACACCTGGCTAATTTTGTTTGTTTTTTTTTTTTTAACTAGAGATGGGGTTCCACCATGTTGGTCAGGCTGGTCTTGAACTCTTGACCTCAAGTGATCCACTCACCTCGGCCTCCCAAAGTGTTAGGATTACAGGCGTGAGCCACTGCACCCGGCCAGCATTTTCTTATAGTAAAGAAAGTGAAACCATGGGTTGTTGAAAGAAGGAAGAAAGGTAGAGCGTGAATCTTGGTAGGAAAAAGAAGGAAAGCAAAAGGAAACAAAAACTTCCAGCTGTGGCGCAATCTTGGCTCACTGCAAGCTCCGCCTCCTGGATTCTCACCATTCTCCTGCCTCAGCCTCCTGAGTAGCTGGGACTACAGGCGCCCGCCACAACGCCTGGCTAATTTTTGTGTTTTTAGTAGAGACGGGGTTTCACTGTGTTAGCCAGGATGATCTTGATCTCCTGACCTTGTGATCCGCCCGCCTCGGCCTCCCAAAGTGCTGGGATTACAGGCGTGAGCCACCACGCCCGGCCTGAACCCCTGTCATTTTTTAGCAGAAACTTTCAGAGTCAGTAAGTGGCCAGGCATGTCTCTTTTTTTTGTGCCACAGGACTCTGGATGTTTCCAATGCAGACTAATCCAAGGCTGCTGTGGATGTGTCCTGTGGGAGAGAAATCGACTTTGTCGATTTCTCTATGGAGAATGGGGGGTGCACCAGGCAGGATGACTCATGCCTGTAATTCCAGCACTTTGGGAGCCCAAGGCTGGTGGATCACTTCAGGCCAGGAGTTCAAGACCAGCCTGGCTAACACAGTGAAACCCCGTCTCTACTAAAAATACAAAAATTAGCCAGGTGTGGTGGGGCATGCCTGTAATGCCAGCTACTCAGGAGGCTGAGGCAGGAAAATTGCTTGAACCAGGAGGTGGAGGTTGTAGTGAGCCAAGGTCACGCCACTGCCCTCCTGCCTGGGCAACAGAGCGAGATTCTTATCTCCATAAAACGAAACAAAGCAAAACAAAGGGAGAGAGAATGGAGGTTGCCTGTGACTGCATCATAATCTTGTTTATGCTGACTGATGCATTAGAGGTAGTAATGGCATGAGAGGAACAATTTCCTGAGACACAGTTTACTGACCATGAATTTCCTCAAAACCCCTGAGAGCAGGCTTCTCAGGAGGAGACTCAGTGTGGAATCCCTTGCCAAGGTAGACCCTGGTTCTGTAGCAGGACGAGCCACAGACAAATCTCCTCAGACACCGGATTAAAGAAGGAAAAGGTTTATTTGGCCAGGAGCGTCAGCAGATTTGTGTCTTAAGACCCGAGCTCCCCGAAAAAGAAATTCTTGGCCTTTTTAAAGGCTTACAACTTTAAAGGGTCCACGTGAAAGTGTCGTGATAAATCGAGCAAGCATGGGGAAGGTGAGTGGGGGCTACATGCATCAGCTAACAGAACAGAAAGTTTTGCAATGCTTTTTCATACAATGTCTGGAATTTACAGATAACACAAGTAGTTTAGGTCAGGGGTTGATATCATCATCATTATTATTATTTTTAACTCCTGTGGCAGGTGGTGGTGCCAAGGTGTCTGGCTACTTATCTTACTTTTGTTTCTAAATTTTTGCTTTCTCTCTTTCCTCCTGTCTTGTGAACTAGGCAAGATGGTGGGAGGAGGGCAGCCGGAGTAGTAGTGGTCTCCTTCCTTAGTTCAGGTTCCAGCTACAAACACTTACCACCTGTGAGACCTTGGGCAGTTCACATCCCCTCTCTGTGGCTCAGTCTGCTCAACTGTAAAATAGGTTAAATCCTGAAAGATCAAAATCCCTCACATCTAAAATCTCAAAAATCACAGTCCCAAAGTGATCGTTCTTGTTGCCCAGGCTGAAGTGCAATGGTGTGATCTCAGCTCACTGCAACCTCCGCCTCCCAGGTTCAAGTGCTTCTCCTGCCTCAGCCTCACGAGTAGCTGGGATTACAGGTGTGCACCACCATGCCTGCCTTATTTTTTGTCTTTTTAGTAGAGACAGGCTTTCACCCTGTTGCTCAGGCTGGTCTCGAACTCCTGACCTCAGAAGATCCACCTACTTCAGCTTCCCAAATTGCTGGGATTATAGGCATGAGCCATGGTGCCCGGCCCCTTATTTTATTTATTTATTTTTTTGAGTTTTGCTCTGTCACCCAGGCTGGATTGTAGTGGCACGATCTCAGCTCACTGAAACCTTCGCCTCCTGGGTTCAAGCAATTCTCTGTCTCGGCCTCCCGAGTAGCTGGAATTACAGGCGTCCGCCACTACGCTGGCTAATTTTTGCATTTTTAGTAGAGACGGGGTTTCATCATCTTGGCCAGGCTGGTCTTGAACTCCTGACCTCGTAATCCACCCGCCTAGGCCTCTCAAAGTGCTGTGATTACAGGCATGAGCCATTGTGTCTGACCCCTTACGTTTTTTAAAAACAACTTTATTGAAATAGAATTCACGTAGCATACAACTTCCCCATTTAAGGCATACAATTCAATGGCTTTTAGTATATTCACAAATCCTTTCTTTTTGTGTATATGTACCACATTTTCTTTGTCCGTTCATCTGTTGATGGATACTTAGGTTGATTTTGTATTTTGGCTGTTTTGAATAGTGCTGCAATAAACATAGGAGTGCAGATGTGTCTTTGAGATACTGAGTTTCTTTCTTGTGGACTTATACCCAGCAGTGTGATTGCCGAATTATACGGTAGTTCTATTTTTAGCTTATTGAGGACCCTCCATGCAGTTTTCCGTAGTGGATAAGCTATTTTACATTCCCACCGGCCAGGCGTGGTGGCTCACACTGGTAATCCCAGCTCTTTGGGAGGCTGCGGCGGGAGAATAACGAGGTCAAGATATCAAAAACATCCTGGCCAAAATGGTGAAACCCCATCTCTACTAAAAACACAAAAAACAGCTGGGCGTGGTGGCAAACGCCTGTAGTCCCAGCTACTCGGGAGGCTGAGGCAGGAGAATGCTGGAACCCGGGAGGCGGAGGTTGCAGTGAGCCGAGATCCGCGCCATTGCACTACTCCAGCCTGGGCGACAGAGAGAGAGACTCTGTCTCAAAACAAACAAACAAACAAAAAACATTCCCACCAAGTGTTTGAGTGCTCCTGTTTCTCTGCGTCCTTGTCAGCATTTGTTGTTTTCTGACTTTTTGATAGTCGCCATTTTAGTTGAGGTTAGATGAAATTTTACTGGGTTTTGATGTGCACTTCTGTGATGATTAGTGATGTTAAGTTTGCATATACCTGTTGGCCACTTGTATGTCTTCTGTTGGAAAGTAGCCATTGAGATCTTTTGCCTTTTTTTTTTTTTTTTTTTTTGCCAATTCTGTCGTTTATTGCGCGGAGTGGGGGCGTGGGGGTTAGTGGGGCATGGGGGTCGTGATGGGGGCACTGCTGCCTCGGTTCGTCAGTACATTAATCACGGCGGCGGGACTCCAGCCTTTGCAGCCTCACCCACGCACCCTGCGCAGCCAGGACGGCCCGCCCCTCGGCGCAGGTGCTGGAGTGAGCCGGGGCACTGCTCCGGGAGGTCACCGCGGGACGCGTGTGGACGGCGGCTGGGCAGGTTATTGCGTGAGCGCGGTGGGAGCAGCGGGAAGCCGGAGGGCCAAGTATTGCACTTAGAATAACAATCCTCATCAGACGGCGGGCTACCTAGAGGGCAGGGGGCGGGCAGGGCTCCACAGCCGGCTCCTCTCCGCCACTGGGTCGCCCTGTCCCTATCTTACAGCTGGGGAAACTGAGGCACCGAGGTGGAGGGAGCCCCCTCACACGCGAGGCCGCCGCCGGGGGCAGGGGCGATGGGGGTGGGCGCAGGGCGATGAGGGGGGACGGCCGGGGGCTCGGAGGGGACTGCTCCCCGGCCAGTGTAGTCAGTCCGACTACGGCTACCTGCGTCTCGTCTATAGCTTCTTGAGGGGCTGGCGGCTGGGGCAGCGCAATGACAGCGCTTTGGTCTGGATGACACCCCGCCCCGGGCCAGCCTGGGCCCCGCAGGGCAGTTGGTGAGGGTCACAAGTTGGACCAGAAGCGCGAGCACGGAGAGTCCTGTGGGTCCAAGCCGCGGGCGGCACCGGGCGAGGCCGAGTCCATGCGGTCCGGGCTGGGCGCCGCGCTCGGGGCAGCGGGCCTGGGCCCCAGGCGAGGCATGGACCTGCTGGCCCGGCCCGCCGTGGCTGTTGTCCATTTTTTAATGGGATTATTTGGGATTTTTGTTTTTGAGTTCTTATATGTTCTGGGTATTAATCCTTTGATGGATGAATAGTTTGCAAAAATTTTCTCCCATTCTGTGGGTTGTCTCTTCACTTTGTTTTTTTATTTATTTTAGACGGAGTCTCACTCTGTGGCCCAGGTTGGAGTGCAGTGGCACAATCTCGGCTCACTGCAACCTTCGCTTCCCGGGTTCAAGCAGTTCTCCTGCCTCAGCCTCCCTAGTAGCTGGGGATTACAGGCACCCACCACCATCCCCAGCTAATTATTTGTATTTTAGTAGAGACAGGGTTTCACTATGTTGGCCAGGCTGGTCTAGAACTCCTGACTTCAACTGATCTGCCCGCCTTGGCCTCCCAAAGTGCTGGGATTACAGGCATGAGCTACCGTGCCTGGTCTACTTTGTTTATTTTTAATTTTCATTAAACAAATTTTTTTTATGTGCAGAAGCTTTTTAGCTGGATGTAATTCTATTTATCAATTTTTGCTTTGGTTGTCTGTGTTTTTGAAGTCTTACTCAAGAAATCTTTGCCTAGACAAGTGTTATAAAGCATTTCCCCAATGTTTTCTACTAATATTTTCGTAGTTTCTTTTCTTTTCTTTTCTTTTTTTTTTTTTTTTTGAGATGGAGTCTCACTCTGTCACCCAGGCTGGAGTGCAGTGGCGCAATCTCAGCTCACTGCAACCTCCACCCCTTGGGTTCAAGCAATTCTTCCGCCTCCCTCCCTAGTAGCTGGGATTACAGGTGTGCGCTACCACGCCTGGCTAATTTTTGTATTTTTAGTAGAGACGGGGTTTCGCCATGTTGGCCAGGCTGGTCTCGAACGCCTGAGCTTGGGCAATCCTCCCGCCTCGGCCTGGGCTGGGATTATAGATGTGAGCCACAGTGCCCAGCCTGTAGTTTCTTACATATAAGTTTTTAATTAATTTTGATTTGATTTTTATATGTGGTGAAGCACAGGGGTCTAGTTTTATTCTTCACACATAGATATATCTCATTTTCTCAGCACCACTTATTGAAGACACCATCTGTTTCCCATGGTATGTTTTTGGTGCCTCGGTGCAAAATGAGTTGGCTGTAAATGCATGGATTTATTTCTGGGTTCTCTGTTGTGTTCCGCTGGGCCATGAAATCCTTCCTTTCCAATATTATAAAGTCACCATTTTCCCGTTTCCCTCCTGTCACCCTTGCTGTGTTTGGGCCAAGCAGGGCAGGCAGGACCCAGAACTTGATGTGGCCAGGTGAGGCCAGAGCCTCTCTAGGCTGCTCAAGAAATCTGCGCTGAGGTCCTTGGTCTGCAGGGAGAACCAAATCCCCATCGATGACCCCACAAAACACTGTTAGGTAAACCACAGTGTGAAACAGCTTGAGAAATAGAATCTGTGTCATATCCAACATTTACCCTCATGATTGCGAGACTGGGATACCTAAGCAGGAGGAACCAGAAGAGCACCCTCTTCCCCTGCATGTCCAGGTCCCCTTTAGGTCACCTAGGGCATGTGGCTGGAAGCAGGGGCTTCTGGGATAGGGGCAGGCTATGGTCGGGGGCAGTGGGGGTGGTGGGCCCTGGGCAGTAGGGGTGGTGGTGTTAGTGAAAGGTCTGAGGCAGGGCAGACATCAGGAGGAATGGCATTCCAGCAGGATTCAGAGACAGGCCAGTAGGTCGGCAGACACAGGAGCAGGTGGCCTGGGACTCAGAGGAGCAGCTGGAGTTGGAGGAGAAGGGCCCTGCTTTCCTCCAGTCTTCTTCTGTTTGGGTGCTGCATTAGCACCCCACTGCACCCCCAACCCCTGTCCCTCCCCTTCTCTCACTCCCTGAGTCTTAGAACCCATTCCTTCATCCCCAGCATGCACCTTCTTCTTTTTTTTTTTTTTTGAAACAGAATCTCATTCTTGTTGCCCAGGCTGCAATGGAGTGGCACGATCTCAGCTCACTGCAACTCCCACCTCCCAGGTTCAAGCAATTCTCCCTGCCTCAGCCTCCCAAGTAGCTGGGATTACGGGTGCACACCACCACTCCTGGCTAATTTTTGTATTTTTAGTAGAGATGGGGTTTCGCCATGTTGGCCAGGCTGGTCTCGAACTCCTGACCTCAGGTGATCTGCCCGCCTCGGCCTCCCAAGGTGCTGGGATTACAGGTGTGAGCCACAGTACCCAGCCGCAGCATGCACCTTCTTAAGGACAGTTCCTTTCTGGATCCTTCCTAAGGTTCTGATTTCTAATCCTTCCTAACCCAGCTCACTGCCCCCCACCACCACCCTCCATCCCCCCATTCTGCCTCAGTTTCTCCTTTCCTGATTCCCACAATTTCCAGCAATCAGTCTTGGCCTCAGATTCCTGTCCTTCAGGTTCCAGTGTTCCTTGGGTCCTCTCTCTCCCGTGATCCTCTCTGATTAGGGGTGGGAGGGTGTGAGTTGGAATTAAACGCAGCCTTTATTGGAGTCCTAGGGCTGGATTCTGCATTGTGCTCCATTGTGTCATTGCACCTTCTCATTTCCGCTCTTTCTGCCTTGCTTCATCCTCTTCATACTCTAAGCTCAGCCAGCGCATGTTGACCCCACTGGTGGAGCGCCGCTCCTTCCCACCTGCTGCTTCTCCATCTCCATCTCCACCTCTCTATCTTCTGCTCCTGGCCATTCCTGGCACGGGGACCCGAGCTCTGAGCTCTTGCCTTTTTCTGGGGCACCGTCTTCTCCTTCTCGTCACCCCGGACAGTGCCCCTGGGCTCCTCGGCTGCTGCGGGCCTGGGCCGCCCGGGTCAGCGCGACCCTGCTGACAGCGCAGTTCACGCCCCGGGGCGGCCGCGGCAGGTGCAGTGCGAGGGGCGCCACCTGTAGGCTGGTGTGGGCACTGCCTAGAGGTTGCTGTGGCGCCGTCTGGAGGTTGCCGTGGCGCTCGTTGGCGCCCAGCGCCCCGCCCGGGGCTTCATGGCTGTGTCGCTGCTGCCCCCTCCCAGGGCCGCAGGGCCCAGGTTCCACTTGGCGGCGTCTTCTCGCGAGTTGCTTTCGCTGCTCCGAGAAGTCGGCGGTGCAGCAACTGACGCCGCTGCTGCTCTGGTCGCCGCAGGTCGCCATATTCCTCGCGGGGGCCGGCCGGGCTCTCGGCTCAGGCCGCCCACCCTGCTCCGGCCGCCGCCGCCTCTCCTTTCCCGCAGCCAGAGGAGGCGAGGGAGCGACCTCCAGGCACTGGGCGCCCGCCGCTTCCCCAGCAGCCGGCGGGGCGGGGAAGAAAGACGCCAGGAAGCGGAAGCTCTCTCCGGCCCGAGGGTCGCCCGGGGCTGTGCCCCATGGTTCCTGCCCGCGAGCAGCTGCTGGGACCCCCCTTGCCAAGTTGCTCCCCGAAAAGCTCTAAGGTTCTCAGGCCTGCGGGGAGTGACAGTTTCCCCCTGACTGTAACGTAAGGCTACAAACTCGAAGCCAGAAATTTTCTGCATATTCTTAAATAGGATGTTTCAGTCAAAGCCTTGATAATATAACCAATCTTTCTGATTGTAACCTGCTTATAAAGAGAACATATGTACATGAAAATAAGAATATTTATGAATAGTTTCCAAACTTTAGAAGGATCAAATAGGGAGGAAAAACAAACGCTTCCACCCACCTTTGTTCACAAAAGTGTGCTTTACCAAATCGGTATAAATGCTAGATAACTTCTGAGAAAAACCTTTCTTCAATCTAGAAAACAAAACAAGGGCCGGGCGCGGCGGCTCAAGCCTGTAATCCCAGCACTTTGGGAGGCCCAGGCAGGGGGTGATCACCTGAAATCGAGAGTTGGAGACCAGCCTGGCCAACATGGTGAAACCCCAGTCACTGCTACAAATACAAAAACTAGCTGGGCGTGGTGGCGGGCGCCTGTAATCCCAGCTACTCGGGAGGGTGAGGCAGGAGAATCGCTTGAACTGAGCGGAGATCCTGCCACTGCACTCCCGCCTGGGTGACAGAGTGAGACTCCATCTCAAAATAAAAATAAAAATAAAGAATGAATCAACAATGTTTTAAATACGAGCTATAAAAACATTATCTTAATAGATTTTTTTGTTTTGCTTGATCTCGCTTAGCAGTTTTTTGAACCATTTTTTCCTTATTAGAAACCACTAGAAATTGGTTTTTAGTTCATTGATTTTTGTTTATTTTTATTTTTATTTCTGAGACACAGTCTCAGTCTGTCGCCCAGGCTGGAGTGCAGTGGCACAATTTTGGCTCACTGCAACCTCTGCCTCCCAGGTTCAAGCGATTCTCATGCCTCAGCCTCCCGAGTAGCTGGGATTGTGTGCCAAATCATTCACCCCTCACCACAACTGAATGAGCTAAGGATTCTCATTATATATAGTTTATGGAGAGGGAAGTGCAGACATAAAGAGGTGAATTATCTTACCCAGATCACACAGCTGATAAGTGGTGGAGGCAGAATAGAATCTAAACAGTGTGGCTCCGGAGCCCACATGCATTGATTCGACAAGTGTTTATTGAGCACCTGCCACGGACAAGGCCTTGTGTGATTAAATAGGGTTATAATTAATAATATAAAAATGAGAAATCACTAATGCTTTTTAGACTTAACATTTTCTTTTTTTGTAGGTTTCAGGCACAGAACTGTATATCCAATAATAGTGAAATGGATCCCACTAATTATGACCGAAATGATGATACATTTAAATGACTTGGATGTTTTATAGGTATGATCTCGTGAAACCTTGAGAGCAAGTGAATGACGAATGAAACTATTGTTCCTGTTTCACACAGAAGAAAACTGAGGTTAAAAGGGGTAAAGTAATTTTGCATGGCATGAAGTAGAAATTCAAAGTACAGGAATTTGAACTTGGTTCTGTCCTTTTCTGAAGCCCTTGACCACTATAGACTGAAACATCAGCTTGTTTTTCCACTCATTCAATACTTTTTTTAAAAATTATCTAATAGGTTGGCAATCATCATGAGCCCCTGTTCTCATTCTGCAAATGGTGAAGCTCTCTATTGTCCTGACCCCACAGTTCCTGTCCCATGAGCAGGGCCAGCTCACCAAGGAGCTGCAGCAGCACGTAAAGTCAGTGACATGCCCATGCGAGTACCTGAGGAAGGTGAGTGAGTGCAGACAGATGGGGCCTGGTGCCCTTGAGCAGTTCCTGGGTCTCAGCTGCCACACATCTCATAGTGGGTGATGCTGGGGGAAGCTTACGCAGTCACAGTACTGGCTTCTTCCTCTTTTTCTTTCCATACAAGTGGCTTAGGGATGGGGTAGAGTAGTTGACTTATTTGGATGAAAACCACTATCTTCTGTCAGAAACTCAAAAGGAATCATTGCTGGCATGGTAACCTAAAGAAAAACAACCAGACAAGGGCCCAACGACACTTAAAAAGGTTATTTATTATCTTGCCAAGTTTAGGCTGGGCATGGTGACTCATGCCTGTAATCCCAGCATTTTGGGAGGCTGAGGCTGGTGGATCACCTGAGGCCAGGACTTCAAGACCAGCCTGACCAATATGGCAAAACCTCGTCCCTACTAAAAATACAAAAATTAGCCGGGCATGATGGTGTGAGCCTGTAGTCCCAGCTACTCAGGAGGCTGAGACAGGAGAATTGCTTAGATTCAGGAGGTGGAGGTTTTAGTGGGCCGAGATCACGCCATTGCACTCCAGACTGTGCGAAAGAGTGAGACTCTGTCAAAAAAAAAAAAAAAAAATTATCCTGCAAAATTTGAAAAGGAAATTCAAATCAACAGCTTCTAAACTACTTTTTAACATGACTCATAATAAGAAATACATTCTATAGTACATATATATGTTCTATAATTTTGAATAAAAGAATTAACCACATCACATTTATTTTACAACTTGTAATACATATTTTTTATTCTCCTTCATTTGTTTTGAATGCTCTGTGCAGTCTACAAAAAGTCCAATAGTAATAATTAAATTAGTCATTAAGTTGAACATTATCTTGTCTTTTAAAATGATAATCTCAAAAATGATCTTTTATTTTTGAGATTTATATAGATACACACACACACACACACACACACACACACACACACACATATAGAGAGAGAGAGACAGAGTTTCACTCTGTCGCCCAGGCTGGAGTGCAGTGGCACAATCTTGGCTCACTGCAACCTCCGTCTCCCAGGTTCAAGCAATTCCTCTGCCTCAGCCTCTGAGTAGCTGGGACTACAGGTGTGCACCATCATGCCCAGCTAATTTTTGTATTCTTAGTAGAGATGGGGTTTCACCATATTGGCCAGGCTCGTGTCAACTCCTGACCTCGTAATCCGCCCACCGTGGCCTCCCAAAGTGCTGGGACTATAGGTGTGAGCCACTGCACCCGGTCCAAGATAAAATTATTTTAACAATATACTATGAAGAGAAAAACACTGGCTATGAAAGAATATGCATAGTTTTACCCTGTTTAAAAATAAAGATTGAAAGAATACATATGCAAATAAGTTTACTTTTATTTTTGGTAATACTTTACTGGATTGTCCGAATATTGACAATCAGTATGCATCATGAAGCTACATGGCTAACATTGAGTACTCACTGTGTGTGCCAGGCCCTGGGTTCAATGCTCTACATGCACTTATATTTCATTTAATTCTCTCTGCAACCTGAGATGGTATAGCCACCTCATTTTACAGAGTTGAAACTGAGGCTCAGAGACTGAAAGTTAAGCCTGAGGTTACAGTCAATAAGAGGCAGAGCTGGAACTGAAACCTACATGTGTCTGACCACCAGTTCATGTTCTGACGGCAGGCTAGTCTGCATCACAGAGTGTGGGGTAGATGGTGCATCCTGCTAGGATGGGCTAGGTATCACTGTAGGTAAGAAACAGCCCCAAACGATGGAAATGTACACCACTGAAGGCTCTTTTCCTGCCCATGCTGCACATCCTCCATGGCTCTCCTGTGCCCTGTGCCCCACATGCCCTCATCCTGCCACGAGAATAAAGGAGCAGCCTCCATATGGGAGCTGTCAGCTGCTCTAAGAGATGAAGGAGAGGGTGGCCAGTCTCAGTGGCTCCCAACTCTTTTGCCTCGAGGTGACACGCTTCACTTCCACTCACATCTCTTGGGTCAAAGCAAATCCCATGGGTACATCCACTTTCAAGTGGCCCAGGAGAGAACCTGAAATACTCGGTGGGCTCCATTAAGGCCGTCATATGGTGTCAGCCTGCATGGGAGACTGTGGAGGGGCAGAGGAGGAGAGTGGGGAACTGATGGGAAATGACAGGAGGACTAAGTCACTGCAGATTTGCTTTATCAGCCAGGTGGAGTTTGTCCCAGAGCTGCACAAAATCATCACCAGCATGATGAAACGGAGTAGACTTCAGAAAAAGCAGTTTGGTCAGATGTAATCAGCAGTGAACTCAGAATCAACTGAGTGACATTGAGTCAGTAAATCTCTGACTGCCTCAGTTACCCCATATGATAGTTTTGAGGATGGGAACATTGAGAGAGTTGGTTTGGAAGGATATCAAGAGTAAAAATTCCAACATTTTAGTTCCTTTAAGTTAAATCCAGGCACTCTTTTTCCTGCAAGTCTCCTGTTCCTTTCAGATTGCACAGGTGAGAGTGCTCAGATTAGGGCTGGAGGTTGTAAACTATTGCTCCCACACTGACAGTGCCCCAGTGTCGTGCATGTATTCTGTGCATTTTCCTGTGCTAAACACTATCCCAAAACATCGTGGGGCCTGATTCTTCCTCTTTGTTCCAATGGCCCTGGGTGACTCAAGTGCCCATTCAATGACCAGGACACAGAGGTCTTAGAGAGATGCTCCATGAGGCCCCAGGTGCGAACCTGTACCCTGCCGGAGCATGAGGCAAGGGACAGGGCATCGTCTGTGGGGATAGTGGGGGTAGTGGGGGTAGTGGTCAGCCAGGCTTGGTGACTCTACTTGCTCACCAGATGATCCTACACCTGCCACCTCCGATGGATCCACTGCGTCTGTGCCTGCCTGTACTGCTGATGCTCCAGTGGATAACTCAGCATCCCAGCCTAGGCCCAATGCCACTGAAGATGGACCTGCCCCCTGGGGACCCAGGAGTCCTACCACTCAGCTGTCCCCAGGAGTGCCCAGACCCTCATTGTTATCCAGGACGTAGGAGCCCTACCCCTGGCCTTCCCTCATCAGCCGTAAATGATGATTTACTGCTGTTACCATCATCACTGCCTTCAGTGACCAAGGGCCTTCCAAGGTGCCAGCTCTGGAACGAAGGATGTCCTTGGGAGGTGATGACACTCAGGTACACGGGTGCTCAACAGATTGCTTCCTCCTATCCTCAGACGGTCTTTGCATGCTTGCAGCCATTGGCACTCCCATTGTATGGAAGGAAACCAGCCCAGGGTCACACAGCTGGTCAGCAGCAACATAGCTGGTCTCAAATCTAAGGTGCCTGGCCATGCCTCCATGAGGGACCGCCTGCAAGGGAGGTTGATCCTGGCTTTGGGGAGCCTTTCCTGGGCTGCACCAATAACCTCCATTGTTCGAGACCCCAAACTCTGCTCACATCTTCCTCTCCCTGTCTCTGCTTGGGCTATGATCACAGTGACTCTAGCAGTCCTTCATGGACATTATACTACACTCTGCCATTCACTGTTGCTCTAATCTGACTTCAACCCCCACTTACTTGGTCTCTCCTTTTACAACCAACACAACCGAAATCAAGGGCTTTTTTTTTTTTTTTTTTTTTTTTGAGACAGAATCTCATTCCATTCTGTCACCCAGGCTGGAGTGCAATGGTACGATCTCGGCTCACTGCAACCTCCGCCTCCCGGGTCCAAGGGATTGTCCAGCCTCAGCCTCCTGAGTAGCTGGGATTACAGGCGTGTGCCACCATGCCTGGCTAATTTTTGTATTTTTAGTAGAGACGGGGTTTCACCATGTTGGCCAGGATGATCTCGAACTCCTAACCTTGTGATCCGCCTGCCTCCCAAAGTGCTGGGATTACAGGCGTGAGCCACCATGCCCAGCCAAATCTAGGGCCAGAACATGGCTGCAGCATATAAAAAGAATTGAATTCCATACTTTTGTTAACCCTGTTTTTTGTTTGTTTGTAGTTGTTGCTGTTTTTGAGACAGAGTCTCGCTCTGTCGCCTAGGCTGGAGTGCAGTGGTGCAATCTCGGCTCACTGCAGACTGCCTCCCGGGTTCAAACTATTCTCCTGCCTCAGCCTCCCAAGTAGGTGGGACTACAGGTGCCCACCACCACACCTGGCTAATTTTTGTGTTTTATTAGAGACAGGGTTTCACCATATTGGCCAGGCTGGTCTGGAACTCCTGACCTTGTGATCCGCCCACCTCGGCCTCCCAAAGTGCTGGGATTACAGGCGTGAGCCACCACACCCAGCCCCTGTTTTGTTTTTGTTTTGCTTGCTTCTTAGGGTTGTTTTTCTATTTATGGTAAAGGCATTGGCTTTCCATTTGTAGCATCAATAGAATATTTCCTGTTTACAATAACCTTATGTCATAGTAAATGGTAAAGGGATTTAAAGCAGTGGTTTTCAGCTGCCAGAGGCCTGAGAGAGTTTGGGCATACTCTGTGTGATCGGGCAGAAGGCCTGTGGGAAGTTTAGCAGAGGACAGGGCCAGGAAAGGCGATGGACAGTGGGGGTCTGTCCTGGTCACCAGGCCCCTGGGTCCTGCCCACCTGCTTGGAGCTCCCCACCCATCACACATGATGCTGCCAAGCCCTCTGGGTATTGTGGGCAAATACCTTAGGAGAGAAGCTGATGAACTTTGTTTCTTGAAATGCACAGATTCCTTGGACATCCCTGAGAGGTCAATCATGAAAGTCAACTTGGTTTTCTCCCCCTCATTTGGGTTCAGAATTTAAAGTCCACACACACAGGCAGTAAGATGATATAGATACGGACATCATCACTCGGTTTCGGATGTTAAAATGTCTAGGTGGGTTAGGGGTGATTTGCGATCACACAACCTTGTGGCACAAAGAGGAATTCCCAGGCCAGAGGGAGACATTTTATTGCCATGTTATGATCTTATCATTGAGTTGAAAGGCAATCTTGTTTCATTTTGGATTCTTTCTTATGTTTATGTCTTATAAGGGCACTTTGAATTTCCAAGCAAATAATAATTTTGAATTAGCTTTTAATCATTGACTTCTAGCACAGTTATATGATCAGAAACATGCTGTGTGATTTGATTGCTCTCAAATATATTGAGATTTGCTGGAACAAAATAAGTCAGGTTAATTTTTGTAAATGTACCATGCATGCTTAAAATGAATGTATCTACATTTGTTCCTGAGATACAGGTTGATGGACGGATGGCTACATGGATGTGATGGAGATGGTTTACTATCGGGACCTTCCGCATCCTGCTGATGTTTTGTTGCTTAGGATATGAATGGCTGAGCGGAGGCTGTAAAACCTGGCACCCTGCTTGGGTATGAGGTTCTTCCTGCCATCCTGCCATCATTTGTTTTTTATGTTTTGTCACCAAAAGTGACCTTGAGGAACCCTGGGAGCTCAGGAAGGAAGGAGCGCCCAGAAGCAGGGACAGGGAGCTGGTTGGGGAGGACCAGAAATCAGGTTTGTGAAGGTTCCAGAGAGGACCTGTCCTTGCGAGGAGTGTGGGAGACTGAGATGGGGGAGGGGTCATTGGAATGATGCGGGCGCTACTTGGCGTTGTCCATTGTGAGGCACCACCGGGGTCATCAGGGATTGGTGGAGAGGGAGTATAAAGCCCCAGGGTTGCCAAGGGAGGGCCCAGACCGAAGAAGGTTTGGTGGATAGCAGAACCTTTTTGTCTCCCTCTAATTGCTCCTAAGCCTCACGCTCCCTTGCCCTGCGTGTCCTGTTGCTTCCCTGATCTTCTCCGTGACCTGTAGCTAAACCTTCCACCAGCGCTTGAGAACTTAATTTGAACCGGATCCTTTCCCAGACCCCTTTCTTCTTCTCCTCGTCCTCCTCCTCCACCTCCTCCAGGTGCCCAACAGCCCCCTTCTCCTCCTTTCCCTTCCCTTACTTCCCCCCTTCCCCTCCCCTTCCCCTCCCCCTCCCCTCCCCCTCCCCAACTCAGATCCGGCCCCGGTCCCCGTCCCCTTCCCTCCCCCCTGCCCTAAGCCACCTCCACCTCTGTCCTGGCCGCCTCAGGGCGCCCTGAAAGGACCAGGACATGCGGCTGCGGTGGTGGCTCCTCTTTTGGCTCCTGCTGGGATTTATCAGCCATCATCCCACCCCTGTGAGTAGACGCTGGACCCGCGGGGTTTCTTCCTTTTTACTGGGCTGTGTCACGCGGCATGAAATTACACAGCTCAGGCCTGTAATCCCAGCACTTTAGGGGGCCGAGGTGTGGGCAGATCACTCGAGTCCAGGAGTTGAAGAGTAGCCAGGGCATCATAGCGAAACCCCATCTCTACAAAAAATTCCAAAAAAGATTAGTTGGGCCTGGTGGTGCGTACCTGTTATCCCAGTTACTGGAGAGGCTGAGGTGGGAGGATCGCTTGGGCCCAGGAGCTGGACGTTGCAGTGAGCCGAGATGGCCCCGCTGCACTCTTGTCTCTAACAAACAAGATGGACCAAAACAAAGTGAAATGTCATTTGATTTGTGTCATCTGGTTTGATGACTTTTTTTTTTTTTTTTTTAGACAGAGTCTCACTCTGTCGCCCAGGCTGGAGTGCAGTGGCAAGATCTCGGCTCACTGCAACCTCTGCTTCCGGGGTTCAAGCAATTGTCCTGCCTCAGCCTCCTGAGTAGCTCAGATTACAACGCCTGCCTAATTTTTGTATTTTTAGTAGACCACCACGCCTGGCTAATTTTTGTATTTTTAGTAGAGACGGGGTTTCACCATGTTCGCCAGGATGGTCTCCATCTCTTGACCTCGTGATCTGCCTGCCTCGGCCTCCCAGTGCTGGGATTACAGGCGTGAACCACCGCGCCTGGCCAAAATATGTAACCTAAAGTGTAAGTTTACTAACTTTGGAAAGTACATACACCAGCATAAACCAACCCCCTTTCAAGATCTACATTATTTTATTTATTCATTTATTTTTTTGAGACAGTTCCTCCCTTGTTGCCCAGGCTGGAGTGCAATGGGGCAATATCAGCTCACCGCAACCTCTGCTTCCCAGGTTCGAGCGATTCTCCTGCCTCAGCCTCCCGAGTGGCTGGGATTACAGACATGTGCCGCCACTCCCAGCTAATTTTGTATTTTTAGTAGAGATAGGGTTTCTCCATGTTGGTCAGGCTGGTTTTGAACTCCCGACCTCAGGTGATCCGCCCGCCTCAGCCTCCCAAAGCGTTGGGATTACAGGCGTGAACCACCGTGCCCAGCCAAGATCTACACTATTATGTCACCCCAGAAAGTGAACTCTCACTCTTCCCAGCCAGTCTCTTTCTTATCATAGGTTAGCTTGCTTATTCTGGAATTTCGCGTCTACAGATGCATGCCATGCCATAGGTACTCTTTTGTGTCTGCTTTGTTCTGCTCAACACCATGTTTCTGAAATCATTACCATTGTTGTATGGTTCTCTAACTCCATCATTTCCATTTCAGACTCAGCATATGCGCAGTTCAACCTGATGAAGGGCTATCTCTGTTTAATTCACCATCTTGAAAGAAACATTTAAAATTGAGATGTTTTCAAGAATATATAGTTAAATCCTGAGGAATCGATGTAGAAATGTTATCACAAGCTGTCTGAACTTACTCAGGGGAAGTCTTCATCTTCACTCACATAAGAGTCTAATGGAATTAATATCAACAATCTTAGAGAAATCCCACACTATTCATGCCATTTTCATGATCTCCGCCTTGGTAAATTTTTTTTGAGACAGTCTCGCTCTGTCACCCAGGCTGAAGTGCAGTGGTGTGATCTCGGCTCACTGCAACCTCTGCCTCCCAGGTTCAAGTGATTCTTCTGCCTCAGCCTCCCAAGTAGCTGGAACTATAGGCGCGTGCCACCATGCCCTGCTAATTTTTTGTAATTTTAGTAGAGATGGGTTTCACCGTGTTAGCTAGGATGGTCTCAATCTCCTGATCTCGTGGTCCACCCACCTCGGCTTCCCAAAGTGCTGGGATTGCAGGCGTGAGCCACCACGCCCGGCCCACCTTGTTAATTTTTAAGCACTAAAATTTGATACTTATTTGTGAATGAAGTAATCTCTTCATTGTATTTTTTTTTTTTTTTTACTTATGCTGAGCTTTAAATGACAAAGATTCATATAATCCAAGAGAGAAGTATTATTTAGAGGGATTCTTTTACCATGTGATATATAACAAATGCATCCAATGTTATACATCAATTTAAAAAACAAGTAAATAACTTTAAAGAAAAGATAACTACTGGCCAGGTGCAGTGGCTCACACCTGTATTCCCAGCACTTTGGGAGGCCGAGGCAGGTGGATCATGAGGTCAGGAGTTGGAGACCAGCCTGGCCAAGATGGTGAAACCCTGTTTGTACTAAAAATACAAAAATTAGCCGAGTGCGGTGGCAGGCGCCTGTAATCCCAGTTACTCAGTAGCTGAGGCAGGAGAATCGCTTGAACCCGGGAGGCGGAGGTTGCAGTGAGCTGAGATCATGCCACTGCAATCTAGCCTGGGTGACAGAGCAAGACTTTGTCTCCAAACAAAAAGAAAAGATAATTACTTTATACTTAGCTTGTCTTAGCCATGAGTGACGGGCTGCATGTGGCCCAGGACAGTTTTGAATGCAGTTCAACACAAATTTGTAAACTTTCTTAAAACATTAGGAGATTTTGGCCAGGTACAGTGGCTCATGCCTGTAATCCCAGCACTTTGGGAGGCTGAGGCGGGCAGATTACCTGAGGTCAGGAGTTCGAGACCACCCTGGCCAACATGGCAAAACCCCATCTCCACAAAAAATACAAAAATTTGCTGAGTGCATTGTCAGGCACCTGTACTCCCAGCTACTCAGGAGGCTGAGGCAGGAGAATCACTTGAACCTGAGAGGCAGAGGTTGCAGTGAGCCGAGAGCACGCCACTGCACTCCAGCCTGGGTGACAGAGTGAGACCCCATCTCAAAAACAAAACACCAAAACAAAAACAAAAACAAAAAGAAATGGCTGGGCACGGTGGCTCACACCTGTAATCCCAGTACTTTGGGAGGCCGAGGCAGGCAGATCGCCTGTCAGGAGTTCAAGGCCAGACTGGCCAACATGGTGAAACCTCATCTCTACTAAAAATACAAAAATTAGTCGGGCATGGTGGCAGAGACCTGTAATCTCAGCTACTCGGGAGGCTGAGGGAGGAGAATGGCTTGAGCCCAGGAGCTGGAGGTTGCAGTGAGCCGAGATTGCACCACTGCACTCCAGCCTGGGCGACTGAGTGGAGCGGAACTCTGTCTCCAAAAAAAAAAAAAAAAAGAATTTTTTTTTTAGATCATCAGCTATTGTTAGTGTTAGTGTATGTTATGTGTGGCTCAAGACAACTTTGCTTCTTTTAATATAGGCAGGGAAGTCAAAAGATTGGATATCCCTGCTTTATACCAAGAAAGACAGCACCCCACATTTGCGATGCCTAAAAACACTACCAGCCATCTGAAAAACATGAGACTTGTAACTTCTGTTCTTTTTTGTAGCAGTGGAATCCCACGGTGATATCTGAGGGATGTGGTTACCTTTTGGAGGAGGTTGACGGTTTCTAAGGATGATTCTTTCTGAGTGAAATATTGTCGGTGTCGTTGACCTTTTCATTATTTCAATTATTATTATTCCAGGTTATCAACACTCTGGCTGTCTATCGTCATCGTGAGACTGACTTTTGTGGAGGAGTTCGAGACCACCCTGGCCAACATGGCAAAACCCCATCTCCACAAAAATTGGATAATTTGATAATTATCGTTATTGGGTTTCTGAGACCTTACACATTTACCATTCTCTTCTGCACAAATTACCTTTGTGTGAGTATACTAACTTTCTGTAGAGGTATACTTGTAATCACAAATAAGAATAAATTATATAAAACAATTCACATTTCTGGACTTCATTATGAATATGTGGTTTTACCCAAACAATCAGGGAAATGATTTATTAGCATAAGAATTATGAAAATGTCTGCCATTTACATTATGAAAATTAAATAGGTCGGTGTTTGTTTAATAGAATGTCAACAGAGCTTTTGGTCAAAAATAAGTTTTTTTAACCTTTGTGCTATTTATCACAAATGGAGTATGAGGTTTCGTCACTTAAATAGGAAATTCTTTCTAAACTCTTCTGCTTTATAGTTCTATCGTATGGGTGGAAGGAAAGCTTCCAATCTCCTCTCTGAAGATTCACTGCAGAAATGAGCTGACAACAGACAGCTTAACAGGAAAAGAAAAACCTAGAACAGGCATAAACATGGGAACCAGCTGAAAAATGAGACTGCTAGAAGGGCCGGATGGTTGATGCTTAAAGAGCACCCTCTTGTGAGGGGAGAGGGAGATAGATGGAGATGTAGGCCATTTAGAGGGGCAGCAAATGATTTTTAGGGGAAATGAAAGAGGCCAAGGAACAAACAATTGGCCTGAGACAAAGTTCCTCTGAGGTCATAGGGACGAGGTGACAAACTGCCGGAAGGTGAAGGGCAGAACAGCACTGCGTCTCATGATGCAGAGAAAGCCCCAGAGAATCTCTTAGAACTGCCCTCCAAGAGAATCGATGAAAAGTGTGTCTGGGCAGGGTAATTTTGAATGACATCATTCAAAGTGCATGTTCCCACTTGCAACCGGAGAGAGATCAGTATGTCAAAAGTCTGTACTTGGTAAGAATTTGGCTGCTAAGTTGTGCCATAATTTGTCTTTTGAGCCTTTTTTCCTTTGGGTAAGTTGAGCTCTACATTTTGTCTTGCCATTCATGACAGTAAAAATGTGGTTGTCTGGGGGCTGAACCTCCTTCTGAACAATGATCCAAGATAAAAGTACTAATACCACAATGCTTTTTTATATTCAAGGGAAGAGGAAGTATGTTTCAGTTTCACCACCTAGATAATTACACGTCATTTGGCACTGCCTTTCAAGATATGTAGAAAACAGAAAATATATGAGTTATGAAGATATCTAGGCACATTTAACATTCTCTATGCCACTTAGTCCTGAACAGAGAATTTTCGGTATAAATTGGAGGAAGCTTTTTTTTTTTTTTTTTTTTTTTTCTTTTCTCACCCCCGAGACGAGTCTCCCTCTGTTGCCCAGGCTGGAGTATAATGGTGTGATCTCGGCTCACTGCAACCTCCACCTCCTGGCTTCAAGCGATTCCCCTGCCTCAGCCTCTCAAGTAGCTGGGATTACAGGTGCCCACCACCATGCCCAGCTAATTTTTGTATTTTTAGTAGAGTCGGGGTTTTACCATGTTGGCCAGGCTAGTCTCAAAACCCGACCTCAAATGATCCACCCGCCTCAGCCTCCCAAAGTGCTGGGATTACAAGCGTGAGCCACCACGTGAGCCAGGGGAAGTTGTTAAATTTACCGCTTTTTAACAATTCCATTTAGGAAAGTTCAGTTGAGCTGTTGGACTTGGACAACTTCGCACCTCTCATCTTTGTCCTTGTCATCTAGTCATCTATACCATTACCTCCTAAGCAGGGACATCATGGGTGCCATGAAGCATTCATGCGTGATGGCATTTCTTTGCTTGTCATTTCTTCATGTGTTTAACATTTCTCCTAGCTCCAAACTGGGCCAGCTACCTTTCCTATGAAATCTAGCAGTAGTTGTGGGATTGACGTGGTTGCTCTTTTCATCTTTTTAGATTACCCATTGCTTCTCTCAAAATCCTAGTACATGACTTTTTTTTTTTATCCTATGTGCAGAAATCAGGAAAAAGCAAATTCTACAAAGAATTTGAAAGATACTATTTCAGGCCAGGTGTGGTGGCTCATGCCTGTAATCCCAGCACTTTGGGAGGCTGAGGCAGATGGATCACTTGAGGTCAGGAGTTCAAGACCAGATGGGCCAACATGGTGAAACCCCATCTCTACTGAAAAGACAAAAATTAGGCAGGCATGGTAGCAGGCACCTGTAATCCCAGCTACTTGGGAGGCCAAGGCACAAGAATCGCTTGAATCTGGGAGGTGGAGGTTGCCGTGAGCCAAGGTAGCGCCACTGCACTTCAGCATGGTTGAGAGTGACACTCCATCTCAAGAAAAAAGTCATTTCAATGACTACCTCAGGAGATTCATAGGTATCTGACCCACATCTGAGATGGGATTTGCATTGCATTTTCGCTATGATGAGAACAAATATTTAATATCTTCGAAGATTAAAAGCATACTGTGATAATATGGAAATCTTGGTGGAAATTCAGTCATTAGTGAGAATGTTTTGCGTTAAGTTCAAACCAGCCTCAATGAAGCTGATGTGAGGGAAGGGAAAGTGAACTCTGAGTAGAGCAGGGACAGAAGGAAGATGCTCCAGTGCAGATCAGGAAGGAGCAGGGGGTGAAATGTTACAAATTCTAGAACTCAGAGAGCTGAAGGTAATTACTTCCTTTTCAAGTTGTGAAACATGTTAACCTGTGGTAAAATACTTATAAAATGATAGTAACCATCTAACCATGTTGAAGTGTACAGTTCAGTTGTGTGAAGTATATTCATGTCATTTTTTTTTTTTTTTTTTGAGACGGAGTCTCACTCTGTCACCAGGCTGGAGTGCAGTGGTGGGATCTTGGCTCACTGCAACCTCTGCCTCCTGGGTTCAAGCAGTTCTCCTGCCTCAGCCTCCCGAGTAGCTGGGACTACAGGCGTGCATCACCATGCTCAGCTAATTTTTGTATTTTTAGTAGAGATGGAGTTTCACCATGTTGCCCAGGATGTTCTCCATCCCTTGACCTTGTGATTCACCCGCCTCAGCCTCCCAAAGTGCTGGGATTACAGGCGTGAGCTACCGCACCTGGCCTATTTTTTTTTTTTTTGAGACAGAGTTTCAATTTTGTTGCCCAGGTTGGAGTGCAATGGCACAATCTCAGCTCACCACAACCTTTTCCTGCTGGGTTCACGTGATTCTCCTGCCTCAGCCTCCTGACTAGCTGGGATTACAGGCATGCACCACCATGCCTGGCTAATTTTGTATTTTTAGCAGAGACAGCATTTCTCCATGTTGGTGAGGCTGGTCTCAAACTCCCGACCTCAGGTGATCCGCCTGCCTCGGCCTCCCAAAGTGCTGGGATTACAGGAGTGAGCCACCGTGCCAGCCTCATGTCATTCTTGTGTGTGTGTGTGTGTGTGTGTGTGTGTGTGTGTGTGTGTGACAGAGTCTCATTCTGTCGCTCAGGCTGGAGTGCAGTGGTGTGATCTCGGCTCACTGTAACCTCTGCCTCCCAGCTTCAAACGGTTCTCTGCCTCAGCCTCCCGAGTAGCTCGGATTACAGGCGCCCGCTGCCATGCCCAGCTAATTTTTGTATTTTTAGTAGAGACGGGGTTTCACCATCTTGGCCAGGCTGGTCTTGAACTCCTGACCCCGTGATCCACCTGCCTTGGCCTCCCAAAGTACTGGGATTATACGCATGAGCCACCGTGCCCAGCCGTCATTCTTATATTATTATTTCCTAGGTGTATTTCCTGAAGACTATCTTCTGGTCTCGAAATGGACATGATGGATCCACGGATGTACAGCAGAGAGCCTGGAGGTCCAAACGACGTAGACAGGAAGGTATGGCTCTCTTGGAATCCCCATAGTGTGGAAATGAGTTTGCCCTGGAAAGGGAAAGAACAGCTTCTTTTCCTCAGGTTTCTCACCTTCTCTTCTCCTCACTCTCACCAAGGGCTGAGGTCCATTTGTATGCACACAAAGAAAAGAGTTTCTTCCTTTCCAGGAAATAAAATTGGCCTGAAAGACGTCATTACTCCATGGAGACATGTGGAAAGAAAATTTAGAGCGAAAATCCATAAGAGGAAGGTGACAACGAAAATCAACCATCATGACAAAATCAATGGAAAGAGGAAGACCGCCAGAAAACAGTAAGATGTGCCTTGACACAAATACTGTTGTATGAACCATGTGCCAATCAAAGTAGACAACTGTAAAGTCCTTGAGAATATTTTCTACAATATTTGTGGCAAATTCAGTGGGTTCAAAATTGAGTTTGTCCTTTCTGCTTCATTAGTTTAAGCTGTATAATTCCTTTCCCTTCCTACATTCTTGTTTGTCATTTTTTCGGGGGAAGAGGAGTTGCTAGTACTGGCATTGGTTTTCCTTTCTCTGTCTTTTTTTTTTTTTTTTTTTTTTCCTGAGATGGAGCTTTGCTGTTGTTGCCCAGGCTGTAGTGCAATGGCACAATCTCAGCTCACTGCCTTTTGGGTTCAAGCAATTCTCCTGCCTCAGCCTCCCAAGTAGCTGGGATTACAGGTGCCCACCACCACGCCCAGCTAATTTTTGTATTTTTACTAGAGATGGGGTTTCACCATGTTGTCCAGGCTGGTCTCGAACTTCTGACCTCAGGTAATCCACCTGCCTCAGCCTCCAAAGTGCTGGGATTAGAGGCGTGAGCCACCACAGCCAGCCTTTTTTTTTTTTTTTTTTAATTTTGAGATAGAGTCTCGCTCTGTCGCCCAGGCTGGAGTGCTATGGTGCAATCTTGGCTCACTGCAACCTCTGCTCCCAGTTTGAAGCAATTCTGCCTCAGCTTCCCGAGTAGCTTGGATTACAGGTGAGTGCCAGCACATTTGGCCAATTTTTTTTTTTTTTTTTTTTTTTTTGAGACAGAGTCTCACTCTGTCACCCAGGCTAGAGTGCAGTGGCATGATCTTGGCTCACAGCAACCTCCACCTCCCAGGTTCAAGCGATTCTTATCCCTCAGCCTCTTGAGTAGCTGGGACTACAGGCATATGCCACCATGCCCGGATAATTTTTGTATTTTTAGTAGAGGCGGGGTTTCACCATATTGGCCAAGCTGGTCTAGAACTCCTGACATCATGATCCACACACCTCGGCCTCCCAATGTGCTGGGATTACAGGCGTGAGCCACCGTGCCCGGCCAGATTTTTGTATTTTTAGTAGAGACAGGGGTTCACCATGTTGGCCAGGCTAGTCTTGAACTCCTGACCTCAGGTGATCTGCCGACCTCAGGTGATCTGCCTACCTCAGCCTCCCAGTGTGAGCCACCGCACCCAGCCTGGATTGTTGAATTCAATCCTTGGGTCACCTCCAGATTCATTTTCACAGTCTTTCATGTTTTGGTCATATTACATTGTATTTTGCTGCCATATGACTGATCTTTTTCTGTTAAATGTGAGATACTTGTTAAAAAAATATTTAGCAATGAATTGAGGCCTAGTAGCATGTTATCTTGCTGCAGAAGAGATGGGAGTCTACTTCTGGGGGATGGTCAGGGGTCCTCCATACAGGCTGCAATTGAGGTCGTCGGTGCAGGCTCAGTCCCTACAAAGGCCAGGGTATTTTCTGTCCACCTTTATTCTGATGCATGACTCTTCTGGGTCTCAACCAGAGCCAGTGGACTTCAGTATGGGTCGCTTTCATTGGCAGACCCTCAATCCACTTGTTTTCCATCTAATCCCATGCATGTGTGCAAAAGCTGCTGTGCTTCTTTGCATCTCAGTAGTTCCTTCTGGAATTCAGCAATGAAACTCAGGGAAATGGGTTCCAAATGCGAGGCTGACTTTCGTCCTGGGTTTCCTTCTTCTCCATCTTCACCTCATGTCTGTTTACTGCCATGTTAGCAATTTGATGTATTCAATCATGAGTTTTATATTCTGTTTGGTGTCCCCCATTGTTCTCATCGGAGATCAGAAGCTTCAGATGCACTTATGTCAACTCAAGAGTAGAATGCTTCCTTAGCTTCCCTCCAGAGTCAGGTTTTGTGTTTCTAGTTCCCAAGTGCACAGCAGGAGTAGTGATGTCCTCACTGGCTTCTCATTTGCATTAAACTGTGAGCTTCTTTAGCGTGGGGACAGGACCCTGCTCCCATTGCATTCTCAGCACCTCACCACACACTCCTTGTTGGAGGCCACTCCAGACAGCATGTGCTGAAGGATGCCCTGTGGTCAGAAACAAGTTCATGAACTTTCTCTTTGAAGTGTTTTTGTCCCTGTTTCCTAGCGTTCTGGGAATTTTACACATCCTTCCTATAAAACCAAGTATCAGGTGAGATCCTTAGGATCAGGACCATGAATCAAGTGGTGTGAGGGCAACACAGCAAACTTACCCTTTTTAGGCCATTTCCTTTTTCTGCCCTCAATCTCTGTGAACTGAACCTTGTTAAAGTCAGTCAACACCAGGGTGGATGGTTTGCCATTGTCACCTATTTTCAGGACATAACACCCGACTTAGGAGCCATTCCGATCATTTCTAATTCAATAGATGCGCCCAGCATTCAGATTGCCTTTTCTCTCAACCAGGATCTTTAAAGTCGATGACAAGAGTTCCAGTCCTGAATCATGGCAAAGTGCAGTAGTGAACTGCGGGGTTAATGACACCATATTCTGGAACGATCTCTCTATGGCTGATGGTCTCAGTTCCGGCATCAGCCTCTGACTGAGAATCAGGTCTCACACAGGAGGAGTCAGATGAGGAGCAATCCTCTGCTTCCGATGGAGTTAGTTGTGATGAATTGGTGAGGTCTGGTTTTTCACACTGAACTAAAATGAGCTTTCGCTGTGTCAAGCACAAGACTGACCCCAGAGACACACATAGTGCACCTCATAGAAGCTTTTAATAGTCTTTATATTTACTAAAGAATAGGACTAACTATGGAACTATGAAGATGAGCTGGAAATGACAGGTGACTTGCCAGCAGGCCAGAGTGTGACTTTTTTTTGTCCCTCAATGGGAGGTGTCCATTCTCCCTTTGGTTGTGAGAATCAGTTGGTTCATTTGTGGGAAGGTTGCAGGGGGGATCTTTGAATCACAGCCTTCAGATGCCAGAAGGGCAGAGGGAATCCCACACGGGCTGGTGGATCATGTGTGTGCATTTCTCTCCCTTCTAATCTGAGGAAACTAAGCATGAAAGAATGTGAGCATGCAGAAAAGGAGAGGCAGGTATAAGAGGCAGAGGAAAATGGGAAATTGGATATGAAAGAAATACACACCTACAAGTGAGTTCAGAAACTGAACCCCACCCTCTTGGGAAACGCCCATTGGAGTGTTGTTTTTAACCTTTGTACAGTGTTTAGACCCAGTAAATGCAGAAATAGAAACAAATGGTCAGAAGACATATCGAGAGAGAGAGAGAGAGAGAGAGAGAGAGAGAGTTCACAAAACAGAAAACAAAGTACCTTAATATTTACCACTGACCAAAAGATGTGAAGCAGCAAAATGTCTCCTGACCCCATTGCCAGCTAGACTGTGTGTGGAAACTCGGTTCATACCAGCCATTCTAGGGGTGGGGTGAGTTGTTGTCATCCTTAGGAAAGTGTGTTGTTGTAGGATCAACCACATCCTTCAAAAGGACTATGCCTGTTTATAAGCCCAGCTGTTTCTGCCCTGTGAAACACGGTAAGGATATTAATACAAAGAGAATACAGCTTTATGATAAAAGATGCTCAATGAAGGATGAATTAGGGATATACTGAGAATGGGGAAGGAAACTATCATCTCAGAAGTCAGCAGGCAGTAAGCAAGAGGAGGAATCAATATAGCAACAGTTTGGATCAGACCGTACAGTTTTTTTGTTTTTGTTTTTGTTTTTCTGAGATGGAGTCTCGCTGTGTCACCCAGGCTGGAGTGCAATGACGTGATCTTGGCTCACTGCAACCTCCGCCTCCCAGGTTCAAGTGATTCCCCTGCCTCAGCCTCCCGAGTAGCTGGGATTACAGGTGCCTGCCACCACGCCCGGCTAATCTTTTGTATTTTTAGTAGAGACGGGGTTTCACCGTATTAGCCAGGATGGTCTCAATCTCCTGACCTCGTGATCCATCTGCCTCGCCCTCCCAGAGTGCTGGGACTACAGGCATCAGCCACCGCGACCGGCTCAGACTGTACTCTTATAGCCATCTGAAATACGTTTTCTAGGTAGAGATAGATTGTGGAAGGGTACAGTTGTGAGGATAACAGAAACATGGCAGATTATTTAAAATCATCCTGAAAGTGGTGCTTTATCTGATGAAAGTGATTGTAATCCATAGGAAAATGTTTCAACGTGTGCAAGAGTTGCGGCGGCGGGCAGAGGACTACCACAAATGCAAAGTAAGGAGCTTCCTCCCCGCAGTTGCAGGATAGTTCAGTGCTGATGCAGATGATGCCACGGCTCTTAGACTCTCTCAACATTCAATTTCTCATGTGTTGGCTTTTTCAGATCCCCCCTTCTGCAAGAAAGCCTCTTTGCAACCGGGTAAGTTTGTTTGTTTTCCTTGCTTTTGAACATAGTCTGCCAGGTCAGGACATGGATACATTTTTCTCCCTACAGCTCTGTGCTCAAGCCCTGCAGAGGGAGATGGCAGAGAGAAAGGCTGCCTACAAGCATCACAGTCCCATCCCTGTTGGTAACCGTGTTGTGCAAAAACACCTTCATCCCCACCCAGTGGGGCCCCTGATCTAATATTCAAAGTGTCAGAGGTTCCATATTTGTAATAGCAAATGGGCCCTGACTGTAAATTAGTGAAGAGTGAATGTAACTTATTACCCACAGGGACAATTCCAAATGAAGGCCTTAAATGATGCTCAGCTAAGCTGGTTCTTGTGTGGCCTCTGTACCTTCAAAAGCTGCCGAGTCCTATGATTACACGTGATGGGACTTGTACACTTGAAGTGAAACACAGTTTTAAAACTTGCATTGTTTAGAATTCCCACCTCATTTTTCCATGGACAAAAGTATTCTTTATGTCCTAGTGCACTTACAATTTGGTATTACCTGGGAGTGAAAAGAAATATTGCAGCCATGCCTAACTGACTTCTTGAGGTAAGATTGTTCTGTCAGAAAACCCTCTCCCAGTTCCCCTGCAGCTCTTCAGGAATCCACATCTCTCCAGAGCTCTTTGTTCTCATGGGTGGCACCTCCAGAGTGAAGAAGATCCTTTGTCAAGAAGGGAAACAGAGGGGAAATGAGAGGGTCCTGCAGGCAGAGCTGGAATCAACTTCCACTCTGCCTCTTGCAAGCTGTGTGACCCTGGGCACAATTTCTCCTTCCTCTGGAAACCTCTGTTTTCTTAGATTTGGAGCAGGGTGGTCACACTGACCTTGCAGAGTTCTGAGAATCAGAGACAGAACATAAAAGGCCTGGAAAACATTCTCCAAAAAGAAGCTGCAACATGTGTGGACAATGGGCTTTTCATGCCTCTCTTACTGTCTGTTGACCTGGTGCAAGAAACATGCTCTGGTGATGGCTGTGAGGGAGGAATGAGGATAGACATAGACACTCCTGTGTCTCAAACATGCTTCTTTATTACTCTGTTATGACTCTGTCTTCCCTGGGGCAGGACCCCAGCCTGCCTACATTTGCAGACAGACACAGTGGCATGTGGAGACAACAGTGTGTCCCAATGACTTTTCTTTACCCCCCAGCTGTCAGCAGTACTCAGTGGAAGGGTGATATTATGACAGTGATACTGCTATTTTGAAACCTGGAGGATGGAAAGGTGCAAAAATCTATCACCAGCAACAGAAGGTGCAGACCGTGTTGGTGGCAGTAATTTTGTCCATCAAATGAATATGTGTGAAAACATTCCCTTCTTCGGCCCTACAGGTCAGAATGGCGGCAGCGGAGCATCGTCATTCTTCAGGATTGCCCTACTGGCCCTACCTCACAGCTGAAACTTTAAAAAACAGGATGGGCCGCCAGCCACCTCCTCCAACTCAACAACGTTCTATAACGGATAACTCCCTGAGCCTCAAGACACCTCCCGAATGTCTCCTTCGTCCCCTGCCACCCTCAGTGGATGATAATATCAAGGAGTGTCCTCTTGCTCCTCTTCCACACTCTCCTCTTCCACCCTCAGTGGATGATAATCTGAACGGGTGTCTCCTTATCCCTCTTCCACCCTCTCCTCTTCCACCCTCAGTGGATGATAATCTGAAGGAGTGTCTCCTTGCTCCTCTTCCACCATCTCCTCTTCCACCCTCAGTGGATAATAATCTGAAGGAGTGTCTCCTTGCTCCTCTTCCACCCTCTCCTCTTCCACCCTCAGTGGATGATAATCTGAAGGAGTGTCTCCTTGCTCCTCTTCCACCCTCTCCTCTTCCACCCTCAGTGGATGATAATCTGAAGACTCCTCCCTTAGCTACTCAGGAGGCTGAGGCGGAAAAACCACCGAAACCCAAGAGGTGGAGGGTGGATGAGGTGGAACAATCACCAAAACCCAAGAGGCGGAGGGCGGATGAGGTGGAACAATCGCCCAAGCCCAAGAGGCAGAGGGAGGCCGAGACACAATTACCCAAACCCAAGAGGCGGAGGTTGAGTAAGCTGAGAACACGCCATTGCACTCAAGCCTGGGCAATAAGAATAAATCCGTGGGTCGAAAAAAAGAAAAAAATCAAAAAATAAAACAAAACCCACACTCCAAAAACAAACTAACAAAGAATAAATAAATAATATAAAAATAAAATAAATACTGCAGTCCTTATGTTATTGCTTTGTTTCAGTATCTGGTATGATTGCCTGAGGGACCTGAGGTTCTTAATTAATTGTGGGGTTTTTTTTTTAATCTTTAGAAGTGGTTGGTTATGTAAAATATTATTATTATTATTATTATTATTATTTTTTGAGACTGGGTTTTGCTCTGTCACCCAGGCAGGAGTACAGTGGCTCGATCACAACTCACTGCAGCCTCAACCTCCTGGGCTTCAAGCAATCCTCCTGCCTCAGCCTCCCAAGTAGCTGGGATCACAGATGCGTGCCACCACACCTGGCCAATGTTAAAAAATCCTTTAACTTTTTTGTAGAGATGCACTCCTGGACTCAAGCGATCCTCCTACTGGTCCCGACCACCAGCCCCTTTCTGATAAACATTTACACTGTTTATTATCTGATGCCATTTCTATCTTCTTCCTTGTCATCCAGACATCAAAGAATTAGGTTTCTTCAGGGTTTTCTTTTTCAAGTCCTCATTGTTAAAGATCACTCACATTAGGGCCAGACACCACGACTCATGCCTGTAATCCCAGCACTTTGGGAGGCCAAGGCGGGCAGAGCACTTGAGGTGGGGAGTTTGAGACCAGCCCGGGCAACTTGGTGAAACCCCACCTCTACTGAAAAACATACAAAAATTAGCTGGGCGTGATGGTGCATGCCTGTAGTCCCAGCCACTTGGGAGGCTGAGGCATGAGAATCGCTTGAACCCAGGAGGCAGAGGTTGTAGTGAGCCAAGATCACATCAGCACACTCTAGCCTGGGTGACAGAGCGAGACTCTGACTCAAAAAATAAATAAAATAAATATCACTTACATTAGATATACCCAAGGGGTGTTCTATAGAGAGTTGGAAGCAGTGGTTATTGCAACAGGGGCACGGAAGTCATCTGGCTATGCCAGGATGCCCAGGGGATACTCGGGGTGGGTGGCATAGTGGTGCTGGGGACTCACCGCACAGGACGCTCTGATTGACGCACTGCCAGGAGTAGCACTCTGTCTTGGGGCTGCAGCCGGCCTCCTCAGCTCGAGTGTAACAACAGTCGTGGCCATGGCAGCACCTGCGGATGTCACATGGGCAGGACAGCAGGTGGGTGAAGCTCTCTCCTGGCCCTCCTCTCTTGCCAGGACCATGGGTGACTGAAGACCCCCAGGGAGGCACAGCATCCTCTTATCTAAGTTTTTTTTTTGTTTTTTTTTAAGAGACAGGGTCTTTCTCTGTCGCCCAGGCTGGACTGCAGAGGCACAATCATAGCTCACAGCAGCCTTGAACTCCTGGGCTCAAGCGATCCTCCTACTTCAGTGTCCCAAGTAGCTGAGACTACAGGCACACGCCAGCATGCCCGGCTGGTTTTTTAATTTGTATTTCCTTTGAGACAGCGTATCTCTCTGTTGCTCAGGCTGGAGTGCAATGGCTCAATCAGCTCACTTTAGCCTTGAACTCCCGGGCTCAAGTGATACTGCCACCTCAACCTCCCAAGTATGCTACTACAGGAACACAAACTCCTTTTTTAAATTTTTTGTGGATATGGGGGTCTCACTATATTGCCTAGGCTGGTCTCGAACTCCCAGGCTCAAGCAGTCCTCCTACCTCAGCCTCCCCAAATGCTGGGATTACAGGTGGGAGCTACTGTATGCCTGGCCTTATCTAAGCTGTTTCCCTGAAAATCCCCGACTTGGGTAATGATTCCATTGGCCCCACCATGCCCTGTCCTGCCTTCCTGGCTGTGCCCAAGCTTGGTCCCTGCCTGCCTGCCTCACTCTCTGGGTCTCGAGCTTCTGTGACACATGACTCCTCTCTCTTCCTGGAGTGATCCAAGCCCTGCCACTTCCTGACTTTGCCCACACTGTACCCTCTGCCTGGGGAAACTTCATGTCTGCCCATTGTCCCTTAGGCCTCAGCCCAGGCACAAGCCCCTGCCTCCGGAGGTCATCCAGGCCTCACCAGGCTACACCCTCTCGTAAAATTGGATTCCCTCCCTTCAGGGCAGGTTTATAATGAAATCCTCCTCAGAGGCCAGGTGCGCTGACACCCATCTGTAATCCCAGCACTTTGGGAGGCTGAGGTGGGAGGATCACTTGAGGCCAGGGGGTCGAGACCAGCCTGGGCAACATAAGAGCGACTCTTGTCTCTATAACAAATTTAAAAATTAGCTCACCAGGCCAGGCTCAGTGGCTCATGCCTGTAATCCCAACACTTCGAGAGGCCGAGGCAGGTGGATCACGAGGTCAGGAGTTCGAGAGCAGCCTGACCAACATGGCGAAACCCTGTCTCTACTAAACATACAAAATTAGCCAGGCATGGTGGCACGCACCTGTAATCCCAGCTACTCGGGAGGCTGAGGTAGGAGAATTGCTTGAACCCAGGAGGTGGAGGTTGCGGTGAGCCAAGATCATGCCGTTGCAGTCCAGCCTGAGCAACAGAGCAAGACTCTGTCTCGAGACAATAAAAACACACAAAAAATTAACTCGCCAGGATGGCACATGCCTATAGTCCTAGCTACTTGGGAGGCTGAGGAGGGAGGATTCCCTTCAGCCCAGGAGTTTGAGGCTGCAGTGAGCCACTATGATTGTGCCACTGCACTCTAACCTGGGCAAAAGCGAGACCCCAGGCTAGAGTGCATGATTTTGGGTCACTGCAACCTCCACCTCCCAGGTTCAAGTGATTCTCCTGCCTCAGCCTCTTGAGTAGCTGGGACTACAGGCATGTGCCACCACGCCTGGGTAATTTTTGTATTTTTAGTAGAGACAGGGTTTAGTAGAGACCATGGTGAAACCCCGTCTCTATAAAACAAATCTCTACTAACCCCATCTCTACAGAAAACAGCTGGGCGTGGTAGTGCACACCTGTAATTCCAGCTCCTTGGGAGGCTGAGGCACGAGAATCATTTGCATCTTGGAGGCAGAGTTTGCAGTGAGCTGACATCGCACCACTGCACTCCAGCTGGGATGACAGAGCAAGACCCTGTCTCAAAAATAAGAAAAAGGAACAAACAACAGCAACGACAACAAAAAAACCTCTGTGTCAATCACAGCCTTCAAGCTAGGGGAGAGGCGGCCGAATTCTGCCCTCTGCTAACTGACTATAGCTTTGTGGAAATGGGCGAGTGGCATGCCCTTTTGAGCCTCAGGGCCCCATCTGTAAAATGGGCATAACCGTCATGCCCGTCTTTAAGAACAGCCTTGGGGGTAAATGAGTGGAGCTCATGGAAAGATCTCAGCCCACAACCTTCCACAGAACAGGCGCTTCTCACAAAGTAAGTAGCAGGAGTGCAGAGGCTGCAGGCATGAATCCAGCCAGACTGCCTGGGTTCAAGTCCCAGCTCCCACGTCTTGGTAACTATGTGGCCTCAGACAAGTTACTTAACATTTCTTTTTTTTTTTTTTTTTTTCAGAAGGAGTTTTGCTCTGTCACCCAGGTTGGAGTGCAGTGGTGTGATCTCGGCTCATTGCAACCTCTGCCTCCCGGGTTCAAGCAATTCTCTTGCCTCAGCTTCCTGAGTAGCTGGAATTACAGGCACCTGCCACCACACACAGCTAATTTTTGTATTTTTAGTAGAGACGGGGTTTCACCATGTTGGCCAGGATGATCTCGAACTCCTAACCTCGTGATCCGCCTGCCTCAGCCTCCCAAAGTGCTGGGATTACAGGCGTGAGCCACCATGCCCAGCCAAATCTAGGGCCAGAACATGGCTGCAGCATATAAAAAGAATTGAACTCCATACTTTTGTTAACCCTGTTTTTTGTTTGTTTGTAGTTGTTGCTGTTTTTGAGACAGAGTCTCGCTCTGTCGCCTAGGCTGGAGTGCAGTGGTGCAATCTCGGCTCACTGCAGACTCTGCCTCCCGGGTTCAAACTATTCTCCTGCCTCAGCCTCCCAAGTAGGTGGGACTACAGGTGCCCACCACCACACCTGGCTAATTTTTGTGTTTTATTAGAGACAGGGTTTCACCATATTGGCCAGGCTGGTCTGGAACTCCTGACCTTGTGATCCGCCCACCTCGGCCTCCCAAAGTGCTGGGATTACAGGCGTGAGCCACCACACCCAGCCCCTGTTTTGTTTTTGTTTTGCTTGCTTCTTAGGGTTGTTTTTCTATTTATGGTAAAGGCATTGGCTTTCCATTTGTAGCATCAATAGAATATTTCCTGTTTACAATAACCTTATGTCATAGTAAATGGTAAAGGGATTTAAAGCAGTGGTTTTCAGCTGCCAGAGGCCTGAGAGAGTTTGGGCATACTCTGTGTGATCGGGCAGAAGGCCTGTGGGAAGTTTAGCAGAGGACAGGGCCAGGAAAGGCGATGGACAGTGGGGGTCTGTCCTGGTCACCAGGCCCCTGGGTCCTGCCCACCTGCTTGGAGCTCCCCACCCATCACACATGATGCTGCCAAGCCCTCTGGGTATTGTGGGCAAATACCTTAGGAGAGAAGCTGATGAACTTTGTTTCTTGAAATGCACAGATTCCTTGGACATCCCTGAGAGGTCAATCATGAAAGTCAACTTGGTTTTCTCCCCCTCATTTGGGTTCAGAATTTAAAGTCCACACACACAGGCAGTAAGATGATATAGATACGGACATCATCACTCGGTTTCGGATGTTAAAATGTCTAGGTGGGTTAGGGGTGATTTGCGATCACACAACCTTGTGGCACAAAGAGGAATTCCCAGGCCAGAGGGAGACATTTTATTGCCATGTTATGATCTTATCATTGAGTTGAAAGGCAATCTTGTTTCATTTTGGATTCTTTCTTATGTTTATGTCTTATAAGGGCACTTTGAATTTCCAAGCAAATAATAATTTTGAATTAGCTTTTAATCATTGACTTCTAGCACAGTTATATGATCAGAAACATGCTGTGTGATTTGATTGCTCTCAAATATATTGAGATTTGCTGGAACAAAATAAGTCAGGTTAATTTTTGTAAATGTACCATGCATGCTTAAAATGAATGTATCTACATTTGTTCCTGAGATACAGGTTGATGGACGGATGGCTACATGGATGTGATGGAGATGGTTTACTATCGGGACCTTCCGCATCCTGCTGATGTTTTGTTGCTTAGGATATGAATGGCTGAGCGGAGGCTGTAAAACCTGGCACCCTGCTTGGGTATGAGGTTCTTCCTGCCATCCTGCCATCATTTGTTTTTTATGTTTTGTCACCAAAAGTGACCTTGAGGAACCCTGGGAGCTCAGGAAGGAAGGAGCGCCCAGAAGCAGGGACAGGGAGCTGGTTGGGGAGGACCAGAAATCAGGTTTGTGAAGGTTCCAGAGAGGACCTGTCCTTGCGAGGAGTGTGGGAGACTGAGATGGGGGAGGGGTCATTGGAATGATGCGGGCGCTACTTGGCGTTGTCCATTGTGAGGCACCACCGGGGTCATCAGGGATTGGTGGAGAGGGAGTATAAAGCCCCAGGGTTGCCAAGGGAGGGCCCAGACCGAAGAAGGTTTGGTGGATAGCAGAACCTTTTTGTCTCCCTCTAATTGCTCCTAAGCCTCACGCTCCCTTGCCCCGCGTGTCCTGTTGCTTCCCTGATCTTCTCCGTGACCTGTAGCTAAACCTTCCACCAGCGCTTGAGAACTTAATTTGAACCGGATCCTTTCCCAGACCCCTTTCTTCTTCTCCTCGTCCTCCTCCTCCACCTCCTCCAGGTGCCCAACAGCCCCCTTCTCCTCCTTTCCCTTCCCTTACTTCCCCCCTTCCCCTCCCCTTCCCCTCCCCCTCCCCTCCCCCTCCCCAACTCAGATCCGGCCCCGGTCCCCGTCCCCTTCCCTCCCCCCTGCCCTAAGCCACCTCCACCTCTGTCCTGGCCGCCTCAGGGCGCCCTGAAAGGACCAGGACATGCGGCTGCGGTGGTGGCTCCTCTTTTGGCTCCTGCTGGGATTTATCAGCCATCATCCCACCCCTGTGAGTAGACGCTGGACCCGCGGGGTTTCTTCCTTTTTACTGGGCTGTGTCACGCGGCATGAAATTACACAGCTCAGGCCTGTAATCCCAGCACTTTAGGGGGCCGAGGTGTGGGCAGATCACTCGAGTCCAGGAGTTGAAGAGTAGCCAGGGCATCATAGCGAAACCCCATCTCTACAAAAAATTCCAAAAAAGATTAGTTGGGCCTGGTGGTGCGTACCTGTTATCCCAGTTACTGGAGAGGCTGAGGTGGGAGGATCGCTTGGGCCCAGGAGCTGGACGTTGCAGTGAGCCGAGATGGCCCCGCTGCACTCTTGTCTCTAACAAACAAGATGGACCAAAACAAAGTGAAATGTCATTTGATTTGTGTCATCTGGTTTGATGACTTTTTTTTTTTTTTTTTTAGACAGAGTCTCACTCTGTCGCCCAGGCTGGAGTGCAGTGGCAAGATCTCGGCTCACTGCAACCTCTGCTTCCGGGGTTCAAGCAATTGTCCTGCCTCAGCCTCCTGAGTAGCTCAGATTACAACGCCTGCCTAATTTTTGTATTTTTAGTAGACCACCACGCCTGGCTAATTTTTGTATTTTTAGTAGAGACGGGGTTTCACCATGTTCGCCAGGATGGTCTCCATCTCTTGACCTCGTGATCTGCCTGCCTCGGCCTCCCAGTGCTGGGATTACAGGCGTGAACCACCGCGCCTGGCCAAAATATGTAACCTAAAGTGTAAGTTTACTAACTTTGGAAAGTACATACACCAGCATAAACCAACCCCCTTTCAAGATCTACATTATTTTATTTATTCATTTATTTTTTTGAGACAGTTCCTCCCTTGTTGCCCAGGCTGGAGTGCAATGGGGCAATATCAGCTCACCGCAACCTCTGCTTCCCAGGTTCGAGCGATTCTCCTGCCTCAGCCTCCCGAGTGGCTGGGATTACAGACATGTGCCGCCACTCCCAGCTAATTTTGTATTTTTAGTAGAGATAGGGTTTCTCCATGTTGGTCAGGCTGGTTTTGAACTCCCGACCTCAGGTGATCCGCCCGCCTCAGCCTCCCAAAGCGTTGGGATTACAGGCGTGAACCACCGTGCCCAGCCAAGATCTACACTATTATGTCACCCCAGAAAGTGAACTCTCACTCTTCCCAGCCAGTCTCTTTCTTATCATAGGTTAGCTTGCTTATTCTGGAATTTCGCGTCTACAGATGCATGCCATGCCATAGGTACTCTTTTGTGTCTGCTTTGTTCTGCTCAACACCATGTTTCTGAAATCATTACCATTGTTGTATGGTTCTCTAACTCCATCATTTCCATTTCAGACTCAGCATATGCGCAGTTCAACCTGATGAAGGGCTATCTCTGTTTAATTCACCATCTTGAAAGAAACATTTAAAATTGAGATGTTTTCAAGAATATATAGTTAAATCCTGAGGAATCGATGTAGAAATGTTATCACAAGCTGTCTGAACTTACTCAGGGGAAGTCTTCATCTTCACTCACATAAGAGTCTAATGGAATTAATATCAACAATCTTAGAGAAATCCCACACTATTCATGCCATTTTCATGATCTCCGCCTTGGTAAATTTTTTTTGAGACAGTCTCGCTCTGTCACCCAGGCTGAAGTGCAGTGGTGTGATCTCGGCTCACTGCAACCTCTGCCTCCCAGGTTCAAGTGATTCTTCTGCCTCAGCCTCCCAAGTAGCTGGAACTATAGGCGCGTGCCACCATGCCCTGCTAATTTTTTGTAATTTTAGTAGAGATGGGTTTCACCGTGTTAGCTAGGATGGTCTCAATCTCCTGATCTCGTGGTCCACCCACCTCGGCTTCCCAAAGTGCTGGGATTGCAGGCGTGAGCCACCACGCCCGGCCCACCTTGTTAATTTTTAAGCACTAAAATTTGATACTTATTTGTGAATGAAGTAATCTCTTCATTGTATTTTTTTTTTTTTTTACTTATGCTGAGCTTTAAATGACAAAGATTCATATAATCCAAGAGAGAAGTATTATTTAGAGGGATTCTTTTACCATGTGATATATAACAAATGCATCCAATGTTATACATCAATTTAAAAAACAAGTAAATAACTTTAAAGAAAAGATAACTACTGGCCAGGTGCAGTGGCTCACACCTGTATTCCCAGCACTTTGGGAGGCCGAGGCAGGTGGATCATGAGGTCAGGAGTTGGAGACCAGCCTGGCCAAGATGGTGAAACCCTGTTTGTACTAAAAATACAAAAATTAGCCGAGTGCGGTGGCAGGCGCCTGTAATCCCAGTTACTCAGTAGCTGAGGCAGGAGAATCGCTTGAACCCGGGAGGCGGAGGTTGCAGTGAGCTGAGATCATGCCACTGCAATCTAGCCTGGGTGACAGAGCAAGACTTTGTCTCCAAACAAAAAGAAAAGATAATTACTTTATACTTAGCTTGTCTTAGCCATGAGTGACGGGCTGCATGTGGCCCAGGACAGTTTTGAATGCAGTTCAACACAAATTTGTAAACTTTCTTAAAACATTAGGAGATTTTGGCCAGGTACAGTGGCTCATGCCTGTAATCCCAGCACTTTGGGAGGCTGAGGCGGGCAGATTACCTGAGGTCAGGAGTTCGAGACCACCCTGGCCAACATGGCAAAACCCCATCTCCACAAAAAATACAAAAATTTGCTGAGTGCATTGTCAGGCACCTGTACTCCCAGCTACTCAGGAGGCTGAGGCAGGAGAATCACTTGAACCTGAGAGGCAGAGGTTGCAGTGAGCCGAGAGCACGCCACTGCACTCCAGCCTGGGTGACAGAGTGAGACCCCATCTCAAAAACAAAACACCAAAACAAAAACAAAAACAAAAAGAAATGGCTGGGCACGGTGGCTCACACCTGTAATCCCAGTACTTTGGGAGGCCGAGGCAGGCAGATCGCCTGTCAGGAGTTCAAGGCCAGACTGGCCAACATGGTGAAACCTCATCTCTACTAAAAATACAAAAATTAGTCGGGCATGGTGGCAGAGACCTGTAATCTCAGCTACTCGGGAGGCTGAGGGAGGAGAATGGCTTGAGCCCAGGAGCTGGAGGTTGCAGTGAGCCGAGATTGCACCACTGCACTCCAGCCTGGGCGACTGAGTGGAGCGGAACTCTGTCTCCAAAAAAAAAAAAAAAAGAATTTTTTTTTTAGATCATCAGCTATTGTTAGTGTTAGTGTATGTTATGTGTGGCTCAAGACAACTTTGCTTCTTTTAATATAGGCAGGGAAGTCAAAAGATTGGATATCCCTGCTTTATACCAAGAAAGACAGCACCCCACATTTGCGATGCCTAAAAACACTACCAGCCATCTGAAAAACATGAGACTTGTAACTTCTGTTCTTTTTTGTAGCAGTGGAATCCCACGGTGATATCTGAGGGATGTGGTTACCTTTTGGAGGAGGTTGACGGTTTCTAAGGATGATTCTTTCTGAGTGAAATATTGTCGGTGTCGTTGACCTTTTCATTATTTCAATTATTATTATTCCAGGTTATCAACACTCTGGCTGTCTATCGTCATCGTGAGACTGACTTTTGTGGAGGAGTTCGAGACCACCCTGGCCAACATGGCAAAACCCCATCTCCACAAAAATTGGATAATTTGATAATTATCGTTATTGGGTTTCTGAGACCTTACACATTTACCATTCTCTTCTGCACAAATTACCTTTGTGTGAGTATACTAACTTTCTGTAGAGGTATACTTGTAATCACAAATAAGAATAAATTATATAAAACAATTCACATTTCTGGACTTCATTATGAATATGTGGTTTTACCCAAACAATCAGGGAAATGATTTATTAGCATAAGAATTATGAAAATGTCTGCCATTTACATTATGAAAATTAAATAGGTCGGTGTTTGTTTAATAGAATGTCAACAGAGCTTTTGGTCAAAAATAAGTTTTTTTAACCTTTGTGCTATTTATCACAAATGGAGTATGAGGTTTCGTCACTTAAATAGGAAATTCTTTCTAAACTCTTCTGCTTTATAGTTCTATCGTATGGGTGGAAGGAAAGCTTCCAATCTCCTCTCTGAAGATTCACTGCAGAAATGAGCTGACAACAGACAGCTTAACAGGAAAAGAAAAACCTAGAACAGGCATAAACATGGGAACCAGCTGAAAAATGAGACTGCTAGAAGGGCCGGATGGTTGATGCTTAAAGAGCACCCTCTTGTGAGGGGAGAGGGAGATAGATGGAGATGTAGGCCATTTAGAGGGGCAGCAAATGATTTTTAGGGGAAATGAAAGAGGCCAAGGAACAAACAATTGGCCTGAGACAAAGTTCCTCTGAGGTCATAGGGACGAGGTGACAAACTGCCGGAAGGTGAAGGGCAGAACAGCACTGCGTCTCATGATGCAGAGAAAGCCCCAGAGAATCTCTTAGAACTGCCCTCCAAGAGAATCGATGAAAAGTGTGTCTGGGCAGGGTAATTTTGAATGACATCATTCAAAGTGCATGTTCCCACTTGCAACCGGAGAGAGATCAGTATGTCAAAAGTCTGTACTTGGTAAGAATTTGGCTGCTAAGTTGTGCCATAATTTGTCTTTTGAGCCTTTTTTCCTTTGGGTAAGTTGAGCTCTACATTTTGTCTTGCCATTCATGACAGTAAAAATGTGGTTGTCTGGGGGCTGAACCTCCTTCTGAACAATGATCCAAGATAAAAGTACTAATACCACAATGCTTTTTTATATTCAAGGGAAGAGGAAGTATGTTTCAGTTTCACCACCTAGATAATTACACGTCATTTGGCACTGCCTTTCAAGATATGTAGAAAACAGAAAATATATGAGTTATGAAGATATCTAGGCACATTTAACATTCTCTATGCCACTTAGTCCTGAACAGAGAATTTTCGGTATAAATTGGAGGAAGCTTTTTTTTTTTTTTTTTTTTTTTTCTTTTCTCACCCCCGAGACGAGTCTCCCTCTGTTGCCCAGGCTGGAGTATAATGGTGTGATCTCGGCTCACTGCAACCTCCACCTCCTGGCTTCAAGCGATTCCCCTGCCTCAGCCTCTCAAGTAGCTGGGATTACAGGTGCCCACCACCATGCCCAGCTAATTTTTGTATTTTTAGTAGAGTCGGGGTTTTACCATGTTGGCCAGGCTAGTCTCAAAACCCGACCTCAAATGATCCACCCGCCTCAGCCTCCCAAAGTGCTGGGATTACAAGCGTGAGCCACCACGTGAGCCAGGGGAAGTTGTTAAATTTACCGCTTTTTAACAATTCCATTTAGGAAAGTTCAGTTGAGCTGTTGGACTTGGACAACTTCGCACCTCTCATCTTTGTCCTTGTCATCTAGTCATCTATACCATTACCTCCTAAGCAGGGACATCATGGGTGCCATGAAGCATTCATGCGTGATGGCATTTCTTTGCTTGTCATTTCTTCATGTGTTTAACATTTCTCCTAGCTCCAAACTGGGCCAGCTACCTTTCCTATGAAATCTAGCAGTAGTTGTGGGATTGACGTGGTTGCTCTTTTCATCTTTTTAGATTACCCATTGCTTCTCTCAAAATCCTAGTACATGACTTTTTTTTTTTATCCTATGTGCAGAAATCAGGAAAAAGCAAATTCTACAAAGAATTTGAAAGATACTATTTCAGGCCAGGTGTGGTGGCTCATGCCTGTAATCCCAGCACTTTGGGAGGCTGAGGCAGATGGATCACTTGAGGTCAGGAGTTCAAGACCAGATGGGCCAACATGGTGAAACCCCATCTCTACTGAAAAGACAAAAATTAGGCAGGCATGGTAGCAGGCACCTGTAATCCCAGCTACTTGGGAGGCCAAGGCACAAGAATCGCTTGAATCTGGGAGGTGGAGGTTGCCGTGAGCCAAGGTAGCGCCACTGCACTTCAGCATGGTTGAGAGTGACACTCCATCTCAAGAAAAAAGTCATTTCAATGACTACCTCAGGAGATTCATAGGTATCTGACCCACATCTGAGATGGGATTTGCATTGCATTTTCGCTATGATGAGAACAAATATTTAATATCTTCGAAGATTAAAAGCATACTGTGATAATATGGAAATCTTGGTGGAAATTCAGTCATTAGTGAGAATGTTTTGCGTTAAGTTCAAACCAGCCTCAATGAAGCTGATGTGAGGGAAGGGAAAGTGAACTCTGAGTAGAGCAGGGACAGAAGGAAGATGCTCCAGTGCAGATCAGGAAGGAGCAGGGGGTGAAATGTTACAAATTCTAGAACTCAGAGAGCTGAAGGTAATTACTTCCTTTTCAAGTTGTGAAACATGTTAACCTGTGGTAAAATACTTATAAAATGATAGTAACCATCTAACCATGTTGAAGTGTACAGTTCAGTTGTGTGAAGTATATTCATGTCATTTTTTTTTTTTTTTTTTGAGACGGAGTCTCACTCTGTCACCAGGCTGGAGTGCAGTGGTGGGATCTTGGCTCACTGCAACCTCTGCCTCCTGGGTTCAAGCAGTTCTCCTGCCTCAGCCTCCCGAGTAGCTGGGACTACAGGCGTGCATCACCATGCTCAGCTAATTTTTGTATTTTTAGTAGAGATGGAGTTTCACCATGTTGCCCAGGATGTTCTCCATCCCTTGACCTTGTGATTCACCCGCCTCAGCCTCCCAAAGTGCTGGGATTACAGGCGTGAGCTACCGCACCTGGCCTATTTTTTTTTTTTTTTGAGACAGAGTTTCAATTTTGTTGCCCAGGTTGGAGTGCAATGGCACAATCTCAGCTCACCACAACCTTTTCCTGCTGGGTTCACGTGATTCTCCTGCCTCAGCCTCCTGACTAGCTGGGATTACAGGCATGCACCACCATGCCTGGCTAATTTTGTATTTTTAGCAGAGACAGCATTTCTCCATGTTGGTGAGGCTGGTCTCAAACTCCCGACCTCAGGTGATCCGCCTGCCTCGGCCTCCCAAAGTGCTGGGATTACAGGAGTGAGCCACCGTGCCAGCCTCATGTCATTCTTGTGTGTGTGTGTGTGTGTGTGTGTGTGTGTGTGTGTGTGTGTGTGACAGAGTCTCATTCTGTCGCTCAGGCTGGAGTGCAGTGGTGTGATCTCGGCTCACTGTAACCTCCGCCTCCCAGCTTCAAACGGTTCTCTGCCTCAGCCTCCCGAGTAGCTCGGATTACAGGCGCCCGCTGCCATGCCCAGCTAATTTTTGTATTTTTAGTAGAGACGGGGTTTCACCATCTTGGCCAGGCTGGTCTTGAACTCCTGACCCCGTGATCCACCTGCCTTGGCCTCCCAAAGTACTGGGATTATACGCATGAGCCACCGTGCCCAGCCGTCATTCTTATATTATTATTTCCTAGGTGTATTTCCTGAAGACTATCTTCTGGTCTCGAAATGGACATGATGGATCCACGGATGTACAGCAGAGAGCCTGGAGGTCCAAACGACGTAGACAGGAAGGTATGGCTCTCTTGGAATCCCCATAGTGTGGAAATGAGTTTGCCCTGGAAAGGGAAAGAACAGCTTCTTTTCCTCAGGTTTCTCACCTTCTCTTCTCCTCACTCTCACCAAGGGCTGAGGTCCATTTGTATGCACACAAAGAAAAGAGTTTCTTCCTTTCCAGGAAATAAAATTGGCCTGAAAGACGTCATTACTCCATGGAGACATGGGGAAAGAAAATTTAGAGCGAAAATCCATAAGAGGAAGGTGACAACGAAAATCAACCATCATGACAAAATCAATGGAAAGAGGAAGACCGCCAGAAAACAGTAAGATGTGCCTTGACACAAATACTGTTGTATGAACCATGTGCCAATCAAAGTAGACAACTGTAAAGTCCTTGAGAATATTTTCTACAATATTTGTGGCAAATTCAGTGGGTTCAAAATTGAGTTTGTCCTTTCTGCTTCATTAGTTTAAGCTGTATAATTCCTTTCCCTTCCTACATTCTTGTTTGTCATTTTTTCGGGGGAAGAGGAGTTGCTAGTACTGGCATTGGTTTTCCTTTCTCTGTCTTTTTTTTTTTTTTTTTTTTTTTCCTGAGATGGAGCTTTGCTGTTGTTGCCCAGGCTGTAGTGCAATGGCACAATCTCAGCTCACTGCCTTTTGGGTTCAAGCAATTCTCCTGCCTCAGCCTCCCAAGTAGCTGGGATTACAGGTGCCCACCACCACGCCCAGCTAATTTTTGTATTTTTACTAGAGATGGGGTTTCACCATGTTGTCCAGGCTGGTCTCGAACTTCTGACCTCAGGTAATCCACCTGCCTCAGCCTCCAAAGTGCTGGGATTAGAGGCGTGAGCCACCACAGCCAGCCTTTTTTTTTTTTTTTTTTTAATTTTGAGATAGAGTCTCGCTCTGTCGCCCAGGCTGGAGTGCTATGGTGCAATCTTGGCTCACTGCAACCTCTGCTCCCAGTTTGAAGCAATTCTGCCTCAGCTTCCCGAGTAGCTTGGATTACAGGTGAGTGCCAGCACATTTGGCCAATTTTTTTTTTTTTTTTTTTTTTTGAGACAGAGTCTCACTCTGTCACCCAGGCTAGAGTGCAGTGGCATGATCTTGGCTCACAGCAACCTCCACCTCCCAGGTTCAAGCGATTCTTATCCCTCAGCCTCTTGAGTAGCTGGGACTACAGGCATATGCCACCATGCCCGGATAATTTTTGTATTTTTAGTAGAGGCGGGGTTTCACCATATTGGCCAAGCTGGTCTAGAACTCCTGACATCATGATCCACACACCTCGGCCTCCCAATGTGCTGGGATTACAGGCGTGAGCCACCGTGCCCGGCCAGATTTTTGTATTTTTAGTAGAGACAGGGGTTCACCATGTTGGCCAGGCTAGTCTTGAACTCCTGACCTCAGGTGATCTGCCGACCTCAGGTGATCTGCCTACCTCAGCCTCCCAGTGTGAGCCACCGCACCCAGCCTGGATTGTTGAATTCAATCCTTGGGTCACCTCCAGATTCATTTTCACAGTCTTTCATGTTTTGGTCATATTACATTGTATTTTGCTGCCATATGACTGATCTTTTTCTGTTAAATGTGAGATACTTGTTAAAAAAATATTTAGCAATGAATTGAGGCCTAGTAGCATGTTATCTTGCTGCAGAAGAGATGGGAGTCTACTTCTGGGGGATGGTCAGGGGTCCTCCATACAGGCTGCAATTGAGGTCGTCGGTGCAGGCTCAGTCCCTACAAAGGCCAGGGTATTTTCTGTCCACCTTTATTCTGATGCATGACTCTTCTGGGTCTCAACCAGAGCCAGTGGACTTCAGTATGGGTCGCTTTCATTGGCAGACCCTCAATCCACTTGTTTTCCATCTAATCCCATGCATGTGGGCAAAAGCTGCTGTGCTTCTTTGCATCTCAGTAGTTCCTTCTGGAATTCAGCAATGAAACTCAGGGAAATGGGTTCCAAATGCGAGGCTGACTTTCGTCCTGGGTTTCCTTCTTCTCCATCTTCACCTCATGTCTGTTTACTGCCATGTTAGCAATTTGATGTATTCAATCATGAGTTTTATATTCTGTTTGGTGTCCCCCATTGTTCTCATCGGAGATCAGAAGCTTCAGATGCACTTATGTCAACTCAAGAGTAGAATGCTTCCTTAGCTTCCCTCCAGAGTCAGGTTTTGTGTTTCTAGTTCCCAAGTGCACAGCAGGAGTAGTGATGTCCTCACTGGCTTCTCATTTGCATTAAACTGTGAGCTTCTTTAGCGTGGGGACAGGACCCTGCTCCCATTGCATTCTCAGCACCTCACCACACACTCCTTGTTGGAGGCCACTCCAGACAGCATGTGCTGAAGGATGCCCTGTGGTCAGAAACAAGTTCATGAACTTTCTCTTTGAAGTGTTTTTGTCCCTGTTTCCTAGCGTTCTGGGAATTTTACACATCCTTCCTATAAAACCAAGTATCAGGTGAGATCCTTAGGATCAGGACCATGAATCAAGTGGTGTGAGGGCAACACAGCAAACTTACCCTTTTTAGGCCATTTCCTTTTTCTGCCCTCAATCTCTGTGAACTGAACCTTGTTAAAGTCAGTCAACACCAGGGTGGATGGTTTGCCATTGTCACCTATTTTCAGGACATAACACCCGACTTAGGAGCCATTCCGATCATTTCTAATTCAATAGATGCGCCCAGCATTCAGATTGCCTTTTCTCTCAACCAGGATCTTTAAAGTCGATGACAAGAGTTCCAGTCCTGAATCATGGCAAAGTGCAGTAGTGAACTGCGGGGTTAATGACACCATATTCTGGAACGATCTCTCTATGGCTGATGGTCTCAGTTCCGGCATCAGCCTCTGACTGAGAATCAGGTCTCACACAGGAGGAGTCAGATGAGGAGCAATCCTCTGCTTCCGATGGAGTTAGTTGTGATGAATTGGTGAGGTCTGGTTTTTCACACTGAACTAAAATGAGCTTTCGCTGTGTCAAGCACAAGACTGACCCCAGAGACACACATAGTGCACCTCATAGAAGCTTTTAATAGTCTTTATATTTACTAAAGAATAGGACTAACTATGGAACTATGAAGATGAGCTGGAAATGACAGGTGACTTGCCAGCAGGCCAGAGTGTGACTTTTTTTTGTCCCTCAATGGGAGGTGTCCATTCTCCCTTTGGTTGTGAGAATCAGTTGGTTCATTTGTGGGAAGGTTGCAGGGGGGATCTTTGAATCACAGCCTTCAGATGCCAGAAGGGCAGAGGGAATCCCACACGGGCTGGTGGATCATGTGTGTGCATTTCTCTCCCTTCTAATCTGAGGAAACTAAGCATGAAAGAATGTGAGCATGCAGAAAAGGAGAGGCAGGTATAAGAGGCAGAGGAAAATGGGAAATTGGATATGAAAGAAATACACACCTACAAGTGAGTTCAGAAACTGAACCCCACCCTCTTGGGAAACGCCCATTGGAGTGTTGTTTTTAACCTTTGTACAGTGTTTAGACCCAGTAAATGCAGAAATAGAAACAAATGGTCAGAAGACATATCGAGAGAGAGAGAGAGAGAGAGAGAGAGAGAGAGTTCACAAAACAGAAAACAAAGTACCTTAATATTTACCACTGACCAAAAGATGTGAAGCAGCAAAATGTCTCCTGACCCCATTGCCAGCTAGACTGTGTGTGGAAACTCGGTTCATACCAGCCATTCTAGGGGTGGGGTGAGTTGTTGTCATCCTTAGGAAAGTGTGTTGTTGTAGGATCAACCACATCCTTCAAAAGGACTATGCCTGTTTATAAGCCCAGCTGTTTCTGCCCTGTGAAACACGGTAAGGATATTAATACAAAGAGAATACAGCTTTATGATAAAAGATGCTCAATGAAGGATGAATTAGGGATATACTGAGAATGGGGAAGGAAACTATCATCTCAGAAGTCAGCAGGCAGTAAGCAAGAGGAGGAATCAATATAGCAACAGTTTGGATCAGACCGTACAGTTTTTTTGTTTTTGTTTTTGTTTTTCTGAGATGGAGTCTCGCTGTGTCACCCAGGCTGGAGTGCAATGACGTGATCTTGGCTCACTGCAACCTCCGCCTCCCAGGTTCAAGTGATTCCCCTGCCTCAGCCTCCCGAGTAGCTGGGATTACAGGTGCCTGCCACCACGCCCGGCTAATCTTTTGTATTTTTAGTAGAGACGGGGTTTCACCGTATTAGCCAGGATGGTCTCAATCTCCTGACCTCGTGATCCATCTGCCTCGCCCTCCCAGAGTGCTGGGACTACAGGCATCAGCCACCGCGACCGGCTCAGACTGTACTCTTATAGCCATCTGAAATACGTTTTCTAGGTACAGATAGATTGTGTAAGGGTACAGTTGTGAGGATAACAGAAACATGGCAGATTATTTAAAATCATCCTGAAAGTGGTGCTTTATCTGATGAAAGTGATTGTAATCCATAGGAAAATGTTTCAACGTGCGCAAGAGTTGCGGCGGCGGGCAGAGGACTACCACAAATGCAAAGTAAGGAGCTTCCTCCCCGCAGTTGCAGGATAGTTCAGTGCTGATGCAGATGATGCCACGGCTCTTAGACTCTCTCAACATTCAATTTCTCATGTGTTGGCTTTTTCAGATCCCCCCTTCTGCAAGAAAGCCTCTTTGCAACCGGGTAAGTTTGTTTGTTTTCCTTGCTTTTGAACATAGTCTGCCAGGTCAGGACATGGATACATTTTTCTCCCTACAGCTCTGTGCTCAAGCCCTGCAGAGGGAGATGGCAGAGAGAAAGGCTGCCTACAAGCATCACAGTCCCATCCCTGTTGGTAACCGTGTTGTGCAAAAACACCTTCATCCCCACCCAGTGGGGCCCCTGATCTAATATTCAAAGTGTCAGAGGTTCCATATTTGTAATAGCAAATGGGCCCTGACTGTAAATTAGTGAAGAGTGAATGTAACTTATTACCCACAGGGACAATTCCAAATGAAGGCCTTAAATGATGCTCAGCTAAGCTGGTTCTTGTGTGGCCTCTGTACCTTCAAAAGCTGCCGAGTCCTATGATTACACGTGATGGGACTTGTACACTTGAAGTGAAACACAGTTTTAAAACTTGCATTGTTTAGAATTCCCACCTCATTTTTCCATGGACAAAAGTATTCTTTATGTCCTAGTGCACTTACAATTTGGTATTACCTGGGAGTGAAAAGAAATATTGCAGCCATGCCTAACTGACTTCTTGAGGTAAGATTGTTCTGTCAGAAAACCCTCTCCCAGTTCCCCTGCAGCTCTTCAGGAATCCACATCTCTCCAGAGCTCTTTGTTCTCATGGGTGGCACCTCCAGAGTGAAGAAGATCCTTTGTCAAGAAGGGAAACAGAGGGGAAATGAGAGGGTCCTGCAGGCAGAGCTGGAATCAACTTCCACTCTGCCTCTTGCAAGCTGTGTGACCCTGGGCACAATTTCTCCTTCCTCTGGAAACCTCTGTTTTCTTAGATTTGGAGCAGGGTGGTCACACTGACCTTGCAGAGTTCTGAGAATCAGAGACAGAACATAAAAGGCCTGGAAAACATTCTCCAAAAAGAAGCTGCAACATGTGTGGACAATGGGCTTTTCATGCCTCTCTTACTGTCTGTTGACCTGGTGCAAGAAACATGCTCTGGTGATGGCTGTGAGGGAGGAATGAGGATAGACATAGACACTCCTGTGTCTCAAACATGCTTCTTTATTACTCTGTTATGACTCTGTCTTCCCTGGGGCAGGACCCCAGCCTGCCTACATTTGCAGACAGACACAGTGGCATGTGGAGACAACAGTGTGTCCCAATGACTTTTCTTTACCCCCCAGCTGTCAGCAGTACTCAGTGGAAGGGTGATATTATGACAGTGATACTGCTATTTTGAAACCTGGAGGATGGAAAGGTGCAAAAATCTATCACCAGCAACAGAAGGTGCAGACCGTGTTGGTGGCAGTAATTTTGTCCATCAAATGAATATGTGTGAAAACATTCCCTTCTTCGGCCCTACAGGTCAGAATGGCGGCAGCGGAGCATCGTCATTCTTCAGGATTGCCCTACTGGCCCTACCTCACAGCTGAAACTTTAAAAAACAGGATGGGCCGCCAGCCACCTCCTCCAACTCAACAACGTTCTATAACGGATAACTCCCTGAGCCTCAAGACACCTCCCGAATGTCTCCTTCGTCCCCTGCCACCCTCAGTGGATGATAATATCAAGGAGTGTCCTCTTGCTCCTCTTCCACACTCTCCTCTTCCACCCTCAGTGGATGATAATCTGAACGGGTGTCTCCTTATCCCTCTTCCACCCTCTCCTCTTCCACCCTCAGTGGATGATAATCTGAAGGAGTGTCTCCTTGCTCCTCTTCCACCATCTCCTCTTCCACCCTCAGTGGATAATAATCTGAAGGAGTGTCTCCTTGCTCCTCTTCCACCCTCTCCTCTTCCACCCTCAGTGGATGATAATCTGAAGGAGTGTCTCCTTGCTCCTCTTCCACCCTCTCCTCTTCCACCCTCAGTGGATGATAATCTGAAGACTCCTCCCTTAGCTACTCAGGAGGCTGAGGCGGAAAAACCACCGAAACCCAAGAGGTGGAGGGTGGATGAGGTGGAACAATCACCAAAACCCAAGAGGCGGAGGGCGGATGAGGTGGAACAATCGCCCAAGCCCAAGAGGCAGAGGGAGGCCGAGACACAATTACCCAAACCCAAGAGGCGGAGGTTGAGTAAGCTGAGAACACGCCATTGCACTCAAGCCTGGGCAATAAGAATAAATCCGTGGGTCGAAAAAAAGAAAAAAATCAAAAAATAAAACAAAACCCACACTCCAAAAACAAACTAACAAAGAATAAATAAATAATATAAAAATAAAATAAATACTGCAGTCCTTATGTTATTGCTTTGTTTCAGTATCTGGTATGATTGCCTGAGGGACCTGAGGTTCTTAATTAATTGTGGGGTTTTTTTTTTAATCTTTAGAAGTGGTTGGTTATGTAAAATATTATTATTATTATTATTTTTTTTTTTTTGAGACTGGGTTTTGCTCTGTCACCCAGGCAGGAGTACAGTGGCTCGATCACAACTCACTGCAGCCTCAACCTCCTGGGCTTCAAACAATCCTCCTGCCTCAGCCTCCCAAGTAGCTGGGATCACAGATGCGTGCCACCACACCTGGCCAATGTTAAAAAATCCTTTAACTTTTTTGTAGAGATGCACTCCTGGACTCAAGCGATCCTCCTACTTGTCCCGACCACCAGCCCCTTTCTGATAAACATTTACACTGTTTATTATCTGATGCCATTTCTATCTTCTTCCTTGTCGTCCAGACATCAAAGAATTAGGTTTCTTCAGGGTTTTCTTTTTCAAGTGCTCAGTGTTAAAGATCACTCACATTAGGGCCAGACACCACGACTCATGCCTGTAATCCCAGCACTTTGGGAGGCCAAGGCGGGCAGAGCACTTGAGGTGGGGAGTTTGAGACCAGCCCGGGCAACTTGGTGAAACCCCACCTCTACTGAAAAACATACAAAAATTAGCTGGGCGTGATGGTGCATGCCTGTAGTCCCAGCCACTTGGGAGGCTGAGGCATGAGAATCGCTTGAACCCAGGAGGCAGAGGTTGTAGTGAGCCAAGATCACATCAGCACACTCTAGCCTGGGTGACAGAGCGAGACTCTGACTCAAAAAATAAATAAAATAAATATCACTTACATTAGATATACCCAAGGGGTGTTCTATAGAGACTTGGAAGCAGTGGTTATTGCAACAGGGGCACGGAAGTCATCTGGCTATGCCAGGGTGCCCAGGGGATACTCGGGGTGGGTGGCATGGTGCTGCTGGGGACTCACCGCACAGGACGCTCTGATTGACGCACTGCCAGGAGTAGCACTCTGTCTTGGGGCTGCAGCCGGCCTCCTCAGCTCGAGTGTAACAACAGTCGTGGCCATGGCAGCACCTGCGGATGTCACATGGGCAGGACAGCAGGTGGGTGAAGCTCTCTCCTGGCCCTCCTCTTGCCAGGACCATGGGTGGCTGAAGACCCCCAGGGAGGCACAGCATCCTCTTATCTAAGTTTTTTTTTTTTTTTAAGGGACAGGGTCTTTCTCTGTCACCCAGGCTGGACTGCAGAGGCACAATCATAGCTCACGGCAGCCTTGAACTCCTGGGCTCAAGCGATCCTCCCACTTCAGTGTCCCAAGTAGCTGAGACTACAGGCACACGCCAGCATGCCCGGCTGGTTTTTTAATTTGTATTTCCTTTGAGACAGCGTATCTCTCTGTTGCTCAGGCTGGAGTGCAATGGCTAAATCAGCTCACTTTAGCCTTGAACTCCCGGGCTCAAGTGATACTGCCACCTCAACCTCCCAAGTATGCTACTACAGGAACACAAACTCCTTTCAAATGCTGGGATTACAGGTGGGAGCTACTGTATGCCTGGCCTTATCTAAGCTGTTTCCCTGAAAATCCCCGACTTGGGTAATGATTCCATTGGCCCCACCATGCCCTGTCCTGCCTTCCTGGCTGTGCCCAAGCTTGGTCCCTGACTGCCTGCCTGCCTCCCTCTCTGGGTCTCGAGCTCCTGTGACACATGACTCCTCTCTCTTCCTGGAGTGATCCAAGCCCTGCCACTTCCTGACTTTGCCCACACTGTACCCTCTGCCTGGGGCAACTTCATGTCTGCCCATTGACCCTTAGGCCTCAGCCCAGGCACAAGCCCCTGCCTCCGGAGGTCATCCAGGCCTCACCAGGCTACACCCTCTCGTAAAATTGGATTCCCTTCCTTCAGGGCAGGTTTATAATGAAATCCTCCTCAGAGGCCAGGTGCGGTGACACCCATCTGTAATCCCAGCAGTTTGGGAGGCTGAGGTGGGAGGATCACTTGAGGCCAGGGGGTCGAGACCAGCCTGGGCAACATAAGAGAGACTCTTGTCTCTATAACAAATTTAAAAATTAGCTCACCAGGCCAGGCTCAGTGGCTCATGCCTGTAATCCCAACACTTTGAGAGGCCAAGGCAGGTGGATCACGAGGTCAGGAGTTCGAGAGCAGCCTGACCAACATGGCGAAACCCTATCTCTACTAAAAATACAAAATTAGCCAGGCATGGTGGCACGCACCTCTAATCCCAGCTACTCGGGAGGCTGAGGCAGGAGAATCGCTTGAACCCAGGAGGTGGAGGTTGCGGTGAGCCAAGATCACGCCATTGCAGTCCAGCCTGAGCAACAGAGCAAGACTCTGTCTCGAGACAATAAAAACACACAAAAAATTAACTCGCCATGATGGCACATGCCTATAGTCCTAGCTACTTGGGAGGCTGAGGTGGGAGGATCACTTGAGGCGAGGGGGTCGAGACCAGCCTGGGCAACATAAGGAGACTCTTGTCTCTCTTGTCTCTATAACAAATATAAAAATTGGCTCACCAGACCAGGCTCAGTGGTTCATGCCCGTAATCCCAACACTTTGAGAGGCCGAGGCAGGCAGATCACCTGAGGTCAGGAGTTCGAGACCAGCCTGGTCAACATGGTGAAACCCCATCTCTACTAAAAGTACAAAAATGAGCCGGGCTTGGTGGCGTGCACCTGTAATGCCAGCTACTCAGGAGGCTGAGACTTGAACCCGGGAGGTGGAGGTTGCAGTGAGCTGAGATTGTGCCACTGCACTCCAGCCTGGGCGACAGAGTGAGACGCCATCTCAAAAGAAAAAAGATTGTTTTATTTCTCATTTATTTAAATTAAAAAATTGTTTATTTAAAACATGAAAGAAGGTGTTGAGGCATTGGCAATTGGCAATCGGCCAGGCGCAATGGCTCACGCCTGTAATCCCAGTACTTTGGGAAGCTAGGGTGGGCGGATGGCTTGACCTAGGAGTTAGAGATCAGCGAACATGGCAAAATCCCATCTCTACAAAAAATACAAAAAAACTAGCCAGGTGTGGTAGCTCGTGCCTGTAATCCCAGCTACTCGCGGGGCTGAAGTGGGAGGATTGCTTGAGCTTAGGAGGTGGAGGTTGCAGTGAGTCAAGTTCATGCCACTGCACTGCAGCCTGCATGACCGAGCAGGACCCTGTTTCAGAAAAAGAAAAAAAAAAAGGCAATCTTGAGATTCCAGGTAAGTTTGTGAGTGATGGTGATTCTTTATACTGTTCTATATTTATAAAATTGTATATATATATATTTTTGAGATGGAGTCTCACTCTATTGCCCAGGCTGGAGTGCAGTGATGCAATCTTGGCTCACTGCAACCTCCACCTCCCAGGTTCAAGTGATTCTCCCGCCTCAGCCTCCCTAGTAGCTGGGGCTACAGGTGCGTGCCACCACACCCGGCTAATTTTTTGTATTTTTTAAGTAGAGACGGGGTTTCACTGTGTTAGCCAGGACGGTCTCGATCTCCTGACCTCGTGATCTGCCTGCCTCAGCCTCCCAAAGTGCTGGGATTACAGGCGTGAGCCACTGCTCCCAGACAAAATTATATTTTTTATTTTTTAATTTATCTTTTGTAGAGACAGGGTTTTGCTATATTGCCCAGGCTGGTCTTGAACTCCTGGCCTCAAGCACTCCTCCTGCCTCAGTTTCCCAGAGTGTTGCAATTACAGGCATGAGCCACCATACCCAGCCTTAAATTCTCAAAGCTGAAAAAAATTCCCCCTTTCCCAACTGTACTCCTGCCTCAAACAAATTGAATCAAGGAAGACAGAAAAAATAT